>NC_090448.1:847317651-848567651 GCF_031143425.1 Pleurodeles waltl
CACACAATTAGAAGTTTACAATAATGTGCATGTATCAAATAGACTACTGTACTGTGCAGGAAGGAGGGAAACAGAACTTGCAAACTATAAAATTAGTCAATCAATATGCCTCTGCATGACAAGCAACATCACTACCCACACATCAGACATGGCAAGCCTGACATCTGTATGTGGAGGATTCCTAGAGGCAAAGCATGAGCGATGCCTACATAACTATAACTGGTAAACCAACCATGATGCAAGTCAACAGTCTGGTCACACTGTCCAACCTACACAAAGGTATATATGAACTACCACAACTGCACCAAATAAGTGTTATGTCAAACATGAGATTCCCAAAAACCCAGGCCTCATTTGACATATCCTTCATAGCTACAGTATGTACACATGACACATTCCAGTGTTGAGTCATGGGCCATAGGCGTGAGTGGACTACAATTGCCTATGTATCATACCTACAACAGTATGCCTATGGAAAAACTATGGGACTAGTTGAACATCAGCATGTAGTCTCATTCCTACATCTGATACCATTATATGTGTTCCTGTAGAAATGTTGAAATATCTCACTGTTATTCAACATGCATATTGTCAACTCTGATCAGACAACACAATTGTCTATTCACATCCCTCACTTACCAATGGGGATTACCGTGCAACAGGTGTGAAGATGTTATCTGTATATGTCATGTGACATGTCTGATGAACATCAAAGCATCCCATAATGCTGTCACTCATCAGAAACCAACAAACACTAAAGATGACTTGCCCCTGCTTGACTTTATATCACACAGACATGATCCCTGATATATAGCAGTGGACAGAGAGCAAAGACCTACCCACCTTTCTTCTTTGACATTGGGAGGATTAATCTGCTGTGTGAAATGACACCCACCAGGGTAGAATAAGTTGATTATTGCAACACACATGACACAGTCATATGTTCTCCATTATGCTCCATAGGACTGAGGGGTCCCTATAGTTGAGTCCCATGCCTCAAAATAAATTTGTATGTGCACACCTGTTTCCAATAGGTGACTAATGTACATAAATGTGATCACAGGAGATCTGTGACACATTGCAACTACTACATTGCTCAGAGCTAACAACCTGTTCCCTTACTCGAGCACCAGGTAAACAAGTAACTATGAGCTAAGTCTGTACTTACCCCCTTCTGGCTGCTCTGCTGCCTTCAAATTCCCATATAACTCAAGATAGGCCACTGCAAAAATGCAGGCCATTAGGGTCCACACCATCTTGGCAATGGTATGTAAAATTCCCTTCTTCAGGTGGGCATTGACCTGCATGGATGACATAGACAATAAAGAAAATCATGTCCACAAGTACGACACAAAAACAGGTCAATTGCAAGCCAGTTCAACAAGTCAAACACAGACTGTCTTGACCATCCTCTCCACTGATAGTTGTGCAAATACACTGAGGGCAAACGTAAGGTGGGAAAAAGGCAGACAACACACATCTACAGCTCCAGCTGTCATATTAGCACATATGACCAGACATCAAGCACATATGATGAATAGATTTTCCAGGTAGAGTGTGGCATAACACCTCTACTAACCATGTGCAACAGTCACAAGGTGTTTTAGGGAAGATACATGACACACTCTCCACAATGTCTCAGGACTCTAAACCAGTAACCAAACACAGGTACATGCCCAGAAACACAACTATTTTAGCACAATGATAGCACCTAACTGACTTTAAGGGCATATTCTGAAATATTTTGCATTAACCTTTGCTCACCACATCAAAGAATAGTTGAACTACAGAAACATATGTGCACATTGTGCAGGTACCTGTTCCTCTGGTGCATGATAGAGCTCTTCATACAGGGTTAGGACCTCGTCCACCAACTTTTCTAGCTCCTTGGGTGATAAGGCAGGGCTCCTATCACCTGCAGGATGTGGCATGATTGCTCCCAGAGGCAGGACACAGCAGCTCAGGTCGTGGAGGTCTTGCTGGCAGCAGTGTCAGAAGTCAAGTGAGAGATGAAGTATGAGATGGCGGTCATGTCCACCATGTAAGTGACTGAAACCACCAGCGGACACTGCCATTGGCCCTAGACCACCAAAGGCTGCAATGTGTTCCGATGGCAATGTCCACAGCGGTAGTATCTGCCTACAGCGATGACGATGTCACCAGTGGTCGCTGTCGTTTCCTATTGTTCAGTATAGTAGGTCAGGCAGTCGCCATGTTAAGGCCCTTAGATGGTCAGAAAAGTTCATTTAATGATACGTCACAAAGTGGGAAACATATCTACCGCATTATATCCAATGTTGGCATTGACCAAATATGTATGAATGTCCAGATGGAAGAGACCTGTTGTAATGTTGTCTAGCTAAAATTCTGGAATTATTGGTGGCACAGTCAGCACCCTCTTGGCAATGGGCAAGTTTGTTTTTGTGGCTTTATAATGAAATCCATAGTTAGATGCCAGTGTCACAGAGACTCACTGAGGCATCCGTTTACATTTCCATGTCATAATTGAGGCAAGGGGATGGCACATCACTGATATGCAATTATTAAATTGGTATGTGCTGTGTACCATGTTTCAACTGTATCATATGGCATGTCACATAATTATATGAGACATATGTATTGCCACTTACAAGGAAAAGAATGAGTGATAGACATACCTCCTTATTTTCTCTCACATAGTAACTCTGGAATGAGAATGGTCAGACAACCTCCAGTGTACCATCCACTAGCAGACGAGCCTGGATAGGCAGACAATCGTGGATCTCTGTCATTAGTTGGAGCCAGATCTGATGCCTGCCATTTGTCATCTTAATGGCATACCACCCAGTGTACAAATCATGTCAGTGATGCACTTCCTGGCCACAGGCTCCTTCCAAAATACAGTGGCCCTAACTGTGGGGATGTTCCAGCCTAGGTTCAGTCTGGTCTTGAGGGCTGTACTGTCTGCATTGTTAAAAACACCTGGGCAGCTACATCCGATTTCCACAAAATGAGGATTTGGCATTTGTGAAGGCTGACTTTTATGGTTTGGCACATATCCCACATGCTGCGGGAGCCATTGATGGTACCTATGTGCCTTGGTTCCCGCACGTGGCAATGAACAGGCCTATCGGAACACAAAGAACTTCCACTCTATAAATGTCCAAGTAGTCTGTTTGGCAGACCGCTGCATTTCCCAAGTATGTGCACGTTACCCAGGTTCAGTCCATGATGAGTTCATCATGCAGAACAGTACTATCCTACAGCTGATGACACGACTGTACCCAGAGAGGGCCTGGCTGGTTGGTATGTCACATATGTAATTTGTGTTAAAATGCTATGTCTGCTGCCAAATGTAATGATGCCCTAGACTAATGTTTGCAATGTTTTCACACATGTAACGATTACTTACAGGGGACTCTGGCTACCAAAAGCGTCCCTTGTTGTTCACACCAGTGAGGTACCCATCCACGCCAGGGGAAGTCCACTTCAAAAAGGCCCATAGAAGGACGCAGCGTGTCGTGGAGTGGACTTTTGGGCTCCTGAAGGCAAGATTCTGTAGCATCGATAATTCTTGTGGAGAGCGCCTCTACTCAGCCGCCAAAGTGTGTCAGATCAATGTGGCCTGCTGCTCACAGCCTCGCCCTGAGGCGTCAGATCCCATACATCACAGATGAGAAGGAGCCAGCAGTTCTACCAGGTGAGAATGCAGAAAATTCAATTGAGGATGACAGTGATGAGGGTGAAGGTGGAGACATGCAGGTAGATCTCAATAATCAGTAGTAATAAATTTAAATTTAATAATGTTAATATTTTGTTAATATAGTTTTATTACAAATGTTTAATTCAACAATGTCTTTACATTTCCTTTTCATCGTAAAATGTATATATTATTTTTTAATTTTGAAAATTATAATGTAATATTTTGTATTTAAAAATATTTGAAATTATCTATAATTATATTATGAGAACAGAATAAATACATACTAAACATGTTTAGTTAATTTAGTTTTTTTGTCATTACATATGTTTAAATGTATAACTTTATTTATGTAAATTTCATCAAAGTGTTTAGTTGCTGGGAATATATATTTTGCAATTCATTAATTTAAATGTAATATACATTATATTTATTACATAGTTAGAAAATCAGTTTTCTCCGCTTATTATATTTTGAATTATATTTAAATTTAGATTATGAATTTATTTTTTATGATAGGTATCCAAATTTAAGAACATTAACAATAATAAATATTTATTAATTATAAATGGTAATTAACACATTACTATATATGTTCATGATTAATTTTAAATATATACATTGTTAATTTGAGTTATTGTGCCTTTAAAGTACTTATTATCATATTTTATACATAAACATTTATGTACGGGTATAGAATATTGATTGTGTATGTAAAATATTTAGGGCAAGATTTTCAAGGCCCTAGAGTCTCCTTGTGCCACATTAGTGTCATTTTGTTTTAAGCTAATGTGGCTCAATGAGGCAAAATTTGCAGCGCCATATTTACAAAGGTGCGCAATGCATACATTGTAGTGGTTGGCTACCTCACTGACAAGGGCATAGGCTAGTGCTATCATTTTTTTTTTCAATGGCAAATTGACTGTTTGTATCATATTACACTACAAGTGCTGTATTACGAGTTTGACGGTTGAACCCCCGAACTTCAATACTGCAGTGGTAAGGGAGCCCCACCAATGTCGTATTATAATATTTCCACTGGGCTGACCTGCAAAAACATTATATCACGCCATTCCCACTGGTCAGCTCAGCAGCAACAGTGCAGTGGCATTGGCCTCGGCTCCGTCAGGGAGCCAAGGCCAATGCCGTCGCACACTACACCCTCGGAATCTGCACTGTCTGCCATAGCAGACAATGGGCATTCAAAGGATGCTGACAAGGGTGCAGCTACACTACCCACCACATGGTTGTGGACAGTGCAGAGGCCCCCCTGTACCCTCCAAATCTGGTTTTCTGCCAGCCTTTTCTTCGTGGGACCCGGCCATGGGTCTGGCAGAAAGGAAAGCCATGATCAGCATGGAGGTGCCAAAATAGGCACTGCAGTGGTTGACCATGACTTTTACTGCCGCCAACCCGTCGGGATCCCTGATCCTGGTGGAGGCGGCCATCTCATGGCAGTCCCCAGGATCGTAATCTATCAGTCAGACCGCCAGGATTGTGGCAGTCAGACCACCACAGCGAGTTTTGCAGTCTCAGGACCACCAAGCTCGTAATGAGGCCCTTTGTGCACATTGTTGGAGATGTCTAAATATCCCTTGATTGTTTTATTGAAATGGTAGTAACAGGCTCGTATGTGTGTGTGGGTAAACTTTTTAAATGGCTTGAATCATGGCTTGTTCAAAATCTATTATTATTCTTTTGTGGGTAGTAATGTTTTATGTTTAATCTGGTTTAAGGTTTAAGAATTTGTAGTAAGAGCTACTTTGTTTATTTCATTTTAGGACATATCTAAAAGGGATATGAATTGTGATGTTCAGCATGCATGGTGTCTATCTGAGAGAATGGTTTGGGGTACATTTTGAAGGTCCCATCCATCATCCAGGTATGACAATGGGTTAGATTTTGGGCCTCATTGCAAGTTTATTAGTCCGTGTGCTGCCATGTCGGTGCTGGTAGTCCGAGCACCATCACCTTGGCGGTCGGATCACTGTATTACTAGTCATGCAGTCCTATGGATCAAAGACTGCTGCAGTCTAGCTGGCACCACCACGCTTCCCTGGGCTGATGCTGAAAAAATAAAGAGAAACATGGTCATCACATGTCCATGATCACACTTTAACAACAGCTGTGATTAACAAACATAACCATGATGTCAAGTATGCCCCAGCAACAAACTCCACCCAAGTGGCCCATACATGAACCATGCCATATGTGTGCATTCTATCTGAACTGTCAGGTAAATCAGGATCTCAGACAACTACAATTGCAAGGCTGAAGTTGTACAATCACAGTAACCGTTGAACAAGTAGAAGACCACATCACCTTCAATGCTTTGTCTCATAGAGCATACCTCTGTTACTTGTTGTCATACAGTAGTAGGCCAATGCAAACTACATTACCACTGATCTCACACAAGCTCATGCAGATAAACATTTGTCACATACACAATAGCACAACAATAAGAAATGATGCTTCCAGAACATGCCATGTTGCTGACTATTGTACAATAGCCTGGAGAAGGTGACATGGAAATACTCATGTCACAATGTAAACATATCAACAATGCACACATCACCATGTGAACTTTGTCCCAGTGGACTCATGGAGGTAGTACCAACGTTGCTCAGACATACCACACATTTGCCATGGAAATGTACACTGTAGACATCATGTGCAAAATGTCAGGGACAGATGTCCCTAAAATCCACATCACAATGAATCAGCAAGTGCCAGGGAAATCACCACTAATGTCTGGCACACCTTACAACGACATACAATGATTGTATCAGTAGATGCCATTAGTCCTTTGGATGTTGGAGAGGCCCAGAGATTTACAAGTACTTGTAGAAGGCCCTCAACATGTTGCCCAATGGGAAGCTACATCACTGTCTGCATCTGCTGCAGAGTAGTGGTCTGTTGCATAGAATATACACCCATTGCAACAACAAACAGTACTTGATTGATCAATGTACACAGTCATAGGTTGTCCCCAGAGAGCAAAGTATTGTGGATTGTACACAGTTGTGTCCTAGGTCCTTGGGCCAATAGGCAAGGCAAGGAACATCAGTGTGCACCCCATGACATGTCTACAGAAATAATCACTCCTCTACTGTGTCACACATGGCTCATCCCTGATCGGCAGGGGGAGCTGTCAGAACCTAACACATTTGCTTGGCAATGTGACAGGCAGGAATACCCCCTGTACTCACCCCCTTGTGGCTACTCTGCTGTCCTCAGATACCCAACAGGGTCTGGGTAGGTCACTACCAGATTACTTTCCATTAGGGTGGTCATGGTCTGGCGTGCACTGTGTCCACATTGGAAGGACAGCCCCAGCTGGACCTCTGAGATAGTCCGGGCCCAGCATCTCAGGTCCTCCCACCTCTTGCGACAGTAAGTGCTCCACTGGCTGAGGATCCCCAGGGTCCGCACCTTCTGGGGGTTGGCTCTCCATAGCTCCTTCTTCTGATATTAATCTGCATGGATGCAAAAGACATATTAAGAGATTACAATCACAAGTTTTTACCTAAATGGGTGAGTCACATACATGTCAGAAACACCAAGCTAGACCTTTCAATTTGTTAGCACTCCACAAGTGTGAAATACACAAGCCATTAAGTACAGGGACATGGCTACAGACATATATATTTCCATCTGCAGACTAACCCACTACGCTGCTCATGGCCTACAATGACTAAGCAAGCTTACTGATATCAGATAGCTCATGGTCCAGCAACATGTTCTATGATATAAACCACAGTAAAACACTATAGACAATGAAGCTTCTCAAGGGTAAACTCCTGAGGCCTGAATGAACCAACATATTCACACTCTGTGAGATTGACTCACTGCATAGAGCTCCACAGGCAACTTCCATAGTACAAACTTCATCATTACACTTGAATGACAATGAAGGGGCTGGCATGGTGGGTACAGAAAGTGTCTTCCTTGTCCATGTGTTGACACGTGACCTAACAAATGCAGACCCATGGCACTTTTAGGTGGTGGGTTCTTTGGTATGTACCTGTACCACAGAAAACCCCTTTTGACATATGTGTCCTTCCTACATAGATTGTATCCATCATATAACGGCATGCATTGTACAATTACTGCTATGTGACCAAGCCCTGCCTCACTTATCATGGCCTCCCAGGAATCAACACACTGTCTCAATTGTGGTACTGTCATTTGTGCCATAAGCCAGCACATGACACATCTGACCTGGGTGAAGGTGGCAACAGAGCTGGGGAGTAAGGGACCTGTCATGAGAAAAAGACAGACATTGACAATGATGCTAAATGCATACATGGATTAGTTCAAGGATTTGCCTCAATACCTATTCCTAATCTAGTCAATGGACCGAGGCATTCTGGGCAAGTTTTGCCACTAGAGCATCATATTGCCTAGTGCCCACATGACAGGATTTGCAGCTGTACAGGGATTACTAGGACATATATTTGATAGGTCCTGGTCTCTGGAGGCTGAGCATACAGAACCTACATGACACTCCTGTTCCATCACTTCCATGCATGACAGTACATCATGTGGCCATCAGCAGTTTGGCATGTGGTATGTGTGTATGGCAACCTGAAGGGCAGAGTAAGTCAGGTTATGGTTCCAGACAACAGTTTGGCAAGATGTAAGGTGAACGACCTGTGGTACTATACATATTGCTTACAAGATTCTCAAATGACTCATACAAGATGCATATACAGCTCATGCTGTCATGCCCATATTTCTATTTAGCATTTATAAAGTGCATACAACCTAGGGATATCCAAGCACTAGATGAATATGAACAAAATCAGAACCGGGCATACCAAAAACCAAATCCACCCCTGATTAACTTAATCAGTCCTGAAAAGCCAAGTTTTAATGGCCTTACGGAATTTCAGGAGAGAGTCAATCCTTCTGACCTCCAGCGGCAGCATGTTCCACATCTTAGCCACCACAGAGAAGGCTCTCCCCCATCTGGTCTTACAGAATCTGGGGAAATAATCTTCAGGCTCCTGCCAGATCTCAGGGCTCTTCCGGGGACATACCAAGAGAAGGCATCCCACAGATGTCCTGATCCAGATTGATGCAGGGCCTTATAAACCAAGCAAACTGCCTTGAAGATTATTCTCTTCCTAATTGGAAGCCAATATTGGGACCTCAGGTGACTCCCTTACTGAGTTCCTCTTTGGGAGCCCAAGGAGCATCCTAGCTGCCCCATTTTGGATCATTTGGAGCTTATTGAGGGAGTAAATTGCTACATTTAGATACAGGGAATTGCAATAGTGCAGAGTGAGATGACAAGCGTGAGGACCACTGGCACCTTCAACTCCAGTGGAATATACTTCAAGATTTTCCTGTGCATTTTTAGAACCCAGTGGCACATCTTCCCAGTAAGGCTGACCTACCTCTCAAAGTTCAATCCTACATCGAAAATCACCTCAAGATGTTTAGCTTCCTTCACAGGGGTGGGTTGAGGGCCGCGCACTTCCGGCCACCAACTACTATTCCAAATATCACTGTTAGCCCCACAAAACAGAATCTCTGCATTGTCACAATTCATCTTCAGAGAGTTTTGTTTAATCCTGCTGTTGCTCTCCACCATACAGGCCCTAAATCTGTCTGCTATCACTGTCCAATCTTTCCCCTATGGCACCTATCAAGTGTGTTAATGGTTTCACATACATGTTAAACAGCGTTGGACTAAGGGATTGTCCCTGAGAGACCCCCACACAGCAGCTGACAAGGGGTAGCTTTGAACTCTCCACAGCTGACTATATTGGCCCTATCCCTCAGGAAGGAGTCAAGCGGTTGTCATGTCCTACTGCTGATGCCAGCCTGTCGCTGTCTAATCACCACTAAAGGTGTTCAAATGGTGTCAAAGGCTGCTGACAGGTCCAGCGTGACAAGAATGACACCACTGCCTTGAAGCCTAACATAGTCGGAGGCTGACAGGAGCACAGACTCCATACTATGATTGTCCCTGAAGCCATGCTGTGATAAGTCTAAGCACTTGTTATTGCTTAGAAAAACGGCTAATTCCTTGTTCAGATGTTTTTCACATTTTTAGCAGGAGCTGTCAATTAAGAAATGGGGCGGAAATCTTTGACATGCACATACATCTTGTCCAACATTTACAACAATCATTAAGGAAGATATGTCATTGGATGGCAATAAAGTCTCCTCACCTAGTGATGTGCATCCAACATGAGGAGGATCTAAGGCCCCAAAAACTTCACATAACACAATGTGACTGAACTTACCATATACTACTGGCCACCAATACCTGTAATTGTACATCCCATTGATGCCACACAGACTTCAACTATGGACACAAAAGAAGTCCAACTGGCACACAGGGGCACATTGTAGCCTGTGAGGAGGGAAAGGATCGTAAAGTACAGAGAAAACTGTGCACATGAGGTACTTACCTGATCCTCTGGTTTGCCATGGAGGTGTCCATACTGCAGTAAGTACTCATTGACAAGCCTCTCCAGCTCCTCTGAAGAGAAGGCAGGGGCCCTATCACCTGCTGGATGTGGCATGATTGATCTCAGAGGCTGCACACTGCTACTAAGGTCATGGAGGTGTTTCTGGCAGTAGTGCCAGGAGTCAAGTGAGTGAATCTGCACAACATGGAGGTCATGTCTGCCACATACGCAGCCGTTAATGCCGGTAGACACAGCCATTGGGCCACGACTGCCGCTGGCAACAAATTTAGCTTATGGTGTGTTTGTGCAGCTGCAACTGCCTACTGCCATGACTACTTCTGTCGGAGGTCACAGACGATTCCTAATGTCCAGTAGAGTAGGTCAGGGATCTGATATTTTGGCAGCTTGAAATGCTGTATTGGACTTTCTAAACTTCATCCGACCTACAATACCTGTTTTTCTGCATCACAAACATCCTTATCATGTGTTGTCATGTAGATCCTTCTATTCAACCACCATTGTAGTATGTTGCAGGGCACAGATGACATTTTACAGTAGTGCATGGTCCACCACCTCCGACGGTCATTTTGGAGGTCTGAATATACAGTCACATTTTGAGGGGCAATTGTGTTGCACATTTATTAGTTTTGTTCATATCCATGTTTTGGAAACATGTGTTGAAAACCATGGGGGCCACATGGGGAAACGTCCTCTATGCCGACTCTTTAACAACGAAGTCCTGGTTAACGAAAGCGGAACAACGCTTTCTTTAACCACGACTTCGTTATTTTGTGCCTTAACCACGCATGTCCTGAACAACGAACATGCGTGGTTAAGGAACAAACAAGGTAGTCAGCTGAGGAGGACAACGCGGATGACGAGGCGACGACTCAGGTAAGTGGGGGGGCGGGGGGTTTTAGGTTTTGGGGCGGGGTGGGGGGTCGGGTTTTTAGGTTTTGGGGTGGGGTTGGGGGGCGGGGTTTTAGGTTTTGGGGCGGGGTGGGGGTTGGGGGGTTTTAGGTTTTGGGGTGGGGGGTGGGAGCTTGGGGGCGTTTTAGGTTTTGGGGTGGGGTTGGAGGGGGCGTTTTAGGTTTTGGGGCAGGGGTTTTAGGTTTTGTGGTGGGGGTCGGGGTTTAGGTTTTGGGGCGGGGGTGGGGGTCGGGGTGACGCATGCAGGATTAATGGATGCCTATTACTAATGCCTTTACCAGGAATGCCTTTACAATGAAATATCGTTGTTAAGGCATTCCTGGTAAAGGCATTAGTGGTAACAATGAGGTCGGTGTTCCGTCCTCGTTGTTCAGGCATTCGTTGTTTCAGCAGGCGGTGTGTGTGTCAACAAGCTTTATTCGATCAGTGATCATCAAAGCAATACATAATCAAGATTACCGTAAATAAATATAAATATAGATATAAAATACAATTCCGTACCAGGAACATAATATCACATGGTGACACCACCTAAAAAAATAAAATACAAGTATATCCTAAAATCATAAAAAGGAGATCACCTCCTCTGGCCTTGTAAATCAGGAAGGGCTTATTCCGCTAGTTTTTACTGATGTAAAAATTCCTTATGCGCCATGCTGATAATAAATATTTACTAACAGAAATTATTAGCATTTTGGTGGAATCACTTTTTAAAATTCTCAGTGCTGGTGCACATTCCCTGATTCCCATTTCTCGACATAGGTCACGGATCCACTTGGACCTTGGAACCATGTATGCAGGGCAAAAAAACATAAAGTGCGCCACTGTTTCAGAATTAGTACCACAAACAGGAGAAGTATCATTAGTCACAATTGGATCCCATCTACACACTACGGTCTTCAATGGTAAGGTCCCAAAACGAAATCTGGCATATAGGCTTTTACCTAAAATACCAGGTATAAAGTCCAGATAGGGTTCAAAACTTGGGTACCATTTGATGTCTATAAATGAATTAGTTAGACGACTGCATGATTTGTTAGTAATGGCATTGTTCCTCAAATAAGACCAATAAACACGCTTCAGTGCTTTGAGATGGGCTTTCTCAAGTTTGTGAGGGTTCTCCCAGTAGTCTCCTAGACCCAATGTCATGAACCAGTTGGATACGTGCTTGACCCACAGAATGGAAGCTGAATTAGTAGATGTTAGCAGATCTAAGAGCGAAACTTTGTAAATGTCTAGTTTGGGGACGGTCCATAGCCTGACCCAGTACATCAAAGGTCTTAGATTTATCAGGTCGGCTATCCGTTTGATACCCAGGTCCAAGAACAAGGGGATCAGTGGGGTACTGGGAGGACAAGCACAGAGGGCCCTTGCAAAACTATTCTCCCCAAGGGTGAGCCTGTTGGAGTCAGAAAAGCCCCATACTTCTGCACCATACACGGCGGCTCCCTGTGCCTTTGCTGCATAGATCTTAATAGCCGGGGAGACCGTTTTTGTGGTAGTACTCCTATAGAAGCGCAAAATGGATGCTGCACTATGCTGGAGAAGGCCAGTGCTTTTATTTATCTGTTCTTCCCAACGTAAATTGTCAGTTATCCTTACCCCTAGGTAATCTATGAAGCTGACCTTTTCCAGAGAATCACCATTAAGAGAGATGGTACACTTCTTCCGTTTCCCAGAACGCAACACCATTAGCTTTGTTTTCTTATGATTTAGCTCTAGTCCATAATCCTGGCAGAATGCACTAAATCTGTCAGTGAGGATTTGCAAACCCATAAGAGTCTTTGAGATTAGGAGCGAGTCGTCAGCAAAGAGAAGTATGGGGATTTTCTGGGTCCCTAAGGTAGGGGCATCGCTCTGGCAGGTCATCATGACTTGTACCACCTCATTGATGAAAAAGGAGAACAGGAGCGGTGCCAACACACATCCCTGGTGAACACCCCTATTTATGGCGATTTTGTCAGTCAGTTCGCCTAGGTTACCCCAGCGAACTTGCGCGTAAGTATCCTTGTGCAAACGATTTAGTAAGGAGACTAAATTACTAGGGACCCCTATTCTGGATAAAACTACCCACAGTTTCTCCCTTGGGACCAGGTCGAAGGCAGATTTCAAATCAACGAATGCAACATATAGTGGCTGGTTAGCAAGGGTAGTATGTTTCCAGTACAACACAGCCAGCCTGAAGACCTGGTCCACTGTGCTAATTCTGGGTCGGAAACCTGCCTGGAGGGGTGATAATACCTTGTGTTCCTTAGCCCATTGCATTAATCTACCGAAAAGTTGTTTAGCAAAAATCTTTTGTAGATTGTCTATAAGACTGATCGGCCTATAGTTTGCTGGTAGATTGGCATTACCCTTTTTGTAGATAGGTATGATCTCAGCACCCTTCCAGGTAGAAGGGATCTGCCCCCCTTCAGAAATTTTATTGGAAAGTACATTGATGTACCAGGCCCATATAGAGGGCTCCGATCTATAGAGATCCCCTGGAATCCCATCGGGTCCTGGAGCCTTCCCAATTTTTATCGAGCAAATTGACAATGATGTTTCTTCTATGGAGAACCGGATAGGGACCTCGATATCTAGGCAACCCCCTCCCGGTTGAACAGGTGGGGGTACAGTGTCTTGGAGAAGACCATGGTCTTCTCTCGTGCCATGGTTAGTGGGAACCTCTGGGATGTTGATTTTGCCATAGAGGGAAGAAAAATTATCCACCCAACTTTCTGGTTGGATGTGGTTCATAATAGTAATTCTACCCCCACGCTCTCTTTGGGCTAGAATTTCCCAGAATAAGCCATTGTTGTTGAATTTGGTTGCTTTTACCAGCTCCTGCCACATTGAGTCCTCCCAGGTTTTTTTAGCTCGTGAAATGGACTTCTTATATATACGTCTGGTCAGTTGAATATCCCCTATGGACCCCTTCATAATAGCACTCTTTACCCCTAACTTGGCCGTAGAGCATGATTCATCGAACCAAGAATTGTTAGTCAGGGTCCCTCCTTGCGATCTTACCCTACTTTTCCTGTAGAAGATATCTTGGAGTTTGCCAACCATATTTCCATGGATATGGAGAATAGGGATGTCTTGAGGGTCATGGTCTTGGTAGGGTGCCAAATTGTCTAAGAAAGATGAATAAATTGCATGCAACAAATAAGGATTGGACACCACCTTTGGCCATCTGACCTTCGTGGATAAATTCTTCACAATAGGAGAAGGAACCATAGTAACTAGGTTATTGGCAGATCGACAGAATACATCCCTAGTGATCGACAATAGCAACGGATAGTGATCGCTCTCACTCCTAAGATCGACCTTCATGTCTCTAAGCTGTGGCCACAGTCTTACGTCGACCAAAAAATAGTCTATTGCACTTGTACAAGTGCCTCGTTTAAAGGTGGGGGCAATATCCGGGTCAGAGGGCGTGCGGCCATTGCAGGCCCTGAGACCATGTTTCAAACAAAGTGTGGCCAATTGAACTGCTACACGGGTACGGGGACAGTAGCGATCAGAATTAAATTGGGCAATCCCCCATATTAGATCCTCCTCCATGGTTAGGCCACTTAATAGTGTTGATGGTTCGAATGTACAATTTACGTCCCCAGCTATAACCAAATGACATGAGGATTGAATAGAATCTAAAAACTCAAGGAGCTGGATTAGGGTCTGGGATTCTACTCCGCGTGAAACTGATCGAGCTTAAACATTTATGAGAGTTATAATAAAGTTCTGGTGAAATATTATTTGCAACCCCATCAAATCGACACAATCAAATTGTAAGATCTTATAGTCACATTGTAGTCTTTTGTTCAAGAGAATTAGCAGCCCCCCTTTTGCGCGACCTGGTCCTTTTTCTGAAGGTTGGGCAGGGACATTAAAGGAAAGAAACCCATCAATAGTAATCATGTCCTCAGCCCAAGTTTCCTGAAAGAGGCAAATATCTTGAGTTTTTATATATGAACACCAATCCTTGTCGTCCAGTTTTCTCCCAATGCCAGCTAGGTTCCAGGACAGTAATGATAATCCACCAGTAACATCACGCATGGTGCTAATTAACTGTGGGACATCCTGTGGTATTGGCTCGATAATAGGGCTCAGGGATGGCTCCTCGATTGTGCCCCCACTGGGAGCTTCTTGGCATGTAGGCAGTCATACAGGCTTGGGCAAGGTGGTATCAGCATACCCACATAGAGTAGTGTTATTGGTTGTTTGCACATTTGTTTGGACCTGGAAAGCGTCGACTTTCCCAAACTCTAAATTGATACCTCCCCTTTTCCCTTTAGGCCAAAATGGGCGGGTACGAAGATCAAAAGCAGTGAGATGGTCAATCAGGGAGTTATCATAGAACTCAATAGAAAGGATATCGTAGTTAGACTCCAGGGGGCTTAGCCGTATGGCATTTGAAATGTCCGAACGTACGACTGATAGACAGCCCCGTTGGTTCCGAAGCCAATAGATGGCTTTATTTATCCTGGACTCTTGGTCCTCTTTCACTCCTAGCGGCAACCTGGGAACATTGGTCATATAAAATGTATTAGGCCCATGTTTATATTTTTGGCTTTTTATCAGCAAGCTGGAGGCAGTAAGGGCTCCCTGGGAAAAAGAAGGATAAATGGGTTCAGAGGTAGATGCAAGTGGCCCTCTAAGTTTCGTGGGGGAACACCCCCCTACATATCTGGGGTTACCAAGTTCTTTGAGCCTTCCGGGTCCCTGCAGACTTGGAGGAGAAAGGGGGCAACTAGTAGGGGCAGCACAGTTTATCAAGGTGGCCTTCTCAGAGAGAAGCTGTATGTTGCCCGGCTGAGCGTAAGTAAAGTTGAGTGAGGGTTAACTTGTGATCCAGATACTATCTTTGGTTGTGAACTCCAATCGGTTTTAATGGGTTCGCCTCTCCCCCTTACCTCACTTAAACAACACTTGCATCCAGACAAATTTGCCGGTCTTTCCTGAACAAAACGTGTCAGTCGCTGCACCATACTCTTGAGTTCATCTACTCTCTGCAGGATGAGAGACATGTTAGATTCCAGGGAAGGTTGAACCGGTAGGGGTTTAGTTGTTAGAGTAGGTGGAGGATTGAGGATCCTGGCGTCTGGGGCTTCTATCAGAGAGACAAACGTCCTAGGTGTAATCACCTCCTCGAATAACGGCTGGAACCGGTTGCTGCAGGGGATGTTTGGAAGCACATTAATCACAGGACTTAGCGGAATGGGAGCAAGAGGCAGGCTGATTCCCTCTTCTATTTGAAATAGACTTTGGTTAGGAATGCAGTCCTCAATTGCACCCTTTGCTTTGCAGAATGGAGGAGGGGTTGAGGTGGGCACATTGGATGGAACCCTTACTCCATTAATCTTGGATCCTCTAGGGTTGGACCGGGACCTTCTTGGTACCTGCAGTGCAGTTTAAAATAGCCTCCACCTCCTCAAACAGATGGTCTATCTCCTCAAATGGCTTGAGCCCTCCACTTTTTGTCATACTGGCTGGCTTGATGGAAAGTTTTTTTTTGTTTTTTGCAATCAAGCCGGGATTCCGGCAAATCAACAGCCTTCCTTTTCCCCAGGGGGCTTAAATAAATAGATTACCCAAAAGATATAAAGGTTAGGACACTTACTCAGGCACCAAGAGAAGGAATAAAGGGACTGGGCCCAGCCCGGCCTCAGTCGGTCGAAGACGGGCGTAGACGGGCCCGTCTTGGCCCGGTCTTCGCCCGGGCGCACCCGCGTGCGTCCCGCGAGGCGGGAGCGCTTGGTCAAATTTAAAGGGCTCCTGCCCTTTGTTGCTGAGGTGTCCTTGTTCTGCTCTGGCCCCCGGTACAGCTGCGGCGCGTCCCGCAAGGTGGGAGCGCTTGGTCAAATTTAAAGGGCTCCTGCCCTTTGTTGTTGAGGTGTCCGTGTTCTGCTCTGGCCCCCGGTACAGCTGCGGCGCGTCCCGTGAGGCGGGAGCGCTTGGTCAAATTTAAAGGGCTCCTGCCCTTTGTTGCTGAGGTGTCCGTGTTCTGCTCTGGCCCCCGGTCAGCTGCGGCGCATCCCGCGAGGCGGGAGCGTTTGGTCAAATTTAAAGGGCTCCTGCCCTTTGTTGCTGAGGTGTCCGTGTTCTGCTCTGGTCCCCGGTACAGCTGCGGCACGTCCCCCCACGTGGCAGGCAGTGTTCCGACATACAACCGGCCACATGTGACCCTTGTGTAGTTTGCAGCTGTGATGTGTAGTTAGTGTTATGTCTATTCAGTCAAAAATGATTTGTCACGTGATATCATTGGCATGCATCATGTATGTTTCTGTGTACATACTGACTAATGTCACAGTTCATGCCTTACTCCATAGGTACCCTGGGAGAGGGAGGATGCAACAAGTTCCTGTCTCTCATCCATGCAAGACCTTCAGAGCATGGAAGAATGCCATATCATCATGTTTTACTGTCTGAATAGGCAAACAATAGTGGACTTATGCTGTCAGTTGGAGCCAGACCTGATGCAAGCTATTAGTTATCGAACCAGCATAGCACCTATCCCTTTTACTGCCAGGCCTTTTCCCCCTCATGTGCCGAGCCTTTTTTTGGCTATTTGGGGCTGTTCGCGCTTAGGCCCTCATAACATTTTGTTCACATAAGCTACCCATCCCAAATTTGTGTCCTTTTTTTCCAACATTCTAGGGATTCTAGAGGTACCCAGACTTTGTGGGTTCACCTGAAAGAGACCAAGAAATTAGCCGAAATACAGTGAACATTTTTTTTTTTTTAATGGGAAAAAGGGCTGCAGAAGACAGCTTGTGTTTTTTTTCCCTGAAAATGGCATCAACAAAGGGTTTGCAGTGGCAAGATGACCATATTCCCAGCTTTCAGGAACAGGCAGACTTGAATTGGAAAACCCAATTTTTCAATACAATTTTGACATTTTACTGGGACATACCCCATTTTTACTATTGTTTGTGCTTTCAGCCTCCTTCCAGTTAGTGACAGAAATGGGTGAGAAACTAATGCTGGATCCCAGAAAGCTAAACATTTCTGAAAAGTAGACAAAATTCTGAATTCAGCAATGGGTCATTTGTGTACATCCTACAAGTTTTTCCTACAGAAAATAACAGCTGAAATAAAACAATATTGAAATTGAGGTAAAAAAAACAGCCATTTTTCTCCACGTTTTACTCTGTAACTTTTTCCTGCGATGTCAGATTTTTTAAATCAATATACCGTTACGTCAGCTGGACTCTTCTGGTTGCGAGGATATATAGGGCTTGTAGGTTCATCAAGAACTCTAGGTACCCAGAGCCAATAAATGAGCTGCACCTTGCAATGGGTTTTTATTCTATTCGGGTATACAGCAATTCTTTTGCTGAAATATAAAAAGTGAAAAATAGGTATCAAGAAAACCTTTGGATTTCCAAAATGGCCACAAGATAAGGTGTTGAGAAGCAGTGTTTATTTGCACATCTCTGAATTCCGGGGTGCCCATACTAGCATGTGAATTACAGGGCATTTCTCAAATAGACGTCTTTTTTACACACTGCCTAATATTTGGAAGGAAAAAATGTAGAGAAAGACAAGGGGCAATAACGCTTGTTTTGCTATTCTGTGTTCCCCCAAGTCTCCCGATAAAAATTATACCTCACTTGTGTGGGTAGGCCTAGCGCCCACGAAAGGAAATGGCCCAAAACACAACGTGGACACATCACATTTTTTAACAGAAAACAGAGGTGTTTTTACAAAGTGCCTACCTGTGGATTTTGGCCTCTAGCTCAGCCGGCACCTGGGGAAAGCTAGCAACCCAGCACATTTTTGAAAACTAGACACCGAGGGGAATCCAAAATGGGGTGACTTGTGGGGCTCTGACCAGGTTCTGTTACCCAGAATCCTTTGCAAACTTCAAAATTTGACCAAATAAACACCTTTTCCTCTCATTCCGGTGACAGAAAGTTCTGGAATCTGAGAGGAGCCACAAATTTCCTTCCACCCAGCGTTCCCCCAAGTCTCCCGATAAAAATGGAACCTCACTTGTGTGGGTAGGCCTAGCGCCCACGAAAGGAAATGGCCCAAAACACAACGTGGACACATCACATTTTTTCACAGAAAACAGAGGTGTTTTTTTCCAAAGTGCCTACCTGTGGATTTTGGCCTCTAGCTCAGCCGGCACCTGGGGAAACCTAGAAAACCAGCGCATTTTTGAAAACTAGACACCTAGTGGAATCCAAGATGGGGTGACTTATGGGGCTCTGACCAGGTTCTGTTACCCAGAATCCTTTGCAAACCTCAAATTTGACCAAAAAACACTTTTTCCTCTCATTTCAATGAAAGAAAGTTCTGGAATCAGAGAGGAGCCACAAATTTCCTTCCACCCAGTGTTCCCCCAAGTCTTCCGATAAAAATGGTACCTCACTTGTGTGGGTAGGCCTAGCGCCCACAAAAGGAAATGCCCCAAAACACTATCTGGACACATCAAAATTATCAATTAAAAAACTACCTGTTTTTGCCGGGGGCACCTGCGTTTTTGGTCCTGGACTCAGCAGACATGTAGGGAAACCTACCAAACCCAGATATTTCTCAAAACTAGACACCCGAGGGAGTCCAGGGGGGTCTGACTTGCGTGGGTCCCCCAATGTTTTCTTACCCAGAATCCTCAGCAAACCTTAAATTTAGCTAAACAATTCACATTTTCCCCACATTTCTGTGTGGGATCACTGCACTGGGACAAATTTCCTACCACCCAACGTTCCCCTCAGTCTCCTGGTAAAAATGATACCTCCCTTTTGTAGGTGGACCAAGTGCTTGTGACAGGGAAGAGTCAAAAACACATTAAAATTGAGGGGGAACCAAAGTTGGTCAAAAAGGGCAGTGTGAAAAAAAACATTTTTAGGCTGACAAGTGCAGCAGAAATTTTATCGGTAT
Source organism: Pleurodeles waltl (assembly GCF_031143425.1). Classification (NCBI taxonomy): domain Eukaryota; kingdom Metazoa; phylum Chordata; class Amphibia; order Caudata; family Salamandridae; genus Pleurodeles; species Pleurodeles waltl. The sequence goes on from NC_090448.1 coordinate 847,337,554, forward strand.
AGATGAGACAATGCTGGGTGGTAGGAATTTTGTGGATTCCTGCAGATTCCGGAAGGTTCCATCACAAAAATGTGGGAAAAATGTGTGATTTCCAGCAAAGTTGGATGTTAGCAGGGGATTGTGGGCACAAAAATGGTGCGGGTGCATGTGAAACACACCACCCTGGAATCACCCAGATGTTTAGTTTTTTAGATGTGTCTAGGTCTTGTGGATTTTCCTACATGGCAGCATCCCAAGGTCCATAAAGTGCAGCCCTCACCATTCCAAGTGGGATGATTTTGAGAGTAAGCCAAGTTCTCATGGCCCAAATGTAAAACTAAAAACCCAAAATAATCAAATGTCTTCTTGCTTGCTGTGGGATAAGATGTTTTAGAGTGCGGGGGAGAGCTGAAAGACTGTTACCCCCTTCAGTTGAGGTGGGGGCGTAACCAGGCCCATACTGGTTGGTAGCCACCACCCCAAACTTTTTTGTTTTTTATTTAAAATTCCCTGGCATCTAGTGTACTTTCTGCCCCCCCCGGGGTGTGGATCAGGGGTAATTGCCCCATCTGGCCATTAGTGGGCAGAACAACTTTGGCCCCATTTATTTGGGGTGGGGGTATGGCCATACCCCCACCCTCTTATTTTTGGGAAAAAACTTCCCTGGCCTCTGGTGGGCTTTCTGCCCCCCCTTGGGGCAGATGGGCCTTCCAAAAATAGGCCCATCTGCCCCCAATGTGGGGCAGATATGGCCAACAGTAATGTGCCCCCATGGGGAGGGACCCTTACCCAAGGGACTGCCTCCCTAAAGAAAACACACGCATACACACACACCAATCCCTGGTGCCTAAGTGGTTTCTTCTCCCATGGGGGCAGATTGGCCTAACACAAATTGGCCGATCTGCCCTCAAGGGAGGCAGAAATGATCTAAATACAATTTGCCCCCCAGGGGAGCGACCCTTGCATAATGGGTCGCTCCCCAGCTCTAAAAAAACAAACAAACCAAAAAAAAAACACAAAAATAAATTTGCCCTGGCGCCTAGAGGCATGTCTGTGCCTGTTATTTGAGTTCAGTCTATGATTCATTATTACGCGGAACAGCACCATACCCCAGCAGATGTCACAAAAGCACCCAGAAAGGGCCTGGCTGGTTGGAAAGTCAGGTCTGTCCTGAATTTGTGTGAGCAATTTCAGGTGTGATATTTATAAGTGAGTGTCTCATTGTTGTACTTTTGTCCCATTCCTTGCAAGGAGACTCAGCAGACCCAAACCATCCTTGAATATTGATACCACTGAGGAATCCAACTACGCATGGGGAAGTCCAATTCAATGAAGCCCCTAGTAGAACATGGAGGCAAGTGGAGCAGGCTTTTGGACTACTGAAGGCCAGATTTGCTATGTGACTTGTGTCATAGGTATGGTTTCAAGCTATACTCCTTGTTTTGTTCTTTGTACAGATATATTCACCATGGCATCTTCATGCGGGCATTTCAGAGTTGTGCCATTGGCAGGTATCTGATGTTGTTCTGATATTCAAAGTGAACATGGATTATTCCAGGTAATGTAGTTTGCAAAGTTTGGATGTTTGAGACCTGTACCAAGAGAGTTTGCACAGTGTTTCGGTGCAGATTAGAATTGCTTTCTGTCTTATGGTGGGCGTGATGCAACATTTGTGTCATTGTGTGTTCAGAATATATGTAGTCCTAGCTTTTGGCCATGCAATTTTATCTTCACATTAGCTAAACACTCTTTGTTTCTTTGACCTGTTTATAGCTGTAGATATAAAATACAGGTTCTGACACTTCAGGACAAAGTTCAAGAGGGAGTCTATTCCAGGTACTGGAAGACAGAAAAGAGAAAAAGATGACCACCTTTCCTAGAGAGCTTAAATCTTGGAAGGACCACCAAGGCCAGCTGATTGGAACGAAGCTCCCTCCTGGGAGAGTAGAAGTGTACTCTAGTTTCAAGTTGAGGGCCTGCACAATATAGAGCTCTAAGCTTTAGGATGATCCCCTTGAACAGAATCTGCTTCTTGACTGGGCGCCAGTGTAGAGAATATAAATAAGGTGAAACTGCAGTTCTAAAAGGAATTTTCAGAAGAAGAGTTGCAGCCTCATTTTATACAACCTGAAGCCTTTTGATCGGGTAACCTTGCAAGCCTAGGTAGACAACATTAACATAATCCAACCTAGAAGTGGTTAAGGCCTTAACCACTGTTTTCCCGGCAGGAAAAAGAACAATAATTATTTAAGTGTGTGGAGAGGCCCAAAACAGGTCCCCGCCAATGCTGAAACCTGAGGCTGAAATGAGAGCTGGTTGTTAAACTTGACCCCCACATTTTTGACCACTTAAATCAGAGATGCAAGAGGGGGAACACTCTCAGGCCAGCTCTTGGACCACTCAAAAGGAGAAGCAAGACCAAAAGGAAGACCTCAATCTTGTCTGCATTACATATATATTGACACAGGGACATCCATTTGAAAACTGCTCCCAGACACGATTAAATAAGAAAGTAGTCAATCTCTTCACCTTTATTTTATGAGAAAAGAAGCTGCATGCCATCAGTATATGAAATTAACTTTGCTTTAAAGGATTCTACAAGCCTGTAAAAGAAACCAAGTGCTTTCAAGCTAAAGGTACAACAGCTGTAGAAAGTGAATCATGAAGCATCTTCTTCATAAACAAATTGATCAAATTCAGTCCCTTGAGCAGCAGATCAGTGGAGCACAGGTCCGTAGGAAAGCTAGATTTGAAGCTGCAAATATCAGCTTTATAGTCATCCACAGAAATGGGATTGAATTGAGGCAGTGAACATTGCCCATCACCTACAATCGCAACTGGAGGGGCCTCAATTGTAAAAGCAGAGGAGTAACTACAGTGTATTTTAAGAATTTTATCTTGAAAGGAAGTAGCCTGCTCATTAATTAAACTCAAAACTATAAAAGCGTACATAGATATATATAAACTTACATTTTTAAAACAGTTAATATAAAATACACATATGATTTTAGTAATTTAGGACAAAAGAAGAATATATTATTTAAAGCTACTTAGAAAGAAACTTTAAATATGTATACAAATAAAAGAAGGAAATGCATATTTAAAAATATTTTATCATGTATGGAAACCCGAGATTCTACCCAAGTATATAGGGGGAAGAAGACAATCTACCTCCAGAATATATTATTTAGAACTACTTAAAGTAAACCCTTAAAGTGCATATGCGAAGAATAGACCAGGGACATGTTTAGTGATAATCGAGCTCAAATATATCATCAGCTACCCCCTTCATCTAATATACCATGCATGCTCTAGGTATTTTGCGATTGCAAATACTATCACAGCGTTTGTGTCATATTTAAGAATTCTCAGGGCCTCTCTGTGATGCCTGACACTCAGAAGTCTGCAAACCACAATTAACCATTTTCTACACTGCTTTATATACTGGGGGGCAAAAAAAGAGAAAATTAGCCTCAGTTTCTTTATCCAAGAGACAAAAGGAGCAGAACACTGAGGAATCTTGCTTGACCCATTTGGCCCTTATGATTCTTAAAGGTAGAAACCCATTTCTAAATTGGAGATAAAGCCGTTTGGCAGTGGTTGGGTAGATTTCATCAATGAACTCCTCATAGACTGAAGAACATTTGACATTTAAAAATTGCCCTGTCAGATTCTCATTGCGATACTTCAGCCAAATCTGTTCCAGGGCGCCATTCCAATATGCACTTTTCACTTTCTGCCTTGCTCTCTTAGCGGCAACTGCTGGAGACTTCCAGAGGTCTATCGTTTTGAACTTCTCGCACTGCATCTTAACATTCTTGAGCCATGGCATAACTACCCTTGTATAACAGGAAATCAGATCACTAATAAGATTCAGAGTACTACCTTTAAGACTCTGCAAAATATCAGCAAGGTGGGCCCCTATGGGGAAAGTACATTATAGGGGGCAGATCTAATATAGACATTAATAGCAATGTGACACACCCCTATGGAAGTTTTTTCTTTTACATCTATCCCCAGCAAGCCCTTAGTGCCCACAACAACACTTTTCACTATTGGGAAGAGATCTAGTTTCAAACAGATAAGCAATCCACCAGAGGCCCTACCCAAGTAAGAAGGAACTGCGTCCGCCGAGCAAGTGACATACCCACATTTAAATATCAGAGCCACAGCCCACGTTTCCTGCAGAAGTATTATTTGATGGGAGTCAATAAACCCTCCCCACTCTGGGTCTGCTAGCTTAGCTCGAAGACCCGCCAATTTCCAGGATAGTATTCTTATTGAGCCATTACCAGGTGACCCTCTCCCAGTCGTCCACCCCCCCACCATTAATAACCTGGGCTTCCACAGTCGGGATCTCATCTGCATAGAAGGCTATATCCCTTCCCCTATCACTCTTAGCACCTAACTCTGAGTCTTGTAGCATTCTTACCCTACTAGTAGGACCCTGGGATTCCATTATAGAGTTAGACTCTGATTGGAAAGCTGTATCCCTTCCCTTGACTCTATTGGCCCCTAACATTGTGTCCTGTGTCAGCAGCACTCTAGCTGGCCCATCCAAGCCACTATAAGTGAACTGGTTACAGGTATCTTCAAGTCCTGTGTTCCCTTGTTGTCTGTTAACCTCGGCTAACATGGAACACTCATCGTTAAAAGCAGGGTAGTGTAGTGGAGCTAGGGGACTGCGTGCTAGTAAAGTAAGGTCGCCCATTGCTGGGTTTAGGGGAGGTGAGTTTGAGTCTCATATTTGAGCTTGAATGGGGCTTGAATCTTAACTCCCAGGCTAACAGCTCATCCACCATTTTACAGCTCCTTAATTTGAGCACTAAATAGTCAGTCTGGAAGCCTGCTGGGCTGCAGTGAGTAGCATACAGAATGTCATCCCTAATTACCGATGTGCCTCCCCTAGTGTAATGAAGCCAATGGATTACTTTGTTCACACAGGAGTATTGTGATTCTATACCTCCACCCAGAAGTCTAGGGACATCAGGTAGATGTCACTTGAGTTACTCGTGTGCTCCATTTTGCTGCTGGGACCGCTGTACCCAGAGGGGTTCTGGTCTCTCTGGCTGACAGTTCTCAAAATAGGTTATGTTCTATGATTACTATTCTGCATAAGAGTGTATCTTTCCTCAAGGAGCTCACCTCTTTCAAAGCTAGGGAGAAATGTTGTTACTCTGCCAGAAAAACCTTCCTTGCGTGGGACTAACTCTGGAGCCCTTTCGTAGTGTAAATTTGGGGTTTGCCTACGGAGCTGAGTCACTACTTCATCAAAACTTCAGGACAAACATTATTAATACTTTAGTGCAAATGTTCTCCACCAGTAGTGAACGTTTAGCCACCTTTATGTCTAAATTGCTAACCAGCTTGCTCAAACACTCATGCAAGCCTTTAATCTCTCCCCTTACTAGGTGGAACTGTCCAAGAGATTCTCTCAGATTGGACTGCTAATGTCACTCAAAACTACAGATTTAGACATGCCAGAGGGATCCTTCTTTTCGGGTGAAACCTCTGCATTAGTGGCTAGAGGAACAAAGTGATTGGAGCAGTCACTTTTGATTACAGATGAGTTTTCCATCTGGAAATTTCCCAAATGTTGATCACCAACAGCCACTGACCCATCCTGCCTTAAATCAGCCATGCTACCCAGACTGGTGGAGGTTTTATTAAAGTATGAGTACATACCCTTATGTTTAGCGTTTGTAGACCCCTTCCGCTGGGAGAAAGCTGAAGCATTAGATGCCAATATGCCCTCCACCTCTAATATTAGATAATCTATTTCATTTAGAGTGCAGTTTTCTGCTGAGTGCCTTGGCATCTTACTTATACCTGCTGCCCCCCCACGTTTATCAGTAGTTTTATGTTTACTCATAGTTAAAAAAGCACAGAACGCAACGAGTACATTGAATCTTAACACAGTCAAACAAATCAAACTGGTCAACAGGTGGGCACTGTCAACATCTGGGCAGTGCACGCTCTGCGGGCGACTGGAAAGCAAAAAAAAGCACTTATGAGATGACGTAATTCATGCATTATGTTGATATGCTGTTGTTTAACCTTTTGCATTGCAGAGCTTAATCCTGAAGACTTCTATACAAGGTGCTTGTAAATACTGTTCATTTGCAATGTATTGCTGCAGGCTTTCAGAGTGTGTCAGGGTGTGGTCCCTTTCCAGGGCCTTCTAGAAACTTCCTCTGCAGCATGCCTGGGTGTGGTTTGTGGGCTGGGCCAAGACTAAGGGAGCCAGCCCAGCTCCACGTGCTCACTATTCAGCGGTCCCGGTGCAGAGCAGCAGCAACTTCCTGAGCTCCTATTCCGGAGGCCTACTTTGATCTTCCAGGCCTCGCCGTTTCACTTGGCTGGGTGATTCTTGATCAGGGCAGTAAGATGGAGGTCGGGCTGGGCCCCCGATCCCGTTCTCAAAGGATTTCGGCCCTCATTACAACCCTGGCGGTCCAAGACTGCCAGGGCTGTTTTGGCTGAAGCACCGCCAACAGGCTGGCAGTGCTTCAGAGGGGATTACGACCATGGCATTAGCGCCGTGGTCGCACTGCCGGGGACGGTGGTTTCCTGCCAAATTTGCCCCAGCGTTGAAAATCCGCCAGGGCAGCGCTGCTTGCAGCGCTGCCCAGGGGATTACGAGTCCCCAACCACCAGCCTTTTCCTGGTGGTTTGAACCGCCAGGAAAAGGCTGGCGGTACGGGGAGCCATGGGGCCCCCTGAAGGGGCCCCATGCAGCTTTTCACTGTCTGCTATGCAGACAAGGAAAAGTGCGATGGGTGCAACTGCACCCGCCGCACGGCCGCAACACCGCCGGCTCTATTTGGAGCCGGCTCCTATGTTGCGGCACAGCGGGGATCTCATAATGACCGCGGCGGGGGTACGGCTGCATTGGCGGCCGCCCAGCGGTCCATAATGAGGGCCTTCGAGTTCTTGGCCCTAATTAGTATGATAAAATCAATTTTGCTCTTGTGCGTGTGAAAGTGCACTTGATATTTAATAGCATTTACATGCTGACATTTGAATCGGCAAGACGCGCAATTCTTTACTCTTGTACAAATCTAGATATTCATTGTGCGCAATCATTTTCTGACATTTACAAGGTTGCACTTGAATCGGCAAGACGCGCGTTTCTTTACTCGTGTACAAATCTAGATATTCATTGTGCGCAACCATTTTCTGACATTTACAAGGTTGCACTCGAATCGGCAAGACGCACGATTCTTTACTTGTTTACAAATCTAGATATTCATTGTGCGCAACCATTTTCTGACATTTACAAGGTTGCATTCAAATCGGCAAGACGCGCGATTCGTTTCCTGTGCTTAATTCATGTTACTCATTGTGTGTGCTACCATTTCTTGGCATTCACATGGTGGCCTTCGAATCGGCAAGACGCGCATTTCATTTCTTGTGTCTAATTCATGATATTCATTGTGCGCTACCATTTCTTGGCAGTTACATGGTGGCATTCGAATTGGCAAGACGCGCGATTCGTTTCTCGTGCTTTAACCCTTGATATTCATTGTGCGCCACCATTTCTTGGCAGTTACATGGTGGCATTCGAATTGGTAAGACGCTCAATTCGTTTCTTGTGCTTAATTCATGTTATTCATTGTGCTCAACTATTTCATGGCATTTACAGACTCTTGTGGAAATCCGCAATATGCGCAATTCGTGTTCTTGCATTCTAGGAATCTAAAGTGCTAGAACTCTGGATATTATGTTCTATGTCCATGTAAGGTCTTTAGTACATTTCTTATTGTTTTCCAAAGAATGTTTGGATGGCCTTTACCCTCATGTAATGAGGCCAGGTTTGTTATGGGACATTGTTCTGCAATGTTCTTGTATCCCTAGAACAGTATGTTTTCAATTCATGAAAATTCCATATGAAACATTGTACTAACCATTTTTGATTCTTTTCTAGGTAACTAGAGTCTAGTTCTAGGCCATTCATGTTTCCTTAGTTTTAGGTATTATTTCATGTTTCAAGTATCACAGAACTCTAGACTCAACAGAGTGTTATTTTATGTTCCGAGTATCAATTAACTCTAGACTCAACAGAGTGTTATTTCATGTTCCGAGCATCACTGAACTCTAGACTCAACAGAGTGTTATTTCATGTTTCAAGTGTCACTGAACTCTAGACTCAACAGAGTGTTATTTCATGTTCCGAGTGTCAATGAACTTGAGACTCAACAGAGTGCTATTTCATGTTTCAAGTATCACTGAACTCTAGACTCAACAGAGTGTTATTTTATATTCCGAGTATCACTGAGCTCTAGACTCAACAGAGTGTTATTTCATGCTCTGAGTGTCATAGAACTCTGGACTCAATAGAGTGTTATTTCATGTTCCATGTATCATTGAACCCTAGATTTCAGCAGAGAGTTTTTTTAAATCTAAATGTGGTTTTGAATCTGATGTTGTGTTGTCTAATCTTTTGCTTCCCACAGGTCTACTTCCCAGCTGTCCCCTTCCTAATCCCCTCTTCCCCTCTTGAACTCTCTCAGCCTCTGTGATTCATCTATCAGAGTCTTGGAGCTGTTCAGTGGTGGACGTGTTGGGAATGTGCACAGACCCCGAGGATCTGGTGACACTGACAGGCACCCAGTGCATTCTGGATGCGCCTAACCTCAGGCGTTATAGCTAGGCAATACGAGCTTGAAATCATTCACCCACAAAGTGCCAGCAGTATTTTATATAAGTATCCAGCCAAACAGCAGTTTATTGTCCTTCAGGACCTGGTGTAATGATGATGGTTCTTTGTTACAAAACAATATCATAGATATCCGCCCTCATGGATAGCCCAGATGCGCCTGTGAAACCCTTGATTCACTCAGCACTTACCCCTTCTGAGGATGTTAATGAGTAAAGCCAAGAGAAGAATCCCTGCCCCTTCCTCTCGCTGACGGGCTCAGGATGGGCCCGCCACTGGCCTAGGCTTTGCCCAGGCGTGGCCCGCATGCATCCTGCGCTGCATGAGAATTAGGTGCTTAAGTAGTGCAGAGTCAGGGCAGGTGTTCTAATGACAAAGGACCGCCTCCTGGGGCCCAGTGCCTGCTGGTAGTTGGAGTCTCCCCCTGTGAAAGCTGGTTGTCTAGTGCATCCTGCGCCACATTGAGAATGAGGCACGTAAGTAGTGCAGAGTCAGGGCAGGTGTGCTAATGACAAAGGACCACCTCCTGGGGCCCAATTCCTGCTGGTAGTTGGAGTCTCCCCCTATAAAAGCTGGTTGTCTAGCACGTCCCGCGCCACTTTGAGAATGAGGCACTCAAGTAGTGCAGAGTCAGGGAAGGTGTGCTAATAACAAAGGACTGCCTTCTGGGTCCCAATGCCTGCTGGTAGCTGGAGTCTCCTCCTGTGAAAGCTGGTTGTCTAGCACGTCCCTTGTATCTTGCAGATATAGCACATTTCTGCCTTCTCCCAGTGGTGTAGGGTGGCACAGCAAGGTACTTGCTCTGCTGCCCTGTGCCATGGGCCTTGCAAATATGGCCCTGTGTGTCCTCGGGGAGCTGAAATGGCCTTGGCCAGCATGGGTAAATACTTCTTCCCCATTTGTTTAGGCTCTGCCCCATTTGATATCTTCACAGGCTGGACTTTTCAGTGGTATAGGTAGTACCAGGAGCATTTGTGGGTTAGCAGAAAAGTGCTGTTTCATTTTGTGTGTGCATGTAGCATGGCCACCGAGCTCGGATGGTAATTTCTTTTTCCAGGCAATGCCAAATTGTTTGTGGTCAATGGCTTTGGAGCCTGTGTACACTGATCAAGGAAAGAGGAGGCAGTGCCAGAACCAACTGAGAAGGCTGCGTAGGGGCCACAGTGCTCAATACTGAGTGGATATTGAAGGTTGGATGAAGCCATTTCTGTAGGGACACATCAGGGCTTCCATTCCTCACCCTCAAAGAGCGGTGCTGATATTTTTTGCATGTTGCAGCTGAGGGATTTAGGCCAGATATATCAAGGGCTTTAATCATGGAAGGTGACTCAAGGGCAACACAAGCTCTTCAGTGAGATTTATTCTGACACAGAGAGCCGCCTTGCTTGGCTATGTATGGCATAGTAAATCTGGAGTATTGCAAGGCAGTGCAACTTGCTGCCTTGTTTTACTCCGCCCAATGGCATTCCATGTGTGAGGTTTGGGTGTTCCCAAGCATCCACCCATGGTTTTTGCCATATTCCAATATTTACTAACACTAGTAATTCTGGAAATGCGTCAAAATGGCACGCTTTCACAGAAGAGGTGTATTTTCATTGTCCACCACACAAAGAAAGAACAAAACGCTCCAGAGGATTGTTCTTTTATGCAGGAAGATGTCACTGATTGCACAGAACTATCCTGGCTATAACAGATTCACTCTTGCACCATGGTGCAAGGATGCCTACATTGGTGTTAGGCTGTGTTGTGGCCACCGAACCGGGAAGAAAGACAGTAGAAATGCACTACATATCACTATGGTGCAGTCCTGCTGTCTACATGTGACGCAGCACAGCAAGTTGTCTTGCTGCATAGTGCTGCATCAAATCTTAGTAAATATGGCCCTATGATCATTCAGATCCAGGTCTTTCACTGCCACTCTCCCTCTGGGCAGTGAGTCCTCTTGGAAATCACTTACAATGCATCTCATGAGTGGTTGGTAAGCTCTCTCCCTCAAAAGATGGCCCAGGCAGAACCTCCTTGTAGTCTCTGTCAAAATCCCCAGATTTCTTATCCCAAAGTTAGCAAGAGGAGTCGTGATTGTTATCCAAGTGTGTGACATAGAGAGTTTCTTGTATAAAGCCCTTAGTATTTATTGGAGTAAACGTGGCACACTTGCGGACATTTTCTGTCCTTATTTATACCAAAGTTACAGGCAGTAGTTAAGTATTGCAACCTGCACAAATGCCAGCTCATATTGAGGGCGTCAGTTGTATTTCCAGCTAAATCTATTTAGCTGCCATTGAACGTCACGCATTTCTGCACATGCACCTTAAAGACTGTGCTTCTATCTTATTTGTTTGAAAGAAATTACCCGAGATTGTAGCGGTTGAGCTATTCTAATGATTCAGAAATATGCCTATTAAGTCGTCTTCTCTCATTTCCCTACTCAGCGAGTTCAAAAATAACCATCCAATTTACTCACCGCACTAAAGTGTTTAATTGCTTTGTACTGCATGTTTTAGAAAGAACATAGCCCCCATCACCCTAGATCTAACCTGCTCATTTTACAGATATATACATTGTACATGCAGTCGTGGTAGTTAGTGAAACGATGAGAATGGATGCTTTACTGTGTGGAAAAATAACATCCCCACCAATGTTGAATGTGAAGCTGAGAAGAACAGGGTTGTGCACCATACAAAAAGGTTCACTGAAGTCTCGCACACAAAGGCATCATTGACTTTTAATAATGTATTTGTTTCAGGCATTAATAACTTTAATTGGTATTTATTCAGGCACCTCCCGCTTGAAGGTCCATCTCCACAGCCTGTAAGTGCAGGTACTTTACTACCTGCAATTATGCATTAATGTATTGTTGCAATTAATTTGATTTCATATTTTGTGTTCGGCAGGAATTATCTTTGTAAACTAGTGATGTACTTTGACATTCAAAGCTGGAAAACAAAATTGCCATTATGAAAGGCAGTACACTGTTTATGTTTCATGTACAATTTTCCAGCAATTAGTCAATTATATTAAAAGGAAACCATGCGCAGTTTCCAGGATTGGCAAAAGGATACACAACAATAAAAAGCATACATCTTTATGAATGTACCCAGATGTGGATGGTAGGAGAGCTGGTCAGCTGGCTATACATAGCATTTTAGAAAAAAACAGGTGGACACCTACCCTCACGGTTAAAGCGGAAACTGATTTGTAAGGGAAGTCAAAATGATAGCTAATTGACTCGAGCCTTAATCTACCCTTACAAAATGTTCCGAAACATCATACTTAAATATATACACTGTAACTTTTTGCAAATTGGTTACCTCAATCCGAGATACATGAAAACGATATACCCAGAAGCAGGAACTGAACGCCCTCGATGCTGAATGACACAGGAAGGGGTTCTACTCATGACGTGGTCGTACCCGGATTTCACATAGCCTGATTCACAAAGTTAAACGTATATTTTTGTGTAAGTTTATAATTGTTTGCTATTCACAATGGTATTTTACTAGTTATATCTGTACCACTGTATAGTCTTCATGCATAAACAGTCCTATCTTTTGTATGTGCAGAGACGCCATGGTCATAAAGATCCTACTAGTTAAATACCTTTGTGAGCAGCAAACAACTGTAAACTTACACATAAGAGTAAGGCCCAAATTTAAGAAAAGTGGTGCTGCTTTATATGCAGCGCCACTTTTCTTGTGCCCCTTACCACCCCTTTAATACCACCATGTGTGTGCCGTATTTAACATAGGGCGCACCATGGCGCTGGTTAGGGGCAATAGCGTCAACCTTTTTGACGCTATTGTACCACATTGCAGGATTAGCATCAAACATTTGGACCCTAATCCTGAAAAGTACATAGTGGTCCATTAAGAATAATGGGGTGGCCCCCACGTGCTCTGTGCAAACATAGCCACCAAAAATGGTGCAGTGGAATCTCATGGTTTCACTGTGCCATTTTTGCGATCCCTCTAATGGGGGAACGCCGCCCTTGCATATGCCTGGTGCAGGCATTATGGAATGCCACCCTTGAATCATGCCTGCTGCATGCATTTTGTCACTTTGTAAATCTGGCATGGTGAATTTGGCCTCATTGAGCCACATTAGCATAAAAATAAATTACGCTAATGTGGCGCAAGGAGGTGCTATGCCTTCTTAAATCTGGGCCTGACAGCCTCATTTACATCGCCCTGGCAGCACACTGCATAATTATTTTTGATGCTTTGGTAGTGCAGTGTGCCAGCCCGTATGTACAAGGCCACGAAAAGGCTCCTTGCATGGCTTTTCATCGCCTTGTAACTATGGACCCCTTTCAACCATAACACTGAGTGTAAATGTCGTTCCCTAAGTGGTTCTTGGGGTGTTCCCACGCAACACCCATGGAACCCAAAGGAACTCGATGCATTCCCAGATTTACAAGTCTGGGAATGCGTCATGTTCCTATGCCACCTCATGGGTGGCGTGGAGTAGACTCAACAGGGAGAAATATCTTTATTTCTCCCTGGTTTCTCCTGCATCCTACAGCACACATAGAAAGAGGGAAACACCTCTTATGATTGTTTTTAGGCAGGAAGGTTTACCTTCCTGTACAAAAACAATCATCCCCACAATGCAGGCACCCTTGCACCATGGTGCAAGGGTGCCTGCATTGCCGTATAGCAGCAATTTATGTGCCAGTCCAGTGGTAGAGGACAGAAATGTGCTGTATCTTGTAGATATGGTGCATTTCTGCCCTTTTCTGGTGACGCAGGGCCTTGCTGCGCCGCCCTGCACCACAAGCCTTGTAAATGAGACCTCAAGTTTACCTTTATGAATGAGGCCTGCAATTTTGGATAAGGATTACAGACACACCAGCTAAGCACTTGGGAGGTGTAGACATGATGAATGCAGAATAATATAATATTGGTCAATGTTCCCGGCCAAAGGTGTGCAGACTGATTCAAGGATTTGGAATGATTATTGGTGAGGAAAGCCTTAACAATTGCATTGAGGGACCCAAAACCCCTACTTCTAAACTGATGCAGAGAATATGTGACACAGTGGGAGAAGACTGAAAGTATTATGTTACACAAGGAAGAGATAAGGATACTATGACACAATTCATTACTCTGCAATAGGATGATCACTGATAGATTTTCTTAGACAAAACTAAGAAAAATGATGTAAATGATGCAGCCATGGGAGTAATTCTCCATGGCAAAGGGGGCATTTTGTGGTTCTTAATGTTCCTTATCGCCAAGGTAAAAAATTGCTATATGTTCACCAAACCTAATTGGGAGGATAGACATAAAGCTAATTCTCCGACTGCCCTTACTTAGTCAGGTTGTTGAAGATGTTTGGCCATGGGGTGACGGAATAGTCACTGCCGTAGCCAAACTATAGTCTGCCCATTAAAACAAGGAGGGTGGACCACCTTGCATGTCAATTAAGGGTCACCAGGGCACGAGAGGTCGCAGCTGGCTTGTCCATTGTGACCCCTGGAAGTGTCCTTGTGTCCCCTGGCTCAGAGAACACAAGGTAGCATCACAAACAGAAAGCAAGTAGGGCCCTGATGGTGCCAAGTTTACATTCTGAGATGCCACCCCTTGTCCCTCCCTTCAGCATCTAAAAAGCGGCTTTTGAGGGCTTCAGGGTGGGAACTCTCAGCCCTATACCCCACCCCAGTCCCTCGAGGGGAATGATCAGGTGTTAAAGTGTGCCCTTACACCACCGGCACTTATTACAGTGGATGATCACACGGGCCCAGTCTCGATCAGGTTTTAATTGCTGTTGCTAGCATTGTTGGGGTCCGGTCTGGGTCACTTTCTGATGCTATATTTTCTATTTATTGTGCAAAATGCCCCAAGTATGCCTTTCATTTCCATTATTTTTTCTTCATGGTCTTAGTGCCTTGCAATGGCCTGCCCACTCTAACATAAACCGTCTCCAGATGACTGATTGTAAACTTATCAGGGGCGGGCCAGCCATGCAGTTTGCATATGCTTTTCTTTGCCTGCGGTATAGATTCAGTTGACTTCATCTGTGCATCTTGCTTGTGCTTTTCTTTGCCAGCGGTATAAACTCCTGAGTGCCCCAGGACATTGCTTTTCTCCCAGTCCCTTTGGAGCAGGATGCATTCACATTCAGGATCGGGCTCAGGTTCATGGTCCGACGTTGCTGCTGTCGATAATAGCGAAGGAGCGACTGAATCAACATCATTGGTGCCATGCTACGCATCGCTGCACCATCACCCCCTCCACTCCAACCTCACCCCCTTCAGCACTATGCCCCGACTTGATGTAACTTCTGACTATTTCCCTGTGGCTACACTTGCCGGAAAGAGCTGCTGTAAATAGGTGTACAATTAATAATAAAAGTCCACTTTACAATTTGTAAAGAATACCTTTGTTTTAGAACATTACCAAACACATTTGTAAAACTGAACTGCTGTTAATCAGTTTTCAGCTTTTGACGTTACAAATATGCTTTACAGCCCTGAGCTGTAAATTTCATCACCAGTTCGTTTCAAAATTTTATGACACAAATTGCACAATATTTGGCTTTCATGGAATTAGTGATGAGTTTAGGGAAGCATTACGTTATTGTATACTTTATTAACAGGTTTGAAGACTTTTTGCTTAGGCTGTAATAATGCACAAGTCAGAACTTTCCACCAGTTTATGTAGCATATCACCTTTCAAATGGTGGAAAATATTTTCAGACTGGCTGGGAATTTTAGCATTAGTTCACGTTTTACTTTGCCATGGCTCTCAACCATACATCCAGAGTTAAATCAGTTTCCACTATACGCTATGCATGACCCATGTTGCATGAAAAGCGAAAACTACTGAAACACGTCAGGGAAAAAGAAATAGTGGTTGTAGAAGGGGTTACATATACCAAGCAGTATGACATAAAACTTGAAAAATTACCAGGGACTGCATCACTAGCATGGATAACCTAAGTGAACTTGCACACAATGCAAAGAAATAAATTTATGACTTTGCTTGTAAATACAGGGCCCATATGGCTCCCATTTAATGCCACTTTAATTACAGCCAGTGCTGAGCAGTGACTGGACCCGCAACACCGAAAGCATAGAACATGTGTAAGCTTCGCTCCCCATTTGACACCCTGAGAATCACTGTCTATAATCCCATCTGCAAAACTCTCACTTCTGAGACCCCTCTTTGTGCCACCGAGCTGTCATACCAATGAACTCATATCACAACCAGAGGACTCCAACCACCTGCTGAGACGTTTTAAGGCACGGGCAAAAGTTAATATAGGTAACTCTACACACTTTTGCTGCATTCTCTTTTTTCCCTACTGCAAAAAAGCACAGTAACCTTCACCCCAAAGTCCAAGATGGGGGAACCCTTATCCTGTTGTGCAGAGCCTCTTTGCCCACTCAGAGGTGTGACCTGTGAAATGAGCAGTCCCTTCCTCTGTGATCACTTCAAACCAGTTCTGGGGGCAGCTTTTGCCTCACCAGGATTGGTGCCTGCCAAACTGGGAGGACAAAAGCTGAGAACTTTCAAAGTATTATGTAACCGTTCCACATGTCTGGGTACACCCCTTTGAAGCAAATTTGTTCCTGAGTACACCCCTGACTGGTCTTCCTGCCGGGGCAAGAGAAAACGCATCCTCAGATACAAGCAATTGTCTCTGCTCCTGTGGGAACAGTTTCCACGCTTCAGCAGGGCTAATCATTCACCAGGCTACTGCTAGAGAGCTAATGCTTGTTAGCTTACAGGTCAAGCAAGGAAAGGGTAACTTTGTAAATGTTACTGTTCCTTAATATATTACAATCTTCACCATTTGGTTGGGCTATAAATAACTAATAAAGCAAGTGGTTTATTCTATGTTCTACTCTAGCTGGACCCCATCTAAGGATTACAGAATTGATATGTATTTCCAATTCCAATTATTTCCTATGGGCCTGCCAGGGCCTTCTTACAGTGAAAGTAGATTTTGAGTGCTAGTCATTGTAAGGACATGTTAACTTTACATTTATGCATGGCCTATTTTTAAATACCCTAATTTCTATTCCTTACATTGTGGGAATTGAATTGTAAAAATTGACATCACCATTTGAGCTATTTGCCGCTGATACATTAGATTTTTTTAAATGAACAAAAATGCTCCCTACTGAGCCAAATGAACAAGCTTAGTAAATCTCCAAATGAGTCAGGCTTTAAAATAAACCACTCTTAATTACAAGGCCTGTGTACAATAGCTACAAAGCACTATTGAAGAATAAGGGCCTGACTTTCCTTGAAGGCCACATAAAGTACTTCTCAACTAAAAAGCTGTAAGTGTATAAGGTTCCATTTCTCTTTGAAATCATGCTAAAAGATCTATATGGATGGAACAAGTGTGTAACAGTTGGGTAAAATAGTGAGTCTGAAGATCAACTTTCTCTTGCTTCTTTTATAGGTGACCCAAATCCTGCCTCTTACATTTCCTAAAAATACAATACAAAAGATTCATAAACAACTGTTTGCCTTTGTGAAGAGAGGTAGCACACAAGAATTTCAACATACTTACAGTATAACCAGTTCTAGAAAAAAGGTCTGGGCTTTTCTAATATAAAGTTCTATGTGTACATGCCTCATGCTTGCACCCGGCACTAGACATGTCTGGAGATAGTACCGCAAACCCTTGATCTTACTAGAACAAGATATGTCAGCAATTCCACTTAATCTGTTATTATGTCTGCCAAACAAATATAAAGTTGCTCACAGTGTCAGTGACCTGGCCAAATAGAGCATCAAAGAGCTGTGATTGGGTCATTGTTACGACTCTGCTTTTGTACTATTAAATTTGCATCCTGGGACTGCAAATCCCAGAATGCTCAGCCTGGTAGTCAGGAAATCCTGTTTTTTGTTTTACACTATTTTCTATGGAAGAAATCCAGTTGCTCCTTTTCATCAGATCCTTTCCTCCAGGACTTGCGAGTGTCTGAAACTACACACACCTGAGACCTCTCCTGTGCAACCCTGTCACGTGATTCCACCTGGGGATTTCTGCAGCTTGGAACTGCTTATAAGCAGCCATTTCCTCAAGATCCTCGTCATACATTGGAGTTCAGTTCCTTTGTGTTACAGACCCCTTATCGGATGGTGTTACAGTCTTGTTCCTGTTCTGTTCCAGCTTGAACCAGTTTCTTGTTTCTCTGCCCTGCTCCTGATTGTCCCAGCCTGAGTCTGCTCCCTATCTCTTAGCCTTGTACCTGTTTGTTTCTTCCAGAGCCTGTTCCCTGTTTCTCTGTCCTGTTTCTGCCTTGTTTCCGCCTGAACCTGCTCTCTGTTTCCCAGTCCTGTTTACTGCTTATCCCTACTCCCTGTATACCAGCCCTGTCCTTACTTGTTCCAGCCAGAGCCTGCTCTCTGTTTCCCATTCCTGTCTCTGTTTGTTCCAGCCAGACGTTTGTGCCCTGTTTTCCAGTCCTATTCCTGCCTTTGCTTCAGCCTGAGCCTGTTCCCAGTTCCTGCCCCTGCCTCCTAGCTTGTTCTTCTGTTTCCGTTTCCTCTTGGGTATTTGTGTCTGATAAGTGTTCTATCAGTCTTCACCAGTGTATAACTGTTTTCCCTTGTTCTGGGATTTGGCTCCTGGGTTCCTGGAGGCAATTCCAGCCCCCATCCTTTGTCTAGTGTTATACCTTGTCTTTAATGCCTAACAGTGACAGTGTGCTATTGCTGTTTTTCCAGGAATTGCCACTGTGTTTCCAGCTGGGCCCACAACAGTTTGTCTTGTGTATGTAAGTACTATCCTTGTTTGTGCTCTAAGAGTCCAGAGACAGAATCACTTCTGCTGCCTCCTTTCTATGGGGCTGGCGGGGTGACTATCTGTAAAAGCAAACTGCACAGAGGCATTGACATTCCCTGTGGCTGTGGGAGGTTCTGCGCCCTACTCTGTGTACAACCCCAGTGTGTTTATCCATTAGTAATCCATTTCCTGTTTGTTCACACTAGGGTTCCTCTGCTATTACTTTCCTGTTTCCTGTGCCTGTCCATAGCTGTCCCTTCCTGTGTATGCCTTTAGCTGATCTTCTGCCCCAGTACACTACCCCTTTGGGATATTCTGTGACCTCAAGGGGTGTCCCAACCAGAGTCCTGATCAGACCCGCCCGAATCCGTGACAGTCATACATGGAGTTCAACTGCGAACAGGGGCCCACAAAATATGTTTGGCTCATGGACCACTGACCCCACGTCAAGTCCTTGGTAGGCCATGTATTTGCTGTAGAGCTGATAGACACGGGTAAGTGTTTAACTTACCATCGGTTGTGTCCATGACAGTGCTGGTCTTCATCATCATTGAGCAGCACTAGCAGCAGAAGTGCGTGTAGTTTTGGCTTCATGATGGCACAGGATGTGTGAAGCTGAGTACACCAGCTCAGATCCGGTGGGCAGGAAGCCACCTCTGCCCTCCTAGTAATGCATCGGCCTATCTCGACAACATCCCTGTCTAGATTTGCTGTTTGTGTGGGTGGGACAGTGGCAGTCTTTCGTCTACGTAACTCTATGCATCGTTATACAGTGGTCGGACTGCCAACATGCAACAGTGTATCTAACACTGCCACCATGGCAGTCCCAAGACCGCCAAACTCGTAATCAGGCCATATGTGTTTTTATGTTTTCAAGAACTGATTTTTTGTTGGATATTGCGTTTAATATATTTAATTCCATGTATTACGCTTTGATATATATATTTTTTTTCCATTTGTGGTTGATGAAAAAAACAGGTCAGCACAGCAAGACAGCAGTCCTTCAGGACAGTAATACCCATGAGTGGCACTCCACTCAGCAGCACACCAGTCCTTCCTGGAAGAGTGTTTAACTGGTCCAGAAGTGTACTGAAAAGTTGGTGTCTGAGGGACAATATTTATACCTGGTCCTCCTTTGAAGTCGCTACACGAGTCCCTTTGAAGTGTTCAGGTTTCAAGTCTCTCCTACCCTGGCTCCAGATCAACTGCAAGGAATATGCAATCCTTTGTGTGAAGGTAGGACACAGTCTATTAAGTTATAAATGGGGTGTGCCTGGTCCTCGCCCCCTGCCAGCCAGTGATTGCCCTTCCAGGCACCCAAACCTCTTTAATGCGTGTGGCTGTCTGTAAGGAATACACAAACACAAAGACCGACTGCCAACTACATCTAGTCAGGTGACCCAGAAACAGGCCACATACACTAAACGGCTGAGGCAAGAAAATGCTAACATTCTAAAAGTCGAATTTTTAAAGCTAGAATTCACTATCCGATAATTTTTCATTCCAATTCCAAAGACTAACTGGTTACTTTTTCTCATTTAGAAGTTGCCCTTATTAATTTTAATAAGGTAATCTCAATGTTAGTGAACAATGAATTTAAGAGGTTTTCTCTCTCAGATCATGTACAACTTAAAAATACGTCATACCTTTTAAATACATTACATTTTGCCCTGTGCTCTGTTTAAGGCATATCATAGGGGTGTCTTATCTGTGTCAAAAAGGAAGCTTTAGGCATTGCAAAAGGTTGATTTTGCTATGGTGAAATGGCAGTTTAAAACAGCACACACAGGTTGCAATGGTAGGCATGAGACAGGTTTGCAAGGCTTCCTAAGTGGGTGGTACAACAAGTGCTGCAGGACCCCTAGTATTTAATTTACAGGTCCTGGGTACATGTAGTAACACTTTACAGAATGTCTGTTAAGTATATAAAACATGTCAATTGAGGATAAGACAATGTTACCATTTTTTACACCCACTTTAGCACAGGCTAGCAGTGGTAAAGTGCCCAGATTTCTAAGGCACACAAAAACGAGAGCAATAAAATATGGAGGTAAATATAACTTGCAACCTCACCATGCACAGTTTTCTTATCAATAATTTTATTGCACATGTTGCAGTGATAATATCAAAGATAACATAGAAGATGTCATCAATGATAAAATATATGGAGTAACGAGCTGTGTATGGTGAAGGCATGAGATATAGGGCATGAATTATAGTTGCTTGAAATCACACTAACTACAACTGCTGAATTTCTATAGTTAGTACGATTCAGAACCTAACTATAACATCCCTGTAACCTTTGTTTTTTAATAATTTTTTTAAAGTAAATTTCAACTTTTTTTTAATGTAAAGTAATTTTGAATACGATACGTTAATCCAACCTCTGCCGCGCACTGCCTACACAGAGGGTGCCTCCAGGACCCACGGAATGCTAATTGTCTGCTGTAGAAGACAATGTGCATTCCACAGGTCGTGGGCAGGGGGGGCCCTGCACTGTGTTTCCACCAGCCTTTTCTTGGCATGGTACCCACCATGAAAACCTGGAGGAAACTGGACTTGTGATCAGTGCGGTGTTGCTGAACTTGTAAACCATGTTCCTGGTGGCCCGACCACCAGGGTTCGTAATTTGGTGGTCGGACCGCCTGGAGTGCGGCAGTCTGACCGCGGCATTGCCGGCCCTCGGGCTGCCAATATTGTCATTAGGCCCAAAGTGTCTGCCTACGGGAACTAGCCACATTTTCCTCTGTATCTGGTAAATGAGGCAGAAAATAAAAAGTGTGCGTCTCTCTGACAACAGAGGGCACAAGTGGCAGTACTAGTTTGTTGTTTGTTTTATGTTGTTTGTAGTGTTGTGTGTTAATCCTAGTTATAGTTTGGTAGAAGTCTTGTGTTACTTTACATATTGTAATATAATTTTTTGTGATTTTTTTTATAGTTCTAACATAATGATTATGTTCTATTTAGAAATCGGGTTTTGTGAGGGTGGGAATCATATGCCTTTTTCACAGGTTTACAGGTCATCTGTCATGTTATGGATTTGTACTGTATGCGTTTTTTTTAATGGAAGTTATTTTTGGTTACTATAAACTAATACTCCTTTTTGTAATTTCCTTTACAATTTTGGCTTTCCTAGCGTGGTTCTTCTTTTTCATTTTCGTTAATGGACCCTAATATTTTTCGATTAGTTTGCTGGCTTTAGTTTGGACTTTTTCATTTTTGTCTTTTTGCATTTCTGGGGTTCATTTATTAGTTATTTGTGAACTGGATATTTGAACAGGGACGGAGCTCTATTGCTACAGGCTGTAAGCATGATTTATATATTCATTTGTAGGTGGGAAATGTTACATTTTATTATGTATTTGGTCTAGTCTCAATGTAATATTATTATTATCTACGTGAGTGATGTAGTTGGTGTGCAGATTTTCAATTAAGTACTAAAACATAATTTTTATCAATATTCTTTAGCATGTTATTATTATGTTTTTTGACTGATTTCTAAAAATAAAATGTTTATTACTAATTTAATAATGATTTAGTTATGGTGGTGTGTTATTTGTTAAGTTTTGCTGATTAGTATATAGGTGTTTTATAAAAGGGGCTTAACAATTACTTCTCAGTAGTCTACTCCATTGTTTTTCATACATATTCTCACTTTACATTGTAGCATTTCCTATATTTCGCTGGTTTGTTTACTTATTTTACGCTTGATTTGCTTTACTGGTTGCTCTATCGTTACTTGTTGGTACCTTTGGGTTTTTTCGAGGGACTTTTGTAAATTTGTAGAGATTTGGCTATGTTCTCCTTAGTGTATCTTGGAAGGCATTGTGCCATCCTTCTACTGTATTGTTGGTGTTGGTCTGTTCATCAGTCTGCTAACGCAAGTTCCTTCAAAATAGTACATTAAGGGATTTATTTTCTGTTGGCTTTGTTGGTAAAATTGACTTTCTATAATCATATTGTAGTGGTTAATTACCTCGATTACAAGAACATATGCTAGTGTAATTCATTTCTTTATTTCAAAGGTAAACTGGCTTTTTGTTGCATATTCTACACTTACCATATTTATGGGCTCTGGGGTGCAGGGCACCACAACAAGTCACCTTGCTGCATTGCCCTGCGCAACAGGAAGAGGACGGAAATGCTCATTATGTAAATGAATACCACACATTCCTGTCTTTTTCCCTGTGCTGGTGCCCTTTTGGCAGCCTAGTGCCAGTGCAGGCACCATGACACCATGGATTGTTTTATTGAAGGAAAGGGCACCTCGCTGCACGACAACAATACGAAGAGATTTTTTTTCCTCTTTCAATGTGTGCTGCAAAATGCAGCACACATTGAAAGAGGAAAAAGTGAGGTGAAATAAACATATTTTCCTTTGGTACACTTCTCCTGGGGAGGAATATCTTTTTGTCACATTCCCAGTTTTAAATATTCTTATAAATCTGATAATGCATCAAAATCCATGGATGTTACATGGGAACACTCACGTCAAACCTTTGGAATTGCCTCCCTGGCACAGAGTAATATAATACAACGATTTGCACTGCATTACTTTACTCAAGGTTTATGAAGGAGGTTGTGCAACAGAAAATGATGCTGGGCTGGGTAGTGGCAAAAAATTGCTGGTAACCAGCCTTGCATAATTTCCAGACACACAACCATCCGTAAAATTGACTCCTGTCTTAAGAAAGGCAGGAGTCATGCCCACCACCCCAATGGCTAGCACAGGGGACCAGTGTCCCCTGGGCATGGACCTTGCACCCAGTGCCATGCAGGGGAGCCCATGCCAGGGTCCCCAATGGCACTTAGAAAAATTATTAAGAAATATATATCTATACTTACCCTACTTACCTGGGATGGGGATCCCCATCCTGTCCTGTCCATCTGGTGTGGTTGGGGGTGTTCCTGGGGTTTGGGTGGGCACCTGTGGACTCATTCCATGGTGTTTGACTATGGAAATGGGTTCACAGGTTCCCTAACTCCTGGTTTGACCCAGGCGTTAAATAATGCCACTGAGCAAGCTCAGTGCTGTTATTTGAGTCTGCCTTCCACTCGTGCATCATTTTAGCATAGGGAAAAAATAAATCCCTATAGGGATAGCGTAATTTTTGGGATGTTAATGCCTACCTTGCATCTCAGTGAGGTAGGGTGGGTTCACACATCCAAAAAATGGTGCAAACTCCAATATTTTCACGCTAGACTGCTCTAGTGTTAAAATATAAATATGGAGTTAAGTTTGAGCTGCATTTGGTAAAAATAAAGGACACAAATGCGGCACAAACAGAGTATAAAAATGCCTCCAACTATCCAGAATCCAGATTTCCCTCTTGGAGTCATAGAAAGGAGTTGTACGAAATAGCGATCAGGATGTCCTACTAAAACAGGAAAAGTATTTGCGGATAGCTCCTGTATAGACAAGTATGTACTAAGAAGTACTCTGCTGATACACGTCATATGTATGTATACATATTTTTAGAACGCACCCCTATCTGTAAAACAATGGAACACTGTACATTACATTACTGTTTGGAAGATGGTCTACAAGATAGTGTATATCAAGTGGGGATAACACAAATACATTTTACACAAATTTCACAATTTTAGGCCCGGGAGATGTTACTTTAGTGCAAAGGCCAGGGGATTACCAATTACAAATTCCAAGAGAAAAGGTTAGCAGATCTATATGTAGCAGTATCTCAATCACTAAAAGTTCTTAGTGATTAGAAGCAAAGTATAATGATTCTATTGAACATAAAAGGGGAACGAAAACCTAGTATCCACTGTTGACTAATAATCCTATTGAATACTGAGAGCCAGGTATTTGTATGAGGTATATTGAAGCTTTTAGAGGATGGATCGTGGACAATGCACTATTACCAGTAGGACAGATGCGGCTCTGTTGAGCAGAAATGATGCTTTCATTTTTTGCATTATATCATGCCCTTTCACAGTGTTGGCAAGTACATACTTTGGAAAAAAATAGAAGGTCTAGGTTTAGTTCTGAGTCTGCTCTATCTACTAAGAGTATTTTACACGTGGAACACAGGTTTAAAGATCCACTATAACAATAAGGGCTCATTAACAACACAAGCCTAGATATCAGGGGCCAGATGTAGCAAATGTTTGTGAGTCGCAAGCGGCTTGCAGCGCTATTTGCAACCCCACAAAATGCGAAATGGGAAGTTCAAATCCCATTTAGGAGTACCAAATAGCGATGCGACACATTACTGTCTCGCAACAATTGGGACCTGATTTTGTGACCCACAATTAGAAAGTCGTAAATTGCGAGTCGCAAACGGTATGCAAAAGCCAGTCGCAAATTGCGACTAGTCGCAAAAAGCCCGTTTTGCACACCCAGATTACCACTGATTCAGAGCAGGTGGTAACCAGAACCAAAGTATAAAAGGAGATCCTGAAGGCATCTGGGCTACTCAAAATGGCTGCACTTTACATGATTGCATGTAGAAGGAGAGTCCAGGCTGCCCAGTAGAGGAGGAGGAGGAGGCAGAGACAGGAGAGGCTATACCGAACCAGGCAGACACTATTTCAACAAACTGAGGAGGAGATATATGATAAATACAGACTGAGCAGTGCTGTTATCTTAGAGATAATTGAACTGCTGAAACCTGAGCTAGAATGCCAGACAATGCGCGTCTGCGCCATCCTAACACATGTGCAAGTGCTCTGCTCACTGCACCTCTTGGCCTCGGGTAGATATCAGGGGGTGATTGCTGTGGCAGGTGGGGTATCCCAAAGTGCACTCTCACGATTCTTCAGACGTTTCCTAGATGCCATACTCACACACATGTCCAGATATACATACCTTCCCAGAAATGAGGCAGAAATTAACAGCACCAAGTTGGACTTCTACAGAATTGCCAACTTCCCCCATGTAATAGGGTGTGTGTACGGGACACATGTACCAATTTGCCCACCAGCAAATCAGGAATATGTGTTCTGCAACAGGAAATGTGCCCACTCACTAAACATCCAGGTGGTATGTGACACCCATAATGTCATTACTGATATCGTGGCTAAATATCCAGGGAGTACACATGATGCATACATATTCAGGCACAGTGGGATACACCAACGCCTAGAACATGGGGAGTTTGGAGAAGGATATTTATTAGGTACTGGCGAGTACACTCTGAAGCCTTACATACATGTCACTGCGTAACCCTGTGATGCCCTGCTAAATTTGCCTCTTTTGTCAAACAGGTGACAGTGCATATGCCCTGAGACCATGGATACTCACCCCATACCCAACACCTGGCAATCAGAATGAGAGGCGATACAACATTGCACATCGGCGGACCAGAACTGTAGTTTGTTGAAGTCATGATTCCGATGCCTGCACAAAAGTGGAGGAGCACTTCAGTATGCCCCAGAAACAGCATGCAAGATAGTTGCCACCTGTGCCATCCTACACAACATTGCAACCAGACGTGGGCTATATCTCACCCCTGAAGACAGAGATTCAGAGGATGAGGAACAAGAGCTACCATACCGACAGCCTGGGGACAGAAGCATCGCAATGGAAGGCAGACAGAGACGGAACCACATTGCAACCCACTACTTTGGCAGGTACATAGCAACCATGACAACACTCACTAATGTAAGACACACATAGTCCAGTTGTGTAGTCAAACAAACTAACCCTTTTATTGCAGGACTATAATGTTGAAATATTTGTTAACTATACTACAGTATGCAAAAAAACAAGTGTAATCTGATACATTATGTCCATGTGCCTCTGTAACATTACATGTCAGTAGCTCACAGCCTCCTGCGACTGCGGCCACCATGGCTCACTCCAGCTTGGTCCCCTGAGCCCTGCTGTGCACTGCTACTCCCCAAAACATGTGCATCAGTGGCAGACACACTACTCACACTGGAGACCTCTTCAATGTTCTGTGGGGTATCCCTAATGCCCCTTGCAGCCTGTCTGGTCTCCAGCAGATCCACCACATGGCTGATGCAGCCAAGTCCTCGTGCCACATCTCCTGCAAAATGCCCCAGTTCCACTTGCAGGCTGACAGTGCGCCTTGACAGGCAGGTTGTATTGGTTGCCAGGCACCCTATGGACACACCTAGCCTGTCTAAACGGGCAGCAGTGTTGCGCTCCCTGTGCCGTGCCTGTGCCCTGTTAGCCACCAGTTCCCTGACCAAATTGTCGGTGGAGGTAGTCAGGTTACCCAACTGAGTGTTCATTGTTGTGAACTGGTTGTCCACATTTGCCAGCCCATGCGTGATAGTGGTCTTCAGAGGTTACGGTTCATTAACCTCATTTGTCTATTTTGCAGGTGCTGACTCTGCAATAAAGATACCTCAATTACCAAAAAATCCTTATCGGAAACATCCTCCCTACGCACAGACTGCATTGTGTGGCGTCATCTACACACCGCGCCTGATGATCCATGTGTTTGGCTATCCATATGGATTGGCCCTGGTGTCCCAATGGCTGCCTCCATACCCAGAACAGGATTGTCCATGGTCTCCTGTGCCGATTGAACAGGTGGTGTTTTCCTGCACTCCCCTGCGGTGTCTGTGGCAGTCTCCTTCTGTGTGTCTGTGCCATGATCCTCTCCCTGCACAGTGGCGCTGATGGGGGGGCTTTGTAGGAGACCTGTGGGACATAGGGGATACACTGTCAGTATCGCACATTTGTTTGATGCCTCAAAATAAACATTTGCCTATATTTGTACTACTGTACTACATTGTCCATAATGCACTGTTTTATAGGTTGCAAAACGGTGAATGGAGCTACTCTGGAGGTGCCTGCTGATGTGTACTGTGATTGCGTGCATAGTGCATAGGCTGGTATAAATGCATTTATTTTGATACTTACTTTTTGATGTTCCTGGTGCAGAACTGTCTATGTCTACAATGCCTAGTACAGCATCCGGCTCCAGAGTTGTCTCCACCATGCTTTCGATTGCTGTAGGGGGTGGAACAGTGGATGGCCCTCCTCCAGTGCCATGCATCTCCCTCATGCACTCTGCCATCCTCTCCTTGGTCTTGGAGCGAAGGTCATAGCACCTTTTGCGGATTTCACAAGGGTGCGGTGGCTGACACCAATGGCAATGATTTTGTTCTGGATGTCCTGCCAGATCTTCTTTTTTTGGCTGTCAGGGACACTCATTGCTGCCTTGCCAAATATTTCCTCATTTTGCAGGCAGCACTCCTCGGTCAGCACCTCCAACTCCTTCTCAGAAAACTTAATTTTGCGTTTTCTGCCTCCACTGGGTGTCTCCTTGTCCTGTGTAGCCATTGTTGCTGCAGCTCCTCTCACCTGTGTGTGGCTCTGCAGTTTGGGCTGGGTGGGCTCTTCCCTCCTCCCTGTTCCATGTGGTTACTTCCTGGTTCTGATGTCATCACTCAGAACCAGGAAGTGGGTATTTCAAAAGTTTAATTACACCTGCATGCAATTTGCGAGTCAGTCTCAATTTGCAACACCGGACCACACCCTTCGTGCAATTTGCGACCTCGCTTTTTGCAAGGTCGCAAAATGCGATGCGACTCCACTGCGATTCACTATTTGGAATAGCGATTTTTACTGGAATATCGTTTTGCAAGTCGGAAATAACGATTCGCATGGAGTCACTATTTCCGAGTCGCAATTTTTTGCTTTCATACATCTGGCCCCAAATGGCTTAAAACATCACTGGATATTCATGTTTACATATTTAAACTTATGTACAGCAAACATGACGTAGCACGGACAAAAGCCCAAGTAGTCCGCATAAGGTAGAAGGCACACCAGATTTCATTATGGAGTACCCAGACGACCTGAAAATACATGTGGAATTACAAATTCCAGGTTTCTGCCATCGTAAAATTTTATTCCCAAATTATCTAGCAATAAAAATAAAGACCTCAAAAACCAAGATCTGAATTGTTTTTGAAAGACTTAATAAAATATTTCATGAGATGCAAATGGAAATAAATTATGACAGGTCTTCCACCATATGCACTGAAGGTAGTGTTTAGCTGCCCCTTGAAGACCTACCCATTAACACGTTAGTCAGTGTTTGAGTGTTTGCACAGCAGCATCCGCTGCCTTGGGGCACAGAAGCATCGCCCCCCTGCTGCCACCATCGCCAAAAAGTTCACAAATAAAATGGTAATAAAATACATGTATTACCCTTTTCTTTTTCCCTTTCCGCAGTTGAGTCCTGTTTGGGGCAGGCCACTGCTGCTGACTTGCAGCAGGGAAGTGATGCTCACTCTATCAGTTCACACTGCACATGTCATTTTGGCTGGCCATCGCACGGCCAGCCTGACATGCACAGTGTAAACCTTTCCACTCAGCTGTCTGAGACAGCTGAGTGGAGAGCAGTCACAAGCCCCCAGTGCCTACTGGGGCATTGAAGCAGCTCACTCCAGCCAATCCTGGCAATGCTCTCATGCTGCTAACATTATCAGCAGCATGAGAGCAGCATCTACATTGGTGTGGAGACTTCAATTGCTGCACTCAGAGTGCTGAGGGGCTGCACAAGGAGCAGAGGAGGTGGTACTGCAAATATTTGGTTGGTTGCCACACCAAATGTTTGGGGTACCAGCCGCCACCATGTTTGAGTATTAGACATTTCATTTCACTTTATGTGGAAACCAAAGTGGTACTCTGCTGAAGACTGGAACCATGATGTGATGCCACATCCTCATTATTATTCCCACATGTGCCCCAAAAAACCCACGGCAGGGATATGGAATTATGCTTTTAGAAAGTAGACATGCACACTCACACATTCTCTCACTTACACACACACACACACTCTCTTTTATTGTGGATTGTTTTGCTGTTGTATGGACTCTGAACACTTGCCTGCTGCTATCTAGCACATAGTGTGTGTGCTCTTACCCCTAAAACATGTAGAATTGGCTAAATCTGGATTGGCATATTTACCTTAACTGTAAATCCCTAGTATGTGGGATTCTGGGTACACAGGGCCTGTAAGTTAAATTTCACTAGTAGACTGCAGCACCCATTGCGCCAATACTGAAGTGAAAATACCAAGCATGTTTTCTGGGCTGCTCCTGCAGCCTGAGTATGCAGTTTTAAACCTACAAATTCAGCCTGACAAAATAAACTTTTTGCCAGCCCTGCACCTTCCTCTTCTTCCTGAGGTAGGCTCTAAACACCCATATTACAGGGTGCATAGTACTTAAAAAGTAGTATATTTATTTATGTGATCTGGCATTGAAAAAGCTTAAAAGTCATTTTTCACTGTGGCAAAGCTAATACTTCAATAGAGAAGCACTGGGTACACCTTAACACCTAGCTAGAAAAATGATTAAAGGACTCAAACTAATAATAATTCAAATTTCATCAAAAGGTCAAACCTGATTTTAAAATACTATCTTGAAAATATCACTTTTGGAAAGTTGGCATTTTCATGAAAAAGCCAAATATAGCTTTCTTCTAGTTTTCAGTGTTACCTGACTTTTAAAGACACTCCTGGGGGTGAGATGTGTATTGCTCACAAACAGTGGCAATGGGCTTGGACATTGAGACATGTTTTCCTCCTGACTGGCTGGTCATATAGACTATGTGAGGAAACAGTGACTAACAACTAAGTTTGCCCCTGCATTGCTCTACTAGCCACCTAGCCACCAATCTCAGTGGGAGAGAGACTGCCTCCAGAACCAATTTTCAGTAACAACAAGGGAGGGGATGCCCATTATCTTAGCAACATCTTTGGGTAGGCACAGAAAGTTCTGTATAAGGGTACAAAGGTTCTGCCTTATTGCTTTTAGGTAGAGAGGAATGCTGTATCACCGGTTGAAGTAATACACACAGAAGGTGCTGCAAAAGTGGGTAGGGACATCCCTGAGAGGTTTTACCCCTTTGGTTAGAGAGTGACCGGGAGATTCCACCACCAAAAGCCTGACACTGGGCATAATTTGGGCACCCTTGGTACCCCTTCAGAATACATCTGAATATATGAAAGAGAGAAGAAGGACTACATCTGCTGTTGAACCTGTGGAGAAAAACTCCAAGAGCTGGACCTGATCTCCGCTTATATCCAGGACAGAAGAGTGGACTCCAAAGGCTAGTTGACTAGTTTTCTGTTCTGCTCCAGGAACATAAAAGCTGCAAGAAGAGTAAATCTCTGCTGAGCCCAGTTGAACATCTCCATCTGGATTTGTCCTTTATGCTTCTGGTGGCTTCTGAGAGATTAAGGGCCAGATGTAGCAACTTCCCAAATTGCGACTTGCAATTTGCGAGTCCCAGCGACTCGCAAACTGCAAGTCGCAATATGGGATTCAGAAAGGTGTCTCAGAGTCGCTATGGGGTCGCAAAGACCCACCTGATTAATATTAATGAGGTGGGTCGCAATTTGCAACCCCATAGCAACTCAGGGCACTCACGGGGATAGAGGCCTGCTGGGAACAGCAGACCTCCATGTCCGTGACTGCTTTTAAATAAAGCAGTTTTTTTTTCAAAGTGCAACCCGTTATCCTTAAAGGAAAATGAGCTGCACTTTGAAAAATAAACCGAAACCTTTTGTTTCTGTATTTTTCAGGGCAGGTAGTGGTCCATTGGACACGGGGAGGGCAGGCCAAGGGAACCCATTCCCCACGAGGCACTCTCTAACATCATGGGATCCTACCACCATTCCCAGGAGACCATGGGCACGTACTAGTCAAGTTTCAGGAAACCCAGTGGCTGCAGGAGGGACAGTACCTCAGGATCAGGGAGGACTTGTAGTCCATTAACTCCACCCTGGTCACCATTGCAGGGGTGCTGGCAGACATGGCCAACACCATGAGGGAGGCAGTGGCACAACAAAGGGTGCCTGACACTAGCCAAACCATGGAACAGCCTTCCACCTCCGCCGGCGCTAGTGGACAGGAGGCCCTGCCACAGGAACAACAGGCCACCAGCACCCCACCCCCTGCAGAAGGAGAACCACCCCACAAACGGTCCCTGCAATCAAGACAGAAGCCAGAGAACATTGCCAACACCCCTGCCAGGAAATAAGACTCTCCTGAATGTCACCCTCATGTCCCATTCTACCACCCTGTCCACCTTGAACCTCCATTGCTCCCCTTCCTATGCTCCCTTGGACAATGCACTTGTGATACCAAGAGACTGGACTCTACTATGGACCTTCCTCCACCATCACCCCAGCCCCTTCAACATACTCCTATACATATTAGCCCATAAATAAACACCTTTGGATCACAAACCAATCTGGAGTCAGTCTGTTCTTTCACAAATGTAGAATTACAACATCATCCACAAATATCAATGTAAATGTTCAGTTACTAACACCAATGTATGACAGTTGTTGGGCAGCAGTAACTATAGCAGAAGGCAGAATGAGGTACCCAGATCTGTGAAATGGAAAGCCAAAGTGAACTGTCAGTGTCCATTGACAGAGGTTAAGAGGCTGACTTATACAATGTCCTCCAGTAGTCAGATATGAGAGGAGCAGTGCCAGTCTCTTACCTGTGTGTCACTGGAAGTACTGCATGATGATGTTCATTCGGTTGTCAATATCTTCTTCCTCTGCCTCCTCTCCTCACTGTCCACAGGCTCCACCACTGCCACAAGGCCATCATCAGACCCATCCTCCTGCAGAAAAGGCACTGGCATCGCAATGCCAGGTTGTACAACATGCAGCATGCCATGATTATCTTGCACACCTTCTTCGGTGAGTAGTATAGGGAGCCACCTGATAGATGGAGGCACCGGAATCTGGCCTTCAGGAGGCCGAACGTCCTCTCAGTAATACACCTAGTTCGCCCATGTGCCTCATTGTAGCATTCCTCTGCCCTTGTCCTGGCATTCCTCACTGGGGTCAGTAGCCATGAGAGGTTGGGGTAACCAGAGTCACCTGCAAATGTCGAGGGATATCTATTAGACACACACTAACCCTTAGGGATGACCCCATACCCAGACACCTATTCATACTGTGTGAGGACCTTGGGCTCACCTATTAGCCACACCTGGTGCCTCTGGAGTTGGCCCATCACATAAGGGATACTGCTATTCCTCAAAACGTAAGTGTCATGCACAAATCCAGGATACTTGGCATTCACATGAGAGATGTACTGGTCCACCAAACACACCATCTGCACATTCATAGAATGGTACCTTTTTCGATTTCTGTACACTAGTTCATTTCTGCGGGGAGACAATGGCACCAATGATGTTGGAGATATGTCCCAGGGCATAAAAGTCAACTTTCACTGTGGGCAAATCATCCACCTGGGGGAACACGATGTAGCTGCGCATGTGTTTCAGCAGGGCTGACAACACTCTATTCAACACATTAGAAAACATTGGCTGAGATATCCCAGATGCCATGGCCACAGTAGTTTGAAAGGAGCCACTTGCCAGGAAATGGAGCACTGACAGGACCTGCACTAAAGGGGGTATTCCTGTGGGCTGGCGGACAGCTGACATCAGGTCTTGCTCCAATTGGGCACACAGGTCTTGGATTGTGGAACGATCAAGACTGTAGGTGATAATGATGTGTCTGTCTTCCATTGTCGACAGGTCCACCAGGGGTCTGTACACCGGAGTATGACGCCATCTCATCATCTGGCCCAGTGGATGTGCCCTATGGAGGAGAATGGTGAGCAGAGGGTCATGTACCACATAGTTTGCACAAGTGTGTTTTCAGTATTGTGAGTAAATCTTTGCGTGTCGTAGTTTGTCCATATATCTGCCAAATTGTGCTGTGACACAGTTAGGTGCCATGTGCCCCCCTGAAATGGCAGCTGCCTGACCTGTAAGGAGGGACAAGTGGAAATGAGGTAACTGCGCTGGCGTTGTGCAGCAACGCAGTATGCGGTCAAAGACTGCCGTGCAATTTAGCATTGGTTATCATTGGGCTCTATGGGTTCCAGGAGCCAATGGCGATGTATGCCAGCGGTGACGGTATGCACCGACGCAGACCTGACTGCATTTTCTATCTGTTCACTCACTTGATCAGGAGAGGACCTACATTGCAAGTGCTGTTGTGACCTCAGTCTGGAAGCGACAATGGCTACAGTGTCTGGGGAAAGGGCCCCTGCCTTCTCTGCAGAGGAGTTGGACAAACTAGTGGATGGGTTCCTCCCCCATACATGCTACTCTACGGTCCTCCAGACAAACAGGTGAGTACACTCTGAGCATGCTGCGTGGCCAATGCCTGTTGTGAGTGGTGTGGATGGAAGATACATGTGCGGGGGGCTGAGGCCTGCATGTGAGGATGGTGAGTGTATGTGCGTCAGGGCATGGATGGGAACTGGTGGGCAATGAGTATGACGGTCTGGACAGGAGAGTAATTTCCTTTCATCCTGTACCTTTCCTCCAAGCCAGCGCCCACCAGAAGAAGGGTATTGGCGTGCCATCTCCAAGGAAGTGCGGACCCTGGGGGTCTATTACAGATAGAGCACCCACTGCCGCAAGAGATGGGAGGACCTGCACCGCTGGAGCAAGAAGACGGTGGAGGCCCAGCTGGGGCTTGCCTCCCAACGTGGAAGGGGTGCACGTCACACCATGACCCCCCTCATGTTACGGATCCTGGTGGTGGAATATCTGGAGTTTGATGGGCGCTTGAGGCCATCACAAGAGCCACAAGGGGGTGAGTACAGTGTCCTTAAGCTGAATCTGCCCGCTTTACGAAATGTCTGGGTTGAGGATGTGGGCTGTGGGTTCCCCTAGGCCAGGGTGAACATGGTAGGGTAGGTTCCTTGTTGGACAGGCTCTGAGGCACTCCAACCCCAATAGTGTTAGTGGGGATCTACAACTAGGCAGGCTCCTGTGGGTTCCAGGTGTGCAGCAAATGGTGTTAGGCATAGTACCCCATGGGCAGGTGATTTTCCTACTAACTGCTAGTGCATGGCCTACTGCATAGGGCTGCTCCCTGTGTGTTGTGTCCGCCAACGGTGGTGTTACTGGCATTGACTATGTGTGTCCTCTGTCTTCCCCCCCCTTCTTGTTTTGTCACCCTGTCCTTGTGTGCATGAGCATCATCTGGCGGAGGAGCAGAGGCACCGGCGACAGAGGGAGCTGCATCCCACTTGGCTCTGGAGGGTGAATCTACGGAGTCTGAAGGCACCAGTGGGACGTAGGGTGAGGGTAGCTCCATGACGCGGACAAGAGGGGACAACAGCAACAGCGACTCCTCCTCTGATGGAAGTTCCCTTCTGGTGGCAGGCACCTCTGTGCCCACTGCAACAACAGGTACAGCCGCTACCCCCTACCAGCACCGCCCTCCCAGCAGCCCCTCAGCGTGTTTCCCGTGCACGCTCACCTAGGAGGGTGAGCATCTTCTTCGCACCAGGCACCTCAGGCACAGCCCCAGTCAGCCCTGCTGCCCTCAGTGAGGAGGCTATTGACCTCCTGAGATCTCTCACTGTTGGGCAGTCAACCATTCTGAATTCCATCCAGGGTGTTGAGAGGCATTTGTGGCAAACAAATGCATACCTTGAGGGCATTCATTCTGGCGTGGCGGCCCAACAGAGAGCATTTCAGGCTGTGGCCTCAGCACTGATGGCAGCCATTGTCCCTGTGTCCAGCCTCCCCCTCCCACTTCCACTACCCAGACCCAATCCCCTTTAAGTCAGCCTATCCCAAGCACACCATCAGACCAGCATGCACACACATCAACACACAAAAGTGGCTCAGGAAAAAATAAGCACCACACATCCCACAGGCACTCACACAAGCACTATACTCATGCAGACACACCAACATCCACTGCCTCCACTGTGTCCCCCTCCTCCACGTCCTCCACCTCCCTCCCAGTCTCGTCTCCCCTCACACCTGCATGCACCACATCCTCAGCTACTACCTCCATCACCAGCATGCCCGTCACTACACACCGCTCATGTGCAATCACCACCCCATTACCATTCACACGTCCCCTGTGTCCTCTCCCAGTGTGTCTGTGAGCCCTCCACCCAAAGTACACAAATGCAGGCACACACCCACTCAACAGCCATCCACCTCACAACAGCCTCCAACCCATGCACCTTCACCCAAACTCAGCAGACGTACACCTCCTACAACCACTACCTCTTCCACCACTCCCACACCCCCTCCATCTTCCCGTCCCAATGTGTTAAAAAACTTTTCCTAGCTAACTTTGACCTCTTCCTTACATCTCCCCCGTCCTTCCCCTAGGGCCAGGATGTCTAGATCCCAGCCCAACACCTCAGCCACCAAATCTGCATCCGTTGTGGTCCCTGCTACTCTAGTACAGGGCACCCGTCAGAGCTGCCAGTGTGCCACCAACAGAAAAGAAGGGCCACTCTATTCCACCACCTGCAAAGGTTAAAAAGGGGCCAGCTTCCAGCAGGGGACAGTCACATCACCCACCGAGCAAGGCCTCGCCCAAACACCGATTGGACAGTGCCAAGTTCACTGCAGTGACTGTCAAGATGGGGAAGGGCCAGAAGCCAAAGGGCACATCACCTCTGGGCACGATGTCTTCTGGTGAGGGACTGGTGACCACCAAATCATCAGGGAGGGCAGTCACATGCACCACAGTCACCACTGCCGCTCCGACCGCCACCTGCACCGCCACCTGCACCACCGCTGCCACAACATCAGTCTGCAGCATCCTCCCGAAGGATCAGCCATCCGAGGCTGCCGGAGATGGTATGGTGTCTCCATCCACCGCAACAGGCACTTGCACCACGGCCAGCACTGGCACCATCTCCGCCACAGCCACCGCTACCTGCACCACCATCAGCACTGCCACATGCACAGCCGATGCCACTCTGTCGGATGTCAGCCCCATTCCCAGTGTGCAGCCATCAGATTCTGCAGGTGAGGTCCTAGACCCTCCACATGCCACTTGAGGCACCACCTCCAGCACTGACACGAACCAGTAATTGGCAGTCTAAGTTGCCACAGCATGGGGTGTGGGTCTGCCTCCATGGAGTATCAGGCTACCTGTTCCAGGTACATCGCGTGGCTGAGACACCCAGGTGAGACAAACTCAACTGCCACACCTCAGGTGCAGCATCACTGGGCACAAAGGCCCCTCCAGAAACAGTGGAGAAAAGCCTCCACTTACCCAGTCCTTGGCAGGATGAAGCACTCTGGGCACAAAGCCCCCTTCAAACCCAGTGGAAAAGCCATCCACTAGAAAGACTGTGGCTTTGCACTCCCCAGGACCTAGCAGTGGGCAGTGAACCCACTTGAGAGACTTGAGAGACTGTGGCTTTGCACTCCCCAGGACCAAGCAGTGGGCAGTGAACCCACTTGAGAGACTTGAGAGACTTGAGAGACTGTGGCTTTACACTCCCAGGACCAAGCAGTGGGCAGTGAACCCACTTGAGAGACTTGAGAGACTATGGCTTTGCACTCCCCAGGACCAAGCAGTGGGCATGGAGCCCCCTTGAGGAGCAGTGGCATCCTACCATCATCCGGCTGAGGTGCCCCCTCCCCTTCCCCCTGAGGTGCCTGTTTTTTTTCGACCTGATGCCCCTGCAGTATTCTCTCTGTTTTGAGGCACG
Organism: Pleurodeles waltl; assembly: GCF_031143425.1. NCBI lineage: Eukaryota > Metazoa > Chordata > Amphibia > Caudata > Salamandridae > Pleurodeles > Pleurodeles waltl. Next base: position 847,374,410 of record NC_090448.1, read on the forward strand.
TGTCATGTGTGGGCTTCACCCATGCTTTTTGGGACCACTCGTCCACAGACATTTCATGGGACAGTGTACGGACTTGTGTACTTGCTGTGAATATTTGTGTATACTGATTATTTGCTGTTCTCTTGGGCTATCTGATTGTTTGAATATTACACTAGTTAAGTTAAACTCATTTAGTTTTGTCCTTGCGTTCTTCCAGGGGGTGACGGGGTGTATCTGTGATGTTATTGGATATGTGTGTGCTGTTGTGGGTTGGGGTGTTACGTTTTGAGTGTGTGTGTCACTCTCTTTCCCCTCCTCCCCTCCTGTGTGTGCTAGGTGCAGTACTCACTGTAGTTGTTGTCACCACATCCTTCTTTCCACTTCGTGGTGTATGAATAGATACAGAAACATGGGTAGGATATGCAATTCGGGCTCCATGGCGTCCTAGTTCTTCCTTGATGGTCGAAAGGTGAGTTGTTTCCCTTCTGTGTACTGTTTCTGCCGTGCTTTTGATGGCGGTGGTACCGTCCCGGAAAAGCTGGCGGATTGGTGCCTTGTAATAGTGTGGGTGGTACATTGTCTTCCGCTTGTCTGTTAGTCGGGTAATTCCGCAGTGTGTGTTGCTACCGCTGTGGATGTCGGAGTGTTAAAGTGGCTATCTGTGTTGGCGGTTTCTGCCATGGTCGTAATTACATTTTTTTAACTGCTGGCCTGTTAGCGGTATTACTGCCACTTTAATACCAACCGCCAGGGTTGTAATGAGGGCCTTGGTGTTGTTGTGTTCAGTAAAATTTACTCTGCTTTTATAAATTTACTTGAGATCGTTAAACCTGGTATATTTGGCGTGTTTTCCCCTAACTTTTTGCCTTCAGACCTCCTGTTTTTGCTGTCTTTATTTTTGCTGGCCTTGGGTTTCTACACACTTTACCACTGCTAACCAGTGCTAAAGTCCTTGTGCCCTTTCCGTTGAATGTGCTAACATTGGCTTATCCTCAATTGGCATACTAAGGGCCATATTTATACTTTTTGACGCAAAACTGCGCTAACGCAGTTTTGCGCCAAAAACATTTGCGCCGGCTAACGCCATTCTGAAGCACCATGCGGGCGCCGTATTTATTGAATGGCGTTAGCCGGCGTTAGCCGACCGGCGCTGCCAGGTGTGCGTGAAAAAAAACGACGTACACCAGGCAGCGCCGGCGTAGGGAAAAATGGCGTTTGGGCGTCCCAAAATGGGGCAAGTCAGGCTGAGGCAAAAAAATCGTCTTAACCCGATTTGCGCCATTTTTTTGGGGCGCCCAGACGCCATTAACATGACTCCTGTCTTAGCAAAAGACAGGAGTCATGCCCCCTTGCCCAATGGCCATGCCCAGGTGACTTATGTCCCCTGGGCATGGTCATTGGGCATAGTGGCATGTAGGGGGGCACAAATCAGGCCCCCCTATGCCACAATTTTTTTTAAAAAAAATACTTACCACAACTTACCTTTTCTTCCCTGGGATGGGTCCCTCCATCCTTGGGTGTCCTCCTGGGGTGGGCTAGGGTGGCAGGGGGTGTCCCTGGGGGCAGGGGAGGGCACCTCTGGGCTCATTCTGAGCCCACAGGTCCCTTAACGCCTGCCCTGACCCAGGTGTTAAAAAGAGGCGCAAATGCGGGGTTTTTTGCCCCGCCCTCTCCCGGGCGTCATTTTTGCCCAGGAGTATAAATACCACGCACATGCCTGGGAGTCATTTTTTAAGACAGGAACGCCTACCTTGCATCTCATTAACGCAAGGAAGGTGTTCACGCCAAAAAATGACGCTAACTCCATGAACTTTGGCGCTAGACGCGTCTAACGGCAAAGTATAAATATGGAGTTAGTTTTGCGTCGAATTTGCGTCGAAAAAAACGACGCAAATTCGGCGCAAACGGAGTATAAATATGCCCCTAAATGTACTTATAACTTACTAGTAGAGTGCCCCACATGTGCTCAGGGCCTGTAAATTAAATTCTACAAGTGGACCTGTAGCACTGATTGTGCCACACACTCAAGTAGCCCTTTAAAAATGTCTCAAGCCTGCCACTGCAGAGCCTGTATAAGCAATTTTAAACTGCCATGTCGTCCTGGGAAAGTCCAACGTCTGCCAGGTCCAAACCTTCATTTTTAACACGTATGAGGCACTAGACTGCCCCATGGGCATGGTGCAGTGTATCCAAAAAGTTAAACACATACTTCTAAGTTTTACGTGTTCTAGTAGTGAGCAACTCTTAAAATAGTTTTCCACTACTGCAAGGCCTAGCTCTCCCATAGGGTTACCTTATTACACCTTATAAGCATAATTTCCAAATGGGAAGAGAGAACCCCCAAGTCTGGAAATGCACTTTTAGAAAGTTTAATTTTTTTTTATTTTAGCCATTTGGAACCTACTGCCTGTCTGTCTCTGATCATATGCCTATGGTAGGATGTCAGCTGGGCTTTGTTTATTCCTCCTAGACAGCCACATACAATGGGACCTTAAGAGTGAACTGATGGTCTTTGATGGACCATCCTGGGCATGATAGGAGGGAGGAGCTGGGCACAGCCTCACTTACACCTAAATAGGCTGTGTTCTGTCCATACCAAAAGGGCTGCAAAACCCTTGTAGTGAATCTGGAGCAAGGGCAGGAAGGGCAGGATCTCTGTGCACTTCAAAGTATTGTCTTTGAAGTCCCCCTCCACTTCAAACGATCAACTGGGTATAATTACTGGACCTCTGACACATCTTCAGTACACTTCTGGACCAGCGGATACTCTGTCAGGAAGAGGAACTGCTGTGCTGCTAAAGGCCTGCTACTCTGTTGGACTACTATTTGCTGGACTCTAGCTTTGCTGTACTAACTTGTGCCTCCTGTCCTCTTGCCGTGAAGTGAGGATTGGACCTGAATCTCTCCAACCTAGAACCAACATTCACTTCAAGAGGTAGTTGGCTAGTCTCCTGATTTGAGATCTTAGGGACATAACAGACTTCCAACCACCCTGCTTCTGCATGTGGGCTCTGCCATCTGCGAGTCTATCCTGCCAAGGGGTTCCATCCCAGTCTTTGGAAGCGGGCCCCAAGGTGCTTGCTCCGGCGGAACTGATGCATCCTCTGCTGAGGGAGCAGAATTGATGTATTGCCACTGGTGCGTTGAGAAAGTCAACCCATCACCTCTACTGCATGGGGTGGAACCGCCGCAACCAGGATCGCATCACCATTGTAACTCACATCTTGAAACCCACGCATCGCCTTTAAAACTGACACTGCATCACCTTTATCGGCGCAAGGTCTTCGCATCCCCATTGATGGCAGCCTCAAAAAACAATGCTAAAACTCTGCATCACAGCTTCTGAGCTCCTCTGAGCCGATGCATCACCTCAACTGCCCAATGCATCCTTGATATTCACACATCAGGAACTCTCACAGCAGCCTCACAGCATCTTGGAACTGATGCAGTGCCGGTGTTGTGTGTGAACATTGAGGCATCCCCTCCACTGCACAGTTTAGAACCGACACAATGCTCCTCAACCCAGATTAAAGGTACTTTGGTTCCGCAGGCCCAGCTGGGTCACTATTGCCAGCCCACATTCCATCGTGGTCAGCCTTAAATGTTGACTTTGTTGCGTTCCAATGTGACCAGGGGCCATATTACAGAATACAGCGTACTCTCTTTCTTTGCACCAGGTGCACCTTTAGAAAAGTGCCCCCAGTGTAACGAAAGAGAGTGTGACATATTATATTGAGTGCTCTACCCAGAGTGTAGCCATGAACTCGTGCTGCCCTCAGAACAGTGTCTTTATGAGGAATAGGGATCGGCTGTTTAAAAGCTACTATGATTTTCTCAGTGCAGGCACTATCTCACTTGCACTTTAAAGGGGATTAGAGATTGTCTTGCAGTTGGGTGCAGTGAATGACGGCACAAGCCTGTAAAGGAATGTCTAAGGGGCCCATTGGACCCCTTTACTCTCACCAGAGGGCTGCCAGTGGAACACTGTAAGTGCTCCAACGTTTTTGTGGAGCTTCTAAAGGCATGTTTGCCTCTGCATCCACATCAGTAATATGGCACGAGCGCAGAGGCAAAGTGATTCTCTAATTTGCATGTGACCACACCCCCATGCAAATGAGGGAACACCCTCTAATCAAATCCCTGATGCAATATGTGTGCCAGTGCTATCTGTGTTACAGTGCCGTTTATGGCCCCTTCTCTAATACCAAAGGGCTGTGGGATGAGCAAAGCGGGCATAACTGCCCCTTGTACTTCTGGGGCACTTCAATAATACAGCCCCAGATATCTCTGGTTGGTGCTTCCTGCTTCTAAATTCAGTTTATTCTTTCAAAAATCGTAAATCAAGTTCTACTTATAGGATTTATGTAATTGTGGTCTTGTTTAATATATGAACTCAGTTCTATTTTTGAACCTAGTGTGTGATCCTTTTTTGTGCAGTGTTTTCACTGATTTACTACCTGAAGTGTTGCACAAATACTTTACACGTTGTCTTCAAGTTACGCCTGACTGCTCCGTGCTAAGCTACTAAAGGGTCAGCAGCGATTAATTTGGGGTTTGCTTCTACTTTATCCTGACAAGAACTGTGGTTGCTGCTTGACCAGAGCTCATACCCCAGTCAACCAACAACCCGATTTTTCACATTGGTGGCAGCAATGGGATAGGTCTTGTGTCTGTGCTGTGCCATACGGTGATTTGGTGTACACTACCATCCAATACATAAGACAAATTTGAATTTACATTTTCCCTGATTGGATTTTTGTTTTTTTTCCAAATTCATTCTTATTCTACATGACTGTTTGTATCTGTGACCTCACCTGCAAAGATGGAGCTTGAGCTTGCCAACCTGAAGAACTACACCGAGGCACAGGTTATGGTGTTTTGTCAGGAGAGGAAGGCTATCTGCCACAAGATGCACCAACAAGGGGGAGCTTCAGAAAGCCCTGAGAGCATTACCAGAGGCTCATCATTTGCCAGGCAAAACAGACGACCAGGAGAAGGAGAGTGAAGATGAGTGACACCCATAGAAGGGGCTGCGACCTGTTGAGGAGTAGAGTAACATCCTTCCAGGATTGGAGACTTCTTAAGAAGCAGGAAGCAGTGAGTCCTGCCTCAACCTGTCCCCAGAGGAGCTGAAGGAGTGGAAGGTAGAGAGTGAATACATATTGGAGATGGCTAAGCTAAAATGGAAAAAATAGGCTAACCATGGTGGCAGCAAAGGAGAAGGCTGAGTCTGAGTGAGTCATGGAAGAAATAAAAATGGCCATAGAGGCTCATGAGCTGAGTCTTAAGTAGCTGGACCTCAAATCCAGGCAGCAGAGTCCTCCAATGATGGTGGTAGCATTTCCTCAGTGCCCTCGGGAGACAAGAGAGTCCATATTCCTAATGGTCTGGTGGCTGACTTTCTTGTGAGAAACAACATTGACAAGTAGTTTGAGGCCTATGAGATTGCGTTAGAGATGCACAAGATTGCTGAGCAGGATTGGTGGGGCTAGCCTGTGAATGCAGATCACTGGTAAAGGGAGGAACATCCTACTGACCCTAAAGAAAGAGGACAGAACAAGGTATCCCTCATGAAAAGAAGCCCTTGTCAGGAAGTATGGCCTGACCCCAGAAAAGAGTAGGCGGACCTTTAGAGACAGTCAGAAGGTGTCTCAGCAGACCTGGGTGGATTGTGTTGGTTCCTTTTGAAAGGCACTGGATGGTTGGGTGAAGATCATTGAAGTTAAGGGTTATCAGGGGCTGTATTTGATTGCAAACAAGCAAATGTTCAGTCTTTGTTTTGAAGATCTGTGCCGACACTTAATTTACAGTATAATCTCTGACTCCAGGGAGCTTGCTAAGGAGGCAGACTGCTGGGTGAGCATAGGGATCCTTAGGAAGATATCTGGGGCGGCTCACTACAAGAGTGGGCAGAGTTTCCATCAGAATTAGGGGGGAAATTAAAAACAAAAACAAGGAGTTCTCCAAAGGGACGCCATCTAATTCCTCGAGTCTGGACTCATAACCCCAACAGAGAAAAGGAAAATAGGTTCCCAAAGAGTAAGTCAAGAGGGAAAGCACCCCTTAAGTGTTATGAGTGACAGCAGGAAGGGCATTTCAAGGGGGATGCCAAGTAGCCCAAGCAGGCACAGCCCCCACCAGTGGGCAGTCACTGGCACTGGCTAGTAGAGCGCTAGGGGAGGAGATTGTCCCAGATAGTGTTGGGGACAGAGTAGAGGTTACCCTAGGGTCCCTGGATGAAAGAGCAATGGTGCACATGGCTTGCATGCCTAGCAACACTAAGAAATGTAGGTTGTGGGTCATCATCAATGAGGAGAGGGTGGAGGCTCTGAGAGCTGCTGGAGCCAGCATGACAACCACCAAGTGATTGCAGCTAACAACTGTGAGAGTCACTATCCTATGGCTCTGGTTTCTTTTGAATTGGATGAAATCTCAGGCTTCTCGAGGGTAGCTGTGAGTATGTCCATGCCTGTGGATTGTTTGCTTAGCAATGACCTGGAGAATTCCACCTGAAAGGAGGTGGAGCTCAGTTCCACTTGGAGATGTTTGGGTTGTCTGAGTGGACGTGTCTGAAAACATGGGCCATGTCAGCCCGAGAGGGTAGTAATGAGGACCTGGAGCCTGGAAGGATAGTCCAGGAGCCTGCCAGGAAGAAGAAGAAGAGCAAGGGACATGGGAAACCTGCTCTGGAAACTCACATGGCCTGGGAGGAGGATGACCCTCAGGGCATGCCTTGAAGGCTACAGGGGAGGATATGGCCAAACTAGGGAACCTGCCTGAGCTGACCAATTGGCAGAAGGAAGGGGGTCCCACCAAGGAGGAGTTCTGCAGTGCTCAGAGGGAGTGTTCTATGCTTGTGGGCCTATAGTAGCAGGCCAAGACATAGGCAGCTAGCAACACCTCTGGTGATCACCTGATTTACTGGGAGAATGGTCTCCTATATAGTAAGCCTAAGGTTCTTTGAGCCTGGAACAACCTAGTGTTGTTGGACCCCCAGTGCTACATGGCCTTCCTACTAGAATTGTCTCAGGATGTAACCCTGGCTGGCCATTTGGGAAACAACGAGACCTTTGACAGACTTACTGCACATGCTTACTGGCCTCAATTGAGGAAGGCCTCAAATGTGTCCTGCTGGTTCTGTCATATCTCCCACGCCAGTGGCAGGTCAGCAGGGAAGTGCAGTGCTCCCCTGAAACCTTTTCCTGTCATTGGAACCCCCTTTGAATAGATGGGCAACAACATTGTTGGGTCTCTACACCCCTAGACACCCATGGGCAACAGCTTCATCCTGGTCTTGTTGGACCTTGCAAACCAGTACTCAAAGGCTATTCCTCTGAGAAAGGTGACTGTGCCTTTTGTGGATATGGCACTGATGGGGATATTTACCAGTGTGGGGTTCCCTAAGGAAGTGGTTTCAAGCCAAGTACCAACGTCATGTTAAGGTGCATGAAGTCCATGTGGTAGGAGTGTTGGGTAGCCTAAAAATTCTCCCCATCTTCCCACCCCCAGATCAATGGTCTCGTTGAAAGTTTAAGAAGGACCCTTAAGGGCATGATAATGAGTCTTTCGCAGCCCATGAAGTAGAAGTGGAACATCCTCCTGCTATTCCTTTTGTTTGCCTACAGGGAGGTACTGCAGAAGAAAGTTGGTTTCAGCCCCTTTGAAAGTTTGTATGGGAGCCTATGCGAAGAACTCTGAGATGGGTGAAGGAGAGCCGTGTGCAAGCTCCCAGGAAGTCCTGAAGGATGTGGTCAGCTAAATACTGGCATTCCACAACCAGACAGTGCACTTTCAGAAACTCACCCAGGAGAATCTGTAAGCCATAGTGACAATCCTTTTGTGACTTTGATCATTATAAATATATTTTAGGAATCTAACGTGTGAGTGGCCCTTTAAACGAAGACTGAGTCCGTCTTCTATGATTATCCGTTTCGAGATGCGCGCTGACCGGAATTCACTTCCGGGTTCCAGCTTATTCAAAACAGCTCTGACGAGCTCCCCGTTACTTTGAACAGGGATGCTGTCAGGAGGGTAGGTGAATTGACCTGCTGTTACGGCGCAACTCGTAAGTACCCTTACTTGTGACAACCGGCTTTCTCTAACGCGCATATATACCTGTTTAGGGATTATGGACAGAGCCCACCGCCGGTAGTTTTTAATATGCACTCGCACCGGCTCAGGGATTATTGATTGAGCACCCAGGACCACTCCGCATTCCGGAGACTCCTAAAAACCTGGCTTTTCGAGCAGCAGTAACTCCCCCCCCGCCCTTTTCCCCTAGCGCCTTGAGACCCGCACGGGTGAGTAGCGCGCTTTATAAATGTTAATGATTTGATTTGAGTTGATTTGACGCTAGCATGTTATCTTGATTGTACTCTGCGCACTTTTGTTGGGGTACAGAAGGTTTCCACGGGTAATTGGTGGCTTTTTATTTGCAATAATGGTTTACAAGGTTTCTTTCTTTCTTAATTAGGAAGACTAACAAGTTCTAATTTCTATTTTTATCTCTAATTTGGGATTGCCAATATGCAACACAGTGTCTTCTCTGGCACTGGTTAGAAGTTGATTTTCACTTACCAATACATTACCTGCATGTGATGATAAACCTGTTGGATATTTATCATGGCTATTGTCGCATGGCTGATTACTTTTTTCCTACCATGACTATGATATACAAAGAGTGTGTGTTCCGTTTCTTGACGTGATACCTATGAAGCTCTATCCTGAGACTGGCGATGGTAAGCGCAAATATTTGTATATAATTGAGTGACTTTGCACTACTCACCAAATTCACAGTGGCATTTGTGGCTACTATTTCTACATGTGTTTTGTCTTTCCCTAGGGCGACCATTTTTGACGTAGCAGGTAGACTCAAAGTAAGTGACTGCTTTTTGTTTCTAACCCCACCACATTAGGGTTGGTATTAGACTATTGTTTGGAGAAGTTGTTTCTTTGTGTACTGGCCCTGATGAAGCGTCAACGGATCCGGCTGGACCATTAGACGTGAAACATGTAGACCCACGATTTGAGGCACCATAATAAATCTGGTCCTCTCGTGTTTTTGCAGATAGTAAGTGAGCATTACCTCTCACCTTTTTACTCTACTGTGTGATTTTAACATTGGTCCCCATCTTATGGTAGCTGATTAAATCTATGATGTATATCCAAGATGGGTAACCAATTTTAAATTCTTTTTCTCTCCATATTGCTCAGGTATTCCGATGAAGGTAGTTTCCCTATACGACCTGGTTTTCTTTGCTACACTTAGAGCAATACGGTTCAGAGCCCCTTTCGGGGGATCCCGTCAGGCATTTGCAGCACCGGCCTGACGAGGAGCTTTCCCGATGATGAAGCCAGTCATCCAATGTGATGCTTGAGGGTTCTCGCTCCTGTAGGATTAGGCTTTATTCTTTGTTTTTTAGAACAGTGTACTTACATATATTCTTAGAATCTGTAAGCCAGCCAAGAGGACATGATTTGGTGGTAACACCAGAATTTCACTCTGGTTAAATTCCAGACCGGCCAAAGTGTAGGTGGTGGAGCCCGTGGAGCCCAGGGCCTTGCAAGACCACTGGTCTGCACCTTCTGAGATGAAATAGTGCAACAGTGATGTCACCTGCCTGGTAGACCTCAAGAAGCACAGGAACCTTTGGAGGGTCCAGCATGCCAATCACCTCAAGCCCTACTTCGAGACATCTGAGCTAACCATGCTCCTTGTCACTGATGGTGGTGTGGAAGAGGAGAGAGAACTTCTCCCTATACCCTTTCTTTTACGGAACAGGATAAGTCAGTAGAGGGAGTCAGCCTTTTTCTGAAGCTGATCCTAGACCAACTGCTGCTTATTTCTGGGGCAGTTTGCCTTGTTGTGCTCCCTTACCCCAGGACTCACTACATGGTTCACCCATGATATTGATACTGTGGACAGTCTACTTGTAAAGAATAAAATGTACAGGTTGTCTGACAAGTTGAAAGGCAGCATTAAGGAGGAGGTCTCCAATAATCCCTGGCCTAGAACTCCGCTCCGCAGGTGGAGCTTGCAGAATTGGGGGACTTTGCACTGCGTGGAGTAGCACAGAGTCCCCGAATTTCTGTTGAAGAACAGAGTTCATTCATGTGCACAAGATCTGGTTTTGGCAGTTGCTTGCGAGCGCCACCATACTCTCAGGCTGCTAGTGAGCAGGTGCAAGACTTTGCATTCACTCACGCTGCTTCTGGCCACGTCGGTGAGACTTTGAGTTTACTTGCACTGCTTCTGGTTGTGACAATGGCCAAAACAGTCCAGCTCGCTAGCGGGAACTCACCTGGAGTAGTTTTGCTACTTGAGATGCATCTAAATCTAGTCAAAAAGAGGTTTTTGAATGGATTTTCTTTTCCAATGGACCATTCAAATTTAATTTTTTAGTGTGAGAAGCCTGTTTCTTTTTCTAAACTCGAAGGAAGTGGCCCGGAGACTCAAACTTCCTGTACCTGTCCAGAAGGCCCCTCCCAGTGCTTTGTCCATCTCCTTGTCAATTTTGACTTGAATTTCCAGATGGAAGGATCACTCTCTTTGTTTTCTGTGGATTTACAGTCTTGTTTTTGTGAAATCTCACACGGAAGTTAAAAAACAATTGTATAAGGGTGTTGTTAGTTTGCTTAGGCATGCACCAATATTGCTTTGTGCTCTAATTTGATTTTTAAATGTTATTGTGGTGGCCTATTTATTATTTATTTTACACTTCATTGATTTTTTGCCTTCTGTAAAGGAAAATTGTTGCACAGCTCAGTACCTTTCCTACACGTTTGTAATATTTGCAATATTATTGTACTATGGGGGTCACAGGGTCGGCGGGAGCACCGCCGACAGACCGGCGGTGCCCCGCAGGGCATTCTGACCGCGGCGGTTCGGCCACGGTCAGATGCGGAAAACCGGCGGTCTCCCGCCGGTTTTCCGCTGCCCGTGTGAATCCTCCATGGCGGCGGAGCGCGCTCCGCCGCCATGGGGATTCTGACACCCCCTACCGCCATCCTGTTCCTGGCGGGTCTCCCGCCAGGAACAGGATGGCAGTAGGGGGTGCCGCGGGGCCCCTGTAAGAGGGCCCCACTATGTATTTCAGTGTCTGCTATGCAGACACTGAAATACGCGACGGGTGCCACTGCACCCGTCGCACATACCCACTCCGCCGGCTCCATTCGGAGCCGGCTTCCTCGTGGGGAGGGGTTTCCCGCTGGGCTGGTCGCCCGCCAGCCCAGCGGGAAAGCCTGAATGGCCTCCACGGTCTTTCGACCGCGGAGCGGCCATATGGCGTTTCCCGCGAGGCGGGCGGTAGGAGCCAGTACTAGCAGTCAACAATGTATGAAAATAAATGTTTCAGTGCTATATGTTTTCCAAACTTCATTAATGGCAGTGATGACATTGGACTAAATTGAAAAGGATGGCTATTGTCTGCATTACATGTTTTTTGGCAAAAAGGGTATATGTAGTGGGGTAATATTTGATGGCAGAGGAAGAACTATGTTCTTGTGAAATTGTATAACTTAGTTAATTTTTGAATTGCTGAATTAAAGTTTTCTTCAGTGTTACCACCATGCCTCCTTATGGCCAGTGTATGTTGTCCTCGTCCACCATTTGTCTCAGCTTAGTGCCACTGAAAACTGAGAATTTTCAGTTGGCCCCAAAGAAAGTTGCTCCCAAGAAAGTGATCAGTGAGAAGAAGAAGCTTTCCACCAGTGGTGCCCTGACTGCAACCTTTATCGGGAGATGTGTGCCAGCCACACCATCCTCCAGGGAGAACCCTGGAAGCAGCAGTTCTGCATCAACAGCACCACTCTAATCTAAGCTCAAGACCATGTACGGCAGTGACGTAGTGACTGCAGCCATGGTGAAGTTGATGAGCAATGACATTGAACTGGATTTGTTGCTTTCAAAAAGTAGTACCCAATAATTTCAGGAAACTGAACAAATTAGACAGTAGCTGCTGCCAGCAATAGTAGATCTTCTCAAAGTTGGAGCAGAACTGGAGGCTCAGCTTCCTGCCAAGCAAGGACCTCCTCTTGTAGAATCAATGGCTCCCAGTTCTCCAGCAAGAAAAAGGAAGGGTCTTATTTCACCATCTTCTCCAATCACCACTTCTGATGACAATGATAGGGACATGGAGAGGACCCCGGCAGATGCTAGGAGAGGCAAGGGAAAAGAAAAGTTCCAGAAAATCTTAACATGATGGAAGGAGATGATGATGATGAGGATGATGAGGAAGAGGGTGATGATGATGAGCCAGTCATTGTGAAAGCTGTCACAGACAAGCCGACATTACTATCCAACCTGCTCCGAGGGATGTGGCATTGGCACCGCCAACTCTCATATTTGTAAGGTCCCAGCAGAGACCTGGACCAACTCCTACCTCAGTAGAAGTATGTACTGCCGAGAGGCTATCAAAACACTCATCTATCTCCAGTTCCTCTTCAGACATTGACAGTGGCCTAGTAAGAAAGTACTGCTCCTCATTTGGGACTTTTTTATGATTAGCAAACAGGAGGCAAGCATTGCAAAATGCTCCATTTGCCACACAAGTGTTCATCGAGGTAAGCCTGGTTTACACTATATTACTGGAGGCCAGACAACCCATATGAAAAAACATAATTCAATCCAGTGGGAAGAGCACCTTTAAAAAATAGCTCAATGTTGTTGCGGTGGTAATGGTAAGGAGAGCCAGGAAACATCAACTACAACTGATCAAATCACGGTGGAAGGTGAGGAAGAAGAGGGTGAGATTCTCACACAAAGCAGCCCTGACCCGAGCAGTACTCCAAAATCACCGGGCCTCAGTAACCTCACAATGGCACAGGAAGACTCAGAGTCAGATAGAGATACCATGGCATACGGTGACAGCACCATACATCACATTGAGTCTAACCACAGCTACAACTCAATCGTCACCTGCGTCAGTGACCCCTCAAAAGAAGAAAATCCAGGCTAGTATTATGGGCATGTTTGGCCAGAAGGGGCCCTACGACTGCAACCATACAATGGCATGTTTGTACTATGGGAAGCAGGCATAAATGTTAGCACTGGACCTCCTCCTATTTTCTTTTGTAGAAGGAGTTGGACTCTTAGAGTTTGTGGAAGCCGTTTGCCCAAAATGCAAGGTTCCAAGCCGGATCTATTTTACCAGAGTTGCTGTTCAAGCGCTGCATCAAGATGTGCTCCAATTGGTTGTAAAAGCTTTAAAACAAAGCTTTTCCCACACTGTCCACCTAATGACAGACAAGTGGGCCAATTGTCAGGCTACTGATTACATGTGTATCACTGCACAATGGATCTTTTTTGTGGGGGTAAAGCAAAATCTATCTAAAAATCTTGTCACTAAGAAGTTCTTAAAACCATTCAGCGACATGCAACAGTAGCCATGTTTGCCATGGAGAAATCACATACAGCTGCAAACATCTTGGATGAACTTAATAGCAGGGTTTCTGAATGGCTGCGACCCAGAGGTCTCCGAATTGGATTTGTTACCACAGACAATCGCAATAACATAGTCAAGGCCATGGCAGATAATGGCTATTTCATGGCCCTGTGTTTAACACACTGCAAGACTTTCTTAAAAATAAGACATTGGGCCACATTAACAAGGTCCTATTGTCACTGGAGTGTCACTTTTTGTGACATTCTGGTGGTGCTAACCACTGCTCCATATTTACAAGGGGGTGTAATGCCACTTTTTGTGGTGTTACGCCTTCTTGAAAATATGGGCCACTCCGACGCAGTTTCTGGCATCAGAGGGGCATGCAATGGGTGTTGCAATGGGTCTTCCATTGCAAAACCCATTGTTTTGATGCTGCCCTAGATTTACGAGCGCCAAAAACTAATGCCACCCAATGGGTGAAGTTAGCATGGCAAAACTAGAAGGAATGCTTTTATTCTTCCTTGTTATTTGCTTTTTCTATGTGTGCTCCATTTTGCAGCACACATGAAAGTTGAAAATTGCCGTTCTAGCTTGTTTAAACAATCACTCCCCTCAACGCAGACACCCTAGCACTTTCATGCAAGGATACCTGCATTGGTGCAGGCAGCTTAATTTAGCACTGGTGCTGAGGGAAATGCAGGGCTGCACCATATTCTTGTGAGTACGGCAAAACCCTGTGTTACAAAACTGATGCAGAGCTATTGATTTTGGTGCAGCACCGCACTGCAACAGCTTCTCCTAAATCTGGCCCATAGTCAGCAACATACTGATCACCTACAGATGAATCTGCACTCATTTCAGCCATTCTTTTTAAGCCCGGAAGTAATTGCGGATTATTCAGCATGATAACAGAATGCCAGTTAAAGCCCTGATACAGGAGGTACCAACACATTGGAACGCAACCTATTGTATGTTACATCTGTTTGAGTAATAATGATAGATCAATGACTATGTCATTCTAAGAGGAGGGAATAAAACAGTGAAAGCTATGACCATGGATAGGGAAAAATGGGGCCTAGTCAAATGCCTGACACAGGTGCTGTTCCTTTTTGAGGTTTTTGATGCGGGACACCAGCAAGGAGGACAGTACAATTGGCCGAAGAATCCCATTGTTGTACAGGAGCAGTTAAGGAAGGTGTCTGAAAGGTTCACACTTGGATGTGTGAACAAAAACTCAGAAACTCATCGCTTTGTTGAGAGCTTAATCCTCCACTTAGCTTGTAATGCAGGCTGCAAAATTACATTGTCTCATCCAAAGAGCACATCTGTGCCACCCTGCTTGATCCACACTACAAACAAAATCTTCCCACTTTCATTCCTTTTTCTGAAGGGGATGTTTCAAAATATAGGAGGATGATTGTTGAGCAAGCCAGAGCACTGGAAGAAGAATGGCTGGAACTTCGAGTCCCACTCCACAATTCTGGGGTGCCGCCTTCAACTTCCACAGAAGGCAGTCTTGTCTCCTAGCAGCCAAAATCAGCAACAAGAACAACAATGCCATAAGAAGAATTGGACCGAATCTCTGTATTGGCTTGGTTTCAAGTGACAGGTCTCAAGTGTAGTACAAAGGTGAAGACAAAAGAGATCAAACAAGTGGCAGCATCAATGACACTTCAGAGGATGTTCAAGGAGTAACTGGATGACCCAAAGAGGTGTCTGTGGATCAAAATCAATTGATGTTTTAGTACCTGAAGATGCACCTGTTGTGTAGCCATTTAGTTATAGCTTCATACACGTTATTTTAGCAAACTAAGCCTGCCGTTGTGCACTTTAACCTAGATATACTTTATTCAGCTTTGTTTTATTATTTTAACAATAGCCACATTTGCGGTCTTGTTTTATTTTCTTTATCTAGCTGTACTTTGCCTAGGCCAGCACTGCATTCTTAAACAAGATATTTCTTTCACTCTGTGCTTTTCTCAAGGCTGCAGTAAAGATAGGTTGCCGGAAAAAGTGGTACGCTTTGTCTCTACTGTTCACAGAAACATGTACACTCTTACGTGTGGATCCTTTCTTGGAACATCATCTGTTTATGTAGACTACAGGCTTCATGCTCACGTATGAGAGATGATGTCTTCCCAAGGGGAACCTGAAGGCCAGAATTAGAGCTTAACATGCTGTGCTCTAACATAGCCTAGGTAGGAGCTATTTTTAATGATCTTAGTGACAATATGATAGCGTTATTTTTATGTTTCACTCTCCTTGTCACAATTTTAAACCTGTCATGCTTCATCATCCTAGTTATTGCAGTTCATACTTTATTATCTAAGATGCATTTACTTCAATAAAACCTTATTGAACTATACTCTGCCTCTGATTGTCCGTGCATGCATGAGACTAATGTAACTGAGAGAAACGGGTGGGATCTGAGTGACCACGGTTTCCCTGAGGAGTCATTTGTGTCATGCTCTCCATTGCCCACTCATCCCTGCTCTTGGGTGGAGATGAGGCACTGCTAGTTAGCCTGAACAAAACCCGATTAGGCCAACAGGTGTCACCTGTGGTGGGTTAAGACTCAGTCCCACACAGTGCAAGTGATTCTGACGCCAAATCCAGTAGTCTCATTAGGATAATGAGAGCCTACGCGACACACCAATGGAAAGAGCTCATCAGGAAGGCAATAAAGTATCTGGCTTATCTTGTAGCCAGCGTGTCTCATGAATGTATGTTCAGTGCAGCTGGCACGGTTGTTACACTGAGAAGGACCAATTTCTTACCTCAAAACCTTGAGAGATTAACCATGACTAAAATGAACCAGCATTTTATACCACCTGATTACACTGTTCTAAAACACTACAGGAGGAGGAAGAGGATGATTGGTCAGAATCAAGTATGTTTGCTGACCAACTTCTGGGTGAACCACTTGAGTATGAAGATGAACTCAACATCCTAAACTGAGTATGCCAGTGCCACCAGAGACATAGAAATGTTTAATTATTTCTTGTTTAACGTCTTTCATTGCAAAAAAAGTAGCTATTGGAACATTGATTGTGTTGGATTTATGCTGCCCCACCATTTTTTACTCACATATGGCTGGATTGGAGTTGGACCCGGGTGCAGTGAAGAAGTCCCCACATTCCTTTTAGATCATTGGAGACAATGTCTGCCTCCCTCACATGCCATTGCCTATCCTTTTTTACATCATCTAGCAGGGCTGCCCACCTCTTTATCCTTCAGGACCACCAGCCACTAATATTCTGTCGGGATGGTCTCCAGTCTCTGTCACCACAGATGGGCCGCTATCTCCTGCCTGGTGGTTGTCACTGGTAGACCAGCAGGGTAGCTAGATCGAGGAAAACAAAAAGAAATATGATAGTGTTAGTCCTGGCATCCTTGGCTTGGTCTCACTTGTCTTTTTTTGCCTCTGCTTCCCATGTTGCGACTGTGTGATGGACTCTTTTTTTGCTGGTTTTGGTACTCTGGGTACTTTACCACCTCTGACAAGTGCTAAAGTGCATATGCTCCCTATGTAAAATGTATTTGTAATTGTTTGTTACATGATTGGCATATTTGATTTACCAGTAAGTCCCTACTAAAGTGCACTAGAGGTACTCAGGACCTGTAAATCAAATGCTATCAGTGGACCTGCAGCACCGATTGTGACATTCACATGAGTAGCCCTGTAAACATGCCTTAGACCTGCTACTGCACTGTCCATGTGTTCAGTTTTACCTGCCAATTCGACCTGGTAAGTGCCAATTCGACCACTTTCCAGTCCCAAACCTTTCCCTTTTTCTACATATAAGGCACTCCTAAGGTAGGCCATAGGTAGCCCCATGGGCAGGGTGCAGTGTATATTAAAGGTGGGATATGCACTGATGTGTTTACATGTCCTAACACTGAAATACTGCCAAATTAAATTTTCACTTTTGCAAGGCACATCTCTCTCATAGGTTAATATGGGGGCTGCCTTTAAATATCCTTAGAGTGCATTTTCCCTTTGAGAGCAGATGGACATGTGGCGTTTGGGGTCTCTAAACTCAAAATTTAAAAATAGATCTCTTGGTAAAGTTGGATTTTAAATTGTCTGTTTGAAAATGACACTTTTAGAAAGTAGGCATTGTCTTCCTTAAACCACTCTGTGACACTGCCTGCTTGTGTATTTCCTGTCTAGGTCAGACTGACAATTGGGCTGTATGTGAATCCTCTCTAGACAGTGACAAAAAGAGAGCTGGGGTGTACCTTGCATATCCTGATGACCCATCTGGGCTAGAGTGGAGGGAGGTGTGGTCACTTACACCTGAATGGGCTGTGCCTTCCCTCACACAATGCAGTCTCCAACCCCCTGGTGCGTGTCTGGAGCCAGGCCTGAGCAAGGCAGGATCTTATGAACAACAGAGACTTTTCTTTGAAGTTTGCCTACTTCAGAGGCAGAAAGGGCTTTAAGTAGTGGATTCAAAACCCCAGATTTTCAGATTACTTCTGGAACCAAAAGGAACCTCTGCTAGGGGGAGGAGCTGAAGAGCTGGAGGAGGAGTACTGCCCCTATGCCTGTGACAGGGCTTTGCTGGGTTGGCCTGCATTTGCTGCTTCTGCCTGAAAGAGGACAAAGACTGGGCTTTGTGGTATATTCCTGCTTGTGAAGTGTTTCCAGGGGCTTGGACAGAGCCTGCCTCCTGTTTTGAGGTCTCAGGGCTATCAAAGACTTCCTCTGCCAGCACATGGACTCTCTGCGGAGACTCCTGCTCTGCCAAGTGGTGTCCTATCCAGTTCCTGAGCCCTTGAAAGATGAAGCTGGTATAACAAGGACTGAAATCCACACAAAAGTACGTATGTGGGGAAACTTTTGATGCACCACCTGCCACATGGCTGTAAAAATGATACACCACGTGCCTTACAGCTGAAATTGATGCACCACCTGCATCGTGGGTGGAAAATCGATGCATCACCTTCATCGCAGCAGGGGAAATGACACCACACCCGCATAAGGTGCTGAAAACAATGCAAACCCCACGCAGCGTGGTTTTCCAACACTGTGCAACCAGATTTCTCATGCATCGCCGGTCAGCATTCAAATTATTTTGAACCTGCATGAATCCGATTTGCCTTGTCCTGAAATTGATGCATTGCTTTCTTGCAGGAGAGAAAAATGGCGCATCGCCTACCCGCTGAGTGAAGAAATGATGCACAGCCTCTCCTGCGATTAAGGAATCGACGCATCGCTCACTTTTCCGATGCACGGTAACCCGTGCAGTTTTATTTTTGACACAAACCAGGTACTCCGTATAGAAGCAACAAATCCATTGTTTTCGATGGTGTAAGACTCTATTACTTTGAAAATTCATATCTTGACTGGTGTATCTTGGATTTTTTTTTTTTTGGTCTTGTTTGATTTAGATAAATGTCTATTTATCTAAACTGGTGTAGTTGCCATTTTGTAGTGTTTTCACTGTATTACTGTGTGTGTTGGTACAAATACTTTACACATTGCCTTTGAGATAAGCCTGACTGCTTATGCCAAACAACCAAGGGGGTGAGCAGGGGTTACCCAAGTGTGTATCTCCATTGCCCTGACTAAAGTGAGGGTCTGTAGGATGCTGGCCTGGCTTATAGTGGGTACCTTGTGGTACTTACACCTTGTGCCAGGTCCAGTTATCCCTTATTAGTAGATTAGTAGTGTTCTAGCAGCTTAGGCTGATAGAGGTAGCTATAGCAGAGCAGCTTAGGCAGAACTAGGAGACATGCAAAGGTCCTGCTATACATACCACTTATATCATATAGCACTATATCATAAGAAAACACAATACTCAGAGTTACTAAAAATAAAGGTACTTTTTTTCAGTGACAATATGCCAAAAGTATCTCAGAGGATATACTCCCTTAGGAGGTAAGTAATATGCACAAAATATACACACAAACCAAAATCAGGTAAGTAAACAGTTAGAAAAGTAGTGCAAACACTGTAGAATACAATAGGATGCAATAGGAGACAATAGGCCTAGGGACAACACAAACCATTTACATTAAAAGTGGAATGCGAACCACAAATGGATCCCAGACCTAGGGGGTCATTCTGACCTTGGCAGTCCATGACCGCCATGGCGGAGTGCGGCGGAAGCACCGCCAACAGGCTGGTGGTGCTTCCTGGGCGATTCTGACCGCGGCGGTAAAGCCGCGGTCGGAAAAGGGGAGCCGGCGGTTTCCCGCCGGTTTCCCTCTGGCCCAGGGAACCCGCCATGGCGGCGCTGCTTGCAGCACCGCCATGGGGATTCCGACCCCCTTCCCGCCAGCCTGTTTCTGGCGGTGTCCCCCGCCAGAACCAGGATGGCGGGAACGGGTGCCGTGGGGCCCCTGGGGGCCCCTGCACTGCCCATGCCACTGGCATGAGCAGTGCAGGGGCCCCCTAACAGGGCCCCACAAAGATTTTCACTGTTTGCTGTGCAGACAGTGAAAATCGCGACGGGTGCCACTGCACCCGTCGCACCCCTTCATCTCCGCCGGCTCCATTCCGAGCCGGCTTCATTGTTGAAGGGGCTGTCCCGCTGGGCCGGCCGGCGGTCTTCTGGCGGTCGCCCGCCGGCCCAGCGGAAAAGCCGGAATGGCCGCCGCGGTCTTTCGGCGGGAACCGCTTGGCGGGCAGCGACCGCCGACCGCCGCGGTCAGAATGACCGCCCTAGTGTAGTGTGTAGAGGGTCACTGGGAGTGTAAGAAAATACTAAGCGTGTCCAAGATACCCCAACCCAAGACCCTGAAAAATAAGAGTAAAGTTACCCCACTACCTCAGAAAGACAGTAAAGTCGAGATAGGGGATTCTGCAAAGACAACAACTGACTGCAAAGCGCTGAAGACGGATTCCTAGACCTGAAGACCTGCAAAAGAAGGGGACCAAGTCCAAGAGTCATGCAAGTGTCCGGGGGGAAAGGAGCCCACTAAACCCCGGATGAAGGTGCAAAAGGGCTGCCTCCGGTGGAAGAAGCCAAAGATTCTGCCACAATGGAAGGTGCCAGGAACTTCTTCTTTGGTAAGAAGAAGTTCCACGGCATGCTGGAGGATGCAGAGTTGTTTCCACACAGAAACACCGCAAACAAGCCTTGCTAGTTGCAAGAGTTGTGGTTGAAGGTTTTGGGTGCTGCCAAGGCCCAGGAGAGACCAGGAGGTCGCCCCTTGGAGGAAGAGACAGAAGGGGTGCTCAGCAATCCAGAGAGCCTAGGCAGAAGCAGGCAGCACCCACAGAAGTACCTGAACAGGTGTTCAGAAGATCTGATCATGACGGTTGTCTCAGCACACCAAAAGAGGGTCCCACGAAGTCACAGGTCAACTCAGCGAGTTGGCCAATACAGGACGGATTGCTGGAGACCTGGGCTGTGCTGTGCATGAAGGAAGTCTTTCAAAAGTGCACAGAAGCCCTAGCAGCTGCAGATCGCACAGTACACAGGATTACTGTCTGGCGTGGGGAGGCAAGGACTTACCTCCACCAAATTTGGACAGAAGGACCACTGGACTGTTGGGGTTGCTTGGATCTAGCTCCTGTGTTTCAGGAACCACACTCTTCAAGATGAGAGGAGACCCAGAGGACTGGTGATGCAGAAGTTTTGTGCCTCCATTAGCAAGGGGAAGATTCTGTCGACCCTTGGGAGATTTCTTCTTGGCTTCCAGTGCAGGGTGAAGGCAGACATCCCTCAGAGCATGCACCACCAGGAAACAGTCAATAAAGCCAGCAGGATGAGGCGCTGCAATGTTGCTGGTAGTCTTCTTACTACTTTGTTGTGGTTTTGCAGGCGTCCTGGAGCAGTTAGCAGTTGATCCTTGGCAGAGGTCGAAGAGGGAAGTGCAGAGGAGCTATGGTGAGCTCTTGCATTCATTATCTGATGAGAAACCCACAGGAGAGACCCTAAATAGCCCTCAGAGGAGAATTGGCTACCTAACCAGGTAAGAGCCTATCAGGAGGGGTCTCTAACATCACCTGCTGGCACTGGCCACTCAGGGGTCTCCATTGTGCCCTCACCCCTCTACATTCAAGATGACAGAGGTCTGGGACACACTGGAGGAGCTCTGGGCACCACCCCTGGGATGGTGATGGACAGGGGAGTGGTCACTCCCCTTACCTTTGTCCAGTTTCATGCCAGGGCAGGGGCTGGGGGCTCCCTGAACCAGTGTAGACTGGCTTATGCAAGGAGGGCACCATCTGTGCCCTTCAAAGCATTTCCAGAGGCTGGGGTAGGCTACTCCTCCCCAGCCCTTAACACCTATTTCCAAAGGCAGAGGGTGTAACACTCTCTCTAAGAGGAAATCCTTTGCTCTGCCTTCCTGGGCTGGGCTGCCCAGGCCAGAGGCGGGCAGAAACCTGTCTGAGGGTTGGCAGCAGTGGTAGCTGCAGAGAAAACCCCAGAGAGCTAGTTTGGCAGTACCCGGGTTCCATGCTGGAGCCCCGGGGATGTATGGGATTGTCCCCCCAATACCAGAATGGTATTGGGGGGACAATTCCATGATCCTAGACATGTTACATGGCCATGTTCGGAGTTACCATTGTGAAGCTACACATAGGTACTGACCTATATGTAGTTCACCCATGTAATGGTGTCCCCGCACTCACAAAGTCCGGGGAATTTGCCCTGAACAATGTGGGGTCACCTTGCCTAGTGCCAGGATGCCCTCACACTAAGTAACTGTGCACCTAACCTTCACTAAGTGAGGGTTAGTCATATAGGTGACTTATAAGTTACTTAAGTGCAGTGTAAAATGGCTGTGAAATAAAATGGATGTTATTTCACTCAGGCTGCAGTGGCAGTCCTATGTAAGAATTGTCTGAGCTCCCTATGGGTAGCAAAAGAAATGCTGCAGCCCATAGGAATCTCCTGGAACCCCAATACCCTGGGTACCTAGGTAGCATATACTAGGGAATTATAAGGGTGTTCCAGTGTGCCAATCAGAATTGGCAAAATTAGTCACTAGCCTGCAGTGACAATTTTAAAGCAGAGAGAGCATAAACACTGAGGTTGTGGTTAGCAGAGTCTCAGTAATCCAGTTAGGCACCACACAGGGAACACATATAGGCCACAAACGTATGAGCACTGGGGACCTTGCTAGCAGGATCCCAGTGACACATATCAAACACACTGACAACATAGGGTTTCCACTATGAGCACTGGGGCTCTGGCTAGTAGGATCTCAGTGAGACAGTAATAACACCATGACATATACTCACAAACAGGCCAAAAGTGGAGGTAACAAGGCTAGAAAGAGGCTACCTTCCTACAGGGTCCCTGTTTGGACAGAGTCAAACTGACTGCCAACCAGAGACCCCATTTCCAGCAGACAGATTGTAAACAATGCTATGTGTATACATTTGAAAATAAGCAGTGGGTGGCACAGTAGCAGTACATTGCTGGTTTCCTATGAAGATTGGAATTTGATGTGATTAGTCAAAGGGCCAATTTTATTTGTTTACCCCACCATCTCTGACTGGCAGAAAAGACTTAAGGCAAAATAACACCAGATTAAAAAATAGTGATTTGATTTTTATTTTATTTTAAAGGCTTTTCCAGTAACTACATTTTGAGTAGAAAAATTAAAATAAACAGCCTCTCATTTATGAGTAAGGCATTCTGCACTATGGAGTACAAGTTGTTGTTCTAAATTAATAGAGGCATGCTAGCAGCACTTCGGTTATTTTGTCTGATGATGGGGCAGATGCAGTTCACAATAATCTATCTTTAATTTCAATGGCCCTCTCCCAATGCTTTTTACTTTCTGCCCTGACTCTAAAGAGGAAGATAACTAATAAATAAGATACTACTTCTCACACATCAAGCATTAAATGTCAATATTATTCAACTGTCTGCTGTAAGTAGACAGTAGGAAAAACGATGCACAGCACTACAAAAAAAGGAATGGACTGTATGGATTGTATTTGGCACGTTTGTCACAGAGTATTCCTTACTCCAAATTTGAAATGAAATCAGGCACTTAGTCGCACTTTACTCACTGGCCTCAACCACCACCACAAATTATGTTATGTGTGTTCACTTTGCAATGCATTGAAAACTTTGTAAATGCTACATTAGCTGAAGCAGAAGTACATTGCACAGCCAACACTGCAGTTACAAATTGAATCATACTGCACTTCAGTCATGGGTGGTAAAATACCATGAGCAGGGAGAGCGTTGATAAATAATGATAGGTTGGATACATCTGTCTCGCTTAACACATACAGTAAGTAAAGGGATTTGACCTAAAACGAAAATATCCCCCACTTTGAACCATAAAACGAAGTACGTGATGTAGGTGAGCAGCATACCCCTCTCCAGAAGAGCTCCATTGTTTATTCATCCAAGTAATTATTTAATCATCCTTTCATTCTTGTTTAGTGTATTCACCTATAGCCACCATGATTTAAGAGTTACTTTCTCTCATTCAGTCTTTCATAAAAATGTCCAATCCATTAGCTAGCCATTCAGTATCCTCCCTTTCTTTCAATCATTCTTCTTTCACGCATCCATCCATTTACCCAACACTCACCCATTCATCCTTTCATCCACCCACCCATCCGTTCTTTTCACTCATTTTACCCATCCTTTCTTTTCACCTTCCGTTCTTTCTCATTTCCATCTAGCTATCTTTCAGTTTTCTTTTTGTAATGCACCCCATTTTCCATTAAGGAAAACAGGCTGCATTACAAAAAGAAAAAGACTGCTTTATTTAAAAGCAATCACAGACATGGTGGTCTTCTGCACCCAGCAGGCCACCATCCCTATGATTGTGGCCATTCCCAAATGAGTCGCAAATTGTGATCTGCTGCATGAATACTAATGCAGCAAGTCTCTTGCAACCCATTTGGGAATCACAAACAGAGTCACACATACTGTAATACATCCCAGGTTGCGATTTGGAAATAGCTAATTGCAAAGATTTGGTATTAAGGAATCACAAACTACTTCTTACATACATCTGGCCCATGGTGTTGGTTGGCAAATGTAACATGACCTCATACTTTCCAGCCAGGCTGCACTGTCATGGGAACTGTATAAATGAATTACACAGTACAACATTGGGGGTTAGGGGGGTGGTCCATAACATGGCCACTCTCATGTTAACTAATAGAGCTTGAGCAAGAAGAAGAAAGCCTTTGCAACAAACATACATTGTGAATATTATTTATAAGAGTAGCTTACTTGGGCCTGCAATCTTCACAGTAGACAGTAGAGTACCGAAAATCTGTTCTGAGTCTTACAGTACCACAAGACATTTAGGGGAGAGGGACAAATTACCAATAACACAGAATAAATCTATAGATTTGAACAGACCAGAAAATGAAATAAGGAAAAAAAGATAATGCAGGGATAACAGGATTTGCACAAAACTGGATAGGGGAGTTGGAAAAAAGGTGACAGTAATAAAAAAAAAAAAATCAAGGCAAAATTAAAAGTGGTAAAATAGTGGACAGAGGTAAAAGTCCGGGTAATGCTAATAATAATTAAATATTAGGAAATACTGGGGTAAGCAGAGCCCTCAGCAGTGGTGCTGGTGGACGGCATCCACTTCCCCCAGCTCTTTCCAGACCCATCTCTGTGCTGCACCTCTTCTTGCCCTTGGGTTCTGGTGTAAGGAATAAAAAAGATTTAAAAAAAAAAAGAGGCACAGTTAATCTCCGCAAAAGTATTATAACAGGCAAATTCAATACCATTGTACCTATCTTCATGAGATCGCCTACTGTATCAGTATCAACTATTGTTGAGCTGGATATACTAATCCTAAAATCCCTATTCCAAATTTCCTTAACGAAAACCACATTTAGAACTAATGTATTGCAATAAATGATCTTTGATTCTTTTCTTATTTCTCAACCTTCTGTATGTACCAACTCAGTCTCCCTTTTTTGCAGTACATAGATGGATCCTAGTACTACTCATCACTATGAAATTGCTTGGGACTCTATAAGCAACATAAAGAAAGTTACAGAGAAGGCTAACTCACTGATATCACTAATTCACTAGGGTGGCAGGAGGATAGAGGAGTCTGCATTGTAATGGCTTTTTCAATAATCAGACAAAGCAAAAGCCGACTAGTACTATGAGGTAGGTCCGAGCACCTGATTAGCTCAGACTGGATCACATAATAAACACTTACCTCTGAGTTTGAGCAGCATGCTATTCGGAAAAAAAATGTAGCATTGTAGAACACAAACACAACACATAATAAAATGAATACTCACTGAGTCCTGGAATCTCGACATCTAGCAGGTTGAGCAGGTCCCGCTTCCAGTCGAGGATATACACACAGCTGCTGGTTGGTGCAATGGACCTGGCTGGTGTGCCCCACAAACTGCACACCCTCTCCAAAGGAGGCCAAAGTACCTGCTGCAAGCCATGCAGGAGAGGTGGTGCTGCACATAAAAAAACAGTGCTGCCGCCTAACAAAACATGGGCCCCGGGCTGCATCCCTTGGCGGTGGTGCCACTCACAAGGTAGGCAGCGGCTGATACTGACTTTTTGGGGGTCCTGGTGCCGCAGCTACCCTGATCACTGCCCTGCTGCACCATGGCACTGGGTGTGGTGGAAAAAAGAAACAGGAGAACGATGGAAGGAAGGAAGAAATAATAATAACAAAGTAAAGGGATAAATAAGCAAAGGCACAAAAAGGCACAAAAAGCACATAAAAAGGGTAAAAAACATAAAAAATACACATACACAAAAACACACAGTAATACAATAAATAAAAATGAGGGGTAGAATAATTAGGAGGACGGAGGATGGAAAATGGGTTCACAAAAGTTGAAAAAACAGGTCCAACACCATGAACAGAGTAAGAAAACAAGTTGGCCACTATCATGGGAACCACATGGTGCTGTTCACTTGTGATTTTGAACATGTAGGATGTACTCCGCATTACATTTGACTGAAAATGCAATGTGAAAGGGAGCAATAGGAAACTGCACCCACCCGCTGAACTCTGCGTATTAGAGTCAAATTGTTTAACTGCTTCCCGAATTCGAACATAGCAAGACTCCACAAACTTTACCCAGGCCTAGCCTCCAAGATGCTGGTGTTAGGGGTTATTGAGCCCTCAAAGCCCTTGGTAGAGAATTCTGGATGGACAACCCTGGCTCAATGCGGCCACCAAGACTGAGGCACACCCCACCCCCTAGCTGATAAACACATAGATCAGCTAGCAGCTGTCAAGTTTCTCAGCATGTTTGACTTAAAGTCTCAGAACTGGCAGATTGCCTTGACTGAGGGGGCTAAAGAATGGTCTGCATTTTCTATCCCAGATGGGCACTTCTAGTTCAATGGTAACACCCTTTGGGTTAAAAAATGCCCCTGCCACTTTCCAGAGGTTGGTAAACCAGGTCCTGGCTAGGTTGGGGACCTTCAGTGCCTCCTATTTGGATGACATTTCAGTATTCAGCTGTAGCTGGGAGGACCACTTGTGCCACCTCAAGGAAGAGTTTCAGACTCTTCACAGGGCAGGCCTAACTATCAATGCTAGTAATTGCCAAGTGGGAGGAGGCACGTTGCAGCTCCTCCAGGCCACAAATAAAACCACTCTGGCTTGAAAAAAAACCAAAGACCTCGACAGAGGTGAAGGCCTTCTTGGGCATCACTGTCTATAACAGATTTGTAAAGGCGTATGGCACCATTGTTGCACCCTTGACAAAGCTGACTTCCAAGAAGCAGCAACGTCAGGTGATATGGATAGAGGCATATCAGAAAACGTTTGACTCCATGAAAGATGCCATATGCACAGCACCTATGCTCAAGGCCCCAGAGTTCTCCCAAGAATCCATTGTGCAGACATACACTTCAGAACATGGCATAGAGTCTATGATCTGACAGCTAAATGAAGAGGGACTGGATCAACCTGTAGCCTTCATTATCAGTATGAAGTTACTTCCCAAAGAACAGAGGTGTAGTGCAATAGAAAGGGAAGCCTTTTTTGTTGTCTGGGCACTGAAGAAGCTGAATCCATCCCTGTTTGGTGCTCACTTCCGGGTTCAACAGACCACAGGCCCCTCGTGGTTAATACAGATGAGGGATGAGAATCACACAATGTTGAGGTGGTCCATGTCCCTACAGGGAATGGAATTTATGGTGCGACACTGTCCTGCAATTTACTGCATCAATGCTGATGGTCTTTTCAGGTTATTCAGCCTTAGTGAAGAGAAGTCCCAAGGGGTGGGGTAGTCTCCCCTCGTTCAGCCTGGGGGACACATGTCAGACCTGGCATCCTTGGAATGGTTGCCCCTAGCGTTTTGCCTTCAGACGTCTTGTTTTTGCTGAATTTGTTTTTACTGGCTTTAGGATCCTGCACACTTTACCACTGCTAACCAGTGCCAAATTGCTTGTTCTGTTTCCTCAAAATGTGGTAATATTGACTTCCCCCCCATTTTCATATTTAATTTACTTATGAGTCCCAATAAAGTGCACTCTCTGTCTCCAGGGCTAGTAAATTACATGATACTAGTGGGCCAACAGCACTGTTTGTGGCACCCACTAAAGTGGCCCTTTAAACATGTCTCAGGCCTGCCACTGCAGAGCCTGTGTGTGTAATTTTACACTAAAACAACAAAGTGATGGATAAAATGCCTGAATTAATCTCAGCCACTGGCCATCACTCAGACACCTTCCCAATATATTGTTTTCTTGTTCACCATACCACCCAAGTTTGGATCCAGCGATATTCAAATCAGTCTTGACCCTCCTCCCCATGGTAGCAGTCCAGCCAGAACTGCCAGGGCAGATCCTCCCTGGATCAGAAACTATCATCTAAGGACCTGTTTTGTGGTATCATCCCTCATCAGCAAGTCTAGCTTTAATAAAGTGGCATTGTGAGCTCTGGTCCCATGTCTGGGAATACCCAGCACACTTAGGGCAGCAAATGTAAAAATAACAAGCTGATGGATGGAATGCTTGAATTAGTCTCAGCCACTGGCAATCGCTTGGGCTGCATCCTAATCGATTGTTTTTTAGAACATCATACCACCCCAGTTTGGACCCAGCCATATCGAAATCAGTCTTGACCCTGCTACCCATGAGACCAGTCTAGTCGGAAACAAGAATCCCAAGACAGGTTTTGGAGTATCACCCCTCATCAGTCAGGCTAGCTTAATTCAAGTGGCACAGTGAGCCTTGGACCCAAATCTGAGACCCCCTTAGTGTGGCAAGTGTAAAAACAACAAGGTGATGGATACAACACATGCCAGCTCAGTGTTGACCCAGCCATGTGCAAATTAGTCCTGACCTTTGGGAACAGTCCAGCTCGAACTGGCAGGCCAGGTCCTCTGGTATACTGCCATGTTAAACCGGGAAGTTCAACTTTCTGCCAGGCCCAAACCTTTCCTTTTTTAATACATACATCACTCTGAAGGAAGGCCATGGACAGCCCTAATGACAGGGTGCAGTGTATCTAAAAAGTTGGAAATGTACTTTTACATTTTACATCTTCTAGTAGTGAAAAACTCTTACATTTGTTGTTCACTACTGTAAGACCTATCTCTCTCATTTGATAAGATGGGGGCTACCTTATTATACCTTATAAGTGTACTTTCTAATGGGAAGAGATAACCCCAACCTCAAAGGATGGTATCCTTGGAATCACAATTTAAAATATTAACTTATGGTGAAGTCAAATTAAATTGTAATTCTGTAACTTCCACTTTTTAAAAGTTAGCACTTTCCCACTGTAGATATTTGGGGGCTACTGCTTGTTTCTGATCACATGTTGGATAGAGTAACAGCTGGGCTTTGTGTATTCCTCCTAGACAGCCACCCAATGAGAGCTTAGGTGTGACCTGATGGGTGAGGATGGGTATAAGTACTGGACTGCTGATACCACCATTTCAGCACACTGCTGGACCTGTGGACACTGTGCCAGGAAGAAGGACTGCTGTGCCACTGAAGGCATGCTATTCTGCTGGACTGCTGTTTGCTGTACTCCTGCTTTGCTGTGCTGACTGGTGCCTGCTGCCCTCTTCCCTTGGAGTATGAACAGCTGGAACTGAATCTCTCCAATCCAGAACCCACAGTGACTCCAAGGGATAGTGTCTGGCCTCCTGTTCTGAAGTCTCAGGGACATAACAGAATTCCAACCACCCTGCTACTGCACCAGAGCGCTACCATCTGTGAGTCTGTCCAGCCAAGTGGTACCATCCCAGTCCTGGACCCTTGGAAGTGGACAGAAACTGTGTGCTGCAGTGGAACCAATGAGTTCTCTGTTGCAGGAGAAAGATGATACATCAGCTCTACCACATGGGTCACAACTGGGACAACCAGGATTGCATTGCTGCTGTACCTTGTATCTTTAAGCAAATGCATCGCCTTCAGAATAGACACTGCAGCTCTTTTCTGGGTGCAAGGTCCTCACATCTCGTTTAACAGCAGCTTAAAAAACAATGTCAAAACCATGCATCCCAGCCTCGAGATTAATCTGAACTGATGCATCACCTCATCTGCCCAACTCATCCTCGATGTCACCCATCAGGAACTCACACCATAGCCTCACCACATCTTGAATCTGATGCATCACTACTGATGCGTGGGGAACATCACCGCATCCCTCTATTGTAAGGTTTGGAAACAATGCCATGCTCTGCAACCTGGATTTAAGGTACTGTGGTTCAGCAGGCCAAGCTCGGTCCCTGCAGCCGGCCTGTGTTCCATTGTAATTAGACTGAACTTTTGACGTTGTAAAGATCTGTCACAACCAAAAATCCCTCAGTGGTGATTCTTCTAAGTGTTCTTTCATAATTTGTTCCTTAAAAAGTCATACCTCAAGTACTGCTTATTGGATTATTTGTCATTGTGGTCGTGTTTCATTTATTAAACTAAGTTCTGTTTTTCCAAACTGCTGTGGTATCTTTTTGTGTGCTTTTTTCACCATTTTACGGTTTGAGGTGTTGCTCAAAGTCTTTACACATTACATTCAAATTAAGCCTGTCTGCTCTGCGCCAAGCTACAAGAGGGTGAGCAGAGGTTAATTTGGGGTTTGCTTGCACCTTACTCTCAGAAGAATTGTCCTTACTGCTTGACCAGGGCTCACACCTCAGTCAACCAATAACCCCATATCTCACAGGGATTTTTATTGTGTTGTTTTTTTTATACTTTTTAACAGTTTTAATACTTATAAATGCTTTATACATTTCTCCTAAGTTAAGCCAGCTGCTCAGTGCTACACCTAACAAGGGTTGAGTTCAGGTTTAAAATAATGAGAACCAACTGAACCGAATAATAATACCATTATTACCATAACAGGACTTCCATCCACTTCAACCAATAATTCAATGTCTCACATTATATATTTTTATTTCTTTAAAAATATCAATTTCAGCTATTAGATTTGTCAAGTCATTTTACCACTGTGCTTTTTCCCACTGATATGAGACTAATATATGCAGGTATTTGTACCTGGCTGCATCCTGTTTCACAAATTTTAGGAGAACCACAATCATTACTTTTTCCATTGAGCAATGTATGCAGCTAAATAACAATTGTATTTGTCTGAGGTAGCATTATTTTTCAGCACAAATGTTATATTTTCTCTTGTGAGCATACATTAAAGTATATTTGCTGGGCAATAAATGAACAGTCACGTTTTCCCTGTCCAGTAAGGAATAT
Organism: Pleurodeles waltl; assembly: GCF_031143425.1. Taxonomy (NCBI): domain Eukaryota; kingdom Metazoa; phylum Chordata; class Amphibia; order Caudata; family Salamandridae; genus Pleurodeles; species Pleurodeles waltl. The sequence goes on from NC_090448.1 coordinate 847,405,380, forward strand.
TATAAATCAGAACATGAGCACTGCATGTTTTATACAAGCACAAAGTGCATGCCAATTAATGTTGATGCACATAATTGGGATGGCAACCTGATGACAATATGCGATTGCAAACTAATTGCTTTCAGTTCAAGTCATTGAGACCTTTGTGTATTTAATTGGGATGCATTTTGTTGAACTGTGCTTTCAACAAACAACTTTTTAAAATCTACCAAGAAACTTTGTTAGAAACCCTGGCAGTCACTCTGAAGAGTGCAGACCATGATATGGTGAGAGACAACAAAAGCACACAGGCAGTATAGAAAATTCAATGGGTAATATTTAACTAATTCCTTCAAGTGAAGTACATGGTGCTCTCAGAATATTGCCATTATCCTATTTTATGGGATTTAGCACTCTGGAAAAAACAGAACTTTGGACACGTTCCAACATTGCAAATAGCATGAAATTGCCCAATTAAGTTTGCAAAAACAATTAACAACAAATACGTAATAATATTTTTTTGTCTTGCCTCAATTTGAATGAGAACTCTTTTCTGTGGAAGGATTTTGGACAAAAAATGGCACGTAAAGTAGTTTGTATTGCTGCAAAAATATACCATTCGAGTTCATAGAACAGACAGAGGAGCAATAAATAATATTGGAATCAGGGACGGCTTTTCCATTAGGGCTAAGGAGCTTCGTCTCCCCGCCAGCAGCAGTTGACCAAACAACAATAATTTCCTGTGTTTATTATTGTTTTTTGGTAAAAGAGGCAGTGCCACAGGGGTGACAAGCATTGAGCGGGAGTGCACAACATTCCCCCTCAGAGCGCATGTATGTTTGGTCAGCTATCTCGGGCCGGCCAAACACACATGCACAGTAGGCTCTCTCCAGCCTAGCAATACAGTTGGGAGCCCCCTGGCTGGGCACTCCTAGCCAATCCTGATGTTGCTGGTAGCCTGTGCCTGCAGCCTGGAGCTACGAGGGACAGAGGAGCAGCACAGCAGCAACAGAGGAGGTAAGTGGATTTTTCAAAATTATTTTTTAATTTAATTTGTATTTATCCCCCCCACCAGCGAGCCCCCCGCCCCTTCTGCTTGCTGCAAGCCGCGACCGATTGTAATATAGGGATGCAAAACGTTTTATTACACAAAATCTGCTAGTGGCAGACGGGGTGAAAATACAGCACATCCGACAATGGGTCTGATACAAAAAGGCTGATTGCAGCACATTTTGAGCCTTATTTATACTTTTTGGTGCAAAACTGCACTAATGCAGTTTTGCATCAAAAAGTTTTGCACCGGCTTGCACCATTTTTTAACACCAGCTGGGCATCATATTTATGGAATGGTGCAAGCCGGTGCAAAGGGTAGGCTTGCTTCAAAACAAAATGACGTTAGGCAGGTTTGAGTCCAAATAAATTACTCCAACCAGATTAGCAAGGAGGAGTCATGTGGCATGGTAGGTTTAGCACCATAAAATGACGCTATTCTGGTTAGAGTCATTTTTTTTTTTACTCTAATCTGCCTAAAGTCATTTTTTGGTGCTAAACCCTCTTCTTCTATACTGCCAGCCCCACCGACTAAAGTCTTTTTTTTTTTTACTCTAGCCTACCCTTTGCACCGGCTAGCACTATTCCATAAATATGGTGCCCAGCTGGTGCACAGAAATGGTGCAAGCCAGTGCTAAACTTCTTGGCGCAAAACTGAGTTAGTGCATTTTTGCAGCAAAAAGTATAAATAAGGGCCAATATTTTGTACGTTTGCGCCACTTTTGCATCAAAAAATGACATTAATGCGGTGCAAAAAAAGTATAAATCAGGGCCTTGGTGCTAGACGAATCTAGCACCAAAGTATAAATATGGAGTTAGATTTGCACTGAATTAGAGAAAAAAAAATGACGCTGATTCGGTGCAAACAGAGTATAAATATGCCACAGAGTATAAATATGCCCCTAAATATGGCGTTAAGGCCATAGAGTCATTTTTTACATGGGAACACCTACCTTGCATCTCATTAAGGCAAGGTAGGTCTCCACCTTCAAAAAATGACTTTAACTCCATACATTTGGCGCTAGAGTGGTCTAGCACCAAAGTATAAATATGGAGTTAGTTTTGCACTGAATTAGAGTAAAAAAAAAATGACACTAATTCGATGCAAACAGAGTATAAATATGCCCCTTTATGTACTCAGCTGCAAACATACACTTTCTTATTGTTGAGTTGATGATCAAAGAAATCAAATCAGAGAGGTTCCTCATAGCTCACCTGCCATAAGAATATGAATGAGGCACCATGATTAGCATTGCCCAATATTAACAAGTATGCTAAATAGTTCATTGGAAAGTCAGACTTTTCATTTCCATGGTGAGATTGCAAAGGCAAATACAATACTTTAATGAATCAAAGTCAACATGGCCAACAAGCACCAACTTATTTTGCTGAAAGAAATTCATCTTATTAAACCAATAGAAAACTTCCACTGGTGCATTTCACAATGTGTCAACCATGCTCAATTTGGATCTTCTTTTAGAAAGTTTTTCTGATAAACTCAAAAGATTAGGGGGGTCATTACGACCTCGGCGGTCTTTTCAAAAGACCACCGAGGCCGCGGGAGACAGAATACCGCCATTGCCGGTGGTATTTCTGTCTCCCTAGTATGACATTTCCGCTGGGCCAGCGGACGGTAACAGTGTTACCGTCCGCTGGCCCAGCGGAAATGTCACATCAACATTGCAGCCGGCTCGTAATAGAGCCGGCGGCAATGTTGATGTGCAGTGGGTGCAGTAGCACCTGTCGCACACTTCACTGCCCGAAATTCGGGCAGTGAAATGCGCGACGGGGCTATGCCTGGGGGCCCCTGCAATGCCCATGCCAAGTCCATGGTCAGTGCAGGGGCCCCCAGGGGCACCCCCAGTCCCCTTACCGCCGGCCTTTCCATGGCGGTAAGGGGACTGGGGGTGCCCCAGTCAGGCCGGCGGTCGGGGACTCATGGATACGCCGGCGGTCGGGGACTAATAATCCCCAGGGGATTATGACCGCCAGGTGGAATCCTGGCGGGAAAGTGGAGGGGCCGGCGGTATGGCCGTGGCAATTCCGCCACGGTCATAATTGCTGGCGGAACACCGCCAGCCTGTTGGCGGTGTTACCGCCAACATACCGCCGGCCGCCAGGGTCGTAATGACCCCCTAGGTGATTACATCAATCCATGGATAGAGAGAAAGCATTTTCCCACAAGTCTTCAAGAAAACAAGGGGGCTGTATGAATATTTAGGAGGAACTCTTCCAGCAGCTGTTGAATTTTGGGACTTAGGGCCTGATTTAGATCTTGGAGGAATCGGTCCAGCTGTGAGTTTTCCATCAGATAATCTTTCTGCCGAATAGGCAGTCAACCCGCTGTATTTAGATGCTGACAGGCCCATAGACAAATGTCTATTGGCAACTGCTGTCACCGCCAAAATGTTATACCCATATCAACAGCACCATAGCAAAATCAATCACGATGTGTCTTCCTGCTGACGTAACTTTGACAGCTAACCCTCCACACCTGAGTTGGCAGATTGAAAGGGATATAAGCTAAAAACATACCTCTGACCCTTCTTTTCACTTCCATTGCCCCATTGGACCTGATCGCTCAAGTCCTGCTTTTGCTGCTGATACTGGACCATGATGCAAATCAACCCCATCATCGCTGGAACAGAATGTAAGTACCTGTTGCCTTTGAAATCGTCTATGAACATAAGCACTGGACTTGTGCATGTTATAAAAAATACTTACAAGCAACAGTACAATAAAGTGCTTTGCATGTGTGTGATGTGGTAGTTTAAGAAGCAAGTACACCTCTATATTTCATTGGCATTTACCACTTTTGTACTAACTACCTTTATGCTAATGGACACCTACACAAAACATCACATTAATCCCTAATTCTAAATGTGTCCATACAGGTGTGCTTAATCATTTTCCCTAGACTACCACAACAAATGCATGAACAGTACACATTATTGTAACTACTTAAATCCAATATAATGTAGCAATTACTGTATTAATTAATACTGTAAGTGCACTACACAATGCAACAAATAGGTTTACACGACATCCAATGTCACCTCTAAACTTTAAACATGGCATAGATGTATTAATGTCACATTTCTCCTTGTCTAGTGATTTTTTTGTATTTCATTAGATTTCATTTATCTCAAAAGTCTTTTATATGTGAAATGCATATGTGTTTATTATTAACACTTGTAAATCTTGAACAAACACACCTGTATTCATAAGTTAGAAATATTAATCACTGATGAATGCACTATACAAATATATAAAAAATAAAACCTGTTGTATTCAACGTCATAAATTAAATTAAGTTCATCTTACTCACATTTTCATCAAGAATATTGACATCAATCAATTACTTTTATTCAATAAATAATGTCAAGGCAACCTTTGTGAAAATGAAAATGTTTATTCTTAAATGAGATATGTCTCTCAAAAATATGAAATTATACATAAATGCATGATGCAGTGCATTTGCATTTGGGATTCTTGCCCAATAACTTGCGTCCTGACTTCACTGCCAAAGAACAGACTCCTCAGTAAAGGGCATCTAGTGGGCAGATCAGGCACCTCAATGGTCTTTCTTGGGTGGGGTGGGTTTGGATTTCTTCGGTGTCAAGGACAGGTAATCAGTAAAGGCGGTGGAGAAGAAAGGGTAGAAGGGGTGGGAGAGGATGGGATTTAGGAGGTGAAGGGAACTGTAGTGGTTGTTGTATGTGCATCGGTCTGCTTTGTCGGTGCATGTGGGTCTGGTGTATGTGATTTATGTTTGGGTGTGTGTATCTTGGAAGGTGTGTGGTGTTTGGGTATGTGTGCACATTTGCCTTTGGTGGGCATTGCTGTGTCTGTACTTTTCTATGAGAGTGTTTGTTTGGATGAATATGCTGTGAGATGGTTGCTGTGGTTGTGATGCATGGGTCTGTATTTGTTTTAGATACATGTGTGTCTGGTGTATGTTTGGACGTATGTGGTGTTGTAGGAGTTTTGTATTTTGGTGACTGCGAGTGTGTGGGTTTGGTGGGTGTTGTCTTGTGTGTAGGTGTGCATGTGTCTCAGTAAGTGTGTTTGGTTGAGTCTGATGTAGAGGTGGATAATGTGATTGTGGTGCTTGAGGCTGTGGTGGTAGTCATGGGTGTGGTGGTGGTTGCGGTTGAGGTTGTGGTGCATGTGTCTGTGGTTGTGGGTGTTGTGGCTGTGAGTGTGGTGGTTGTTGCTGTGGTGGTGGGTATTGTGATCATGAGTATGGTTGTGGTTGAGGTGGTGGTACATGTGGGTTTGATGGAAGGTATGATAGTTGTGGTAGTTGATGTGGTGCCCGTGGGTGTAGTATCAATAGTGTGTGTCTGTTGGATGGGTGTATGTTTGTATTTCTTGGTGTGTTTGTGTTTATTTGTGAGTGTGGGTATGCTGCTTCTATCTGTTGGAGTTGGTGCATGCAAGGAAGTGAGTGTGCTTAGGATTGGGGTGTGAGTTAGGATTTGGGAGGAGGAAGGGACCAAAGTAGGGGCACAAGGTTGGGCCAGTTAGGGGCTGTGGTCGGTTCAGAAGTTATCTTCGCAAGCGATCTCTGCATGCCGGACATTGAATTATGAATGGCATCCAGGAATGCCACCAGCTGTTATATTTGGCAACTAAACCCCTGGGTGACATTTGCAATTGCTGTCCAGCATACAGAGTTGCTGCATGAGAGGTCAATAGCCTCTTTACTGAACGCAGCAAGGGTGACATTGGTAGCGGGAGGTGCCTGCATCAAAGGAGACCCCAGTCCCTGGGGGGCCATAGGAAGATGAAGACGGGAATCTGGGTGGCAAACAGGATGCAGATAGAACAAGCCCTGAAGGTCCACCACCACTAGGGACTGACCTGTGGAGGCCTCTGAAGAAGATGTAGAGTTGGTGACCTCCATGCCAGCCCTCTCATACTCCATGCCACTGTGTCCATCGGTGTCAGATGTTTTGTCACCGATACACAGTGGCCAGCTGCTTCCCCACCTTCATGTCCAATGTCTCCTTTGCCTGCTGCTGAAGATGCTGAAAAGACACATACAACATTTCTATCCTATCTGTGCAAATCAAGATGGTCACATGGTTATCTGAGAAAACATTTTCTAATTTCAAGTTTTCACCTCCTTCATGGCTATAAAAATTAGGTATGCTGTACCATTAACCCATGCATGTAGGAAACATATTAGGGACTCATTTGCTCACAGTTTAGGGAATTACCATCATTAGTCTCATTTCATTTTAGATCATTTCACCTAAAAACTTCAAATTCATCATACAATTGTTTAACATCTGTGAATGGTGTAGATTGGTTGTTTTGAATAATAACAAAAATAAATATCTAGAAAATATACTTTGTGCAATGTACATTGTTCATCTGCAACCAACAACCTCTTTCAATAACTTCTGTGCTTCAACATTAATTCATCATCTGGACATAACAAAGGACACAAAGAAATTGTTTGCAGTACGTCTAATTCTGTCACCAATCTGTACACATTCCTGTCTCTATCAATTAATAATGTTTAGCAACTAAATTCATTAAACAGACTGGTTAACATGCCCATTTGTGAAGGAGTGAGGCTTCATGCCAATCTGCTTCTGTCCACACGAACTGACTTGACTTTTGCAGCAAAAACATTTTTATAATATTTTTGCTAAGAAATGTTGCTATTGCTCTCATGTTCCTAGGCATTGTTGACCAGGTGCTCTATGTTGTTTGGTCATTATACCAACTCAACCATGTGAAGTCAGAAACATTCACTTTATCAGATGTATACTGTATGCCATGTTACATGTACTAAGGCCAGCACTATCTATTTACAATTGTGATGGAGCATCACACCTTACAGTATCCTCAATTGGGGCCTGTTTGGTACAACTGTCCCTCATAACGCACAAGACCCAGGTATAATTGTTTCTTAGGCAGTTATGTATCTGCACAAAACAGTCCTTTGGTTGTGATAAGGAATCTGGTGTCACCCTTAACAGAAACCAATACACAAAACACATCATCATATACCTGTTGCAAAAGTGACATCGTCCAAAAATCCTTTTGTGCATTGGATGTGTGTCAACCTTTATGTTGATGATATAAATTTTCAAAACTTGGTAACGAACAATAAGAACTAAAAAAAAACACTTACCCCCTTAATGCTACTGTTAGGCTCTCAACTGCCTATCAAGGGACAGACATGCCACTGCAAGTATGTGGGCAATTAGGGGGGCCAGTGTGCGGTGCATGGCTATAGGAAAGTACCATCTTGCTTGGCATGTTACCCCCATTTTTACATGTATGTCAGTTTGTTTTTGCCTGCCTCACTGGGATCCTTCTAGCCAGGACCCCAGTGCTCATAGTTTGTGGCCTGAATGTGTGTACCTGTGTAATGACTAACTGTGTCACTGAGGCTCTGCTACTTAGAACCTCAGTGCTTATGCTCTCTCTGAGTTTAAATTTGTCACTATAGGCTAGTGACTACTTTTACCAATTTCAATTGGCACACTTATAGTTCCCTAGTATATGGTACGTAGGTACCTAGGGTATTGGGGTTCCAGGAGATCCCTGTGGGCTGCAGCATTTCTTTTGCCACCCATAGGGAGCTCAGACACACTTTTACACAGGACTGCCACTGCAGCCTGAGTGAAATAATGCACATGTTATTTCACAGCCATTTTCACTGCACTTAAGTAACTTATAAGTCACCTATATGTCTAACCTTCACTTACTGAACGTTAGGTGCAAAGTTACTAAGTGTGAGGGCACCCTTGCACTAGCAAAGGTGCCCCACATAGTTCAGGGCCATTTCCCCTAGACTTTGTGAGTGCGGGGACACCATTACACGCGTGTACTACATATAAGTCAATACCTATATGTAGCTTCACAATGGTAACTCAGAATATAGCCATGTAACATTTCAAAGATCATGGAATTGTCCCCTCATGCAAATCTGGTGTTTGGGTGCCAATTCCATGCATCCCTGGGGCTCCACTATGGACCTCGGGTACTGCCAAACCAGATCTCTGGGGGTTTCTCTGCAGCTACCGCTACTGCCACTCCACAGACAGGGTTCTGCCCTCCTGGAGTCTGGGCAGCCCAGTCCCAGGAAGGCAGAACAAAGAATTTCCTCTGGAAATAGGTGTTAAAGGCTGGGGAGGGGTAGCCTCTCCCAGCCTCTGGAAATGCTTTGAAGGGCACATTTGGTGCCCTCCTTGCATAAGCCAGTCTACACCAGTTTAGGAACCCCCAGTCCCTGCTTTGGCGCAAAACTGGACAAAGGAAAGGAGAGTGACCACTCCCCTGTCCATCACCACCCCAGGGGTGGTGCCCAGAGCTCCTCCAGTGTGTCCCAGACCTCTGCCATCTTGGATCCAGAGGTGTGAGGGCACTCTGGAGGCCTCTGAGTGGCCAGTTCCAGCAGGTGACATCAGAGACCCCTCCTGATAGGTGCTTACCTGACTAGGTGGCCACTCCTCCTCTGAGGGCTATTTAGGGTCTCTCCAGTGGGCTTTTCCTCAGATAACAACTTGCAAGAATTCACCAGAGTTCTTCTGCACCTCTCTCTTCAACTTCTGCCAAGGATAGACCGCTGACTGCTCTAGGATGCCAGCAAAACTGCAACAAAGTAGCAAAAAGACTACCAGTGACACTGAAGCACCTAATCCTGCTGGCTTTCTCAACTGTTTACTGGTGGTGCATGCTTTGGGGGCTGCCTGCCTTCATCCTGCACTGGAAGCCAGAAGAAATCTCCCTTGAGCCGACGGAATCTTCCCCCTGCTTCAGCAGGCCCTAAACCTCAGTATCACCGGTGCTCTGGGACCCCTCTCATCCTAACGAGCGTGGCCCCTGGAACACAGGTGGTGGACCCAAGTGACCCAGACTGTCAAGTGGTCCAACTGTCCGAATTTGGAGGAGGTAAGTCCTTGCCGCCGGTCTCCAGACAGTAATCCTGTGCACTGTGTGAACTGAAGCTACAAGGGCTTCTGTTCAACTTTCTACAAAATCTTTCAGGCACAGCCAAGCCTAGGTCCCCAGCCCTCTATCCTGTGGTACTTAGCTCCCTGGGTTGGTCTCCGGCTTTGTGGGACCCTCATTTGCAGTGTTGAGATGACCGCCATGTTCAGAATGTTTGAACCTGCGTTCAAGGACTTCTGTTGATGCTACCTTCTTGTGCATGGCTCTCAACGTTGCTGAGGGCCCCCTCTCTCTCCTCTCCCAAGTGGCGACATCCTGGTCCTTCCTCAGCCCAGGCAGCACCCTTTTTCTTTAACTGCAACTCTTGCAGCTAGCAAGGCTTATTTAAGGTATTTTTCAAAGGAAACAACTCTACATCCCCCAGCGCTCCGTGGGACCTCTTCTGCATGAAGGATAAAATCCTAGCACCTTTCGTTGTTGCAGAACCTTCAGCTTCTAGCATCTAGAGGCAGCCATTTTGCACCTTCATCCAGGGTTTAGTAGGCTCCTGCCCCCCCCGGACACTTTTGTGACACTTGGACCCCTTCCTTTGCAGGTCCAGGAATCAGTCTTTAGTGCTTTGCAGTCTGTTGTGGTCTTTGGAAAATCCTCTGTCACAACTCTAGTGTGTTTCTGGGGAAATAGTAGTAATTTACTCCTACTTTCCAGGGTCTTGATGTGGGGTATCTTGGACACCCTTAGTGTTTTCTTACACTCCCCATGACCCTCTACACACCACACTACCCTAGGGGTCCATTCGTGGTTTGCATTCCACTTTCTTAGTATATGTTTTGTGTTGCCCCTAGGCCTATTGCATCGTATTGTATCCTACAATGTTTGCACGACTTTCTGACTGTTTTACTTACCTTATTTTGGTTTGTGTGTATATTTTGGGGCATATTTATACTCCGTCTGTGCTGAATGTGCGTCAAATTTTTTGACGCACATTCAGCACAAACGTTGCCCCGTATTTAAACTTTGACGCCTGAGCCCGCGTACGACAGAATTCCGATGTGTGCGTAATTTTTTGGATGCGACAACCCGCCTTGCGTTAATCATATGCAAGGTAGGCGTTCCTGTCCAAAAAATGACTTAAACGGGCGTGCGTCGTATTTATGCTTTTGGGCAAAAATTACGCACGGCCGGGAGGCGGAGCTGGAAAAAGACGCACAGCCCGATTTGCGTCACAAATTAACGCCTGGGTCAGGGCAGGCGTTAAAATGGGGCAAACACACCTGTATTTAATCAGAACACACAGAAGCAACAGCAGAGTAGCAACAGGGAGACATTGAGGTGATTCTAATCCAGTGTGCACGCAAACGCAGAGCCCAGCAGCAACAACAGCAGCTACAACAACACCAGCAGGGACCCCAAAGGCAGCACAGAAGGCAGGAGAGGATATTCCGCCCCAGAACAACCCTTCATGGCCTCAGGGAACACAACATCATCCAGAGGTACAGATTGAACTGGCAGGCCATTCAGCAGCTGCTGCGCAACATTGAACCGCAGTTGGCCCACACTTTGCTGCCACCCCACACCATCCCAACAGAAACCAAGCTGCTTGTCGTACTTCATATTCTGGCAAGTGGCTCTTTTCAAACAACTGGTGCCCTGGTTGCCGGAATATCACAATCATCATTCTCTGCCTTTTTTCCCTTAGTACTGGATGCCATCATTTGACTTACCCCCGCCACATCTGCTTACCTAACACACTACAGAAGCAGCAGGAAACAAAAGAGGGGTTCTACCTCATCAGTGGTTTCCCACATGTCCTTGATGCAATCGACTGCACACATGTCCGCCTTGTGCCACCTGTTGCAACTGAACACCTCTACCGCAACAGGAAGCACACACATTCCATCAACGTGCAGGCCATTGTCGATCACCAGGGATTGATCACCAACATCGTGGCTAAATATCCTGGGAGTGTACATGACTCCTTCATCTTCCGTCACTGCACCATCAATGAACACTTCCAGGATGGACGGTATGGCAATGGACTACTTGTTGGTAAGTACAAAAACCTACTTATATACACACTGCACAGCAAACCTCTAGGACACACAACACATACACCACAACAGCAACATGTGAACAGGAACACCGAGGTCGTGACATCGCTAGCCATGTTTCTTAGGTCTGCAGTGAACCTGTCACACATCTGAATTTACTGTACAGCCTAATGTTAAGATGTCAAAGATCAGAACGTGTGGAGTGGGTTGCCTAAATGTCACCTTGCAAAATGTAAGTGTCCCAATGACGTTTACATGAATCCATTGCACAAGTCTAAAGGTATGGGATGTCCAGAGTACATTGATTTGAACGTGTTAACAACACTGTAAATTTTAACCTGTGTATGGAACTATCATCTCACCCCCAGTGAAGACACAGGGACACCTGTATCACAAGTCACAATGCTAGGGAGGGCACACTATACTGCAAATCCCAAAACATACTGCTGACAGCCGGTCAGCAGCCAAACACTCGTTCAGCCAAGGAAACAACACAATGCAGATGGTACATCCTACAAGCCTAGGATGCTACATTATAAAACAAAAGAGTCACAGACAACACAAGCCAACTACTGCCATGCAAGGTGATTTCAATGGGGCCAGCTACATCAACATGATCCCATTCATTTTCTCTTGCAGCTGATCAGGGGTATGGCATCCAGCCATGGATTATGACACCTATTGGCAACCCGAGTACTGCTGCAGAGCGTGCCTACAATGACATGACGCACATAGGAGGACATGCACCATAGTCGAGAGGACCTTTGGCATCCTCAAGTCAAGGTTCCGGTGCCTCGACATCAATGGTGGTAGCCTCCTATATTCCCCGGAGATGGTCTGTAAGATCATCCTAACATGTGCAATATTGCATAACATTTGCATCAAAAGGAACATTCTCCTCCTGGAACCAGAGCCACACATGCTTGAAGAGGAGGAAGAGGAGGATGCTGGCCTGCAACATGAGGGGGAACTACAGAACACAGCCGCTGGTATACGCAGGTGGCAACATACCGTCAACAATTTCTTTTAAATATAATCACCGTCACCACTTTAGTTAACTAATTTAAATAAACACCTATAATAATCACCATATCATGGTCAGGCTAGTCATTTTTGCACACCTTCATCTCTACTTGTCAGAATAAGAGTGTTGCCTCATGGACCATTGCTGAGATACTGATTAGGACACTGAAAATCCCAGAGCTAATGTGATGCCTAACATACAATGGTCACATACACACACACTGTAAATGACATCTATCATGTACATTTCTCCTTTGAAGGCCAATAGCAGAGGACCACACCTATTTCACACATACATGTTGAAATCAAGGTCCAACATAGCATATGGCACACAACTAAGACACCATCACTCAATTAGGGGAAAACAAGCCTCATACATGAGGCAGTCAATGTGCTTTTGCATCAGTAACAGGAATGTCTGACCAGATCCTTGACAGCAGTAAGTCCAACTGCATCCAATATTTGCAAGGACTATCTTTGACCAGAGTTCCATAGAAGCAGAACATAGACAGCGCAAGTGCCACACATATAACATGCATTGCGCACATGACATTCCATGCCAGCCCATTTCCTAACTCCTGACACACCCATGCACCTGATCACAACCCACCTGTCGGAAGAGGTCCCTGGAATACTGTGAGAAGGTAGCCTCTTTCTAGCCTTGTTACCCCCACTTTTGGCCTGTTTGTGAGTGTATGTCAGGGTGTTTGTCACTGTTTTCACTGTCTCACTGGGATCCTGATAGCCAGGCCTCATTGCTCATAGTGAAAACACTATGGTTTCAGTATGTTTGTTATGTGTCACTGGGATCCTGCTGGTCAGGACCCCAGTGCTCATAGGTTTGTGGCCTATATGTATGTGTCACTGGGACCCTGTCACACAGGGCCCCAGTGCTCATAGGTGTGCATGTATATGTTCCCTGTGTGGTGCCTAACTGTCTCACTGAGGCTCTGCTAACCAGAACCTCAGTGGTTATGCTCTCTCATTACTTTCAAATTGTCACTAACAGGCTAGTGACCATTTTTACCAATTTACATTGGCTTACTGGAACACCCTTATAATTCCCTAGTATATGGTACTGAGGTACCCAGGGTATTGGGGTTCCAGGAGATCCCTATGGGCTGCAGCATTTCTTTTGCCACCCATAGGGAGCTCTGACAATTCTTACACAGGCCTGCCACTGCAGCCTGAGTGAAATAACGTCCACGTTATTTCACAGCCATTTTACACTGCACTTAAGTAACTTATAAGTCACCTATATGTCTAACCTTTACCTGGTAAAGGTTAGGTGCAAAGTTACTTAGTGTGAGGGCACCCTGGCACTAGCCAAGGTGCCCCCACATTGTTCAGAGCCAATTCACTGAACTTTGTGAGTGCGGGGACACCATTACACGCGTGCACTACATATAGGTCACTACCTATATGTAGCTTCACCATGGTAACTCCGAATATGGCCATGTAACATGTCTATGATCATGGAATTGCCCCCTCTATGCCATCCTGGCATTGTTGGTACAATTCCATGATCCCAGTGGTCTGTAGCACAGACCCTGGTACTGCCAGACTGCCCTTCCTGGGGTTTCACTGCAGCTGCTGCTGCTGCCAACCCCTCAGACAGGCAGCTGCCCTCCTGGGGTCCAGCCAGGCCTGGCCCAGGATGGCAGAACAAAGAACTTCCTCTGAGAGAGGGTGTGACACCCTCTCCCTTTGGAAAATGGTGTGAAGGCAGGGGAGGAGTAGCCTCCCCCAGCCTCTGGAGATGCTTTGTTGGGCACAGATGTGCCCAATTCTGCATAAGCCAGTCTACACCGGTTCAGGGACCCCTTAGCCCCTGCTCTGGCGCGAAACTGGACAAAGGAAAGGGGAGTGACCACTCCCCTGACCTGCACCTCCCCTGGGAGGTGTCCAGAGCTCCTCCAGTGTGCTCCAGACCTCTGCCATCTTGGAAACAGAGGTGCTGCTGGCACACTGGACTGCTCTGAGTGGCCAGTGCCACCAGGTGACGTCAGAGACTCCTTGTGATAGGCTCCTTCAGGTGTCAGTAGCCTTTCCTCTCTCCTAGGTAGCCACACCCTCTTTTCTGGCTATTTAGGGTCTCTGTCTCTGGGGAAACTTTAGATAACGAATGCATGAGCTCAGCCGAGTTCCTCTGCATCTCCCTCTTCACCTTCTGATAAGGAATCGACCGCTGACTGCGCTGGAAGCCTGCAAACCTGCAACATAGTAGCAAAGACGACTACTGCAACTCTGTAACGCTGATCCTGCCGCCTTCTCGACTGTTTTCCTGCTTGTGCATGCTGTGGGGGTAGTCTGCCTCCTCTCTGCACCAGAAGCTCCGAAGAAATCTCCCGCGGGTCGACGGAATCTTCCCCCTGCAACCGCAGGCACCAAAAAGCTGCATTACCTGTCCCTTGGGTCTCCTCTCAGCACGACGAGCGAGGTCCCTCGAATCCAGCGACGCTGTCCAAGTGACCCCCACAGTCCAGTGACTCTTCAGCCCAAGTTTGGTGGAGGTAAGTCCTTGCCTCACCTCGCTGGGCTGCATTGCTGGGAACCGCGACTTTGCAAGCTACTCCGGCCCCTGTGCACTTCCGGCAGAAATCCTTCGTGCACAGCCAAGCCTGGGTCCACGGCACTCTAACCTGCATTGCACGACTTTCTAAGTTGGTCTCCGGCGACGTGGGACTCCTTTGTGCAACTTCGGCGAGCACCGTTTCACGCATCCTCGTAGTGCCTGTTTCTGGCACTTCTCCGGGTGCTACCTGCTTCAGTGAGGGCTCTTTGTCTTGCTCGACGTCCCCTCTCTTGGCAGGTCCAATTTGCGACCTCCTGGTCCCTCCTGGGCCCCAGCAGCGTCCAAAAACGCCAAACGCACAATTTGCGTGTAGCAAGGCTTGTTGGCGTCCATCCGGCGGGAAAACACTTTTGCACGACTCTCCAAGGCGTGGGGGATCCATCCTCCAAAGGGGAAGTCTCTAGCCCTTGTCGTTCCTGCAGTATTCACAGTTCTTCAGCCTAGTAAGAGCTTCTTTGCACCAACCGCTGGCATTTCTTGGGCATCTGCCCATCTCCGAGCTGCTTGTGACTTTTGGACTTGGTCCCCTTGTTCCACAGGTACCCTCAGTTCGGAATCCATCGTTGTTGCATTGCTGATTTGTGTTTTCCTTGCATTTTCCCTCTAACACGACTATTTTGTCCTTAGGGGAACTTTGGTGCACTTTGCACTCACTTTTCAGGGTCTTGGGGAGGGTTATTTTGCTAACTCTCACTATTTTCTAATAGTCCCAGCGACCCTCTACAAGGTCACATAGGTTTGGGGTCCATTCGTGGTTCGCATTCCACTTCTGGAGTATATGGTTTGTGTTGCCCCTATCCCTATGTTTCCCCATTGCATCCTATTGTAACTATACATTGTTTGCACTGTTTTCTAAGACTATACTGCATATTTTTTGCTATTGTGTATATATATCTTGTGTATATTTCCTATCCTCTCACTGAGGGTACACTCTAAGATACTTTGGCATATTGTCATAAAAATAAAGTACCTTTATTTTTAGTATAACTGTGTATTGTGTTTTCTTATGATATTGTGCATATGACACTAAGTGGTACTGTAGTAGCTTCACACGTCTCCTAGTTCAGCCTAAGCTGCTCTGCTAAGCTACCATTATCTATCAGCCTAAGCTGCTAGACACCCTATACACTAATAAGGGATAACTGGGCCTGGTGCAAGGTGCAAGTACCCCTTGGTACTCACTACAAGCCAGTCCAGCCTCCTACATTGGTTGTGCAGTGGTGGGATAAGTGCTTGAGACTACTTACCACTCTTGTCATTGTACTTTTCATAAGAGAAAAATATACAAAACAAGGTCAGTGTATATACACATAGCCAAAAAGTTTTGCATTTCCTCTTTTCACTCTTTTCTAAGTGCTGAAAAGTACTTCTAAACTTTCAAAAAGTTCTTAAAAGTTTAAAAAGTTTTTTTTTCTGTCTTTCCAAAAAGTTCTGAAAACTTTTTTCTCTTTTTCTATCACTTTAACTCTCTCTAAAAAATGTCTGGCACAGGAAAAATTGTTGAACTGTCCAAACTTGCATATGATCACCTTAGCTGGAAAGGAGCAAGGAGTCTCTGCATAGAGAAAGGTTTGAGTGTAGGGAAGAATCCTTCTTTAGAACTGTTAATTAATATGCTTAGAGTACAGGATAAGGCCATAAGTGCCCAATCTGTAGAAAAAGTAGCTAATGGTTCTCAATCTGATCCAGGGACTCCCCCAGGAAAAGGTTCAGGAAAGAAACTTCTCAGCCTGCCCATTACTAGACAGTCTAGCATAGTTGGTACAGAGGTTGAATCACACCATACTAATGGTGTGCTCTCACATTATACTGGTAGCCAAGCTGTTAGGGTGCCCTGTGTAAGGGACAGGTCTCCTTCTGTTCATTCCCATCATACCTCTGTATCTAGAAATGTCCCTCCCACCCACCCTGATGACAGATTGTTAGAAAGGGAGCTCAATAGATTGAGAGTGGAACAAACCAGACTGAAGCTCAAGAAGCAACAGCTGGATTTGGATAGACAGTCTTTAGAAGTAGAGAGGGAAAGACAGAAGTTGGGTTTAGATACCCATGGTGGCAGCAGCAGTATTCCCCATAGTCATCCTGCAAAAGAGCATGATTCCAGGAATCTGCACAAGATAGTTCCCCCTTATAAGGAGGGGGATGACATTAACAAGTGGTTTGCTGCACTTGAGAGGGCCTGTGTTGTACAGGATGTCCCTCAAAGGCAGTGGGCTGCTATCCTATGGCTATCATTTAGTGGAAAAGGTAGGGATAGGCTCCTTACTGTGAAAGAAAATGATGCCAAAAATTTTACAGTTCTTAAGAATGCACTCCTGGATGGTTATGGCTTAACCACTGAACAGTACAGGATAAAGTTCAGAGAGACCAAAAAGGAGTCTTCACAAGACTGGGTTGATTTCATTGACCATTCAGTGAAGGCCTTGGAGGGGTGGTTACATGGCAGTAAAGTTACTGATTATGAAAGCCTGTATAACACAATCCTGAGAGAGCATATACTTAATAATTGTGTGTCTGATTTGTTGCACCAGTACCTGGTAGACTCTGATCTGACCTCTCCCCAAGAATTGGGAAAGAAGGCAGACAAATGGGTCAGAACAAGGGTGAACAGAAAAGTTCATACAGGGGGTGACAAAGATGGCAATAAGAAGAAAGATGGTGAAAAATCTCAAGATAAGCATGGGGATAAGGGTAAAACCAAAGATCCCACTTCAAATCTTAAACACTCTTCAGAGGGTGGGGATAAAACAAATTCTTCCTCTTCTTCCCAACCTGCACACATTAAAAAGCCTTGGTGCTTTGTGTGTAAAAACAGAGGCCATAGGCCAGGGGATAAGTCCTGTCCAGGTAAACCCCCTGAGCCTACCACCACTAATACATCAAGCTCTAGTGCCCCTAGCAGTAGTGGTACTAGTGGTGGGACTGCTGGCAACAGTCAAGCAAAGGGTGTAGTTGGGTTCACTTATGGGTCCATAGTGAAAACTGATGTCATCAGTCCCAAGACAGTTTCTGTCACACCTAGTGGCATTGGCCTTGCCACACTGGCTGCTTGTCCCCTTACAATGGATAAGTACAGGCAGACATTTTCAATAAATGGTGTTGAGGCCTTGGCCTACAGGGACACAGGTGCCAGTTTCACTTTGGTGACTGAAAACCTAGTGCCTCCTGAACAACACATCATTGGACAACAGTATAAGATTATTGATGTCCATAACTCCACTAAGTTTCTTCCCTTAGCTATAATTCAGTTTAGTTGGGGTGGAGTTACTGGCCCTAAGCAGGTGGTGGTATCACCTAGCTTACCTGTAGACTGTCTCTTAGGTAATGACCTAGAGTCCTCAGGTTGGGCTGATGTAGAGTTTTATGCCCATGCAGCCATGCTTGGCATCCCTGAGGAATTGTTCCCTCTCATTTCAAGTGAAATGAAAAAGCAAAGGAGAGAAGGCCTGAAAACTCAGGATCCCTCTCCATCAACAGGTAAAAAGGGTATCACAGTATCCCCTAACCACCCTACCATTCAGGATACTATTCCTGTGGTGGGAGAAACCTCTCCTGGGGTGGCACCTGTTCCAAGGGAATCATCAGCTGGCAAAGCTGGACTCCCTGAGGTGGAAGTACCTCTCTGTGGGATAACTAACATTGGTGAGAAAAAGAGCACCATTTTAGTTAACATGGAGCATCCCTCCAACCCTCCCAGAGAAACTTTAGTGCAGAAACTCTGCACTGCCTCGCAACACTTAGGACAGCATCCCTGCCCTAGTGTGGAGCTGATAGGACAGCATCCCTGCCCTGCTCCAACCCAAGAGAAACAGCATCCCTGTTCTCTCTTCCAGCCATATGGACAAAGTTTTTGCCCAGCTATGGCTTTTCTGAGACAGCATCCCTGTCTGGCATTTCCATCACTACAAATAGGTTCAGTGGACAATTCCCACTGCTCTAAACTAAAACTTACTGATAGAAACTCTGAAAATACATCTTCACATTGTTGCTTAGCTAAAAAACTTCAAACAGGGTGGTTTACATCCCCACAGGGAAGTAACCATATAGTGGATGATAAAGGGAGTAACCAGTCTATTGCAGAGCTACTCTCTACTTATCACCACTTAGACAATAAAGTCTCAACTGGCCAAGGTTAGCCTTATTGTCCTTCGTTTGGGGGGGGTTGTGTGAGAAGGTAGCCTCTTTCTAGCCTTGTTACCCCCACTTTTGGCCTGTTTGTGAGTGTATGTCAGGGTGTTTGTCACTGTTTTCACTGTCTCACTGGGATCCTGATAGCCAGGCCTCAGTGCTCATAGTGAAAACACTATGGTTTCAGTATGTTTGTTATGTGTCACTGGGATCCTGCTGGTCAAGACCCCAGTGCTCATAGGTTTGTGGCCTATATGTATGTGTCACTGGGACCCTGTCACACAGGGCCCCAGTGCTCATAGGTGTGCATGTATATGTTCCCTGTGTGGTGCCTAACTGTCTCACTGAGGCTCTGCTAACCAGAACCTCAGTGGTTATGCTCTCTCATTACTTTCAAATTGTCACTAACAGGCTAGTGACCATTTTTACCAATTTACATTGGCTTACTGGAACACCCTTATAATTCCCTAGTATATGGTACTGAGGTACCCAGGGTATTGGGGTTCCAGGAGATCCCTATGGGCTGCAGCATTTCTTTTGCCACCCATAGGGAGCTCTGACAATTCTTACACAGGCCTGCCACTGCAGCCTGAGTGAAATAACATCCACGTTATTTCACAGCCATTTTACACTGCACTTAAGTAACTTATAAGTCACCTATATGTCTAACCTTTACCTGGTAAAGGTTAGGTGCAAAGTTACTTAGTGTGAGGGCACCCTGGCACTAGCCAAGGTGCCCCCACATTGTTCAGAGCCAATTCACTGAACTTTGTGAGTGCGGGGACACCATTACACGCGTGCACTACATATAGGTCACTACCTATATGTAGCTTCACCATGGTAACTCCGAATATGGCCATGTAACATGTCTATGATCATGGAATTGCCCCCTCTATGCCATCCTGGCATTGTTGGTACAATTCCATGATCCCAGTGGTCTGTAGCACAGACCCTGGTACTGCCAGACTGCCCTTCCTGGGGTTTCACTGCAGCTGCTGCTGCTGCCAACCCCTCAGACAGGCAGCTGCCCTCCTGGGGTCCAGCCAGGCCTGGCCCAGGATGGCAGAACAAAGAACTTCCTCTGAGAGAGGGTGTGACACCCTCTCCCTTTGGAAAATGGTGTGAAGGCAGGGGAGGAGTAGCCTCCCCCAGCCTCTGGAAATGCTTTGTTGGGCACAGATGTGCCCAATTCTGCATAAGCCAGTCTACACCGGTTCAGGGACCCCTTAGCCCCTGCTCTGGCGCGAAACTGGACAAAGGAAAGGGGAGTGACCACTCCCCTGACCTGCACCTCCCCTGGGAGGTGTCCAGAGCTCCTCCAGTGTGCTCCAGACCTCTGCCATCTTGGAAACAGAGGTGCTGCTGGCACACTGGACTGCTCTGAGTGGCCAGTGCCACCAGGTGACGTCAGAGACTCCTTGTGATAGGCTCCTTCAGGTGTTAGTAGCCTTTCCTCTCTCCTAGGTAGCCAAACCTCTTTTCTGGCTATTTAGGGTCTCTGTCTCTGGGGAAACTTTAGATAACGAATGCATGAGCTCAGCCGAGTTCCTCTGCATCTCCCTCTTCACCTTCTGATAAGGAATCGACCGCTGACTGCGCTGGAAGCCTGCAAACCTGCAACATAGTAGCAAAGACGACTACTGCAACTCTGTAACGCTGATCCTGCCGCCTTCTCGACTGTTTTCCTGCTTGTGCATGCTGTGGGGGTAGTCTGCCTCCTCTCTGCACCAGAAGCTCTGAAGAAATCTCCCGCGGGTCGACGGAATCTTCCCCCTGCAACCGCAGGCACCAAAAAGCTGCATTACCGGTCCCTTGGGTCTCCTCTCAGCACGACGAGCGAGGTCCCTCGAATCCAGCGACACTGTCCAAGTGACCCCCACAGTCCAGTGACTCTTCAGCCCAAGTTTGGTGGAGGTAAGTCCTTGCCTCACCTCGCTGGGCTGCATTGCTGGGAACCGCGACTTTGCAAGCTACTCCGGCCCCTGTGCACTTCCGGCGGAAATCCTTCGTGACCAGCCAAGCCTGGATCCATGGCACTCTAACCTGCATTGCATGACTTTCTAAGTTGGTCTCCGGCGACGTGGGACTCCTTTGTGCAACTTCGGCGAGCACCGTTTCACGCATCCTCGTAGTGCCTGTTTCTGGAACTTCTCTGGGTGCTACCTGCTTCAGTGAGGGCTCTTTGTCTTGCTCGACGTCCCCTCTCTCGGCAGGTCCAATTTGCGACCTCCTGGTCCCTCCTGGGCCCCAGCAGCGTCCAAAAACGCCAAACGCACGATTTGCGTGTAGCAAGGCTTGTTGGCGTCCATCCGGCGGGAAAACACTTCTGCACGACTCTCCAAGGCGTGGGGGATCCATCCTCCAAAGGGGAAGTCTCTAGCCCTTGTCGTTCCTGCAGTATTCACAGTTCTTCAGCCTAGTAAGAGCTTCTTTGCACCAACCGCTGGCATTTCTTGGGCATCTGCCCATCTCCGAGCTGCTTGTGACTTTTGGACTTGGTCCCCTTGTTCCACAGGTACCCTCAGTTCGGAATCCATCGTTGTTGCATTGCTGATTTGTGTTTTCCTTGCATTTTCCCTCTAACACGACTATTTTGTCCTTAGGGGAACTTTGGTGCACTTTGCACTCACTTTTCAGGGTCTTGGGGAGGGTTATTTTGCTAACTCTCACTATTTTCTAATAGTCCCAGCGACCCTCTACAAGGTCACATAGGTTTGGGGTCCATTCGTGGTTCGCATTCCACTTCTGGAGTATATGGTTTGTGTTGCCCCTATCCCTATGTTTCCCCATTGCATCCTATTGTAACTATACATTGTTTGCACTGTTTTCTAAGACTATACTGCATATTTTTTGCTATTGTGTATATATATCTTGTGTATATTTCCTATCCTCTCACTGAGGGTACACTCTAAGATACTTTGGCATATTGTCATAAAAATAAAGTACCTTTATTTTTAGTATAACTGTGTATTGTGTTTTCTTATGATATTGTGCATATGACACTAAGTGGTACTGTAGTAGCTTCACACGTCTCCTAGTTCAGCCTAAGCTGCTCTGCTAAGCTACCATTATCTATCAGCCTAAGCTGCTAGACACCCTATACACTAATAAGGGATAACTGGGCCTGGTGCAAGGTGCAAGTACCCCTTGGTACTCACTACAAGCCAGTCCAGCCTCCTACAAATACTAAGATGTGTATCCTGATATTCCCTCCTCTACACACACAGACCAACATTAGCAATCCAGTGTGCTACACCCTTTCCTATGGTATGCCATTGTCATAGAACATCTGACTGCATGGACGTCAGGTTAATTTATACACTGTCTTCTAGTTTCAAACACCTGTTAGCACCTGTAGATTGCTTCCAGTGTGAAAATGTCTGTTAGCCCTTAGAATGCAAATCTCACCTACAGGACTGGTGAGAAACAGATGCAGCCCACACCTGTGATCACCTCCATGCACACCACGCATTTCAGAAAGCACTGCCCCTGCTGATCCCTGGAACAGCATAGGAGTTGCCATTTTGTCAATTACACCGTTAAGCATTGATACTAATTAAGCTATGTAACACAGCCCTTGGGTTCATTTGTAACCTTCAAAAACACAGGACATACACAGTTTGACATGTCAACTATCTAGTTCGTCCTCCAAACAGTCTGAGTCAGACCACTGAATATGTAACTTATCAAATTGCTAGATCCTGAATCACCCTGCATTCTGTCAGCCTGACTGGCATCTGTCTGTGCATCACACTAAAGTATTCCTGTGTCTACATATGTACCACACTTGCGTTAGTAAACCTCTCATTCATCAGGTGGTATTGGGCATGGGCTTCTTCAATGCATACCCAAATACATTGTATAGCATCATCTGCCTTTTAACTGTACCATTTGAGTAAAATCCTCTGGGAAAAGCAAAATTCATGGCCCATCCCTTGTCTGGGTCTCATTTATGCATGAATGACAAAGTGTGACAGTGTCCCAGGGCCGTAGGCAGGGATTGGGTACGGGGCTTTCAGCAGAACCAGCAACCTCTGATAATGTCCATGAAAAATACACACATGTCAGGACCATGACAGATCACACACAGAATCACAGTGCTCACAACATATTGATGGGCTGTGTGTGGTGAATAGCTGCGATAATAATCAGCACAGAGGCTATGATGTTCCCAGATGCAGTGCGAATTGCAGAGGCTAACCTGTGTACAAATGTTGTAATGACACCTGCCGGAACATGACACCTGAGACATTATCTCACTCAGCACACCAAGGTTGCCGTGTTGACTGTCTTATTACACGTCTTTAGTGACAGGGTGGGACCATCCCCATGTAGGTTCACATGTCCTCATCCACTTTACTTACATTGATCAACCAAGGATACTCAGTCGATACAGGAATAGCTGCCACTGACTCATGATGACTCCTGGACCGAACTGTGACAAATTACACCCCAAACAATATACAGGATAATAATTGGACCACACACATGAACAAGACACCTATGTGCAATTGATCACTGGAAATATGTGGACACGTGCTGTCTTGTATGCTGGTCCACCACAGCCACTTGATAGTTGGGGCTCACTTCTATGGCCTCAGCTGTGGTGTCATCATACATTTGAGATTCACCCTTGTCTGTCTGTGTAAACAACATGGTACCCACTTCCTCAATGCATGTGTATGACTCACTGTGGGATTCACCAAATAGTGCCTAGAAAGCTGTTACCAATACTCTAGGACATAGGATGTTGAAAATGTGGACAATTGACATGAACAAGCGTCTGCCATCTATCTGGTGCATGCTATGTCACATGTGGTGTCTACGTTACCCTAAATCTTGGAAGTCCACATTACGGATGTTGCTACATGTATGACTAACACATGCCCCTCTCATTTCCACAATGACTTGCATCTAAGGATTGGACACATGGACGTCACATTCATAAATGCATATGTGCAATAATGCTTCATGTGATACACACACACTTGGTCAACAAATTCATTAGTTGCCAAAGCACACACTTTAAGACAAAGGCATTTAGGTATTGTACATATGTGCGTCACATTGCTAACCTCTCCTTATGCCAAACATGCACAATTTGTGCAACACATATATGTAGGCCACACTTATGACCAACTATTGCGTCAGCCAACCGTAAAAATACTGTGAAGGGAGTAGCGGATCATGGTCCGCTGCAGTATGATGTCACACATGTGAACATACACCATCAACACCATAGTGTGTTCAATCAGCCTATCTCTGATGTGTCCCAAATGTAACATAACAAAAAAACAGAAAGATGGCCCAAAACCAGTTAATGCACTGAAATTTTGACATTCCTAGCATTCTGCGTCATTTTTTGTCTACCAAAACTGTATTTGCATTATTTTTTTTGACGCACAGGAGTGAAAATTAGCCCGCATCCAGATATTTGTACAGGCCATGTACTATTATGTGGATCCGGGCTAATTATCACTCCTGTGCATCAAAAAAAAAGACGCAAATACAGTTTTGGTAGAGAAAGAATGACGCATAACGTGAAAAAGGGTGGATATTTCATACAGGAAGTGAGGTAATAGGATATCCTGTTTACAGATCATGTACAGTGGGTGTACTTTCACTTTCACTTTGCAGTCTATGTTCCTTCTAGACTGTGTGGCTGTGTAGAGAGTAGTGTCCTGAGATTTTGTGCTTTTTTGTCCTGTGTGCTATCTGTAATGTCCATTTGTAAAATAAATATTGTTGGTGTATACTGTACTACTGTGTTTTGGGTACAGTTGTCCATTTATCTTGTGTTTTTGTTGTTTATGGGAGTCTGTTGTGGGTAGTGTTAGTTTGGGGATAGTTGGGCTCTTTTAGTGGTTAAGTTTACTTTTCATCTGTATTTGTACCCCTACTTTCCCCCTTTCTATTTCTTTTACCCCTATTCCCTTTCACTTTTCCACTATGTCTGGTAGGCCATGTCTTGGCAGGATGGGTGAAGAGGAGTTGGGGGGTTCATATGGCTTGTGTGCCTTTTCTTGCCACTCATGAACAAGGCAGGGGGCAGTGTGATACAGGGGGATCCAACAGAGACGCGCAGAATCCGGTGAGGAAAAGTGCTGCATCACCTGCAGCGTGTGTATGCCAGCCAGAGGAGTGACCACCAGCTGAAGCACCGGTGGACTGACCTCATCACCAGGGAGCAGGATCTCTTGGACCACCTGGGAATCGTGATTGGTGGCACTGTTGGTGAGTACTAATCATGTAAATGTGCACGATTAAATGCTCTGTAGTGACATAAGAGGATTTGTACTATGTCTGCCAGCTAACTTGCTGACTGTGTGTAATGCTGGGGAAACATACAGGGATAATTGATGCACTATGGTAAGGATCACAATTGCTAGATGTCAGGTAGCACGTGCTCAGCAAACTTACAGGATACTTTTCCATGAAGTAAATTGGCACGGCCTTTGTGTCAGACAACCAAACACAATAGGAGCCAATCATGTCTATATAGGGTACTATTGACAGAGAAGTAAAGATGTACCAACATATTGGCTAACTTTGTTGACGCAATAGCTAGACTGACTTTAGAATCACTACATGATGCTGAAAATGAGTGCTGCCTTCACGTCAATTGATAATAGAAAAGTGTCTCAGACATATGTCTCATGTGAGTCTGGTGAGTGTGGAAGGAAAGCGTTCACGGAAGTACTATGAATGTTTGCGATTATTGTGTTCCTTGATCTTTTTGGATACATGCCAGATCTGGATTTGAAAACATTGTGAAAAGGTGTAAGTTGCCCTCAACTAACATCTTAGAATGTTTGTTGGAGTTAGTTGTGCCACATTCCAAATATGGATGGCAGTCCAAAGGTTTGCACATGGCTTCACATCTCCATGGTTGGTGCAAATCACCATAGCTGGGCCACATCAATTGAATCAAATGTAACAACAGGAGGGCTTACGAAAGTCCCTGCCCCTCCCTCTGTACATTTTACCTATGTGTCATTAATGTGTCATGGCATGTTTGACTGGTAATGCAGTCCTCAAGTAACCAGGCTTTGGATGTCTCTCTTGGATGCACATGATGAGTGGATTACACTCCATATTTTTTTCTGGTCACCAATTAAGGGGCATGTTTACAACCACATGATAGTTAGGGCCAATGTAGGTATGCAGATATGTGTGTAACTGTCACAGGAGACCCATGCTATGTACAAGTTGGCTGTGATATATCAAATGCAGTACCATCATGTCTGAATGGCTGCCATTTCCTTATTCAGCCTACACACTGTACACTGTATATGTTAATGAAATTGTTGCGCTGTGCACAGATTTTGAGCACATTTCTTCCTTCCATACCTTACAGGTGGACCGGCACCCTACACTGTGGGAGAGGTGGCGACATTTGAGGACCCCGACCACTCAAGTAAGTGTTGATATGTCTGTTATAGGTTGTGTATGCTGTTTATGGACTCGTGTGTGTTGAACGCATAGCAAGGTGTGATGCGTTGGGCAATCATTTCTCTTGTTCCATGAGTGGGATTTCAGTTTCTCACATGTTTTGAGTTGGCCAATGCATATCCAATGGTATTATGTAGGGATTGTAGGCCATTCCTGTAGGCCCCACTGTGAGTACTGGGGTTAGTCATGTGGAAGACACTTGTATCAACAAGAGTCGCACTGGAAGTCAGCTCCGATTTAGTCAGCCTGTCAGACCCACATTCTCCAGGATTGGTACAGCAAATTGCTTTCCAATAGACTTCTGCTTACCTATTTACCAACGTAATTATGAAACTGTAGGTAGAACCTCCTAGCAGCATGTAGTGCTACAAGTATGTGGCACTTGAGTGCAATGGCCTAGGTGTGCATGCAATTCATGATCATGGGTGTTCTTACAACTCTGTGTCTGATGTAAGTCGGGCCTTACTGGAAGTATATGTTGTGTACCAAGTTCTGCATTTCCTGACATGTGTGGGCCTATGATTGCTCTAGGGTTTGCTGACTCCTAATTGTTGATAGACCTTACCTGTGGTGTGTGTGTAGAGCCAAACATGTGTGGAGTTTTCTATAAACTCCTCGATGTTCATGTTGTTGGAAATTGATAGTTGTTTAGGCACCCCCCCACCCTCAAACACGGGCATGGCTTTGTGAATGGGGTACCTATACTGATGCTACCAGTATGCTACACATACATGTGAATAAGTGACTGTTTGGTTGGAACCTAGTATACACACTCAGGTTTGGAACTTGGTACTATACTGGCAAGTCCAGTTACAACTTGCAGACCATGTGGCTTTAGTTTTGCTTTCCGTACAATGACATTTGTAGCCCAGGTCTTGGCGGAGGATATGCAGCATGATTCTTAGCTGATAACTGGCAGAACTCAGATTGCAAGTCAAAGCCAGTTGTTACCCATCTTGTAGGTTATGGATGTGTGTTGTGACCTTTGTAGGCTAGCCTGCCATGTACTTCCTCAGGGACATTCAATGATCTGTATTGTGATATGAGCTGTTACAAGTACTGTAGATGTATTGTCAGAATAACTTCTTGTGCCATTTCACACAATGCAGTTACTAATGTAGAATATTTGCATTTGTCTTCACAGCTGCAAACATGACTCCAGACCAGGTCCGTGAATTCCAGCACCGGGCCATGAGATACCAGCACATCCTGCTGGTGGAGTCGGGGTTCAGGAGGATGGCCCGGCGATCTAGCCATGAATGGGCCTCCGGGGCATGGAGAGCCTTCCCACAGGGTGGCCCTACTTTGCCCACCACAGCCACCACCAGCAAAACCACCAATTCAAGCCAGGTGGCCCCACCCACAGCAGGGACTGTTGTGCCTACATCTGCTGGACTTCAAGGCACTAGCATTGCTACAGGTGCAGGACAGCCCACTGGGCCTGGCACCACACACACACAGACCTCCTCCACCGCGACCCAGACTGCCACAGCTCTATCTGTTGACCCTGCAGCCTTCCACAACATGGAACAGAAGATGGACCGTGTGCTGCGCAAGTTGAGCCACCTGAGATGGGATGTGCGCCACATTAACCGGCGTGTTAAGTCTATCAAGAGGACCCTCCGCAGGGCCAACCTCTAGACTGTATTTGAAATGAACACGATTCCATCCCCTCCCTCCTCTTTCCTTGTTCTTATGGTTAGTGGGCTTAGGGGGCTTAGTGTTAGGTTAGTATAGGCTGTTAGTTTAGTTGGTGTTAGTGGGTGGGGGGTCCTGATTCTTTCTATTTTTACTTATTATGTGTGTTTGGCTATGTTGGGGTTCTTTTGTGTTTTTAAAAAAAACACACAAAAAATAACAAAAAAAATAATATATATATATATATATATATATATATATATATATATATATATACATTTGTTTAAGATAGTATAGTATGAGTTTAGGTTAGTATGTGTTTTCCTCCATGTGTCCCGTCTCATAAGGGGGGTGGGGGGTAGATGTTTAGAACGTTTCGTTACATGTGATAAGTAAGTGTAGCTTAGGTTAGTTAGGGACAGTTGTGGGTAATGAGTAGTCAGGGTAGATTAGGGTAGGTAAGATTTTTCCCTCAGTTTCCTCCTCTGTGATTAGCATTTCATAAATATTTGGTTAACCCTTAATAGTATGTGTTGAATGGTACTTGTTCCTGGGTTTGGATTCAGTGTACTTAAATTTTGTACTATTACATTTGTGTCCTATGCTACAAACAAATCCCAACTGAGCTGTATGATTGGCAGCTAGCCCAGAGCTACCTTGTAAAGTGTCCACCCTTCGTTGCAACCACCAATCATAGTTAATATGGATTACAATGTGTTTTTGTTGATAAGTGTGTTTTCAAAGTCACAAACAGTGCTTGCAGACTTGGGGCCTCATTATGACCCTGGCGGGCGGCGGAGGCCGCCCGCCAGGATCGCGCCCTCCAAATTACCGCGCCGCGGTCAAAAGACCGCGGCGGGTATTACGAGTTTTCCCCTGGGCTGGCGGGCGGTTCCAGTTAAACCGCCCGCCAGCCCAGGGGAAAACGACCTTCCCACGAGGATGCCGGCTCGTAATCGAGCCGGCGGAGTGGGAAGGTGCGACGGGTGCTACTGCACCCGTCGCGTATTTCACTGTCTGCAAGGCAGACAGTGAAATACATTTTGGGGCCCTCTTACGGGGGCCCCTGCCGTGCCCATGCCATTGGCATGGGCACGGCAGGGGCCCCCAGGGGCCCCGCGACCCCCCCTACCGCCATCCTGTTCATGGCGGCTTTCCCGCCATGAACTGGATGGCGGTAGGGGGGGTCAGAATCCTCATGGCTGCGGAGCGCGCTCCGCAGCCATGGAGGATTCCAATGAGCAGCGGAAAGTCAGCGGGAGACCGCTGACTTTCCGCTTCTGACCGCGGCTGAACCGCCGCGGTCAGAATGCTCATTGGAGCACCGCCAGCCTGTCGGCGGTGCTCCCGTGGTCGGTGGCCCTGGCGGCCACCGGCCGCCAGGGTCAGAATGACCCTCTTGGTATTGGGGAAACAGTTTTAGGTCTGACTGCAGTGTGATGATCAAGGACACCCTTATAAGATGAGTTCTCATTGGCACTCTTGTATTCTTGTCTTCATGACTTTCATACGTCATTTGCGACACAGTTCAGCATGATTACCTATTTGTATTTAAACTCAGATACCTTCATTTATGCAGTTTTTGTTGTGTTTGCTTAGATTAGTGTGCACTGTTATAAGTGTTATTATTGCATGTTGACAACATTTTGCAGCCACTATTTGATGACTTAGATATCCCTTGAGGAAGCGTTCTTCTGTCCAACACAGCATGATGGTGTATGGTTTCTCACTTCATCAGATATGTCCCTCAGGATGGGCAGAGTATGATGCAATCCTGGCCCACTGTGCAGATTTCTCTGACTACATAATATCAGGACAGTTGTACTGACAAGCTACTTATTTTGACAGTAGGCACATTTCAGTTATCTACTGCACAGTTGATATGTCACATTATCCAGAAACAGATATCTTGTGTAAGTGCTATTTATTGAAAAGTGCTGTTGTGCTAACTGTACTTTGTCCATGATGGTGAGTCTATTAGAGTGACATCTTACATTGTGATCCAACACAAGGGTTTACCAAAATGCTTTTGACATGCTGGGGTTGATGTTTCTGACAGTGCAGAGAGACAGAATTTGCCAATGAGTAGGAGAGGCAATCACTGGGCTGGGTGACAAGATATACAGTAGTTTGCAGAACAGTGCTTGAGTACAGTTGTTGCAAGACTGGCAAGTTACAAAGCGCAGGACCTTGGTAATAGTTGGCCATGTGGCAGGGACTAGTGCTTCCGGGTCATTTTCCTTGTGAATATGATCTGTTCCATGTCTTCTTCTTCTGATGTGTGTGTTGCCTCCTCTGTCCTTGCTGTTGTTGGTTGTGAAGGGGCAACACACACCTCAGTGTTAGAAGACATGGAGTCAGACATCCCGGTCGCTGCTCCCTGTGAAGGTCTTAAGGGCAGTACTGCAGCAAGGAGTATCTGCTGGTTCTTGAGAATAGCAGCCACATCACAATGGTAGGCAGCCAGGTCGGCCCGGAGAGGTTCAATGTTGCAATCGTGCGCGCGTTGACAGGATTGCTGTTGTAGGTGTTGGGTCAACTGTATTACAGCTGTGCTGATTTCCTTCTGGGTTTTCTGCAGTTCCTGCAAGATAGAGGTTAGGGCTTGCATAGCTGCTGCCTGATCTGCAGATGACATCATGCACGAACGCACCCCCTCTAGGCTGGCTGCCATATTTTGCATCCCCACCCGCACCTCCTTGGCCAGCATCCGCTGTACTCCAACTACAGTTCTCTCAAAGAGGGTGCCAGTGTCGTCTGAGTCCTCAGCTGTATTGGAGCTGCAGGTCTTACAATTAGGGTGGTGGGTGGATCCTCTGCGATGGCTGCTTGTTCTGTGCTCCTCCTTGTGACTGAAGGTGGGGTTTGGAGGGTTTTCAAGGACCTTTTGGATAGTCTCCTTGGGAATGTTTATCGGCTCGTCATCCATGTCATCAGAGTAATCTTGGACAGGCATTTCCGCAGGAGATTCATCTTCCTCTGCAATGAAACAGGGTACATTTAGTGTGTCTGTGTTGTGGCAATTTTTTATGTGACATGCCTACCTTTTGATGAATTCACTTTGTGATCTTGTTTCGTGTTAATTGCTCCGGTCCTTCAGATGGGCATTCTTCTAGGCCTATGGCCCACCTGCATGTCACAAGTATGTTATTGAGTTATTAGACTTGTCAGCATCATCGCCTCTAGGTGTTGGTTTAGGCCAAATAGAGAATTGCCACCTTCTTGTCCTACTCAAGCCTCCGTCTGCATCCATTCTCATGGTGAGACCTTTCACTGGCTGTGGGTGTTCTGATGGCCTGTCAGCACACTTACCAATCTAGACCTGCCACATCCACTTAAATGTATTTGACATGTGGCATATCCTATGCATAGCAATGTTATGATACGATATGGATGTTGGCATTGGTAATGTGTACTGCTGATGTTGGGTCATGTGTGTTACATTGGATTGCCCTGATAATCGTATCAGTGTCCTATTTCCTCCTCTGACTGTGCAGGTGATCAGTTACATGTGTCCCCCCCTCAATGCTGTTGTCTGATCAGTATGAGATTTGGGATGTTGCATTGTTACCCAGGCAGGATGGACCCTGACATATGCAGCATGGGTGTGTCCTTAGTGCTGTGTAGCTCCTAATGTTGTTTACATTGGCTGATGTTTGCAAGAACTATGGGCATTGACATTTGACAGTACTGGGGCCTTTGTCTTGTTTCTGGGGATTGTTGAAGTTGTCATCCTCACCCCCTAATTTAGGTGTGTATGATCCTTGGGGAGGTTACTGCCATTGGCTACTTGAGCTGCACACAGAGCGGAGGAGGTAGTGGCAACTGTTGTCACTGTTACATTCCAGTTGTCGGTATGACTAGAAGTTGCTAAGAGGGCCCTTGTTAATGTAGGGGGTATGGTGGCTGACGTGTGCCGGGATGTCAGTTTGACGTTGTGGCCTTCCCTCCTGGCGTGGCTTTCCCTTTGCTCCATCGTTGGCATGACAACATGCCCCCGTGTGGCTGTTGTTGGTGTTGTGTAATGGTGTGCCCCAGGTATTCTCAGAACGGGCCATGCCCCCATGCCGTGCCCGTTTACCCATGCCACTCCATGTATAAGATGACTTCCATGCATTTTGTGGTCGGTATCCCCCTGCTCACAGTTGACATTATTGCATTTTAATTCCCCATTCGACGTACCCTGCATGTGCGTTGTCTCCTGGTAGTCTGCGCTGTCCTGTCCTTGAATCCCTGTGACGATCTCCTCAGGGATGACGGCCGCGACCATCTCCTCCATGTGGTCCAGGGCCTCCTGGTGTGCTGGACTCCCACCTCCAGTCTGCAGTGCTGCCTTCCTGTTCCTGGCCATCTTTTCCTTGGTCCTGCGCTTGCAGTCATGCCAGCGTTTCTTGCACTCGATGAGTGTTCTGCGCACTTCAGCCACACTGTTAATCTTGTCAACAATTTGTTGCCATATAGCCTCTCTCCTACTGATTGGCAACTTTGAGGTGACAAACAGTTGGTGCTGGTGTTCCGTCACCTCTTTAACTAGAATTTCCTGCTCCTCTGCACTGAAGCATCACTTTCTTTTCTTTTTATACGTGTCCTGGTTCTTGTGTGGGTCCTCCTGGCTGGTTCCTGGTCTGATGTCATCTTCCTGGGGTCTGTTGTGGCATCTGGGATCCATTTTGGCTCTCCTCTGGTGAAATGGCAGTGTTCGCAGTTTTTTTAATTGTGTGTCAAAAAACGGCGCATATCCTGTTTGCGGGGTCGTAAATCGACCCACAGTCATTTCCGCCACGTTAACGTTGTTTTGCTTTATGACTTGACGCTGCGGTGTGCATCAAAAATAATGACTCCCACCTGTGGTTTGCGCCGCCGTGCGTCAAAGTATAAATTTGACGCCCACACGGCGCACCAAAATGGCGGTAGCCGGCGGTAATATTTTTTGACGCAAAACTGCGCTGGTGCAGTTTTGCGTCAAAAAGTATAAATATGGCCATTTGTGTATTTTACTTACCTCCTAAGGGAGTATATCCCCTGAGATATTTTTGGCACATTGTCACTAAATATAAAGTACCTTTATTTTTAGTAACC
The DNA here is from genome assembly GCF_031143425.1 of Pleurodeles waltl. Taxonomy (NCBI): domain Eukaryota; kingdom Metazoa; phylum Chordata; class Amphibia; order Caudata; family Salamandridae; genus Pleurodeles; species Pleurodeles waltl. The sequence continues at coordinate 847,438,272 of NC_090448.1, forward strand.
CTGAGTATTGTGTTTCTTATGATATAGTACCTATATGATAAAAGTGGTACAGTAGGAGCTTTGCATGTCTCCTAGTTCAGCCTAAGCTGCTCTTCTATAGCTATCTCTATCAGCCTAAGCTGCTAGAACACTACTACTCTACCTATAAGACACAACTGGACCTGGCACAAGGTATAAGTACCATTGGTACCCACTATAAGCCAGGCCAGCCTCCTACTTTGGTGGTGCAGTGGTGGGATAAGTACTTGTAACTGCTTTACCACTTCATCATTTGTGCTTTTCGTAAGAAAAACATATTCTAAATACTTAGAAATGTACACAGTTAAACTAAACAGTCTTACTTTCCTTCTAAAATCTTTCTAAAACGTTTCAGAAAAGTTTGAAAAAGTTTTTCTCTTTTCTTTAAAAGTTTTCTAAACTTTTTCTTGCTTCCCTAAACTCTTTCTTTCAACTATGTCCGTAGTAGAGGCCACTCCAAAAGTTGTGCAGACAACTTATGACAATTTAAACTTTAAAGGTTTGAGGGGTCTCTCTATAGAAAGGAGTTCAGGGATTGGCAAGAACCCTACCAAAGATCTCCTTCTTAGCCTTCTCCTTGAAAGTGACCAGAACCAGACTGGTCAAACCCAGATCAGGAGGTAGAGGAGGGGGATACCCAGGTAAAATCAGGGGAGGCCCCTGAGGACTCTGGGGAGGGTACTTCCAAAGACATTTCAGTTAACAGGCCATCTAGTGATGCTGGTAGGGAGAGGGGGTCAGTAGGGATCCTTTCACTCCAAAAGGCCAGGTCACTAGAGTTCAGGTAGTTAGAGAAAGGTCCACTTCTGCCCATTCCCACATTACCTCTGTGTCAGAGAATTCCAAAGCCTCACACTCTGAGAACAACACCCTAGACAGGGAACTCAGAAATCTGAGGTTGGAAGAGGCCAGACTGAAGCTGAGACAGCAGCAGTTGGCCTTAGACAGGGAGTCTCTAGATGTAGAAAGGGAAAAACAGAAATTGGGGTTAGTTCCCCATGGTGGCAGCAGCAGTATTCTTGATAGTCAGATTCAAGAACCCTGCATAAGATTGTTTCCCTCTTACAAGGAGGGGGATGACATAAACAAGTGGTTTTCTGCACTTGAGAGGGCCTATATGGTACAGTTAGTCCCTCAAAGGCAGTGGGCTGCCATCTTGTGGCTATCTTTCACTGGCAAAGGTAGGGACAGACTCCTTCCTGTCAGGGAGAGTGATGCCAACAACTACAAAGTTTTAAAGATGCACTCTTAGATGGATTTGGCTTAACCACTGAACAATACAGGATAATTTTCAGAGATATCAGAAAAGAGACTCTCAAGACTGGACAGACTTTGTAGACTGTTCAGTGAAGGCATTGGAGGGATGGTTACATGGCAGTAAGGTGACTGACTATGAAAGCCTATGTAATCTTATTTTGAGAAAGCGTATTTTGAATAATTGTGTCTGATTTATTACATTAGTACTTGGTAGACTCAGATCCAACCTCTCCACAAGAATTGGGAAAGAAGGCAGACAAATGGGTCAGAACAAGAGTGAGCAGAAAAGCTCATACAGGTCGTGACAAGAATGGCAAGAAGAAGGATGGTAAGTCTTCTGACAAGGGTGGGGACAAACATAAAAATAATTCTCAGTATTCATCAGGCCCACAAAAATCCTCTTGGCGAGGTGGGTCCAAATCCTCTTCAAACAATCAAAAGAAGCCATGGTGTTATTTCTGTAAAAGTAAAGGCCATTGGGCAAGTGATTCCACTTGTCCAAAGAAAAAAACCAAGGCTCCCACTACCACAACCCCAACTGCATCCTCTAGTGCCCCTAGTGATAGCAGTGGTGGTGGGAAGAACTACAAATAGCCAATCAAAGGGTGTAGCTGGGCTCACCTTTGGTAATGAAGTTAGGCTTGGTCTTGTTAGGGAGACCACAGAGGCTGTTTTAGTCTCTGATAGTGGTATTGATTTTGCCACCTTGGTTGCTTGTCCCCTTAATATGGGTAAGTCCAAGCAACTTCCCCCAATAAATGGTGCTGAGGCCTACAGGGATACAGGAGCCAGTGTCACTATGGTTATTGAGAAACTGGTTGCCCCTGAACAACACCTACTTGGTCAGCAGTACCAAGTGACTGATGCTCCAAACAACACTCTTTGCCACCCCATGGCTGTTGTGAATCTCAACTGGGGGGGGAGGTTACTTGTCCAAAGAAAGTTGTGGTAGCCACTGATTTACCTGTAGACTGCTTACTAGGCAATGATTTGGAGACATCAGCTTGGGCTGAAGTGGAGTTGGAGGCTCATGCAGCAATGCTGGGCATTCCAGGGCATATCTTTGCTCTCACAAGGGCTCAGGTTCAGAAGCAAGGAGGACAGGGAAACTTGGATCCTGGAAAAATGGACCAAGTTCTCCCAAAAGCCAGGGGTAGAAAGGGTAAATCCTTGCTCACTATCCCTCCCTCTCCAGAAGATTCCCCTTTTGAGGAAGAGGAATCCTCTCCCTGTGCAGAACCTACACCAGATGAGCTGGCAGCAGACACTGTTGAGCTTTTGTGTGCAGAGGGGCCTGCTAGGGAAGAGCTGAGTGTGGCACAGCAGACCTCTCCCATACTAGATGATTTAAGACAGCAAGCTGTCAAACAGCAGAATGGGGAATATCACTGATAGACATAACATCTATTGGGAAGACAACCTGCTCTATACTGAGTCAAGGGACTCTAAACCGGGAGCTGCCAGGAGCTTGGTCATCCCTTTGCAGTATAGGGAGTTTCTTCTGACTTTGGTTCATGATATTCCTTTGGCTGGGCATTGGGCCACAGTAAAACTAGGGACAGACTTGTTCCATTGTTTCACTGGCCTCATATGTCAGAGGACACCAAGGAGTTGTGTTGCTTCTGTTTGACCTGCCAAACCAGTGGCAAGACTGGTGGCACACCTAAGGCCCCCTTAATTCCAGTCCCAGTGGTCGGGGTGCCCTTTGAGAGGGTAGGGGTTGACATTGTTGGCCCCCTTGACCCTCCAACAGCTTCAGGAAATAGATTTATCCTTGTGGTATTGGACCATGCCACTGAGTACCCTGAAGCTATTCCCTTAAGGACCACTACAGCTCCTACAGTGGCGAAGGCCCTCCTGGGAATATTTTCCAGAGTGGGTTTCCCTAAGGAAGTGGTGTCAGACAGAGTTAGTAACTTCATGTCTGCATACCTCAAAGCTATGTGGAAGGAGTGTGGTGTAGCTTACACGTTCACTACTCCTTTTCATCCACAGACCAATGGACTGGTTGTGAGATTTAATAAAACTCTCAAAGGCATGATCATGGGATTCCCTGAAAAACTCAGGAGGAGATGTGATGTCCAGTTGCCATGCGTCCTTTTTGCTTATAGCGAGGTACCCCAAAAAGGAATGGGCTAAAGCCCCTTTGAACTCCTCTTTGGACACCCTGTAAGAGGTTCCCTTGCTCTTGTGAAGGAGGGTTGGCAAAACCTTTAAAAGCTCCCAAGCAAGACATTTTGGATTATGTACTTGGCCTCAGATCTAGAATGCTGAGTACATGAAAAAGGCCAGTAAAAACTTTCAGGCCAGGCAAGAGCTCCAAAAGCAATGGCATGACCAGAAGGCTATCCTGACTCAGTACCACCCAGGACAGAAGGTGTGGGTATTGGAACCTGTGGCCCCAAGAGCACTCCAGGACAAATGGAGTGGACCCCATCTCATTGTGGAGAAAAAAGGTGAGATCGCCTATTTGGTAGACCTGGGCACTGACAGAAGTCCCCTTAGGGTGCTTCATGTCAATCGCCTGAAACCTTATTATGACAGGGCTGACTTAACCCTGCTCATGGCCACTGATCAGAGGCAGGAGGAAGAGAGTGGCCCTCTCCCTGACCTCTTCTCCACCACTGAAGCTGATGGCTTAGTGGAAGGAGTTGTGTTAGCAGATTGCTTTACTGCTGAGCAGAAGGACAACTGTATAAATCTCCTAGATCAGTTCTCTGACCTCTACTCACTAATCCAGGTACAACTACCTGGTGTGAGCACATAATTGACACTGGAGACAGTTTACCTGTCAAAAGTAAGATTTATAGGCAGCCTGACCATGTCAGAGACTGCATTAAACAAGAGGTTCAGAAAACGTTAGATCTAGGAGTGATTTAACCTTCTGAATGTCCCTGGGCTATTCCAGTGGTGCCTGTCCCCAAACCTCACAGTAAAGATGATAAAAAGGAAATTAGGTTTTGTGTGGACTATAGAGGTCTCAATCAAGTAACCAAAACTGATGCTCACCCTATACCTAGTGCAGGAGAACTGATAGATACACTGGCTTCTACCAAGTATCAAAGCACTTTTGACTTAACTGCAGGGTATTGGCAGATTAAGTTGTCAGAAGATGCTAAACCTAAAACAGTATTTTCAACCATTGGAGGGCACTATCAGTTCACTGTTATGCCCTTTGGATTAACAAATGCATCTGCCGCTTTTCAGAGGTTGGTGAATACAGTCCTCCAAGGATTGGAAGCCTTTAGTGCAGCATATCTAGATGATATAACTGTCTTTAGCTCCATCTGGGGTGATCACCTAGTACACCTGTGGAAGGTTTTGGAGGCCCTGCAAAAGGCAGGCCTCACTATCAAGGCTTCAAAGTGCCAGATAGGGGAGGGGAAAGTGGTTTATCTGAGCCACCTGGTAGGAGGAACAGATTGCACCACTGCAGGGGAAGATCCTAACCATTAAGGAATGGGCTCCCCCTACAACTCAAACCCAGGTGAGAGCCTTCCTAGGCCTCATAGGGTACTATAGGAGGTTCATTAAGAAATGCGCACCATAGCTGCCCCTCTTAATGACCTCACATCTAAAAACTTGCCTAAAAAGGTATCATGGACAGCTAGCTGTCAAAAGGCTCTGCACCTGTCCTAAAAAGCCCTTGTTACTCAAAAAAATTAATAGTTCAAACTGATGCTTCTAAATTAAGGGGTAGGGCAGTTCTATCACAGCTTAACACTGAGGGCCAGGATCAACCTGTTGCTTTTATCAGCAGGAGGTTGACCCCTAGAGAAAAGCGTTGGTCTGCCATAGAGAGGGAGGCCTTTGCTGTGGTCTGGGCCCTGAAAAAGTTGAGACCATACCTCTTTGGTACTCACTTTATTGTTCAGACAGACCACAAACCTCTATTATGGCTTAAACAAATGAAAGGTGAAAACCCTAAATTGTTGAGGTGGTCCATCTACCTACAGGGAATGGCCTATACAGTGGAACATAGACCTGGGAGTACCGACTCCAATGCAGATGGATTCTCCAGATATTTCCACTTAGACAATGAATACTCATCTGGGCAAGGTTAGCCTTATTGTCCCTCGTTTTGTGGGGGGGGGGTTTGTCGGGAAGTACCACCTTGCCTGGCATGTTACCCTTATTTTTATATGTATGTCAGTTTGTTTTAGCCTGTCTTACTGGGATCCTGCTAGCCAGGACCCCAGTGCTCATAGTTTGTAGCCTGAATGTGTGTACCTGTGTAGTGACTAACTGTGTCACTGAGGCTCTGCTAATCAGAACCTCAGTGCTTATGCTCGCTCTGCCTTTAAATTTGTCACTATAGGCTAGTGACCACTTTTACCAATTTCAATTGGCACACAGGGACACCCTTATAATTTCCTAGTATATGGTACCTAGGTACCCAGGGTATGGGGTTCCGGAGGGATCCCTATGGGTTGCAGCATTTCTTTTGACACCTATAGTGAGCTCAGACAAACCTTTACACAGGACTGCCACTACAGCCTGAGTGAAATAATGCACATGTTATTTCACAGCCATTTTCACTGCAGTTAAGTAACTTATAAGTCACCTACATGTCTAACCTTCACTTGCTGATGGTTAGGTGCAAAGTTACTAAGTGTGAGGGCACCCTTGCACTAGCAAAGGTGCCCCCACATAGTTCAGGGGTATTTCCCCAGACTTTGTGAGTGCGGGGACACCATTACATGCGTGCACTACACATAGGTCAATACCTATATGTAGCTTCCCAACGGTAACTCCGAATATGGCCATGTAACATGTGTAACATCATGGAATTGCCCCCCATGCCAAATCTGGTATTGGGGTGCCAATCCCATGCATCCCTGGGGCTCCACTATGGACCCGGGTACTGCCAAACCAGCTGTCCGGGGTTTTCTCTGCAGCTATTGATGCTGCCACTCCACAGACAGGGTTCTGCCCTCCTGGGGTCTGGGCAGCCCAATCCCAGAAAAGCAGAACAAAGAATTTCCTCTGAGAGAGGGTGTTACACCCTCTCCTTTTGGAAATAGGTGTTAAAGGCTGGGGCGGGGTAGCCTATCCCAGCCTCAGGAAATGCTTTGAAGGGCACAGATGGTGCCCTCCTTGCATAAGCCAGTCTTCATCGGTTTAGGGAACCCCCAGGCCCTGCTCTGGTGTGAAACTGGGCAAAGGAAAGGGGAGTGACCACTCCCCTGTCCATCACCACCCCAGGGGTGGTGCCCAGAGCTCCTGGAGTGTGTCCCAGACCTCTGCCATCTTGGATCCAGAGGTGTGAGGGCACTCTGGAGGACTCTTAGTGGCCAGTGCCAGCAGGTGATGTCACAGACTCCTCCTGATAGGTGCTTACCTGACTAGGTGGCCAATCCTTCTCTGAGGGCTATTTAAGGTCTCTCCAGTGGGCTTTTCCTCAGATAACGACTTGCCAAAATTTACCAGAGTTTCTCTGCACCTCTCTCTTCAACTTCTGCCAAGGATTGACCGCTGACTGCTCCAGGACACCTGCAAAACTGCAACAAAGTAGCAAGAAGACTACCAGCGACATTGTAGTGCCTAAACCTGCTGGCTTTCTCAACTGTTTCCTGGTGGTGCATGCTTTGGGGGCTGCCTGCCTTCATCCTGCACTGGAAGCCATGAAGAAATCTTCTGTGGGTCGACAGACTCTTCCCCCTGATTCAGCAGGCCCCAAACTTCAGCGTCACTGGTACTCTGGGACCCCTCTCATCCTGATGAGCATGGCCCCTGGAACACAGGTGGTAGACCCAAGTGACCCAAACTGTCCTGTGGTCCACCTGTCCTAATTTGGAGGAGGTAAGTCATTGCCTTCCTTCTCCAGACAGTAATCCTGTGCACTGTGTGAACTGCAGGTACAAGGGCTTCTGTGCACATTTCCACAAAATCCTTCATGCATAGCCAAGCCTAGGTCCCCAGCACTTTGTCCTGTAATGCCCAGATCCCTGAGTTGATATCTGGCTTTATGGGACCCTCTTTTACAGTGTTGAGATGACTGCCATGTTGAGACTTCTTGAACCAATGTTCAAGGACTTCTGTGGGTGCTATCTTCTTGTGCATGGGCTCTATACATTGCTGAGGTCCCCCTCTGTCACCTTTCCCAAGTGGCGACATCCTGGTCCTTCCTGGGCCCAGGCAGCACTCTTTTTCTTCAACCACGACTCTTGCAGCTAGCAAGGCTTGTTTGCAGTATTTTGCCAAGAAAACAACTGTGCTTCCTCCAGCCCTCTGTGGAACATCGTCTGCATGAAGGAGAAGTTCCTAGCACCTTTCGTTGTTGCATAATCTTCAGCTTCTTCCATCCAGAGGCAGCTATTTTGCACCTTCATCCGGGGTTTAGTGTGCTCCTGCCCCTCCCCAGACACTTTTGCGACTCTTGGACTTGGTCCCCTTCCTTTGCAGGTCCTCAGGTCCAGGAATCCATCTTCAGTGCTTTGCAGTCTGTTGTGGTCTTTGCAAAATTCTCTATCACAACTCTAGTTGTTTCTGGGGAAATAGTAGTAATGTACTCCTACTTTCCAGGGTCTTGGGGTGGGGTATCTTGGACACCCTTAATGTTTTCCCAGACACCCAGCGACCCTCTACACATTACACCAGCCTAGGGGTCCATTTGTGGTTCGCATTCCACTTTCTTAGTATATGGTTTGTGTTGCCCCTAGGCCTATTGCATCCTATTGTATCCTACAGTGTTTGCACTACTTTCTGACTGTTTTTGGTTTGTATGTATATTTTGTGTCTTTACTTACCTCCTAAGGGAGATTATCCCTTGAGATATTTTTGGCACATTGTCACTAAAATAAAGTACCTTTATTTTTAGTAACCTTGAGTATTGTGTTTCTTATGATATAGTACCTATATGATATAAGTGGTATAGTAGGAGCTTTGCATGTCTCCTAGTTCAGCCTAAGCTGTTCTGCTATAGCTACCTCTATCAGTCTAAGCTGCTAGAACACTACTACTCTACTAATACGGGATAACTGGACCTGGCACAAGGTGTAAGTACCATTGGTACCCACTATAAGCCAGGCCAAGCTCCTACAATGGCCTTTCCACATTGGAAGGGCTGGGTGAGCTGGACTTGAGATGACTTGTGTTTCCAACCTCGTACATCCTCCCACCTTTTGCAGCAATGTATGCTGCGCGGCTTATAGACCCCCAGGGTCCCCACCTTCTTGGCGATGACATTCCATATAGCTTTCTTGTGATGGGAGTTGACCTGTATGGATAAGAAAAAAAAAGTTAAATATGTTTAGTGAGGTTTTGTTTGTCTGTATTTCTGTGACACAATTTTGTAAAATCTCTCACAAGTATTTCCAAAAAGTTAGTCCTGTTGATTACGCTCATTACTTTTAATGCCCTCATTTTACAAATCCAGGTCACAAACATCATCTAGGACAGGAGTATGAAGCATTTCCTGTAGTGAGAGCAAATTCAGATCAGTAGAAATCATTGTGAGATACTGAAGGCTGAACAACTTGTACATTGTTAGCACACCACCACTCACAGCTTCATTGGCTTAATGCCTAATGTTTTTAGAGCCAGATTCCATGGTTTGAACCACATATGCTGACTAAAAGCACTATGGAAGGGCTGTCATGTATCTCAGTGAGAGCATGGTTTTTGGTATGTGTAGGAATGGGACATATTTGTATGGGCGATTTGGAGCCTGTATCACATGTACCATGTACAGAGAATATACCCTTCCCCATCTGGGCCAGCATTACATGGATAATACATGCAGATAATTACTTATCAGAAACAAGGGTATATTTAAAGTGTTAAAAAATATTCAGACAAGTCCAAAACTTGAAGTTTTTTTCTTGTCCTTTACATTTATCTCATTTTGATATATGGCTGTATATTTAACTTATACCTATTGTACAGTGTCTACTGGCCACTGGAAGTAAGGGGCATGCAGTTTGTAAATGGAAATTGATTTGTGAGAAAATTGAAATGAAAAGCCAACTTGTTTATTCAGATGACTACCTTCAAACTTAGAGACATTTAAAACCATTGTAAAGCATCATTTTATTCCCAGCCATATTATTGAGTTTCCTACACTCCAATCACAACACTTCACTCAGGATCTAAAAGAGACAAATTAGCCTGTGTTTAAAAACAAGTTATTTAGAGATACTTTCTCATTCAAATGTGTACCTGCTCCTCTAGGTTCCCCTACAGCTTGCTGTACAGGGACAGAACCTCAGTTGTCAGCAGATCTAACCCCTTCAGGTGAGAAGTGAGGAGTCTTGTCGCCTGTTTTCCGAGCATTGTGGCTTCCACAGGTTGATAACAATAGCAAAAGTGGAGAAGGTATTTTTGATTGTAGTGTCAGGAGTCAAGTGAGCTTTTTTCATAATGTCGTATACATGTACTTGATGTAAGCAATTGTCAATGAAGATGAACACAGCCATTGGTTTTTGTGCATTGCCGTCACACAGATTAGGCTATGGAAATGCCCATCATCAAGTGTTATATCTACTACATGGTCAACTTCTGCCAATGGCCGTCAGATTGCAAATGTCCTGACAGCAAGGTCAGGCAGCCACTATTTTAGGATGTGGACCAGTGTATTTTTCAATGTTAAGTACACCACCTCCACTTAAAATGGTGGCTAGCTTACCAATTAAAATGCACACATTAAATTGTTTTGATAAATTTGAGAATATAATGGGTCACTGTGTTTAAATTTTATAGTGACACAGTTTATTTTATACTTCCATTGTTGGAAGTTTAAACAAAAAATGTAAAAAAAATATTTCTACATATATTTTTTACTTTCATGTAGGAGACCCATCTTATCCTCACTAACCATGGTTGTTTGCACCACTTAGGAATCCAAAAACTCTCAGGGAATTCTACTTCAATGGGGCCAATGGAAGAACATTAGACAGTGGAGAGGGCCTTTGGGCTCCCAAAGGCCAGATTGTGCTGTCTGGATAAGACTGGTAGAGCAATCCTCTACTCATTTGATAAGGTGTGCCAAAACTCCATTGCCTGATGCATGTTGCACAACATAGCCCTGAAACAGAATCACAGATGATGGAGACCATGAAGAGCCCCCGAGTGAGGATTTTGAAATGCCTAGTGAAAATGATAGTGGTGAAGAGGAAGGAACTGATATACGTCAAGATGTTATTGATAAATTCTTCCTATGAGTGTAGGTTTGCCTTTACATATTTTTTTATTAAATGTCAAAGCAACTTTTAAGCATATCAGTCTGTGCTGGAAATATGTATTAAGAATGGTAAATTTAGGAAATCCAGGGCAAAGATGTTTGTTGATAAACATTTTGACACATTGACCACTGTGTTCATTTACATTGAATATCTCTCATTGTGCTAAGTGAATGTGTCCTTATAACTTATCATTTGAGTCTATTTGGTCATCTATAATAAACATATTCTTCTAGTTCCTCTTTTTTAGGATCATTCACATTGTCATCTTCATGTGGACACTTCAAAGTTGTTGCACTTGCAATTATATGCTGCTGTTGCAAAGTACAAAGGGAACATCAGTTGATCCCGAGGAAGACACACTATTTGGATATACATATCTTGTACAAAGAAATCTTGCACAGTGATTGAATAGTATTTCTTGTGATTGCATTAGACCCGTTTTCATTTGGATGCTGCCAACAAGACAATGGGCCTGATTCTGACCCCGGCGGTCACGGACCGCCGGGGCCAGGGTCGGCGGGAGCACCGCCAACAGGCTGGCGGTGCTCCTCAGGACATTCTGACTGCGGCGGTTCAGCCGCGGTCAGAACAGGAAAACCGGCGGTCTCCCGCCGGTTTTCCGCTGTCCTGCAGAATCCTCCGCCATGGGGATTCTGACACCCCATACCGCCATCCTGTTCCTGGCGGGTCGCCCGCCAGGAACAGGAAGGCGGTATGGGGTGTTGTGGGGCCCCTGGGGGCCCCTGCAGTGCCCATGCCAATGGCATGGGCACTGCAGAGGCCCCCGTAAGAGGGCCCCACTTTGTATTTCAGTGTCTGCTTTGCAGACACTGAAATACGCGACGGATGCCACTGCACCCGTCGCACATACCCACTCCGCCGGCTCCATTCGGAGCCGGCTTCCTCGTGGGGAGGGGTTTCCCGCTGGGCTGGCGGGCGGCCTTCTGGCGGTCGCCCGCCAGCCCAGCGGGAAAGCCAGAATGGCCTCCGCGGAGCGGCCATATGGCGGCTCCCTCAGAATGACCCCCAATATGTGCTGCTTAACTTGCTCTAACCACACGTATAGGTTGAGCCATAGAATGTTCCTCTCCCTTCAGATTGGCTAAATTCTCATGTTAAGTGGAAGAAGTTATTGATGTGTCTCATCAAAGTAGAACACTTTTTTGTAGCTTACCACAGAAAGCTAATTTTGACATTCCACCATATACTCACACAGTGTATTGAAATGATCCTGTGGCCAACAAATGTAGTAGTGCCATGATTTTCACTATTGGTGTTATTTGTGTGGGTTTTGTATTGTGCGGCAGGAAGTCTGGGTCCAGCTAATGACATTAGTCAATAATAGTTTGCGTTCAACTGCCCATCTATTTATTAGGATTATGGGCCGTATTTATACTTTTTGACGCAAAACTGCGCTAACGCAGTTTTGCGTCAAAAAAATTAGCGCCGGCTAACGCCATTCTGAAGCGCCATGCGGGCGCCGTATTTATTGAATGGCGTTAGCCGGCGCTAGCAGACCGGCGCTGCCTGGTGTGCGTGGAAAAAAACCACGTACACCAGACAGCGCCGGCGTAGGGGGAAAATGGCGTATGGGCGTCTTAAAATGGGGCAAGTCAGGTTGCGTCGAAAAAATCGTCGTAACCCGACTTGCGCCATTTTTTTTCGACGCCCATCCCTCATCAACATGACTTCTATCATTGTAAAGATAGGAGTCATGCCCCCTTGCCCAATGGCCATGCCCAGGGGACTTCTGTCCCCTGGGCATGGTCATTGGGCATAGTGGCATGTAGGGGGGCACAAATCAGGCCCCCCTATGCCACAAAAAATAAAAAAAAAAAAAACTTACCTGAACTTACCTTAATGTCCATGGGATGGGTCCCTCCGTCCTTGGGTGTCCTCCTGGGGTGGGCAAGGGTGGCAGGGGGGGTCCCTGGGGGCAGGGGAGGGCACTCTGGGCTCATTTTGAGCCCACTTGTCCCTTAACGCCATCCCTGACCCAGGCGTTAAAAAGCGGCGCAAATGCGCCATTTTTGGCCACGCCCACTCCCGGGCGTCTCTTTTGCCCGGGAGTATAAATACCACGTAAAGGCCTGGGAGTCATTTTTTAAGACGGGAACGCCTCCCTTGCATATCATTAACGCAAGGAAGGGGTTCACGCTAAAAAATGACGCACACTCCGGGCACTTTGGCGCCCGAAGCGTCTAACGCCAGAGTATAAATATGGCGTTAGTTGGCGTTAGTTCTGCGTCGAATTTGCGTCGAAAAAAACGACGCAAATTCGGCGCAACCAGGGCCATATTTATACTTTTTGACGCAAAACTGCGCTAACGCAGTTTTGCGTCAAAAAAATTAGCGCCGGCTAACGCCATTCTGAAGCGCCATGCGGGCGCCGTATTTATTGAATGGCGTTAGCCGGCGCTAGCAGACCGGCGCTGCCTGGTGTGCGTGGAAAAAAACCACGTACACCAGACAGCGCCGGCGTAGGGGGAAAATGGCGTATGGGCGTCTTAAAATGGGGCAAGTCAGGTTGCGTCGAAAAAATCGTCGTAACCCGACTTGCGCCATTTTTTTTCGACGCCCATCCCTCATCAACATGACTTCTATCATTGTAAAGATAGGAGTCATGCCCCCTTGCCCAATGGCCATGCCCAGGGGACTTCTGTCCCCTGGGCATGGTCATTGGGCATAGTGGCATGTAGGGGGGCACAAATCAGGCCCCCCTATGCCACAAAAAAAAAAAAAAAAAATACTTACCTGAACTTACCTTAATGTCCATGGGATGGGTCCCTCCGTCCTTGGGTGTCCTCCTGGGGTGGGCAAGGGTGGCAGGGGGGGTCCCTGGGGGCAGGGGAGGGCACTCTGGGCTCATTTTGAGCCCACTTGTCCCTTAACGCCATCCCTGACCCAGGCGTTAAAAAGCGGCGCAAATGCGCCATTTTTGGCCACGCCCACTCCCGGGCGTCTCTTTTGCCCGGGAGTATAAATACCACGTAAAGGCCTGGGAGTCATTTTTTAAGACGGGAACGCCTCCCTTGCATATCATTAACGCAAGGAAGGGGTTCACGCTAAAAAATGACGCACACTCCGGGCACTTTGGCGCCCGAAGCGTCTAACGCCATAGTATAAATATGGCGTTAGTTGGCGTTAGTTTAGCGTCGAATTTGCGTCGAAAAAAACGACGCAAATTCGGCGCAACCAGAGTATAAATACGGCCCCCAGAGTATAAATATGGCCCTATATCTCATTCTTCCATGGAATCAGAGCTTTGAACCGTGGGTTTATTTCTTACAGATGTATGTAATCAATACATCGAGATTTGTGTTTTGGTATTTATTTTCCTTTTTTTTTACATGGGAAAATCATTACATAATTGTGATATTTTTGTTTGAATTAATTGTATTTATACTTAGATTTTTTTAGAAGTAAGGATGTAAGGGAGAAATAAAGAAAGGAAATACCACAAGAATTATGACACCAGTCTTTGACTTTGTGGTTTTTGAATATATATAAGAAACAGAAATAAACTTAAACATGCTGAAATCCCCAAAAAACAGCAACGCAAACAAAACAGTCAATCATTGTGGATAAAACTATGTTTTTAGAGGCAAAATTGTTTAACCCCTTCTGTGCCCAGGACGTAATGGTTACGTCCTGAGGCACAGTGCTGCTGTGCCCAGGACGTAACCATTACGTCCTATGCACAGAGCCCAGAGGGAGCGCTCTCGCTCCCTCTGTGGGGTTCCCCCCCACCCCCCCAAGTCAGGGATGGAAGGGGAAGCCCTTCCCCTCCCACCCCCGACCCCCCCAACCCCCCCTGTGACGTCAGCGCGCGAGCTGATTAGTCACAGGGTCTCCCTCATCGCGCTGGAAGCAGAGCTTCCAGCGCGATTGAAAAAGAAATGCTTTTGCATTTCTTTTTCAATCCCATGGGGGAGGCCCCGAGAGGCTTCAAAGGGAAGGAAATGTATTTCCTTCCCTTTGAAGTCTCTCACAGGTTTCAAAAGCCGGATTGCTTGCAATCCGGTTTTTGAAACCCCACTAGACACCAGGGATTATTTTTTTTTTCTTGAAATTGGCAAAAGGGAGCGACCCCTTGGGCAAGGGTCGCTCCCAGGGGGGCATTTTTTTAGGAAGGCCTTTTCTGCCCCCAGGGGGGGCAGAAACCTCTAAGCACCAGGGACCTTTTTTTTTTTTTTTTTGATGAATTCTTTTTTTTTAGGTGGGGAGCGATCCCTTAGGCAAAGGTCGCTCCCCTGGGGGGGCAAATTGTATTTAGACCATTTCTGCCCCCCTGGGGGCAGATTGGCCAATTTTAGGTCAATCTGCCCCCAAGGGGGCAGAAACCACTAGGCACCGGGGATTTGTTTTTTGGCGCCAATGTCACGCAGGGGGAGCGACCCCGTAGGCAAGGGTCGCTCCCGGGGGGGGGGTGGGGGTTGGGGGGGCAAATTTATTTTAGGCCATTTCTGCCCCCCCGGGGGACAGATCGGCCTATTATTAGGCCGAACTGCCCCCGGGGGGGGGGCAGAACACTCTAGGCGCCAGGGCAATTTTTTTTTTGTGTTTTTTTTTTTTGTTGTTTCTTTTTTTAGAGATGGGGAGCGACCCATCAGGCAAGGGTCGCTCCCCTGGGGGGGCAAATTGTATTTAGACCATTTCTGCCCCCCTGGGGGCAGATTGGCCAATTTTAGGTCAATCTGCCCCCAAGGGGGCAGAAATCACTAGGCACCGGGGATTTGTTTTTTGGCACCAATGTCACGCAGGGGGAGCGACCCCGTAGGCAAGGGTCGCTCCCGGGGGGGGTGGGGGTTGGGGGGGCAAATTTATTTTAGGCCATTTCTGCCCCCCCGGGGGACAGATCGGCCTATTATTAGGCCGAACTGCCCCCGGGGGGGGGGGGGCAGAACACTCTAGGCGCCAGGGCAATTTTTTTTTTGTGTTTTTTTTTTTTGTTGTTTCTTTTTTTAGAGATGGGGAGCGACCCATCAGGCAAGGGTCGCTCCCCTGGGGGGGCAAATTGTATTTAGACCATTTCTGCCCCCCTGGGGGCAGATTGGCCAATTTTAGGTCAATCTGCCCCCAAGGGGGCAGAAACCACTAGGCACCGGGGATTTGTTTTTTGGCACCAATGTCACGCAGGGGGAGCGACCCCGTAGGCAAGGGTCGCTCCCGGGGGTGGGCGGGGGGGGTTGGGGGGGCAAATTTATTTTAGGCCATTTCTGCCCCCCCGGGGGACAGATCGGCCTATTATTAGGCCGAACTGCCCCCCGGGGGGGGGGCAGAACAGTCTAGGCGCCAGGGCAATTTTTTTTTTTTGTGTTTTTTTTTTGTTGTTTCTTTTTTTAGAGATGGGGAGCGACCCATCAGGCAAGGGTCGCTCCCCTGGGGGGGCAAATTGTATTTAGACCATTTCTGCCCCCCTGGGGGCAGATTGGCCAATTTTAGGTCAATCTGCCCCCAAGGGGGCAGAAACCACTAGGCACCGGGGATTTGTTTTTTGGCACCAATGTCACGCAGGGGGAGCGACCCCGTAGGCAAGGGTCGCTCCCGGGGGGGGGGGTGGGGGTTGGGGGGCCAAATTTATTTTAGGCCATTTCTGCCCCCCCGGGGGACAGATCGGCCTATTATTAGGCCGAACTGCCCCCCGGGGGGGGGGGGCAGAACACTCTAGGCGCCAGGGCAATTTTTTTTTTGTGTGTTTTTTTTTTGTTGTTTCTTTTTTTAGAGATGGGGAGCGACCCATCAGGCAAGGGTCGCTCCCCTGGGGGGGCAAATTGTATTTAGACCATTTCTGCCCCCCTGGGGGCAGATTGGCCAATTTTAGGTCAATCTGCCCCCAAGGGGGCAGAAACCACTAGGCACCGGGTATTTGTTTTTTGGCGCCAATGTCACGCAGGGGGAGCGACCCCGTAGGCAAGGGTCGCTCCCGGGGGGGGGGGATGGGGGTTGGGGGGCCAAATATATTTTAGGCCATTTCTGCCCCCCCGGGGGACAGATCGGCCTATTATTAGGCCGAACTGCCCCCGGGGGGGGGGGGCAGAACACTCTAGGCACCAGGGCAATTTTTTTTTTGTGTTTTTTTTTTTTTGTTGTTTCTTTTTTTAGAGATGGGGAGCGACCCATCAGGCAAGGGTCGCTCCCCTGGGGGACAAATTGTATTTAGGCCATTTCTGCCCCCCTTGGGGGCAGATTGGCTGAGTTTAGGTCAACCTGCCCCCAAGGGGGCAGAAACCACTAGGCACCGGGGATTTGTTTTTTGGTGCCAATGTCACGCAGGGGGAGCGACCCCGTAGGCAAGGGTCGCTCCCGGTGGGGGAGGGTGGGGGTTGGGGGGGCAAATTTATTTTAGGGCATTTCTGCCCCCCCCCTGGGGCCGGCTGAGCTACAGGCCAAACACCACAGGTAGGCACCTTGCAAAAAACACCTCTGTTTTCTGTGAAAAAATATGTTGTGTCCACGTTGTGTTTTGGGCCATTTCCTTTTGTGGGCGCTAGGCCTACCCACAGAAGTGATGTACCATTTTTATCGAGAGACTTAGGGGAACGCTGGGTGGAAGGAAATTTGTGGCTCCTCTCAGATTCCAGAACTTTCTGTCACCGAAATGAGAGGAAAAAGTGTTTTTTGGGCCAAATTTTGATGTTTGCAAAGGATTCTGGGTAACATAACCTGGTCAGAGCCCCGCAAGTCACCCCATCTTGGATTCCCCTGGGTTTCTAGTTTTCAAAACTGCACTGGTTTGCTAGGTTTCCTCAGGTGTCGGCTGAGCTACAGGCCAAAATCCACAGGTAGGCACTGCTTTTTATAAAAAAATGTGATGTGTCCACGTTGTGTTTTGGGCCCTTTCCTTTCGTGGGCGCTAGTCCTACCCACACAAGTGAGGTATCATTTTTATCGGGAGACTTGGGGGAATGCTGGGTAGAAGGAAATTTGTGGCTCCTCTCAGATTCCAGAACTTTCTGCCACAGAAATGTGAGTAACATGTGTATTTTTAGCCAAATTTTGAGGTTTGCAAAGGATTCTGGGTAACAGAACCTGGTCCGAGCCCCGCAAGTCACCCCTCCTTGGATTCCCCTAGGTCTCTAGTTTTCAGAAATGCACAGGTTTGGTAGGTTTCCCTAGGTGCCGGCTGAGCTAGAGGCCAAAATCTACAGGTAGGCACTTCGCAAAAAACACCTCTGTTTTTTCCCAAAATTTAGGATGTGTCCACGTTGCGCTTTGGGGTGTTTCCTGTCGCCGGCGCTAGGCCTACCCACGCAAGTGAGGTATCATTTTTATCGGGAGACTTGGGGGAACGCTGGGTGGAAGGCAATTTGTAGCTCCTCTCAGATTCCAGAACTTTCTGCCACAGAAATGTGAGGGACATGTGTTTTTTTAGCCAAATTTTGAGGTTTGCAAAGGATTCTGGGTAACAGAACCTGGTCCGAGCCCCGCAAGTCACCCCTCCTTGGATTCCCCTAGGTCTCTAGTTTTCAGAAATGCACAGGTTTGGTAGGTTTCCCTAGGTGCCGGCTGAGCTAGAGGCCAAAATCTACAGGTAGGCACTTTGCAAAAAACACCTCTGTTTTTTTCCAAAATTTAGGATGTGTCCACGTTGCGCTTTGGGGTGTTTCCTGTCGCCGGCGCTAGGCCTACCCACGCAAGTGAGGTATCATTTTTATCGGGAGACTTGGGGGAACGCTGGGTAGAAGGAAATTTGTGGCTCCTCTCAGATTCCAGAACTTTCTGCCACAGAAATGTGAGTAACATGTGTATTTTTAGCCAAATTTTTAGGTTTGCAAAGGATTCTGGGTAACAGAACCTGGTCCGAGCCCCGCAAGTCACCCCTCCTTGGATTCCCCTAGGTCTCTAGTTTTCAGAAATGCACAGGTTTGGTAGGTTTCCCTAGGTGCCGGCTGAGCTAGAGGCCAAAATCTTCAGGTAGGCACTTCGCAAAAAACACCTCTGTTTTTTTCCAAAATTTAGGATGTGTCCACGTTGCGCTTTGGGGTGTTTCCTGTCGCCGGCGCTAGGCCTACCCACGAAAGTGAGGTATCATTTTTATCGGGAGACTTGGGGGAACGCTGGGTGGAAGGAAATTTGTAGCTCCTCTCAGATTCCAGAACTTTCTGCCACAGAAATGTGAGGGACATGTGTTTTTTTTGCCAAATTTTGAGGTTTGCAAAGGATTCTGGGTAACAGAACCTGGTCCGAGCCACACAAGTCACCCCTCCTTGGATTCCCCTAGGTCTCTAGTTTTCAGAAATGTACAGGTATGGTAGGTTTCCCTAGGTGGCGGCTGAGCTAGAGGCCAAAATCTCCAGGTAGTCACTTTGCTAAAAACAGCTCTGTTTTCTGTGATGTGTCCACGTTGTGTTTTGGGGCATATCCTGTCGCGGGCGCTAGGCCTACCCACACAAGTGAGGTATCATTTTTATCGGGAGACGTGGGGGAACGCTGGGTGGAAGGAAATTTGTGGCTCCTCTCAGATTCCAGAACTTTCTGCCACAGAAATGTGAGGAACATGTGTTTTTTTAGCCAAATTTTGAGGTTTGCAAAGGATTCTGGGTAACAGAACCTGGTCCGAGCCCCGCAAGTCACCCCTCCATGGATTCCCCTAGGTCTCTAGTTTTCAGAAATGCACAGGTTTGGTAGGTTTCCCTAGGTGCCGGCTGAGCTAGAGGCCAAAATCTACAGGTAGGCACTTTGCAAAAAACACCTCTGTTTTTTTCCAAAATTTAGGATGTGTCCACGTTGCGCTTTGGGGTGTTTCCTGTCGCCGGCGCTAGGCCTACCCACGCAAGTGAGGTATCATTTTTATCGGGAGACTTGGGGGAACGCTGGGTAGAAGGAAATTTGTGGCTCCTCTCAGATTCCAGAACTTTCTGCCACAGAAATGTGAGTAACATGTGTATTTTTAGCCAAATTTTTAGGTTTGCAAAGGATTCTGGGTAACAGAACCTGGTCCGAGCCCCGCAAGTCACCCCTCCTTGGATTCCCCTAGGTCTCTAGTTTTCAGAAATGCACAGGTTTGGTAGGTTTCCCTAGGTGCCGGCTGAGCTAGAGGCCAAAATCTTCAGGTAGGCACTTCGCAAAAAACACCTCTGTTTTTTTCCAAAATTTAGGATGTGTCCACGTTGCGCTTTGGGGTGTTTCCTGTCGCCGGCGCTAGGCCTACCCACGCAAGTGAGGTATCATTTTTATCGGGAGACTTGGGGGAACGCTGGGTGGAAGGAAATTTGTAGCTCCTCTCAGATTCCAGAACTTTCTGCCACAGAAATGTGAGGGACATGTGTTTTTTTTGCCAAATTTTGAGGTTTGCAAAGGATTCTGGGTAACAGAACCTGGTCCGAGCCACACAAGTCACCCCTCCTTGGATTCCCCTAGGTCTCTAGTTTTTAGAAATGTACAGGTATGGTAGGTTTCCCTAGGTGGCGGCTGAGCTAGAGGCCAAAATCTCCAGGTAGTCACTTTGCTAAAAACAGCTCTGTTTTCTGTGATGTGTCCACGTTGTGTTTTGGGGCATATCCTGTCGCGGGCGCTAGGCCTACCCACACAAGTGAGGTATCATTTTTATCGGGAGACGTGGGGGAACGCTGGGTGGAAGGAAATTTGTGGCTCCTCTCAGATTCCAGAACTTTCTGCCACAGAAATGTGAGGAACATGTGTTTTTTTAGCCAAATTTTGAGGTTTGCAAAGGATTCTGGGTAACAGAACCTGGTCCAAGCCACACAAGTCACCCCTCCTTGGATTCCCCTAGGTCTCTAGTTTTCAGAAATGCACAGGTTTGGTAGGTTTCCCTAGGTGCCGGCTGAGCTAGAGGCCAAAATCTACAGGTAGTCACTTTGCTAAAAACAGCTCTGTTTTCTGTGATATGTCCACGTTGTGTTTTGGGGCATATCCTGTCGCGGGCGCTAGGCCTACCCACACAAGTGAGGTATCATTTTTATCGGGAGACGTGGGGGAACGCTGGGTGGAAGGAAATTTGTGGCTCCTCTCAGATTCCAGAACTTTCTGCCACAGAAATGTGAGGAACATGTGTTTTTTTAGCCAAATTTTGAGATTTGCAAAGGATTCTGGGTAACAGAACCTGGTCCGAGCCACACAAGTCACCCCTCCTTGGATTCCCCTAGGTCTCTAGTTTTCAGAAATGCACAGGTTTGGTAGGTTGCCCTAGGTGGCGGCTGAGCTAGAGGCCAAAATCTACAGGTAGTCACTTTGCTAAAAACAGCTCTGTTTTCTGTGATATGTCCACGTTGTATTTTGGGGCATATCCTGTCGCGGGCGCTAGGCCTACCCACACAAGTGAGGTATCATTTTTATCGGGAGACGTGGGGGAACGCTGGGTGGAAGGAAATTTGTGGCTCCTCTCAGATTCCAGAACTTTCTGCCACAGAAATGTGAGGAACATGTGTTTTTTTAGCCAAATTTTGAGATTTGCAAAGGATTCTGGGTAACAGAACCTGGTCCGAGCCCCGCAAGTCACCCCTCCTTGGATTCCCCTAGGTCTTTAGTTTTCAGAAATGCACAGGTTTGGTAGGTTTCCCTAGGTGGCGGCTGAGCTAGAGGCCAAAATCTACAGGTAGTCACTTTGCTAAAAACAGCTCTGTTTTCTGTGATATGTCCACGTTGTGTTTTGGGGCATATCCTGTCGCGGGCGCTAGGCCTACCCACACAAGTGAGGTATCATTTTTATCGGGAGACGTGGGGGAACGCTGGGTGGAAGGAAATTTGTGGCTCCTCTCAGATTCCAGAACTTTCTGCCACAGAAATGTGAGGAACATGTGTTTTTTTAGCCAAATTTTGAGGTTTGCAAAGGATTCTGGGTAACAGAACCTGGTCCGAGCCCCGCAAGTCACCCCTCCTTGGGTTCCCCTTGGTCTCTAGTTTTCAGAAATGCACAGGTTTGGTAGGTTTCCCTAGGTGGCGGCTGAGCTAGAGGCCAAAATCTACAGGTAGTCACTTTGCTAAAAACAGCTCTGTTTTCTGTGATGTGTCCACGTTGTGTTTTGGGGCATATCCTGTCGCGGGTGCTAGGCCTACCCACACAAGTGAGGTATCATTTTTATCGGGAGACGTGGGGGAACGCTGGGTGGAAGGAAATTTGTGGCTCCTCTCAGATTCCAGAACTTTCTGCCACAGAAATGTGAGGAACATGTGTTTTTTTAGCCAAATTTTGAGATTTGCAAAGGATTCTGGGTAACAGAACCTGGTCCGAGCCACACAAGTCACCCCTCCTTGGATTCCCCTAGGTCTCTAGTTTTCAGAAATGCACAGGTTCGGTAGGTTGCCCTAGGTGGCGGCTGAGCTAGAGGCCAAAATCTACAGGTAGTCACTTTGCTAAAAACAGCTCTGTTTTCTGTGATATGTCCACGTTGTGTTTTGGGGCATATCCTGTCGCGGGCGCTAGGCCTACCCACACAAGTGAGGTATCATTTTTATCGGGAGACGTGGGGGAACGCTGGGTGGAAGGAAATTTGTGGCTCCTCTCAGATTCCAGAACTTTCTGCCACAGAAATGTGAGGAACATGTGTTTTTTTAGCCAAATTTTGAGATTTGCAAAGGATTCTGGGTAACAGAACCTGGTCCGAGCCCCGCAAGTCACCCCTCCTTGGATTCCCCTAGGTCTTTAGTTTTCAGAAATGCACAGGTTTGGTAGGTTTCCCTAGGTGGCGGCTGAGCTAGAGGCCAAAATCTACAGGTAGTCACTTTGCTAAAAACAGCTCTGTTTTCTGTGATATGTCCACGTTGTGTTTTGGGGCATATCCTGTCGCGGGCGCTAGGCCTACCCACACAAGTGAGGTATCATTTTTATCGGGAGACGTGGGGGAACGCTGGGTGGAAGGAAATTTGTGGCTCCTCTCAGATTCCAGAACTTTCTGCCACAGAAATGTGAGGAACATGTGTTTTTTTAGCCAAATTTTGAGATTTGCAAAGGATTCTGGGTAACAGAACCTGGTCCGAGCCCCGCAAGTCACCCCTCCTTGGATTCCCCTAGGTCTCTAGTTTTCAGAAATGCACAGGTTTGGTAGGTTACCCTAGGTGGCGGCTGAGCTAGAGGCCAAAATCTACAGGTAGTCACTTTGCTAAAAACAGCTCTGTTTTCTGTGATATGTCCACGTTGTGTTTTGGGGCATATCCTGTCGCGGGCGCTAGGCCTACCCACACAAGTGAGGTATCATTTTTATCGGGAGACGTGGGGGAACGCTGGGTGGAAGGAAATTTGTGGCTCCTCTCAGATTCCAGAACTTTCTGCCACAGAAATGTGAGGAACATGTGTTTTTTTTAGCCAAATTTTGAGGTTTGCAAAGGATTCTGGGTAACAGAACCTGGTCCGAGCCCCGCAAGTCACCCCTCCTTGGGTTCCCCTTGGTCTCTAGTTTTCAGAAATGCACAGGTTTGGTAGGTTTCCCTAGGTGGCGGCTGAGCTAGAGGTCAAAATCTACAGGTAGTCACTTTGCTAAAAACAGCTCTGTTTTCTGTGATATGTCCACGTTGTGTTTTGGGGCATATCCTGTCGCGGGTGCTAGGCCTACCCACACAAGTGAGGTATCATTTTTATCGGGAGAAGTGGGGGAACGCTGGGTAGAAGGAAATTTGTGGCTCCTCTCAGATTCCAGAACTTTCTGCCACAGAAATGTGAGGAACATGTGTTTTTTTAGCCAAATTTTGAGGTTTGCAAAGGATTCTGGGTAACAGAACCTGGTCCGAGCCACACAAGTCACCCCTCCTTGGATTCCCCTACGTCTCTAGTTTTCAGAAATGCACAGGTTTGGTAGGTTTCCCTAGGTGGCGGCTGAGCTAGAGGCCTAAATCTACAGGTAGTCACTTTGCTAAAAACAGCTCTGTTTTCTGTGATGTGTCCACGTTGTGTTTTGGGGCATATCCTGTCGCGGGTGCTAGGCCTACCCACACAAGTGAGGTACCATTTTTATCGGGAGACTTGGGGGAACATAGATTAGCAAAACAAGTACTATTGCCCCTTGTCTTTCTCTACATTTTTTCCTTCCAAATATAGGAGTGTGTGTAAAAAAGACATCTATTTGAGAAATTCCCTGTAATTCACGTGCTACTATGGTCACCCCGGAATTCAGAGATGTGCAAATAACCACTGCTCCTCAACACCTTATCTTGTGCCCTTTTTGGAAATGCAAAGGTTTTCTTGATAGCAATTTTTTACTCCTTATATTTCAGCAAATGAATTGCTGTATACCCGGTATAGAATGAAAACGCACTGCAGGGTGCAGCTCATTTATTGGCTCTGGGTTCCTCGGGTTCTTGATGAACCTACAAACCCTATATATCCCCGCAACCAGAGGAGTCCAGCAGACGTAACGGTATATTGCTTTCGATAATCTGACATTGCAGGGAAAAGTTACAGAGTAAAACGTAGAGAAAAATTGATGTTTTTTTCACCTCAATTTCAATATTTTTCTTTTTCAGCTGTTATTTTCTGTAGGAAACCCTTGTAGGATCTACACAAATGACCCCTTGCTGAATTCAGAATTTTGTCTACTTTTCAGAAATGTTTAGGTTTCTGGGATCCAGCATTGGTTTCATGACCATTCCTGTCACTGACTGGAAGGAGGCTGAAAGCACAAAAAATTGCACAAATGGGGTATGCCCCAGTAAAATGCCAAAATTGTGTTGAAAAATTGGGTTTTCTGATTCAAGTCTTCCTGTTCCTGAAAGCTGGGAAGCTGCTGAGTTTAGCACCGCAAACCCTTTGTTGATGCCATTTTCAGGGGAAAAACCACAAGCCTTCTTCTGCAGCCACTTTTTCCAATTTTTTTGAAAAAAACGAAATTTTCACTGTATTTTGGCCAATTTCTTGGCCTCCTTCAGGGGAACCCACAACGTCTGGGTACCTCTAGAATCCCTAGGATGTTGTAAAAAAAGGACGCAAATTTGGCTTGGTTAGCTTATGTGGACAAAATGTTATGACGGCCTAAGCGCGAACTGCCCCAAATAGGCAAAAAAAGGCCTGGCACAGGAGGGGGAAAAGGCCTGGCAGCGAAGGGGTTAAAGTACAATGTACAATATGATAGAGTGAATGGTAGTCACACACTGGAGGAAAGTAGGTTCTGCTTCTCTTGCTGGTGGTGGTGGAGGTCTTACCACCTTCTCCTGTTGGTTTGAGATGTTTTTGCAACTGTGCTAGGAGGTGTAGGTGTGGGCTGAGTGAGATGCACTGGATCTGTCTGCTCTAAAAGACCAGATGGACCAGCCATCATCCAGACTTGCAGGAGTGGTGTCCTCAATAAAGGCTTGAGCCTGGTCTGGAGTGGTAGTGTCCTCAGTGGAAGATGGTGGGCCACTGGCTCTGGGTGTGCGGCCTAATATGGATTACAAACAATCAGAAATGAAATGTCTGAATTGTACAGCAAATGTGTCTTCTGCTACAAATGTAGCAATGAAAAATGATTAATGGAATCATTAGACCTCTCAGTTATTTTTTGTGGATTACATACAGGTTAATTTACACACATGCAAACTTGAGAAGGGATAGCCTGAAAAGAACTAAAGCATTTCAAGGCCTAGCAGGCTAAACCTCAGTTTATTATGCAAAAAGAGGAATTGATGGCATCAATCATCATATGAACATTGCAAAGCATACAACAGGACATGATTGAAAATCTTTTAGTTAACATACTATGATTTGTGAAACAAATTACATCAATTCAATCAAATGACAATAAAGTGACATCATACTAGTTATACTTAAAAATGTCATTTTCATAGATAGCATAAAATGGTGATTGTGAAATGCATAAGACTTTGATATATGTGCACATATGGAAGAAAAGAGAGAGTGACCAACATCACATTGCAATATTATTTATCAGAGACAAAGATAGGACATCATGGTAGCTATAGTCATTTCTATACACAATTAACAACACTAGTACAATGTGAGTTGAACATACCTAGTAAAATATATGCACTGAAAATGAAAACACATTTACATTATGTACACACATATGTGAATGGTGTAAATAGTTGAAAAGGACAATTAGGAGTACTACTTCTTTGTGTGGAAATAGATGGAGGTTAGAACCTGTTTTCTTGAGTATAACACCAATCACTGGAACAGACCTACAAACTAGGCAAATGCAAGAGATGATCCATGGAGAACAACACACATTGTGACAACACATATTGATCATTGTTAAAAAGAGAGCTACAACCATAAGGGCAAAACTACATATCTGATTAGTGAGACATTGATAAGTCCAACTTACCAGTCTCCACCCCACCAGGGATACATGTCAAGCCTTCAAGATGTAGGATCTGCAAAACCTTCTCATCCCAGGGAAAAAAGTTACAATGAAGAGTTGGGAGAACCATCGCCAGTCCTCTAGCCTCCATGTGATGCTTGGAGGCCATGGAATGCACTCACCTCTGCAGGTCATTCCACTTCTTTCTAATTTCTTCCTGTGTGTGCAGGTTGTTTGGTACAACATTCGCTCTGCCAACTTATCTGGCCCACATTTGCCTTTTCTGAGATATGGCTGTATTTTGTACTTGAGCACTGTACTCTGATGATTTCATCCACCAAGACTGGCAATTCTCCCTTTGTAAAATGTGAGTTCTTCCTCACAGCCATAGCGAGTAACTAAAAAAAATGAAATAGTGGCCCACAAGTTGATGAAAAAGTTCAAAATGAGACAAATGACAAATGAATAGCTAGAGAAAAAAAAATAACCTGACTCCTGAGTGGCAAAATCAGCAGCAAAATTGTGTTCTGCAGCAGAATGGCAAATATACATCAGGTGTGTGCTGCTTGCATCCATCCAATAGTCAGAGTCCAATGTTCTGCGGTTCTGCGGATGGACCACCACCATCACAATTCTGCTGCCAGAACAATGCCAGCATGACTGTGAAACCTAAATATGCTTGTTGCAATCCTGTCGACTTGACAGCAATGAAGTGCTGTTAGCCAGCATTGGAGTCCGCCTCGTCAACAGTGCGGGACCGCTTACAAAGTTGAATCCACTCAGTTGATGCAGATGGCGGTTCAGCCTCCATAGATCTAAATACGGTCGTCGGAACTCCGTCAGCTTGATGGAGTACCTGCAACCGCATTCACAGAGGGACGACAGAACTCCTGTCTAGATCTAGATCAGGCCCTATGTCATTTTTTCCACATTCTTATACCTTTCCAGGGCACACTTGGCTGACATGCAATCCATGGTTGCCTTATCATAGATTTTTACTGTAATGAAAAATGCTTCAGTTGGATGTATACTTGAAGAGCCCTGCTTGGCTATAGCTCCCAACCTTGCACTTCTGCTGGATTTTGAGAACTAAAAAAATGAAGATTGTGAAGCCTTTGAACAGAGCAAAGTGGCAAATCTTCCCCAGTGGATAACAAATCCTTCTTTTTTCATGTTTGGAGTTTTGGTGCTAAAGCTATGGCTTCAGCCAGACCTCAATGATAACATATCTGACTTCAGGAGTCATGCATGAGTCTGGCAAATGTACTTAGCAAGCTTGTGATCTGTGTGTTTGGAATCAAATCTTGGAATAGGTGTGTCACACCCACAAAAGTTGAAATCCCTATAATAGTGACCAGTCATGCTTTACCAACTTACTACTTGCAGAAGTCCAATTGTTATCCGCCCCAGTCTCCAGTCCCCATCTCTAGTCCTACTCTTGAAATTGAGATGGTTTGTCATTATAATATTTTAGGGGAATGTGCCAACCACTGGTTTGACCTAGCATAGTGCGTGTCCCACATTGTACTTGCACATTCCTTGACAGAGTGGGTACCATTTCAAAGTCCTCAATAGAATCCACCCCAGTGGCTCCCTAAAGGGACCACATATATGTATGCTGTTCACACAACATAATGATAGCAATTCTGCAAACATACTCACTTTAGACAAATAAAAGCTCCTCTGAGATGGTGCTTAGCCAACCAAGTACATTCAGATATGGTCAAACAAACCATACTCACTTGGCACATTTTTTTAAATGACCATCTTTTTTGACCATTGCAACTGTATAAATGCTTTTTTCATTAGGCCTTAAGCCTGAAATTAGAGTTCAGCACTGAGTGAAGATTCTAAAAGTGTTTGGCCAGCATGTGACCTTTTCTGGGCAAGAATATCAAATTTCTCCAGCTCTGAACTTTTTGCAAGTAGTCAATAGCTTCTCTAAGACCTCCTCCAATGGCTATCTAACAATGTAGAGTGCTCTTATGTAACAGCCTGCTGTCTTGCGCTACTGAGAATTTTTTACTTCCATTTCAGAGACCCAAGGTTAACACTTCTAACCAGGTTGAACCGGGTTTCTTTATCCTACCCGTGCTCCATCAAATTCAAATTTAACTTATGCCTTTGTAAGTGCAACTGGATAACCGTGGTTGGCTCTTAATGTCGAGACAAATCCACTCACCTGAAGTCCAAGATTCTGCGGAAGCGAAGATTGTCCACCAATGCAACCCAAAACTGATTGTTCAACACAGGGCCTGGACCATTGTCCTTGGAGAATAACCTTGAGGAGAATATGGGTTGGAATGAGATAGAGAAAGGCACTGAGCCTTCTTTAATTTGGATACTGTATCCTCCAAGGAACTGGTGAATTCTCTGCCATTTGTGTTCTCCGGAGCTCTTTCTGGATATGATGCTCAGATAAGTGCTCTTTTGGAGCTAAAGCACAAACATTAGAGAATAGTCAAACCAAAGTACTTCACAATTATCACAACACCCCCCATTTTGTTTCCCTAGAACTGCTGTTACCTGAGACTAGAGCTTTGAGGTCAGGAGAGTTCTTCTATAGCTCTTTCTGTTTTGTTCTCACCTTTTCTAAAACTCCTTGTTAAGATTCTTGGTCATCTACGGTTGACCTTAAGCTGGTTGGTACAAAAACCACTAGTAAAATATGCACATAGATTCACTCAATCACAATTTCCCCCTCCCCACTTCTTCCCAAGAGATCCAGAAACAGCCTTGTGTCCCTAATTAGTTCAAGGAATTTGCAAGTGAAAGTTTCTGTTATCTTTATAACATTGCTTCTGTATGATTTTGTCCTTGTGGTCTTTGCCTTTTAACAGTTGTGAGTTGTTTCAACACAATTCCCCTTTCTCTTTTGTGAAATAGATCAATGTACTAAACTTTTGTCCTTTATGTTCCAGGTTGCTTTCATAATTACGGTAATTCTTGCCACGATGTCCAGAATTCATTAACTCACTGTTTTTCTTTTGTAGGTTCCACTTCAGAGGGATTCAAGATTATTGGTGACAAAGGCGGTGGTGTTTGAGATCCATGCAGAAGTAGGTAGGGCAGAAAACAGGAGCTCTTGTTTCTCAGGAAATTTGAAGCCAAGTTGGACATGGTTGTTTGGGCTTGGTATTTATACTAGGATGCCCAAGATGGCCACCAGTTCTATAATCTTGCAGGGTTTCGGGTAGGGGGGGCTTCCAGAAAAGTCTATCCTCCTGGCTGGATGACTTCATTACTGGGCCAGTGGGCCAAAATATTAAGAAAGTAGACTCATTACATAAGAGGTAAGGGGGGCTATATTTCATGAGAATGGATCATTACATGAGGGCCTAGGAGTCTGATTTATGGAACTAGGCCCCTCAAGTGGAGGGGCAATGGAGCTCAGACTAAGAAATGTGGTATTTGAAGAGCATACCGCTCAACTGGCCCGTGGTACAACAACTAAAGCTTTTTGGCACTATTTTCACATTTAAGTTTTAAAAATTCATAACTCAGTTTTCCTTTATTGGTCTTATGTAAATTGGGTGTCAGTTCATTTATTAAAATTGAGTCAATTTCTCTAATTTGGTTTTGGAATTTTCTTGTGTTGTATTGTGTCTTTTATATTGTTTCAATACTACATAAATACTTTACACATTGTCTCTAATTTAACTCATCTAATCTGTGCCATAGCTTCTAGGGTGTTGAGCTCAGGTTAATGACTTTGAGTGTTCACCATGACAAGGACTGTGATTATTACTTGAGCTGGATACTTACCTCATTTAATTACTAACCAAAATTCTAACACACATACGTTGGAAATTTCTCTGAGTTGCACACTTTACAGCAATGGCGTTAACTCCTGTAAGGAACAGTGTTTTTCTCAATTGCACTATGATTTGCATGGTTCTGGTGCATCTGCAAAATGCCCAAGTGTTCCATGCTTTCTGATGAAGACTAAGCAATCCAATCATAGAATCAGAGATGTTCAATGTTAAAGATTTTAGTAAAAATAGCCCCAAAAAGCAAAAAGTGCCAACTGTGAATATCTGGTCATGACGGACCAGAACATAGATACAATTCAGGCCAACTGTGAATGAGCATGGGCTGGCTACAGGAAACCTGTTACGTCTGTCGAGCAGAGGACCTTAACTCACAGGCAAGGCTGAGGTTGAGAAATCCTTCATCGTCATTGAGGATTCCCATCAACAAGGGCTTGCGAGCCAAAATCTGGCATCAAGGATGCACCGTACAGTCAGAGCGATGCATCAGTTTTGAGGAGCTGCAAAACTGCAATGTGGTGTCTGGCATTGTCATCGAGGCTGCCGTTGATGCGAGATGTGAGGGCCTGAGCCAAGAATGCATTGTGCAGGCGATGGGTTACAATGCATTGCAGGTCTTTGCCACAGTTCTGATCCATGCAGCTGTGTCAGTTATGCTTGGGGTTACGCTACACAGTAAGGAGATGCACCAGTACTACTGGATCCAACTTAGGCCTGCTTCCAAGAGTCCAGGACTTGGGTAGCACCACAAGGAAGGTAGACTCACATAGCTCAGGTGCTGAGTCAAGATTTTTTTAAGCTTCTCTCACTTAGGCTCAAGTCAGAAGGCAAGCCAACTTGCCCTTAGAGTCACTTTGGGGTCCTGGGTATAACAGATGCAGGGCATGTGCTTCTCACCCTAAAAAGAGTGCAGCAGGTCAGAATTGCAAGGCAGCAGTTCAGCAAGGCAGCAGTCCAGCAGAGTGGCAGTCCTTCACCGAACAGAAGTCCTTCTTCCTGGCACAGTATCCATGGGTCCAGAAGTGTACTGAAGTGTTGATGTCTGAAGTCCAGTATTTGTACCTGGAGCCCTTCCTCTTGAAGGTGGGGGAAGATTCTAGAAATCTCCCTTGAAGTCCCAAGTCATGCTGCCTTCCATTTCCTGGCACTAGACTAACTACAGGGGGTGAGCAGCCCTTCTGTAAGTAGGGCTGGGCCAGTGCCAGTGATGGCCCATCTGTGTACATCTAAGCTCTCTATTGTGTATGGCTGTCTAGGAGGAACACACAAAGCCCAACTGTCAGCTACCCCAGTCATGTGACCCAGGGATAGGTTATCAGCAGTAAGGCCCAGATTTATGGCCTGTGTGGTGCAAGGCAAAGCAGCCCTGCACCTCAGAGAAAGGACAAGAATGCACCATATTTATCCAATACACCACATTCCTGTCTTTTTCCCTGTGTTGGCATCCTTTTGGTAGCCTAGCGCCAACACAGGTACCTTTGCACTATGGTGCGAGTGGGCCTGCTTTAAATGCGGAAAGAGGTACCTTCCTGCACAAAAACAATCTTGAGAGGTGTTTTCTCTTTCTATGTCTGCTCCTTTTTATGCCTCACCTGGGGAGGTGTAGGATTTTGGTACAATCTCAGGTTTACCAGGGTCAGTAAATCTGAGAATAAGTAAAAAACAAGGGGAGTTGCGTGGGAACATCCATGTAATGCTCATGAAATGCCTCCCTATCACACAGTAGGGCAATACAGCGATTTGTACTGTGTTGCCTTAATCCATATCTTTTAAGCCATTCAAAGCCATGCAAAGTGGCTTTGCATGATTTCAAAAATATGACTTAGTCGTTTGGCCACTCATGTACCACATTGCATGATGCAAGCATGGCACACACCCCTCATCAATATGCTCCTATATAGCTAAGGCAGGAAAGTGCCACAAGTAGCATTTCCAAAATTGTAATTTAAAATCCAAGTTCTTCATAAGTTAGGATTTTTACAATTCCAAAGATACCAGACATGAACAAGTTACCAGCTCCCTTTTGGAGGTTACAGTTTATTAAATGTAATAAGGTAACTCTAATGTTATCCTATGGTAACGGAAAGGCCCTGAGGTAGTGAAAAACAAATGAAAGTGTTTTTCACTACCAGCACAGGTAAAACTTAAAACATTGACTACCATAGTGGTATAAGCACATGCTAAGCAAAACGGAAGGCCGTAGAATATAAACTGTCATTCACAATTTTTGTAAATATTGTATTTAAGCTCATTTTGTTATTTATGTATTAGACATCATTAAGAGTATTGAACCTGATGTGAATAAATAACCAATGGTACACTCCTGGCTTACCTTGGAATGTGAGGCCAATGGACTAACTGGGAGTTTGCTTTGGAATGTTGAGACAGCTCGACACTCAGAAGTGTTGAGGAGTTCATGAATAAACATCTTGAATTTACTCTTGGTCAGCGTGATTACTACACATAGGGGTGACCTAAATGTATTTAAATGAAATGTTTGGGCCTGGAAAAGGTTTATTTTGACTGGTAGACAATGTAATTTAAAACTGCACACAGAGGAGGATCTTTATGAAATATTGGCGCATGGCAACACAGCATGTCACCTAGCTGTACTGCCCAGCATCAAATGGAATGGGCAGGAATGTGACATATTTAAGCAATAAAGCATATTCCTGTCCTTTATGCCTGCGCTGGCACCCTTTTGGCAGCCTAGTGCCAACCGAGGCACCCTTGCACCATGGTGCAAAGGTGTCTGTGTTTCATGCAGGATTGTTTTTGAGCAGGAAGGGAGACCTTCCTGTACAAAAACAATTGTGGAAGGTCTTTTCCTTCTTCCTATATATGCTGCAACACACATAGAAGGAAAACACTGCCTTGCCTTACTCCATATATATGAGAACATTCAAAGGGGCTTTGCAGGGCTTCATAAATATATTTTGGTGGTTTGAACTACCGTTGTGTCACAAAAAGTGATGCAACTGCTGCACAAGTGGCTTGTAAATATGCCCTACATGCTGCAGTGACAGGCCAGAGACATGTTGAAAGGGCTACTTAAGTGGGTGGCATAATCAGTGCTTCAGGCCCACTATAGCAATTAATTTACAATTCTTGGGTACAGGTCATGCCACTTTACTAGGGACTTATACGTAAATTAAATTTGCCAATTGGCGATGAGCTAATTTTACCATGATGTGATGAGTGAGCACAGGCACTTTAGCACTAGTCAGCAGTGGCAAAGGTGTAAGGCCAGCAAAAAACAGATCAACAAAAATGGAGGAGGAAGGCACATTTTTGGGACAACACTACTTTATGGCTGACAGAGCTAAGTCAAGGGCAATTGGTACAAAAATATACAAAAATATATGGTGATAAAATCGTATCTAGATGATGAATGACAACGAAAGTAGGTCAACTAATGCCAAATATCTGTTGATGTGAAAACAAATTGTGTTGTCATTGGGAGGAAAACAGGCAAATGTACAACATAATGAGTCAAACTTAATACAATTACTGAGACAGTCCTCTATTAGTCATATTGATAAATGAAAAGAAATAAGTGAACAGATCCCAAGAATCAAAAATGCAATGCTAAAAATGAACAAGCATAAAAGATTTCAGGATTACCAAGCATCTGTGATCAGATGAGAGATGTAATTGAGCTGCAGGGGCGCAAAGATGCTCGGGTGTTTTTTGAGGTAAATTAAATTTGGAAAGTAAGAAAATATGCCATTCAAAACGGGCTTGGTAAGGCAACACATGCTTCTTCCTAGAAAATGAATGTTCAGTGCAGGGAGCCCAACAACCCATCCGTGTTATCTATTGTTGGAGCACAAAAAAGCAGATACCTACACTGCCTGAAGTAGATGCTTTTAAAAACGGCAGGTATGTCTCTCGCAAGAAGAATAGTACGTGTGGAAATGGAGCAGCATTAGTAAACAACTGAATTTGCGCTGATCAGGCTGTATGTGCCGCCATCCCCGCTGTGTAGGGGAGCGCCAGCCCAGCGTGGCCATCTCATTCTGCCAAGCCAAGCCTAATAATTAACTGTCAGCAAAATTTGACAAAACAATTTGGAAATTGCAGGTTCGCCAAATATAAAATCACTCATCAATTAATTAATCGATGTTCCCAATCCCTTACATTATCTAGATTTATCTGTCATGAGGCCCGCAGATTGTATCATGGGCCAATTTTCTTTCACCATTTTTACCATTGTGTTAATCTCTTCACTAAATGTGCTATATGTTCTGTTGGTTCTCTGGAGTGTGAGCACTTCTCTGGGGTTCACCAAAGCTCTTTTCATGGAGTGGGTAATTGAAAAACGAGGATAGTCTCGCTCACTGAGTTTCTGAATTAATTACTCTTCCTGAACTCTGTTTATGTAGAACAATAACGAAAGGTAACATTGATGCAAGTCTACAGGCGAAGGGTCCTGCTTAAATCTTGCACTGTAAATTTAAGAGAGAGAAAGGATGACGATTAACAGAAAAAATCAGAACCTTTTAGTGAGGAAATGCCACTCTTTGCATGGTCTCCCTATTACTGAATCTTATTGCTGGTTTTTTGTGTCTGCACAATGGGGCACTGCTGACCAGTTTGTTCCCGGGCACCTAAAACATGTAAAAACTGGCTAATGGCTTTGGCATATCTTACTCTCCTTTAAGAGACTTAAAGAGACTTAAAGAAGAGAAATGGTTCAGACACTATTAATAGCATTTATTAAAGTCCATTTCAGAGGTGAAATTCGATTTTTGAGAAAAGTAAACGTTCAGATATTTACCATTTCTATCCCTGAAGGTCCTGAAGGTCCTGAAGGTCCTGAAGGCTAATGTGCATTAGCCTGCCAAAGGCTTCCCGTGGCAGTGCTTGACCATAATGAAGTGTACATTCTGATCCTAGAGCAGACACAATGGTTTAGGCATGGTGACAGGATGGGCTGAAGGTGAGGTATGCAATACTTGTCAGCCCAAGAAGGCAGGCGTAAGGTTCAAGATTTTAATGTAGTTCGAAGGGGCAAGAGTGAGGCTTGCACATCCACAAGTAAACGTAAGGGGAGACATGAGGAGAGGAAGGCATTTGTTCTTCAGGACCTTTGTAGCCAGTAGGGCACCAGCACAGTAGGAGGGGAAGTGGATCTCAGACCCAGCTTGGAGCTGTTGAGGAAAAGGAGGAGAAAAAGAGAATACTCATTTAATTAAATACACCCCTGGCTGGCTTACAGGCTCCGTCCAAGGGCAGGAGGCTTGTGCCCATCTTGGATTTCATTTAGAATAGTGCACTCTGAGTTAGTTTGCAGTAAAGCAAGCAAAATGTATTGTAAAAGTTGGTAGGGTTGCCCCAGGAGTTTATTTGTCATTGGTTAGGAAGTGCCCAGGAGGCACAACCATTCACTGACTATTGAACTTTTTAAAATGGACCTCTCCCCTAGTTCCTTCTAATACTCTCTGGACATACAGAACAGAAGAGGTCAGGACCTGTTGTTTGAGACACTAGAAGATTGTGAGCTCCATAAAAAAAGACTAACGGCCTGATTTAGAGTTTGGCAGACAGATTACTCTGTCACACATCGGAAGAATATCCCGTCTGCTGTATTGAAAATGTATTTTATCCAGTGGCACTTGTAATATCACAGACAAGATATCTGTCACATTTGTGATAGAGTAAGCCCTCTACCAAATTGTAAAGTAGGCCCTAAGTCCAAAGGTTGAAATCTTGATCAAGTGAAGGCTTGTAAAATATTCACACAATGTGAAGATTTCATTGGCTACGAAATGTAGAATTCTTCCCACTTTTAGCTTTTTTTGCCAAAACCACTAGCTTTAGTGGGACTTCATCCAGCGGCTATACAACTTTGAGAGGACTTTAATGAATTCAGCCTGCAACCTTGCTCCACTGCAGGATTTCAACTTTCATTTCAGTGACTAAGCACCTGATTATGATACTGGCAATCCATAGACTGCCAATGTCATGGTGGCGGTTGGAACACAGATGTTGCATTGGTCCGAGCGCCACATTATGATGTTGGCAGGCAGACCCATCAACCTATCGCCATCCCTGCCAGGATCTTCAATCCCAACATGCAGGTTGTAATCAGCCAGGGTGGCACTGAAGTCAGCACCGCCCTGCTGATTACAACCTTGTTCTCAGCCTCAGGAGAACAGGTGCAGGGGGCCACAGAGGGGACCCTGCAGTGCCCATACCTGTGGCATTGGAAGTGCAGGAATCCCCCTGCCCAGTACCCTCGAAATGCATCTGAGGGTGCTGGAGCCCCCTGCGTGTGAAAGCATTGCCGCCGGCTCTATTACAAGCCGGCATCAATGCTGCCACCACTTTCCCACTGGGCTGACCACTGGAAAATTTTGGTTTCCGCTGATCAGCCCAGTGGAAAAGACCTAATGGGGCCGGCGGCGAGGTCACCAGAATGGCGGCATCCTTCCCATTAGGAGTTTGACAGAGGAGTGTTCCAGTCTGCCAAACTCATAGTCGGGCACTAAGTCAGAAGGTAAAATATTTGATCGAGACAAACCTGATTAGTGTATCTGACCTGTGGTCCATTGGAGTTAGCTTGAAATAGAGCCTATGTCCTGGTCAACTGTGAACAGTTAATACTGATTGGTGCTTTATTTTTTGTGCTCTCTCTGCCATAGCTACCAGGGTGTTGATCTCAGTCTTGAATTAATGAAACATTTTCCTGGACCTAACAGGTTAGTGACGGCCTTCCACTGCAAGTAATAATTGACTTTTTTACACTCTCCCGTTAGGAAAATAGATTAATGTTACTGCAAATACAATAAGCAATTACTTTTTCAACAACATTTGTAAATAGCTCATCATGCACAATAAACATTTCATTGTTGGACATCTTGCCCTCTCTAGTTCTGATTACATTTATAAAGGATCTGGATCTGTTGTGTTAAAGTACTTTGCTAGTAAACCAGTAGCATTGTTACCTTTGAAAGAAAAAAGAGCCCTGATTTAAGAAAATGATGCACAACTGGGCTAGCGCAGTTCTGTTTCAAAACAATTACCGCAAATGCACAGTAAGTTTCAGTGGGGGACGATCTGGAAATGTTCAAATGGCACAATGGGATGGCACATAGGACACAATGAATGCATGCAAAAGAGTCATATCGGGAGACATAGGGGGTTATTCTAACTTTGGAGGAGGTGTTAATCCGTCCCAAAAGTGACGGAAAAGTGACGGATTTACCACCAGCCGTATTACGAGTCCATTATATCCTATGGAACTCGTAATACGGCTGGTGCTATATCCGTCACTTTACCGTCACTTTTGGGACGGATTAACACTCCTCCAAAGTTAGAATAACCCCCATAGTGCCAGAATCAAAACCCCCCATTGCCACCGGAGCCTCACGTTTAGTGACGCTCTTGTGGCGCTATGCACTCCTCCATACTCACAACATGGTGGTAAGCCACTTTCTGTGGCTTAACACCACCTTGTAAATATGGCCCTTCACATGCAGTACTTTGCCCAGAAGCTGCGTGCAATCAGTGTGGCTGTGGCCATGCCACAACAACAACACCCATTGCATATTGTTGTTGCCCCAGATTTAAGTCTTATGTAAACCTGTGGCTGTGACTAAACCCAACCCCAGGGGTGTCTTTAGAATGGTGCAACAAGGACAAATGTTTCATATCCTGCAACACACATAGAAAGTGCAAATTCCTTGAAACTATTGTATTTCCAGCAGGAAGGTGTACCTTCCTGCCCAAAATCTATCACCCCCACGGCTCAGACATTCTTCCACCATGGCGCAAGGTTGTGTGCGTTGTTGCTTGACAGCAAATATTGCACTGCTGCAGGGACCAACACAGGGCTGCACCATATATGCTTGAAAATGATGCATCCAAGTGTATTGAAAGTGCCAGAGTGTGGCATTGCAAAATGTGGCGCAATGTTCCACTCCGTCATTTTCCTTGTAACTTGGGCATTAATGGGCCAACACTTTAGATGCACCCACAACTTCCCCCCATATGCACCAAACATTTCTCACCTATCTCAGCAATCAGTTCACTGTTGCCACTGATCCACCTGCCCATGTGTAACACTCTGTGTGCAACTTGTCCTAGGGTATTTGCACAGGGTTGCCCAACAACAACCTCTCACACACGTCAATGCACCATTTGGGAATGGGCACAAAAGTGAACACATACAACAAATGGGGCATATCTGAGATCATCATTTGTGCTGCTGTACAAGTAGCTTCCATTTCACCATGTAACAAGGTTGCCTGTGTTGTGGGAATGGTTGGCAGTGTGCACAAAGGGACATCTTCATGTGTAAGAACAGCCACAAATGCCATCAATGTTGCACTACAGGCTAAATGTCACTAGCCTGTACTGCAACAGTACCATTATACAAATAGTTGCCAGTGTGGATCAAAGCTTCCCATTCCCCTCTTGCCACATTAACAGTCACATAATACATGCACTGATCCACACTGTACATCCTTACACCACTATATGCCTGTGCCAAATATGCTTTGCGAGGAAAAATCCCTCCTGCAGGGAGGGAAGAACTAATGGGCCTGACAATACATAAAGATTGCACTGTGTCATCTAATTACCACATGTGTGCGGCCTGCTAAAGGCAGATTACAGAGCGACACAAGCATTATAAGCAATGGACCTCCCTGTCCTTTTCTGCCCTAGTGCCATCATTCATGGTGCCAATGCAGTAAAGCACCAAAATAGTGACAAAACTCATTAGAGTACTATGGGAATGTCCACCTTGGTGAACAGGAATGTAGTGGTCCAAGTACACACATTGTAAAGGTTTATTTGAAATTAAGAGGGGTGTCTGCGGCGGGCGCTTGGCAGTGGAAACTTTGATTTGTTGACAGATGTCACAACAAAGGACATACTGCTTAGTCTCTTTGTAGAGACCTGGCCACCAATAACGGGCCTGCAAGTTCAAAATTGTAGCTGCCACACCAGCATGGGCAGATGCCACCCCTTCATGCGCTGCTTTTATCAATTATGATCTTATGTCTTTGTTGGGGATGTCTCGTACGCCTATTCCTGGTATCTTAACTTCAGCATTCAGCATACTTCCCATACGATAGTAATATTTGTTAGGAAATCCTTTAGGATAGGGCGTACCATCACCCGTAGCTGTCACGGCAGCCCAAATGTCTGCGTCCGGTTTGGAACTCGAGCGAGTCACTGCAGCTACAGTGGCTACTGCCACTGCTGACATTGCGGCTTCATCAGCCAGTGTATTTCCAGCAACATGTATTCCAACACACTGGTGTCCAATTGTGTGCACAACATGGACATTCAGTAGCGTCTCTTTCAGGTCAGCTACTTTCCCCCACAGTAGTCTGTGTTTAATGGTGTTGCCTTTGGAATCTCTGAACCCATTCTGGCGCCAATAATGCAGGTATTCATTAAAGGATTGGACACAATAATATGAATCACAAACAGTCAGCGTAGGCTGTGCAGGATCCGTGTTTTCTAGTGCCATCAGCAGAGCTTTTAGCTCTACCAATTGTGCTGTACAATCCCCTAGGGTCTATGTAGAGGAAAAAATGTATCCCCCTCCATATAGCCACTTACGACTGCGCAAGCAGCAGAATATTGATGTTTAGTTCCAATGGCAGGTTGTGCAGAGCCATCGGTGTACATGACTCTATAATATTGCTCAATAGGCAAAGTATTTGCTGGAACTGGATATTCTATTTCATATTATAAAAATTCCTGAGTTTGTAACTTTGGGTCAAAGATGTAGTCTGCATTAGTGGCTGTCAGAGACGTAGCCCATTGTATCCAACGTGGATGTAATTCTTTTGCGTTTGGAATGCTAAATTTTGTAACAGCCTCTAGGGCTGGGATTGGAGCAACGACAATAATGCGTTTTCCTTGGGCAAGAGGTCTTTTTTTAATGACAGCCATCTGCACAGCAGTGAGAATTTTCTCAGTGGGAGCAAAGCGTTGTTATGCCGCTGAGTACAAGTGCAATTTGTATGCAATTGGGACTGTCTCACCTTCATTAAATGTCATGTAGGTGAAACTGATGGCCCCAGCTATCACTCTGATGACCAAATGTGTTTTGTTGTCCCTCGTATGTAGGTGTTGTGCTGCAAGCAAATCTGTCTGCAACTCTCGAAGTATATGTGTATGTTCAATTGTCCAGAATTGACATATTAAGTCATATAAAGGTTTTATGTGTGAAGCGTACTCTGGAATGTAGGTTCTGTCAAAATTTAGGAAACCCAATAGTGATTGGAGTTTTTTTATCGTATTCAGTGGTTGTAATTGTGCGCATTTCTCCAAGAATTGTGGCCCTAGGTTCTTCCCTTCACTTGACAGCTCATATCCTAGGAACAGGACGCTGAGGAAGGTTATATTTGTTTTTTTAAAGTTACATTTGTAGCCAAATTCAGCAAACCCTACAACAATGCGGGCTACCCATCTTAAATGTTGTAGTAATTCATCAACCGTGAGATGGATATCATCTACATAGGAAAATGCTTCAGGGTCAATCTCGTGCAAAATAGCAGTGACACGAGCTGCGAACAGTCCTGGGCTGTTCTTATACCCCTGAGGTAAACAACAGAATATTTTCTGGGAGCCTAGTGTGCTGAAACTTGTTAAGTCTCTACTCTCAGGCGTTATATTCTGGCAGAAAAACCCATTGGAAATGTCTAGTGTTGTTTTGTATTTTTTACGCACTATGTTGCTCATTAGTGTTGTGCTATGCGAGTTTTGGATAGCATAGGTATGTGTATGACTGTTTAAATGTCTGTAGTCTAAGACTATTCTGTATGAATGGTCTGGTTTAACTATGTGGCATATCGGGTTATTCATTGGCGAGACACAGGGTTCAATCACACCCTGGTACTCTAATTGCGTGAATATTTCTCTCACTGGTGCTTTTGCTTCATGTTTTACTGGATACTGCTGTTGTGGCTGAGGTTCACTTTTAATTGGAATTACATGGTAGGGGGATTCTTTATCCCATTCCACGTGATTTCTGTATAATGCGGGTGCTTGTGCCAAAGCCCATTCAATGGAATAGGATTCAGTGACTTCCTCTGGAACAAGGGGCGAGAAAGAAGGCTTAATGACTTCTTCTCCATACGGGCAGGTACGGACAAAGTCAGGTGGCCAATCTTGTTCGGCCAACCAGATATCATATACTTTTACTATGCGATCTCAAAAGATTGCGTCTATTGTGCATTCAATGTCTCCTTCTAACTGTAATGTAACTTTGTACACCCTATCAGGAGTGGAGGTAAGCATGTCCGCAGTTTCTACTTGTATAAAGTCATCAGTTGGTTTCACCTCCAGATGCTCTAGAAGAATCCGGCGAACTATTGTGACCTCTGCTGCGCTGTCTAGCAAGGCTAGAGCCCAATTGTTGGTCTTCAAGAGGACCCTCTTCCTGTGTGGCATGTGCAACTGCGACTGCTGTCACCTTTTTCTTTTTAGATTGTTGTTTTTGTTGGGCGGGTTTCTCTTCCTTCTTAACAGAAACCTCTGGAGAGCGTTGTGATTCCTGTCTCGTTTCACGTACTCTGTTCTCCGCTCTGATCGCCCACCTCCCT
This sequence comes from Pleurodeles waltl, assembly GCF_031143425.1. Classification (NCBI taxonomy): domain Eukaryota; kingdom Metazoa; phylum Chordata; class Amphibia; order Caudata; family Salamandridae; genus Pleurodeles; species Pleurodeles waltl. Next base: position 847,479,263 of record NC_090448.1, read on the forward strand.
CATTTATTTTTTCTGATAAGTCCTGAAAGGAACGAGTTTGGCGTGTATCAGTGTATTGGTATCTATCAGGCGTTTTTATATTATCTCTATTTCGGAGACTATTCCTATTCTGTGGGGTCTCCATCCGCGGAGATTCTCCCCTCTATTTCTTAGGAGTTTGTTGCTTTTTATCCCAGCGTTTCTTACTACCCTCAGGTGCTTGCTTAGGGGTATCTTTGTTCGGTTTACCCTGAAATTGTGTTTTTCGTGGTCTGGCCCCTAAGCTATCTCGACCAATACTTGAATAGGTCTCTGCTATTATTTTAGGCAGCTCTCGTTCCTGATTCTGTTGTGGAACGTCACAAAGCTGCATGCGCACTGCAAGTGCGACCGCTTCCCCTTTAAGATTACTTAAAATGATTGAGGATACTGTGGCAAAATTGCCCATCAATTGCATCCCCAAATCTAGGGCCGGGGCAGCCCCGTATTCATCTTGAATTTGTTTCAACACTTCTGGTAAGTTGGCAAGTGTTGGTGTACCGTATGTGGTTGTATAGAGCACTGCAAATTCCACGCCCCAAGTATTACAGTTTTCTACTGTAGGGACCATCCCAAAACGCAGGCACATTGTTAATATTCTATGTTTATTCTGAGGTCCCGTATGGGGAAATACTGCTTCCAGCGTATTCATTTTCTGTGCTAGCCAAAACCGAGTTTCCTCTCTTTTGCTGGTACTTTACCCGTAATGGAATGTACTGTTGCAGGATTTATACCTGGGGTCGCTGCATGTGGATGTGCTGGAGCTGCACGTGCTGGGTTTGTATTAAGTGTTTGCATCACAAATTGTACTAATCGTCTATATATCACCATTAATTCAATGTATAAGCAACGAACCTCAGCTACTGCTAAATTTGCAACCGCAGGATGTGGTGTATAGGTGGCCAATAAAGGCCAGATAGGACCGTCATTAGTTAGTGGACCTAACCTTACTGGTAATATTGTGTGTGGTAGGGTGCCATCAAGCCAATTATTATGTTCTTGATAAGATAGAGGTATTTCTAAATATGTGTATGCTCTGTATTGTCCAGGCGCATTCGCAGAAATGTATTTGTGTTCCCATCAACTGCTGGAAATGTGACCCAAGAGTAAAAAAGTTCAGTTCTATAAACTGCAATGGCGTCCACCACAAATGTGACTGGACCCCACTGGGCCATTAGGCCATTCGTTAATAAATGTGGTGTTAGAGTTTGTCTCATGTTAAACGCTATTTGTACCTGTTTGGGATTCGCCATGGTAGTAACACTATGAGTTCAGAGAAGGCACACCAAAATGGGGTTTTCCTTTTAAAGTTCAAGCTTGAACAACCTCCAGCTGTAGTAGGATTACCTACAAAGCTGTGGTGGAAATCCTCAGCACCACGGACGTCTCCGCATACGGCATTGAGGTGTCATTATATATAATGAGACAGAGATGCACCTGGAGGACCCAAAAATTAGAGCCTGACCAAACGTTGGCAGTGCCATGTCACGTTGGCTCTCATTATTCTAATGAGACCACTGGATTTTGAGCAGCAAGATCGTCCACGGTGTGGGAGACTAAGGGGGTTATTACAACTTTGGAGGAGGTGTTAATCCGTCCCAAAAGTGACGGTAAAGTGACGGATATACCACCAGCCGTATTACGAGTCCATTATATCCTATGGAACTCGTAATACGGATGGTGGTATATCCGTCACTTTACCATCACTTTTGGGACGGATTAACACCTCCTCCAAAGTTGTAATAACCCCCTAAGTCTGACCCAATGTGGGTGACACCTGACGCTCTAAATCCGGGTTTTGCTCCGGCTAACTAGAAGTGCCTCATCTCTACCAAAGGGTAGGGATGATTGGGCAGCCGAACGCATGACATATTAGGCTTCTCAGGGAAGTCGTGGTCACTCAGGTCGCATCCGGTTCTCTCATTCACAATTTAGGGCCTCATTCCAACCCTCCCGGTCATAGACCGCCAGGGTGGCTGTCCACGGAAGCACCGCCAACAGGCTGGCGGTGCTTCATGTGGAATTCCGACAGCGGCTGTAAAGCCGCGGTCGCCCAGCCGGGTCCGGCGGTTTCCCGCCGGATTAGCCCCGGCTGGGAGAATCCTCCATGGTGGCGCTGCTGGGGATTCCGACCCCCTTCCCGCCAGCCTGTTTCTGGCGGTTTTCACTGCCAGAAACAGAATGGCGGGAACGGGTGTCATGGGGCCCCTGGGGGCCCATGCACTGCCCATGCCACTGGCATGGGCAGTGCAGGGGCCCCCTAACAGGGCCCCAGCATGATTTTCACTGTCTGCATAGCAGACAGTGAAAATCGCGACGGGTGCAACTGCACCCGTTGCACCCCTGCAACACCGCCGGCTCCATTCGGAGCCGGCTTCTGTGTTGCAGGGCCTTTCCCGCTGGGCCGGCGGGCGCTCCCTTGGCGGGCGCCCGCCGGCCCAGCGGGAAAGTCTGAATGGCCTCCGCGGTCTTTTTACGGCGGACGGGCCAGTTGGCGGTTTCCACTTGGCGGGCGGTGCCCGCCGCCTGCCAATATTGGAATGACCCCCTTAGTCTCATATATAAATGACAAACAGAAGCAGTATATGTTTCAATAATTGGTTTAATAAAACGACTGCATCTTATACAGCAAAGCGTGAGCTGCAATAACCAGGACGACACCACATGACACTATTAAAATGGTGACAAGGAGAGTGAAGCATAAGAATAACGCTATCATATTGTCATTAGGATCGATGGACTATTTCCTATCTAAGTCATAATCTGAGCACAGCATGTTAAGCTCTAATTCTGCCTTTCATGTTTCCCAAGGAAGACATCAACCCTCATACCTGAGCAAAGGCCTGTGGTCTGCGTTAGCGTTTGAAGCGAAGCATTCAGTAATCAGCATATAGTCGTGGTTCCCTGGCTGGAATCTCCCTCTTAACGTGTAATGGGACTAGGAAGGTTTTTTATAATAACACAGATGATGTTCTGATAAAATGTCCCTACGTAAGGATGTGTATTTTTCTACGAATGTTGGAGACTAAACTTCTACCATGTTCACCGGCAATGTACCAAACTGTAGCCTTGAATGAAGCACAGAGTGATCAAGAATGTCTTGTTTGAGAACACAGTGCTGGGCTAAGCAAAAATAGTTAGATAGATGAAAAATAAAACAAGACCGTAAAACTGGTTATTAAAAAAATAACAATGCGAAGCAGAATCAAATATATCTAGGTTAAAGTGCGCAGCGGCCTAGTGTGTTAAACTAACGTGCATGGAGCTATAACTAAAATGGCTACACAATAGAACAGTTCTATGTGAAAAAAAACGTTGGGCGCTATTAGTTCTCTTCTGCGCACTCCTGCATCAGTGTTTTGTTTTTCCCATTCCTCCAGTTGTTCACCATTGTTGTCATCTTCCTCTTTGGGGGCATCTACTTGTTAATCCCAGGGAACATGTGTGCATAGACAAATGTGCAAAATGGCACATGCAAGGATTATTTTTCAGACAAGGGGTGGTGCATATAACTGTCCTCTGCCTGTGAGATGTAGGCACCTGAACCTTGATTTGAGGAGGCCAAATGTCCACTCCATGACATTTTTGGTGGATTTCCAAAAGGTGTCATGACCTATGGCTGGATGCCGTAACCTTGGTCAGATACAAAGGAATGTGAGAAAATGTGTCACTCATTCACATTAGTTAATTGCTAGGTGCCGTGGCCTCTATTTGTTTTGAGTGGAGTGGTATATCAGACTTACATCTGGTGTTGTGTATGTTTCTGTATGGGAGGATGGTTGTATTAGTCTGTGGTGGTCCACTTTGCAATCATGGTTTGTGGCTTAGGTACATGGTGATTGAAACTGGAATTATTGTCTGACAATTCACTCAAGCCAAATGTGTGCAGTTGTCTCTATATTTGAGCCAGGGGACCTCCTAGCACAACATAAGCCTCATTTTAATAGACACTGCTGTGGGCCAACTAGGCAAATGATTACAGCGTTGTGTTTTCAAAGTGGCATTACCCATGCAGTGCAACACTTAGTGAACCTTTGTGCCACAATATGCCTGTGCAAAGCATCATGTATGCACAGGGTGTATTCCCCCATTGGACAAAAGCTAAATGGTGCAGAGGAATGTAAGAGGTTCCAATGCAGAAATTTTATCAGATACTTTTAATGCCTGCACAAAGCAGGCATAATTATGGGACATACTATTGCTTTAAGTGTGTCCCTATGTACTGTGCAGGATTTGCACCATACCATTTATCCTACACAGTCTATCAATTGCATCCATCTTGGTGACACATTGGCTCCTACTCTGCACCATAGTGTGCCATATATTGAGTACAGCACACACACATGTTGGGTTTAGGGGGTGTAAATGTGCTCTAATAGCTAATATAGCACTGCTTTAGATGCTGCCCAACTTTTCTGACATGTGGCTCTTAGTCCTTTCCCTTTAGACCTGCAGATTGATGTAGTGGAAATGTGTACCTATTTTGTGAGCTGTGTACCATGTACCAGGTGTAGGGCCCTGTGTATTACATGTGAAACCCACCCCTTTGCCCTTGAAATACCTTCCTTGCAAAAAGTGTTGTTTTTGGCAGTTGCTGGCTGGCATATGTATGTGCATGAGGTTCATATGCCCAGTGTGGGACAGTTATATGGGATGTATTGTGATGTATGCAAGATTTTTCAGACAGCTGTGGGACAGGACAGGGCATGCAGTGCTTTTCTGCACTGCCCTGCATTAGGGGGCAGGCTCTGCTAATTTCCATGTATCCTCATTCATGTGCATTTCTGGCCTCTCCCTGTACATTGTCAGTAGTGCATCTGCTGCAGTCCGTTGTTGGTACCGTTGCATCAGGGTATGGATATGTGGTATTTCCAGGTAGGCTTGTTGGTGTACTGTGAGGTGTCCATTCCTGCACATGTTCTTTCATTGATGGTCATGTTGTATTTCAATGTGTGCTGCACTATGCACCACACAAGGGAAAGTTGTACACAATGAGTATACCAAGGATCGTTTTCTGACATGTAGATGGTGATCGAACTACTTACGTGGCAATAGATTTCAGGGCTGCTTGAGATTTCTGCAACATAGTCAATGTGGGGCAGTGCCAATATGTGAGTTTTTTTATATTTGAAAGGCCAATGCTATTCACACAGCAGAGCGTTATGTGTGAAGGATCTGTGTTTTGTTGTGAACCTGTGGACACATGCAGTTGTTTGAGGCAAGCTTTTGAATTCATAGGGGACATTTCTCCACCTGTCCTTCCAGTGATATATCAGTCAGGTGGTACCAGGGACTTTTAGATATGGGTATATTTGAAGGTGATGTGCAATGCATGCAGTGTAGTGTGGCATGTGGCATATGTGTTGTGGTTTATACATCTGTGTTTCCCTGTCCATGTTTGTTTGGGGTTGTGTTTGTATTGTTTATATAACAAGTTTTGTGTGTTGTGTGTGTTCTGATTTGTATGGCATCTTACCTACGAGTAGGCCATTGCCATTTTGTCTATCCTAGAACTGTTGGATAATAACGGAGTGCCTGAGGATGTAAGCATCATGAAAGACTGAAGGATATTTTGCAAGAATGTTTGTGATAACTCCACGGTGGGCCTCGATGGCCTGCACATCGATCGAGTGGGTATGTTTGTTGTTCCTACAGAGGTGTTTGGTTGCTGCAGGAGGAACAGGTGGGACATGGCTGCAGTCCATTGTACCAGCACATGCGGGAAGCCAGCAGTTTGGTAGAAACCTTGCTTGGTCTCCTTCTGCAGTTTTTGGGTGTTGGGGAACTGAATGTGGTGTTGTGTGAGTCTGATGACGGCGTCCATAACCTTCATAAGGAAGGCAAAGAGGGATGGTTGTGAGCTCCCATCCACTTGTGCCACAGACATATGGAATGAACCTGATGCCAGCAAGTGAAGGACAGCCAGGAGTTTGGTCATGGGTGCAATTGCTGTGTGACTCTGCACAATTGTTGTAATGTCTGGGGCAATGTGGTGGATCAGGCGTAAAATAGAATCCCGCCTTATACAGTAGAGTCTGATTACCTCTTCTTCCCTGAGGGCCAGGATACGTACACGCTGGTGAAAGATCCTTTCCCGCCTTCTCCACTGTGTTTGTGGCTGCTGTGGTGGTGTTTGCAGTTGGTGCAGTGGTGATGGTGGCACTTGGAATCTTCGCTGTCATCTTCTATGGGTGCCGAGTTGTAGGAGTAACATTTCCATGTTGTCCAGTTGCTTTCCAATACTCCTTCTGTGTGTTTCCCTTATGTAGTTGTGTGTGGGCCTCTTTTTAATGCCTGGTCTGACCAGCCATTCAATTTTGTATGCAAATCGGACTTAGCATAATTTTTTGGAGCTGGTCCTTTGCGTGCGTCATTTTTTCCATTGGGTTCTAAATTTGGCGCTAGAGGCCTCGTGTAATTTTTTAGGAAAAAGACGTAAGGTGAGGTGGCACTCCCAAAAAATTATTCTAGGTCAGATATTTTGAAGTTAAACTGCTCTAGACTCAAACTATAAATATGCTGTTCAATTAGCGCTGCTTTGTATACAAAAAATGTCACAAATGCAGTGCTAAATCTTCTTAAATCTGGGCTAAGGTTTTTGCTTATCAACCCCATAAGTCTTCCTCTTTTCTGAGAATTGTTTTCAAAATATTGCACAGCAGAATACTGTGTTATTTTGATACTATTCCTATTGTGTAGTAAATCAGTATTAGGTCTCCAGTGTCTTTGGCCTATTTTGATGGTGTTTGCAAAATTATGATGTAGGCTACTGCTCGGTGTTAGTCTTCCCTTCATATTCATTAAAGGAATTCTAGTTTTTTCCAAGACAACAAAACTCTGAGGTGGATGATATGTATTCATCATACATAAATAATAAGTGACCTAAAATCCACCTTCCCTCGCTATAACTTTCATTTGTGATAGTTTCAGATTGGATTTAGAGGCACAGACAACCAATGCAGCTTTTTTCTTGGCAATCATTTCAGAGAAGTAAACATCTCTCACTCAAAGAAATTTTAATAAATGTGCTTTTCTCCCAGAGATTCTAGTTTCAAGCAGGAGCACTATATCCCCTTTCAGTCTGCTGTAATAGCCCATGATCATTCATCTTTTTATAAGATAATTGAATGTCATAACATTGAATGATATCAATTTAAGGTTACTTGTGAATATATATACATATAAAGGTGAAGAATATTCCTTCCTTGGAGGTCCTCAGAGATTGAGGTATTGACATGTCCTGCATAAAATACAGCTTCAGTGAGAAGGTAAGATGAGAGATAGGATATATGAATAAACAGAAATAGCACAACCATTTAGTATGGTGAAAGACCCAACCCCCTTTCTTTCAGTGCCCCATGACGCAATGTGACCCCAGATATATCAACCAAGACAATTATCATGGCATTCCCACAACCCCTCTAGCCTCCTTTGTGAATTGCAAAAGATTTTAGAAGCTTGAGGAAAAACCATACACACAAATAAATTTTTCACTTTACCTGAACACCCAAAATACATGTAATCTGAGGAATTCATGCAACCCTTTTAAAGATGTATGAAAAATTCAGCATTTTGTGGTAGTTTGAAACAAATGAAATATTGATGGTAACATCAATTCATACAGATTTATGAGCCACATTTAGGAAAATTAGAATTAGCCAAGGTAATGAAACAAAGAAATAGAGAGGTAAAACTTCACATCCACTTGATAAAGTACCCTTCCTAGTTCCTGGATACTTAGCCAAAAATGATCAAAGAGAGTCAGGGTTTTTAAAGAAGTGAATGTCCTCTTTGCACATGATTATCATTCTTGATGGACCTTTAGAACCATATCTAAAGTACAGTTTTTTCATTTTCACAAAAATATTGAATTAAGACGTTCTTTTAATGGCTACATCTATCAAGTAGTTGTGTTTTCTAAGTAATGATGGGTGAAAAATGCTCATTTACGATCCCAATCCAGTTTTAGTCTTGGATGAGTCTAGTATCATAACACTATTGTAAAAATGTAAGGTATATCATTTCACAGCTCTGGAATGATGATCACTTTCTATCGCAGAGGTTGAAACACAATAAACCCTCTAGAGTTCAAAGCCATGTGGAAAGATTAGCTTGGTGACCTTTGGACACTGGTTGTTCCATTATAACTAATGCGTTTGTATGTTAATAATGAAGTGTGTTCATTGAATATTTTTGATTACATTTTATTTTAGGGTTTTCAAGTTTTTAGATTTTATGTAATATATTTTATTTGTATGATTTTCAATTTATATTCCTATTAAATGTTTGGTTTTTCTGTACATGGGATTTAGAAAAGTGTTATCATATATGTTGGGTGTTTAGTTCTGTGTAGTATAGTAAATGTCAACCCCCAAATATGCACTTCTTTTCTGGGTTTGGAGTTACAATAATGTATTTGAACCCACCTCATTTGTTCACTTTCCTCAATGTTGGTGTGTTAGACCTGGTATCCTTAGGCTGGTCTTACCCCAGACATTTTGCCTTTCACCTCCTGATTTTAGCTGTATCTTTTTGTTGGCCTATGGACTCTGAGCACTTTACCACTGCTAACCACTGCTCTGCTAAAGTGCATGTGCTCCTTCTCTAAACATGGTTACATTGAACACCGAACGGCCACGTCAGTAGAAACAAACACTGCGGTGGTAACCGCCAGCAGACAGGCGGAAGACAATGTACCGCCCACACTATTATAAGGCACCAATCCGCCCACTTTTCCGGGGTGGTACCAACGCCATCAAAAGCACAGCAGAAACAGTCTTTGGAAGGGAAACAACTCACCTCTTGATACCCAACAAGGAACCAGAATGCCAGGGAGCCCGAACTACAGGTGATACCAATGTTGGTGTATCTTCTTATCTACCAGGAGTAGGAAGGACGGCGGCGACGACCACGGTGAGTACTGTACCAAGCACACAGGGGAGGGGATGAGGGAAAAGAGAGTCACATACACATGCAAAACCCCCACCCACAACAACACACACATACATATCCAATCACATCACAGATACACCCCTTCACCCCCTAGAAGAACGCAAGGACCAAACGAAATGAGTTTAACTAGTGTTATTTCAAACAATCAGATAGCCCAAGCGAACAGTAAAGAATCAGTATATACAAATATTTACAGCAAGTACACAAGTCCGTACACTGCCCCATTACATGTCCGTGGACCAGTGGTCCCAAAAAGCATGGGCAAAGCCCGCACATAACACCTGCCTCAAAACGGAGAGAACACTGCAGGGGCATCAGGTCAAACAAAAACAGGCACCTCAGGGGGAAGGGGAGAGGGGCACCTCTGCAGGATGATGGGACGACCCCACTGCTCCTCGAGGGGGGCTCCATGCCCACTGCCTGGTCCTGGGGAGTGCAAAGCCACAGTCTCTCAAGTGGGTGCTTTGCCACTGCTTGGTCCTGGGGAGTACAAAGCCACAGTCTCTCAAGTGGGTGTTTTGCCCACTGATGGTCCTGGGGAGTACAAAGCCACAGTCTCTCAAGTCTCTCAAGTGGGTGGTTTGCCCACTGCTTGGTCCTGGGGAGTACAAAGCCACAGTCTCTCAAGTGGGTGGTTTTCCCACTGCTTGGTCCTGGGGAGTACAAGCCAAACTCTCAAGTGGGTGATTTACCCACTGCTTGGTCCTGGGGAGTGCAAGGCCATAGTCTCCCAAGTCGGTGACATGTTCCACTGGTTCTGGAGGGGGCTTGGTGCCCAGAGTGCTTCATCCTGCCAAGGACTGTGTTAGTGGATGCTTTTTTCCACTGGTTCTGGAGGGGGCTTTGTGCCCAGAGTGCTTCATCCTGCCAAGGACTGTGTTACTGGATGCTTTTCTCCACTAGTTCTGGGGGGGCTTGGTGCCCAGAGTGCTTAATCCTGCCAAGGACTGTGTTAGTGGATGCTTTTCTCCACCGGTTCTGGAGGGGGCATTGTGCCCAGAGTTCTTCATCCTGCCAAGGACTGTGTTAGTGGATGCTTTTCTCAACTGGTTCTGGAGGGGACTTGGCTTGGTTCTCAGAGTGCTTCATCTTGCTGAGGACTGTGTTAGTGGATGCTTTTCTCCACTGGTTCTGGAGGGGGCTTGGTGGCCAGTGATGCTGCACTTGGGGTGTGGTAGTTCCCATTCCCTCAACTGGGTGTCTGAGCCACAAGATTTTGAGGTAACCGGTGGCATGATACTCCATGGAGGCAGAGCCACACTCCTCCTTGTGACAACTTAGGCTGAAAACTGCTGGAGCCTTGGACGGCTGCCCACTGGGGATGCTGCTGATGTCCGCTGTAGTGGCACTGGCTGGGCATGTCATGGGGGAGGTAGCGGTGGCTGAGTCGGTGTCTGGGGTGGAGATACTGGTGGTGCTGTCTGTGGTGCAGGTGTCTGTAGTAGTGGAGGGAGACACCTGGGGGGTGATTCTAATTCTGGCGGGCGGCCCGCCAGAATTCCGCCCCCATAATACCGCTCCGCGGTCAGAAGACCGCGGAGGGTATTATGAGTTTTTCCCTGGGCTGGCGGGCGGTCTCCAAAAGACCGCCATTGGCATGGGCATGGCAGGGGCCCCCAGGGGCCCCGCGACCCCCCCTACCGCCATCCTGTTCATGGTGGCTTTCCCGCCATGAACAGGATGGCGGTAGGGGGGGTCAGAATCCCCCATGGCGGCGCAGCAAGCTGCGCCGCCATGGGGGATTCTGAGGGCAGCGGTAAACCGGCGGGAGACCGCCGGTTTACCCTTTCTGACCGCGGCCAAAGCGCCGCGGTCAGAATGCCCTGCGGGGCACCGCCGGCCTGTCGGCGGTGCTCCCGCCGACCCTCGCCCCGGCGGTCAAAGACCGCCGGGGATAGAATCAGCCCCCTGGTGTTCTCCTTCAGCCTCAGATGGCTGCCCACTAGGGATGATGCTGGTGACTGTAGTTGTGGCAGCTGCCGTGCAGGTGGTGGTGCAGGGGGCGGTCGTTGCAGCGGTGCTCACTGTGGCACAGGTTGCTGGCCTGTCATGAGAAATGGGGGTCACAAGTCTCTCACCCGGAGTCTCTGTGCCCTGAGGTGACTTTCTTTTGCTTTTGTGTCACTTCCCCACCTTGGTGGTCGCTGCTGGGTCCTTGGCACCATCCTCTTTGGTTCTGGATGAGGCCTTGCTGGGTGGGTGGTGCAGCTTTCCTCTTCTGCATGCTGGCCCCTTCTTTACCTTGCCAGGTGGCGGAATCGGGTGGTCATTGGCTTCAGTAGGTGGCACACTGGCAGCCCTGATGAGTGCTCCCTTCGATCCTCCCGGACTTGCAGGGACCACAGTGGACGACGATTTGGTGGCTGAGGTGCTGGTCTGGGCTCTAGACATCCTGGCGCTAGGGGAAGGACGGGAGGAGGTGTAGGGAAGAGGTCAATGTTAGCCAGGAAAAAGGAAAAGTTTTTTAGACACACTGGGACGGGAAGATGGAGGGGGTTTGGGACTGGAGGAAGAGGTAGTTGTTGTAGGAGGTGTACGTCTGCTGAGTTTGGGTGAAAGTGCATGGGTTGGAGGCTGTTGTGAGGTGGATGGCTGTTGAGTGGGTGTGTGCCTGCGTTTGTGTAGTTTGGGAGGAGGGCTCACAGACACTCTGAGAGAGGAAACAGGGGACGTGTGAATAGTAGTGGGGGTGGTGATTGCATTTGAGTGGTGTGTAGTGATGAGCGTGCTGGAGGTAGTGGCTGAGGATGTAGTGCATGCAGGTGTGAGTGGAGACGAGACTGGGAGGAAGGTGGAGGATATGGAGGAGGGTGACACAGTGGAGGCAGTGGATGTTGATATGTCTGCATGTGTATGGTGCTTGTGTGAGTGCCTGTGAGATGTGTGGTGCTTATGTTTGCCTGAGCCACTTTTATGTGTTGATGTGTGTGCATGCTGGTCTGACGGTGTGCTTGGGATAGGCTGAGGTAAAGGGGATTGGGTCTGGGTAGTGGAAGTTGGAGAGGGGAGGCTGGGCATAGGGACAATGGCTGCCATCAGTGCTGAGGCCAGAGCCTGAAATGCTCTCTGTTGGGCTGCCATGTCAGAATTAATGCCCTCCAGGTATGCATTTCTTTGCTGCAAATGCCTCTTGACACCCAGGATGGCATTCAAAATGGTTGACTGCCCAACAGTGAGGGATCTCAGGTCAATAGCCTCCTCACTGAGGGCAGCAGGGCTGACTGGGGCAGGGCCTGAGGTGCCTGGGGCGAAGGAGATGCCCACCCTCCTGGGTGAGCGAGCACAGAAAACACAGTGAGGGGCTGCTGGGAAAGCGTGCTGGTAGGGGGGGTGGCGACTGTACCTGTTGTTACGGTGAGCACAGAGGTGCCCACCACCGCACAGGTGCTCCCATCAGAGGAGGAGTTGCTTTCGCTGGTGTACCCTCCTGTCCGCGTCATGGAGCTCCCCTCGCCCTCCATCCCACTGGTGCATTCAGACTTCATATATTCACCCTCCTGGGCCATGTGGAATGCAGCTCCCTCCATCTCCGGTGCCTCTGCTCCTCCACCAGATGATGTTAATACACAAAAGGACTGGGTGACAAAACAAAAAGGGGTGGAAAGACAGAGGAGACACATGGCCAATGCCAGCAACACCACTACCATTGGTGGACCCAATACACAGGGAGCAGCGCTATGCATTAGGCCATGCAAAAGTAGTTAGCAGGAAAAACACCTGCCCATGGGGGATTATGCCTAACCCCATTTGCTGCACACCTGGAACCCACAGGAGGCTGACTAGCTGTAGATGGCCACTGCCACTATTGGGGTTGGAGTGCCACAGAGCCTGCCTAAAAGGGACCTACCCTACCAAGTTTGCCCTGGCCTAGGGGAACCCGCAGCTTACACCCCCCCACCCAGACACCTCATAAAGCATGCAGATTCAGCTGAATGAGAATGTACTCACCCCCTTGTGGCTACTGTGATGCCCTCAAGCACCCATCCAACTCCGGATATGCCACCGCCAGGATCCGGAACATCCGGGGGGTCATGGTGCAATGGGCACCCCTTCCACGTTGGGAGGCCATCCCCAGCTGGGCCTCCGCCGTCTCCTTGCTCCAGCGGCGCAGGTTCTCCCATCTCTTGTGGCAGTGGGTGCTCCGTCTATGATAGACCCCCAGGGTCCGCACTTCCTTGGCGATGGCACGCCAAATACCTTTCTTCTTGTGGGCTCTGACCTAGAGGAAAGGTACAGGATGAAAGGAAATTACTCCCCCCTCCAGTTTATCATACTCATTGCCCACTATTTCCCACCCATGCCCTGACACACATACACTCACCATCCTCACATGCAGGCCTCAGCCCCCCCACATGTATCTTCCATCCACACCACTCCATACATTCATGTCCCACGCATCATGCTCACAGTTTACTCACCTGTTTGTCTGGAGGACCGTAGAGTAGCGTGTACTGGGGGAGGACCCCATCCACTAGACTCTCCAACTCCTCCGAAGTGAAGGCAGGAGCCCTTTCCCCAGACACTCGAGTCATTGTTGCTTCCAGACACAGGTCACAGCAGCACTTGCAGTGTAGGTCCTCTCCTGTTGAAGGTCAGATATCAAGTGAGTGAACAGTTAGAAAATGGCAGTCACTTCTGCGGCGGTGCGTACTGTCACCACCGGTGGACATCGTCATTGGCTCCTGGAACCCATAGGGCCCAATGATAACCAATGTTGAATTGCGCAGCGGTCTTTGACCACCGACCGCGACGCTGCACAATGCCAGCGCAGTTACCTAATTTCCCCTTGTCCCTCCTTACAGGTCAGGCAGCCTCCATTTCAGGGTGGCACATTGCAGGGCACCTAACTGCGTCACAGCACATATGGGCAGAAATACAGGCAGACAATGCCACACACGGATTTACTCACATTAGTACAAAAACACTTGTCCAACCTATGTGGTACATGACCCTCTGCTCACCATTCTCCTCCATAGGGCACATCCGCTGAGGCAGATGATGAGATGGCATCATCCTCCGGTGTACAGACCCCTGGTGGACCTGTCGACAATGGAAGAAAGACACATCATTATCACCTACAGACTTGATCGTGCCACAATCCAAGAACTGTGTGCCCAATTGGAGGCAGACCTGATGTCAGCTATCCGCCATCCCACAGGTATCCCCCCTCTAGTGCAGGTCCTGTCAGTGCTCCATTTCCTGGCAAGTGGTTCCTTTCAAACAACAGTGGCCATAGCATCAGGGATGTCTCAGTCAATGTTCTCTAACGTGCTGTCCAGAGTGGTATCTGCCCTGCTGAAACACATGCGCATCTACATCCTTTTCCCCCAGGGGGAGGATTTGGCCACAGTGAAAGCTGATTTCTATGCCCTGGGACATATCCCCAACATCATTGGTGCCACTAATGGTACACATGTGGCATTTGTCCCCCCATGCAGGAATGAACAGGTGTACAGAAATTGTAAGAGCTACCATTCAATGAATGTGCAGATGGTGTGTTTGGCAGACCAGTACATCTCTCATGTGAATGCCAAGTATCCTGGCTCGGTGCATGACGCTTACATTTTGAGGAATAACAGCATCCCTTATGAGATGGGGCAACTCCAGAGGCACCGTGTGTGGCTAATAGGTGAGCCCAAGGTCCCGACACAGTATGAATAGGTGTCTGGGTATGGGGTAATCCCTAATTGTTGGTCTATGTCTAAAAGATATCCATCGACATTTGCAGGTGACCCTGGTTACCCCAGCCTCTCATGGCTGCTGACCCCAGTGAGGAATGCCAGGACAAGGGCAGAGGAACGCTACAATGAGGAACATGGGCGAACTAGGTGTATTATTGAGCGGACCTTTGGCCTCCTGAAGGCCAGATTCCGGTGCCTCCATCTAACAGGTGGCCCCTATACTGCTCACCGCAGAAGGTGTGCCAGATCATCGTGGTATGCTGTATGTTGCACAACCTGGCTTTGCGATGCCAGGTGCCTTTTCTGCAGGAGGAAGGCCCTGATGTTGGTCTTGTGGCAGCTGTGAAGCCTGTGGACATTGAGGAAGAGGAGGCAGAGGAAAAAGATATTGACAACTGAAAAAACATCATCATGGAGTACTTCCAGTGAGAGACAGTTAAGAGACTGGCACTGCTCATCTCATATCTGAATACTATAGGACATTGTATAAGTTAGCCTTTTAACCTCTGTGTATGGGCCCTGACAGTTCACTTTGGCTTTCCTTTTCACAGATCTGGGTACCTCATTTTGCCTTCTGCTATGTTTACTGCTGCTCAACAACTGTCATACTTTGGTATGTGCAAAAGAACATTTACATTGATATTTGTCGAAGAAGTTGTAATAATACATTTATGAAAGTACATACTACTCCAGATTGTTTTGTGATTCAAAGGTGTTTATTAAAGTGCTAATAAGTGGAGGGGGATGTGCAATGGGCTGGGGTGATGGTGGGGGAATATCCATGGTAGAGTCCAGTCTCTTGGTCTCACAGGTGCATTGCCCAAGGGGGCATAGGAAGTGGAGCAATGGCAGTTCAAGGTGGTCAGGGTGACATAGTGGGACAGAAGGGTGACAACCAGGAGAGTCTTATTTCCTGGTGGGGGTCTTGGCAATGCTCTCTGGCTTCTGCCTGGATCGCAGGGACCATTTGTGGGGGGGTTCTCCTTCTGCAGGGGGTGGGGTGCTGGTGGCCTGTTGGTCCTGTGGCGGGCCCTCCTGGCCACTAGTGCCGGCGGACGTGGAAGGCTGTTCATCGTTCGGGCTGGTGTCAGGGGCCCAGTGGTATGCCACTGTCTCCCTCATGGTGTTGGCCATGTCTGCCAGCACCACTGCAATGGTGACCAGGGTGGTGTTAATGGACTTCAAGTCTTCCCTGATCCCCAGGTACTGTTCGTCCTGCAGCCGCTGGGTCTCCTGAAACTTGGCCAGTACCGTGCGCATGGACGCCTGGGAATGGTGGTAGGCTCCCATGATGTTTGAGAGTGCCTTGTGGAGAGAGGGTTTCCTGGGCCTGTCCTCCCCCAGTCGCACAGCAGTTCTCCCAGCTTCCCTGTTATCCTGTGCCTCTGTCCCCTGAACCGTGTGCCCACTGCCACTGACCCCAGGTCCCTGATCATCCTGTGTTAGTGGGGTTGCCTGGGGTCCCTGAAGTGGTGGACACACTGCTGATTGACGTGTCCTGTGGACAGTGGCATGGGCCCGCTGGGTGGGTGCTGTGGTGGTGTTTCCTGAGGAGGGAGGTTCTGTGGTGGTTTGTGACTGTGGCAGGGGAACCGACTGTCCAGAGGTCCCTGATGGGCCGGGCTGGTCATCTTGAGCCAGGCTTGCACAGCTGCTGTCGTCACTATCGGCTTCTTCTGTGGGGGGACTGGATATGGCTGGCACCTCCTGTCCAGTGACGTTGTGTAGGGGTCCTGTTGGGGTGTAAATGCATTGTTATTGTATCTGTGTGTGCCATCTTGTGCAATGGGTGTGTTTCCCTCTACTACTGTGCTTGCAATATCACCTTGGCCCTTGTGTGAGTGGTGATTGTGTGCCCTGGGTGAGTCTCTCCCTTGGACATGCTTTGGTGATGGGTGTCCATGCAGGTCTGTGATGGGTGTCTATGCATTGTTGTCACATGCAGGGTTGGTATTGGGATGTGTGGGTTGTGATAGTGGGGTATATGTGAGGTGTTGGGGTGATGGGTGTGAGAGTAGGGGTAGGGGTTTGTGATGGCATGCAGATAGGGGGAGGGGGATATAATAGTAGAGACTTGACTTACTGGAGTCCAGTCCTCCTGCTACTCCTGCAAGGCCCTCAGGATGCATAATTTTCAACACTTGTTCCTCCCATGTTGTTAGTTGTGGGGGAGGAGGTGGGGGTCCACCGCCAGTCCTCTGTACGGCTACCTGGTGTCTGGATACCACGAAACTTACCATCCCCGTAGATCGTTCCACCTCTTCCTGATGTCATCCTGTGTTCTTGGATGCTGTTCCACCTCGTTGACCCTGTTGACAATTCTCCTTGCAATGGATGTCTGTTGCACCTGTGATCCGAATAGCTGTGGCTCTGCAGGGATGACTTCCTCCACCATGACCCTGAGCTCCTCCTCAGAAAACCTGGGGTGTCTTTGAGGTGCCTTGATGTGGTGTGGGTGATGTGTGAGGTGATGGTTGATGTGATGTGTGGGGTGATGTGTTGTGGTGTGTGGTGTTTTGTGCGTGGCTGGTGTATTAGTGATGGTGTTGTGTACCTCTGGATGCTGATGTTGTCTTAGCTTTTCTGTCTCTCTGCTTCTTCCAAAAATGTTGTAAGGGGTTGTGGGTAATGTGGGTGGGTGTTTTATAGTGGTGTGAGTGTGTGGGTGTGGTGTGTGTACGTGTATCAGGTGTGTGTATTTTGGATTGTCCAATGTGGTTGTGTTTTGTAAGTGTGTGTGTATTTTGAGCGCAGCGGTGTGTACCGCCAATGGTTTACCGCAGTTGAAAGACCGCTGTGTTGATTAGTGGGTCGTGATACTGTGGGTGTTTTGCTGTTGGCGTAACGGTGTGGGTTTTGGTACCACCAGTTTATCACTAACCTTTGGTGTGGCGGACTTGTGTGGGTGTCGTATTGTGGAGAATTTTTAAGTGTGGATCATAATACCCGTAGCGGATTTTCGCAGCGGACACGGTATGTTGGCAGCCGTCTTCACGGCGGTCAGTGGACTTTACTGCCAGGGTTGTAATGAGGGCCATACTGCCAAACAGCTGAAAGGGTTCTGCAGGGATATGGGAGTACCCACCCAACGTGCCTCCAGAAAGGAGGAATTTCAAATGGTGTTGAGGGCCTGGGCAGAAGCCCATTAAGAGGAGGATGCTGATGAGGAGGGTCCAGAGGATGACCACTCAGAGAATTTTTTGCCATCAGTGGATGATGTTACCACTGCAGTTTTGCCCCCTGCTAAACCAGGGAGCAGTGTCTCTGATCAAGGCCTGACCACAGAGGAAAGGAGAGAGGAGAGAGAGTTTCAATTGCAGATGGCAAGGTTACAAATTGAGGCCCAACAGGAGGAAAGGAGAGCAGAGACAAAAGCCAAGCAAACTGAGGCTGAAAGAGCAGCCAAACAGATTGAAGCTGAGAGAGCTGAAGTTGCAGCTGAGAGTGCCTTGGCTGAGAAAAAAGTTTTGTTGGCTCATCAACTGAGTCTCAAGCAGTTGGAGATCAAGGCAAGACAGTCTTAGTCCAGCAGTGATGGTGGCAGTGTACGTGCAGTACCTGTTGGGGAGAAAAAAGTTTGTATACCCAAGAATGTGATGCCAAGTTTTGTGGTGGGAGATGACATTGACAAGTTGCTGGTTGCCTATGAAGTTGCAATAAGGGTCCATGGGACCTCTGAGGAGCCCTGGGGTGTGGCCTTGTGGTTCTATGTACCAGCAGTGGGGAGGGACACACTTCTTACACTTGCTCCACAGGATAGGAATGTCTACACTAACATGAAAGCTGCTTTACTGGCTAAGTTTGGGCTTACCACTGAAAAATACCATCAGAGGTTTAGGGACAGCACCAAACTTTCCACACAAACTTGGGTAGATTGTTATGATTTCTCCAATAAGACACTGGATGGATTGGTGCGGGGCAGCAAAGTAGATGATTAGAAAGGGTTATATGACTTGATTCTGAGAGAGCATATGCTCGGTATTTCTTTCACAGAGTTGCGCCAGCACTTAGTAGATAGTAAGCTGACTGATCCCTGGAAACTTGCTGAGGAGGCGGACCTCTGGATTACCAACAGAGTGTCCAAGAAGGCATCTGAGGGGGGGACCCCCAAAGGTGGTCAGGGTTCCGAACAGAAGAAAGAGGGGGGAGAAAAACTTAAAGGGAAAGAGTTCTCTAAAGGGCCCCAAAAACAAATCCCAAGGTGGGGGTTGTAACCATTCCTCTTCTAGATTTGGGAAAAAAACAGGGTTCTTTGACAGAAAGTTGGGGAAGTTTATTCCCAAATGCTTACAGTGCTACCAGCGTGGACACTCTAAGGGCAACTCCCAGTGATCCAAGAGAGCACAGTACACCACTGGACAGACACCTGGGTTGGCTAGTGTAGCGCTCAGGGGGGTGGGGAGACAGTCCCAGTTAGCTTTGGGGGGCAGAAAGAGGTATCCCTAGTGTCCCTGGGAGATAGAGAGATGGTGCCTAAAGTTCACATTCCTGCAAGTACTTCAAAGGATAGGCAGTGGGTCACCATTGATGGGCAAAGGGTGGAGGCTCTGTGTTGCACAGGAGCCAGTATGACTACTGTCAAGAGTCAGCTGGTGTCAGCAGAGCAGATAGTCCCTAATACATTCCACCAGGTCATATTCACTGACAATCGTGAGAGTCACCTACTGGTTGCTCTGGTGCCCTTTGAGTGTGTGGGGGGGTCTCTGGTACTCTGAAAGTAGCTGTGAGTCCTGCCACGCCTTTAGATTGTCTGTTAGGCAATGATCTTGAGCATACTGCCTGGAAGGAGGTAGAGCTCAGATCCCTCCTGGAGATGTTAGGTTTGCTTGAGTGAGTCTGCATGACCTCAAGGTTCATGGCTGCCCAGGAAGGGAGTCAAGGGTGTCTGGAGTCTGGAACAATGGCCCAGACAGCTACAAAGAGGAAGGACAAGAGGCGCGGGAAACCCGCTTCAGAAGTTCCCATGGTGGTGAATGGGGCTTCTGAGGAGGAGGCCGCCCCTGAGCCCATTGGAGTGGACATAGCTGCCCTTAGCAACCTACCTGAACTTGCTGGCTGGCAAGCAGAGGGTGGGCCAACCAGGTCAGAGTTCTGCAAGGCACAGAAAGAATTCCCCGCCCTTGAGGGTCAGAGGCAACAGGCCGAAGCCCAAGCAGCTGGTGAAGCCTCTGACAATCACCATATTTACTGGGAGAATTGTCTCCTTTACAGTGAGCCTAAGGTTCTGGGCCCTGGGGCAACAGATGTGCTAGTGGTCCCCCAGTGTTACTGGGCCTTCCTACTGGGTCTGGCTCACGACATTCCCCTGGCAGGACATTTGGATCAAGACAAGACATTTGACAGGCTTTTCACCCACTTCCATTGGCCTAGAATGAGGGTAACCTCAGATAATTTCTGCTGAGCCTGCCAAGCTAGTGGGAAGACAGGGAAGAAGGTTAAAGCTCCCCTGATCCCACTCCCTATCGTTGGCACTCCTTTTGAAAGGATGGGCATCGACATTGTTGGTCCATTGGACCCCAAAATTGCCTTGGGCAACATGTTTATCCTGGTCTTGCTGGACCATGCCAACCGCTATCCAGAGGCAATCCCTCTGAGAACAGTGACTGCACCGGTGGTGACCAGAGCCCTGCTGGGAATATTTACCCGTGTGGGATTCCCTAGGGAAGTTGTGCCTGACAGAGGCGCAAACTTAATGTCTGCATATATGAAGTCCATGTGGGATGAGTGTGGGGTGACCTACCAGTTTACCACCCCATATCATCCTTAATCCAATGAGCTTGTTGGGAGATTCAACAAGACCCTCAAAGGCATGATCAATGGCCTAACAGAAGGCATGAGGCATAAGTGGGACGTCCTCTTACCGTGCCTGCTGTTTGCTTACAGGGAGGTGCCCCAGAAAGGGGTGGAGTTCAGCCCCTTTGAACTTCTCTATGGTCACCCTGTCAAGGGACTACTAAGCACAGTGAAAGAGAGCTGGGAGAAAGCTCCCAAGACACTTCCCCACAATATGTCCAGCTACATGCTGGCCCTCCACAACCAAACCCAACGCTTCTGGAAGCAGGCCAAGAGTAACCTTGAGGCCAGTCAAGAGGTGATGAAGGAGTGGTTTGACCAGAAAGCCACTCTGGTTGAGATCTCACCCGGAGACAAGGTTTGGGTGATGGAGCTAGTAGAGCCTAAGGCTCTCCAGGACTGCTGGTCTGACCCATTTGAGATTAAGGAACGTAAGGGGGAAGCCACTTACCTAGTGGAACTCCAGACCCCTGGGCACCCCCTAAGAGTCCTCCATCACAACAGACTCAAACCTCACTTTGAGAGATCTGAGGTCAGTATGCTCCTTGTCACAGATGAGGGCATGGAGGAGGAGAGTGAACCTTTCCCAGACCTCCTCTCTGCCAAAGAAGGTGATGGGTCAGTGGAGGGTGTAATTCTCTCTAACTCCCTGACTCTAGACTTACTCCTGGACTTACCAATCTATGTGTCCATGACATTGACACAGGAGTCACTCCCCCTGTGAAGAACAAAATTTACAGGTTGTCGGATAAGGTGAAGGCCAGCATAAAGGGGGAGGTCTCCAATATGTTGACCTTAGGGGTTATTGAGAAATCCAGCAGTCCCTGGGCCAGCCCTGTGGTGCTGGTCCCTAAGGCTGCTGACCCCGGTGCAAAGCCAGAACTCCGGTTCTGCGTGGACTACCGGGGTCTCAACTCAGTCACACGGACTGACATTCACCCCATCCCCCGAGCTGATGAGCTCGTTGACAGACTAGGAGCTGCCAAGTTCCTGAGTATGTTTGATCTTACATCAGGGTACTGGGTGAGCTCCCTGACTGAGGGGGCTAAAGAGAGATCTGCATTTTACACACCTGATGGCCATTACCAATTCCGGGTGATGCCCTTTGGGATGAAAAATGTCCCTGATACCTTCCAACGGTTGGTTAACGGGGTCCTAGATGGTAAGGATGCCTACTGCACAGCCTACCTAAATGAGAGAGTTGTCTATAGTTCCAGCTGGGAGGAACACCTGCTCCACCTCAAGGAGGTACTTCAAGCTCTGCAACAAGTAGGCCTGACCATCAAGGCTAGTAAGTGCCAGGTTGGGCAGGGTTCCGTGGTGTACTTGGGACACCTAGTAGGTGGTGGCAAGGTGCAGCCACTCCAGGCTAAGAATGAAACTATCAAGGCCTGGCAACCACCTACACCACAAACTGAAGTTAGAGCCTTTTTAGGACTCACTGGATACTACAGCAGATTTGTCAAGGGCTATGGTACCATTGTGTCACCCTTGACAGAACATACTTCCAAAAAGCAACCTAGGTTGGTGAATTGGAAAGAAGCTTGTCAGAAAGCCTTTGATTCTCTGAAGGAAGCCATGTGCACGGCCCCGTGCTCAAGGTCCCTGACTACTCCCAGGAATTTATTTTGCAGACAGACGCTTCAGAGCATGGCATAGGGGCTGTTCAAGCACAGCTAAATGAAGAGGGCTCAGACCAACCAGTAGTCTTTATTAACAGAAGACTATTACAGTGGGAACAGATTTGGAGTGCTATTGAGAGAGAAGCATTTGCTGTGGTCTGGGCACTGAAGAAGCTGACACCATACCTGTTTGGGACTCACTTCCGGGTTCAGACAGACCACAGGCCCCTCAGATGGCTCATGCAGATGACGGGTGAGAATCCTAAACTCTTAAGGTGGTCCATTTCCCTACAGGGGATGGACTTTACAGTGGAGCATTGCCCGGGGATTGACCACGCCAATGCTGATGGTCTCTCCAGATACTTCCGTCTCAGCGATGAGAGCTCCCAGGAGGTTTGGTAGCTCTCCCCACTTTCAGCTGGGGGGGACACATGTTAGACCTGACAGCCTTAGGATGGTCACCCCTAACTTTTTGCCTGCCTTCCTCCACTTTTTAGATACTGTTTTTGCTGGTTTTCAGACTCTGCACACTTTACCACTGCTAATCAGTGCTAAAGTGCATATGCTCTCTCCCTTTAACATGGTAACATTGGATCATACCCAATTGGACTATTTAATTTACATATACGTCCCTAGTACAGTGCACTATATGTGCCCAAGTACTATAGATTAAATGCTACTAGTAGGCCTGTAGCACTGATTGTGCCTCCCACTTCAGTAGCCTCTTAACCTTGTCTCAGGCCTGCCATTGCAAGGCCTGTGTGTGAAGTTTCACTGCCAATTTGACTTGGCATTTAAAATTATTTGCCAAGCCTAAAACTCCCCTTTTTCTACATATAAGTTACCCCTAAGTTAACCCATAGGGCACGGTGCTGTGTAGGCAAAAGTCAGGACATGCACCTGTGTAGTTTACATGTCCTGGTAGTGTAAAACTCCTATATTCATTTTTATACTGCTGCGAGGCGTGCTCCCTTTGTAGGCTAACATTGGGGCTACCCTCTTACATTATCTGAGTGGTAGCTGCTGATCTGAAAGGAGTAGAAAGGTCATTTTTAGTATGGCCAGGATGGTGATATAAAATCCCGCTAACTGGTGAAGTTAAATTTAATATTACTATTTCAGAAATGCCACTTTTAGAAAGTGAGACATTTCTCTGCACTTAAGTCTTTCTGTGCCTTACAATCCATGTCTGTCTGGTTTTAGTTGGCAGCTCCTTGTGCATTCACTCAGACACACCCCAAACACAGGACACTCAGCCTCACTTGCATACATCTGCATTTTGAATGGTCTTCCTGGGCTGGGAGGGTGGAGGGCCTACCCTCACACAAAGGACTGCCACAACTCCTACTGGGACCCTGGCAGACAGGATTGAACTGAAAGGCGACCTGGTGCACTTCTAAGCCACTCTTTGAAGTCTCCCCCACTTCAAAAGCACATTTGGGTATATAAACAGGACCTCTGCCCCCACCAACTCAGACATTCCTGGAGAAGAAATTTGTTACCAGAACCTGCATCCTGCCAAGAAGAACTGCCTGGCTGCCCAAAGGACTCACCTGACTGCTTTCTGTGAAGGAGGGTTTGGATAGACTTGCCTCCTGTTATCAGGACAAAAAAGACTTCATTTTTTTTGGTGTGCGGTGAAATTCGATGCACAGCCTGCCAGAAACGTCGCACAGCCTGCACTGCAGTGAAAATTTCACTGCACGGCGAACCCGAACGATGCAGCCCGACTTCGCAACAAGAAGATCGACGCAGCACCAGAGTAGCGACCAGAAATTCGACACACGGCCCAATGGATCGATGCACAGCCAAGCCAGAACGACACAGCCCGACTTCCAAAGTGGAATCGACGCAGCGGCTGCTGTGCGTTAGAAAATTTGTCCCAATGCCCACCGGATCAACACAGCTCCTGTGACTTCGTCCTACCAGTGCAGGAAATCTACGCACTGTCCCCGGGTCATCTGAAAACCTCACAACCCGAAGAGGATCCACGACTGAGCATCAGAAATCAACGCACAGCCGTCCCTGTGTGAAAACGAAACAACACTTCGCCGTGCGCAGCCTGAGAAATCAACGCACACCCCTTTGTTTCCATGCTTCTTCTCCTCTGTGGTTGTTTGCGGAGATTTTTCACGTGAACCAGGTACTTTGTGCTAAAAGAGACTTAGGGGGTCATTCTGACCATGGCGGTAGACTACCGCCAGGCCAACGACCGCGGATGCACCGCCAACAGGCTGGCGGTGCATCCATGGGCATTCTGACCGCGGCGGTACCGCCGCGGTCAGAAACGGAAAACCGGCGGTGCCCCGCCGGTTTCCCGCTGCCCTGGGGAATCCTCCATGGCAGCGCTGCAGGCAGCGCCGCCATGGGGATTCCGACCCCCTTACCGCCAGCCTGGCTCTGGCGGTTTTGACAGCCAGAACCTGGCTGGCGGTAACGGGTGTCGCCTGGCCCCTGGGGGCCCCTGCAGTGCCCATGCCACTGGCATGGGCACTGCAGGGGCCCCCTAACAGGGTCCCACCAAGATTTTCAGTGTCTGCCAAGCAGACACTGAAAATCGCGACGGGTGCAACTGCACCCGTCGCACCCCTTCCACTCCGCCGGCTCCATTCGGAGCCGGCATCCTCATGGAAGGGGGTTTCCTGCTGGGCTGGCGGTCGTCCGCCAGCCCAGCGGGAAACTCAGAATTACCGTGGCGGTCTTTTGACCGCGCAGCGGTATTCTGACGGCGGTACTTTGGCGGGCGGCCTCCGCCGCCCGCCAAAGTCAGAATGACCCCCCTTAGCTTTTTAAAGACTTAAGACACTTCATATCACTTTTCAGTGATATCTCATCAGATATTTATTGCATCATTAATTGTTTTGACCTGCATTTATACAGATAAATATTATATATTTTTCTAAACATTGTGTGGTGTATTTTTGTGGTGCTATATTGTGTTATTGTATGATTTATTGCACAAATACTTTACACATTGCCTTCTAAGTTACTCCTGACTGCTCAGTGCCAAGGTACCAGAGGGTGGGCACAGGATAATTTGGATTGTGTGTGACTTACCCTGACTAGAGTGAGGGTCCTTACTTGGACAGGGGGTAACCTGACTGCCAACCAAAGACCCCATTTCCAACAAGGACCATTGCAACATTCCACTGATGGAAACACAAGCAGTGGTCTAGTAACTATCAATGCCATTTCTGTCCTGCAAACCCAGTCAATGATGGCATGCAGCCATGTGGATCACT
Organism: Pleurodeles waltl; assembly: GCF_031143425.1. NCBI lineage: Eukaryota > Metazoa > Chordata > Amphibia > Caudata > Salamandridae > Pleurodeles > Pleurodeles waltl. Next base: position 847,504,571 of record NC_090448.1, read on the forward strand.
TCTACAATACCATCATGTTACACAGTACCTCTGGTTCCACAGGTCTCCCAAGTACTACCACAAAGCAGAGGAGGCCAGTGGCAGATAGCCCAGACCAGGAAGCAGGTCCAATGGTGGATGAATCCCCTGGATGTCTGGATATGGATGACAAACCTGGCCCATCAGGAATGAGTGGTCAGTCCACCACCACCAGCCTTACCCTGCCCACAACTGAAGCAACCTCCCTTGTGGCATCCTTTGCACATCAGAGTCCACCTTCCCAACCTGTGTCCCAAGTCACATCAATCATCAGTGTGCCCCACCAGACAGGAGCAGGAGTTAACGGTGCAAACCAAAGACAATGACGTGCCTGGTGTCAGTGGGAGGGGGCACAAGGCACCAAGAGTACAGGCACAGGGTGCAAGGGCCAGAGGGAGGTTAATTGTTGACCAAGGAATGAGTCAGGTACAGGACATGACTGGCCAGGAGGTCATCTCCAGAGCCTTCCAGCAATCCCAGGACAAGATGGTCCATATACTGACCACCTTGCAGGACACCCAAAGGCCGCAGAGGGAATACCAACAGGAGGCCATGCAGCAGTGGCAGGCACTCAATGTCACCATGGTCTCCATATTAGGAGAGTCGAAAAAACTGAACAATAGCCTGTGGACATCCTCCACCCAAGAGCAGGCCCCACCCAGTTGTCAGTCAACACCACTGCCTTCAACATCAGCACCTGCTACTGGAATGGAGGCCCAGAAGGATGACCCACAGACCAGCAGCACCCCTACTCCTGCAGCTGAAAGACCCCCTGTAAAAGAGGTCAACCATCCAGACATCTGGCGGGACATGAGGCAAAGACCAATCCCCCCACAAGGAAGTGCTCACTCTTCTGAACTGTCACCCTTATGTGCCACTGTTGGCTGTCCAATACGAAGTTCCCATCATTTTGAGGCAAATGGATACAGGACCTGTGAAACAAACAGCTGTACCACCCAATCTGATCTTAGACCTAGACCATTACCCCACTCCTCTGGACTGTAATGTTATACACTAAATAAACACCAATTATTAAGTCATGGTGCCTTTCTCTTCATTGTTTGTAGTGGCAATTCTGTTTGCAAGCAACAAGTATATACACATGTTGGCACCACAATAATGTTAAAGGGACAGATGTAGTGGGATACTCCAGCAGGTGTGTAAGTACATCCATATTGTAGTAACATCTATTGTCAACGATGCCAACAGGCAATTCAGTGAGCAGATCGCAAACAGAGATGTGACCTGAAGAGGGAAAATTACATGGAATGAGGCAAAATGTTATAAGGTATGTAATCCAGTCATACATCAACAGCATTTGAACACAAACATAGGATGACTGTTGCAGCGGCTATGACATAACATATGTAATGGCCTGCATTGTCACTCACACACATGTGCAGGACAGAAAAGACGTCACATAGGTAACATCCCCTACTGTTCACCTCCCTGAGTAGTCAGGAACAGGTGGTTGCCACGTTGACAATGCAGCATGGCATGCCTACACAGCAGAACAAGACTGATAAGTCCCCTTACATTTACCCAAACAGGCAGACTGAGGACTCAAAACCTTTGGTACAAAAATAAGGATGTTCGGTAATGGCATCAGCATTCCACACATGTCATTAGCAGCAATGCATTTCCACTACCCCTCCTGGTACGTCAGCTACCTTTCAGGGTTGGAAACCAAGATGGAAGGCTGTAGTCCCACACACACCTTGATGCATCCAAAATCTGGGTACAGACTGGCTTTAGCAATACATATTCCAAGTGCAGATGACATACAAATCTTATACCTGTTCATCATTGATACTAGTGACATATCAGGTCAGTCCTGTTGCCATGTGCCTCATTCTCGTCTGCTTCCTCCTCAGCATCAGAGTCACCGGCCCCAAACATTGCTCCAGCATCAATGTCCCCCTCCTCTAACAGTTGGATGTGCCTTCTGAGGGCCAGATTATGGAGCATGCAGCATGCAACAAAGATCTTGCAGACTTTCCCTTGTCAGTATTGTAGGGTACCACCAGACACATGGAGGCAATGAAATCCTGCTTTCAAGAGGCCGAAAATCCTCTCAATCATTCACCACATCTGGCCATGTGCCTCATTGTACCTGTTCTTCCCTCCTGTAGTTGGACGTCTAACAGGTGGCAGGAGCCAGGGTAGGTTGGGGTATCCGGAGTCTCCTATGTGGAAAAAGGGACATGACTATAGGTAACAATGCTAGGCAGAGTGCAGACTGTGTAGGGAAGGGTACAAACATCTGACATGGAGAGCAGTACACATACCTGTGAGTCAGGCCCTTTCTCCCTGTAGTTCTGACATCAATACAGGGACACTGCTGTTCCTCAGGATGTAGGAATCATGTACTGATCCAGGGAATTTTGTGTTTACATGTGTTATGTACTCGTCTGCAAGACCCAACACTTGTACATTGAGCGAATATGTACTCTTCCAGTTTCTGTAGACCTGTTCATTGACCATCAGAGGTACCAAGGCAATGTGAGTCCCATCAATGGCCCATATTACATGTGGGACATTTGATATATTGTAGAAGGCTGTTTTAACAGTGGCCAATTCTGCACATTTTGGGAACATAATGTACCTGTTCACATACTTGAGTAGGGCATCTAGCACATCCCGCAACACCTTACTGAAATTGGATTGGGCTGTGACATCCCTGCCACTAGTTCCACAGTCACCTGAAAACAGCCACTCACCAGAAAATGTAGGACTGACAACACCTGGACTGTTAGAGGGATGGAATGGGGATTTCTCAAAGCCAACAAGAGGTCTGGCTTCAATTGGTCGACCAGTTCCCTGATGCACAAACAGTTCAATGGATCGGTTAGGATGATATGGCGCTCTTCCATGGTTTCAAGATCTATGAGTGGCCGGTAAAGTGGTGCATTCCTCATCACTCCATTTTGGCGAAACCTAGGCAGGGAGACAAACAACACTCTGGGAACCTCTCACAATATTGTGCACTAAGTATGACATATGACTGTTGCGTAGGTTCTCATTCTGCTAATGAGGCTACTGGGTTTGGGCCACAGGATCACATTTATGGTGGGTACTAAGCATGATTCCACAGCACAGGACATCTGTTGGCCTAATCCAGGTTTTCTGGCTAACTAGCAGTGCCTCATCATTGGCCAAGTTTGGGAATCCAGCCAGTAGATGCTATTGGTACATCCCTAATTCCAGAGGAGGTGGCACTGGCAGATGCATGGTCATCACAGAACTGTTGTGAATTCTGCAAGACAGTGACACGTTCAGTTATGTCAAAAGTTGTATCGGCCACCTCCACTCCAGGACCATCAAGATCCAGAACATACATTTGAGTTCCAAAGAGGCATTTATATGATGTACACCCCACCCCCCACGGACCTTCTGGGCCCCATATAGGTGTATAAGCCAACTACGACCCGTGCCTAATACTCTAGCTATTAAGAATCGCTTTAAATCTCAGTTTCATCGCTCCACGACACTATTTCCCTCGGGATGAAATAGAGACGAGCAATGCAGTTGGACCACTAATGAAGCCATGGTGTCTGTGTAAGCCCTTGCGGCAAAAGCAGGGCCCGGTCCGAGTAAAAAGCAGCAACATCATATGTGCCTATAAAGACTTGCAAATCTTTAATAACAGTTTGAATGTTGGCCGAGTGTTGTGGCCAAACGCACAGAAATCTGGAGCATGAGTTAACAGCAACTAGAATGTATTTGTATACACTCTCTGTGGTCAGTGGACCACAATGGTCCTAGTACATGCATTGTAAAGGTTTGTTGGAAATTAGGAGGGGTGTCTGCGGTGGGCGTTTCACAGTGGATCCTTTTATTTGCTGGCAAATGTCACAACAAAGGACATACTGCTTGGTCTGTTTATAGAGACTTGTCCACCAATAGCGTGATTGTAATAATGAAATTGTAGCCGCCACACCAGCATGAGCAGAAGGAACTCCCTCATACACTGCTTTTATTTGTTCAGGTCTTAAGTCTTTATTGGGAATTACTCAAACTCCTACACTTGGTATTATTACTTGTGCATCACACATGCCTGCCATCCAATGGGAATATTAAGCAGGATATACTTTAGGTAAAGGAGTGTCTTCAGCCAAAGCTTTCACGACTGCCAGTGTTTCATCATCCACTTTTAGCTTAGAACAAGTTACTGCAGCAACTGAAGCCAGGATTACTGCTGATTTGGCTGCTTCATCAGCCAGAGTGTTTCCTTCAACGTGTACTCCAATTCACTGATGTCCTAGTGCATGTACAAAATGGACATTAATAGCGTTTTTTTCAGCTCCGCTACTTTCCCCCACAGAAGTCTGTGTTTAACGGTGTTACCTTTTCAACCATTTTGGCACCAGTAATGCAGCTATTCATTGAAGGACTGGACAAAATAGGGTCAATCACAGACAATCAATGTCATCTGCTCTGGATCCATTTGTTCCAGTGCCATCATCAGAGCCTTGAGCTCTGCAAGTTGTTCAGTGCAATCTCCTAGAGTCTGCTTGTAAGTATTTTGTGGATAGAACTTGCCATCCTTCATGTAACCACTCAAGACTGTGCAAGCAGCGGAGTATTGATCTTTAGTTCCTATTGCTAGTTGTGTTGAACCATCAGTGTATAAGATTCTATGAAATTGTTCAATAGGCAATGTATTTGCTGGACCTGGGTATTCAAGTTCATATTGTAAGAATTATTGGGTCTGTCATTTAGAATCAAAAACATAACATAATCCATTGGATCCAACGTGGATGTAATGCTTTAGTGTTTGGAGCACTTGCTTTAGTAACAGCCTCAAGGGCTGGAATCGGAAATATGACAATAATGCGCTACCCCTGGGCAAGAGTTCTCTCTTTAAGGACCTCCATCTGGACAGCAGTGAGGATTTTCACACTGGGAGAAAAGTGTGGTTCAGCTGTGGAATATAAGTGTGATTTGTATGCAATTGGGACGGTCTCACCCTCATTAAATGTCAAATAGGTGAAACCAATGGTACCAGCAATTACTCTGATGACCAAATGTTTTTTATTGTCCCTTGTATGCAAGTATTTTGCTTCAAGCATGCCTTTTTGTACAGCTTTTAGAATACATGTATGTTCTACTGTCCAAAATTTGCTAGTAAAATCTGGATGTATTAAGTCATACAATGGTTTAATGAGTTGTGTATAATCTGGAATATATGGTCTGCAAAAGTGTAAAAAGTCCAACCCTGACTGGAGCTTTTTTAATGTGTTTAGAGGTTGTAGTTACGCACATTTTTCTAACAATTGGGTTGCCAGGCTCCTGCCTTCATCCGACAGTCGGTATCCCAGAAACAGGGCTGTAAGGCCCTCATTATAACCCTGGCGTTCGGTGATAAAGTTGCGGTAATACTGCCAACAGGCTGGCGGTAACAAATATGAAATTATGACCACGGTGGAAACCGCTCAGACAGACAGCCACTTTAACACACCGACCGCCGGGGCGAAACCAACAGTCACCACGGCTGTAACCGCCAACAGCCAGGCGGAAGACAATGTACCGCCCACAGTAATATGACACACCTATCCGCCACCTTTTCCGGGGCGGTACCAACAACATCAAAAGCCTGACGGAAACACTGCACAGAAGGTAAACGACTCACCTCTGGAGAATCAGGGAAGAACCACGCCTCCATGGAGCCAGAGTTGCATGTGTTCCCCATGCTCTTCTACCTTCTGCTCCATTACAAACATCAATGCCGGCACAGATGATCTTATACACCCCATACCCCTCAGGAATAATGCAAAGACAACTACCATAGTGTAAAAAGGCTGTAATCAGATAAATATAGGTGAAATTTGTGCATCCAGATCAAAAAGTATATACATTTACAATGCAAGGGACACTGCCCAGTCCTCAATGTCCGTGGGCCACAGGGCCACATCACAAAGTCCAAGGCCCAACCTCACTCCTGCAACAACACGGAGAGAACACTGCAGGGGCATCAGGGCAAAAATAGACAGGTACCTCAGGGGGAGGGGGAAAGAGGGGGCACCTCAGACAGAAGATGGTACAATGCTACTGGTTCTGGAGGGGGCAACATGCCCATCACTCTGTCCTGGGGAGTGCAAGGCCACAGTCTCTCAAGTGGGTGATTTGCCCACTGCTTGGTCCTGGCGAGTGTAAGGCCACAGTCTCTCCAGTGGGTGACTTGTTCACTGGTTCTGGAGGGGGCAATGTGTCCAGTAATCTTCATCCTGGGAAGGATGGGGTGAGTGGATGGCTTCTCCACCAGTTCTGGAGGGGGCATTGTGCCCAGTGATCTTCATCCTGGGAAGGATGGGGTGAGTGGATGGCTTCTCCACCAGTTCTGGAGGGGGCATTGTGCCCAGTGATCTTCATCCTGGGAAGGATGGGTTGAGTGGATGGCTTCTCCACTGGTTCTGGAGGAGGCAACATGCCTTGTGATGCATATCTTGGGGAGTGCAAGGTCACAGTCTTTCATTTGGGTGTCAGGCCCACAGGAGTTGCTGGGGCCAGGCCACACAACAGCCAATGGACGCAAGAATACACACTGTCCGCTGACGGTGACGGCTGCTCAGTGGTGGCAGTGGAAGTGCAGGTGGCAGTGCTGGCAGTGGTGAGGGGAGGCTCCAGCCATTCCCCTGCAACCTCGGATGGCTACCCACTGGGGCTGCGGCCAGTGGTGCTGGTGGTGGTGCTGATGGCTGTGCTGGTGGTGATGATGGTGGCGATGCTAGCAGTAGTGGCGGGAGGCTCCAGCCCATCCCCTGCAGCCTGGACGGCTGAACCACCATGGTTGGTGGTGGGGGCTCCTACTGAGTCCCAGCACAAGGCCTCTTGTCCTTTTTGCCTGCTGGTGCAGGCCCCTTGCCCTTCCTGCCAGCAGCTGGGGATGGCTTCTTTCTCATTTTGGCAGAAGCTAGGGACTGCTCCTTGCCCTTCCTCTCAGGAGCCGGGGATTGATACTTGCCCCTTTTACCAGCTGGGGGTGCCTCCTTGCCTTTTCTTGCAGCAGCTGGGGGTACCTCCTTGTCCTTCCTTGCAGCACTTGGTGCAGGCACCCTATCAGTGTGGGTGCCTGGGATCCTCCCAAACCTGGTGTAGTTGTGGATAGTACTGTGCCCTGAGCTGGGTGGCTGAGGTGCTTGGCTGGGTTCTGACCACCCTGGCCTGACGTGAGGGACGGGGGAGCTAGGGAAGAGGTCAATGTTGGCAAGGAAAAGCTTCATAAGGACATTAGGGCGGGAAGAGGGAGATATTTTGGGAGTGGAGGAAGAGGGAGTGGTTATAGGAGGTGTCTGTCTGCTGTGTTTGGGTGCAGGTGCATGGGCTGGATGCTGTTGTGAGGTGGATGTCTGTTGGGTGTCTGAGTGCTTGTGTTTGTGTACTTTGGGAGGAAGGGGAACAAGCACAGTGGGAGAGGACACAGGGGACGTGTGCATGGAAGTGGGGGTAGTGCTGATAGGTGTGCTGGTGATGGGGGTAGTGGATGAGGAAGTAGTGCATGCAGGTGTGAGTGTAGACGCAACTGGGAGGGAGGTGGAGGAGGAGGAGGGGGCCGTAGTGGAGGCAGTGAATGTTGGTATGTCTGCATATGGATGGTACTTGTGTGAGTGCCTGTGGGATGAAGTGTGGTGCTTGTGTTTGCCATGTCCACTCTTGTGTGTTGTCCTGGGTGCATGCTCGTCTGCCTGTGTGCTTGGGATAGGTTGGGGTTAAGGAGATTGGGATTGAGAAGAGGAAGTTGGAGGGAGAGGCTAGAAACAGGGACAATGGCTGCCATCAGAGAGGAGTCCAGAGCCTGGATTGATCTCTGTTGGGCCGCCGTGCCAGTGTGAATGCCTTCTAGGAATGTATTAGTCTGTTGCATTTGCATGTGGGCTGCCAGCCCCTGGATGGCTTTCACAATGGTTGACTGCCCAACAGAGATGGATCACAGGAGGTCAAAAGCCTCCTCACTCAGGGCAGCAGGACTCACTGGCTTGAGGTGCCTAGGGTGAAGGAGATGCCCACCTTCCTGGGTGAGCGAGCACGGAAAACTCGGTGAGGGGCTGCTGGGAGGGCAATGCTGGTAAGGGGAGCTTCCATCAGAGGAGGAATCCGTGACCTAACTGTCCCCTCCAGTCTCTGCCGTGGTAATCCCCTCACCCTCCGTCCCTTTGGTCCCTTCACCGCCGGTGGATTTGGCCTCCTGGGCCCTGTGGGATGCAGCTCCCTCCCTCGTCGGTGCCTCAGCTCTTCCACCAGATGATGCTAATGCACATAAGGACAGGGTGACAAAACAAAAAGGGGGGGAAGAGTCAATGGTGGCAACAACACCACCATTGGCATACAAAACACACACACACAGGGAACATGACTATGCACTAGGCAATGCACTACCAGTCACAATGATAGCCACCAGCCCATGGATAGGGACACCTAGGGCCAGATGTAGCAAATTTTTGCGAGTCGCAAATGGCCCGACTCGCTATTTGCGACCCCGCAAAATCGGAAATGGGATGCAAAAATCCCATTTCCGACTCGCAAAATGCAATGCGAGCCGTTACCGACTCGCAAAATTAGCGACCCCATTTTGCGACCCGCAAATAGGAAGTCGCAATTTGCGAGTAGCAAACCATATGCAATAGCAACTCGCAAATTGCGACTAGTCGCAAAAAGCCCAGTTTGCACTTCCAATTTACCACTAACTCAGAGCAGGTGTTAACCACTACCAAAGTGTAAAAGGAGACCCCGAAGGCATCTGGGTTACTCAAGATGGTGGAGATATACCTGATAGCAGTGAGGAGGAGAGCCCACGCCGCACAGCAGAGGAGGAGGAGGAGCCAGAGACAGGAGAAGATTTACAGAACAAGGCAGACACTCTTCCAGCAAACTGAGGAGGAAATTTATGACAAATATAGACTTAGCAGCGCAGCTATAATATATCTAATAGATTTACTCAAACCACAGCTAGAACGCCAGACTGTGCGCGGCTGCGCCATCCCTACGCATGTGCAAGTGCTATGCTCACTGCACCTCTTGGCCTCGGGTAGCTATCAGGGGGTCATTGCAGTGGCAGGTGGGGTATCCCAAAGTGCACTATCACGGTTCTTTAGGGCATTCCTAGACGCCTTACTCACACACATGTCCCGATACATATACTTACCCAGGAATGAGTCAGAAATCAACAGTACCAAGTTGGAATTTTACCGGATTGCCAACTTCCCCCATGTCATAGGGTGTGTAGACGGGACACATATTCCAATATGCCCTCCTGCAAACCTGGAATATCTGTTCCGCAATAGGAAGTGTACCCACTCACTCAACATACAGGTGGTATGTGACGCTCATTATATCATCACTGACATGGTTGCCAAATTTCCAGGCAGTACCCATGACTCCTAAATTTTTAGGCACAGTGGGATACACCAACGCTTGGAACGTGGGGAGTTTGGAGACGGATACCTCCTAGGTAGAGCTGAATACACCTTGAAGACATGCACACAAGTCAATGTGCAAACCACCCATGCCTTGCTAACAGTGTACGTTTTGTGCCCAACAGGTGAGAGTGCATATGCACTACGTCCATGGATACTGACTCCGTACTTAACACCCAGCAATGATTGCGAGAGGCGATACAACAGTGCATATAAGAGGACCAGGAACATCGTAGAACGAACCTTTGGACTGCTGAAAGCAAGGTTCAGATGCCTCCACCGAAGTGGAGGTGCCCTCCAGTATACCCCAATAACGGCATTCAAAATAGTTGTTGCATGTGCTATCCTGCACAACATTGCCACCCGAAGTGGGCTACCTCTCACCCCTGAAGACCCTGATTCTGAGGATGAAGAGCAAGAGCAACCACATCGCCATCATGGGGATAGTAGCATCGCAAATCAAGGCAGACTGAGACGGGAACACATTGCAAACCAATACTTTGGAAGGTACGTGCCAACTTCTACCATACTCACCAATATAACAAAGAGCCCATGTGTTAAGTGGAAAGAACAAATGATTTAATAAGTGCAAATAACCAAACTATGTACATGAAAAACCGTTCAGGGCCTTCAATAGTCCACCTGGCAAGGGACACATTGACATCATGTGCCCCAACCTCAGTGACAGTGTGGAGCTCACACCCTAGTCGGGCTTGCCAGCCTGGCTGGTACTAGGTGGGTCAGCAGTGCTCTGCCTTGTGCTTCCACTACGTAGCACCCTGGTGTCACCGGCAGAGACACTGCTGACAGTGGAGCCCTCCTCACTGTCCTGTGGGGTGTGCCCTTTGCCACCTGCCGTGCCTCCATGAGGTCCACTGCATGGCTGAGATGGCCCAGTCCCCTTGCCACATCATCCGCAAAGTGGCAGCCATGGTTGCTGGATCTCTTTCTGTTAGCTGTGCTGCAGTTAAAAAGGGCGTGGTCCTCCCTCCTCCCAGGTGTATTTGTAAACTTCCTGGCTGTGATGTCATCATCATGTGCCAGGAAGTGTTTTTCTGAGTGTTCTGAAGTGATTTCCAGAGTGTTCTGCAGCACCTGCATTCAATTTTCAGCACAGTCGCAATTTGCGACTCCCACTCGCAAATTGCGAGTCCGTTTTTTGCGCGGTCGCAAAAAGCGAACTCGCAAACAGCGGACTCGCTATCTGAGGTGCGACTCCGTGTGCGAGTCGCAAATTGTCCTCGCACTTTCTACCTGCATTGCAGTTAGCGACTCGCAAATTGCGAGTCGCTATTTTTTACCTACCTACATCTAGCCGCTAGTGCCAATTGCAGCATACCTGGGACACACAGCCCTCTACCCAGTAGCGGATGCCTACTAGCTTGGTTGGAGGTATTTTACATGAGAACCCTGGCCAGCATGGGACCTACCCTGCAAATGTCAGGTCTGGCCTAGGGGCACCCACAGGCCCACATCACCCACCAGGATACCACACCACCAGGCACAAGTTGTATATTGGGACACTGTATTCACCCCCCTGCTGTGATGCCCCCAAGTGCCCATCCACCTCCGGATAGGCCACCGTCAGTATGCCGGCCATCAGGGGGTTCAGGGTTCGACAGGCACCCCTTCCTCATTGGGAGGCTGGGCCTCCTCCATTTTCCATGCCCAGCGTCTCAGATCCTTCCACCGTTTTCGACAGTGGGTGCTCCGCCTGCCATAGACCAACAGGGTCCGCAAATCCTTGGCAATGGCACTCCATATAACCTTTTTCTGATGGGTGCTGACCTGCAGGGAAAGATAATAGTCCAACCGCCCTGCCTGTTACACTCATGGCCATTAGTACAAACATGGCCCACCATACATGCGGCACGCTGCACAGGGCCCATCCACCACACAGCCCCTGCATGAAGCCTTCACACAAAGCACTCCATGCAGTCACGGCACATGCATCGTACTCACAGTGTACACACCTGTTGGTCTGGAGACCCATACAGCATTCGGTACTGCGGTAGGACCCCATCCATCAGTCTCTCCAACTCCGCTAAGGTGAAAGCAGGGGCCCTTTCCCCAATGACACGAGCCATGGTCAGTTCCAGACACAGGTCACAGAAGCACTTGCAGTGCATGTCCTCTCCTGTTGAAGGTCAAGTAGCTTGTGAGTGAACAGATAGAAAATGGCAGTGACGTCCGAGGCGGTGCATACCATCACCGCCGCATACGTCACCATTGGCCACCTTACCCCATAGGGCCCAATTTTAACCAATGAGGAGTTGCACAGCGGTTTTCGACGGCCTCCTGCAATGGCGCACAACGTCAACCGAATTACCTCCAAACAGGACAGGCGGATGCCACTTCAGGGGGGGGGCGTCCATGACTCCTAACTGCGTCATAGTACGCATATGCACCATTTGGACCTCTCCAAAAAAGTACTATTCCAATCACAACATGCATTGAAGTGTAGTGGCTGGAAATAAGAGATACTGACCAGCTGCCCCATAGATTGCAATTGATGAGGATGAATAGGAGATGGAGACATACACCCGTGTACAGACCCCTGTTGGACTTGACAACAATGGAGGGCAGGCACATTATCCTCACCTATAGACTGGACAGGGGCACAATCACAGAGATGTGTGCCCAATTGGAGCCTGACCTAATCCCTGTTATCCATCACCCCACCGGGATCCCCCCTCTTGCGCAAGTGCTCCATTTCCTGGCAACTGGCTCCTTCCAAGTGACAGTGGGCTTGGCAGCAGGAATGCCTCAGACAATGTTCTCAATAGTGCTGACCAGAGTGTTGTCTGCCCTGATTAAACACATGCACAGCTACATCGTTTTCCCCCAGGTGGAGGATTTGGCCACAGAGAAAGCTGATTTCTATGCATGGGACATACCCCCAACATTACTGGGGCAATTGATGGAACACATATTGCATTTGCCCCCCCCCCCCGGCAAAATTAACAGGTGTTCAGAAATCGAAAGAGCTTTCTCTCCATGAATGTGCAGATGGTGTGTCTGGCGGACCAGTACATCTCCCACGTCAATGCAAAATAACCAGGGTCTCCCTTGATATTTGCAGGTGACTCTGGTTACCCCAACCTCTCATGGCCACTGGTCTCTGTGAGGAATCCCAGGAAAAGGGCAGAGGAACGTTACAATGATGCACATGGGTGAAGAAGAAGAATTATAGAGAGTACCTTTAGCCTCCTGATGGCCAGGTTTTGTTGCCTCCGTCTAACAGGTGGATCCCTGTACTACTCACCCAAGAAGGTTTGCCAGATCATTGTGACATGCTGTATGTTGTACAACCCTGCCTTACGTCGCCAAGTGCCTTTTCTGCAGGAGGATGAGGCTGGAGATGGCCGTGTGGCAGCAGTGGACCCTGTGGACAGTGAAGATGAGGAGGCAGAGGATGAGGATGAGGACAACAGAAGTGCAATAATTTGTCAATACTTCCAATGACACACATGTAAGACAGTGTAACTTTACATATAATTGACAGTTTTCTGTTTGACATTGTCACAGGCAGGCTAATTTTCCCACGTCTATGGCCACTCACTGTAGCCACGCTCCTGGTGTGTTGACTGCAGCCAACTACAGGTCATTCCTATGTGTACATTTCTGTACAGTTGCTTTTCAATGTTTAAACCTTGTTAAACTATTACATAGTTAAATTATTTGGCATACTCCATACTTGTATTTATTCAAAGGGTGTTTATCTAAGTGCTAAGAGGTAGAGGGGATGTTCCAGCACCACTGCAATTGAGACCAGGGTGGTGTTGATGTCCTTCAAGTCCTCCCTGATTCCCAGGTACTATCCCTCCTGCAGCCGCATGGTCTCCTGCAACTTGTCCATGATCTGGCCCAGCATATCCTAGGAATGTTGTTATGCTCCCAGGATCATGGTGAGTGCCTCCTGGAGGGTCGGTTCCCTAGGCCTCTCCTCCCCCTGTCGCACAGCAGTCCTCCCAGCTTCCCTGTTGTCCTGTGCCTCTCTCCCCTGAACCGTGTGCCCACTGCCACTGACCCCAGGTCCCTGATCACCCTGTGTTTGTAGGGTGGCCTGGTTTCCCTGTAGTGGTGGACACACTGCTGATTGATGTGTCCTGGGGACAGAGGTATGGGCCCGCTGGGTGGGTGCTGTGGTGGTGTTTCCTGAGGGAGGAGGCTCTGTGGTGGTGTGAGTGTGCCTGGGTAACCGACTCTCCAGAGATCCCTGATGGGCCAGGTTGGTCATCCACATCCAGGCAAGCGGAGCTGCTGTCATCACTGTGAGCCTCTTCTGTGGGGGGACTGGATGTTGCTGGTACCTATTCTCTGGTGACATTGGCTGGGGGACCTGTAGGTATGTAAATGGACTGTTATTGTTTCTGCGTGTAACATCATGTACATGGGTGTGTGCCCTCAATGGTTGTTGTTGCCCTGTCAGATTTGCCTTTGAGTGAGTAGCTATTTGGTGGGCTAGGTGATTCTCTCCAGTGTGTATGCAGTGCTGATAGGTGTCCATGCAGGTCTGTGAGGGGTGTTTATGCATTGGTGATCCATGCAGGGCTTGGTATTAGGATGAGCGGGTTATGATGGTAGGGTATGTGGGAGGTGGTGAAATGAACGGAGTGAGGGTACGGGTGTGGGTTTGTGATGGCATGCAGGTAGTGGGGGTGATAGTAATAGAGATTTGACTTACCAGAGTCCAGTCCTTCTCCTGCTCCTGCCAGGCCCTCAGGATGCATGATTGCCAAGCCTTGCTCCTCCCATGTTGTTAGTTGTGGGGGAGGAGGTGGGGGTCCACCACCAGTCCTCTGCACAGCTAGTTGGTGTCTTGCTGCTGTGGAACGTACCTTCCCCCGTAGATCATACCACCTCTTCCTGATGTTGTCGTTTGTTATGGGGTGCTGTCCACGGCATTGACCATGTCCACGATTCTCCTCCATAGCTCCATTTTCCTAGCAATGGATATCTGCTGCAGCTGTCATCAAATAGCTGTGGCTCTACCCGGATGATTTCCTCCACCATGACACTCAGCTCCTCCTCAGAGAATCTGGGGTGTTGTTGTGGTACCATGGGTGTAGTGTGAGTGGTGTGGGTGTGTGAGGTGATGTGTTGGGGTGTGTGATATAAGGTGCATGGAAGGTGTATAGGTAATGATGTTATGTGACTCTGGCTGTGTGAGTGCTCTTGCTGTCTCTCTCTGGTGACAATTCTTTCTAGTCATAAAGTGTTGTGGGTAGTGTGGGTGTGTGTTTTATAGTGGTGTGGGCATGTGGGTGTGGTGTGTGTGTATGTGTGTCAGGTGTCTGTAGTTTGAATTGTCCAATGTGGTGTAGTTTTGTTTGAGTGTGTGTATTTTGATTGCGACGGTGTGTACCCCAATGGTTTACCGCCATTGAATGTCCGCCACATTGATTCGTGGGTCATAATGCTGTGGGCATAGTTCGGTTGGCGTAACGGTGTGGGTTTGGATACCGGCAATTTATCACTGACCTTTGGGCTGGCGGACTTGTGTGTGTGGCTGTATAGTGACGGATTGGTATGTGTGTGTCATAATATGTTTGGCGGTTATCCTCAATGGCGGCATTATGTTGGCGGCAGGCGGCATGGCGTTAATCGGGATTTACCCCCAATGTCATAATGAGGGCCTAAGTAAGGCTATTTTCATTTTTTTCAAGTTGAATTTGTAGCCGGTTTCGGTGAATCCTAAAACAATGAGGGCTATCCGTCTTAAATGTTGCATGAGGTTGTCGTCTGTGATTTAAATGACATCCACATATGACAATGCCTTAGGGTCAATGTCGTGTAGAATAGATGTTGCACGAGCTGAGAATAGCCCTGGGCTGTTTTTGTACCCCTGTGGGCATTGGCAGAATTATTTGTGAGAGCCAAGGGCGCTAAAACTTGTTAAGTCCCTACTTTCAGGCGCTATGTTTTGGCAGAAAAACTCGTTGGATATATCCAGGATTGTCTTATATTTTTGCACACTATGGGGGTGATTCTAACCCCGGCGGTCTTAGACCGCCGGGGCCAGGGTCGGCGGGAGCACCGCCGACAGACCGGCGGTGCCCCGCAGGGCATTCTGACCGCGGCGCTTTGGCCGCGGTCAGTGCAGGAAAACCGGCGGTCTCCCGCCGGTTTTCCGCTGCCCCTTGGAATCCTCCGAGGGGATTCCGACCCCCCCTACCGCCATCCAGTTCCCGGCGGTCCGCCCGCCGGGAACCGGATGACGGTAGGGGGGGTCGCGGGGCCCCTGGGGGCCCCTAAATGTATTTCACTGTCTGCTGCGCAGACAGTGAAATACGCGACGGGTGCAACTGCACCCGTCGCACAGCTTCCACTCCGCCGGCTCGATTCCGAGCCGGCTTCATCGTGGAAGCCTCTTTCCCGCTGGGCTGGCGGGCGGCCTGAGGCGGCCGCCCGCCAGCCCAGCGGGAATGTCAGAATTACCGCCGCGGTCTTTCGACCGCGGAACGGTAACCTGACGGCGGGACTTTGGCGGGCGGCCTCCGCCGCCCGCCAAGGTCAGGATGAGGGCCTATATTGTTCGTAAGTGCTGTGCTATTTGCATTTTGTATGGCAAATGTTTTTGTATGACTGTTTAACCTCTTCTGTGCCTTGGACGAGATGATCTCGTCCAAGGCTACAGTTCCCCTGTGCCTTGGACGAGATCATCTCGTCCATGGCACAGGGGAACTTGGGGGCGCGCTAGCGCGCCCCCCGTGCACCCCCCTTCCCCCCCCAAGTCGGGGATGGAAGGGGAAGACCTTCCCCTTCCACCCCCGACCCCCCCCACCCCCCCCTGTGACGTCAGCGCGCGCGCTGATGTGTCACAGGGGCCTCCCTCGTCGCGCTGGAAGCTCTGCTTCCAGCGCGATTGAAAAAGAAATGCAAAAGCATTTCTTTTTCAATCACTTGGGAGGCCCGGAGGGGCTTCAAAGGGAAGGAAAAGTATTTCCTTCCCTTTGAAGTCCCTCCGAGGGTTTCAAAAGCCGGATTGCTTGCAATCCGGTTTTTGAAACCCCACTAGACACCAGGGATTTTTTTTTTTTTCGTAGAAATTGACAAAAGGGAGCGACCCCTTGGGCAAGGGTCGCTCCCAGGGGGGGCATTTTTTTGAAAAGGCCTTTTCTGCCCCCAGGGGGGGCAGAAACCTCTAGGCACCAGGGACCATTTATTTTTTTTTATTTTTTTTTTTGTTTCATTTTTTTTTTATTGAGGTGGGGAGCGACCCCTTAGGCAAGGGTCGTTCCCCTTGGGGGAAAATTATATTTTGGCCATTTCTGCCCCCCTTGGGGGCAGATTGGCCTATTTTGATGAGACCAATCTGCCCCCAAGGGGGGTAGAAACCACTAGACACCAGGGATTTTTTTTATTTTTTATTGTTATTGACAAAAGGGAGCGACCCCTTGGGCAAGGGTCGCTCCCAGGGGGGCATATTTTCGGGAAGGCCTTTTCTGCCCCCCCTGGGGGCAGATCGGCCTACTATTAGGCCGATCTGCCCCCAGGGTGGGCAGAAACCTCTAGGCACCAGGGACCATTTTTATTTTATTTTTTCATTTTTTTTTTTTGGTGAAGAGCGACCCCTTAGGCAAGGGTCGCTCCCCTTGGGGGAAAATTATATTTTGCCCATTTCTGCCCCCCTTGGGGGCAGATTGGCCTATTTTGATGAGGCCAATCTGCCCCCAAGGGGGGTAGAAACCACTAGACACCAGGGAGTTTTTTCTTTGCGTGAATTTCACGCAAAGGGAGCGACCACTTAGGCAAGGGTCGCTCCCCTGGGGGGGCAAATTGTATTTAGACCATTTCTGCCCCCCTGGGGGCAGATTGGCCAATTTTAGGTCAATCTGCCCCCAAGGGGGCAGAAACCACTAGGCACGGGGATTTGTTTTTTTGCGCCAATGTCACGCAGGGGGAGCGACCCCGTAGGCAAGGGTCGCTCCCGGGGGGGGGGGTGGGGGTTGGGGGGGCAAATTTATTTTAGGCCATTTCTGCCCCCCCGGGGGACAGATCGGCCTATTATTAGGCCGAACTGCCCCCGGGGGGGGGGGGCAGAACACTCTAGGCGCCAGGGCAATTTTTTTTGTGTGTGTTTTTTTTTTGTTGTTTCTTTTTTTAGAGATGGGGAGCGACCCATCAGGCAAGGGTCGCTCCCCTGGGGGGGGCAAATTGTATTTAGACCATTTCTGCCCCCCTGGGGGCAGATTGGCCAATTTTAGGTCAATCTGCCCCCAAGGGGGCAGAAACCACTAGGCACCGGGGATTTGTTTTTTGGCGCCAATGTCACGCAGGGGGAGCGACCCCGTAGGCAAGGGTCGCTCCCGGGGGGGGGGGGGTGGGGGTTGGGGGGCAAATTTATTTTAGGCCATTTCTGCCCCCCCGGGGGACAGATCGGCCTATTATTAGGCCGAACTGCCCCCGGGGGGGGGGCAGAACACTCTAGGCGCCAGGGCAATTTTTTTTGTGTGTGTTTTTTTTTTGTTGTTTCTTTTTTTAGAGATGGGGAGCGACCCATCAGGCAAGGGTCGCTCCCCTGGGGGGGCAAATTGTATTTAGACCATTTCTGCCCCCCTGGGGGCAGATTGCCCAATTTTAGGTCAATCTGCCCCCAAGGGGGCAGAAACCACTAGGCACCGGGGATTTGTTTTTTGGCGCCAATGTCACGCAGGGGGAGCGACCCCATAGGCAAGGGTCGCTCCCGGGGGGGGATGGGGGTTGGGGGGGCAAATTTATTTTAGGCCATTTCTGCCCCCCCGGGGGGGCAGATCGGCCTATCATTAGGCCGATCTGCCCCCAGGGGGGGGCAGAAACCTCTAGGCGCCAGGGGAATTTTTTTTTTTTTCTTTTTTTTTTTCTTAGTTTTTTTTTTTTTAGAGATGGGGAGCGACCCATCAGGCAAAAGTCGCTCCCCTGGGGGACAAATTGTATTTAGGCCATTTCTGCCCCCCTTGGGGGCAGATTGGCTGAGTTTAGGTCAACCTGCCCCCAAGGGGGCAGAAACCACTAGGCACCGGGGATTTGTTTTTTGGTGCCAATGTCACGCAGGGGGAGCGACCCCGTAGGCAAGGGTCGCTCCCGGCGGGGGGGGCAAATTTATTTTAGGGCATTTCTGCCCCCCCCCCCCCCCTTGGGCCGGCTGAGCTACAGGCCAAACACCACAGGTAGGCACCTTGCAAAAAACACCTCTGTTTTCTGCGAAAAAATATGTTGTGTCCACGTTGTGTTTTGGGCCATTTCCTTTTGTGGGCGCTAGGCCTACCCACAGAAGTGATGTACCATTTTTATCGAGAGACTTAGGGGAACGCTGGGTGGAAGGAAATTTGTGGCTCCTCTCAGATTCCAGAACTTTCTGTCACCGAAATGAGAGGAAAAAGTGTTTTTTGGGCCAAATTTTGATGTTTGCAAAGGATTCTGGGTAACATAACCTGGTCAGAGCCCCGCAAGTCACCCCATCATGGATTCCCCTGGGTTTCTAGTTTTCAAAAATGCACTGGTTTGCTAGGTTTCCTCAGGTGTCGGCTGAGCTACAGGCCAAAATCCACAGGTAGGCACTGCTTTTTATAAAAAAATGTGATGTGTCCACGTTGTGTTTTGGGCCCTTTCCTTTCGTGGGCGCTAGTCCTACCCACACAAGTGAGGTATCATTTTTATCGGGAGACTTGGGGGAACGCTGGGTAGAAGGAAATTTGTGGCTCCTCTCAGATTCTAGAACTTTCTGCCACAGAAATGTGAGTAACATGTGTATTTTTAGCCAAATTTTGAGGTTTGCAAAGGATTCTGGGTAACAGAACCTGGTCCGAGCCCCGCAAGTCACCCCTCCTTGGATTCCCCTAGGTCTCTAGTTTTCAGAAATGCACAGGTTTGGTAGGTTTCCCTAGGTGCCGGCTGAGCTAGAGGCCAAAATCTACAGGTAGGCACTTCGCAAAAAACACCTCTGTTTTTTTCCAAAATTTAGGATGTGTCCACGTTGCGCTTTGGGGTGTTTCCTGTCGCCGGCGCTAGGCCTACCCACGCAAGTGAGGTATCATTTTTATCGGGAGACGTGGGGGAACGCTGGGTGGAAGGAAATTTGTGGCTCCTCTCAGATTCCAGAACTTTCTGCCACAGAAATGTGAGGAACATGTGTTTTTTTAGCCAAATTTTGAGATTTGCAAAGGATTCTGGGTAACAGAACCTGGTCTGAGCCCCGCAAGTCACCCCTCCTTGGATTCCCCTAGGTCTCTAGTTTTCAGAAATGCACAGGTTTGGTAGGTTTCCCTAGGTGGCGGCTGAGCTAGAGGCCAAAATCTACAGGTAGTCACTTTGCTAAAAACAGCTCTGTTTTCTGTGATATGTCCACGTTGTGTTTTGGGGCATATCCTGTCGCGGGCGCTAGGCCTACCCACACAAGTGAGGTATCATTTTTATCGGGAGACATGGGGGAACGCTGGGTGGAAGGAAATGTGTGGCTCCTCTCAGATTCCAGAACTTTCTGCCACAGAAATGTGAGGAACATGTGTTTTTTTAGCCAAATTTTGAGGTTTGCAAAGGATTCTGGGTAACAGAACCTGGTCCGAGCCCCGCAAGTCACCCCTACTTGGATTCCCCTAGGTCTCTAGTTTTCAGAAATGCACAGGTTTGGTAGGTTTCCCTAGGTGGCGGCTGAGCTAGAGGCCAAAATCTACAGGTAGTCACTTTGCTAAAAACAGCTCTGTTTTCTGTGATATGTCCACGTTGTGTTTTGGGGCATATCCTGTCGCGGGCGCTAGGCCTACCCACACAAGTGAGGTATCATTTTTATCGGGAGACGTGGGGGAACGCTGGGTGGAAGGAAATTTGTGGCTCCTCTCAGATTCCAGAACTTTCTGCCACAGAAATGTGAGTAACATGTGTTTTTTTAGCCAAATTTTGAGGTTTGCAAAGGATTCTGGGTAACAGAACCTGGTCCGAGCCACACAAGTCACCCCTCCTTGGATTCCCCTAGGCCTCTAGTTTTCAGAAATGTACAGGTTTGGTAGGTTTCCCCAGGTGGCGGCTGAGCTAGAGGCCAAAATCTACAGGTAGTCACTTTGCTAAAAACAGCTCTGTTTTCTGTGATGTGTCCACGTTGTGTTTTGGGGCATATCCTGTCGCGGGCGCTAGGCCTACCCACACAAGTGAGGTATCATTTTTATCGGGAGACGTGGGGGAACGCTGGGTGGAAGGAAATTTGTGGCTCCTCTCAGATTCCAGAACTTTCTGCCACAGAAATGTGAGGAACATGTGTTTTTTTAGCCAAATTTTGAGGTTTGCAAAGGATTCTGGGTAACAGAACCTGGTCCGAGCCACACAAGTCACCCCTCCTTGGATTCCCCTAGGTCTCTAGTTTTCAGAAATGTACAGGTTTGGTAGGTTTCCCTAGGTGGCGGCTGAGCTAGAGGCCAAAATCTACAGGTAGTCACTTTGCTAAAAACAGCTCTGTTTTCTGTGATGTGTCCACGTTGTGTTTTGGGGCATATCCTGTCGCGGGTGCTAGGCCTACCCACACAAGTGAGGTATCATTTTTATCGGGAGATGTGGGGGAACGCTGGGTGGAAGGAAATTTGTGGCTCCTCTCAGATTCCAGAACTTTCTGCCACAGAAATGTGAGGAACATGTGTTTTTTTAGCCAAATTTTGAGGTTTGCAAAGGATTCTGGGTAACAGAACCTGGTCCGAGCCACACAAGTCACCCCTCCTTGGATTCCCCTAGGTCTCTAGTTTTCAGAAATGCACAGGTTTGGTAGGTTTCCCTAGGTGGCGGCTGAGCTAGAGGCCAAAATCTACAGGTAGTCACTTTGCTAAAAACAGCTCTGTTTTCTGTGATGTGTCCACGTTGTGTTTTGGGGCATATCCTGTCGCGGGTGCTAGGCCTACCCACACAAGTGAGGTACCATTTTTATCGGGAGACTTGGGGGAACATAGATTAGCAAAACAAGTACTATTGCCCCTTGTCTTTCTCTACATTTTTTCCTTCCAAATATAGGAGTGTGTGTAAAAAAGACATCTATTTGAGAAATTCCCTGTAATTCACGTGCTACTATGGTCACCCCGGAATTCAGAGATGTGCAAATAACCACTGCTCCTCAACACCTTATCTTGTGCCCTTTTTGGAAATGCAAAGGTTTTCTTGATAGCAATTTTTTACTCCTTATATTTCAGCAAATGAATTGCTGTATACCCGGTATAGAATGAAAACGCACTGCAGGGTGCAGCTCATTTATTGGCTCTGGGTTCCTCAGGTTATTGATGAACCTACAAACCCTATATATCCCCACAACCAGAGGAGTCCAGCAGACGTAACGGTATATTGCTTTCGATAATCTGACATTGCAGGGAAAAGTTACAGAGTAAAACGTAGAGAAAAATTGATGGTTTTTTCACCTCAATTTCAATATTTTTCTTTTTCAGCTGTT
This sequence comes from Pleurodeles waltl, assembly GCF_031143425.1. NCBI lineage: Eukaryota > Metazoa > Chordata > Amphibia > Caudata > Salamandridae > Pleurodeles > Pleurodeles waltl. Next base: position 847,526,405 of record NC_090448.1, read on the forward strand.
ATTTTCTGTAGGAAACCCTTGTAGGATCTACACAAATGACCCCTTGCTGAATTCAGAATTTTGTCTACTTTTCAGAAATCTTTAGGTTTCTGGGATCCAGCATTGGTTTCATGACCATTCCTGTCACTGACTGGAAGGAGGCTGAAAGCACAAAAAATTGCACAAATGGGGTATGCCCCAGTAAAATGCCAAAATTGTGTTGAAAAATTGGGTTTTCGGATTCAAGTCTGCCTGTTCCTGAAAGCTGGGAAGCTGCTGAGTTTAGCACCGCAGACCCTTTGTTGATGCCATTTTCAGGGGAAAAACCACAAGCCTTCTTCTGCAGCCCCTTTTTCCAATTTTTTTGAAAAAAACGAAATTTTCACTGTATTTTGGCCAATTTCTTGGCCTCCTTCAGGGGAACCCACAAAGTCTGGGTACCTTTAGAATCCCTAGGATGTTGGAAAAAAAGGACGCAAATTTGGCTTGGTTAGCTTATGTGGACAAAAAGTTATGAGGGCCTAAGCGCGAACTGCCCCAAATAGGCAAAAAAGGGCCTGGCACAGGAGGGGGAAAAGGCCTGGCAGCGAAGGGGTTAAATGTCTATAGTCTAAGACTATTCTATATGAATGGTCAGGTTTTGCAACTTGAAATAATGAATTATTCATGGATGTGTCGAAGGGTTCAATGACACCCTGTTACTCCAATGGTTTGAGGATTTCCCTCTCAGGTGCTTTTGCATCATATTTTATTGGGTATTGAGGTTGCGGTTGGGGTTGGGACTTTATTGGTATTATGTAGTAGGGGGAATCTTTGTCCCATCCTATGTGATTGTGATACAGCGCAGGTGCCTGTGCTACTGCTCAATCAATGGCATGCATTTGAACAAGCTTTCTGGGAACAAGGGGCGAGAAGGGTTTTTCAATAACATCCTCTCCATAAGGGAGACTGCAGATGAAATCTGGCAGCCAATCTTTTTCAGCGAGCAACATATCATAAATAGAAACTTCGCGGTCCCAAAAGATGGCATCTATCCTAGGTTCAATGTCTCCTTCTAACTGAATAGTTACTCTGTACACCCTATTGGGTGTGGAGACACTAATGCCTGCAGTCTCAACTTGTAAGAAGTCATCAGTTGCTTTCATTTCCAGATGATCTTAAAGATCCTGGCGAACTATTCTGACCTCTACCGCACTGTTCTTCAGTAAAGCCCTCTTTTTGAGTGGCATGTCGGATTGTAACTCTAACTTTTTTCTTGTTAAATTGGTGTTTTTGTTGGGGAACTTTTGCTTTTTTTTTAGATGAAACTTTAAACGAGCGCTGTGAGTCCTTTCTCGGTTTCACGTACTCATGTCACTCCTCCGACCGCCCAGCTCTCTCACTGTATTATTCAAGTGAGTCCTGAAAGGAGCGGCATTGGCATGTATCAGTATATTGATATCTGTCAGGCATTTTTATAATCATCCCTATTTCTAAGGTTATACCTATTTTGTGAGGTCTCCAGGTGCGGAGATTCTCCCCTTACTTTTTAGGTGTTTGTTGTTTTTTATCCCAGCATTTTTAGGAACCTTCAGGTGCTTGCTTGGTAGTATCTTTATTAGATCTGCCTTCAAATTGTGGTTTAATCTGTCTGCCCCCATGACTATATCAACCAATACTAGAATAGAATGGAATAGGTCTCTGAGATAATCTTTGGTATGTCATGTTTTTGATCCTCCACAGGAATGTCCCAGAGCTGCATGTGCACTGCTAGTGCAACTGCTTCCCCTTTAAGGTTACTTAATATCATTGAGGATACTGTGGCAAAATTGCCCATTAATTGGATCCCCAAATTCAGGGCCGGGGCAGCCTTTCATTAATCTTGAATTTGTTTTAACACCTCCAGAAGATTGGCAAGTGTTCGTGTACCGTGTGCTGTAGTAGAGAGCTTGGCAAATACTGTGCCCATTGTATTGCAGTTCAATTGTGAGAACCATCCAGAATGCAAGCAAATAGTAAGAATTCTTTGTTAATCCTGAGGTCCTGTATGGGGGATAAACTGCTTCCAGCACATTTATTTTTTGAGCTAACCAAAATGGAATTTTCTCCCGCTTGGTGGGTACCTTACCCATGATCGAATGTACAGTCGCAGGGTTAATGCATTATGTGTCTGTATTTAATGTTTGCATAACAATGCATAAAATATGCATAATAATAGTCTGTATATCATCATGAGGTCTATATATATATGCGGTGAACCTTAGCTACTGCTAAAGTTGCTGCATCAGGGTGTGGTGTATATGTGGCCAATAAAGACCAGGTCGTGCTATCGTTGCTCAGAGGACCTAACCTAACATGTAATATTGTATGTGGTACGTAACTATCAAGCCAGTTATTATGATCTTGATAAGATAAAAAGATGTGTAAATATGCACAAGCTCTGTATTGTGCAGGTGTGTAGTGGTGAAATGTATTTGTGTTCCCATCTACTGCTGGAAAAGTGATCCAAGAGTAAAAAAGCCTTAACAGCAAATGTAACTGGACCCCTCCGGGTCATTAGGCCATGAGCCAATAAATGTGCAGTCAGGGGTAGTCACAAATTTACTGCAATTGCTACCCATTGTAGGTTTGCCATTTTAATTGTAGATGTATGTTCAGAGATAACGACACCAAGATGAGTTGGTCCTTTTAAGGTTCAAGCTTGAACAACCTACAGCTCAAGATAGGTACTACCTATTTAGCTGAGGAGGAAATCCTCAGTATCACGAACATCTCCGCATATAGTATTGAGGTGTCTTTAGCCTTAAATGAGACGGAGTTACTCAGGAGGGTCCAAATATTAGTGCCTGACCTAACGTTGGCAGCACCATATCATGTAGGTTCTCATTCTGCTAATAAGGCTACTGGATTTGGGAGAAATTTGGGAGACAGGATCACATAGATGGTGGGTACTAAGGTTGATTCCACACCACATGATTCCTGTCGGCCTAATCCGGGTTCTCCAGCTAACTAGCAATCCCTCATCTCTGGCCAAAAATGATTGTGGCAACCAGGTGCATGACAAGGAAGACTCCTCAGGGGAATCGTGGTTGATCAGATCCCATCCCTTTCTCTCAGTTATCAAAAGTTCATATAGGCAAAGACAACAGAGGCAGAATATAGTTCAATAAGGATTTATTGAAGTAACTGCATCTTATATAAAAAGGCATGTATTGCAATAACTAGGATGACAAAAACACAATAAAATGAAACAGTGGACTAACAGAGTAAAACACAAGAACAGTCCTACCATACTGTCACTTAGAGTGACATATATAAATGTATTTTCTCCTACCTACATTATGTTTGAACACAACGTAATAAGCCTAGTCTGCCCTTTGGGTTTCCCCCTGGGGGTACATCATCCCTCATGGCTGGAGGAAGAAGCCTGTAGTCTAGAGAGACACCATCCCCATGTGAATCAGGGGTCCAGCCCTCTAAGCAAGTAGCTGCAGCGAAGCAATCAGCATACAGTTGTCGTCATCTGGCTGGAATCTCCCTCTAACATTTCTTGGACAAATGGGGTGTTTTTATAATAAAACAACTGACATTCTATGAAATGATCCCAACATATGAGTGTGTGTTTTTCTGTGCATGTTGGAGACACAGCATACCACTAACTGACTGTAGCCTTGAAGAACGCACAAAGTGAAATACATTTCAAACTAAGAACGGGATGCTTTCCTAGGTGAAAGTAGAATCAGATAAAGAAAACTAAAACAGCACCGCAAATGTGGCTATTGCTAGGAAAATAAAGCAATGCTGAATAAAATGTAACTGAATTATAGTGCACAGTAGCAGGCCGAGTTAGCTAAAACAATGGGGGTCATTCTGACCCTGGCGGCCGGTGGCCGCCAGGGCCACCGACCACGGGAGCACCGCCAACAGGCTGGCGGTGCTCCCGAGGGCATTCTGACCGCGGCGGATCAGCCGCGGTCAGAAAGGGTAAACCGGCGGTCTCCCGCCGGTTTACCACTGCCCTTCAGAATCCTCCATGGCTGTGGAGCGTGCTCCGCAGCCATGGGGATTCTGACACCCCCTACCACCATCCTGTTCCTGGCGGGTCTCCCGCCAGGAACAGGATGGCGGTAGGGGGTGCCGCGGGGCCCCTGGGGGCCCCTGCAGTGCCCATGCCCATGGCATGGGCACTGCAGGGGCCCCCGTAAGAGGGCCCCGCAAAGTATTTCAGTGTCTGCTAAGCAGACACTGAAATACGCGACGGGTGCAACTGCACCCGTCGCACCCCTGCAACTACGCCGGCTCAATTCTGAGCCGGCGTCCTCGTTGCAGGGGCATTTCCTCTGGGCCGGCGGGCGCTCTTTTGGAGAGCGCCCGCCGGCCCAGAGGAAATGTCTGAATGGCTGCCGCGGTCTTTTGACCGCGGTGCGGTCATTCAGCGGCGGTACCTTGGCGGACGGCCTCCGCCGTCCACCAAGGTCAAAATGACCCCCAATGTGTCTAAAACATGAATAAAATAGCTATGCAACACAACAATAACAAAGCATTGGTCATGTAAGTTGGCTGTCATGTTGTGGGAAGATACATTACTTCACACTCCATTCCTAACCAGACAATGCCACATATTCCCTGTGACAATGGACGTGTACAGGACATGTAAACACACTCCTTCCATGTGTCTCACCATACGGATTGTCAATACTAACAAATGTAGTGACAAGTTTGGTGATGTCACCTGACACTCACTACATATGTGATTATCCACAAAGTGTAACCAAAATGAATCAATTTGTGACGATATGCAGGTAATGACGCAGTGTGAACCCAGGACAGTTATGTAACATACTAAAATGGCATCCGCCTGTCCTGAATGCATTGGACAGATGGAAGAGACCTAATTCTGCTGGCGACAGTCGTCATGACCGCTTCGGTCGTATCCGCCATTTTGAATGGGCCAGCTCACTTGACTCCTGACATTCAGGCAAGGAAGACTTCCACTTTATGTGTTGCTATGTCCTGAATGTTGGAGAAACGATGGCATGCACTGCAGGGGATAGGGCCCCAGCCTTCACAAGCCGATGGAAGGGGTCCTACTCCGTTATGGGTGGTTGTACGGTGCTCCAGGGCAACAGGTCAGTACAATGTCCTTTGTCCCACATTTCGGGTGGTGTTTGATGATGAATGTTATGACTGATTTGGGGTTTTGCATACACATGATGTCTGTGCTATATTAGCAGTGTGCATGGTCCATGCATGTTGTGTGTCACCAAAGCTTGCAGCTCTATTGGTATTATTTACATCATGTCCCCCATTTTCAAAATGTTTCCCATGCAGGTCAGTGCCCACCAGAAAAAAAGGGTTATGGAGAGCCATCGCCAAGGAAGTGTGAACCCTGGGGGTCCATAGCCAGTGGAGCTCCCACTGCTGGAAGCGGTGGGAGGACCTGAGAAACTGGGCCTGGAAGACAGCAGAGGCCCAGCTGGGGATGGCCTCCCAATGTGGAAGGGGTGCCTGTTGGACCCTGATCTCCCTAATGGCCCGCATACTGGCAGTGGCCTACTCAGAGTTGGATGGGCGCAGGGGGCAGCACAGCAGCCACAAGGGGATAAGTGTAGACTGTTAGGAGACTTCTGCATGGTTGCGTACTGTGACCCTCACTGGACTTGGGATTTACGTGGTCAGATGAGATTTGGGGAATGTACCGTCCTGGTTGTCACACCAATCATGTAGGAGTGTGACACGCTAGCTATGTAGAGCCATGCAGGAACAGAAGTGGTGGTACTGTGGCACACATTCAACTGTACATACAGGTCGCTCAAATATTCTATCATTTCAGTGGCTACATCCTCCATCTCTGCGTGTACTGTAATAGTACAAGGTGTTCTTATTGGCACTGTATTTGGGTAATCACAGGTATGTTTCATTACCATTGCAGTTGCTTCAATTGCAACATCAATGAACCTCTGTACCATATGTACTCTACACATTCCTGTCATTTAGTTTGTGTGCACAGTATCTCTGAGGTCAGATTTGTTTCATCCTGTCATGACTGAAATGTGGTTGGGTATGTTAATGGGTTGAATTGTTCCATCAGTCATTTATCCTGTTGACAGGCTTATAGGAGTTTCCAACCAGGTGTATAGGTTGCAGTGATGAGGAGATCGCTGATAAGGTTGGGTAATGCTTGCATGACTCTATTGTACATGACTGCAAAATTGTCTCTTGTTTTCCTGGCAGGGGCTGATGTATGTATTGTTTGTATGTGAAGTGGATGTATGGGTTATCACCATTTCCTTCCTTTCTGTTTCTCTCATTCTCCTTTTCTCTCCACCTCTGTCTTTTTGTGCATTAGCATAATCTGGCAAATGAGGAAGGGCACTGGTGAGTGGTGATGCAGCAGCCCACGGGATTCAGTAGGCTGGCTCCAGTGAAGCCGAGGGGCCAAGTGGGATAGAGCGCAAGAGGAGCACCGCGCAGGAGACTGGAGCAACCACCACATCTAATACAGATTCCTCCTCCGATGGTGTCTCCCTTGTGGTGGCAGACCCATCTGGGACCACCCCAGCACCATCCTTGTCCGCCACCCCCTTACCAGCACTGCCCTCCCTGTAGCTACCCACCCAGTTCCCCGTGCCCGCTCACCCAGGAAGGTGGGCATCTCTTTTGCCGCAGACACCTCTGTCCCTGCCCCAGTCAGCCCTGCTGCCCTCATTGAGGAGACTATTGACCTCCTGAAGTCCATCTCTGTGGGGCACACAACCATCATGAATACCATCCAGGGCTACTGGGATCCCAGATGCAGTAGTCCAATGCATTCCTAGAAGGCATTCACAGTGTCTTGTGTGGCCTACAGAGATTGTTTCAGGCTCTGGCCTCCTCGTTGATGGCAGCCAGTATCCCTTCATCTTCCGTCCCCCATCCGGTTACCTGTTCACAATCTATAACCCCTCTCCCTTCACCCGTTCAGGGCACACCTACACACCTGCAGACTAGCATACACCCACTACAACAGACAAGGTGCGCAAAGGCAGACATAAGCACCTCCATTTTGTGAGCCCAGCATTTTCCCTGTGCCCTAATACAGCTCAGTGTTCAAGGATTCCTAAAAGACCTAGGTAGGGAGACCCAGACGTTTCTGGGAAATAGTATTATTTGTTTAAAAGTGTTTTTTACTGCTACCCATGCCTGTTTTACTGTAGACTCTCTGTGTTTCAGGCAGCTTGACCGTTTGAAGTGGTGTTTTGTGAGCTGTGACTGTGTGAATTTCCCTTTGTGGCACAAGACTGCATAAAAGCCTCCTCACCAACCCTCTTTTCTAAGTAAAAAGGCTACATACATCTTGCAGAGTGTGTTTAGGAGACTGCTTAATCTGTTTCTATGATTTAAATTGTGTTTAGAAACTGTCTGCATCCCCTGTTGTTTGCCTTAAAAAAGCCACATTTCAGAGTGCTGGTGGCAGGCACAGTGACTGCGGTGCTGGTGACGGTGCAGGTGACGGTGCAGGTGGCGGTGCAGGTGGCGGTGCTGGTGGCGGTCTTGTCCGCCATGCAGGTTGGCGTCGACGTGGACCTTCCCTTGATTTTCTGGCCCTTCCCCACCTTGGATGGTGGCGCAGCTGTCTTGCCACTATCCACTTTTGTTTTGCCTGAGCCCTTGGTGGCAGGTGTTTTCGCCTTCTCCCTCTGGGATATGGGCAACTTTTTTTACTTTTGGAGGTGGCGGAATGTCCTTGCCCTCGCTCTGTGGAACACTGGCAGCCCTGTTTCTTGGCGCACTCCACTGTGCCCAGTGATGTGGTGGCTGAGGTGCTGAGTTGGGACCTGGAAAGGCTGGCCCTAGAAGACAGACGGTGGGGAGGTGTAGGGAAGAGGTCAATATTAGACAGGAAAAGCTTTTTACACACACTGAGACGGGTAGATGGAGGGCGTTTGGGAGTAGAGGAAGAGGTAGTGGTTGTAGGAGGTATACGTTTGCTGACTTTGGGTGAAGGTGCATGGGCTGGAGGCTTTTGTGAGGTGGATGGCTGCTGGGTGGGTGTGTGGTTGTATTTGTGTAGTTTGGGAGGAGGGCTCGCAGACACACTGGTAGAAGACACAGGGGATGTGTGAATGGTAGGGGGGTGGTGAGTGCACGTGAGCGGTGTGTGGTGATGGGCGTGCTGGTGATGGAGGTAGTGGCTAAAGATGTAGTGCATGCAGCTGTGAGAGGAGATGAGACTGGGAGGGAGGAGGAAGACGTGGAGGAGGGGGACACAGTGGATGTTGGTATGTGTGCATGGGTATGATGCTTGTGTGAGTGCCTGTGGGATGTGTGGTGCTTATGTTTGCCAGAGCCACCCTTGTGTGTTGAGATGTGTACATGCTGGTCTGATGGTGTGCTTGGGATAGGCTGAGGTACAGGGGATTGGGTCTGGGTGGAGGAAGTTGGAGGGGGAGGCTGGACACAGGGACAATGGCTGCCATCAGTGCTGAGGCCAGAGCCTGAAATGCTCTTTGTTGGGCTGCCTGCCCAGAATGAATGCCCTCCAGGTATGCATTTGTTTGTTGCAAATGCCCCTCAACACCCTGGATTGCATTCAGAATGGTAGACTGCCCAACAGTGAGGGATCTCAGGAGGTCAATACCCTCCTCACTGAGGGTAGCATGGCTGACTGGGGCAGGGCCTGAGGTGCCTGGGGCGAAGGAGATGCCCACCCTTCTGGGTGAGGGGCCACGGGACACACACTGAGGGGCTGCTGGAGGGGCGGTGCTGGTATGTGGGGTGGCGGCTGTACCTGTTGATGCGGGGGCACAGAGGGGCCCGCCACCGCAAGGGAGCTCCCATCAGAGGAAGAGTCGCTGTCGCTGATGTCACCTCCTGTCCCAGTCGTGGAGCTCCCCTCGCCCTCCATCCCACTGGTGGCTTCAGACTCCGTTGTCTCACCTTCCAGGGCCATGTGGGATGCAGCTCCCTCCTGCTCCTCCGCCTGATGATGCTAATGCACACAAGAACAGGGAGACCACAAAAAGGGGGGGGGGGGGAAGAAGAAAGACATGTTCAGTGCATGCAATACTACCACCGTTGGCGGACACTACAGACACAGCAGCCCTCTGCACTACACCATGCACTTAGAGTTCCCTAATTAGTCACAGGGACATGGGGTACAAGGCCTATGCCTGATTGCTGCACACATGGAAGTCACAGGAGCCTGACTAGGTGTAGTTGGCTCCTACCACTGGTGGGGTTGGGGTGCCACATAGCCTGCCTCACGAAGGGACCTTGCCTACAAAACGCGCCCTGGCCTAGGGGAACCCACAGCCCACCTCCCCTACCCAGACACCTCGTAATGCGCGCAGTCTGATGGATGTGACTGTACTCACCCCCTTGTGGCTGCTGTGATGCCCTCAAGCACCCATCCAACCCTAGATAGGACACCGCAGGGGGGTCATGGTGCGACGGGCACCCCTCCCACATTGGGAGGCCATCCCCAGCTGGGCCTCTGTCTTCTTGCTCCAGCGGCGAATGTCCTCCCATCTTTTACGGCAGTGGGTGCTCCGTCTGTGGTGGACCCCCAGGGTCTGGACGTCGTTGGCGATGGCACGCCAAATATCCTTCTTCTGGTGGGCGCTGACCTGGAGGAATAGTACAGGGGAAAAGGAAAATCTTTAACCATCCGGACCGTCACAGTCATTGACCCACGTTCCCACCCTTTCCCTGACGCACATACACTCACCGTCCGCTCATGCAGGCTTCAGTCCCCCCTCCTTGCATCTTCCATCCACACCACTCCAAACAGGCATTGCCCATACAGCATGCTCACAGTGTATTCACCTGTTTGTCTGGAGGACCATAGAGTAGCGTGTACTGGGGGAGGACCCCATCCAGAAACTTCTCCAACTCCTCCGAAGTGAAAGCAGGGGCTCTTTCCCCAGACACGTGAGCCATCGTCGCTTCCAGACTGAGGTCACAGCATCACTTGCAGTGTAGGTCCTCTCCTGTCGAAGGTCAGGTATCAAGTGAGTGAAAAGACAGAAAATGGCAGTCACGTCCAAGGTGGTGCGTATCGTCATTGGCTCCTATGACCCATAGGGTCCAATGTTAACCAATGCAGGATTGCGCCGCGGTCTTTGACCGCCTACCGTGACGGTGTACAACGCCAGCGCAGTTACCTCATATCCCCTTGTCCCACCTTACAGGTCAGGCAGCTGCCATTTCAGGGGGCCACATGGCATTAATTTTAAATGTGTCACACCTATCTAGGCCTTGCATACACACAGTGACAGGCACATTGTGGATTGACAAATGTGTGCAATAATCATTTTTTAATACCTCAGTGTTGGCTGACTCTCTGCTCGCTGTTCTCGTCCATAGGGCACGTCCGCTGGGGCAGGTGAGGAGATGGCAGCATCCTCCAGTGTACAGACCGATGGTGGACCTGTCGACAATGGAAGGGAGACACGTAATAGTCACCTACAGACTTGATCGTGCAACAATCCATGAACTGTGTGCCCAGTTGGAGCCAGACCTGATGTCAGCTATCCGCCATCCCACAGAAATCCCCCCTCTAGTGCAGGTCCGGTCAGTACTCCATTTCCTGGCAAGTGGGTCTTTTCAAACTACAGTGGCCATTGCATCAGGGATGTCCCAGCCTATGTTCTCAACCGTGTTGTCCAGACTGTTGTCTGCCCTGCTGAAACACATGCACAGCTACATCGTTTTCCCTCAGGTGGAGGATTTGCCCACAGTGAAAGGTGACTTTATGCCCTGGGACATATCCCCAACATCATAGGTGCCATTGATGGGACACATGTGGCATTGGTACCCCCCGCAGGAGTGAACAGGTGTACAGAAACCAGAATAGCTACCATTCAATGAATGTGCAGATGGTGTGTTTGGCCGACCAGTACATCTCCCATGTGAATGCCAAGTTACCAGGCTCAGTGCATGACGTTTACATTTTGAGGAATAGCAGCATCCCTTATGTGATGGGGCAACTCCAGAGGCACCATGTGTGGCTAATAGGTGAGGACAAGGTCCATATACCCTGTGAATAGTTGTCTGGGTTTGTCCCTAAGGGTTAGTGTGTGTCTAACAGTTGTCCCTGGATATTTTCAGGTGAATCTGGTTACCCCAACCTGTCATGGCTACTGAGCCCAGTGAGAAATCCCAGGACAAGCGCAGAGGACCGCTACAATGAGGCACATGGGCGAACTAGGAGAGTGATTGAAAGGACCTTCGGCCTCCTGAAGGCCAGGTTCCGGTACCTCCATATGACAGGTGGTTCTCTCTACTACTCACCAAAGAAGATGTGCCAGATCATCGTGGCTTGCTGTATGCTGCACAACCTGGCTTTGCGACAACAGGTGCCTTTTCTGCAGGAGGATAGTCCAGAAGGAGGTCTTGTGGCAGCTGTGGAGACTGTGGACAGTGAAGAAGAGGAGGCAGAAGAAGAGGATATCGACAACAGAAACAAAGTTATCCAGCAATACTTCCAGTGAGACACAGGTAAGAAGACGTCACTGGCTCACACATCTCATACAATTGTTAGACCTATCATATGTCTGTCACTTTCACCCAGTGTATTGACCCTGACTTGTCACTTTGCCTTTCCATTTCACAGATGTGGGTCCCACTGTTTGACCTCTGCTATATTACCTCATGGTTTAGAGCTGTGTGACATAGGTATGTTGGCAATACAATCAACATTGATATTTTCCTTAGTTATTGCAAATACACATTTGTGAAAGCACAGACTGACTCCAGATTGTTTTGTGATTCAAGGGTGTATATTTCAGTGCACATTAGTGGAGGGGGTTGTAAAATGGGCAGGGGTGATGGTGGAGGATTGTCCATGGCAGAGTCCAGTCTATTTGTTTCACAGGTGCATTGTCCAGAGGGGCTTAGGAAGTGGAGCTAAGGCAGATGATGGATGGACCGGGTGACAGAGTGGGACAGAAGTATGACATTCAGGGTGGTCTCATTTCCTGTTGAGGGTCTTGGCATTGTTCTCTGTCTTTGTCCTGGATCTCAGGGACCGTTTGCGGGGTGGTTCTCCATTTGCAGAGTGTGGGGTGCTGGTGTCATGGTCCTGTGTCGGTGCCTCCTGTTCACTAGCGCCGGCGGAGGTGGTGGGCTATTCATCATCCAGGCTAGTGTCAGGGGCCCCTTGTTGTGCCACAGTGTCCCTCCTGGTGTTCACAAGGTCCTTCAGCACCCCTACAATAGTGGCCAGGGTGGTGTTGATGGACTTAAGTTCCTCCCTGATCCCCAGATACTGTTCCTTCTGCAGCCGCTGGTTCTCCTGAAACTTGGCCAGTACTGTTGCCATCGTCTCCTGGGGATGATGGTGCGCTCCCATGATGTTGGAGAGGGCCTCGTGGAGAGTGAGTTCCCTGGGCATGTCCTCCCCTTTTTGCACAGCTGTCCTCCCAGTTCCCCTGTTTTCCTGTTCCTCTGTCCCCTGAACCGTGTGCCCACTGCCACTGCCTTCAGGTCCCTGATTTTCTTGGGTTAGTGGGTTTACCTGGGTTCCCTGTAGTGGTGGGCACAATGCTGCTTGACGTGTCCTGGGGACAGAGGGATGGGCCCGCTGGGTGGGTGCTGTGGTGGTGTTTCCTGAGGGGGAGGCTCTGTGGTGGCATGTGCCAGTGTGATGGGAACCGACTGTCCTGACCTTCCAGATGGGCCGGGCTGGTCATCTTGATCCAGTTGGACAGAGCTGCTGTCATCACTGTGGGACTCTTCTGTGGGGGGACTAGACATGTCTGGAACCTCCTGTCTGGTGACGTTGGGTAGGGGTCCTGCAGGGGTGTAAAGGCATGATTATTGCATCTGTGTGTGCCATTGTGTGCAATGGGTGGGTGACCCTGTACTCCAGTGCTTGCATTCTTGTCTAGGACCTTGTGTGATACTTGGTTTGGGGTCTGTGTGGGTATCTGTGGTGGACATGCTTTGGTGATGGGTGTCCATGCTTTGTTGTTGCATGCAGGGCTTGGTATTGGGATGTGTGGGTTGTGATAGTGGGGCATATGTGAGGTGTTGGAGTGATGGGGGTGAGGGTGGGGTATGTGATAGCATGCAGGTAGGGTGGGGGATGAAATAGTTAAGATTTGACTTACCAGAGTCCACTCCTCCTGCTACTCCTGCGAAGCCCTCAGGAGGCAGTATTGCCAAGACCTGCTCCTCTCATGTTGTTAGTTGTGGGGGAGGAGGTGGGGGTCCGCCGCCAGTCCTCTGAACTGCAATCTGGTGTCTTGAGACCACGGAACGCACCTTCCCCTGTAGGTCTTTCCACCTCTTCCTGATGTCATCCTGTGTTCTTGGATGCTCTCCCACTGCGTTGACCCTGTCTACGATTGTAAGCCATAGCTCCATCTTCCTAGCTATGAAGGTGTGCTGCACCTGTGATCCGAATAGCTGTGGCTCTACCCGAACAATTTCCTCCACCATGACCCTGAGCTCCTCCTCAGAGAACCTGGGGTGTCTTTGGGGTGTGTTGTATGTGATGTGTGGGGTGGTGTGTGTTGTGATGTGTGAGGGGATGTGTTTGTGTGTGTTGTCTGAGGTGCATGGATGTTGTGTGAGTGATGGTGTTGTGTGCCTGTGAATGCTAGTATTGTTGATGGTGGTGTCTCTCTCTGTGCTTCTTTCTCAATTTTTGTTGTAGGGGTTTGTGGGTGATGTGGGTGTGTGTTTTATATTGTATTGAGTGTGTGTGAGTGGTGTGTGTATGTGTATCAGGTGTGCGTATTTTGAATTGTCCAATGTGGTTGTGTTTTGTAAATGTGTGTGTATTTTGAGCGCGGCGGTGTGTACCGCCAATGGAATACTGTGGTTGAAAGACCACTGCGTGGATTCGTGGGTCATGATAGTGTGGGCATTTTCCTATTGGCGTGACGGTGGAGGTTTTGTTGTCGCCAGTTTATCACTGACCTTTGGTGTGGAGGACTTGTGTGGGTGTCTGGATTTTGGCGGATTCTGAGCTGTGGGTCGTAATAGCTGTAGCGGAATTCCGCCGCCGCAGCGGTGTGTTGGCGGTCTTCTGCATGGCAGTAAGCGGGATTTACAGCCAATGTTGTAATGAGGGCCCTTGTGTATATTGTTTTTAATAGTATATGGGAAATGTGTTGCATTTGTTAGGTTATATTTTAAAAATTGTGTTTAGTTGTGTTACTCTGTTATGCTTAATTGATTTTCTGGGTTATGTTGCACACAATGTTTTAACATCTGATTTTGAGTTCTTAAGTTTTGTGTGCATTATGTAATTTGGGGTATCTATAATTTTTTATTCCTCGGAATGCAGCATACACACTTTTAAGTATTACATCATCAAGACTCTAAATACAATTATGAAAGAAAACATAGCCTAATTAATTAAGTTTTAAGAATCATAGTTCCAGTTTTAGGATTAGAGTTTTGGACTTTGAATTAGTATGGTAAATTAGTTTGTTGCTGGTGACCATACCTTTTTATGTTTTTGAATAATTGTACTTTGCTAGCTAGGATGCATACATGTATTTAGTCTGCTGGAGATTACAGGTCATAAAGTTCGGGCTAAGGATTACGTTTGTCTTAGTTCTAAATAGCTATGCTAGTTTTCCAGGATTGTAATCAACTGGTAAAGGCTGGATTTATGTCTTTCTAGTGTCCCCTAGAAAGAGCTATACAACCCTTCTGTCGCATTTTTTGCCTTGAATTATTTGGTTTTTTTGCTTACCTTTACTTACTTTTACATGGATATGGAATAATGTGGTATGTGGATGCGTGTCAGTACCCTGACTGTCACATGCATCATCAAGGAGTAGGTGAGTGGTTGGTGGGACAAAAGAGAGCTATTTTATTTTTGTAAATGCAAGTTTACGGTTAGTGGGATAGTTCACAATTTTTGTAGAGTTTTGTGACTAGTGCCAAATGGCATGATGAAAATGAAAATAGCACCCCATTATTTGTGTTCAGGTTGTTTTTTCATACGGTGTATATCATTGCATATTAAAACTCAATACTGGTGAGAATTTGCTGTCTCATGCTTATTTCTGCAATTAAGTTGTTACAGGTATACGTTTGCTTCTTCTGTAAAAGGGCATAGAAAGGGCTATGCTAATATTAAGATATTATCTTTGCATTTTGTAGATTACATTAGGGAAGCATGAACCAAATGTTTTCTTCAGCAGCCAGATCAGTGACTGTGTTCATGTTTGTATGCCATGGGCAGTACTGAAAACTATACTAATTTAGTCAAAAGTATAACTGTTGACGAGTTTTAAATTTTCCTTAGTGTTTGTTACAGTTAGTGAGATATCAATAATTTGAAATGTGTTTGGTGCTAGTGTGCCCTATTGGTCTTCTTTTTTCAGGGTTTGCATGTTTGACATTGGACTGGTTAGTTGTGTTGGTATCTGGGGGCATAGTTTTCAATGATAGTGCATGTTGAGACTGTAGAGGTAAAGGCCACAGTTTTCTAATACAGCCACAGTCCCTCTAATGTCAATGTCAGTCATTAAAGGTGGATGACTGTTATTTGGAAAGGCTTCATTGTTAGTAGTCCTTAGTGCATTTCCAGTGAACTATTTTATTTATAGTGTTTTTAATATGTGAATCCCATCTGAGTTAATAATGGTGCCCTCTTTTGTGAGGTTGTCAATGTCCAGATATGTTGTCTGGTGTATATTTCCAGCTACACTAGACTGGGAATATATCTGATTTGAAAACAAGTAGGAAAGTTGCATTCAGCAAGAGGCTGAGACCACCATGTGTATTTTTCTATGCTTTTCATGCCTTGTTCTCATAATGAGGGGTGTGCGAAAGTCACACATTTTACATTTGCATAATTTTTTGAAAAAAACAGGACAAATATGTGAAATTATGGGAAAATCAAAAACAGCATTTGGTACTGTATTTTAGAGCGAAATGTTTTCTAGTGTGGAATTTATGGTGTTTTTGAGCTAAAAAAATTAAAAGAATGGCAAAGAACAGCTGTTCATGTTCTGGTTGTTCGCATTGTGACTGGTGCATATTTACACAATGTGATCCAATAGAGTAATTATTGGAATTTTGTATAATAAACATAAAGTGAATGTTAGACCTTTCAGCCTTAGGGTCATGTTCCACCCACATTTTTGCGTTCTTCCACCATTTTTATGACCTTGTTATTGCTGGACTTAGGACTCTGAGTACTTTACCACTGCTAACCAGTGGGAAAATGCATGAGCTCTCTACTCCAAACATGGCAGAAGTCATTTATATCTAATTGGCTGATTTAATTTACAGATAAGTCCTGAGTAAAGTGGTACTAAATGTACTAGGGCCTATCAATTAAATTCTACCATTGGGCCTGCAGCATTCATTGTGCCACTCACCTAAGTAGCCCTTTAAAAATACCTCAGAACCTGTGTGTGCAGTTTTACAACATCATTTTAATCTAGCAAACACTTCGGGGCATATTTATACTCTGTTTGCGCCGGAATTGCGTAGTTTTTTTTTTGACGCAATTCCGACGCAAAACTAACTCCATATTTATACTTTGGCGTTAGACGCGTCTAGCGCCAAAGTCCATGGAGTTTGCGTCATTTTTTTGCGTGGACACCTACTTTGCGTTAATGATATGCAAGGTAGGCGTTCCCGTCTAAAAAATTGACTCCGAGGCATGTGCGCCGTATTTACACTCCCGGGCAAAATTCACACCCGGGAGTGGGCGGGTCAAAAAAAATGACGTACGGCCGCTTTTGCGCTGTTTGTTTGCGCCTGGACACCCCCTGTCACTCTTGCCCACCCCAGGAGGACACCCAAGGCTGGAGGGACCCATCCCAGGGACATTAAGGTAAGTTCAGGTAAGTATTTTTTTTTTTTTTTTTTTTGTGGCATAGGGGAGCCTGATTTGTGCCCCCCTACATGCCACTATGCCCAATGACCATGCCCAGGGGACATAAGTCCCCTGGGCATGGCCAATGGGGAAGGGGGCATGACTCCTGTCTTTGCTAAGACAGGAGTCATTTCTATGGGGGTTGGGAGTCGGAAAAAATGGCGCAAATCGGGTTGAGGCGAAAAATTTGCCTCAGCCTGACTTGCCACATTTTTTGGCGCCCAAGCTCCATATCCCCCTACGCCGGCGCTGCCTGGTGTACGTCGTTTTTTTCCAAGCACACCAGGCAGCGCCGGCGGCTAACTCCGGCTAACGCCGGCTAACGTCATTGATTAAATACAGCGCCCGCATGGCGCTTCAGAATGGCGTTAGCCGGCGCTAATTTTTTTTACGCAAAACTGCGTTAGCGCAGTTATGCGTCAAAAAGTATAAATATGGCCCTTCCTTTTTACTACATTTAGACTGCCTCAGGGTATGCCCTCGACTGCCCAGAGGGCAAGGTGCAATATACTCAAAATGTAAGAGGTACTTTTTAGTTTCATTTGTCCTGGTAGTGAAAAACTCACTTTCATTACTGCAAGGCCAATCCCTCCACTAGAATAACATTGGATGTGCCTTATTATATTAATGTAATTCCCAAAGGTGAGGAGATAACTGATTCTTGTATGCTGTCTCTGGAATCCTAATTTAAAATCCTCATTTGTAGTGAGGTTGAATTTTAAATTACTATTCTGAAAATGCCTTAGTCATTTGGTGCCTGCAACCTGTCTATGGTCACATGACTGGGTGTAGTTGGATTTGGACTTTGTGTATTCTTCCTAGATAGCCAAACAATAGGAGCATAGCTATAACTGGATGAGCAATCACTGGCAGGATGGGAGGGAGAAGCTGGGTCAAACCTCACTTACACCTGCATAGGTGGTGTCCTGTCTCCACAAAAAGGGATGCATATTCCCTGTAGTTAGTCTGGAGCCAAGGCAGGAAAGACAGGTCTTCTGTTCACTTCAAAGTCATGCCTCTAGAAGCTTCCCTCCATTTCAAAGGCACAGCTGGGTATAAATATGAAGTATAAATATGGGACCTCAGACATCACCATTTATATACACTTCTGGACCATTGTCTACTTTGCTAGGAAGAAGGACTGCTGTACTGCTGACGGACTGCCATTCTGATGGAATTTACACTGCTGGACTCCCACTTTGCTATGCTGAACTACTGCCCTCTTGCATGAGTGAGAAGAACTGGATCTATGGCTCATATATATACTTTTTTAGTGCTGCATTTGCATCATTTTTCACACAAAATTGACGCAAACTTACAAAATACAATTGTATTTTGTATGTTTGTGCTGCTTTTGCATCAAAAAATGACTCAATACGGCGCTAAAAAAGTATAAATATGGGCCTATATCTCTTGAACACAGAACCCAGAGTGACTCCAAAGGCTCCCAACAACCTTGTATCTGCACCTGGACTCTGCCATTTGTGTGTCTACCCTTTCAAATAGTGCCACTCCAGTGCTGGACCATTGGAAGTGGGCCAAAGATGTTTTGCCAGACTGACACATCACCTCTGCTTCACAGCGCAACCCTGAGCAGAACCAACGCATCTCAGTTTCCTGCATGGTTAGGACTCATTGCAAAGACTCATAACACCATTGCAGCCTATACCACCTTTGGCACCCCCACTGCCTGATGCATGCTCGGCACAGACCTTCACATCTTTCATCAATGGCAGCCTTGACAAGAATGGTAGACTCTGCATTGCAGCCTCACAAATCTTTGGAACCGATGCATCACCCCAACTGCACACAGCATCCCTGACACTGGACTTCGCATTTCAAACCCCATCAACATAATCCTTGACATCGATGCAACATGACCTCACACCACAACCTTGCCATTCCTCAGAACAGGTGCATCGCTTCAGCTGTGTGATGCATCTTTGATGTAAATCCCCACAATTCACTGCAAACCAGGACTTAAGGTACTCTGTTCAGTGAGCCTTAATGGGTCCCTGTAGCCGGCCTGCGCTCCATTGTGGTCAGGTTGAAATTGTGACTTTGTCCTGGTCCAGTATGACCATATGTCCACAGTGACACTTTACTCCTTTTGGTACTATTTTCTCTAATATTTTAAAATGTAATATCTCCAGTTATACTAGTTGGACTTTTGTCATTTTGGTCTTGTCTTATTTATTAAAAGTTGGTCTATTTTCTAATACTGTTGTGGTCTCCCTTTGTGCTGTGTTTTTACTGTTTTACGGTTTGAAGTATTGTACAAATCTTTACACATTGCTTCAAAGTTAAGCCTGACTGCTTTGTGCCGAAATGCCAAGGGGTTGAGCACAGGTTAATTTGGGGTTTGCTTATTCCTTACCCTGACAAGCGTAGTGGTTCCTGCTTGATCAGGGCTCATATGCAGTCAACCAACAACCCAATTTCTTCCAGTGAAATTTCAATTGATGCACGAATATTCAGTGTAATGGAAATATTAGCCATAATGTCCAAAAAGCTTCTTGGTCTGAATAAGGCATAGAGTCAAGAAGAAAAATAAAAAGGTTTAAAGACAAGAGTTCACAAAATGTCTGTGAAGTTTGCTGTGATTCCTGGTCCACCAAGGAGATTTCTCAAAGTGGTTGTTATATAGTTCCTATGAGTTTAGTGGGAATGTGTACATGTCAACAAGAACTTCACAATTTAGATACTCAGTCTGCATATATTAATGAATGTTGGTTTGTTTTCTTTGGCTAGCTCACAGTACCAAATCTAACCCCTAACCTTACCAGGGAGATAGATGTCTTTGGTAACCTTGAACGTGACCACTCTGATTCTCAAGGTATCGTGGAAAGAGATCTAAACCTTTTGTTTTTTTACTGTTGCATGCCCAAGGTATACACATGAAAGACATGAAAAGGCATTTTCAAACCATTTATTGAAGTGATTGTATTTGCACAAAAAAGCATAAGCTGTGGTTATTAGACTGATGAGACATACTTTAATCAGCATTATTAGAATGGTTAGCAATACAAACAATTCAACCATGTTGATTATTTCTAATGTTGACTCAATCCTATTTCTATCTAATACTATACTCAAGAGATCATAGCAGGTATACCCTCTGTCAGATCAGTTGGAATAGTCTAATACTATACATTGGTCTTAGGCATCAGGAAGCTGGTCTAAGTGTACCGGCTATCTTCCTTTGCAAGATGAAGGCCAGATCCAGCATGGATGCATTTCAGTCACAGTTCACAGTGGTTACATGATATCCCAGCATGAACTGCTTCTCTCCCTCAACCTATCATGGATGCTGTTTATATAATAAACACTGTCCGTATAGCATGGTGACAGAGGAACAGAACAGCTACTTTGGTTTATCTAGCATATATAGGCTGCCCCCTAATGAGCAAAGAAAGAGAAAACAATGGCATAGTTTTCTGATTGTAGGACCCTGGCCTAATTTGCAGACTGCAGGGTGACAATGTCTACCATTAATAAATATGTATGCAGCAGATTCTCATGTTTTTGGAAAAACATTTAAAAAGTCAACATTAGAAAAAGATGTCAATCTGAAACTGAAATTAAAAAATTAGGCTGAGAGCGAGCCCTACAACTTGGTCTACTATGGGCCTGATTCTGACCCCGGCGGTTCCTTACCGCCGGGGCCAGGGTCGGCGGGAGCACCGCCAACAGGCTGGCGGTGCCCCGCAGGTCATTCTGACCGCGGCGGTTTTGCCGCGGTCAGAAGTGGAAAACCGGCGGTCTCCAGCCGGTTTTCCGATGCCCTGGGAATCCCCCATGGCGGCGCAGCTTGCTGCGCCGCCATGGGGGATTCTGACAGCCCATACCGCCATCCTGTTCCTGGCGGTTCTCCCGCCAGGAACAGGATGGCGGTATGGGTTGTCGTGGGGCCCCTGGGGGCCCCTGCAGTGCCCATGCCAATGGCATGGGCACTGCAGGGGCCCCCGTAAGAGGGCCCCACATTGTATTTCAGTGTCTGCATTGCAGACACTGAAATACGCGACGGGTGCCACTGCACCCGTCGCACCTTCCCACTCCGCCGGCTCAATTCTGAGCCGGCGTCCTCGTGGGAAGGCTCTTTTGCACTGGGCTGGCGGGCGGCCTTTTGGCGGTCGCCCGCCAGCCCAGTGCAAAAGCCAAAATGCCCTCAGCGGTCTTTCGACCGCGGAGCGGTATTTTGGAGGGGGGAAGTCTGGCGGGCGGCCTCCGCCGCCCGCCAGACTCAGAATGACCCCCTATATCTCTTGTAAGCAAAAGAACCCTAAAGAAAGCTTTAGATGATTGGAGGCAAACTACAAAGCATAATCATGACCCTATACTAATCATGTGTCTGTTATGAATTGCAGTGATCCTTGTACACCCAGGAAGAAAAATAGAACATCTGCAGTAAACTGATCATATGCTAATAGTGCTAAACCATCATCCCTAGAAGGTCTACTAGGATTGTGCTGCTTTAGTGGGATCCACATGATGTCTGAAGCTTTGGAATAGCCTTCCAGTTACTGACTAAGCTGAAAAGGTGTTTTTTGGCAATGGCGAGCCTATGACACACTCTGTCATTTTCAATTTTTCCTTCACCACAGTCATCATTATGGTGTTTTGGTGATAATGAGACCAAAAATATTTAAACACTATTAGAAAACAGATATATCCATAAATGCCCGAGTCTATGCCTTCTCTGGAGATTCTAGTCTTCCATGAAGCAAGGTTGTCTAAGAGGGACTCAACTCTGAAAAATACTTCTTCTGACCAAACCCAAGGCACCTGCTTTATCTGAAGTTCAAAGATGTTTTTGGATCATCATATGACTGCATGATTCTGCACTTCTACTATTCCCTCTATTACAACTCTGAATTGGAGCGGGCCATTTCAATCTCTTTGACACTAAGGAAAGGTACGGGGGATTATCCATTTTGCTGTACTTCTTTTCATTGTTTGGTAGTTAGTGCTTGATGGCTGAAGTCAAGAATAATTTGGACACACACTCCAAATTAGCCTTTAAAATAAATAGAAAACATTTGTTCACACATCTAAGAACTATCATTCTGGCTTTCAAAAATTTGTAGGACCATATATCTTACATTTAGATGCTACAATCAGCACCCTTTAGTACAAAACTGCTTCTCACATAATAGTGATCTTAGGGACTCTGTTCTATGATATTAAAACTAACTATCAGGTTACAGAGATTTGAGTTGTTTGGGTACCTAGCAGCAAAGCTATGCTTCCATTTACCTGTTTCTCACCCTTCTGTGTCTGAGACAAGGGAGGGAGAGTGGAAGTCGTGGGCCTATAGAAGTAGTAAGCCCTAATATTGTTTTCTTGTTGAGCAAGGAAAATAATTGAGATCCTACAGAGTGGTTACAAAAGGGGAGCCAGAATTCCAGAGTTTTATTTTAATTTCTTTAGATTATTATTTTGTGGCTGTGAATTTAATTTTCTTGAAATCCTCTTACTGCCGAATAGAGTCATAGAAATGACTTCACAAAGAAAGACAAGGAAATCAGATAAAGTGTCCGAGAAGTCATGAATTTTGTGACAAAGCACTAACAATCTAGACTGCCTGGCAACAGGAATTTAGGAAAAGCTATGTTGATGAAACAAAAGCATATTAAGGTGACAGGAAGAAGAAACCTGTAATCTCAAAACACTGGATCAAAGCTATTTTACTTATCAGGCAACTCTCATACATGCAAGGAAAAAGAAGTTTTAAGAAATTACATCAATTCTGCAATGGTTGCTGACATTTTATGAAGGAAATAAAATATATGAACTTTTAAAACCAATATGATTGTACAAAACCAAATGAAAAAAGTATTGTGAAGGGAACTAAACCAGAGTGGCCTGACTGTAAGTACACAAACTATACCATGCCTACACCTTCCTTCGTAGATGGGTAGGAAGCTACTCCATTTGCATCATTTATGTAGCACTTTGCAGCCATGATAAGAGCGTCAAGCACTTTAATTTGCATTTGGTTCCTGTGCACGCTTATGTGAGCATCCTAGGGATTACACTCTCAAAGTAAAAACCATCATTAGTGTGTATCATTGCAGCCCATCAGGATGTTTACTCAATGGATTATACTCAGGCCTAACACAGGTTGTACTATATGGAGCCTACCTAAGACCAGCAGAGCAAACCAACTTCCTGAAGTCACTCGTAAGCAACAAGGAAGTTTATGTGGATTCTACCCAGGAGTAACAGAGGGCTAATCCCATTATTAGCACTGTTTATCATCCAAGAAGTATTATATGGGGCCCACCTAGAAGCAGCAAATGGAGGCATTGTTAAGCACTAAAGGACTATTATAGAGTCCATCTAAGAGTGGAAGAGGAGGAAACCCCTGGAGTGTTCTGTATATGATTCCAGAACATAAGTGTGAGAGAGTTGATTATTAGTAGTAGTGATTGCTGTTCACCAAAGGAAACATATCACTATTCTTGATAGGTCTAGGAAAGGTTTTAGTACGTTAGACCTGAGCTCATTCCCAGGTAGCTTTGACATAGAGAATACAGGCTTACCTGAATATGTGTAAAGCATTTAGAAGTACCAAAACAGTTAAAATGTCAAGAACATAACACAATGAAAATCCCACTCAAATTTATAAAAATAAAGAATATTTTAATGAACAAAATCACAGCAAGACAACAAAAACCATACAAGGGGAACTGCAGATATCATTTTTTTTTTAATTAAAACAGTGCCAAAAACACACTCACTGACAACAGCGTGCAACTTGTTCCACTAGATTGGTCCAAAATCAAAAGTTAAGCCCAACAAAGATGGATCGCTAGTCTGATAAAGGGACCACAATCATCCTGGTGGAAAGTTTGCCATCTGAATTAGAAACCTCTGTGGAAAAAAGTGGTTGTTGATAAGCCATTTTAGAGGTCATCTGGATCCGGTGCAGGGCTTCATGACCACGAGTTGTTGAAGAGTAAAGTCCTGGTGCAGTCATCGACAAAGGTGGGAAAGCTCTCAGAGGGGAACATCGGAAGTACATGCCAAGGAAGGCCTCCATGTTAACTGGATGCTGTAAGGTTCCATCCTGGGGAAGCCCTCTGCATTCGGACTTAGACACCTTTCTGGGCGTAAAATTGCCTTCAGCAGGGCAACATCACAAGTTGATGCCAACTGGAGATTCGACAGCTGTTGCTCCAATTGCCACCCTAGTCTCCGTCAGTTCTCTAGGCAGAAAGCTGGTTGAACATTTCCAAATCCCACTTCTTTCAGTTTGGGGTCTGAAGGAGTAAAGTCTAGTACCAGCCATAGCCCAGAACCAGGGGTGGCACTACTAAGGGATTAGGATCTACTCCAACAAAAGCCACCAACAGGGTCAAAGGAAGGTCCAGTTGAAAGAGTCAGCTGACCTCCTTCAGGCCAGTGGGCTTCTTGCACCTTTTGTGTCCCTGTAGCTTAACTGGAGGTCAGCCAATTGACCCTTGGAGCCCACTTCTTTCTCCTTGGTACAAGTGGGAATAGGTCCTTCCCTTAGGTCTTTTCTCACAGGCTGCAACAGCAGGTGCAGTCCTTCTTCTTTCTTCCAAGGTCAAGTAGTGTTCTCAAGATGTTGCCTAGGGGTACCACATTTATGCCTTGCACCAGCTTGTGGGTGAGGATGACTTATGACCCCCCCATACCAATAAGGGAAGTGTTCCCGGGGTAACCCTACCAGCATTTTGAGAAGTTCCCTACTGCAAATAGCAGTTTCCCTCTCAACATAAATCCAACATGGCAGAACCTTGGGTCCCTTGTGCAGAGTTCTTGTGCACACTCTAAAGTTGTGGCAAAGGAAATGAGCAAACCCTTCCTTGTGGTCACTCAAAGCCAGTTATACGATCAGCTCTTCTCCCACTGGGATTGGTGTTTGCTGACTGGATAGACAAAAGAGTGGCAGGTCCGGCTGTGAGCTACATCTGCCAGCAGGTATTATTTGAAGATATGGAAACGGCTACGTGCATCCCCCAGGCCATCCTGTCAGGGGAAGGTCAAATTCTCCCCACAGCAAAGGCCTTTGTCTCAGCTCTTTGTGCAATTCACAAATCATCAAATAGCTATTCAAATCATGGGTGGCAGTTGGAAGCTCAGGTGCATAGGTTTCTAGCAGCTTTATTCAGGCTGAAGGTAACTTTATAAAGTACCTTTTCTAAAATATTTGTTACAAATCTGACTTTAATGATGAATTGGATTTGCCATAAATTGGAAAGTAGATTATTGACAGGGGCAGGTAGGAACCTAAACTTAGCAATAAGCCACAACCCCCCACTAGGTCCAGTCAAAGTACATTAATCCTTGCTCAATCATTCGTAGCTTGGCCAGGTGCAGGTTAGGCTTAATTTAGGAGACAGATGTGTAAAGCATTTAATATCAACACAGCAGTAAATAATTAAAGCACAAAACACAATAAAAATCCACTCCAATTTATAGAAATAGAATACATTTTAATCTTTAAAATGACACCAAAACAACAAAAATTCAATGTAGGGAATTTTTAAAGATTAAGGCGGTCATCATGATACTGGTGGTCCTACACCGCCAAATTATTACAAAGATAGTGCACTGGCTGCATTGCAGCCAGTTCACCACCTATACCGTCGGGGTAGGACCGCCTGCCCGAAAGTAGACCACCTTCAACCCGGCTGTCCATCTAACACAGCCCTTGATACTTTGAACATCCTTACCGCCAGGGATTCCATGGCATCAGCCCTGCCACAAAATCTCTGATGGTAAGGATACTGGTGACAGGAATACTCACCACTATAGGACTTCCCAACACCCCCTCCAAGTAGGTGCCCCCCTCCTCTGACCCCATTAGAAGCCCCCCACCTGATCCCCATTCTGTATCCCTGCCCACCCATCCAAGAATGCACACACCACACTTGCATACATGAAGGCACACACCACACATACATACACACACACATCCACGCTCACTCATTCACACACACATGCAAACATGGCCATGACACTCTCCCCACCCCTTGCATACACGCAGTCACACAGGCACACAGACACTTGCACACAACACTCCTACACCCCCACCATTCATACACACACCCACATTCGTGCACACAAAAGTCAACGCCCCCGTCGTCGATCACCTTACCTGGTGGTCGCAGTGTTCATCCGGGAGGGAACAGGGTCCATGGAGCTTGCTCCGCTGCCAGCGCTCCGCCAACACAACAATTCCAGGAAGTTTACAATGTAGTACTATGGCGGGTGGTGTTGTAGTGACGTGGCGGTGGTGACGGACCAAGCTCCACTAGTTCCCCGACCACCAGTATGGCTGCTGGTGACTTCCCCACCAAATAGTGTCGAAAGGGAGCCAGCAGCCATAGTATGGCAGTCTGAAGACCGCCAACACTGGCGGTCATGTGGCAGGTGTGACTTCGGCGGTCTGAGAAAAAGAACGCCGAAGTCAAAATGAAGGCCTAAATATTTTCCAGCACCTAGAAATCAAAAGCGCCACTCTAGATATCTGGTTGCACTGGACATGGGCAAATAAAATTTTTAGCTGACTGTGATGGAGCCCTGCTTGGCTACACTGAGCGAAAGGCTTTGGTTAAAGTTTTACCTTCACATTTAGAAAATGTATTTCTCTGACTGGGATGAAGTCACAAGTTGAGGCTGACCATGCTGGAGCCCTCTTGGGATCCATGGCGCACGAAGCCTTGGTCAAGTTTTCTACATTCTGAATTAGAAACATTTTCGAGAAGATTTTCTCTGACCGGATGAAGTCGAAAGTTGAGGCTGACCATGATGGATCCATCCTCGGATACACTATGACTGAAGACTTGTCACACTTTTACCTTTGGACTCAGAAATTATTTGAAGCTTTTCTTCCACAATGTTGGGCGGTCCTCCTCAGCAAGCCGATTTTGATGGAACATCATCGTATCACCTTTCCACAAGCCCTTCGTCAAATAGTGGATGTCTGCGGCTTTGGAGCTTTTCAGCAGAATGAACTTGCAAGACAGGCCAGGTCGCGGTTGACATTGGACAGCTTGACTCTTTGATATCATGTCGGTCTACTTCTAGAGCTTTTTTCCAAAGTTGCGCAAATTTTATAAAAAATTCTGGATTTTCTTCCAAAAGTACTTTTATAATCTACAAGTGTCCACAACTCACCCCAAGGTTCCAGAAGCTCTGATTTGCTCCTTGGGAGTTAGGACTTCAACTTTTAAAATGCATCTGGCTCAAGTCCTTCAATGGCCACTGGTCACTGGTCAGCTGGGTTATTTTTGAAGGACTTGATGCAGGGGACTCAGGTAAGCTCTGTTGTACCTATAGCTTACAGGGAGTCCCTTCTAGAAGTTGTAGAAGTAAGGCAAAGTTCTTATCTTGATGAAGCTCAAAGTATGCAGCTGGTGCAGTTCTTCTGAATGCAGTGTCCAGGTACAGGCCTGGGGTCCAGCATGGCAGTACTTCTTATTATCTTTTTCCAGTAGGGATCTGAAGTGTGGGGCAGTTATGCTTTATTTGTCATTGTTCTACGAGTAGAAAGCAGATGGGTGCTACTGTCCAATCAAGTGCAGGCCTCCACCCTCTGGAGTGACCACTTAATGCAAAATGAGGCAAAAATTAATCCTAGGGAGCAACATTCCTCCAAAATCCAAGCTGGCAAAAATTCCAATCTTAGAATTTAGATCTGGCTCCATTAACACCCCCCACTTTCCAGCCCTCTCATAATCTATTCAGGGGACACCTGTCTGTCTGGGGCTGCAGCAAAAGGGGGTGATCCACTTGCTGCCCCAAATGCCCTTCCCTCCTTTGAAGTCCAGTTTGGCTGCTCTCCTCTCCATCCTTTTCTACACCTGCTGTGGCAGATCTCTTCCCAACAGATGCTTTCTTTGTTTCTGCCTAGGCCACTTCACACCTCATCAAGGCAGCCTGGCTCTGACTGCCAGAGACTGACCATTCATTGAAGGGCACTGTAGGACTGAAACAGGTAACTTTTCATAAAGAGTTCTAAAACTCTTTCTCTGTCCGAGTTATATTAAATTTAACATTGGCAAGTTGTTGGATTTATAATTAACTTTTAATTTGATATCATACTTGCTATATTTAGCTTCTTCCTATGGAAAATAAGAGTGTATTCTTTCAAAATAAAGTCTCTCCATGTTTGCTTATAGAGCCCATTCACTACAATGGGGGAAAAACAAATTTGGCTATTTTTCCCTCACCGCGGCTTACAAAACATATTTGATAAAGTCTCTGCTTATAGTTACACTGTACCCAACCCTGATGGCACTCAGGGCATTCCTTAGGGGTGACCTGTATGTAAAAAGTAGGACTTTGGATGTACTTTTAATTCCTAAGTCTAATTTGGGGTTAAGTGTAACTTAAAAGCAGCCAGAAAGGCATTTCTGCCTTTATCATGACACTGGAGTACTGGGTGTACTACCTAGGCTAGTGCCCTGAAACCTACATACCCTACCATATACTAGGGTCTTAAAAGTAGTTTGGATAGCCAAATATAATTATCCTAATGTGCATATACCATTTAACCAGAGCACAGGTCCTGGGACAAAGTTTGGGAAACACCAGTATGAGTAAGGATATGTTTAACATTAAGGGGAATATTTATACTGTTTGCGCCGGATTTGCAGAATTTATTTGACACAAATCCCACACAAACTTAACTCCATATTTATATTTTGATGCTAGACCTGTCTAGTGTTAAAATATTGGAGTTGGCATCATTTTAAGGATGTGTGAAACCCCCTTCCGTCAATTAGATGCAAGGTAGGCGTTCCCATCCAAAAAATGACTCAAACACCCTAGTGCCATATTTATCCAACCAGGCAAAAATGACGCACGGGTGGGAGGCGGACTTTAAAAATTGACGCAAAGCCCGATTTGCATCAAATTTTAACGCCTGGGTCAGGGCAGGCATTAAAATGGGGCAAATGCACCACTACTTAAGGAAAACACACAAGCAACATCATTGCTCAAGAAGGACAACATGGAGGTGGTACTCATGCAGCATGCCAGACGACGCAGAGCACAGGGCCGACAGTAGCAGCCACCACCAACATGACCCCCAAAGGCAACAGCAGAAGGCAGGAGTGGGTCTTCAGGACCAGGACAACCCTCTAGGGCGTCAGGGAACAGGATATCATCCGGAGGTACAGACTCAACTGGCAAGCCAAAAAGCAGCTGCTGTGCCAAATTGAGCCACAGATAACAGCTAGCCTTCAGACACCACACAATATTCCACCGGTGACCAAGCTCCTAGCTGTCCTGCACATGTTGGCAAGTGGTCCATTCCAAACAAGGGGTGACCTGGTTGCTGGGGTATCACAGCCCTCATTCTCCACCTTCCATCCCAAGGTCCTTGATGCCATCATCTCCCTCACCCCCTGCCACATCAGCTTCCCCAACACAAAGCAGAAGCAGCAGGAGACTAAACAGGGGTTTTACCTAATACATGGCTTCCTGCATGTGCTTGGTGCTATTGACTGCACCCATGTCCGGATTGTGCCGCCTGCTGCAACAGAGCATTAATAACAGAACAGAAAGCCCACCCACTCCATAAATGTACAGGCCATAGTTGACCACCAGGGATTGTTTACCAACATCTTGGCCAAGTATCCTGGGAGTATACATGATTCCTTCTTCTTCCACCAAAGCACCATCAATCTGCACTTCCAGGTCGGATGATATGACAATGGCCTTCTTGTTGGTAAGTCCATAAACCTAGCAATATACACACGGCACAGCACCCCTGTAGGACACACAATACATATACCACTACATTGACACATGGGCAGGAAGACAAATAAAGTGTGACACAGGTATTTATGTTGTACACCCTGACACAATGGGATACACACCTATGGAGAATTGATGGCTGCCAATAACAATAGATGCCATTCTAGAGCTACAAGGGACCAATGTCAAAGCACACAGTGACAATGGCATGGCCTGCCCTGGAAGTATAATTTGGAAGATGAACAAGTTACTATTACATTAGGCCACATAGTCAATCCCACACCCTCCCAAACAATAAGTACTGTGGAAGGGGTGTGCAATGTGTGTTGCTGCAGGTTAAACACCATGAGACACATAGGCCCTCATTACAACCCTGGCGGTAAATGCCGCTTACCGCCGTGCAGAAGACCGCCAACATACGGCTGCGGCCACAGAATTCCGCTACAGGTATTACGACCCAGAGCTCGGAATCCACCATAATACAAACACCCACACAAGTCCGCTACACCAAAGGCCAGTGATAAACTGGCGATAACAAAACCTCCACCGTCACGCCAACAGGAATACGCCCACAGTATCACAACCCACGAATCAACACGGCGGTCTTTCAACCGCGGTAATCCATTGGCGGTACACACTGCCGCGCTCAAAATACACACACACTTACAAAACACAACCACGTTGGACAAATCGAAATACACACACCTGATACACATACACACACCACACCCACACACCCAATCCAATATAAAGCACACACCCACATCACCCACAAATCCTTACTATCGGAAATTTGAAAGCAGGCCACAGAGAGACACTACCTAAAACAACACCAGCATCCACAGACACACAACACCATCACTTACACAACATCCATGCACCTCAAACAACACACACCAACACATCCCCTCACACATCACAACACACACCACCTCACACATCACCCACACCACATCATGGCACCTCAAAGATACCCCAGGTTCTCTGAGGTGGAGCTCAGGGTCATGTGGAGGAAATCGTCCGGGTAGAGCCACAGCTATTCGGATCACAGGTGCAGCAGACTTCCATTGCAAGGAAGACGGAGCTATGGTGCCGAATTGTCAACCGGGTCAACACAGTGGGACAGCATCCAAGCACACGGGATGACATCAGGAAAAGGTGGAATGACCTACGGGGGAAGGTGCGTTCCGTGGTCTCCAGACACCAGATTGCTGTACAGAGGACTGGCCGTGGACCCCCACCTCCTCCCCCACAACTAACAACGTAGGAGGAGCAAGTGTTGGCAATACTGCATCCTGAGGGCCTCGCCGGAGTAGCAGGACGACTGGACTCTGGTAAGGCAAATCTTTCCTACTTTATCCACAACCCTACCTGCATGCCATCACATACCCCACCCTTACCCTCACACCCATCACCCCAACAACCCACAGATATCCCACCAACACAACCCACACACCCCAAAAACAAGCTCTGCATGTAACACCAATGCATGGACACCCATCACCAAAGCATGTCCACTACAGATACCCACACAGACCCCAAACCAACTATCACACAAGGACCAAGACAAAGAATG
Source organism: Pleurodeles waltl (assembly GCF_031143425.1). NCBI lineage: Eukaryota > Metazoa > Chordata > Amphibia > Caudata > Salamandridae > Pleurodeles > Pleurodeles waltl. Next base: position 847,557,511 of record NC_090448.1, read on the forward strand.
CAAGCACTGGAGTACAGGGTCACTCACCCATTGCACACAATGGCACACACAAATGCAATAATCATGCCTTTACACCCCTACAGGACCCCTACCCAACGTCACTGGACAGGAGGTGCCAGACATATCCAGTCCCCCCACAGAAGAGACCCACAGTGATGACAGCAGCTCTGCACAACTGGATCAAGATGACCAGCCCGGCCCATCAGGGACCTCGGGACAGTCAGTTCCCCTGACACAGTCACAAGCCACCACAGAGCCTCCCCCCTCAGGAAACACCACCACAGCACCCACCCAGCGGGCCCATCCCTCTGTCCGCAGGACACGTCAATCAGCAGTGTGTCCACCACTACTGGGAACCCAGGTAACCCCACTAACTCAGGACGATCAGGGACCTGGGGGCAGTGGCAGTGGGCACACAGTTCATGGGACAGAGGCACAGGACAACAGGGAAGCTGGGAGGACTGCTGTGCGACAGGGGGAGGACAGGCCCAGGGAACCCACTCTCCACGAGGCACTCTCCAACATCTTGGGAGCTTACCATCATCCCCAGGAGACGATGGCAACAGTACTGGCCAAGTTTCAGGAGACCCAGTGGCTGCAGGAGGAACACTACCTTGGGATCAGGGAGGACTTGAAGTCCATTAACAACACCCTAGTCACCATTGCAGGGGTGCTGCAAGACCTTGTCAACACTAGGAGGGACACAGAGGTGCAAGAAGGGGCTCCTGACACTAGGCTGGACGATGAACAGCCCTCTACCTCTGCCGGCACTAGTGGACCGGAGGCACCGCCACAGTAACACGACACCAGCACCCCACCCCCTGCAGATGGAGAACCACCCCGCAAACGGTCCCTGAGATCCAGGAACAGGACAGAGAACATTGCCTAGACCCCGCCAGGAAATGAGACCCCCCTGGATGTCACCCTTCTGTCCCACTTTGTCACCCTGTCCATCCTTCAACTGCCATTGCTCCACTTCCTATTCCCCTTTGGACAATGCACCTGTGAAACAAATAGACTGGACTCTGCCATGGACATTCCTCCACCATCCCCCCAGCCCATTATCCAACCCCCTCCACTTATTTACACAGAAATAAACACACTTCAATCACAAAACAATCTGGAGTCAGTCAGTGCTTTCACAAATGTGTAATTGCAATAACCATGGAACATAGCAATGTCAATTTACTTGTGCACATACCGATATAACACAGCTGTAGGCCTGGAGGAAACATAGCAGAGGGCACAAAGTGGGACCCACATCTGTGAAATGAAAAGGCAAACTGACAAGTCAGGGTCCATACACTGAGTGAAAAAGACAGACTTATGCTAGCTCCTGAAATTGTATGAGATGTGGGAGGCAGTGACGTCTTCTTACCTGTGTCTCACTGGAAGTATTGCATGATTATGTTGTTTCAGTTGTTGATTTACTCTTCTTCTGCCTTCTCTTCTTCACTGTCCACAGGCTCCACAGCTGCCACAAGACCACCAGCTGGCCCATCCTCCTGCAGAAAAGGCACCTGCCGTCGCAAAGCCAGGTTGTGCAGCATACAGCAGGCCACGATTTTCTGGCGCACCTTCTTTGGTGAGTAGTAGATGGAACCAACTGTCATATGGAGGCACCGGAATCTGGCCTTCCGGAGGCCGAAGGTCCTTTCAATCACTCTCTTAGTTTGCCCAAGTGTCTCATTGTAGTGTTCCTCTGCCCTTATCCTAGGATTCCTCACTGGGGTCAGTAGCCATGACAGGTTGGGGTAACCAGAGTCACCTGCAAATATCGAGGGACAACTGTTAGACACACACTAACCTGTAGGGACAACCCAATACCCAGACACCTATTCACACTGTATTGGGTCATTGGCCTCACCTATTAGCCACACACGGTGCCTCTGGAGTTGCCCCATCACATAAGGGATGCTGCTATTCCTCAAAATGTAAGCGTCATGCACTGAGCCTGGAAACTTTGCATTCACATGGGAGATGTACTGGTCTGCCAAACAAACCATCTGCACATTCATCGAATGGTAGCTCTTCCGGTTTCTGTACACCTGTTCACTCCTGTGGGGGCGTACTAATACCACATGTGTCCCATCAATGGCACCAATGATGTTGGGGATACGTCCCAGGGCATAGAAGTCACCTTTCACTGTGGGCAAATCCTCCACCTGAGGGAACACGATGTAGCTGCGTATGTGTGTCAGCAGGGCAGACAACACGTTAGAGAACATTGACTAAGACATCCCTGATGCAATGGCCACTGTTGTTTGAAAGGAACCACTTGCCAGGAAATGGAGTACGGACAGTACCTGTACTAGAGAGGGTATCCCTGTGGGATAGTGGATGGTTGACATCAGGTCGGGCTCCAACTGGGCACACAGTTCCTGAATTGTTGCACGATCAAGTCTGTATGTGACTATTATGTGTCTCTCTTCCATTGTCGACAGGTCCACCAGTGGTCTGTACACCGGAGGATGTCGCCATCTCATCACCTGCCCCAGCAGACCTGCCCTATGGAGGAGAACAGCGAGCAGCGATTCAGCCAACACTGAGGTATCCCAAAATGTCATTTGCACAAATGTATTAATCCGCAATGTGCCTGTAACTGTGTGCATTCCAGGCCTACATAGTTGTGACACAGTTATTATTAATGCCATGTGGCCCCCTGAAATGGCGGCTGCCTGAATTGTAAGGTTGGGACAAGGGGATGTGAGGTAACTGCGCTGGCATTGTACACCTTCGCGGTGGGTTCTGCAGTGGTTAACATTGGGCCCTATGGGTCCGAGGAGCCAATGACGATGTACGCCGGCGGTGACAGTATGCACCGCCGCGGACGTTACTGCCATTTTCTGTCTGTTCACTCACTTGATACCTGACCTTCAACAGGAGAGGACCTACACTGCAAGTGCTGCTGTGACCTCAGTCTGGAAGCAACAATGGCTCATGTGTCTGGGGAAAGGAACCCTGCCTTCACTTCAGAGGAGTTGGATAAACTAGAGGATGGGGTCCTCCCCGGTACACGCAACTGTACGGTCCTCCGGACAAACAGGTGAGTACACTGTGAGCATGCTGCATGGGCAATGCCTGTTTTGAGTGGCGTGAGGGAAGATACATGGGGGGGCTGAGGCCTGCATGTGCGGATGGTGAGTGTAAGTGTCAGGGCAAGGGTGGGAACGGGGGACAATGAGTATGACGGTCCGGACAGGTAAGTAATTTCCTTTCCCACCGTACCATTCCTCTAGTCCAGCGCCCACCAGAAGAAGGGTATTTGGCGTGCCATCGCCAAGGACGTCTGGACCCTGGGGGTCTACCACAGATGGAGCACCCACTGCTGTAAAAGATGGGAGGAACTGTGCCGCTGGGGAAAAAGAAGGCGGAGGCCCAGCTGGGGATGGCCTCCCAGTGTGAGAGGGTTGCCCGTCACACCATGACCCCCTGATATTCTGGATCCTGGCGGTGGCCTATCTGGAGTTAGATGGGCGCTTGAGGGTATCACAGCAGCCACAAGGGGGTGAGTACACTCTCATTCAGCTGACTTTGCGTGCATTACGAGGTGTCTGGGTGGGGGAGGTGGCCAGTGGGTTCCCCTAAGCCAGGGCGATCTTGGTAGGCAAGGTCCCTTGTGAGGCAGGCTATGTGGCACCCCAACCCCACTAGTGGTTAGAGCCATCTACACCTAGTCAGGCTCCTTTGACTTCCAGGTGTGCAGCAATTGGGCTGAGGCCTCGTACCCCATGGTCATGTGATTAATCTAGGAACAATGAGTGCATGGCGTAGTGCAGGGCGCTGATCACTGTCTGTTGTGTCCACAAGCGGTAGTGGTGTTGCATGCACTGAACATGTTTTTCTTCTGTCTCCCCCCCCTTTTTGTGGTCTCCCTGTTCTTGTGTGCAATAGCATCATCAGGCGGAGGAGCAGTGGCACCGGAGCAGGAGGGATCTACATTCCACTTGGCCCTGGAGTGTGAACCTACGGAGTCTGAAGCCACCAGTTGGAAAGAGGGCGAGTGGAGCTCCACAGCAGGGACAGGAGCAGAGGCCAGTGACAGCGACTCCTCCTCTGATGGGAGCTCCCTTGTGGTGGCGGGCCCCTCTGTGCCCACCGCACCAACAAGTACAGCCGCCACCTCCCCTACCAGCACCGCCCTCCCAGCAGCCGCTCAGCATGTGTCCCGTGCCCGCTCACCCAGGAGGGTGGGCATCTCCTTCACCCCATGCACCTCAGGCCCTGCCCCAGTCAGCCCTGCTGCCCTCAGTGAGGAGGCTATTGACCTGCTGAGATCCCTCACTGTAGGGCAGTCTATTATTCTGAATGCCATCCAGGGTGTTGAGAGGCATTTGCAACAAACAAATGCATACCTGGAGGGCATTCATTCTGGCCAGGCAGCCCAGCAGAGAGCATTTCAGGCTCTGGCCTCAGTACTGATGGCAGCCATTGTCCCTGTGTCCACCCTCCCCCTCCAACCTCCTCCACCCAGACCCAATCCCCTGTACCTCAGCCTATCCCAGGCACACCATCAGACCAGCATGCCCACACATCAACACACAAAAGTGGCTCAGGCAAACATAAGCACCACACATCCCACAGGCATTCACACAATCACCATACCCATGCACACATACCAACATCCACTTCCTCCACTGTGTCCCCCTCCTCCACGTCTCTCTCCTCCCTCCCAGTCTCGTCTCCACTCACACCTGCATGCACTACATCCTCAGCCACTACCTGCATCACCAGCACGCACATCACCACCCCCACTACCATTCACACATCCCCAGTGTGTCTGTGAGCCCCCCTCCTAAAGTACACAAACGCAGGCACACACCCACCCAACAGCCATCCACCTCACAACCGCTTCCAGCCCATGCACCTTCACCCAAATTCAGTAGACGTATACCTCCTACAACCACTACCTCTTCCTCCACTCCCAAACCCGCTCCATCTACCCATCCGAGTGTGCCTAAAAAACTTTTCATATCAAATCTTGACCTCTTCCCTTCACCTCCCCTCATCCTTCCCCTAGGGCCAGGCTTTCCAGGTCCCAGCCCAGCAGCTCAGCCACCACATCCCCAGACACAGTGGTGCCAGTAACTGCGGGGTCATGGAGTGCGTCAACCATCAGGGCTGCCAGTGTGCCACGTAGCGAGTGCAAGGACATTCCGCCACCTGCCAAGGTGAAAAAGGTGCCCACATCCCAGATGGAGAAGCCGAAAACACCAGCCACCAAGGGTTCAGCGAAAACGAAAGGGGATAGTGGCAAGACAACTGTGCCACCATCAAAGGTGGGGAAGGGCCAAAAACAGAAGGGCAGGTCAGGAGAGGGCATGGTGGCACAGACTGAGGGACCAATGTCACACCTTCTGTGCACGTCCACGCCAACCTGTACAGTGGCAAACACCGCCACCTGCACCGCCACCTTCACCGCCTCCGGCACGTCTACAGCCACTGTGACAGTCCCCAACATCTTCCCCGGTGGGCAGCCATCTGAGGCTGCAGGAGACATCCTGCTTTCTCCCTCAGCTGGTGCTGACACATGCCCCGCCGCCACAGACCCCGCCGCTAGCAACGCCACCACAGACCCCGCCGCCAGCACCGCCGACACAGACCCTGCTGCCAGCACTGCTGCCACAGACCCCGCCGCCAGCACCGCCACCACAGACCCAGCAGCCAGCACCGCCGCCTCAGACCCCGCAGCCAGCACCGACACGCCAGCCACCGCCACCAGCACCGCCACAACAGACACCACCGCAAGCACCGCCAGCGGCCCCGCGACATCCTCGGACAGTGGCACCACCGCTGACATGCCTACCATCCCCAGTGGTCAGTCGTCCGAGGCTGGTGGTGAGTTCCAGGACCCTGGGCAGCTTCCATGAAGCATTACTGTAATCACTGTTGTCACCTGCAGGTGGAATGCGAAGCCGCAGCAGTGTGGGGTATGTCACTGCCTCCATGGCGTGTCATGCTACCTGTACCTCGGCAATCTCGTGGCACACACACCCAGGCGAGTGTATTGTTCCGGCCACACTGAATGTGGAGCACTCTGGGCACCAGGCCCCCTCCAGAACCAGTGGAGAGATACATCCACTACCTCAGTCCTTGACAGGATGAAGCACTCTGGGCACCAAGCCCCCTCCAGAACCAGTGGAGAAAGGCATCCACTACCTCAGTCCTTGGCAGGATGAAGCACTCTGGGCACAAAGCCCCCTCCAGAACCAGTAGAGACTGACATCCACTTGAGAGACTGTGGCTTTGTACTCCCCAGGATAAAGCAGTGGGCAACCCACCCACTGGAGAGACTTGAGAGACTGTGGCTTTGCACTCCCCAGAAAAAAGCAGTGAACAACCCACCCACTGGAGAGACTTGAGAGTCTGTGGCTTTGCACTCCCCAGGATACATCAATGGGCATGGAGCCCCCTCATGCAACAGTGGCGTTGTGCGTTCATCTGGCTGAGGTGCCCCCCTCCCCCTCCGCCTGAGGTGCCTGTTTCATTCCGATCTGATGCCCCAGCAGTGTTCTCTCCGTTTCCAGTCAGGTATCATGTGTGGGCTTCGCCCATGCATTTTGGGCCCAGTGGTCCATGGACAATGATTGGTGCACTATCTGGACTTGTGTAGTTGGTGTACATAATTGTGTTTACTGGATTTTGAACATTGACAATGAGATTTCACATGATTTTTCCTTTTGTCCATGCGTTATTCCAGGGGCTGGAGGGCGGTGTATGTGTACTGTTGCTGCTTGCATTTGTGTGTATAGTGTTGTGGGTGGGGGTGTTGCGAGTTGCATGTGTGTTTCCCTCCCCTGTGTTGTAGGTGCAGTACTCACCGTGGTCGTCGCTGCCATCGTTGGTGCTCCTGATAGGAGAGAAGGAAGACCAGCATTGGCAGTATCTGCAATTCGGGCTCTATGGCGTCCTGGTTCCTCATGGGGTGTGGAGAGGTGAGTGTTTTCCCTTCTGTGTACTGTTTCCGCTGTGTTTTTGTTCATGTTGGTTCCGCCCCGGAAAAGGTGGCGGATAGGCATCTTGTGATAGGGTGGGTGGTACATTGTCTTCCGACTGTCTGTTGGCGGTTACCGCTGCGCTGTTTGTTTGTACCGCAGTGGCGGTCGGAGTGTTAAAGTGGCGGTCTATGTTGGCGGTTTCCACCACGGTCGTAATCCCATTTTTTTTACACCGGCCTGTTTGCGGTATTACCACCGCTTTAACACCAACTGGCAGGGTTTTAATGGGGGTCATTGTGTTCCATTCAAGGGTTAGACATTCACAGGCAGAGAGTCATATCTTGGGAGTCTTGTGCTGTTCAATAGGCAGCAGCATGTGAACAAGGTGATTAGTAGCCACAGGTAGGCCCACATTTGATTTGGAAGTGCTCCAGTGTCAGAATATTGTCAGCAAGTCATACCCTCATATACACAAGACAGTGATGCATCTGTTTTCAACAAAAATTTGTGCATCCCTGTATTGTAATGTACATGTAAGACTGCATGGGTAACTGTCCCCTAGCATTTAGCTTCAAATGTTGTACTCCATTTACTCGGCACTTATGTGGTGTTTTATAGGTGTGCATGCAGGTCAAGGCCAGACGTGTGCTTTCATCATTTTTGGGTGATTTTGGAAATGTGTTGGCAGATCAGATGTTGATGGTTGTCCACAAATGGAAACATGAATGTAGATGTGATTGACCAATGGATACCTCACTCCTAGTTGGCAGGCGTCCTCACATGTGTTCCACTCACTAAATCCACGTACAGGTGGACTTGGCTTTCTGGTTGTCCTTGACAGTTGTGATGATGTATTGCATGCCCATCCCCCCTGAGGCACAGGTGTAGGGGGAGAACATATATGTAGGTAGGTTTGATGGTCACAGTGTAGATGACAGACATCAAATTCAAGCATGCATGTGTCCCACACAACACTGACCACATTTGATTAGCAACTCCATACCATCCTGCCAATTACATATAATTTAAAGCATTTAAAGCTGTGCTGTTAAATACTTGATGGTTAGGCCGCGTTGCCATGTCATTCCTCAGGGACAATGTATCATCTGTACTGTGATTTGGACTGCATATGTAATTTGAGGGAGAGTGTTAGATTATCATCTGTACATGCATCACACAATGAGACACTAATGGATGCTTGTCTCATTTTTACAGCTGCCAACATGAATGCAGCTGAGATAAGGGAGTTCCATAGGCAGGCAGTGGGGTACAGGCACATCTTGGATGTGAAGTCTGGGTTCAGAATAATGGCAAATTCGCTATCGTAGGGAGAGAGCCACAGGAGCATGGCGGGCATTCAGCCAAGGGAGCCCAGCATTGGCCACAACAGGTGTCACCACCACAACTGCAGCCAGTGGCACAGTGGCTACCAGTACATCAGCCCCACCTGCTGTACCCTCAACCTCGGGAGCAACAGCCACAACACCTGCTGCACCTTTAAGTACTGCATCCCTGACCACTGCACCTGCAGGAGCAACTACATCAGGGACACAGACCACCACATCGGCTGCATTGGACATGGCCGCAATCACACAGCTACAGAGGAACATGAGAAAAGTCCTAAGGAAGATTGACACTCTTCAGCTGGACATGGACAGGAATAGCCATAGGCTAAAATCAATTAAAAAAAACTCTGAAGAGGGCAAACCTCTGAACTCCTGCATTACCTCACCCCAAATTCCGTCCCCTCCCTCCTCTTTCCTTATCCAGTTTTTTAGTGGGCTTAGGGGTTTAGTGATAGGTTATAGTAGGCTAGTAGTTTAGATAGGATAAGTAGGTTGGGTGGTGGGGGGTTCATATTATGACATGTTTGTTTGTGGGGTTAATGTTGGGGCTTTGTGTATTCTAATAATATATATATATATATATATATATATATATATATATTTCAACTGCTCCTGCTGTTCTTCCAACGCTGGCCTTACGGAGCTGGTGCACCATTATGGGCGCAGGACCCATATTTAAATATCTCAATTTGAATTGTAGAAAAACGGCACTCCCAACAATTGCTGGATAATGATGAGATTCATTTACAAAGCCATTCTACAAGGCTTATCAAGCCTGGAAGCGTTTCGACCATAACGGTCTTTGTCAACAGCCAAAGTCATTATAATCATCTCCCCTCAACCTTTATAACCTAGTGCATCAACATAAAAGAAATACTATGAAAATTTCATGAAAAGTAATTATTCATCCATTACCCTAGTAAACATAAAAATATGTATCATACTTCTACAATTCTAATCTACGGGCCCCAAAGAAAAAAACTATATATATATTATATATATATGTATATATTTTTTACCTGACATTCATCCCTTATTATTTTCTACATCTAATTATAATATATTTCATGCAAATTTATGGTGGATATCAGCCAATGTGAACAAAAAGTTCCTCATCCTTATTAAGACCCCAAGGATGGTGACTATTAAGGCGAATCATGTATTCGGATTCTAGTTTCCTGAGTCTTTTTTCCCTGTCCCCACCTCGGGGTGTGGGAAGTACCCTGTATATTCCAAAAAACGGCATCCTATCGCTCAAACCTGCATGATTTACATTGCAGTGGCGGGCTACAGGGTAGGCGGGATCATAATTCTTGATAGCCCGCCAATGTATATATATATAAAGGCGGTCATTCTGACCACGGCGGGCGGCGGTAGCCGCCCGCCATGCGGTCACCGCCATTTGGCCGCTCCCCGGTCAAAAGACCGCGGAGGCCATTCCGGCTTTCCAGCTGGGCCGGCGGGCGCCTGCCAAAGGAGCGCCCGCCGGCCCAGCGGGAAAGGTCCTGCAACATAGAAGCCGGCTCCGAATGGAGCCGGCGGTGTTGCAGGGGTGCGACAGGTGCAGTTGCACCCGTCGCGATTTTCACTGTCTGCTAAGCAGACAGTGAAAATCATGCTGGGGCCCTGTTAGGGGGGCCCTGTACTGCCCATGCCAGTGGCATGGGCAGTGCAGGGGCCCCCAGGGGCCCCACGACACCCGTTCCCGCCATCCTGTTCCTGGCGGTAAAAACCGCCAGAAACAGGGTGGCGGGAAGGGGGTAGGAATCTCCATGGCGGCGCTGCATGGAGATTCAGCCCAGACGGGGAAATCCGGCGGGAAACTGCCCGGATCCCCTTTTCTGACCACGGCTTTACCGCTACGGTCAGAATGGGCAGGGAAGCACCGCCAGCCTGTTGGCGGTGCTTCCGTGGTCATCCACCCTGGCGGTCGATGACCGCCAGGGTTGGAATGACCCCCAAAATGTTTTTAAAAATGCAAAACAATATATATCTGTTTAGTATTAGTTAGTATCTGTTTGGGTTAGTATATGTTGTCCTACATGTGTCCCGTTATATAAGGGTGGTGGGGGGTAAATGTTTAGAGTGTTTAGTTAAATGTGGGAAGTAAGTTTAGCATAGGGTAGTTAGGGCCAGGTGTGGGCAATGTATAGCTAGGATAGGTTAGGTTAGTATAGGTGTGTGACACAGTTTTAAGTTCTCTTTTACACATAGTTATAAAGGTTTTGGTACTCCTTTACAACGTGTGTCATATGCTTGGGGATCTGGGTCTTTTCATGAGTGTAGAGTGCCAATTTTCTGTTGGCCTGTGTATTCAGTCCTGCATCCACCTCCCACTCTTGACATGTTAATTCCCACTTCCAACTGAGCTGTCACATTGGCAGCTACAACAAAGCTAAATATATCTGCATCTGCCATCCATTGTACCCACCACTCAAGATGACTATGGTTCCCATGTATTGGACAGGTAGTTGTGATTTTAAACCTGTTATTGTTTGGGTCCTGTTTTGGAATGTTGGGCACTGTGGGACATCTGCCTGCAGTCGTATGTTCATGTGAACACTGTTAAACTGAGTAGTGTCAATTTCTGATGAGCTTAAGTATACAAAAGTCACGCCTAGGTGTTTTCATTGTACTCCCATCTGACGTTATTGGCAAAACACTCTTACACAGCCATTCCTGCTGTATGTTGTGGGTGTGGCATGTATGTTGTGAGGCAAATGTAACATACATAATAACTGTCTTGTAGGGGATGTGTCCAGCATTGAGTTTCATCTTGTAGATACCTTATACTACATACATATACTATTGTTACACTGAATTTGCCTCATGTTTTAACACAAACGCAGCACAAACTTACAAATTACAATGATAGTTTGTAAGTTTGTGCTGCTTTTACTTCAGAAATGAGGCACAGGCAGCACAGAAGATTTAAAAGTCCTGGCCCTTGTGCGTAAAGATCTGCCCACATTATTTCTGCACTCTGGTATTGACACTCTGTGACCATTGACATGTTACATGCATTAAAAATCTCCAGCAAAGTAGATGTGTCATATTACACAGAAACAAGGTGGTTGTGTAGGTGCTGTATATTTTAAAGTGGTGTAGTGTAATCTTTATAGTCCAGGTTTGTGACCCCATTAGTGTAAAGCATTCTATTGTGACGCAACACAAGTGCAGGGTTGAGGGACATGTCATTGGACATGCTGAGATGAAGTGTCATTCAGTGCAGAGGAACATGGATTGCCAATTGGGTAGTTAGAGACAATTGCAGTCCATAGTGGTAAGGTTAACAGTGTGTGGTAAAGAGTGCATGTCACCAACTGTAGCAACACTGGCATGTTGTCAAGCACAGGATAAAGGAAGAACAGTGCCCATGTGACAAGGGCTGGTGCTACTGGGTACTCCTACAGGTGAAGTTGATCTGTTCCACATCTTCATCCTCTGACGTGTGTGTTGTTTCTTCTGCCCTTGGCAGTGGTGGTGGGTTTGAGGGGACAACACACAATTCAGTGGTTGGAGAAGTGGACTCCAAATTCCGGGCAGCTGACATCTGTGGAACTAGATATGTCATAACTGCAGCAAGGAGGAGCTGCTGATTATTGAGTATGGTAGCAACATCCCTGTGGTAGGCACCCATGCCAGCCCTGAGGGAGTCCAGCTTGTTGTCATGCATGCATCTACAAGATTGGGAGGGTAGGTGTTGTTGCAACTCACTCACATCAGTGGTGAGGTCCCCCTTACACACTGTTGGACCCCTTGCAACTGTGATTGGTTGAGTTGTATAGCTGCTGACTGTTCTGCGGATGTCATCATGCATTTGCGCATCCCCTCAAGGCTGGCTACAGTAGTTTACATCCCCACCTGCACCTCCTTGGCCAGCTCCTGCTGTACTTGCACAACTGTCCTCTGAAAGGTGGTTCCAGTGTCATCAGAGTCCTCAGCTGTGTTTGAGCTGGCAGGTCGTACAATTGGGGTGGTTCCTCTGGGATGGCTGCTTCATGTGTACTCCTCCTTGCGACTGGAGGTGGTGTCTGGAAGGTTCCCAGGACATCTTGGAGGGTTTTCTGGCTGATGGTTGTCAGCTGGTCATCCATGTCATCAGGGTAGTCCAAGACAGACAGATCCACGAGAGAGCCTTCGTCTTCTGCAACGAGATATTGTAAAATTAGTGTGTCTGTGTTGTGGCAGTTGTAATGTGACATCACTGACTTCCTATAGGTGGTACGTTGTAAGCTGGGTTCCCATGCATTGTTCCTGTCATTGATGTTTGCAGTCTCCCAGGCCTATGCCCCACCTGCATGTCACATGTAGTGTGGGCAGTTGGGGGATTTGTCTGTGTCACATCTTCTAGGTGTGGTTTCTGTCCAAATGTGGCTTGCCACCTTCTTGTCCTAATCAACCCTCCCTCTGCTACCATTAGCATGGTGAGGCTTTGCAGTGATTGTTGGTGCGCTGATGACACATGCACCACACATAAAGATTTGGCCCTGTCCCAGTCTATCATTTTTCACATACACCTATACGGTGCTGAGACATAGCACAATACCATGTATTGCATTTCCATGCAACGATACAGGTGTCACCATTGGTAGTTTCTCATGTTGATGTTTGCGTATGTATGCTACGTTGCATTTCACTGATGGGCCATGGAAGAGTTCCATTTCCTCTTATGATTGTGCGGGTGTGTTTTCCTAGCTACACAATGTCCTCCCCCTCAATGCAGTTGTCTAAGCACCATGACACATGAGATGTTGAATGGTGGCATTGCAGCTATTGTGACACACCCACAAGGGTAGACCCTGGAATGGGTAGCATGGGTATGAGATTACTGCTGGTTACTTCATAATGTATGTAACAGTGCCTGATGTTTATTGAGTCTATGGACATGAGCAGTTGACAGGAGTTGCACTTGGATAGGGATTGATGGGGATTGATCACATAGTCATACTGAACCTTCATTTTGGGTGTGTTTGTGACATAGGCACCTAACTGCCATTTCCTATTTGACCGGCACACACAGCACATGTAGTAGTGGCAAGCGTTGTCAATGGTAAATGCGGCTTGAGCCAATGGCCTGAGAATCGGCATTGTCCCCTAGCTTACATTCTGACAATACCAGCTGTCCAGTGACAGCATCCCAGTTTTATGTTCCACCCTACCATCCTGGTCTGCTTCTGCATTTCCAGCAGGCTTGGCATGGCAGTGTACCCCCATGCAAAGGTTGTTTGTGTTGTGTTGTACCCCTGGATGCCCCTGCACAGCCCATGGATCTTGCATGGGCAGTGCAGGGGGTCTCGTGCCGTGCCCCTTTGCCCTTTCCGCTGCCTGATTTTCAGGGCTGACAGGCATTGTGTAGTAGGTATGTGCCTCCCCCATCTTGTATTTGAAACTTTGGCATTTTTGACCCCGATGCAACTCACCTTGCATATGTGTTGTTGGCTGGTAGTCTGCGCTGTCCTGCAATTCCTGTGACGATTTCCTCCGGGATGATGACTGCAATCATCTCCTTCATCTCGTCTAGGTCCTCTTGCAGTGCTGGACTCCCACCTCTGGTCTTCAGTACTGCCTTCATGTTCCTTGCCATTTTCTTCTTTGTCCTGCGCTTGCAGTCATGCCAGTGTTTCTTACACTTGGTGAGAGTTTTCCTGACCTCTGGCACACTGTTAATCTTGTCCACAATTTGTTGCCAAATTGCCTCTCTCCTCCCAATTGGCAATTTAGAGGTGATAAATAATTGATGCTGGTGCTCCGTCACCTGTCTGACCAGAATTTCATGCTCCTCTGTGCTGAAGCGAGACTTCCTTTTCTTCTTGTCTCTCCCCTTGGTCTTGTCTGTGTCCTCCTGACTGGTTTCTGGTTGATTGAGGTCTCCCTGGGGTCTCTCCTGGCTTCTGGGATCCATTTTGGGGCTCCTTAGCACTGTTTGCTGCATTTGTGTCACTTTTTGGCACTATTGCGGTTAAAAATGGCGCATATCCGTTTTGCAATGTTTTTCCATGTTGCAAACCAGATTAGAGTCATTTTTCCTGTGTAAACATAATTTTGCCTTACGACAAGATGCAATGGTTAGCGTCGTAAAGAATTTCTCTAACCTGTTCTTAGCGCCACCGTGCGTCAAAGTATAAATTTGACTCACGGTGGCATTAAGAAATGGCGTTAGCCAGCATTAAAACTTTTGACGCAAAACTGCGCTAGTGCAGTTTTGCGTCAAAAAGTATAAATCTGGCCCTAAATGTTTCATGTTCTGCGTTTAAATATCATGCACCCTGCCTTCTGGACATTTAAGGCCTTCCTAGCTGTGACTTATTAATATTTAATAAGGAGGGGTTAGGCCTGTCAAAAGAGGTTATTTTGACAGGTCAACCCTGCAATTTGAACCTGCACATCCAGGTTACTGTGGGCAGGCTTGCAATCATTTTATAAGTTGTCACTTTAGTTGTGGCACAATATGGGCTGCAGTCTACTAGCAGCATTTAACTTACAAACCCTGGGCACAGCTTCTGTTGTATACTTAGGACTTATAGGTAACTTAAAGATACAATTTATGAGTGTGGCGTAAAAAAGTTTGAATTGTTTAGGGGTCAGACCACATGCACTGTGGTCTGGTTAGATGTGCCCCAGTCTAATAAGTCAAAAAAGCAGCAACATCAGTCTAAATAATGGGGGTGTTCATGCAAAAACAGGCATTTTCCTACACTACGGCCCTCATTATGAGGCAGGCTCTCATCCAACTGCAAGCCTTTAGTGTGGTGGTTTTACCTCCGTGGACCTGGTGGTAAAGACTGTTGCATTAAAAATTGTGGGGTTTGGCAGTGGCCCGCCGGTGCGGTCACAACGAGTGGCCGGCGGGGAGCTCTTCTAGCCCGGCAGCAGGCCTCTGCCTCCCGGCTGGATTACAAGGCTGCAGACCGCCAGGCTTTCTGTAGCGGTCAACCTGCCACACAAACCCTGGTGGTAACGCACCCGGCGACAGGAATCCCCATTCCTGTTGCCAGTACATGCACCCCCACATTTTCACACACACCAGACACCAAACCACCAGTCCACGCACTTACAAACACCCTCCTGTCCACACACTTACAAACACCCCCGACCACAAACATCCATTCTAACACCCCCACCTGCTCTCACACTGACTTACACACACCCCCACTCACACATACGCACCTCCTCTCTGCAAACATTCACACCTCACTCCCCTCCATGTATATACACATACATACCCCTCAGCATAAGCATACATTCACATACACACCCACTCACTTGCAGACTTGCACACATGCCCCCCCACTTGCATGCATCCCAATACACACACCTACTCACTTGCACCATGACACCCTCAGCTCCCCTCCCCATACATGCAGACACACACCCCCAACTTCATGCATACATCGAGACACCCCCACTCGCTTGCTCACAAGAACGCATTCATACATCCCCATTCTCACACATACAGGCACACATCACACACATGCACCCAACACTCTTCACCCCCAGCCCCCTTTCGGATGATCAACTTACCTTTTCTGGTGAGCTGGTCATCGGGGAGGGGATGGGTCCTGGCGGTTTTGCACCACCAGCACCACCACGCCAGCAAGCCTCCACCGAGCCATGTTACTGCTCGTAATATTGCGGGGCCTCTTCAACTCCGTCGGCCAGGCCGACTGAGTCAGATTTCTGCCCATAAATGGGCGGAAGTCCAAACACAACTCTCAATATCACCATCAGAAGACCACCAGCACTGGCTGTCTGTTGAATGCAGCGGCTTCGGCGATCTTTGTAAAAGATTGCCAAAATTGTAATGAGGGCCTACGTCTATGGTTCACCTGGAAACATTAAAGGCAAGTTATCAGCAGCCACCACAGACTATTATATTCTCGAGTAGTGGAATATTGCAATTTCTAGGAGGGGGAGTTTACAGGGAGCTGGCAGTAGTTATTATCTGAGTGTGATCCTGTGAGTAGTATATTATTAGGTTCTCAGACTAGAAGTCAAAGGTGTAGAGGGAGGTTCTGACAAAAGATGGGAAAGGGAGAGAGAGGTGGGGGTTCTCACACTGACCCTTTGTAGGAGGCTGGCCTGGCTTGTAGTGGGTACCAGAGGTACTTACACCTTGTGCCAGGTCCAGTTATCCCTTATTATTGTAGAAGAGGTGTTTCTAGCAGCTTAGGCTGATAGAAGGTAGCTGTGGCAAAGCAGCTTAGGCTGAACTAGGAGACATGTAAAGCTCCTACTATACCACTGGTGTCATATGCACAATATCATAAGAAAACACAATACACAGAGTTACTAAAATTAAAGGTACTTTATTTTTATGACAATATGCCAAAAGTATCTCAGTGAGTACCCTCAGTATGAGGATAAGTTATATACACAAGATATATGTACATAAACCAAAAATTAGGTAAGTAATAGCAAGAAAAGTAATGCAAACCGTGTAGAATTACAGTAGATTGCAAAAGGAGCACATAGGTATAGGGGCAACACAAACCATATACTCCAAAAGTGGAATGCGAACCACGAATGGACCCCAGACCTTTGTGAGCTTGTAGAGGGTCGCTAGGACTCTAAGAAAACAGTGAGGGTTCGAAACATAGCCCACCCCAAGACCCTGAAAGGTAGGTGTAAAGTGCACCTACTACCCCCAGAGAGCACAGAAGTCGTGATAGGGGGATTCTGCAGGAAGAACAAACACCAGCAATGCAACAACAGTGGATTTCCAGACCTGAGTACCTGTAAGACAAGGGGACCAAGTCCAATAGTCGCGACAGTGTCGAGAGTGGGCAGGAGCCCAGGAAATGCCAGCTGAGGGTGCAAGGAAGCTGCCACCTGTTGGAAGAAGCTTGGAGTTATGCAAGAAAGAAGAGCTAGGGACTTCTCCTTTGGAAGAATGATGTCCCACGTCGCGATGAAGCTTGCAGAGGTATTCCCATGCAGAAAGACCGCAAACAAGCCTTTCCAGCTGCAAGGGTCAAGGTAGAGGTTTTTGGGTGCTGCTGTGGCCCAGGAGGGACCAGGATGTCGCCACTTAGAGGAGGAGACAGAGGGGGCGCCCAGCAACTCTGGGAGCTCTCACAGAAGCAGGCAGCACCCGCAGAAGTACCTGAACAGGCACTTAGAATAAGAGTGAACTGCAGTCCACGCAAAGTCACAAAAGGGAGTCCCACGACGCCGGAGGACAACTCAGAAGGTTGTGCACTGCAGGTTAGAGTGTCGGGGCCCAGGCTGGGCTGTGCACAAAGGAAATCCTGGAAGAGTGTACAGGAGCCGGAGCAACTGCAAATTACCTGGTACCCAGCAATGCAGTCTAGCATGGGAAGGCAAGGACTTACCTCTACCAAACGTGGACTGAAGAGTCCCTGGACTGTGGGAGTCACTTGGACAGAGTTACTGAGTTCCAGGGACCATGCTTGTCGTGCTGAGAGGGGACCCAGAGGACCAGTGATGCAGTCTTTTGGTGCCTGCGGTTGCAGGGGGAAGATTCCTTCGACCCACAGGAGATTTCTTCAGAGCTCCGAATGCAGAGAGGAGGCAGGCTACACCCAGAGCATGCACCACGTGGAAACAGTTGAGAAAGCCGGAAGGATGAGGCGATACAAGGTTGCTAGTAGTCGTCTTGCTACTTTGTTGTAGTTTTGCAGGCGTCCTGAGCAGTCAGCGGTCGATCCTTTGGTAGAAGGTGAAGAGGGAGATGCAGAGGAACTCTGGTGAGCTCTTGCATTCGTTATCTAAAGAATTCCCCAAAGCAGAGACCCTAAATAGCCAGAAAAAGAGGTTTGGCTACCGACAATGGAGGATTGGCTACCAAGACAGGTAAGAGCCTATCAGAAGGAGTCTCTGACGTCACCTGCTGGCACTGGCCACTCAGAGCAGTCCAGTGTGCCCCCAGCACCTCTAAATCCAAGATGGCAGAGGTCTGGGACACACTGGAGGAGTTCTGGGCACCTCCCCTGTGTGGTGCAGGTCAGGGGAGTGGTCACTCCCCTTTCCTTTGTCCAGTTTCGCGCCAGAGCAGGGCTGGGGGATCCCTGAACCAGTGTACACTGGATTATGCAGAGATGGGCACCATCTGTGCCCATCAAAGCATTTCCAGAGGCTGGGGGAGGCTACTCCTCCCCAGCCTTCACATCTATTTCCAAAGGGAGAGGGTGTAACACCCTCTCTCAGAGGAAATCCTTTGTTCTGCCTTCCTGGGCCAGGGCTGCCTGGACCCCAGGAGGGCAGAAACCTGTCTGAGGGGTTGGCAGCAGCAGCAGCTGCAGTGGAGACCCCGGAAAGGCAGTTTGGCAGTACCCAGGGACTATGCTAGAGATCCGGGGGATCATGGAATTGTCACCCCAATGCCAGAATGGCATTGGGGTGACAATTCCATGGTCTTAGACATGTTACATGGCCATGTTCGGAGTTACCATTGTGACGCTATACATAGATAGTGACCTATGTATAGTGCACGTGTGTAATGGTGTCCCCGCACTCACAAAGTCCGGGGAATCTGCCCTGAACGATGTGGGGGCACCTTGGCTAGTGCCAGGGTCCCCACACACTAAGTAACTTTGCCCCCAACCTTCACCAGGTGAAGGTTAGACATATAGGTGACTTATAAGTTACTTAAGTGCAGTGGTAAATGGCTGTGAAATAACATGCTCGTTATTTCACTCAGGCTGCACTGGCAGGCCTGTGTAAGAATTGTCAGAGCTCCCTATGGGTGGCAAAAGAAATGCTGCAGCCCATAGGGATCTCCTGGAACCCCAATACCCTGGGTACCTCAGTACCATATACCAGGGAATGATATGGGCGTACCAGTATGCCAATGTGAATTGGTAAATTTAGTCACTAGCCTGTTAGTGACAAATTTGGAAAGCAGAGAGAGCATAACCACTGAGGTTCTGGTTAGCAGAGCCTCAGTGAGACAGTTAGGCATCACACAGGGAACACATCTAGGCCACAAACTTATATGCACTGGGGTCCTTGCCAGCAGGATCCCAGTGACACATAACAAACACACTTAAAACATAGGGTTTTCACTATGAGCACTGGGCCCTGGCTAGCAGGATCCCGGTGAGACAGTGAAAACACCCTGACATATACTCACAAATAGGCCAAAAGTGGGGGTAATAAGGCTAGAAAGAGGCTACTTTCCTACACCCTTCACTCACTCCAGGCCCTAATTGGCTCACACAGCAAAGATGCAACACTAAAGTTCCTTTTGTCTCTTCACAACTCACTTGCACTGGATGGAAGGTTTAAATAGAGAGGACGTCTGTTGGGAAGGTCGATGGAGACCACCCATCAGAGAGAAGCACTTCTCTGCTTGAAGTTAGTATTTGAGAAAGCAGCATGACCTAAGTGAATCGCGAAGGAATGAGGCGGAAGATCTTAGTGTGTCGGCAGGGAGATTCAATGTGGCAACTTGGCACAGGCTCTTGCTGAAGATGGTCAAATTATGAAAGCTCAAACATAGCAAATTGTACCTGCAACTATCTTTGGTGAAAGTGCTCTTACAGGGAGAGTATCTAGTGTGATGTGATTGGACGTGGTGTTGGCAGTGAAAGTGGCCATTGTGACCTAAAAGTTAACATTTTTGAAGTAATTTGGAACATTGGAACCAAAGTTCCTGAGTAGGCAGGAAGATAAAAGTGGTAAAATACTATAGCATTTAAACTAGCCTTGCAAAGTGCTACCAAAGAGGACAATGAATGTACTGTTTTGTAAGCCGTGTAACATTTCAGAGCCGCTGTTATGGAGAAGTTTATCAAATCATTACTACAGGTGGAGTTCTAGATGATGACATCATTTTTCAAGTTGATGTGCAGCCTAACCTCGATTCATAAATCTGGGCAGATGGGACTAAAGATTTATGTGTGTTACTTTGCTCTATTGTAGACATGGAACCTGACCCAGGACCTTTTACATCCGAATGATAATCATGACACCAACAACACATGGGCCTATTACATCATTGAATAATACACTTCGGGGCATATTTATACTCCGTTTGCGCCGGAATTGCGTCGTTTTTTTTTACGCAATTTCGACGCAAAACTAACTCCATATTTATACTTTGGCGTTAGACGCGTCTAGCGCCAAAGTCCATGGAGTTAGCGTCATTTTTTAGCGTGGACACCTACTTTGCGTTAATGATATGCAAGGTAGGCGTTCCCGTCTAAAAAATCGACTCCGAGGCATGTGCGTCGGATTTATACTCCCGGGCAAAAATCACGCCCGGGAGTGGGTGGGTCAAAAAAAATGACGTACGGCCGCTTTTGCGCTGTTTTTTAGCGCCTGCAAAAGTCAGGCGTTAAGGGACCTGTGGGCTCTGAAGGAGCCCAGAGGTGCCCTCCCATGCCCCCAGGGACCCCCCCTGTCACCCTTGCCCACCCCAGGAGGACACCCAAGGCTGGAGGGACCCATCCCAGGGACATTAAGGTAAGTTCAGGTAAGTATTTTTTTTTGTGGCATAGGGGGGCCTGATTTGTGCCCCCTTACATGCCACTATGCCCAATGACCATGCCCAGGGGACAGAAGTCCCCTGGGCATGGCCAGTGGGCAAGGGGGCATGACTCCTGTCTTTGCTAAGACAGGAGTCATTTCTATGGGGGTTGGGAGTGAAAAAAAAATGGCGCAAATCGGGTTGAGGCGCAAAAATTGCCTCAACCTGACTTGCCCCATTTCTTGACGCCCAAGCTCCATTTTCCCCTACGGCGGCGCTGCCTGGTGTACGTCGTTTTTTTTAACGCACACCAGACGGCGCCGGCGGCTAACGCCGGCTAACGTCATTCAATAAATACGGCGCCGCATGGCGCTTCAGAATGGCGTTAGCCGGCGCTAATTTTTTTGACGCAAAACTGCGTTAGCGCAGTTTTGCGTCAAAAAGTATAAATATGGGCCTTCATCTTCACACATTTTAAACCACACAATATTCGGAGCATATCTTCCATGCCATCGGTGCTGTCTGTATTATTAATGCGAGCACAACAATTTCAAAAACAGTTGAAATGTGGTTGGGGGGGAAGCCGTCAGCGGTGAGCTGTCGCTGTCAAGAGTTTTCAATCAGGAACTAAGTTCCCAGAGGAATGCGGCCATTTCTGAAAGATCTTAAACCATTTTAATACGCTGTATTCAAGCGATTGACTGGAAGCAACGGAACTGATGAAATTTGCTTTGCCACTCGATGCTAACCTCTATAGTTTCCCTAAAATTTAGGCCCCCAAACCAATTCCATTCTTTTTGTGAGATGTTTCCCAGCTGCATGAGCTATAAATATTGTTTTATGATGGTGCTGTTACATTACAGGCCTACACAATTGTCTGGGTCCTGGGGTTAAAATCTGATCATTTTGTGATCACTGACTAACATATACAACTAGGATAATGTCAGCTTGTATCTTTCATGTTTACTGTCATATTTGATTATGCCAAGGGTGCCTGATTAATATCTTAAATAGAGATATGCATCCTATTCATACAAAGCAAACTGTACTGCCCTATCTCAACGTTGCAAAAGAGTAGCCAGATTCTGCTTTAAAGAAGAGCCGGGTAAAATGTAAGCTACTCTGAATTACATCATGTCACATAATTATGGTGCCCTTCATGGCATAATTGTAGCATGGGAGTGTGATAACAACGCAATCAGTCAAAACATAAATAGCAGTTGCTGGCAACAGTTGTGTCCTTTTGTGCGTACGTCCTTGCATCAAAAGTTATTGTTGGGATGCATTTCACGGGAAAAATAGCTCTAAATAGCGGATTTTCATTTCACAAAAATCCGCGTATTTTTGCATAATTTTCCAAAAAGTTCATGGAAATACCTGAAAGCAAGCTATGATAATTTCTCACATCTCTAACACCATGCATACTCTTTAATTAAGCCATTTCTATGCTGCTTCTACCGCTACTGGAGCAACTGAGTTAATGGTGTTCTGAAAGTATCAAAAATTCAATAACTCTATTGCGTATTTTTTGTAGATTCGAGGGTGCGTTCTCATTTGACACCTTTTACACTATCTTTTATTCTTTCTGATCTTTGTATGCTATGGTTTTGAGGTAAATAGGTTTGCAATGTCCACTTCAAAGCTCCAAAATGTGGATAATCTCCTCAGGAGAGAGGCACACCTAATTAGCATGTTGAACATCAGTGGGGTGAGGGATCCTGACAATGTCAGGATGATTTTAGACCCAAGTGGAGGAATTGTAATTACAAGATTGGCCACGTTTTACATGTCCTGGTAATGAAAAGCTTCCAAATAATTTTTTTCACTATGAGGCCAACCTCTCCAACAGGATACCATTGGGTACCCTTATTACATTTAATAAGTGCTAACTTTTGATTAGAAATAGGTGAACATTTCATATTTGATGTCTGAGAAACTGTAATTAAACATTCTTTTGCATGTAAAGACTGATTGCTTGAACCTTCAGAGGGCTCCCATGCTGTTTGAGTCCTGTTCTACTACTGAACCCAGGACCACCGGAGTGACTCCAAGGGCTAGTTTGCTGGCCTCCTGATCAGAACCTCATGAACAGAAAAGACTCCCACCATCTTGAACATGCACTTGACCCAACCTGAGTGAGTCCTAGCCCACCAAGTAGTGCCTCTCCAGTCCTGGACCTTTGGTGGTGCTGCTAAAGGTGCCCAGATAGCCAAATTCCAAAACATGGAACATTTTTGGCTAAAAATTGCTCTGAGATCCAATAGCCTTCGCTGCCCCATACTATTGTTGAAAGTATTGGACTAGTTAAAACGGCTATCCTCTCATTATTTGTATTTAACTTTTCAAATGTTATGATTAAAATCCATAATTAATTATTTAATGAGCTAGCCCAAATGAAAGGCCAGTTTTTATGGCGCAGGAAGAAGGCTTGTGCTGTCTAGAAGACATTACAGGTAACAGTTGAGGATGGAGGACTGGCACTCCTGCATAATAAAATGTACTCCCAGGCCACCTTTCTCAACTGGCTCATCCACACTGTATCCAACCAGACTCACTTTAACTGTTTTTATCTTCAGCTACTGCTGTGTGATGCCGGTATCAAGCTCCCCCTTTTTTAAGAGTACCTAAATCACGGAAGAACACTAGATACAGCCCACGCCATATTTTTGCCTTCCAATTTGAAAAGATAAAAGGTGAGTTCCAGTTACCCCAATACTATCTATCTCCACCGCTAAGAGACTGCTTCCACCTAGGGATACATTCAGAGAACTCAGCCATTGAGGATTGGAAATGTGTAGGGTATCACAGACTCAACAATTTTCTGTTGGCCAGCAAAGTAATGTCCTGGCAACAATTGACTTCCAATAAATTGTCAAAGCAGCGGCCTCCACAGATTGCAAGTTTAATTGCTGCCTGTGGACATGTCTAAATAAACGTCCCACAAAGCCATTCATCGAGCCAATATAAAAGGATGTCATTTTATTTTAAATGGATGATATATTACACTCCATATTGAATACAAAAGATATATTTTACAGCTTCAGCCGCATGCTTCCGGTGCGGTAATACAAAGGACATTAAGTCACACATTTGTTTCACGTGTCTCTCTTCATATTATTCAATTTATCAGTTGCAAGCTCCAGATCCACCTACACCCACATCCCTACAGCTCTATATTTGGTATGACTCCCCAATACAGGCAGATCACTATACGGCATCTCCAATTTGTTTTCATAGCTTCACTCATCGTTAGATCTTCAACTTTCTAAAATGGGGAACAGAAGTGCCCATGTTTAATCAATGGCTAACTAAGATGAAGCAAGTAAAACGGTGTGAAGACTTGTATGCGGCAAGAATCAGGGCTAGCAAAAAATTCAGGGCATTTTTTCTGAATGAAATATAATGTAAGGCAATGAATTATGCTATCTGATACTGTACAATGTTCAGCACTTTATGGTCTCTGAGGAGACTTTTTTATGTACATGCTCTCTGCTGCTTTGTACTAATATTTTTTTATTTTTGCCATTACAGCTTTTTGAAAAAAAAAAACATTTATATATGTGTAAGTATCATGGGAAATGTTTGTAATGGATTTTATTTTTACTTGATTGAAAAGAACAATAGCCTAGAGAAGACCGGGACCAACCTGCTCAACTATCTACCCAAGGTGCATCGCTGGTTGGCGTGACTTCACTGCAGCTTCTGCTACGTTGTTCTCCACAGCAGGAAATCCTGTTCAACGGTCCTTCGCCAAAATGGTATCTGGCCTCATGGAACTCTCATCAGCTACAGCATCCAGCTTTGTCGATCTGGATATTCTTATCTTCCAAAAATGAAACTGAATGCATAAATCTTCACCATGACTTTGGCCAATGGCTTCTGGGCCATGAAGCCTTTTTCTCGGAGATGGACTGCAGCCTTGCTGAGATAAACTCTACCTTTTCAGACACTTTTTGCTAAAATGTCTTCGAAGTCCAAAGAAAGGCTCCAGTCTGGCCGAATCCACTTCTTACGTCTGGCCCACATGCCATCAAAGTAAGACATATTTTTTTTACTTTGACCCGGTGACTAGATGTCTGCGGTTTGTGCTTTGATCTTTTAGGCACTAGTTTTTATCTTAAGCTTTAAAAAATCATAACTTCCGTTCTCTCCCAATCTTATTTTTGTCATTTTGATGGTAAATAATGTATTAAAATGTATTCTATTTTTTTAAATTGGTGTGGATTGTTCTTGTGCTGTGTTTTCACTTTATTACTGTTTGTGTGCTGCATAAACAATTTACATATTGCCTCTAAGTTAAGCCTACTGCTTTTGCCAAGCTACTAGATGGTTAAACACAGATTCATTTAGTGACTTTTATGGTTCACCGTGATGGGAATTGTGGCTGTAGTCTGAGCAGAGTTAACACGTCACTCAACCCACAACCTAATTTCTCGAATTGGTGTTCAGTGATGGTATTCAGTACCTACGTTTGTGCATTGCCATACAGAGATTTGTGTAACACTAAATCACAAAAATAATTTGACACCAGAGTTGAGCTCTTTTTAAATTCTGCTTTGTTTTCCATTGGATGTTTCTTCTTTTTATAAATTTAAGTACTCTACCCCTTTTTTGTTATCATACCATAGAGCTGGAGCAGCTGCCTTTGTTGCCCTCATTCAGCCTCACATGCAAATGATCTGCAAAGAAAGGGGGCTGAATGCAGGCAGGAAGGCCACAAAGTTGGACCACCAAAAAACCATCAGGGCCTATGAAAAAGCAAAAAGATTGCAGACTACCACAAGGATGATGACCTCAGGCACACTTGCATGATGGAAAGAAAGTGGAGGATGCAAACCTGAGTTCTGAGCTGCAATCAGAGCACAACTCACCTCCAGATGATTCCCAACATGGAACCGGGAGCAGTGTGTCTGCCCAGAGCCTTTCCCATTGGAGCTGGAGAACAGGAACGTGGAGAGGGAGCTCATACTGCAGCTGGCCAAGATGAAACTAGAAGCAGAGGAGAGGAAGGCTGAGGGAGCCTGAGCAAGAGAAAAAAGCTATTGCTGAGCAGCTTAAGACCGAGGCTTAAAGCAACTTGTCAAGGGAGAGACTGGCCATAGAAGAAAGGAGCCAATGAGCTCAGTCTCAAGGAGCTGGACATGAGAGCCAAGCAGGCAGAGTCCAGCAGTATTGGTGGCAGAATTGCTTCAGTGTACGATGGTGAAAAGAGAATCCCTATCCCAAAAGATTTGGTGCCTAACTTTGTTGTAAGAGGTGATGTAGACAATTGGTATGAGGCCTGTGAGGTTGCCCTAGAGATGCACAGGGCCCCTGAAAAAGATAGATTGGGGACCAGATATTGGAGGAACATCCCCAGTAAAGGGAGGGATACCCTCTTAGCTCTAGGGAAAGGGGACATGAAGACGTATCCCCTCATGAAGGGGGCCCTGACGAAGAAATATGGGCTTACCCCAGGGATTTATAGGCAAAGGTGTAGGAGCAGCCACAAGCTACCCCAGCAGACCTGAGTGGATTGTGTGAATCATATTTGCATGACACTGGATGGTTGGGTGAAGGGCAGTGCAGTGATTGATTACAAGGGGCTGTACAATCTGATTGCTAGAGAGCACATCTACATACTTTGCTTTACAGAGTTATGCCAACACCTTGTAGGTAATACGCTTGTAGACCCCAGAAAGCTTGCTAAGGAGGCAGACTGTTAGATCAACACCAGGGTCAACAATAAGGTATCTGGGGGGACTCCCAAACCGGTGGTTAGGGATCCAACCCAAAGAATGCAGTGGGAGAGAAAAATAGGAGAGAATTCTCTGAAGGCCCCCAAAAAGCTTCTCAGGGGAAAGGGTCCCTGCCCTAATCTGACCACCAAAATGTGTTTGTAAACAAAACACTGGTAGGTGTGTCCCAAAGTTTCATGAGTGTTATCAATTTGGGCACAAAAGGGTGATGCTAAGTGTCCCAAGAAAGCACAGCTCCCACATGGTGGGCAGACACCTGGGTTGGCCATTGTATCATCTGCGGAGGATGTGGCCCAGTTAGTGTAGGGGAGACAGCTGATGTTACCCTCATGCCCCTGGGTGACAGAGAGAGGGTGCCCAAAGACCACATGCTTTCTAATACTGTGATCCCTGCTATGATTATGGACTGTTTGCTTAGGAATAAACTGGAGCACACTGCCTGGAAAGAAGTGGAGCTCAGGTCACATTTGAAAATATTGGGGTTACCTGAATGGGTCTGTGTGACCACAAGGTCCATGGCTGGCCAGGAGAGGAGTCAAGGTAGCCTGGAAGAATAACCCAGGCAGCTTCCAAGAAAAGAAAGGGCAGGGAATGTGGTAAACCAGCCCCTGAAACACCCACAGTACAGGGGGATAGGGCATGAGATGAGGCAGCCCGAGACCATATTAGGGAGGACATCGCCTCCCTGGGAGAGCTACCTGACCTTGTTAAATGGCAAGTAGAGTGTGGGCCCACCAGGGAGGAGTTATTTAAGGCACAAAAGGAGTGCCCATTCCTAATGGGCTTACAGCACCTGGTTGAAACCCAGGCAGCTGGTGATGTCTCTGGAGATCACCTTATACACTGTCAGTATGACTTCATGTATAGTGAGCCTAAGGCACCTGTGCATGAGGTATTATGTGTGCCGGTGGTCTCCCAAAACTACAGCACCTTCCTACTGGGCCTGCTTAAGAGAGTCCCCTGAAATGAGGTTTCTGTTGTTTTTACAATAGTTGATGTATTGGTACTAGGACAAAGACAGACAAAACTAATAACGATACAGATGTATAAACAGAACAACTTCCCCATGAAATAAGCAATACGGGGTCTGTCTTTATAACTGTTGACAGCTTTTCAAACATAACAAGGATACCAGGACATGGAGTAACTTGGGGGATTAATATACGGGGATGTATTAGTGAAGTCATCTCAAACTGAGTGGCTTGGTTTATAAATGCAGAAAAATACATACTGGTTGCCTCAAAATAGGGCTAGAATTGGCCAAGTAGATCCTAAGGGGTCAGCCACAATAAACAGTGGCAGATGTGCCTAAAAATGAGAAAAGCTGCATTTAATGGTGAGAATAGGATTTTAAATAGAATTGTAAGTGCCTAAAACTAAAATAGGGAACTTCTTAATATATGATAGTAGTGCACACCTATGTGTGAAAATGATGGAGTACTCACGGGAAAGTCTGTAACAATGCAACAATCCAATGGGAAGGAATAAATAGCTAATAAAATAAATGAGGAGTAAATAGGCTATAGGCTGAAACAACCAAAGCAATATACTGTAGCGTGCTAGCGTTGTAAGTTACCTGTGACTGATGGAGTGTAGCTGGAGGCCTAAGGATACAGGACAGCTATGCCTTTGATGAGAACAGGCTGTAACACTCAGATTGTCAGGATCCTACAGAGGAGCCCTGTTGACAAAACTCTAATGCCCAGTGTAGTGTCAACCAAAATCGAAAGTAGGGAATAAGTAGGAAAACAAACAAACAATTGAAAACAGAACTGGCAGGGCTGGAAACACAAGATGGCTGCCAGATCAGTTCTCTCTGCAGCACACTAGTTGTTCTCTCCCACAAGCACAAATGAAATGTGAAGCATACGCTAGCTAAGTAATTTGCACTTCACTGAAGAATTTCTAAGATAATAGCCTTCTTCAGAGTCTCCGTTTGGAAAACTGGTTAGGGTAGCAACATCATTATTTGTCATTTTAAACCACCCCATTTTTTTAAACCCCCCCCTCCCCCTTTTTATTTGGTAGAGTGCCAGAACATTGTCTCCTTTTCTCTCTGATGTTTTTAACCTTGACCAAGGATCCCAACGATCAATAAAATATATAGGTTTTGTAGGTTCTTGAGCCAATTTTAAGTTTTCTTTCTCCAGTTCCTCTTATTATTCAGGTTCATATTGATCTCTACATGTTTTCAGCCTGGCACAAACTTTGATTTAAGATTTCCAGCATAGTGCCCCCCCTGTGGGGCCCGCCAGACATTGCAGCGCCAGTCTAGCGAGGAGCAAGCTCTCTGATGAAGCATGATATACAATGGATGTGTGAGAGCTCATGATTCTACATTTAGGAGTGCCTAATGGATCACTTTCTATGGTTAGATAGATATGAAGTGATTGCAGACAGCTAAGAACGTGGGCAGGAATGAGCCTCGTCACCTAAGCTGTGTATTACAAAAGCAAAGGATTGAAGTGGGGGAACTGGGGCCAGTCGTGGTGACTATATAGCACTAGTAAAAATAATGAATGAAAAAATTACGAGACAATACCATTTAAAAAATAATGTAAAATAATTGTGATGGAAAGAAAAGACTGAGATTCAAACCCTAGTGTCACAGGCATCGAGGGAGATTTGGCCTTATATTTGAGATAACATGCCTACCTCCCACAAGGAACAGTTAAAAAAAAATATAAGGCAGCTTTTGACACATGAATCAAAAAAAAAAAAAAAATGATAAACACAGCGGATGACAGTTGCCCATGTGATGCCTTATATAGTAAAATAGAGAATCAGGAAAAACAGTGTGGGAGGGCTTGCAGCATAATAGAGAAAAATAGATACTGAGAGACAGAAAAAAGAACAATGTGCTGGGTTGACTGAATAAAGGGGCAAAAGGGGGGAATCAGATAAAATAAAAGACAATCTGTATGTGCAGCAAGGACAGCTTGAATACTTAAGGACTCAAATATCAGGCTCATTTATTACAGTAGAAGGCAGTCATATTACAACCTCTCTTTGAGGTTCTGACATGGCACTGTGATACGCTAGCACTGGAAAACATGCCATATACTGGGGAGGGATGTATATCCTTGCATGTACCATTCATGTAACATAAAAATTGTATGTGATATCACACATACAAATACAAAAGGCCAGATTTACAAGGCCCTAGAGCCTCCTTGCCCCACACTAGTGTCGTTTTTTTAATGCTAATGTGGCTCAAGGATGCAATTTTCTCTGTGCCATATTTACAAAGTGACGTAATGCATACATTGGACACTTTGGGAGACCTTGCACCACATGATGCCTCCGTCAGGCACAATGTATACAAGGGGAGGCGTTCTGGTGTTAGGAAGCCCACAAAAATGGCACAGTGAAATCTACAAGATTTAATTGTATCATTTTGTATGTCATTTTTAATGCATGCTCAAAGCAGGCATTAAAGTGACACACCCATTTTAATCAATGGGGCTCCTTGCACTTTGTTGTACTAGAGTCAAAAAATGTTATGCTAGTGCAGCTAAGTGCCACAATAGCGTAAAGATTTTTGATGCTATCGGCCTAACGTGTGCCATGGTGTGCCATGTTGTAAATACGGTGCACCCATGGTGTCATAAGATGTGGCAGGGGTGACACAAGAAAACTTGTGCATCAGCACTGATACACCAGTTTCTTGTAAATATGCCCCAAAGTACGGCCAATTTGATATACAGATTAAGTGAATAAGGGGCAATATAAGGGAATCAGACAGATTAAAAAGCAATCTGCACATACACATAAAAGATCAAAAACTAGCCTCATTTTTTTCAGGACTAGACCAGGCTGATGGGCCCTTGACCAGCTTGATGTGTGGGGGGCAGAGCATAGCCCGCCTCACTTACAGCTGAATAAGTCTGTGCCTCTCATACGCAAAGGGCTGCATAACCACCTTTAGATTGTCTGGAGCCAGGGAAGGGAGGGCAGGGACAATGTGATCTTCAACGGCCTCTTTTAAGTCTCCTGACACATTTGGGTATAGGTAATGGACCCCATACCCCACCAAATTAGAACTTTACTGGCAACAAGGACATTCTGCGAGGAATAAGGACTGTGATGAAGCCAGGAGAGACATCCACTCTGAAACTTGCTGTGTAGTGTGCAGTGGGAGGGACTGCCACTTTGCAACTTGCATTGCTGTGTTGGCCTGCTGCTTCTTGACTGGAGTGAGAAGGGCTAGACATGTTCTTTTCATCCTTGAAGACATGATTCTCCAAGGGCTTCCATTGTTCTAACACCCTCCCTTTCAAAGAGGGTGCCAAAGGCAGGTAAGGGATTCAGTGGAGCATTCAGTTTTTTTTCCTTTTTTTCCCACTAGCCTGGCAGGTAGGACTGGTCCTGCAGAAAGTACCTTAGGCTATCCTCAGCCAATAAAAGTGGAATATACACCTACAAAAGGTTTTGCTCCAGATGTCCTTTATTAGTTGTGTCTGTCTTTGTCCTTGTACCAATACATCAACTATTGTAAAAACAACAGACACTTCCTGTCAGGGGACTTTCATGAGCCAGGCCCAGTAGGAAGACCCTATAGTACAGGGGTCACCAGCACATGTAATGCCTCATGCACAGGTGCCTTAGGCTCACTATACAGGATGTTTACATTTGGTGTGCTTCACTTGGGGTGCACTTTTTTCACTGCCTTGATGTGGTCACCTACAAAACGTTTTGTTATTATTTAGTATTTATGAATAAAAGTGCCTGTTGGATATATATGATACTTTTTGGTACTGATTACATTTTGAATCAAAGCCTTATGCCTGGCAGATTGTAGACTATCTCAGTGCTATTTGATTCATTCACTGTAGGCCATCCACCTTCATTTTACATTCATGATAAATGAGTTTCACATTAATTTCAGTTTCATGTCAAAGTACTATGTACTCAGAGGCAATCTCTCTGAGGTCTGTGAATGCACCAGCAGTGGCTACAGGCCAGATGGGTATTTTCACCCAAGTAGGGTTCTCCAAAGAATTAGGCCCTCATTGCGACTTTGGCGGTCTTGCATGAAGACTGCCAGAGCCACGGGCATCAAGAGACCGCCATTGCTGGTGGTGGGGGGTTGTTGTGTGTGCATATATGAGTGTGTGGTGTCTGCATGTGTGCATGAATGTGTGAATGCATGTTTGGATAGGTGTGAGTATGCATAGTTGAATGTGTGTATGAATATTGTTGTGAATGCGTGTATGGATGAGTGTGTGAATGTTTTTGTGAGTGCGTGTATGGATGTGTGTGAGCGGATGCATGTATGTAGGTGTAGGTGAATGGGTGTGCATGGTGCATGAGGGTGTCTGTGTTCATGTATGCGGGAAGGGGGTGCTGTGGCTGAAGGTGGTGGTGGGCGCTCTGGCTGAAAGGGGGGTAGGCGAAGGGGCGGGTGGGGGTTGGTGGGTCTATTGCTTGCTGGGGGGAGCCATCTACCTGTGACAGGAAAGAAATTCCCTGTCACCGGTAGCCTTTCGGCCATGGTTTTTGTGGTGGTGCTACCACCACAGAACATGGTAGAAAGGCAGCTCCTAATACCGCCAGCTGTCTTCTGTGGACCGCTGATGATCATCTCCAGATCGGCGGTTCAGACCACCATGGCAGTATGAGTGGAGATGTGGTGGTCTGGCAGAGTCCAACTCCCCACACTCATAATGTGGCGGTCTGCACCGCCAGCCTTTTTAGTGGTGGGATCTCCACATTTAACCTGGCTGCTAAAAGACCGCCAGGGTCAAAATGACCCCCTTAGTGTCAGACAGGGGCATTAACTTCATGTCAGCATGCATGAAACACATGTGGAAGGACTGTGAGGTAACCAACAAGTTCTCCACACCCTATCATTCCCAAACCAATCGGCTTGTTGAAAGGTTCAACAAGAGTCTAAAAGGCATGGTTAATGGCCTGCCTGAGCCTATGAGGCGGAAGTGGGACTTCCTCTTGCTATGCCTACTTTTTGCCTACAAGGAGATTCCATATACAGGAGTTTGGTTTAGCCCATTCAAGCCTCTGCGTGGACACCCTGCTAGGGTACCGTTCAGTCTGGTGAAGGAGGGGTAGGAGTAAGCACCTGAGAAGTAGCCCCATGATGTAGTTAGCTAACCCTCTGAAGCCAAATGACTTAGTTCTTGAAAAAAACATGTGACAACTTGGAGCCATGGAATTCTGGTATGATCAAACAGCCACTCTGATGGACTTTCAATCTGGCCAGAAAGTGTGGGTGTTTGTGCCAGTGGAGCCTAGGGCCCTCCAAGACTGTAAGACTGGGTCCATTGAGATGATAGAGAGGAAGAGGAAGGGCACCTACATAATAGACATCAGGACCCACAGAAACCCCTTACCATTACTCCGCATCAATTGCCTCAGATCCCACCATGAGAGGTCTAAGGTCACCATGCTGCTGAGGACAGATGGTGGAGAGGAAGTGGAGAATTAACCTATGCTGAACTCCTGTCATCCAAGGAGAAAGATGGGCCCATGGAAGATGTCAATCTCTCCCCTACCCTGATCACAGAACTGCAAATAGGCTGCCACCAGTTGTTGGGACAGTTTGACTCTGAGTTTTCACCCTACTCAGGGGCTTAACACATGTGCACCCATGATATAGTTACTTGGAACAGTCTGCCTGCCAAAAACCAAAATATATAGGCTTTCAGACATAGGGAGGGCAGCATCAAGGAGGAAGTCCCTAAGATGTTGATATTGGGAGTGATCAAGCACTCTGGCAGGTCCTGATCTAGCCCAGTGGTGCCAGTACCCAATGCTGCCCCAATGGATTCCAACCCAGAGTTCAGGTTCTATATGGGCTACAGGGGCTCAACTTAGCCACCAAGCCAAATTCTCTTCCCGACTTCACAAATGATGTGCTCATTGACTGGTTAGGTGGTGCCAGGTTTCTAAGTACATTTCACCTTACTTCAGGGTCCTGTGAGATTGCCATAAGTGAGGAGGTAAAATAGAGGTCACTATTCTCTACTAAAGTGAAGGTAGTGTCCTTTGGATATTAGAGTGCCCCAGCCACCTTCTAGAGGTTGGTGAACCAGTTTTTTGTTTGGATTGAGACATTCAGAACTGCTTATCGGGATGACATAGCTGTCTGCTGTCACAGCTGGGAGGACTACTTATTTCACCTGCAGGAAGTGCTTCATGCCTAGCAACAGGCAGGCTTGACTAACAAGATAAGTAAGTGCTACATAAGACAGGATTCTGTGGTGTACTTGAGACACCTTGTGGGCGGGGTAACCTTCCAGGTTAAAATAGAGACTAACTTGGCCTGGGACCCGCCAAAAAACCCAGACAGATCTGAAGGCCTTCCTGGGCATCACTGGTTACTACAGGAGGTTTGCTAAACATGGCACCATTATTGCTCCCTTAGCCGAGTTGACTACAATGATGCAGCCCATGAAGGTGATCCTGACAGAGGCCTAGCAGAAAGCCTTTGACACCCTGAAATAGGCCATGTGAACAGACCCTGTACTCAAGGCCCCTGACGTTTCTCAGGAATTCATTGTGTAGCGTGATGGCTCAGAGCATGGCCCAGTGGCAGTGTTATTGCAGCTAAATTAGGAGGGCCTAGACCAACCTGCAGCTTTCATCTCTAGAAGGATACTTCCCAAGGAACAGAGGTGAA
The DNA here is from genome assembly GCF_031143425.1 of Pleurodeles waltl. Taxonomy (NCBI): domain Eukaryota; kingdom Metazoa; phylum Chordata; class Amphibia; order Caudata; family Salamandridae; genus Pleurodeles; species Pleurodeles waltl. The sequence continues at coordinate 847,591,605 of NC_090448.1, forward strand.
GTGCTATTGAAAGGGAAGATTTTTCTGTGGTCTGGGCCCTGAAGTTGAAAGCATACCTGTTTGGGAGTTACTTCGGGGTTCAGACAGACGACAGACCCCGCATATAGCTCATGCAGATAAGAGATGAGAATCCAAAATTGTTGAGGTGGTCCTTCTCCCTAAAAGAAATGGACTTCACAGTGGAACATCGTCCTGGGTGAGACTGCTCCCATGCTGATGGACTGCCCAAGTTCTTCAACCTTAGTGGTGAGAACTCCCAGGAAGTTGGTAGTTCTCCCCATTTTCAGCTCGAGGACGCATGTTAGACCTTTCAGTCTTAGAGCGGTCTTGCCCCCAAACATTTTGCCTTCACCCTCCTATATTGCTGAATTTGTTTTTGCTGGATTTCGGATTCAGTGAACTTTAGCACTGTGATCCCATACTATAGTGCTTGTGCTCACTCCCTAAAACATGGTAAAACTGGCTTACACCTGATCGACATAGTCTACTTGCTTATAATACTCTAGGTGGTTCATCATCACAGGATCTATAAATTAAAACTTATTGCTGAGCCTGTAGCACTTGCTATGCCACCCACTTAAGTAGCCCCAGAAAACATGTCTCAGGTCTACCACTGCAGCCTGCATGCATTTTAAATGCCAAATCAACTTGGCAATGTAACCTCATAGTTAAACCTTCAACTTGCTTATTATTTCACAATAAGTCACCGAGGTAGGTCCTAGGAAACCCAGTGGGCGGGTGCAGCATAATTAAAGGGTTGGACATGTATTAGTTTTACAAGTTCCTGTAATAAAAAACTCCTACATTTGTTTTTCACTACTGTCAAGCCCACCTCTCCCATATGAAAACATTAGGATGCCTTACCACTTTGCCTTCAGATGAAGGACTTGTCACCTCTGCACTGTTTATGCAGCCAACTTTGAGCCAGAGCTAGGGAAGCAGGAAACTTCAAGCACTTTAAACTATAAACTTCAACGTCAAGGAAGGTGTAAGCTATAAAATTAGGTCCCTCAGACCCACTCATCAGTTCACTTTCTAGACCTGCAAAAAGACTCTCAGGGGATTGCCTGCTGATTTGGCTATTGTGTACTTCAGTAGACTACTTTGCTGAAAGGATTCATTCGCTGCCAAAAGCCTGCCTTGAACCCTCAGAGTTGTGCTCTACTGTTTGTGTCCTCTTGTACTGCTGAACCCAGGCAGCGAGAAAGTGACTCCAAGAGCTTGTTTGCTGGACTCCTGGTCAGAGCCTTCGGGACAGAAAAGGCTCCTGACCATCTCAAACCTGATCCTTGACCCAGCCTGAGTGAGTCCTAACCCTCTAGGTAGTACCCCTTCAGTCCTGCACCATTAGTGATGTTGATAAAGTAGGCCAGCTAACCAAACCCAAACTTTTGGCTATAAACTGCTGTGAGAACCTAGAGTAAACCAAAACCAACTTGCTTCTCTATCCACCCAAAGTGCATCACCGGGCAGTCTGACTTTGCAGCAACTCCTGCTATGTTTGTCTCCGTGGCATGAAATCCTGTTAATTGATCAATCACCAAAGGGTATCCTGCTTCATTGAACTTTCATTGGCTACAGCCTCCTTCCCGGTGAAGATTTTCAACATCCCAAAAAGAAAGTAAGGGCCTGGTTTAGATCTTTGCAAATGGGGTTACTCTGTCACCAATTCCATTATATCCTATAGAAATTGTTTTACAATGGACAGAATAACTGGCACATTTGTGACTGAGTAACCTGTCTGCCAAGACCTAATCAGGCCCTTAGCCAAATGTAGAAGACTTCACTGTGTCTTTGGCCAGCGACTCTAGGCTGATGATACCTTTTCCTCAGCTCCCCTGAAATGTCCCTTCTCAGAAACATTTTCTTCAAGTTTCATCTCAGTTGAAAGATAAGTGTTGACCAGATCCAATCCATTTTTTATATCTGACTTTTGCTGCAGTTCAGTTGGCCATATTTTTAAACTTTGGCATCCGTGTCTTGGGCAACTACATATTTTCTTACTGGTGGTTTATTCTTTTAGGCACTAGTTTTTAGTTTAAACATTAAAAATTCAAAACTCTGTTTGTACTAATTGGATTTTTGTCACTTTTATATTGAATAATTTATCACAATTTACTCTATTTTATTAAATTAATGAGAGATTTTTCTTGTGTTGGGTTTTCACATTATTATTGTTTATGGGCTGCATTAATTTTTTACACACCGCCTCTAGTTTAAGCGTGACTGCGTGTGTGCCGAGCTACCACAACATTAAACACAGGTTAAACACAGTGGGCCATATTTATACTTTTTGACGCAAAACTGCGCTAACGCAGTTTTGCGTCAAAAAAATTAGCGCCGTCTAACGCCATTCTGAAGCGCCATGCGGGCGCCGTATTTATTCAATGACGTTAGCCGGCGTTAGCCGCCGGCGCTGCCTGGTGTGCGTGAAAAAAAACAACGTACACCAGGCAACGCCGGCGTAGGGGGATATGGAGCTTGGGTGCCAAAAAATGGGGCAAGTCAGGCTGAGGCAAATTTTTCACCTCAACCCGATTTGCGCCATTTTTTTCGACTCCCAACCCCCATTGAAATGACTCCTGTCTTAGCAAAGACAGGAGTCATGCCCCCTTGCCCAATGGCCATGCCCAGGGGACTTATGTCCCCTGGGCATGGTCATTGGGCATAGTGGCATGTAGGGGGGCACAAATCAGGCCCCCCTATGCCACAAAAAAATAAAAAATAAAAACTTACCTGAACTTACCTTAATGTCCCTGGGATGGGTCCCTCCAGCCTTGGGTGTCCTCCTGGGGTGGGCAAGGGTGGCAGGGGGTGTCCCTGGGGGCTTGGCAGGGCACCTCTGGGCTCCTTTCGAGCCCACAGGTCCCTTAACGCCTGCCCTGACCAGGCGCTAAAAAACGGCGCAAAAGCGGCCGGATGTCATTTTTTTTGACCCGCCCACTCCCGGCCGTGAATTTTGCCCGGGAGTGTAAATACGGCGCACATGCTTCGGAGTCAATTTTTTAGACGGGAACGCCTACCTTGCATATCATTAACGCAAAGTAGGTGTCCACGCTAAAAAATGACGCAAACTCCATGGACTTTGGCGCTAGACGCGTCTAACGCCAAAGTGTAAATATGGAGTTAGTTTTGTGTCGGAATTGCGTAAAAAAAAACGACGCAATTCCGGCGCAAACAGAGTATAAATATGCCCCAGTGATTTTAATGATTCACCCTCATGAGGATTGTGGCTGTAGCTTGAGCGTGGTTAACACCCCACTCAACCAACAACCCAATTCTGCACATTCTCTGCGCAAGATATGAGGTTAAAGCCCGATTGTTCAAAAGTCTTCCCCGGTGGAGCCATGTGGATGTTAAATAATGTAGGAGTCAATGAGGATCCCGGAGGAACTCCGTATCTCAATTCCTTAAAAATGGAGATCAAATGTGGAAGATAGACTGCTTACTTCCTCTATGATAAGAAAGACTTTTACCAGCAATTTGCTGTAGCAGCTATCCCAGCATCCTGTAGTCACTCTAATAGGATCTCATGAGAGGCTGTATCAGAAGCAATCCGATAGAATGACCACTGCTTTTTTCTGATGTTTACATTGGTGTTGAAAAACTCAGCTACCTCCTAACTGAAGGCATGTCAAAAAACAGACTGATGTAGTAGAAGATCCCCCCCTCTCTGAATTGGAAGCTGTTTATTAACCAACTGCTCCAGAATTTTCCCCAATGATGGGAAAAGATATATTAGTCTGTAGTTTATCAGACATTGAGTGGCAAATTTACTTTTCTCTCATGCAATGCAATGCAATACAGCAAGGCAGCTTTCTGCATTGCGTTGCATGAAAGGGAGAGAGCAGAAATATGCCATATTTACAGAGATAGGGTACATTCCTGCAGTCCTTTAGCATTGGAGCACATTTGGTCATGGTACAGGTGTGCCTGTGTTATGGACAGGATTGATTTTGTGTGGGAAAGGACACCTTAAAGACATCCTTAAGGAAATCCTGAAAGGCATTCTCCTATATGTATCTGTGCTACAGAATACAGAACTCATATAAAGCGGAAGTAACAGGGACAAATAAAGATATTTCTCCTTGTTACGACTGGGTCAGAGAGGCACCATTTTGGCACTATCCCAAGTTTACTGATCTTTGCAAATATGAGATTGTGTCAAAAATCATGGGTGGATGCATAGGAACACCAATACTCTACCCATAGAATGCCTCCATGCTGCAAGGTTACAGAATGCAATTATATGATCCGCCTCGTATTAGTTTGGATTTACTAAACCACACAGAGTCATAGAAGGTGGCGTGGTGTGTCTTAGTAAATCACACTAAAGAACTTGTGCTGCCTTATGATGACTTGAATCATTCAAGGGCAATGCAAGCCCATAGTAAATCTAGCCTCCTTTGGTCTGCTTTGAACCTTTTTGTGATAATGGGACCACTAGTGCATTTTCCAGAATACTGGAACTATGCCTGGTGTGTGAAAAGGCCTCTCTTGTCATGGTTAGCACCCGCCTCCACTTTTTCCCTGGTATATAATGTAGCCTCAAATTGTTAGTGCCCAGGGCCCCTAACCAGGTTCAGCTGGACAGATCTCTTTCCCTGAAAGTGCTGTGATGCATTGACACAACTGGCTACACCTTTAGCTGCTACTACAAGTCCCTAGCAAATGGTAATCAGGGCATGGGGTACTAAGGGTAGGTCTGTGAGGGCAGCAGCACAGATTGTGCCACCCTCTAGGGTCATGCATCCAGAAACACCCAGCACTGCCATTGCATGCTGAGTGTTCTGATGCAATCCTAAAAGTCAAAATCAACATGGCACACAGCATGTGTGCCCTGCCCTCTAAGCACAGCATGCACAATAGGTAAGACACTCCTCTAGCAGGCCTTCCAGCCCGAAGACAGGGTGCACTATACTGTACGTGTGGGCATAGATGCATGAGCACTATGTCCTCACTGTGTGCTTGACAAACCTGGGGCGTACTAAGTGAACAGAGCAGCCATCTTAATACATGTTCTGGACACTGGTCAGTATGAGTTTCACAGCTACATGATGTCTACTCTGATCCCTCGATTGTTTGGTATCAAACAACACAGAATGATAAGTCCAAACTAGTGCCAGTATTGGATTTATTACCAGAGGTACCCAGGGGTCACCTTAGAGGTGCATCCTGCAAAAGCTAACTACCCTGGTATTGTTGCTGGCTGGTCAGAAACAGCCTGCCACCACCAAACAAGATTGTGGAACCCTGGGATGAGAGATCCTACTCTCTGGGTCCCAGAACAAAGTCCTTCTTGGGTTTCAGGAATATGCACTGCCCTGCTAGTGAGCTTCAAAGGGCTAACCGCCCTTGAAACTCAACCCCCAAGCCTGATGCTAGCAGCAGATGGCCAGCCCCATTGCAAACCCCCACTTTTGGCTGGAGAAATGGCAGGAAACCACACAAAGGATGGCAGGAGATATCATCCCCAGCTTGCACCTCCCCTAGGGTGTTACATGAGGTGACCCCCTCCATTTCATTTTCCTCCATCTTGCCTGGAATGAAAATAGCCAATCAGGTGTAGGGAAGTGACCTCCGCTCACAGGAAGTGGTCACTTAGTGGGTATAACCACCTAAGGTAGATGACCCATTGGTCACTACAAGGTATTACCCTAAACACCCACTAAATACAGTATTTAGTGGGCATCCCTAGACTAAGAGATCAGATTCCTAGGATAAAAGAAGACCAGCAATAAAGGAGACCCAACGCTCGAGAACTGATGTCCTGCTGCACAAAGAAAAGGTGCCAAACCCTTCCTTCTGCACCCATGACTTGACAATCACAGCTAAGTGGTTGCTTGGACACTGGACAGACTCTACAAACTCCCACAGGACCTCCACTCTTCAAAAATTGTCAAAGATCTTCCTCCAGAGATTGGCGTCAAGACTGAAAACCCTGTTAAGGAAACTTCACCGATTGGCTACTGATCAAGGAAACAGATGCTGCAGCTAGACCAAACTCCACCTTAAAAGTCTTGAGGACAAACCCTGCAAGTGTGCCAAGTTTGTTGGCACTGCACCCTCTGGTGACCAAACCACAGAATAGCCCTAGTTACTGGTCATCTCACAATGGACACCAAGAAGGACAGTCCATTTTGAACTGCAAAAGGACCAGGAGGAAGGCCCTAGTTGAGGGACTTCAGAAACCACCAGGACCTCCCACTAGCTTTTGTTTTTCAATTGGCTAGAATTCTTTTTACACATTTTAAAAATATATTTTAGGGCCCTGATTAGGTCCCTACAACAATAGCAAAAGTTTAAAAGTCCTTACTTCAGTTGGCTTTATCCAAAATTGGTTCCAGATTTATAAAAATGTCCCAGTTTTACTAAATTAAACATGCCTGATGCAGAGAGCAAGAGGCAAGCGCTCGAACTGGCCACTTAATAGGCATATTTCTATGACCAGTTAAGGAGGCTCTGTACACTGTATCAAATTCATACTGGAAAAAGTCCCAATGCAGATAAGCTTAGGCATCTGGTGGCCCAGCATGAAAAAGATATCCCCACAGATTAATTAGATGATGAAGTATCTGTGGGAGAAGAGGACTCTGTCGGAAATGGTGATGAGGGTAGCTCCTCCTCCAAAGCACTGGTGCTCCCACAGAGGAAGACCTGGCCTTTGCCAGGCAGACCCAAAGAGTGGCCTTAGAGAGTCAGCTTTTGGAACCTGAGAAACAAAAAAAAGTGTTAGGCCTAGGACAAATTTCTGGTGGCAACATCCATGTACGGAAAGAGAAATCTTTCAGTATCAAACTCCCAAAAGGAGTTGTCCCTCCCTTTAAGAAAGGGATTATATAGTGGAATGGTATTCTACCTTTGAAAGAACCTGCATTGGGTGGGAAATTGAGAAAAAACATTGGGGCACACTGTTATGGGGGTTATTCTCAGGAAAGTGCAGGAATAGGCTTCTGACACTGAATGAGGCATATTCTAAATCCTATGACCTCATGCCGGGTACCCTGATTGAGGGCTTTGGATTTAGAACTAAAGAGTACCACATAAAGTTCAGCGAAGCTTGCAAAACCCAGAGCTAAACTTGAGTAGAGTTTGTGGACTATTCAGTAAAAATGCTGGGTGGGTTTTTAGCTGGTAACAAGGTACAAGATTATGATGGGCTCTAGAACCTATTTGTGAAAGAGCATCTGATGAGTGATTGTTACAATGAGAGGCTGCATCAATACCTGGCAGACCAAGGTGCACTTTCCCCTCAGGAATTGGGGAGGAATACAGACCACTGGGTCAAAACATGGGTGAACAAAATTACTGGTGGGGAGACCAAAGGAAAGAGGCTAAAAAGCCCCCCTAAGGGACGTTGGGAGCCAAATAAAAAATAAAGAGTCTTTCTAGGTCCCCAAAATCCTGCACAGGAGGGTGGGCCCAGCAACTTCTCACAGTCTAAGGGTGGGTACAAAGGAAAGACCTTTGATCCCAACAAGGCTTGGTGCTATGATTGCAAAAACAGAGGGCACCAAACTGGAGATCCTAGCTATAAGAACAAAAAGAATGCTTCTACTCAACCTGCAGTAAATGCAGTTGGCAATCTCCAGATGGGATCAGAATTGTGGGAGGGTTAAAATTATCCTTTGCTGACAGGCCAAGTAATATGCTAAAATACAGGCGGCACCCTTTGATTAACAGAGAGAACGTAGAAGCACTGAGGGACACAGGAGCTAGTGTTACCATTGTAGCTCAGCACTTGGTGCACTAAAATCAGTACTGGTAGGGAAGTCTTATCCTGCCACCCATGCTGACAATGAAACAAAGTTCTATCCCATGGCTATGGTAACCTTTAATTGGGGGTAGTAGGGTAACAAGAAGTGGTTATGTCCTCATCCATCCCAGTAGATTGTCTGCTTAGAAATGACCTGGGCTGAAGTAGATCTGAAGATCCAAACAGCCATGCTTGGGACCCAGAATGGGCCTGTTTCCAGACTAGGGTAGAGAGCAAACTTCAGAAAGAAAAAGGAGAGCTGGATCCTGAGATAATGGAGCAGCCTTCCCAGAGAAAGGGCAGGAAGACTGGGAAACCAGCTTCCCAAAAGATCACAAGTCAGAACACCAGAACCAGGACTTGCAATTGCCAGAGGGGACTGAGCCTGCAGAGCTTGTACCATCCCACCCTGAGCTCTTAGGCCAAGGGGGACCCTCTCACAAAGATCTGTGCCAGGGGCAGAGAACCTGTCCTACTCTTGAAGGCCTGTGGCAGCAAGCTGCGCAGGAAGAAAAGGGTAGTGTCAGTGGTACCCACTGGGTCATTGAGAGGACAGACTTCTGTTCACTGAGGCCAAAGACATCAAGCCTGGTGAAACCAGGAGGGTGGTAGTACCTCAACAGTCCAAAGAGTTTCTCCACACTCTAGCCCATGACATTCCCCGAGCTGGGCATTTGGGCCAAAATAACACTTGGACCACTTCTTCTGGCCAGGAATGTCTGAAACAGTGAAATACTTCTGTCAGTCCTGCAGTACCTGACAAGCAAGTGGCAAGGCATGAGGATGCTTAAAGACCCCCCCTTACTGCCACTACCTGTGGTTGGGGTTCCCTTTGAGAGGGTAGGGTTTGATCATGTTGCCCCACTTGACTCCCTACCAGCATCAGGGCATAAATACATTCTGGTGGTAGTGGATCATGCTACTAGAGATCCTGAGGCTGTACACCTTAGGACCATTACTGTTCTTGCCATTGCAAAAGTTGGGTATAGTTACAAGAGTACGTTTCCCTAAGCGGTAATATCAGACATAAGTTCAAACTTCATCTCTGCATACATAAAACACATGTGGAAGGAATGTGGAGTGACTTATAAGTTCACTACCCCATACCATCCTCAAACAAGTGAGTTGATTGAAAGGTTTAAGCGGACCCTAACTGGGATTCTCTACAATTGAACTTTTGTTTGTGAATCTTGTTAGGGGACCACTAAGGGCCTCATTACGACCCTGGCGGTCATAGACCGCCAGGGTGGAGGCCGGAGGTAGCCCATCCGGGTCCTGCGGTTTCCCAACGGATTACCCCCGGCTGGGGGAATCCTCCATGGCGGCGCTGCTTGGGATTCCGACCCCCTTCCCGCCAGCCTGTTCCTGGCGGTTTACACCACCAGGAAGAGGCTGGCGGGAACGGGTGTCGTGGGGCCCCTGGGGGCCCCTGCACTGCCCATGCTACTGGCATGGGCAGTGCAGGGGCCCCCTAACAGGGCCCCATTAAGATTTTCAGTGTCTGCTTGGCAGACACTGAAAATCGCGACGGGTGCAACTCCATTCGGAGCTGGCTTCATCTTTGCTGGGGCTTTCCCGCTGGGCTGGCGGGCGATCTTTTGAAGAACGCCCGCCGGCCCAGCGGGAAAGTTGGAATGGTCCCTGCGGTCATTTGACCGCGGGCGGTGTTTGGGCGGTTTCCGCCCGCCGGGGTCGGAATGACCCCCTAAGTCTTATAAGGGAAGGCTGGGAGAAGCCTCTCAAAGAGCCAAAGCAAGACATTGTGGACTATTCACATGGCCATTGTTCAAGGATGGCAGATTACATGTAAAAAAGCAAGCCAAAATCTTCAGACCAGCCAGGGGTTGCAAAAGCTCTGGTGTGACCAAAAAGGTGCTATGGTTGAGTTTAGTCCAGAGCAGAACGATAGGGTGTTGGAGCCTCTTGCTCCAAGGGCCCTCCAGGAGAAATGGTCTGTGCCCTATCCCATTCTTGAAAACAAACGGGAAGTCACCTATTTGGTGGACTTCGGCAGTTGCAAAACCCTAAAATAATCATACATATCAACCGCTTAAAACCCTATTATGACAGAGCTGATGTGGCTATGCTCTTGGTTACAGATGAGGGATAGGAAGAAGAGAGAGACCTCTTCCAGATCTCCTCTCCAGGAACCTACAAGATGGCTCTGTGGATGAAGTAGTCTTAATAGACACCCTCTCAGAACAACAGCAGGTTGATTGCAGGCAAGTCCACAAACAATATGTTGTGTTATTCTCCCTGACCCCTGGGAAGACTGATTGTTGTACCCATGGTGTGGACTCTGGTGACAGCTTACCTGTCAAAAACAAAATTTACAGACAGTCAGAGCATGACAGGGAAAGCATACAAGCTGAAGCCACAAATATGTTGGATTTAGGTGTCATTGAACCCTCACAGAGTCACTGGGCTAGCCCAGTAATCAAGGTCCCCAAACCTTTCTCAAAAGGATAGAAAAAGGAGCTGAGGTTTTATGTGGATAACAGGGTCCTCAATTCTGTAACCAAAACTGATGCACACCCAATCCCAAGAGCCGATGAGCTCATTGAAAGACTAGGGTCAGCCACCTATGTGAGTTTTTTTATTTATTTATAATCAGGCTACTGGCAGATTGGCCTGACCTCAGGAGCAAAAGAGAGTTCGGCATACTCCACTCCTAGTGGGCATTATCAATTCACTGTTATGCCCTTTGGACTAAAGAATGCACCTGCCACCTTCCAAAGGGTGCTGAACCAAGTCCTTGCTGGGCTGGAATCCTTTAGTCATTTAGTGCAGCTTTCTTAGATGACACATTTGTCTATATCTCCACCTCTCAGGATCACCTGATCCACCAAGGGAAGGTTCTTGGGGCTCTGCAGAAGGCTGGCCTCACTATCAAGGCCAGTAAGTGCCAAATAGGGCAGGGTAAAATTGTTTACTTGGGCCACCTGGTTGGTGGAGGCCATGTTCAACCTTTCCAACCCAAGATTCAGACCATTCTGGCTTGGGAAGCTCCCACAACCCAGACACAAGTCAGGGCATTCCTTGGCTTGACTGGGAATTATAGGAGATTTGTGAAGGAGTATGACACAATAGTTGCCACCCCACAGAGTTAACTTCCAAGAAAATGCCCTAAAAGATTAACTGGACAGTGAGGTGCCAAGGGGCCTTTGATTTGCTAAAGAATGTTATGTGCTCTGCTCCAGTCCTACAAGCTCAAGATTATTCGAGGCAGTTTATTATCTAAACAGATGCTTCAGAACTGGGATAGGAGAGGTTTTAGCCCAGAAAAATAATGAAGGACAACACCAGCCTATTGCTTTTATAAGCAGGAGACTTCTCCCTAGCAAACAAAAAAGGAGTGCCAGAGAGAGGTGACTCCCAAGCCTACTGCTAACAGCAGATGGCTGCCCCCATTGCAAGCCCCATTTTCAGTAGGAGCAACAGTGGCAAACCACACAAAGGATCGGAAGAGTGGTCACCCCCAGCTTGCACCACCCCTAAGGTGCTGCATGCAAGGTGACCCCTCTATTCCATTTTCCTCCATCTTGTATTGAAGGAAAATATCCAATCAGGTGTAGGGAAGTGATCTATGCCTGCAGGAAGTAGTCACTTAGTGGGTATTGTCACTCTAAGGTAGATGACCCATTGGTCACTACTACATACTCCCTTAAAAGCCTCCTAAATATAGTATTTAGTGGACATCCCTAGATCAAGAAATAAGATTCCAAGGAGAGAAGAAGACAAGCAACAAAGAAAACCCAAGGATTGAGAACTAAGTACTGCTGCACAAAGAAAAGGTACCAAACCCTGCCTGCTGTACCCAGGACTCGACAATCACCACTGAGGGGTTGTGTGGACATTGGACTGACTCTACAAGCCCTCAGATGACCTCCACTCTTCATAAATCATCAAAGATCTCCATACAGAGTGAAGGCATCACTCTCCTGCAACTCAAGACCAAATTCCCAGTGAAGGCCACTTTACTGACTGGCTTCTGTCCAGGAAACCGGACACCACAGCTAGACCAAACTCAACCCACAGACCATAAGTTATTCCTTATGTTCCCACCTTCATTATCTGGTTGGGTGCAATTTGGCTGCCACTTGTTGGTTATTGCTGTTAGTGCTTACCTTGATGCTTGTTTGGGTCTTACCTGGCCCTATGTTCCCCACTGATCGCCAGCCAGCTAAAAAGAACCTTTGCCAACTGGCCAGTTTGTTGTTTCCCAAGCCAAGCACACCAGCCATCTTTGGACTAGTGAGGTCCTACAAGGACACATTCGCTTTTATGCTTCGCCCCCTTGCCTATTTAAAGGTATGTGTTGCAGGTCCTGTCTGGTAGCGCATCAGACGGGGTGCATAGACAAGTCTGTCTGAACCCATATGCACCCACATGCTGCCAGCCACTATGCCCTAATTATTCAGGTTATTTTAATCCTGAAGGAGAACACTGTCAGATAATGAACCCCATCACTGTTGTCTGTTAATGCATAGAATTAATCAATCTATGCTTTTACAGTCTTACTGTTACAAATGGGGTCTCTAGTTGGCAGTGGTTTACACTCTGTCCAAGTAGGGACCATCACTCTAATTAGGGTAAGGGAGCCACACAGCTAAGGTAAACCCTGCTAACCCACTTGGTAATTTGGCTCAAGCAGTCAGGCTTATCTCAGAGGCAATATGTAACGTATTTGTACACACACACATATACAGTAACACAGTGAAAACACTACAAAAGGACACCAGTTTAGAAACATAGGCGGTCATTCTGACCGCGGCGGTCGGCGGTCGCCGCCCGCCAAGCGGTTCCCGCCGAAAGACCGCAGTGGCCATTCCGGCTTTCCCGCTGGGCCGGCGGGCGACCGCCAGAAGACCGCCGGCCGGCCCAGCAGGAAAGCCCCTTCAACAATGAAGCCGGCTCGGAATGGAGCTGGCGGAGTTGCGGGGGTGCGACGGGTTTACCGCCACGGTCAGAATCGCCCAGGAAGCACCGCCAGCCTGTTGGCGGTACTTCCGCCGCCCTCCGCCATCATGGACCGCCAGGGTCAGAATGACCCCCATAGTCTTAAGTCAAGATATCACTTTGTAAAACTTTAAGCAAGTCTTAATGCATAGGAATCAATCTCTTTATCACAAGTGACCTGGGATGTGTGAAAAAACAAAGACGACTAGGGATGCAGGGGAGGTGTGGCACTGAAAAAGCAAAGCACTGTGTTGGATCCTTACTGCGTAGGGGAGTTGATGTACCGATTCTTTCCTCACAGGTGAGACGATGTGTTGGTTCTTTACTGGCCTAGCCCCAGACACAATCTGGGGGGTTGGAAACTGCTTTGAGTAAGGGCAGGCACAGCCCTATTCAAGTGCAAGTGTCAGTTCCTCCCACCACTCAAGCTCAGGAAGATCTATCTGCCTGGTGATGGGCCTGCATGATATGCAAGGCACACCTCATCTCCCTTTTATGTGACTGCCTAGAATGTCTAGGACACAAGCAGCTCAACTGCCATCCTGACCCAGATATGTATGTATCAGAAAGGCATAGGCACAGAATGTAAAGCAGGAAAATGCTAACTTTCTAAAAGTGGCATTTTCAAACTCACAGTTCAAAAACCAACTTCACCAAAAGATGTATTTTTCAATTGGGAGTTCAGGGACTCCATAGTCCATATCTCTATCTGCTCCCAATGGAAAATTACACTTAATAGATATTGCAAGGCAATCCCCAGGTTACTGTGTGGGAGCGATAGGCCTTGCAATAGTGAAAAATGAATTTAGCAGTACTTCACTATCAGGAAATGTGCAACACACCAGTGAAGTCCTACCTTTTAAATGCACTGCACCCTGCATTGGGGCTGCCTTGGCATACTTTAGGGGTGACATTCATGAAGAAAAAGGAAAGGTTTGGGCTTGGCAAGTGGGTGCACTTGCCAGATTGAAATGGCAGTCTAAAACTGCACACACAGACAGTGCAGTGACAGGCTTGAGACGTGTTTGCAGGGCTACTTATGTGGGTGGCAGTCAGTGCTGCAGGGCCACTAGTAGTATTTGATTTACAGGCCATGGGCACACCTGGTGCACTATACTAGGGACTTGCTAGTAATCAAATATGGCAATCGTGGAGAAACCAATCACCAACACATTTTAGACAGACAGCATATGTACTTAAGCGCTGGTTAGCAGTGATATAAAGCCCATAGACATAAAGCTAACAAAAACAGGATGAGGAAGACAAAGGTTTGGGGTTAACCCTGCAGAAAGAGCCAGGTCTAACACTTACCATTCCTTTGCTTTTGAAAGGCACAGCTTCAATGTAAACATACATATGGGGCAATACGTCACATTCCAACAATAAAGATATTAAAAGGCAGTGATATGCAATGTTTGCTCTGCAGACAAACATTGCCACAAACTATTCACCCTGTATGAGGCTTTGCACCTCAATATCTGTTCTCTCAAAGAAACATGCATTTATATATTCCCGTCCCATTTCTCAGATGTACTAGTGTATTCGTTTTTCTTCTCTTCTAACTCTAGCAGACTAAACATCAATTTTACTAGAAAATATTGGCCAAGCTGTAAACATCTAATAGGTCCGGCAGGGTGGTTGCCACTACAGTGGCAGCTACCCTGTTGGGAGTTTGACTGGCCGTCTTTCCTGTCTGTCAAACTGGTATTGAGGGTCAATGTCTTTCACCTATTGTTTTTGTTTGGAGTGTTGTGGATGTATGAACAGATTCAGCTGCAGCACTGTCTACAAGACTAAGAATGGGGAATAACCACTGGGAACAGAGACACAGCTGCGGCACTGCCTAGAAGACTAAAAATGGATGAATTACCAATAAGACCACTGAAGAAATTGTAGCACTGTCTGGGGGCTAAGAATGACGAATTATCACTGGGAACAGAGACAGTTGCAGCACTACCTAGAGGACTTAGAATGGGGGAGTTACTGATGGGAACTAAGAAGCAGCTGGAGCATCGTCTTGATGACTTAGAATGAGGAATTACCAGTGGGACCAGACAAACAGTTTACAGCCCTGCCTAGAACACTTAGAATGAGGAATTACCAATGGGGCCAGAGAAGCAGCTAGTAGCACTGTCTAAAGGCCTTAGAATGAGGAATTACCGACAGGTCCAGATGAGCAGCTTGCAGCACTGTCTAGATGATCAAGAATGAGGAATTACCAACAGGGCCAGAGAAGCACCTAGTAGCACTTCCTAGAGCACTAAGAATGAGGAATTACCATTGGGACCAGAGAAGCAGCTGCAGCATTATCGCTCAACCACTAAATTGAGAGTACATTTTTTGGCGGTAAAACATGGCCCTGATGACTTATGGTGGGTGGTGCTACAAGCACCTCAATTTACACACAATGATTCCAGGATCCTTTTTAGGATCGGACAATGCTGGATTTTCAAACTTAAGACACATGTTCTGGGACTCAACAATGACATCCCTTTGGGTAATATAACATTATGAGTAGACATAAGTACCAGGACTCATTTTTGCACATTTAGTATCACATTGTGAGAATTTTCCTCTAGGCCATACATACATATTTTTGAAATCTTGGCCCTTTTGCTCTTTTTTGTTACATATATTGTGACAGGTTATGCTGTTTCCATATTTTAGGCCATAATATATACCTAATAATTACTTCATTTTTTATGTTTGACACCCTTCTTTCCATACTAAGATATAGCTATGGACCCTAGCTTGCCCTATTTTTGCAAGGGGTGGGTCAAATTTTAAAGCCTGCATGTCCTTGCCATTATACTATTAATATTATGTCTTGCCAATATACCATCTCTATATATATGCCGATATATTGTAGATCGACATTTTCTGCACTTGTCCTGCTTCTGTTACAATTGCTTCCGTACACACATGACTCTGGACGACCTATAGGCATGCCGGCCCATGTACCTTGGACTAGCTTCCTTATTTGCCGCTAGTCCGCTTTTTAGTTTGATCTGCCGCGTGACCACGCAAGCCCAATTAGAATGCCGGGAGTACTTCCAGGTTCCATGGGACTTTGAAGCTCGCTCTGTTTTATAAACGCCACAACTACGTTTCACTGCTGTCTGCAGGAGCATAGCCCCCGGGTAGGTTCCCGGTCCGAAGCGGTTGTATGAGCAAGTGAGTATTCTCTTCCCCTCTATATATATTTTTTTACCTTCATTCCAAGTGATTACGGACTCTGTTTTTGTGTTTTTTTGCCAATAAGCCACAGCATTTGTGGTCGGCATTACGAATTCTGCTTTAGGGACATGGAGTCAGAGTTACCTCACGGTTCATAGTCCCTTACATTATTCTGTTTGGGTTACACTTATTTTAGTTTCTTTACATCATTGGATTATGTGACTTTTTAATCCTGACATTGAGACTATGTACGAGCTACTATTTCAAAGAGTTTATGACGACGAATGTTGCACATCTATGCTTCTCTAATTCTGTGCATCTTGTATATCTCTGTTCAGTAACACATACCTGTTTCTGGGCGCGTTTATTGCTATGGAGCCTGTGCCATAATTTGGGACGGTAAGCTCATTTGTGTTTTTGACTGCCTTCACCTCTTACCATTCACGAGCACAGAGGTTTATTAACACTTGCCTGTTTTTGAAACACAACCTGCTCATTATTATTACTATTATTATTATTTTTTTCAGCAGGTGTAATTTAACATAGCATGAATATAAACATCCAACTTTCCTCATTGCATACATGGCTGTTGTGGAACTGGTAACGCGTCCCTCTATGTTAATTTATACACATTAGGACTCGTTTTAGGCCGACGAATCTTTTGATCCAGTGGTGAGACACCGTAAGACGAGGTAACTGATCAATATGTCAAGCAATATATCAATGATATTATCAACATATTATCACCACAATATATTTCACTTTAGACATTGGTTAAACTGTCGGCGCAACCATGACCTTTCGGTCATGAATAACCACACCTTTATTGGTTTTGTGAATTTTATTCCCTATTGATTACAATCTAATAGCAAATGTATTAATCTCAAACGAAGAAGCAAAAGAGCATAGTCACAATATGGAAACTGTGATGAAATCTTAACAATGCAAAGATCACAAACGTGAAAACACTACTGTAGGAGATACACTGATCAGAATGCATAGAACATCACATAAGTCCCATAACACAACGTCAGTCATGTCCGTTTGTGTCAGTCAAGGTGAATATCTAATCTAACCACTAATTAGCATCAGCATGTTGGGCTTCATGCAAAACAATTTAGAACACTCATTTAGAAAACATCTAAACTAGGGTCTCTATCCAAAAATACAGCAGTTGGTACCTAGAAAGGAAATGCATGTAGACAAATCCCAAATTGCCATAATTACCCTCCTCGGAATGAGTCAGCATTCAAGATCAGTCTTCGTCTTCAGGACATCAGTTAGATCGCCGTCAGTCTATCTCGTCTAAGGTTGGGGGCACTTCCCTCATAAGGAGGAAAAGTGTAGTGGGGCAAACTATGGGTGAGGATGGTTTTATTAAGTCTCAAATCACCAAACAGAGTGACAGAGTTTCTGGATGCAATTGATATCATTCCCTACCTAGTTCTTCTGAGTCTCCTCTGTCATGAGTTTTTATCCCTTTTTCGTAATACCTTCCCCCAAAATTCTATTGGATAGTTGCTTCACCCCACTATCTTTAACCTATCAAATTATACATAAAGTAATGCACTTGTCATCTCATGATAATTTATAACACTTTGATTGGTCTTCATAATTGACGTTTTTCGTAGGTGGCACATCCGGGATTACATCATTTTCTGGCACGTTCTTCGGGTCAAAAGTTCTCTTTTCCATGGTCGAATGTCCTTGAATGTTTCGAGTACTGTTGCAAAAACGTATAAAACTTATACTAAAGCAGCTAGCATGCTGATGGGAACAAACCTAAGTTTGCTACATAAAACAAAGAAAAGAACACATGCTGGGTCATGGCCTTTTGCGAGTCAGCACACTGGAGAAATAGAAAAATATGCTTTAATGTGAGAGCTACACAGCTAATTCTTCGACTCACGCTAACTTAAGGCTTATGGACTCTAATAAATGCAATCTTCGTAGAAGCTAATGTATTCAATTAATCATAATGCAAACAATCATTTCTTATAGTCGGCATTAGTATATGTATACAATAATTTTCTATGTTTAAAATACATTTCAACGGATAATATTTTTATGATTATTAATGCAGCATTGTTAAGTATAAGCATTTCACATCTAAAGTAGGTAATGTTTAGATTACACTCTCTCAACATAATACCATACAATGACATCTTTCATATAGTTCAAAGTTCTGAATTCAAAATTAAAAAATTGAGTTGCTTATTCTCCTTCTTCAACTGCCGCTGCCCGCCACCTAATCTCTCGTCTGATCTACCGCTGGCTTGCTCATTCTGTCCCAAATTGTGTGATATCTTTTCATGGCTCCTATCCTCTGAGAATACAACTTTTCTGTAACCCTTGTGGATTGCATTTTCGCCTCCCATAGTTCGTATGTTGGGGGGAGCTGGTGATTTCCATACCTGTAAGATAAGTGTTAAGGCTACCACTGTAACTACAACTACCATTTGTCTGGATGCATTAGGAAGATTTACATCCTACGTCATGTCCCAAAGCGCGACTAAAGGACTAGGATTAATCACCTGGCCTATCCACAGGTTATCTTCTTAAAAATCTGCTGCCAGTATCTTGCCAAGGATACGCAACTAAAACAGATATGTATCCAATCCCCCTGGAAGTATTGACAACGTGGGCAGGAGCCAGAAGACTCAGGATGCATATCCCTTACATCAGCAGGAGTATAGTACATCGCCCACCTGGAAAACAGAGCGATCTTTTAAAAATTAGCCCCTCTAAGTGCTTTGTACGACACCTCGCTATGTTTTCTCCAATGCTGTATCTCTACCTTGCATCCTGTCATGTTGGTTATTCGCACCAGAATCTGGGCGGTAAACTTCAATGTCCCTGTATCCTGAAGTAGTTTATACCATTTCCCAATACCTATTTGGTTATTATAGAAGACCTGAGCAATATGGCTATTTGCGTAATTCAGTGGTTGTCGCACTGGATGCAAAATATGTTGGATTTGACAGTATGAAAATGTTAACTTATCTGGGATATTGCTTACGTCCATTACACACTGTGCCCATGTTTTCAAATGATCAACTATGTAAAAATCCTCCAGGGTTTGAAAACCCAGCTCTTCCCATTGCCGTATCATGGTTTGACTCAATTCTACTCCTAAGCAGCCAATATCCCTTACTCAAAGGAATGAAATCGCCTCATCTATGTGATATTTACGCTTTAACTGTATCATAGTTGTCTGGATCATAACTGGTAATTTATACCTAACCCTTTTTGGTAGATGAGGAAATTTAAAAAAAATGCGAAAGACGGGTATTCATTTCTAAAATCATCTGGTTAAGATAGAAATTACTTTTTGGCATTTGTGCTACCCTTGACACCCAATCGAGTACTGCTGCTTCATAATAAGCTGCCGTATTGGGAAGAGCTAACCCTCCGTCTTCTACTGACAGAGATAACTTAGCCAATTGGAGCCTGGGTTTCTTGTGATTCCAGATAAATTGTCTAATTAGTACATCTAAATTATCGAAAAACTTTTTTCGAAACTCGCAAAATCACGCTTTAAAAGACAAACAACACTAACGGAAGGATCGACATTTTAACCAAAGCAACTCTTCCTATAATAGACATAGGAGTCTCCTGACATTTAAGTAGCAATCCTTGTATTTTTTTGAAGACATTCAAATTATTCAGTTGAAATAAGTCTGCCGAGCTCGGAGTTACATATACACCAAGATATCTAATGGGATTCGAGGAAGAAGATGCGATGCGAATACATTGCGGTAACACCGACATCTCCATATTATATAACAAAGCCTCTGATTTGGATTGATTGATTTTATAACACCCTAGGTCAGAAAATGCCCTAATTTTTGCGAGTGCTCTATCGATATTCTGACGTTCTGCCTTAAGATAAAGGATCATATCATCCGCAAATAATTTTACTTTGGGAGCTAGGGGTAAAGGGGCTAGAATATTTGAGTCCTGTCTAATTGCTGCAGCTAGCGGCTCGATGAAAAGTGCGAACAAAACTGGAGAGAGAGGGCAGCCCTGTCTCATGCCTCGAGTTATTTGAACAGATCCTACTGTCAGGGCATTAACTGAAATGATTGCTTGAGCCCCTGCATAAATAGTCTGCATAATCTGGATACATTTCCCAGGAAACCCTAATTTTGCAAGCACCATGAATAACACTTGCCTATGTACTAGGTCGAACGCATACTCGGCATCGAGCATCATGATTACCGCCGGATGACGACTATACGATAGATAATCTATAGTTTGTATAAAAAAAGTGGTATTGGTGGATAGTAGCCTACCCGGTAGAAACCCGCACTGATCCTCATGTATCAATATTTGCGCAACCTGGGCTACATGACCAGCCAGAATCTTAGTAAAAAATGTGTAATCCTGATTCAGCAAACTGATTGGACGATATGAACCAAGATATTCCAGTGGTTTATCTTTTTTGATGAAACTGACCACAATTGCTCTTGTAAATTTGGGGGGAACCTCGGTTCCTTCTAGTATTGCATTGAATAAATTTGTTAGAATCTCAGCAATTTGGTCTTCTAATATTTTGTAAATTTCTGTCAGGAGGCCGGCTTCTCCTGAAACTTTGCCATTGGAAGCTGCCCTTATTACTCTAATAACTTCTTGAATGGTAATAGGAGATAATAAGAAAGTCTGGGCCTCCGTATCTAACCTAGGTAGAAGTATTGTGTCTAAAAAAATAATAATTTGTGAGTTATGGACTTGTTTTTCCTCTGAATATAGCTTAGCATAATGTGAAAGAAATACTTTTTAAATCTCATTAGATTTCATAACCATCCTGCCCTGTTCTTCACTGAAGATGGCTTTTACCAAATTAATACTGGCAAGCTTTTTGATTGACCAAGCTAAAAATCTACCCGCATGCTTGCTTTCTTCATATTGGCGTTGATAACTAGTATGACTGTTGAGTATTTCCTTAGAAACATTTTTTTTTTTTTAGATTAGCCTGAGCCCTTGCCAACCCTTGCATTGTCTCCGGACTAGAAAGTCGTTGTTTTTTCCTTTATGCCTGTTCTAGCTCGTTTTGCAGTTTGGAGCTCTCTTCACAAGCTATTCTAGGTAGATGGGCTTTGAATGAAATAGCCTCCCCTCGTATGAAGGCTTTGACTGCCCCCCAAATATAAAAAATAGGGGCGGATCCCTTATTTAACTTCAGGAAGTCAGTTACTAGTACTTTGAGATTAGTTACCCAACCTTCCTCTGCCAGAAGTGACCTATTGAGGCGCCATTGAGAACGACACTGCTGATTAGCCAAGTCCTTGAAATCGTCAATATCGATCCAAGGAACTGAATGGTCTGAAAAAGGGTTTGCAAATATTCCTGTTCTATGCCATTCTAATCTGAACGAGATCAGAATGAAGTCTATTCTTGACGCCGTGTTAAACCTTTCTGAAAAACAAGTATACTCTTTAACGTGCAGATGATCAGCTTGCCGCACATCTACTAAACCTAGCTCTTGTATCAGTCTTGCCAAAAATTGAGAGGTTTTTGTTTTTTTCTGTGCTTTATTTTTGCGTGATGCGTCCCACAGGGTATTTAGCATAATATTAAAGTCCCCACCTATTATAAAATACCCTTGAAGAAGAGAAAGATGAGTATATAGTGTCTGCATTGGCTTTTTATCATCTTCTATCGGACCGTAATAGCTTATGAAATGGGCCTCTTTATCTGCTATCGTTGTGGAGACTATTATCCATCTCGCCTGTGGGTCGCGCTCATGTGGAGCTCCGGTCATGCTCCGTGACTAGAGCGTTCATGCCTGGAGGAGCAATGGCGGACGCGGAGAGATCGCCGCGCTGTGCCGGAGAAGAGTAAGCGGATGATGGTGCACCCCCTCCCCCCTCGCCTTGCTCTACAGTCCAGGATCCCTTGAGGGAAGCGTTTTCCGTGCCCGGCGCATCCCGTCTTTAATTAGAAGCATCGGAGCGTGAGGGGAACGTTTCCTTGACCCGCGCTCCACTTTTTCAACTGGCTTGACTTTGCTTCCCAGCCCCGTTTGGTTCTGCGACGCGGGGGCTTTTGTCTCCTGGAATGACCTGTGAGTGGCAACTGATGGCACGGCTGGCACCGGGTGGCTCGGGGGGCTGAATGCGGACTCCGTGCCCAATTTTTCTCAGCAGAGGCGCTACTTTACTTACAATGAAAAACACTATATGAAAGCTGAGAGGCGGGTCTCGCTGTCTGGCCGGGCAAAGTACTGTGTGAAAACAGAGCTCGTTTAACTCTGGTGTTGGTAGCACAAAGGGGGTGTAACGAAACCAAGGAAAGACACCTTCCTCTACAGGTAACTGCTCAGAGTGTCCTGCCAGCGAGAAGGCGAACAGTAGGGCACCTCGCAGAATGAACCAGTCTAGAAAACAGCGGTCTCCAGCCCTGGTGCAGGAAGACAGAGGGGGAAAGTAAAAAAAAAAAAAAAAAATTACAAGCAGAGCAGGAGGAGCACAACACATCAACGGGTGCAGGCTGGGAACCTCCTGGCCACCTGGCCCTAAAGCTCGTAATTTCAATTATCTTTTTAATCATCGTACATCTTGAGGGCATACCCGGAGTAGGAAGCAGGAGGGACCGAGGCACAAACTTGCAGTAAAAGAGAGGAGAGGAAAGAGGCAAATTTGCTATTCCACAAATAACAGCAGAAGGGAGGCGAATGACATGGACTACAACATGGACTACAACATCGTCATCAGTAAGATAAGTGGAATGCTGGAGTGGGGTATGAGGCTTAGGGGAACAAAGGTGGTAGCATAAGAAGTCTTTTTTCTTTTCTACAGCCGTCAGCTGTCAGTTATCAGAGGTTTCTTCAAAATTAGTAGGGGTCCGGGGGTGTGACGGAAGTAGTTTGCGGAGGTGACGGGGCTTTTTTGACAGTCCCTGCTGCCCTGCTGCTCTGCCACTCTTGCCACCCCTGCCACCTATTTTTTTACATGTCTTAAACTCCTCGCACCTAAGTCATTCAAGTTGCCTATCAAGTTTTCTAATTGGCTGCCACTCCATATAGTTTTCACCACTACACCTCCGTCTACATCTCATTTCGACTTACCCCCCCCCTTAGAGCACGATGAAAGGTATGACTCAGAATGGTGGCTTTAAAACACAAACAGTGCCAAAGCATTCAAGAGGAGCAAAATCGAAGTTATTGTCTCCTGACTTGGCCCGGGCCAGGCATAGCTCTCATCAACAAGACGGATCGGTCTCTCTAAGAGATTCTATGGAGAGCCAGGACTCTACACCATCCTTTTCAGATCTCCCCGTCATGCCTGAGCTTGGTATAGGGGAACTTTGTAAAAACAGCAGTGCAAGTGGTTGACCTACATTTTCAGGATTGCTCCATAAGTGCGACCCCCTCTTCAGAATTATCAAGCACTCTCCTGCCATCTCACTCCATGGCTTCCGTTCAATCTAAAGGGAAAGCCTATCCGCTTTTTCCAGCATTGTTAGAGAATCACCTAAAGTGATCACAGAAGATTCATCAAAAGAAGGGGGCTCTGAGAGCACAATTCGGCCAGAAGAACTAGTAACTGGAACTAGAAATACAGCACCTTCCATGGATGTCGCTGATGGGGTGCCAAGCGGATCAAGGACACCTAATTCTACTCCAGAGAACCTAGCAATCAATACTCTGCCTGTGACACCCGGTTCCTTGCGGAGCCCCCCACTACGGGAAATATAGAAGGCACCGCAAAAGGTACAGCAACAGGAAGAAACTCGTAGGGAAACAAAGGAACAGCTCAGCCAACTCAACACTCATTTAACCCTTCTTTCAACTAAAGTATCACAGGTGGAGCAAAAGGTTTTGGATTTAGAGGACATCAATATTCAAGCGGAGATAGCAACATCTTGGATTCAATCCGAACTGGAAGATTTACAAAACAAACTGGAGGAGATCGAAAACAGATCACGGCGTTACAATCTTCGATTTGTAGGGGTACCGGAGGAGATGGAAGCTGGCTCATCCATTGTCAAGGTTGTGACTGAACTCATCAACAAATGTATTCTTCCGTATAGGGTAAACCCAGAAGGAGATTTATCCATCATGAGGGCTCACAGGGTACCCTTCGTGCGCCCGGCCAACTCAAAATATCCACGTACTATTCTGGTTAATTTTGGCGATTTTAGAATAAAGGAGCAAATTCTCTTTCAAGCCAGGAAAGCATGTGAATTTAAATTGGACGATGGTTCTAGATTTCGTGTGTTTTCAGACATTTCAGTGGCAGCAGCCCATCGACGCTAAGAGTTTGTTGGACTAATTGATGATTTCAAAAAATTGGGGGCCCTGGCTGGTATAGTGCAATTAGCAAAATTGAAAGTGTTGTACAAGGGACAGGTGAGGGTTTTTCAAAATGTTCAGGAAGCAAGGAACTTTCTGTCGCATCTAAAAGAACAAGGAAATAGATAGCAGAATTCTCCATGTTTAATGTGACAGGCCAGATTCTTGCATAAGATGTATAGATATTTTAATGCCTCAATAGTGCATCTCAATAGTGTATATCTTTCATGGTTTAGCAGTAACAGATATCTGTTTCCCCTCATTAACTAGGTAAAGGATAGTAGGTATGGACGGGAGGTGCAGGGGTTGGGAAATGCACTAAGGAGGGGATCGGGAGGAGGGTGGGGGGGTAAGTGCCGGAGTAGCGCAAGTTTTTTTTTTTTTTTGCTTTTCTCTCTGATTGCACTACTAGATTTGATACGCTGATGTCAGCTCGGGTCCTCAGCCTTGCTGCTCCTTGAGGCGGAGGCTCTATCAGGTGCCATGTCAATGCACCCTAATGTTGAGATTTTTGGGCACAGGGAGGGGGCGGGGGACTGCCTGATGGGTTCATGACGGGTTGGATCTGTCGGGGTAGGGAGGGGAGGGGGCGGAAAAGCTTCACAGGAGTAGGAGGGGCAGAACGAAAAATGCAGGTGCTAGCCATCCAACTACATTGCTCGCCCCAGGAAATTATACAAGATAAAAGCCTGGTCAAACTAGCAGTACGAAGGCGATGGGACATGCCAGGAAGGAACACAACAATGCGCAAGGATGGAATCTAAATTAAGAGTAGCCTCTTGTAATTTGAATGGGCCCAATAATAATGTGCAATTTCGTGCTGTGCTTAGTTGGCTGGCAACAGCCCAGGTTCAAGTGCTTTTGGTACAGGAGACCCACTTAAAGCTCAATACAAAGTTACCAAAACTCCCGCCATATATTGCCAACTGTTTTTACGCTTCAGCAGATGCCGCAGTACGAGGTGTGGCAATTCTATTCTCCAGGAGATTCACAGGGAAAATAAACAGGGTTATTCGAGACTCATTATTATATGTGCCATTGCTTTTTATACTTTACAGGGCAACTTGCTGACTAAGACTGACCTTGATGTGCAGTTGATATGAGTAAGCGACCTTATATGATTTGCTTTATTGTATCCGTATTGGATCTGGTCACAATCTGTTAGGAGAAGATATGTTTTTGGACCTGAAGAAGCGTCACTGAACCCTGTGTGCCACCTAGACGCAAAACATGTTGACCTAGCACTTGAGGAATTTGGAATAGTGTCCATCTTCATATATATGGTATGTGAGTGCGGTTGAACATTATCTCTACAGGCACTCCCCATACTTTTTTAATCTTGGTCTGAACCACTTTCTGACGTATTAAATGTAATGGGTTTGGTTTAGAGCCAATTTTATATTTCACTCTTTTTTCTCTCTTCCACACATCTAGAGTTGGTGTCCATTATAGGCACATTTACCATTGGTAGATAAACCTCTGGTTAAGAGCCAACTCCTTTTTCTGAAAGGGGTGGCCCGTCAGACATTGCAGTGCCGGTCTGATGAGGAGCTTGCCCAGTGATGAAGCTTGACATCCTATTGGATGTGTGAGGGCTGTTCCGCTCCTTACGATGCATGCTTCCCTGTATTTTGGGTGTGTTTCTTCACTTTTTTTGTGGAACAGTGTACTTTATTATTGGTATGAATTACCGAAGGGACCAGAGAAGCAGCTTGCAGCATTGTCTAGATGACGCAGAATGAGGAATTACCGACAGAACCAGAGAGGCAGCTTCAGCAAGGTCTAGAGGACTTCTAATCAGGAATTACCAATGCAGATGAATGCAGATGTGACTGAGTGTCCTGGGTTTGTGCTTGTCTGGGTGAAATGCACAACGGTCTGTCAACCAGCACATACCAGACGTTGATTGGAGTCACAGGTTGAAGGGCACAGATGGTTTTAAGTAAAGAGAAATGCTCACTTTCTAAAAGTAGCATTATTAAAAAAAATAGTAATATTAAATCAAACCTCAACAATAAGCAGGCTTTCCTATTACCATTCTGGCCATGTTAAATATGACCTGGTTACCCCTTTCAGAACAGAATCTACCACTCAAAAAGTTTATATGGGCAGTCCTAATGCTAGGCTATAAAAGGAGCAGGCCTCACAGTAGAGGAAAAGGAATTTAGAAGTTTTTGAATACCAGGACATATAAAACACATATGTACATATCCTTCCTTTTACCTACATAGCACCCTGCCCTATGGGTTACCTAGGGCCTACCATAAGCGTGACTTATGGTAGAAAAGGGGAATTGAAGGCGTGGCCAATACTTTTAAATACCAAGTCAAAGTGGCAGTGAAAATGCACACACAGGCCTTGCAATGGCAGGCCTGAGACATGGTCAAGGGGCTACTTATGTGGGTGACACAATCAATGCTGCAGGCCTACTAGTAGCATTTAATTTACAGGCCCTGGGCATATTTAGTGCACTTTACTAGAGACTTATAAGTAAATCAAATATGTCACTTGGGGATAAAACAATGTTACCATGTTTAAGGGAGAGAGTATGTGCACTTTAGTACTAGTTAGCAGTGGTAAAGTGTGCAGAGTCCTAAAACCAGCAAAAACAGTATCAGAAAAGTGGAGGGAGACAAGAAAAAAGTTCTGGGGATGACCACTCTAAGGCTGTCAGGTCTAACAACATAGAATGAGAAATTACCACTGGACCAGAAAAGCAGCTGCAGCATTGTCTACAGGACGAAGAATGTGAAATTACCATTGGGAGTACAGAAGCAGGTAGCCACACTGTCTACAAGACTTAGAATGTGGAATTAACAGTGGTACCACAGAAGCAGCTAGCTGCACTGCCTAAAGGACTTAGAATGAGGAATTACCGACAGGACCAGAGAAGCAGCTTGCAGCATTGTTCAGAAGACTTAGAATGAAGAAATACTGACAACATCAGAGAAGCAGCTGGCAGCACTTCCTAGAGGTCTAAGAATGAGGAATTACCACTGGGACCAGAGAAGCAGATGCAGCATTGTCTAGAAGACTTAGAATTAGTAATTACCACTGGAACCAGAGAAGCAGCTGCAGCATTATCTACAGCACTAAAAATGATGAATTATCACTGGGACCCTGGAGGCAGCTATAAGCACTGTCAAGAAGACTTTGAATTGGGAATTACCACTGCGACCAGAGAAGCAGCTAGCAGCACTCGAGCAGAGGCACAAGAACAAACAAAATCTGAAACCTTTGGTGCCTATCTAACACAGTATTTTCACTGCTGTGATGTGAACACATTGCTGTGGACAACCAAAAGAACAGGCTGCAATGATGAGACTGGAGGAGGAAGGAGGGACCATCACACACTGTAACAGGAGGAAGCGTAAACACACATGATCAGAGTGTGATGGCCAACAAAAATGTTCTCTAAGTGAAATCACCTGGAAGGCAACTAAGCACAAAGAGGAGGGACATTCAGAAAAATGCACCAATAAAAAATAAGCATTTAAGACAAGCACATCAAAGAATGAATGGCAATAGTGGGCGTGGTTAAAGCCCATAGACTGAATACAGCATGTCTTGCAGACAGCACATGTTCGCTGCCTAGTCTTGACCTAAAATGTCCTGCCAAGGACTTACACAAGAAGAAGGCATTCGAGGAACTGAATAGCCTCTGTAAGTCACATCTGTTACACATTTTACGGCATAATTGGAAATATACTTTTCAAAACAGAGAAATGTATGCATAATGTGTGTGAAGAAATGTCTCCCACAGTCTTTCGCTGTCTTTCTCCCTATACTTTTCTCTCTCTCAGTCTTTTAGCCATCATTTTCCCCATCTTCTCCATCTTTTGCTCTCTCTCCCTGTATTTAGGTCTTTCTCTGTCTCAGCATGACTCTGTCTCTCCTTGTCTCTCTCTTTCCATCTTCGTTAGTGCTGACATTCTTTGAATTTCTTTCTTTTCTTTGCTTTCTTGATCTTCTGCCATGTTTGCATCTTCCTGTCATTGTTTGTTTCTCTTGCTGTCTCTCTTTTTCCGGCCTTTCTTACTTTTTTTCGGACACTTCCCATTTCTGTCCCTCTCAATCTTTAACCCACTCTCCATGTCTTTTTGTTTTCCCGATTCACAAAGCTAAACTTACACTTTTGTGTACATTTACTAATTTTTGGTATTCATGAATTGCAAATTTATTTTTGTTAATAGTACTTTTATGACTTTAGAAGCTCCTCATATAAAAAGATTGGCTTCTCCTATCTTTTTTATGTGTGGAGTCTCCAAATCGTAAAATTTATATTATTAAAAATAAACTCACAGGTAGTGAATACCAAAAAAAAGTAAGTCCTCATAAAAGTGTAAGTTTGTCTTTGCGATTCAGGCCTTCTCTGTTTCTTTCTTCGTGTACCTCTACTCTTGTCTCACTTTCTGGCTCTCCCCATCTTCCTCCTCCTGTCTTTCTAAATCCTTATCACTCTTCCTGTATATCTGTGCCTCAGTCTTTCTCTCTCCCTTCCTTTGTCTGTCCCTCTTTCTGTTTTCCTCTGCCTCTGTTTGTCTCTCTGGGTTAATCTGGCTCTCTCAGTCATGCAGCCTTTCACTTCTTGTCTTTCTATGTCTCTTTTGGTCTTTCTCTGACTCTTTATGTCTGTCTGTTTCTTTCTCTGATTTATGCTGTCTCCCAGTCTTAATCTCTCTTCTGATTGTCTGCTCTCTCTCTCTCTCTCTCTCTCTCTTTCTTTCTGTAGCCTTATCTTTCTCTGTGTAGAAATGACAGTCTATTGTGGCATTTGCAGTGAGATAAATATTTTCTACCACAATCTGCCCCAACATCTGGGTGCATAGCTGTGTGCTCTGGAATCAATCTATCCCTGTGTCTTCACTGACATGAGTGTGTTGTGGCTGCAACCTGTCCCAGTGTCTGCAAGAACAGAAGTGCTCTGTAGGCCAAATCTTCCCAAGTATCTGGGGTGAACAATGTTTGTTGGCCCACAATATGTCTCAGAACCTCCACAGGCAGAAGTGCATTGTAGGCCTACTCTTTCCCAGCATGTATCGGGAATAGGATTACATTGTGGGCCCTATCTTTCCTAGCATCTGGTGGAACAGAATTGCGATGTGGGCCAAATCTGTCCCAGCACCTATTGAAGCACTATCTGAAGGGGGGTGCGGGTGTAGAGTCAATTTACTAATGCCTCTGAGGAGACAGAAGAGTATGGTAATCACAGTCTGTCTCAGTGCCTGCAGAAGCACATTGTAGGCCCGTTATCTCTCTGCATCTGAAGGCACAGAAGTGTTTTGTGATCCTATTCTGTCCCAGAAATCTGACGGACAGTAGTCTCGGACATGGTTTTAAATAACTGCAGGTTGGAAACAGTTAAATGCACTTCTTGGGCAGACCTAAAAAAGAAAATATTCACTCTTTTCTACACATTCCTTTTGTACCCATCAGGACTTTAATAAGTTTTGTGAAAGTCGAAGTTTATTGAATCATTAACAAGCACAAATTGCCTTGGACTATTTTCTGGTAACTTCATATTTTGAGTGAACAGTGAGTATTTTATGTGTCTAAGAACTTTTCTAAACCTTAATAAAGAGCCATTAGTAAACCTGGCGCAAGTGAAGGGGTCTGAACCAGATATAAGACATATGTGTGCCTTTGTCAACGTGAAACACCAAAATATAGAGTATTAAGCATTGTAGGATACCATTTGTTGTGCTGTTGTACTTGTAGTCAGGATGCCTAATAACAACTAAACTTCTGCTTTAGGGTATTCGGGCACATCCCCTCCAATTTGAACAAAGTTAAAATATATTGTGTTGATGTTACAAGCACTGCTAACAGTTACTGACATGGACGTCGTTTAGGGCTCACCAGGGGTCACAGCTGCGACCCCTGGATTACCCCTGCGACCCCTAACACTGCCTGTGCGAACCCTGGCCTCAGAAGTGGCAAAGGGCTTTTAATACATGTTGTGTGCGTTCCTGCAGCTGTGTGTGTGTCTGCCCTGCAAGAACCACGCATCAGGAGTTAAACTAAAGCATTTTAAAGCCAGTGTCGTTATCACCGCATTAAAATGCGTTGGTCATGCATACGTAACCTTCTGGCACCCTTTGGGGAACATGAGGCGCTCCAAAAACAGTCTTATGTGCAGCACTGCCGCCGTACCTGCAAAGGAATTTACAATTAAGGCGCCGGGATTTAAGGACTTCTTGTCATGATAACATGGCGCATAGAGATACACTGTTTCTTTGTTGTGCGACAAACCCGACTGTGCTCCCTCTGCCAGACTCGCCCGCTTCTATTAGACCCAGGTGTGTCCGCTGGTACTTCGAGGGCAGGCGGGGCTACTGAGTGTGTGTGTGTGTTAGGCTATGACCTGCTGCACCCCTGCCAGCATGGACCCCAGCAACGGTTGGATGGGGCAGTTTACTGCTAGCCAGCCCTGTATGTTCTGTCTTTGGTAGCTGCCGAATGACAGCCAGGAGCAGTCCGAGGTGAGAGTCGTGTGAGGCCAGGACATCTGCGAGAATCATGACGTCTTAAGTTGGAAAGTTGGTTCTAATTGCGTGCAAGACCGTAATCGTTATGTTTCTACTAGTTACCAATTTTACTGCACGCTGCACACTTTCAAACCTTGTGGCTGGTTAGTGCTATATTAATATACATTTGTACTGTTTAGCGCGGCTCCGTAAATGCACTTTCTCTTTTTGCAAAGCAATCGTTATTGTATAATGCGTACAGGGGCCGATGTTTAAGGGTGATCAGATATAACAGGTTCTATGCAGCTGCCGCTGCACTTGGCGCTGAGCTGGATGCTGCTGCTATGGAAAGCTCGCAGCAGAGTTCCATTGTGTGGCCAGAAGTTTTCATGCAACAATAAAAATTTCCAGGGAAAAATCAGATCACTGTTCCTACTGGAGAGAGATGTGAGTTTTAGTGGTAGTTTTGACTCACGATGAACTAGCAGAAACACGTTCATTAAATGCCTGCTTCAGAATCTGTACCATGTAGATGGAATTGTTTGTTATTTGGATAGCGCAGTCGGTTACTGCTTTTGCCCCAGAGATCCTTTTGATATTTGCAGTTCATTAGAGTAAGTGCCACTCATCCTCTTCCTAACGTAATGTACTTTTAAAGGAGCAGGTCAGTCATCATTCAGCCTGTAAGTAAAGTTGCAGCTCTTGAGCTGAGCGCTAAGTTGCAATCACTCTCTGCAGTCTGCACAAAGTTGAGCTCAGCTTCAGTGAGGCTGGCTCAGGCTCCGCTCTGGTGCCTCTCTCATCCCAATGTCCTTCCATTTCTGGTGCTTTCTAGTACATTTAAAATCTTCTTGGAGTTTTGTTGTTTCTCAAATGGTTATAATTTCTGTTCTTTATATGTGCCCCTCGTCTTCACTGCTTGATTTTCCTCTCTAGAAAGTTTCACTCATAGTCGTTAAATGCCACTCATATTTACACTGAAATGCTGAAAATGTCAAACATAAGCAATCTGAAACCTTGGCAGCGATGGTGTGTATTTAGGTGAGAGTGCGTGTAGGTGTGTGTGTAAGCAGGTGTGTGAGAGCGAAATTTAAGGACAAGGGGGGCGTGATGCGCGTGAAATGTCACTTCCGCTACCCGTAGCATTTTGGTGAACTGACATTAATGGTTACTGGCTGGCTTACCCTCGTTAATAGCATGATAGTACAACCAGGCTATAAATGGTAATCTACCGTGTATGTATAGGTTTGCATTTTCACAACACCTAGCTATCATAGGAGAGGGTCTGCAGCCGAGAAGGGACTGGAACTGATGTTTTTTTGGTCTCGCAGAGCGCAAGATATGGAAGCCTTGCGTGATGCCATCATCCTTCATGTCCATGTTAGAATTCAACCTGTTTATGTTTATTTCAAGACACGATGTCTGACTTGAACTGCCTTGTACTTGCAGAGCTGATGCGTGATGGTGAGATGAGTCATAAAGCTTTAAGTTGAAAGCCTTACCTTTATTTAATGCAGTGAGCAATAAAGTAAGTAGTTAAGGCTTTACTGTTACCACTCTACCGATCCTGGTGGTGTGCTGACCTGACACATTCTCCTTTCTGTGCTCCAGCAGACACTGCAATCACTCTCCAGCGTTACTGGTGGCCTTAACGGCTCTGTACACAGCCCCTTGTGGACTGGCTCTTTACTCTCCTCAGGCTCCCTCTGCTATCGCTGGTTACGTTGTCGGCCAAATCAGATAAGAGGCAGTCTATGAAATTGTTTTTTTTTTATGTCCCTCCTATCACCCAGGCTCCAAGGTCTGCCACATCTGGGTCTCACCCCGTCACGGGCCCCAGTGCTGGCTTCTCTGATCTTTTAGTCAATTGGCTCAATGGGTAAATTGTATTTGTGTACTTTTTTATATAGTGAACGAGTTCACAAAGGCATCAGCGTGATGCACAGGAGAAACATCTGCAGCGTAGAGAAGGTAGATACAGTTGAAACTCACTTAAAGTTATGCCTATACTGGTTTTGCTGCGGTGATAAACGAGAGAACCCTCTCTAATCCTACATGGAAGAGACAAACTGGCTCCTGTCATTCCCTTGTTCAGTACAATGAAGGATGACTGCTTTCCACCAACCCCTTATACATTTTACTTCACCAGCCGCTACTAACCTAATTTGTATGCCCCTTGTCTCCTAAGGAACTTTTAAAAATTTGCAAAGCTACGACAGAGGCACGGGTCAGTAGGCCAAATATTATGGAGGAGTGTGCACTGAGAAATTCCCATAATTGTCATAAGTATTAAAGTTACATTCTGCAGTTCGCAAAGATTTCTGCATGTGGGATTCACATTAAACCTCCGACTGTCACACTGGTAAATATACCTTGTTTTAAGAAAAATAGCAATGACAGCATCCACATTGGCGACCTCCAACTTCAAAGCCATGAGGTAAACAGTTTGAAGTTGGGTCGCATGAAAGCAAAGCATCCATTTTCGGCGCCAGCTTGGCCTTCAGAAGAAATATTGCCAGTCAGTTGTGAAAAATAATGACGGGCAGCCAGTAATCTGGATCTACCCAAGAGTTCACTCGTGTAGTGGTAATATCGCATACACCTGGTTTGGGCAGCTGTGTGAGTTATGACCTATAGACAAGGAAACAAGCAAATTGAATCAGTAGGCATTATTTTGAAAGTGTATTACTCCACGTCGGTATACAGGGTACCTGGTACGTACATATGCTACCCCTATACCAGAAATTCTCA
The DNA here is from genome assembly GCF_031143425.1 of Pleurodeles waltl. Lineage (NCBI taxonomy): Eukaryota > Metazoa > Chordata > Amphibia > Caudata > Salamandridae > Pleurodeles > Pleurodeles waltl. The sequence goes on from NC_090448.1 coordinate 847,625,011, forward strand.
CCCATTCCTGAATATTTCTGTCTGTTCGTTTCTGTAGCTCACATTTGATAAATAGGAAAGTTAAAAGAACAGCGGTAGTGTGCACACACACACATACACACACACACACACACACACACACACACGTCTTTCAGCATGAACCAAATCCCATAGCCCCTGCCCCGAATTGAAAAAAAGCAAGGGATTAATTTAAATGATTGCTATTGATTGAAGCAATAGACCTGCAAACTGGCTGGGAAGGCAAGCACAGAATTAATCTCAGTTAAAAATGTGAATGAAATCCCGGCGAGGTGCAGTGCTGGGAGCTGAAACATCTGAGCCGCTGCCGACAAGAGCTGATAATTATTAGACCAAGTAATAGGCCCTAGCACCAGGCGTTTTGTAAGGAGAGGGAAAGCTAAACCATTAGGGAAATTAGATTGCACAGAGCAGATGTCGATTTTTTTTTTTCTTTCAAATTTAACTATTTTTAACTGGGATTATACATGTATGTGTGTCTGCACTAGGTTTGAATAGACTCTTTTTAAACATCAAAGTAGCCCATGAACTGAACATGGGCCTTTGTGTTGTTGTTCTGTAGTAGTAGTAGTAGTAAACCATTACAATTTAAAATGCTCCACACTAGGAACAGAGGAGGCAGATGTACGACAGAAGTTTTCAGTAGCAAGCGCCTAGATTCACAAAATATCAGATTTGTGACTGCAAAATGATTTTACTTACTGTACCTAATCTTTTCTGCAATCCAGAAAAGCGTTTCCAAATGGTTTTGACCCAATCCCAATCGCAGTTAGGAGGAGGCATCAAAAATAAGTCTACTCATTTTTCTGATTTGCATTGAGAATGTATCAATGGTTTGTTTCTATAATGAAGGTCAAGAACCATGGCAAGTTACTGACCCTTCAAATAAAGTGGCATACGTATAACAATGCAGAAACACTCCTCGTAGGACAGCTTCCCGAGTGAAAAGTATGTCAAGCGACCTCTTGAAGCAGGCAGTGCTTCAGGGGACCAATTCATGAATTTCCTGCACCCTTATTTGGGAATTTGAATGCAGTGATTGTCTGCTGTTCCTTGCAGGCTATCATCCTTATGTCTGTAACCAATCAGAGGAGCACACATGGCTACCTGTCCAATTTATAGGCATTAGGCAGGTCTTTCTAGATTACCTGCGAGTCGACATTTAGTGACAAAGCCCATTAGTACATAGAATGTATCACAAACTGGAAGGCAAGTTTAAAAAAAACAGAATGCACAGTTTGCACTCAAATTTGTGGCCAGCCTTTGCGAACACCTCGTCCAAAATTCTCAAGAGCAGTAACACCTGATATTCTTTTTTTGCAACAATGCTCAATTACATTATTTTACAGGTGCCCAGCTGCAGGTTACTTTTCAGAATAGTAGCAAAGACAGAAGTCCACTTTCAAACCTTCATACCTAGATGGTGTGCAGTGTGTAGTGCACAAATTGCTCCATAATGTTCATCCAATTTCATGATGCAAGCTAACATGAGTGTCTCAAAGCTGGACTTAGGACCTGATACACCAATGTAGACTTACACCTTTGGGAAAGTTTTCTCTTGTTTTGGTATTCAAAAGCTACAAGTTAATAATAAGTTTATGACTGCAGAGAAGCCACAGCTGGGGCAGAGAACTACCCCCATAAATATTTAGACCTTTTCTATCTTTTTATGTGCATGTTACACATTGGATCTCTAGTTGGCAGCGGTTTGCAATCTCTCCAAGTACGGACCACAATCCTATTCAGAGCAATTAAGACACATGCTATGAGCCATATTTACAAGGTCCCACGGCACAGGGCGGTGCAGCAATTGTCTTGCTGCACCACCCTGCTCCACCTGGAATGGGCAGAAATGCGCTCTATCTACAAGATACAGCAAATTTTGGTCCCCTCCTCCAGCATGGGCCTTAAATTGCTTCCATGTGCCATGGTGCAAGGGTGCCTGCATTGTGGGGATGATTGTTTTTGTACAGGAAGGAACGCCTTCCTGCACAAAAACAATGAATGGAGGTGTTTTCCTCGTTCTGTGGGTGCTGCAGAATGTAGCACACATAGAAAGAGGAAAAAGCAGGGAGAAATTAAGATATTTCCCCAGTTGTGTCACTCTTATTCCACCCCTGGGGTGGCATAGGTGTTTGACACATTCCCAGGTTTACAAAACCTTGCAAATCTGGGAATATGTAAAAATTCATGGATGTTGTATGGGAACGCCGATGCATCACCCATGGAAAAGTCTCCCTGACGCAAAGTAAAGCAGCGCAGTGACTTGCGCTTAGGTGCCTTAAGGCCATGAAAAGCCACGCAGAGTAGCTCTGCATGGTCTTGTAGGTATGGGTCTGCAGCCTGCACCGCCAAGTAATGCACCAACGGCGCTGGGTGCATGTAAATATTGTAAATATGGGCCTGAAAGTTTGCCTGTTGTAGGAAAGTCCTCCCTTTTGCCATGGTCACCCTCAAACATTTTGGACAGATACTGGTGGTTACTGACTCTTGGCTGTGTCCTGGGTACTGCTTACCAGTCCCAGGGCCAGTGCTCTGTGTAAAGTGGATATGCCAATTATAACTGGCAATATTAACCTACCTATAAGTCCCTAGTATATGGAAAGGCATGTAGGTTTAGGGACCCCAGAATAAGTAGTGCACCCATAGGTGCCCTGCTGAGGTGCCCAGTGTCAGATTCAAGCTAGCCTGGCTGATGAAGGGTGATACCCTGAAACCGGTCCCAGGATGCTTTTTTCTGGTCCAGGGAGGATCTGGCCTGGCAGTTCGAGCTGGACTGTTCCCATGGGGCACAGGGTCACGACTGAATTGCATATGGCTGAGTCCAAACTGGAATGGCATGACAAACAAAGCAACTGATGGATTAAACCTAGATCTGTGACTTGGGGTGAATGTTTGATTTGCTCTGCATTCCGTCCATCATTTGTTGTTTTTGATTTTGTCACCCTAAGTGGGAAGGGTATGCCCAGATGTGGGCCCCGTGCTTGCTATGCCACCAGTTTCAAGCTAGCCTGGCTGATAAAAGTTGATATCCTGAAAATGATCCCTGGATGTATTTTTTCTGGTTCACTGAAGATCTGGCTTGACTGTTCGGGCTGGACTGTTTTCATGGGGAACAGGGTCAAGAGTGATTTGCATATGGCTGAGTCCAAACTGAAATGGCATGGCAAGCAAAAAAACTGATGTATTAAACCTAGATCTGTGATTGGGGATGAATGTTTGATTTGCTCTGCATTCCGTCCATCATTTGCTGTTTTTGCTTTTGTCACCCCTGTGGGAAGGGTATGCCCAGGTGTGGGTTCCGTGCTTGCTATGCAACCAGATTCAAGCTAGCCTGGCTGATGAAGGGTGATACTCTGAAACCGGTCCCAGAATTCTTTTTTCTGGTCCAGGTAGGATCTGGCCTGGCAGTTCAGGCTGGAGTGTTCCCATGGGGAACAGCGTCAAGACTGATTTGCATATGTCTGATTCCAAACTGGAAAGGCATGGCAAGCAAAAAAACTGATGGATTAAACCCAGATCTGTGACTGGGGGTGAATGTTTGATTTGCTCTGCATTCCGTCCATCATTTGTTGTTTTTGCTTTTGTCACCCCTGTGGGAAGGGTATGCCCAGACCTGGATCCCGTGCGTGCTATGCAACCAAATTCAAGCTAGCCTGCCTGATAAAGGGTGATATTCTGAAACCTGTGCCAGGATGCTCTTTTCTGGTCCGGGGAGGATCTGGCCTGGCAGTTCGGGCTCGACTGTTCCCATGGGGAACAGGGTCAAGACTGATTTGCATATGGCTGAGTCCATACTTGAATGTCAAGGTAAGCAAAACAACTGATGGATTAAACCCAGATCTGTGACTGGGGTGAATGTTTGATTTGCTCTGCATTCCGTCCATCATTTGTTGTTTTTGCTTTTGTTGCCCCAAGTGGGAAGGATATGCCCAGACGTGGGTCCTGTGCTTGCTATGTCACCAGATTCAAGCTAGCCTGGCTGATGAAGGGTGATACTCTAAAACCGGTCCCAGGATGCTTTTTTTTCTGGTCTAGGGAGAATCTGGTGTTGCAGTTTGGGCTGGCCTGTTCCCATGGGGAACAGGGTCAAGACTGATTTGCATATGGTTCAGTCCAAACTGGAATGGCATGGCAAGCAAAGCAACTGATGGATTAAACCCAGATCTGTGACTGGGGGTGCATGTTTGATTTCCTCTGCATTCCGTCCATCATTTGTTGTTTTTGCATTTGTTGCCCCAAGTGGGAAGGGTCTGCCCAGACGTGGGTCCAGTGCTTGCTATGCAACCAGATTTAAGCTAGCCTGGCTGATGAAGGGTGATACTCTGAAACCAGTCCCAGGATGCTTTTTTCTGGTCTAGGGAGGATCTGGCCTGGCAGTTCAGGCTGGACTGTTCCCATGTGGAACAGAGTCAAGACTGATTTGCGCATGGCTGAGTCCAAACTGGAATGGCATCGCAAGCAAAAAAACTGATGGATTAAACCCAGATCTGTGAATGGTGGTAAATGTTTGATTTGCTCTGCATTCTGTCTATCATTTGTTGTTTTTGCCAGTGTCCTTTCAGAGGCAGGCCTGCCTTGCTGGCTGTTTTTAAATTAAAATTACATGCAAATTCAACTTTTAAATTAAATGCACATCAAAATTCTTTAATTATCTTAGTTTTACATATAAGTTACCCCTAAGATGTGCCCTATGTGCCCCTATGGTTGAGTGCCATGTAACTATAAGCAGGGACCTTATAAAAATAGTTTATTTAAGCCCTGGTGAGGTAAAACAGCCAAATTCGTTTTTTCCTCATTGTAGTGAATGACCTCCATAGGCTAACATGGGGAGACTTTATTTTAATTAACAAAGTCCCCTTAAGTGTCAGATACATCAAGTTTGGTATCAAATTAATTGAATAATAAATCCCACAACTTACAATTGTTGGGTTTTATATAACTTGTTTAGGTAAAGAGTTTTAAACTCTACCTAAAAAGTTGCCAACTTCAGCCCTGTAGTGTCCTTCTCTGATTGGCCAGCCTCTGGCAGCCTGGCCAGGCTGCCTTGATGAGGTGTGAAGTGGCCTGGGCTGAACACAAATTGATGTGTCTGGGGGAGGAGAACTCCCCTCAGCAGATCAGGAAGTGAGTTGGGCTGCCAAACTGGTATTCAAAGGCAACAAAGGACATTTGGAGAAACCCAGCACCTCCCTCACATCCCGCAAACCCAGACAATTAGATGTGCTGTTGATTAGATTAGGAGAGGGCAGGAGAGGGGTGTATTTAGGATTTTTAGCCACACCAGTGGGTGGGCTCAGCCAGATGTAGCCTCCAAAAATCAGTTTCAGCCATAATGGATTTTTAAGGAATGTTGCTCCCTGGGATTGATTTTTGCTACACTTCTCAGGAAGTGGTCATCACAGGGGAAGGACCCCGAATCTGATAGGAGAACCAGGACACCCCTATTTTTCACCCAGGAGCAAGGATAAAACTGGCAGAGTTGCACCCACACCTGAGATCCCTACAAGGAAGAACATCAGAAGAAGGACTGCCCTGCTGGACCCCTGACCTGAACCTAGACACTGCACTCTGAAAGACTGCACCAGATGCACACTTGGGCTACACCACAAGAAGGACTTGGCCTGGCTTCAACTGGTTCAAGGAGGGACTCCCTGTTTGCTAAAGGTGAAAACTTGCTAACCAGAGTCCCCTGCATCAACTCCTGAAGAAACTGGCCAGCTGACCACTGTCCAGTGGCCTATTTGGAGTTTGCACTAGGTGCATTCTGGGAGTTGTATTTCGCAACCTCAAGGAGCAACTCAGAGCTTCTGGAACCTTGGGGTGAGCTTTGGACTCCTAAAAGACCTTCTAGAAGAACATCCAGAAGTTTGGAGAACTTTTTGGAAAAGCTCCACTGAGGGACTAACTCGCTGCGGCAACTCTAGCCGGCTTGCCTCAACCACAACCCGGCTTGACTTGCACGTTCATCCCTGTGAAGAAAATCTCCAAAAAAGTGACTAAGTCTGAAGGTAGAAACTTGACTGGGACCTCCCTCACAGGCTTTCCAAAGAGAGGTCCACGGACATTAGATCAAGATTCAGGTTTGCCCCGGTCGAAGGATTTTCATCTCGAAAACTCATCTAAGTGTAGAAATCTTAATCACGGGCTCCCATGACGCGTATCTGAGGAAGGGCTCCTGGAGGTCGGATCGGACTGGCGACTTTGTCCCACTGGAGAAAATCTTCAAAAAAATGACCTAATCTGAAGGTACACTTTTGACTGAGCCCGCCTGCTTGTTGTAGCCGAGAAGGGCTCTATCGCGGTCAGCCTTAAACTTTGACTTTTCCCCGGTCTAGGTGCGACCAGATGACCAGATTGGCACTATTCTATTCTAAGCACTAAAAAACACGAATTGTTTATAAATTCATATCTCCGGTTCCCTTTAGCCATTTTTGTTTGCGTTGGTGTCATTTTAAAGCTAAATATATTTCCTATTGTTATAAATTGGATTTGGATTTTTAAACTGTTTCCTCTGTTTTATTTAATTACTGTTTTGTGATTCTTGAATGCTTTTCACTTTGTCTCCTAAGTTAAGCCTTTTCGCTCAAGCTACCAAGGGTTGAGCTGGGGTTAATTTATTGAGAGCTAACTGAACCTATTGGGGGTTAGTGGCCTGTTGCTAAGTGTAGGTACTTACCTGCCCATACCAATAATCCATTTTCCAACACCTGTGGTCACCGTCTGGTAGCTTGTCACAGAGAAGTCAGGCTAAACTAAAGAGGCAATGTGTAAAGTATTTGTGCACATGCACAGTAACACATAGAACACACCACAATAGCCAATATTTATCTGAGTCAAACAAGACCAAACAACAAAAATCCAACATATACTTGTTCAGTTATGACTTTTTAAACATTACATCAAAATGCAGTGCTTAGAAGTCAATAGCTTCAACTGGGGCTATCTGGTTGTGCTGGACCGGGGCAAATCCAAAACTTCAGTCCGACTTCGATGGAGCACAGGCCAGGCACAGGAGTCACGCAAACCCACTGACAGTGCCTTTATTGCATCAATGGTTGGTAATGAATTGTTGACCCAAAGGAGGGGATCCGTTACGCTTGCAGGTGATGTGTTGTTTTCTGATCGAGCAATGCCGTTGATGCATTGATATCAAGATGTAATGTGTACCAGTTCTGATGTATCAGTGCTGTTTCGGCCGACTCGGGCTGCATTGAAAGTCAGGCCCCTTGCGTCACGCAGTAGGCGAGTGTTGTCTGCGGCTTCATTGGAGGCAGCAGTAAAGAGGCATTTCTGCAGAGGGATGAGTTGGTTCCAAATGACACGCTGGTGATGATGCATCAGTTTCTTGTGTTGCAGCACCACACTCACCTTCAAGTGCCCAGGACTGGATTTGGCACTGTTAAAGACTCCCGTTATGGTGAAGAGACAATTGGACTTTTGGCGGCAGCACCACCAAGTATGGGGGACTGAGTCTGATCCCGCATCGTGTGACAGCTGTCGCCCATCCGTTCCAGCTTGCTAGCAGCACCTCACTAATACCAGATGTTAGACCTGACAGCCTTAGGGTGGTCACCCCCAACTTTTTGCCTGCCTCCCTCCACTTTTTAATACTGTTTTTGCTGGTTTTAGGACTCTGCACACTTTACCACTGCTAACTAATGCTAAAGTGCATATGCTCTCTCCCTTAAAACATGGTGACATTGGCTCATACCCAATTGGCATATTTTATTTACTTGTATGTTTCCTAGTAAAGTGCACTACATGTGCCCAGGGCCTGTAAATTAAATGCTACTAGTGGGCCTGCAACACTGATTGTGCCACCCACCTAAGTAGCCCTGTAACCATGTCTCAGGCCTGTCATTGCAAGGCCTGTGTTTGTGTGTAGTTTCACTGCCACTTTGACTTGGCACTTAAAAGTAATTGCCAAGCCTTAAACCCCACTTTTTCTACATATAAGTAACCCCTAAGGTAGGCTGTAGGTAATCCATTGGGCAGGGTGCTATTTAGGTGAAAGGCAGGACATGAACATGTGTGTTCTATAGGTCCTGTTAGTATAAAACTACAAAATTAGTTTTCCAGAACTGTGAGACCTGCTCCTTTCAAAGGATAGCTTTAGGGCTACTCTCATATTCTGTTTGAGTGGTAGATTCTGATCTGAAAGGGGTAACCAGGTGATATCTAGTATAGACAGAATGGTAATACAAAATCCTACTTATTGGTGAGGTTGGATTTTATATTACTATTTTAGAAATGCCACTTTAAGAAAGTGAGCATTTCTTTGCATCTTTCTGTGCCTTACAGCCTGCCTCCAATCCACGTCTGTGCTGGGCTGGTTGACAGCTCCCTTGTGCATTTCACCCAGACAACCACAAACACAGGATGCTCAGTCACACCTGCACACATCTGCTACCTGAATGGGTCTTCCTGGGCTGGAAAGGTGGAGGGCCTGACACTTACATTTCAAAGGACAATGGCCTACCCTCACACAACGGACTCCCTACTGGGACCCTGGCAGACAGGATTGTACTGAAAGGGGTCCTTGTGCGCTTATAAACCACTCTTTGAACTCTCCCCCACTTCAAAGGCACTATTGGGTATATATTGGGTATATAAACTGGGTCCTTGACCCTACCAACTCAGCCTCTGCACCAAAACCTGCAACCTGCCAAAAGAAGCTCCCTGGCTGCCCAAAGGACTCACCTGGACTGCTTTTCTGTAAAGGACTGCTACCTTGCTGTTGGCCCACTGCCTTGCTGGCCTCTATTTCTGCTGAAAAGTGCTCTCCAAAGGCTTGGATTGAGCTTGCCTCCTGTTCCTGAAGTCTCAGGGGCAAAAATACTTAATCTCTGCAAGGAAACTATTTGTGCTGCAAGAATTTATGCACATCCTGCCCAGTGGTGAGAAAATCACTGCATCATCGAACCAGAACAATGCACCCCGGCTCACCGAGTGGAGATTGATGCAGTGCTAGAGCTGTGAGCGGAATTTAGACATACAGCCCACTGATCAACGCATTGCCGAGCCGGAACGACGCAGCCCAACTTCCTGCAAGAGGAATTGACGCAGCGCCAGCCGTGCGACAGAAGCTCTGCCGCATCACCCACCGGAACAACACAGCACCTGTGACTTCGTCCAGCACGCCCAGGATTTCCTCGCATCATCCCTGGGCATCAAAAGACCCTGCATCGCAAAGAGGATTCACGCCTGTGCGCCGGAATTCGACACATAACCCTTGCCATGTGGAAAAGAACTGACGCATCGCCTGTGTGCACCCGCAAATCCAATGAACAACTACCTTTTTCCACGCATCGCCTCCTCTGCAGTCTACATGCGTGTAATTTTCATGCCACCCAGGTACTTTGTGCTTGCAAGAGACAATTGTTGATTTTGAGAACTGAAGACTCTTCTTATCATTACAAGAGTGATATTTCAACTTGTGATTATCAAATCTTGATCATTTGGACCTTAATTTAATCAGATAAATATCTTATATTTTACTAAAGCTGTGTGGTGTGTTTCTGTGGTGTTCGCACTGTGTTATTGTATGATTTATTGCACAAATACTTTACACATTGCCTTCTACGTTAAGCCTGACTGCTCAATGCCAAGCTACCAGAGGGTGGGCACAGGATAATTTGGATTGTGTGTGACTTACCCTGACTAGGATTGTGATCCCTATTTTGACAAGGGTGTTTGCCTCTGCTATCTAGAGACCCCATTTCTAACACCAGAGGTAAGAGTCATTTGTGGCAACCTATCGTAAGACACTCAGACACCTCAGGGAAGTCATTGTGGAACGGACCGTATCCCTTTCTCTCAATTATACAAATCTCATACATGCAAAGCCGGATCTTGGTTCAATATATAATTTTAGTGAAGCAACTGCGGTCTACGTGAAAAGGCATGAATTGTGATTATGAGGAGAATGAAACACAGCGTTATCACAGCAGTGGCCAGAAAAGTGAAACACAAGAAGAGTTCCACCATGTTGTCATAATAGTGAACTAAGTGAGAGGGCACAGGCCACAGGCCTAGAACTACATCATCTGCCCATGTAAATGCTAAAATATCCTCTCAAAATCACCACTTGGCAGAGCAGAACTCACAACAGAGGAGCCCAGGTACTGGTAGCAAGAATCGGATGAAGTCTTTGATGTCCCTGAGACTTCAGAAACAGGAGGCAGGCTCAGTCAGGCCCTTGAAAAAACGGGATGTAGAGAGTTAAGTTCAGTCCTCTCACTCTTAGGCAAGAAGCAGCAGAGAGCAGGCCAACACAGCAAAGCAAACAGTAAAGCGGCTGTCCCTCCTGACAGGATAGCAGTACTTCTTTCTGGTAGAATGTCCTCAGTCCAACATTTTTCTGTGTATATGGTGTCAAAGGCCAAGTGCTTATACCCAAAACGGTTTTGATGTAGGGCTAATTCCAAAAGAATTCTCTGAAGTGAATAAGGATCCATTTCAACCCCAACCCTGGCTCCAGACTACCAGTAGGGGTAATCAGCCCTTTGTGTGAGTGCAAGACATAACCTACTTAGATGTAAGTGTGAACTACCTCCCCATCTACCTGCCCAGGACAACTGTCAGTATGCATAACAATGAGGATGTATCTCCTGTCACACCCAGCCCTTCCTATTTGTGGCTCTCTGGAGGGAATGCAAAAAGGTAGCTGTCACCTAAACCCAGATGTGTATTCAGAGACAGGGTAAGGTGCAGAATGGTTAAACTATAAAAATGAAAAATTTCTGAAAATGGAGTTTTCAGACCTGCTATTTAAAAACCACCTTTACCAAAACACATATTTTTAACTTGTGAGCCCAGAGACACCAGAATCCATATTTCTATCTTTTCCCAATTGGAAATTACACTTAAAGGTACAAAACTGGTTGAAAATCTAATAGGTCTACCTAAACCTCTAATTTGCTTATTTTCAATTGATTACAGCCTTGAGAAAGCCCTAGGTGGACTCACCATAGAGGGCGAAACATGTGTCTGCTGTGTTTTGATCTACATTCGCCAATTATCTTAGAATGTATCTATGAACCAATAAATGGCTGTGTTTTGTTCTACATTCGCCAATTACCTTCGAATGTATTTATGAACCAATGAATAAAGACTGTGAGCATTCCGCAACTCATCAAGTTTCTTCGTAATTTTTCTTCCAACTAATAAATGGATCACATTATCACTTAATTATTAAAAAATCAGCATCAAGAATTACTTTCCTCTTTAGAACTATTCACCTGGGTTCTCATTTTCAACCAGTTTTGGATTCTTATTCTCTGAGGGGGGAATTCGGTCCATACCCCTTATTTGAGTTCCCACCATCGAATACCTTCTATAGGGCATTCACACAGGAAGGGAATTTGGACCTTTTCTTTTAGGGTGAAAACTAAACTTAAAGGTATTTTATGGCAACCCGAATGTTAGCCTATGAAAGAGATAGTCCTTAGAAGAGTGTGTTGGAAAGTGGATTATTGGTAAGGGCAGATAAGGACCTCCACTTAGCAATAGGCCACTAACCACCACTAGGTTCACTTAGGTCTCAATAAATTAACCCCTGCCCAACGCTTTGTAGCTTGGCAACAAGCAACAAGGCGTAACTTAAGAGACAAAGGGCATTATTATGACCCTGGCAGTCTTGAGATAACCAGGGTCGCAGTGAAGGCTGGACTGCCACCAATGTGGCATTACAACTGTGGTGGTCGTGCCACGGTCAGACCACTAGCACCGCCAGATTACAACTGAACATCGGTCTGGTTGTGCTGGCAGCCCTGGGGATTACGAGTCCCTTCTCCACCGGTGTTTACATGGCGGTAGCCCCACCATGGAAAGAATGGCAGAGACGGGGTGCCCCATGGGGGCTCCTGCACTACCCATGCACTTGACATGGGCAGTGCAGGGGGCCCCCATGGCCAGCCGTGTCACACTTAAGCAGACAGTGAAAAGCACAACGATTGCTGATGCACCGTACACACCGCAGAATTGCTGCTCGCTCCATTATGAGCTGGCGTCAATGTTGTGGGCTCTTTCCCAGTAGGCCAGCAGGTGGAAACTCTGGTTCCGCCCGCTAACCCAGCGGGAAACTCATAACTGGGCCCACAGGAAAGAGACAGCGTTTTCCATCATCCAAACTCGTAATGACCCCCAAAGTTTGTAAAGCATTTACATATCACAAAACAGTAATAAAATAAAACACAGGAACAGTTTAAAAATCCAAAACTAATTTATAAAAATAGGAAATATTTTTCTATTTAATTTTACACAAAAATGAATAATATCGCATAAGGAGAACCAGAAATATGACTTTGTAAAAAATTCTTTGTCACTTTTTTTGAGTTTTTTCCGTCTGACGGCGGTTGATCCTCCACAGCAAGCGGATTTCAAGGGGAGGTCGGCGGATTGCCTTTCCAGGAGCCCAAATCCTGAAAGTCTGTGGCTCTGGACCTTTTCAGTGGGACACACCTGAAAGTCAGGCCGGGTCGTGGTTGAGGTAAGCGGTTGGTACCTTTGTGGAGCTTTTTAGAAAAAGATCTCCAAACGTCTGGATCTTCTTCCAGTAGGTCTTTGAAGGTCCTTTAGGAGTCCACAGCTCACCCCAAAGTTCCAGAAGCTCTGAGTTGCTCCCTGAGGGTTAGGACTCCAACTCCCAGAATGCACCTTGCTCAAACTCCAAAATGTAAATTCGCACTTGTAAAGCACACTCCGACCCTAAGGCATCGAGGCGCTGAACACATACCGCTGTGGAACCCCTCCTGGCTTTTCCCTGTGAAGTGCCCACTCCTGGGCAACACCCAAGGTGAAGCCAGGCATCCCAGCGCTGTTGGGGCTGTTGTGGAGATTAAGGAAGCTATTGCCCAGAGTTGCAGAGTGAGACCCATGAATTAGACTAGGCACCAAGGCGAGACATATCCTGTGCAGGGAAATAAAGCCCAAGAACCACCAAGGTGGGACTTGAACCCTGGTCCCAGGCCAGATCTTTGCATCAGTGTCTGCCTCTCTAACCATTGTGCCACACTTCTCCACTTGGACAAGACAGTGGTCAGCTGGTCAGTTTCTTCAAGATCTGATGCAGGGGACTCTGGTTAGCTATTTTATACCTGTAGCAAACAAGGAATCCCTTCTTGAACCAGTTGAAGCCAGGCAAAGTTCTTTTTGTGGTGAAGCCCAAGTGTGCAGTTGTTGCAGTCCTTCAAAGTGCAGTGTCCTGGTGCAGGTAGGGTCCAGCAAGGCAGTTCTTCTTCTTGTCTTATTCATTGTAGGGACCTGAGGTGTGGGTGCAGCTCTTCCATATTTATCCTTGCTACTGGGGTAAAAAGCAGGTGGTGGGCAACTGTCAAATCACAGGTGGGCCATCATCCTTTTGGATGACTGGGAAGTGTGGCAAAAATCAATCCCAGGGAGCAGCAATCCTTAAAAATCCAAAATGGCAGAATCTGTATTTTCGAGGTTAGGTCTGCCTGAGTCCAACCACTGTTGTGGCTAAAATTTCTTAACAGACCCCTTTTCTGTTCTCTCCTAATCTAATCAAGGGGGAACCTGGTTGTCTTGGTTTGCATGAAATGGGGGAGGCCCTGAGCCGCTCCAGATGTCTTTCCCATCTTTGAAGACCAGTTTGGCTGCACTCTCCTCATCCTGTTTCACCATCTGCTGAGGCAGATCTCCTCACCCAGGCACTTGCTTTGTCTGCATCCTAGGCTACTTCACACCTCATTCAGGCAGCCTGACCAGGCTGTCAGAAGCTGGCCAATCAGAGAAGGGCACTACAGAGCTGAAGTTGGTAGCTTTCAGGTAGAGTTCTAAAACTCTTCCCCTGAACTAGTTATATTAAATTCAATTATAGCAAGTCACTGGACTTATTATAACAATAAGTTTGACACCAAACTTGACATATCTAGCTCCTTTTGAGAGTTTTTTAAGAACAACAAAGACTCCCCATTTTAGCCTGCAGATCCCATTCACTATAGTGAGGGAAAATTAATTTGGCAATTTTTCCTCACCAGGGCTTTTAAAATATCTTGTATAAGGTCCCTGTTTGCAGTTACACTGCACCCACCCCTGGGGGCACCTAGGGCACACCTTAGGGGTGAGGTACATGTAAAAAAAAGGTAGTTTAAGACTTTGGGAGTACTTTTAATTCCAAAGTCGAATTTGCACATAACTTTAATTGAAATAAGCCAGCAATGACACTGGGCACCTCAGCAGTGCGCCTATGGGTGCACTACCTATACCGGGGTCCCTAAACCTACAAGCCCTACCATATACTAGGGACTTATAGGTAGGCTGGCACAGCCAATTACAATTAGCCTGATTTGTATAATCATACTAACGGGGATGTTTTGCAAAAGAAAAACAATCTTGAAGCCCTTAATATCTATATATGCATACAGTTTGCTGTGTTGAGTATAAAAAGAGTTTCCAAATAACCATAAAATAGATTGTCGAGTTGTCGAGTTGAGTGCCAGCTATATAAACTGTGTTACCTGCTGAGTACAGGCTCCAATCTCATTGTGATAGCTCAGGGGGATTGAGTACCTGCTGTAGTACATAAGCTGCACTTTATATCTTACAGGTCACAGGATCCCCTGCCTTTAAGATATATTAGTGGGTTAATGCACATGCATGAGTCTGCGTGTACTTATGTGTTCTCAAATGCATGGGTATTTTTTGTTGTCTATTTGATATATAGCATACATGTAACTCTACTTAATCAGCAGGGAGCTAAACAGAGAACATTTTATGTAATAGGAGCATACTAGATGGAAGTGGTGCACACAGGAAGTTTGTGTGTGCATGCATACCGGGTGAAATCCCATTATAAACGCCATCATGTATAGTTAGTTTTTACTTTATATATTATGCACAATTTAAGGTAATGAAAATACAGCAATTTGCCCACTGTTGCATGATTTTTGTGACACTAATAAAATAGGACACATATGTTAGGGCTGCAGTTTGCAATTTCAAAATTAGTCCAATTTCATATAGAAAAAAAATCAATGCTGTGCCAAAAAATAGAGGTAGCAGGCGGAAGCCTTTGGACAATAAACACGAATGAATGAACAATGTAATCCATTAGTTCATTAATGGGAGAACTTACAAGGCATTGACTATCAACGTAGGCATCTTGGCACTAAATTGATACTAATATAAGACAGTCAGGAAAATAAATGCGTTTTGAAAGCTTTGGTTAAAATAGCATGGTTCTGTACATCATGAAGATGCCAACTAAGGACCTCATTTAGAAGAAACTGGTGCATCGTGATCAATGCATCAGCTTCCTGCGCTGCCCTACGCCCCCCTAGTGATGCCATAGACACTGCAGGCCGTATTTATACTTTTTGGCGCACAACTGCACCAACGCAGTTGTGCGTCAAAAAATTTAACGCCGGCTAACGCCATTCCAAAGCACCATGCGGGCGCAGTATTTATGGAATGACGTTAGCCGGAGGAGCTGCCTGGTGTGCGTCAAAAAAAATGACTTACACCAGGCAGCGCCGGCGTAGGGGAAAATGGAGCTTGGGCGCCAAAAAATGGGGCAAGTCAGGCTGAGGCAAAATTTTCGCCTCAACCCGATTAGCGCCATTTTTTTTGACTCCCAACCCCCATTGAAATGACTCCTGTCTTAGCAAAGACAGGAGTCATGCCCCCTTGCCCAATGGCCATGCCCAGGGGACTTATGTCCCCTGGGCATGGTCACTGGGCATAGTGGCATGTAGGGGGGCACAAATCAGGCCCCCCTATGCCACAAAACAAAAAACAAAAAAACAATACTTACCTGAACTTACCTTAAGTTCCCTGGGATGGGTCCCTCCATCCTTGGGTGTCCTCCTGGGGTGGGCAAGGGTGGCAGGGGGTGTCCCTGGGGGCATGGGAGGGCACCTCTGGGCTCCTTCCGAGCCCACAGGTCCCTTAACGCCTGCCCTGACCAGGTGTTAAAAAATGACGCTAAAACGACTGGACGTCATTTTTTTTGACCCGCCCACTCCCGGGCGTCATTTTTGCCCGGGAGTGCAAATACGGTGCACATGCCTCGGAGTCATTTTTTAGACGGGAACGCCTACCTTGCATATCATTAACGCAAGGTAGGTGTCCACGCTAAAAAATGACGCAAACTCCAAGATCTTTGGCGCTAGACGGGTCTAACGCCAAAGTATAAATATGGAGTTAGTTTTGCATCGGAATTGCGTAAAAAAAAACGATGCAATTCCGGTGCAAACAGAGTATAAATATGCCCCTCTGTATTTACTATACGATACTCCATGGCGCGTAGTGTCCACAACTGCGTCAGAAAATCTGATGCAGTTGTGGCACTAAATCTTATCATTGATGGACTAGCGTAAAATTTTTTGATGCTAGTCTAACTATGCTAAGGGAGTCCTATTGAAAACAGTACAGTGTCACTTTAACGCCTGCCTTGAGCAGGTGTTAAAAAAATGACGCTGTGACGGTGCAGCGAAATCTTGTGCATTTCCAGTGTTTGGCTCCGTAACACGCTTGATGGCAAAGACAAAAAACTTTGGGGCATATTTGAGAGTCCCTAGCACCATTCTAATGCCACATTAGCGTCATTTTTTTGAGTAGGAGGCCAAAAATCTGCGTCATTTTTACAAAGTGGTGCAATGCATTCATTTCACCACTTTGTGACCCTTTGCGCTACATTATGCCTACATCAGGCTTAATGTAGTGCAAAGGGTGCGTGCCCCCATTAGAGGGGCCAAAAAAATGGTGCAAAGAAATCAAACAGATTTCTTTGTATTATTATTTTTTGCCACTTTTAACGCCTGCTCAGAGCAGGTTTGAGAAGGAGTTTGCTCCGCTTTTTCTCTTCTTGATTTGAGGACGGTGTGCAATTGCTTGGGATGCAGATCCAAGGTGTCTGTTGGGTTGGTAGAAGCTGAGGTGGTGGTTGAGGTACACTGGATCGGTGTTGTGAAGAGCTTTGCAGGCGTGGGTGAGAAGCTTGAACTTACATCTTTCCTGGACTGGGAGTTAGTGGAGATTGTTGAGGTGTGTGCAGATGTGGCTATTTCACAGGATGTTCGGGATGAGTTTGTCAACAGTGTTCTGAGTAATTTAGAGTTGGCGTAGAACCTGGGCTGGGGTTCCAAAGTAGAGGGCCTTTCCATAGACAAGTCTTATTGTGATAGAGCCTGATTGACTGTTCATTTAGTGTTAAGTGGAATCCATTTGAAAATCTTGCTTAGAATTCGTAGGATGTGGAAGCATGATGAGGCAACACCATTGACCTGTCTGTTCATGGAGAGGTTAGTGTCCAGGGTGATCCCAATGATCTTGGCGTGCTCTTCACGAGTGGGTGGGGGAAAGTTCATGAGGCCACCAAGAGGCATCCCAGGGTGTGTGTTTGTTGACAACAATAAGGACTATGGTTTTGTCTGTGTTGAACCGGAGGCAGTGGTTTTTCATCCAAGCAGCAATGTTGCTCATGCAGTTGGCAAAGCTTACTTTTGCATTCTTGGTTGAGTCAATAAGAGCAAGAATGAGCTGTGTGTCATCAGCATAGGACACTATATTGCTGCTGTGGGCTCTGACAATGTCTGCGAAGGGTGTCATGTAGACATTGAAAGCGTTGCGTTGAACAACGATCCTTGAGTATCTGGGGTTGTGAGGTGTAGGGAGGAAGTATAACTCATTCAGTTCTGTCTGTGAGGAAGGAGGATATCCACTTGAGGTCTGGTCCACAGATACCCAAGTCCTCAAGCTTTCTTATGAGTGAGTTGATGGACAGTATATCAAAAGCAGCAGAGAGGTCGGGGAGGATGAGTGCAACTGTTTTTCCTTGCTCAAGAATGCTTCTGATGTCATTGGTGGCTACAATGAGGGCTGTTTTCTGTGCTGTGGGTAGCTTGAAAGCCAGAAGGAGGGCTGTCTAGAAGTTGATGGAGTTCTAGGTGGTCTGCAAGTTGGGTATTGATGGCTTCCTCCATGACATTAGCTAGAAAAGGCAGGAGAGAAATGGGTCAGTAGCTACTGTGGGTGCTGGGGTCCACTGTTTCTTCAATAGGGCTTTGACTTCTGCATTTTTCTAGCAAGACAAGAAGGTGGCAGTGGTTATGGAAGTGTTGATGATATTGGTGAGTGTGGGAGAGATGGTGGTTCTTTCAATGTTATATATGAAGTAAGGGCATGTGTCCGAGGGGGCTCCTGAGTGGATGGTACTCATCATGAATGTGGTGTGTTCATTTGAGAGGGGCTTCCAGTTGCTTAGCTGCTGTTTGGCGATGAGGGAGGTGTGCTGCTGCACGTTCATATTGGTATGCTGTGGGTTGAATGTGTTGTAGATCTTGGCAATCTTCTGTTCGGAGATGTTTGAGATGTTGTTGCAAATTACTTGCGATGGGATGATGTTGCTGATTTCAGCTGCCGTGTTGGAGAACTCTTTGATGATGGTGAGGAGTTCTCAAACTATGTGTTTAGAATGTAATCACAAGAGAGGAAGTATGATTACAACTTCAACCCCTTCATCAAATCATGGATAGCCAATTTTATTACCTGGGTAAGGCCTAAAGCTCATACTGACATCAATCCCTACCCCTTCCCCATTCAGCCTTACTCGTTTCTCCAGGTCCCTCTATGTTATTAACCTACAAGGTATCCCAACTTCCCTCAGGCCCTCGCTGGCCACTTCACCTCCCATCACATTATGTAAAGCCCTACTACTATTCCACAGGCATGCTTTACCCTCATTCTGTCAAGCTTTTCTGCCTTCACCCCGTTGGCTCGCTGCGCACTTCCTTACACCTAGGCAGACTTGGAGAGAACCATTGTCATACCCTTGCAGATAGGATATATGCACAAGATACCCACCCTCTCTCTTACTGCACCGGGGGCCATGTTTTCATGTCCCCCAGTCCACACCCCCCATTCATCCTCCCTGTCTAGGTTGTTGCCTAATACACCCTCTCAGAGCAAGGTCCCCAGGCAGATTCACAACAGGTGTTATTGTATTACCACTAATCGATCTCCAATTATACACCCGTGATTACTTTCTCTCTTAGCCTACTGTACTGGATGTGTCTGTTTTGATTATATGCTCAATAATTGCAAAACAAAAAGCAAAGCTCATACTGTGCCTATTGATCTGGGTGTTGGCTAAAACATAAAAGTCTCTAAAAAAATATTTGCAACTCCTTGTAGGAAAAGAAAACAAAGTGAACTAACTAACTTGCGTCAAAGCTCTGTTGGGAGGAGTGGAGAGTGAATGGTAACAGAAAACCTTGAACAAACTCAGGCCCGTATTTATACTCCGTTTGCGCCGAATTAGCGTCGTTTTTTTCGACGCAAATTCGGCGCAAAACTAACGCCATATTTATACTTTGGCGTTAGACGCGTCTAGCGCCAAAGTATGGGCAAAGAGCGTCATTTTTTAGCGTGAACGCCTTCCTTGCGTTAATGAGATGCAAGGAAGGCGTTCCCGTCTAAAAAAATGACGGCGACGCAAATGCGTCGTATTTATACTCCCGGGCAAAAATCACGCCCGGGAGGTGGCGGGTCAAAAAAACCCGCATTTGCGCCACTTTTTAACGCCTGGGTCAGGGTAGGCGTTAAGGGGCCTGTGGGCTCAAAATGAGCCCACAGGTGCCCTCCCCTGCCCCCAGGGACCCCCCCTGCCACCCCTGCCCACCCCAGGAGGACACCCAAGGATGGAGGGACCCACCCCAGGGACATTCAGGTAAGTTCACGTAAGTATAATTTTTTATATTTTTCATATTTTTTTGGGTGGCATAGGGGGGCCTTATTTGTGCCCCCCTACATGCCACTATGCCCAATGACCATGCCCAGGGGACATAAGTCCCCTGGGCATGGCCATTGGGCAAGGGGGCATGACTCCTGTCTTTACTAAGACAGGAGTCATTTAAATGGCGTCTGGGCCTCGAAAAAATGGCGCAAATCGGGTTAAGACGATTTTTTAGCGTCAACCCGACTTGCGCCATTTTAAGACGCCCTAGCGCCATTTTCCCCCTACGCCGGCGCTGCCTGGTCTACGTGGTTTTTTTCCACGCACACCAGGCAGCGCCGGTCTGCTTGCGCCAGCTAACGCCATTCCATAAATACGGCGCCCGCATGGCACTTCGGAATGGCGTTAGACGGCGCTAAATTTTTTGACGCTAAACTGCGTTAGCGCAGTTTAGCGTCAAAAAGTATAAATATGGGCCTCAGTTTTTATCTAGGAAAACTCTGGAAATGGAGGGTGAATGCCACACTAAGTTGAAATATGGTGTAGAATGAGAAGAATGTGAACATCCAATAACCAATACCTCTTCGAGGTAGGAGACTCTAGTAGGGTCAAGTGAAACATTTAAGCATGGTTTGAAGGGAAGGGCTGAGGTACTCCCCTACATGACCCTGAGAGGCAAGAATAACCAATAGGAAATATATTACCACATGTATAAATCATCGACTACACATAGTAAAGATTTTACACTTCTTTGCTTTTCACCTTTTCTAAGTATAGAGTATCCAATGTGCAGACTTACATGTCTCCACCCACTGATAAACCCTCCATCATCAACATCTACCTTTTCACGCATAGGTAGAGACCTCCACTACTGTGTGTGGGAGCGCTATAGACCAATATTAAAGGTATTTAGACCAATATTAAAGTTTACTGCTCTTTAAAATATATTAAAACTATTTAATAAAAATTATTAACAGAAAATAACTTGGTATATTTATTTATGACCTAAATGTGTATTAATTAATTAATTAATTAATTAATATAGACCTATTTACGTTTTAAATTATATTTATTAAAGACTAATTTTGAAAATCCCATGTACTGCAAGATTTTTATTTTTATTTAATATGTACTAAACTTATTTGAAAGTTATACACACAATTCATTGAAATTGTTTTATTTAATAAAATTTTAAAAGATACATTTGATTTGAATATTCACATAAGCTTATGGTTACATTTTATAATAATCTAATACCTATGTCTCAACAAAATATATATATATATATATATATATATATATATATATATATATATATACTAGAATGTTAAACATTCCTAGTGAAACAACATTGAAGTGTTTTCCCTTCAAAATGTGAGAGTTGAATGTCATAGCTAAATCTGGAGACATAGTATTCATGAGTCACCTTCGGTCTAGTTAAAGTCTCAGCTTTTCACCCAAGGATAAGGTGTTCTAGTACAGGTATGTCTGCGGTCATTACCTGCTTTTGTTTTTTTTTCAACTATAAATATTTAAGTTACATACTGAAAGGTGTTCTCACACTTTTTAATTGACAAAAACTTTCTTATTTTCAATAGGTCTAGAAATTTCTCATTCTAAATATATCATTCATCAAAGCCTAAATCTCTCTCTCTCTCAATCTCTCAGGGTTGGGTGGTTAGGGGTTTGGCAGGAGGGGCTTGCTGCAGGGACTTGCCACCAGCGAAGGCCATGTGTTGGGCAAGGTTGGGTGGTTATAGGGGGCTGGCCAAAGGGCCCTTAGGTAACTGTAACTTGCATCCTCGCCATGCGCTAATAATTACCCCAGATACTACAGCACTCAAGACATCTTTTACAATATTATTGATAATACTACTGTAATATTTGTTGTAAAACTATTCATATAAGAACTCTGGATGGTGGTGCGCGAGTTATAGTTACCGTAGGGCACGAGTTATAGTTAATTGAAATAACTATAACTATATAATTTCTATAATTCTAATAGTCCTGGGGGACCCAAAAACCAGAGCTAAGAGGTCAGGGTGTTCATACTCTGGCCCCTTTTCTTTATTTTTGCCTTTACATAGCTACAAGCACTTCTACACCTTCCTTGTTGAAGTGTTGTCAGTCAATCAGATCTCAGCACGAGATCAGGAGGGCTGGCGAATCCTTCACGTCCCCATATATACAATTTTGTTTTGCCCACAATTTCTTTGAAACTACTGAACAAATTTACACCACAACAAAAAATGTTGGTTTCTGGACCAGGACCTCCTTTCTGCCACATTTGGTGTAATTCTATCCTGTAGCTTTGGCGCTATCGCCGTTCAACATCCCCATGGAAAAATGAATGGGGAAAACATGTTTTAGGACCTCCCCCTTTTTCTTGCCTCCCCGATGGATCATCCCCAAACTTTCCAGACAGCAGCTGAAGTGACTGGCAATTTTGCTTGGAAAGTTTCATGAAGATTCGCCAACCGGCGCCAAAGATGTAAGCAAGTAAAAAAACACCTTTTATATAGAAACTAGTTATTTGTGCCTGACTATAACTACAGCCATCTACCACCATTTCACACATCCATGCACCCCAATCCGCCTACTCACCTGTACCTGTACCTCTGGTCGACCATAGAGCTTGGCGTACAAGGGTAGGACCCTGTCCACCAGCTTCTTCAGTTCCTCGTTGGTGAAGGCGAGGGGCCCTTTCCCCTGCCATGCATGCCATTTCCAGAACCAGGGTTAGGACACAGAAGCACACTCAGTGGAGTTTCACGTAATCCGGGAGTCAAGTGAAGTTGGAGTGACGAGATAGCGTACGCTCCGAGGGTACGTGCACCGCCACTGACGGTGGCAATCATGATAAGCCCATATTCCCCATTGACAATCATGTTAACCAATGAATGGGTGCCTTATGTCATTACAACAACCGCTAGCGGTATGAGGTCACTTCCACTGCTACAAATCTGGATTACTGGGGGCAAACATTTTGCACACTACTACGCAGTTATTAATTTCTCATTGGCCCCATGCAGGCCCTATGGACCCCATCCCCAAATGCACAGCCAAAAATACTTACTCACCACAACAGTCCAGATGTACCAGTGAGGACTTATCACTCCAGTTTAACATCCTACAATGCATATGTGTCATTGACTTGTTTGCCAGCAGTGCTGAATACTCAACATGTTGGGAAGATGAATATGTGTCCCTCACATGTGTTCTCCACTCCTCCTAGGTACAGACCCATGTGGCGAGGGAGGGCCCCATCGGTGTACAGACCACTTGTTGATTTGGAGACCATGGTGGAGCGTAACATCATCATCAATTACAGACTCACTCGTGCTACTATTCATGAACTTTGTGCATTACTGGATCCAGCGCTGAGACCGGCTAATCGTAATCAGCATGCCATCCTTACTGAAGTGCAAGTGCCCTCTGCACTCCATTTCCTGGCAAAGGGCTCATCTCAAGTGACAGTGGGCATGGGTGCTGGTGTTTCACAGCCAATGTTCTGCCTCATACTGTCCAGATTCCTGAATGCATTTATATGACACCTGCAGTCATATGAGAGATTTCCCCAAAGTGCTGAACTACCTGCCATCAAGTCAGACTTTTATGCCTTTGCCAAAATCCCTCATGTGATAGATGCCAACGATGGAACCCACATAGCTCTCATCCCCCAAGAGTAAGTGAACAGGTGTACAGAAACAGGAAGAACTTTCACTCTATGAACATTCAATTGGTGTGTACTGCAGACCAGTACATCTCACATGTGAATGCCATGTTCCTGGGATCAGTCCATGATTCCTTTGTGCTGTGTACCAGCAGTGTGCTACACATGATGGAACAACTACAAGAGGACAGAGGATGGATCATAGGTAAGTGTGTCTGACACATTTTCTACACATAGCTCACAGACAGACTGTCTGCAACTGAGGGTTGTTAGTCAGAGTCCTGTTTTGACCACTTTTGCAGGTGATTCTGGCTACCCCAACATGCATTGGCTCCTGACAACAGTGAGGAATTCTAGGACAGATTCAGAGAGGAACTACCCCTCTACTACCTATCTCCCTATCCTCTCACTCTACCTCTCTCCCTCACCCACCTCTACAACCCCCCCTCCCCTATCTTCACAACCCTACTCCTATCTCTCTCCCTAATCTCCAAACCTCCTAACACTCACCCTCCTCCACCCTAAACCCCCTCCCCCAGCTCCTCTCACTCTACCTGTCCCCCCCCCTCCCTCGCGCTTTCCCGCCGCGACCTCCTGCACGCCCCCGCCCCCCCAGCTCCCATTCGCCCCCAGCTGACCCCTCCCCCCCCTCCTACCTCTTATGGCGGCCGCTGCGCGACAGTGGTAGCGACCCTTGACCCAAGGGTAGGTCGCTCCCCCTGCCGCTGCAGCTCCTCCAAGTTCCCGAGTTCCTGTGTTCCTGAGACCCACCTAACTGTAAGTACCCCCCCTCCTCCCAGCCCCTCGCCCTGCCCCGCGCCACTCACCTTCTCTCCTGCTCCTGCTTCTTTTCCTCCTCTCTGTCTCTTCCTCCTCGCCCCCCCTCTGCAATCTTCTTCTGTGTTCTTCTGTTCTTCTCTTCTGTTCTTCTGTGTTCTTCCGGTCTTCTGTGTTCTTCTTCTCTGTTCTTCTCGGTGCTTCTGTGCTCTTCTTCGCGGTTCTTCTGTGTTCTTCTGTGTTCTTCTGTGTTCTTCTCTGTTCTTCTCTGTTCTTCTCTGTTCTTCTGTGTTCTTCTCTGTTCTTCTCTGTTCTTCTCTGTTCGTCTCTGTTCTTCTGTTCTTCTGTTCTTCCGGTCTTCTGTTCTTCTGTCTTCTGTTCTTCTGTCTTCTGTTCTCCTGTCTTCGGCTCTTCTACCTCCTCCGTCTTCTTCCCCCGAGCCTGCCCTCCTGCTCCTTCCTCATCCCCCTCCCTCACTCGCCTCCCCCTCTCTCACCCCTAGCTAACCCGTTCGCTATCTACCTCCCTCACTCCTCCTATCTTCCTATCTCTCTAGCTCCCTATCTCACTATCTAACTCCCCCACTCTCCACCTCCTCCTACCTACCTATCTGTCTATCTATCTATTTCCCTATCTATCGACTTCTCTATCTATTTTCTCTATCTATTTCTCTATCTCTCCCCCCCTCCCGCCACCCCCCTCTACTACCTATCTCCCTATCCTCTCACTCTACCTCTCTCCCTCACCCACCTCTACAACCCCCCCTCCCCTATCTTCACAACCCTACTCCTATCTCTCTCCCTAATCTCCAAACCTCCTAACACTCACCCTCCTCCACCCTAAACCCCCTCCCCCAGCTCCTCTCACTCTACCTGTCCCCCCCCCTCCCTCGCGCTTTCCCGCCGCGACCTCCTGCACGCCCCCGCCCCCCCAGCTCCCATTCGCCCCCAGCTGACCCCTCCTACCTCTTATGGCGGCCGCTGCGCGACAGTGGTAGCGACCCTTGACCCAAGGGTAGGTCGCTCCCCCTGCCGCTGCAGCTCCTCCAAGTTCCCGAGTTCCTGTGTTCCTGAGACCCACCTAACTGTAAGTACCCCCCTCCTCCCAGCCCCTCGCCCTGCCCCGCGCCACTCACCTTCTCTCCTGCTCCTGCTTCTTTTCCTCCTCTCTGTCTCTTCCTCCTCACCCCCCCTCCGCAATCTTCTTCTGTGTTCTTCTGTTCTTCTCTTCTGTTCTTCTGTTCTTCCCTTCTGTTCTTCTGTGTTCTTCCGGTCTTCTGTGTTCTTCTTCTCTGTTCTTCTCGGTGCTTCTGTGCTCTTCTTCGCGGTTCTTCTGTGTTCTTCTCTGTTCTTCTCTGTTCTTCTGTCTTCTGTTCTCCTGTCTTCAGCTCTTCTACCTCCTCCGTCTTCTTCCCCCGAGCCTGCCCTCCTGCTCCTTCCTCATCCCCCTCCCTCACTCGCCTCCCCCTCTCTCACCCCTAGCTAACCCGTTCGCTATCTACCTCCCTCACTCCTCCTATCTTCCTATCTCTCTAGCTCCCTATCTCACTATCTAACTCCCCCACTCTCCACCTCCTCCTACCTACCTATCTGTCTATCTATCTATTTCCCTATCTATCGACTTCTCTATCTATTTTCTCTATCTATTTCTCTATCTCTCCCCCCTCCCGCCACCCCCTCTACTACCTATCTCCCTATCCTCTCACTCTACCTCTCTCCCTCACCCACCTCTACAACCCCCCCTCCCCTATCTCCACAACCCTACTCCTATCTCTCTCACTAATCTCCAAACCTCCTAACACTCACCCTCCTCCACCCTAAACCCCCTCCCCCAGCTCCTCTCACTCTAGCTGTCCCCCCCCTCCCTCGCGCTTTCCCGCCGCGACCTCCTGCACGCCCCCGCCCCCCCAGCTCCCATTCGCCCCCAGCTGACCCCTCCCCCCCCCCTCCTACCTCTTATGGCGGCCGCTGCGCGACAGTGGTAGCGACCCTTGACCCAAGGGTAGGTCGCTCCCCCTGCCGCTGCAGCTCCTCCAAGTTCCCGAGTTCCTGTGTTCCTGAGACCCACCTAACTGTAAGTACCCCCCTCCTCCCAGCCCCTCGCCCTGCCCCGCGCCACTCACCTTCTCTCCTGCTCCTGCTTCTTTTCCTCCTCTCTGTCTCTTCCTCCTCGCCCCCCCTCTGCAATCTTCTTCTGTGTTCTTCTGTTCTTCTCTTCTGTTCTTCTGTTCTTCCCTTCTGTTCTTCTGTGTTCTTCCGGTCTTCTGTGTTCTTCTTCTCTGTTCTTCTCGGTGCTTCTGTGCTCTTCTTTGCGGTTCTTCTGTGTTCTTCTGTGTTCTTCTGTGTTCTTCTCTGTTCTTCTCTGTTCTTCTCTGTTCTTCTCTGTTCTTCTGTTCTTCTGTTCTTCTGTTCTTCTGTTCTTCTGTTCTTCTGTTCTTCTGGTCTTCTGTTCTTCTGTCTTCTGTTCTTCTGTCTTCTGTTCTCCTGTCTTCTGTTCTCCTGTCTTCGGCTCTTCTACCTCCTCCGTCTTCTTCCCCCGAGCCTGCCCTCCTGCTCCTTCCTCATCCCCCTCCCTCACTCGCCTCCCCCTCTCTCACCCCTAGCTAACCCGTTCGCTATCTACCTCCCTCACTCCTCCTATCTTCCTATCTCTCTAGCTCCCTATCTCACTATCTAACTCCCCCACTCTCCACCTCCTCCTACCTACCTATCTGTCTATCTATCTATTTCCCTATCTATCGACTTCTCTATCTATTTTCTCTATCTATTTCTCTATCTCTCCCCCCCTCCCGCCACCCCCTCTACTACCTATCTCCCTATCCTCTCACTCTACCTCTCTCCCTCACCCACCTCTACAACCCCCCCTCCCCTATCTTCACAACCCTACTCCTATCTCTCTCCCTAATCTCCAAACCTCCTAACACTCACCCTCCTCCACCCTAAACCCCCTCCCCCAGCTCCTCTCACTCTACCTGTCCCCCCCCCCTCCCTCGCGCTTTCCCGCCGCGACCTCCTGCACGCCCCCGCCCCCCCAGCTCCCATTCGCCCCCAGCTGACCCCTCCCCCCCCCCTCCTACCTCTTATGGCGGCCGCTGCGCGACAGTGGTAGCGACCCTTGACCCAAGGGTAGGTCGCTCCCCCTGCCGCTGCAGCTCCTCCAAGTTCCCGAGTTCCTGTGTTCCTGAGACCCACCTAACTGTAAGTACCTCCCTCCTCCCAGCCCCTCGCCCTGCCCCGCGCCACTCACCTTCTCTCCTGCTTCTTTTCCTCCTCTCTGTCTCTTCCTCCTCGCCCCCCCTCTGCAATCTTCTTCTGTGTTCTTCTGTTCTTCTCTTCTGTTCTTCTGTGTTCTTCCGGTCTTCTGTGTTCTTCTTCTCTGTTCTTCTCGGTGCTTCTGTGCTCTTCTTCGCGGTTCTTCTCTGTTCTTCTCTGTTCTTCTCTGTTCTTCTCTGTTCTTCTCTGTTCTTCTGTTCTTCTGTTCTTCTGTTCTTCCGGTCTTCTGTCTTCTGTTCTTCTGTCTTCTGTTCTCCTGTCTTCGGCTCTTCTACCTCCTCCGTCTTCTTCCCCCGAGCCTGCCCTCCTGCTCCTTCCTCATCCCCCTCCCTCACTCGCCTCCCCCTCTCTCACCCCTAGCTAACCCGTTCGCTATCTACCTCCCTCACTCCTCCTATCTTCCTATCTCTCTAGCTCCCTATCTCACTATCTAACTCCCCCACTCTCCACCTCCTCCTACCTACCTATCTGTCTATCTATCTATTTCCCTATCTATCGACTTCTCTATCTATTTTCTCTATCTATTTCTCTATCTCTCCCCCCCTCCCGCCACCCCCTCTACTACCTATCTCCCTATCCTCTCACTCTACCTCTCTCCCTCACCCACCTCTACAACCCCCCCTCCCCTATCTTCACAACCCTACTCCTATCTCTCTCCCTAATCTCCAAACCTCCTAACACTCACCCTCCTCCACCCTAAACCGCCTCCCCCAGCTCCTCTCACTCTACCTGTCCCCCCCCTCCCTCGCGCTTTCCCGCCGCGACCTCCTGCACGCCCCCGCCCCCCCCAGCTCCCATTCGCCCCCAGCTGACCCCTCCCCCCCCTCCTACCTCTTATGGCGGCCGCTGCGCGACTGCGCAGCGGGCGCGCGCGCAGCGGGCACGCCGCTGGCGCGCCGGAGGCGCGCCAGAGGCAAGCCCGTCTGCGCCCGTCCGCGCCTGGCCCGCGCCCAGCGCCACGACCCCTGGTCCCCAGCTCCCCCAAGCCCCGCTGATCCGCTACGACCCCACCACCCTCCACGCCCTCAACCCAGGGCGCTCCAAAACCTGCTTCCTAGCTCACCCCAAACGCACCCATGGACCCTTCGCCTGCAACTCCTGCAAACGCATCTTCCACCACGCAACTACCACGACCACAAGCCCACGTGCCATCAACCACCTCAAGTGCATCCTGATCAACGCTCGTTCCGTCCACAAGCACGCCGTTGAACTTTGGGACCTCCTGGACTCCACAGCCCCGGACGTCGCCTTCATCACGGAGACATGGATGAACGCCTCCTCTGCTCCAGACATCGCTACCCGCCATCCCCGAAGGCTACAAGATCTCCAGAAAAGACCGCACCAACCAAGTAGGAGGAGGTGTCGCCATCATCTTCAAAGACTCCATCAGCGTCACCACCTCCACCGAAGACCACCCCCACGCCGCTGAACACCTGCATTTTCAGATTCGCACCGACCCAAGGACCACCCTCAGAGGATCCCTCGTCTACCGTCCTCCCGGACCTCGCGCCTCTTTCAGCGACGCCATCGCCGACTTCATCTCCCCGCACGCCCTCGCCTCACCGGACTACATCCTCCTGGGCGACCTCAACTTCCATCTGGAACAAAACAACGACCCCAACACCACCACCCTGCTCGACAACCTCGCCAACCTCGGCCTCAAACAACTGGTGAACACCGCCACCCACATCGCCGGACACACGCTCGACCCTATCTTCTCCGCCAGCAAACACGTCTTCTTCAGCCACACCTCTGCCCTACACTGGACCGACCACAGCTGCGTCCACTTCACATTCCGACGCAAGACCTCCCACCTCCGCACTCAACCCATCCCTCATCGACAGTGGAACAAGATCCCTGAAGAGCAACTCTTCTCCGCTCTCGCCGCCAACCAACCCACCCTCACCACCGACCCCAACGTCGCAGCTCTCAACCTCACAAACTGGATCTCCAACTGCGCTGACAACCTTGCTCCCCTCAAACGCACGCAGCGACAGACCAACACCAAAAAACCTCTCTGGTTCTCTGACACCCTCAAAGAATCAAAGAAAACTTGTCGTGCCCTTGAGAAGGCCTGGCGCAAGGACCACACCGCTGACAACATGACCGCCCTCAAGAACGCTACACGCGAACACCACCACCTGATCCGCACTGCCAAAAGGAACTTTTTCACCGACAGACTAGACAAAAACAGCCACAACAGCAGAGAACTCTTCAGCATCGTCAAAGAGTTCTCCAACCCCAGCGCCAGCGCCAACGCCGTCACGCCATCACAGGATTTGTGCGAATCCCTCGCCACTTTCTTCCATCGCAAGATCAGCGACCTCCACGACAGCTTCGGACACCAGACCCAACCATACACCACTGAACCCGCTTCCCCGGACATCACCCTCAACAACTGGACCCACATCAACACGGAAGAAACCAAATCCATCATGAACTCTATCCACTCCGGCGCCCCTTCGGACCCCTGCCCGCACTTCATCTTTAACAAAGCCGACGACATCATCGCCCCGCACCTCCAGACCGTCATCAACTCTTCTTTTTCTTCTGCTACCTTCCCCGAATGCTGGAAGCACGCTGAAGTCAACGCCCTACTAAAGAAACCTACGGCTGACCCAAGCGACCTGAAAAACTTCCGCCCCATCTCTCTTCTACCTTTCCCAGCCAAGGTAATAGAAAAGACCGTCAACAAACAGCTGACCACCTTCCTGGAAGACAACAACCTGCTCGACCCTTCACAAACCGGATTCCGAACCAACCACAGCACGGAAACCGCCCTCATCTCAGTCACAGACGACATCAGAACCCTGATGGACAACGGTGAAACAGTCGCCCTCATTCTCCTCGACCTCTCGGCTGCCTTTGACACCGTCTGTCACCGCACCCTAATCACCCGCCTACGCTCCACCGGGATCCAAGGCCAGGCCCTGGACTGGATCGCCTCCTTCCTCGCTAACCGCTCCCAAAGAGTTTACCTCCCTCCGTTTCGCTCAGAACCCACCAAGATCATCTGCGGCGTACCTCAAGGCTCATCGCTCAGCCCGACACTCTTCAATGTCTACATGAGCCCCCTCGCCGACATCGTACGCAAGCACGACATCATCATCACCTCCTACGCCGACGACACCCAACTTGTACTCTCCCTCACCAAGGACCCCGCCAGCGCCAAGACCAACCTACAAGAGGGTATGAAGGACGTCGCAGATTGGATGAGGCTCTGCCGCCTAAAGCTGAACTCTGAAAAAACGGAAGTCCTCATCCTCGGCAACACCCCGTCCGCCTGGGACGACTCCTGGTGGCCCACGGCCCTCGGCACCGCACCGACCCCCGCAGACCACGCCCGCAACCTCGGCTTCATCTTGGACCCTCTTCTCACCATGACCAAGCAAGTCAACGCCGTGTCCTCCGCCTGCTTCCTCACTCTCCGCATGCTCCGTAAGATCTTCCGCTGGATCCCCGCCGACACCAGAAAAACCGTGACCCACGCCCTCGTCACGAGCCGCCTGGACTACGGCAACACCCTCTACGCCGGGACCACAGCCAAACTCCAAAACCGCCTGCAACGCATCCAAAACGCCTCGGCCCGCCTCATCCTCGACGTACCCCGCAACAGCCACATCTCCGCACACCTGAGACACCTGCATTGGCTCCCAGTCAGCAAAAGGATCACCTTCCGTCTTCTCACCCACGCACACAAAGCCCTCCACAACAAGGGACCGGAATACCTCAACAGACGCCTCAGCTTCTACGTCCCCACCCGCCCCCTCCGCTCCGCTGGCCTCGCACTTGCTGCCGTCCCTCGCACCCGCCGCTCCACGGCGGGTGGGAGATCTTTCTCCTTCCTGGCGGCCATGACCTGGAACTCCCTCCCCACCAGCCTCAGGATCACCCAGGACCACTCCGCTTTCCGGAGACTCCTAAAGACTTGGCTGTTCGAGCAGCGATAACCCCCCCTTTCCCCCCTAGCGCCTT
The DNA here is from genome assembly GCF_031143425.1 of Pleurodeles waltl. Taxonomy (NCBI): domain Eukaryota; kingdom Metazoa; phylum Chordata; class Amphibia; order Caudata; family Salamandridae; genus Pleurodeles; species Pleurodeles waltl. The sequence continues at coordinate 847,656,425 of NC_090448.1, forward strand.
GAGACCCGCACGGGTGAGTAGCGCGCTTTATAAATGTTAATGATTTGATTTGATTTGACTACAATGAGGCCCATGGACGTACTAGGAGGGTGATAGAGCTCCTGAAGGCTAGATTTCGTTGCCTCCATATTTCTGGGGGATCCCTGGCCTATGGCCCTGAAAAGTTCTGTAGCATAGTGGTGGCCTCTGCATGCTGCACAACATGGCTGTGAGGAAATCTATTCCCCTCTTGGAGGAGGAGGGTGCTGTATATCCAGACCAGCTTCCTCTAAGAGGGGATGAGAGTGATGGTGATGATGAAGAGGAGGAAGATGTACACTCCAGGAACCAACTGATACAACTAAACTTCCAGTGACTAAGATTTACTGTTTGCTGCTGTTGTTGTCTGTGCTACATACTGTCAGAATGACTTATCCCCTATGTGGGTGTTGGGTCAATAGACATTTTCACTGTAACAAGGTTTGCATGTGACATGAGACATAATGAACAACTTGTTAGACATTTCTGTTGGAACCACCCCATGTTGTGCGTGGGGTGCCATTCCTGCAATAAAGGTATGATTATATGATTACAATGACAATTGCATGCACATTTCGATTTGATTCAACACACTGACAGGGGACATTGACATTGGTGTACATGTGTTTTATTAGGTGTCAGGGATGCCAGGGTGTTCTTTACAGTGATGGGAGTGGGCTGCTGGTGGATGTCCATACTGACTACATTATCTCAGCGATTGTTGGCAGTGGTAATATGTCCATCTGTATTTTACATGTTGAGTTGATATTGCATAGTGGGGATGGTGATTGAGTGGCACACTTGGGGGACAGTTTGTGTCACAGTCACGTCTTTGAGGGTGCCTTGGTCTTGGCAGGTGTTCCAGTGCCATAACAGGGCCTGAGGGACCATTTGGGTGCCTGTTGTTGGCCTGTACTGGTGGAGGTGCTGTGCCCCTGTGTGTCCTTAGATAGTGGCACCACTGCAGTTGCTGCTGTTGATGGCTGGTCTGTATCTTGGTCTGTGGTAGGGGATTCATGGTCTGTGGGGGTCACAGGCTGGGTTGGGAAGTGGTGCAGCAGCGTCCCTGCAATAGTGCCCATGGTGGCATTAAGCTGTTTCCACTGCTCCATGGCCTCCTGGTGGTGTGCAACCTGCAGCCTTTGATTCTGCTCCAGGGTGGCCACGATCTGGCCCATCCTGTCCTGTGTATGGTGGTCTGCTCCCAGGACTGCTGAGATGACCTCTTGGGCTGCAGCATCCATCCTTTGGCCTCCCCCTGGGCCAATGTTGCCCTCCCACTGGACCTAGCCCCCTGTGCCTGTGTCCCCTGCACAGGTCTGGCGGTGCCACTTGTACTGGGGCCATCGTCTTCCTGCCCATTGGTAGGTGGTGACTGTGGCCTCTGTCCTTGTGTTCCACCAGTCTGTGGCCTGGATACACAGGTGTGGGGCAGGATGCCTGGAGCCGATGTTGGTGGCTAGGTGGTAGGGGTGTCAGTGGTGTCCTGGGTGGGGCTGCTGGATGGTGACAGCCCAGGACTGTGTGAAGGCCCATGGTATTCCTCACTGTCCAGAGTTCCCTCTCCAGTGTCCTGAGTGGTGCCTCTGTCTCCATTTGGGCCACTGCCACTCCTTGCCCTGTCCGTCAGGGTGGCATGGGTGGTGGTACCTGTTGGGGGGAATGAACATGTATGTTACAATTGCAAAACCGGATTGGGTGCACAGGACAGGCCTATTTTGTGCAGGGCTTCCACTGGTGGGCCATGCAGGGTACTTTTGTGAGGTTGCCATTGCATTTTGCTTGGGATGTGGAGGTGCATTGTGGGTGGTGTAGTATCATTGTGATACCTTGCAGTGGTAGGTGGCTGTGCACAGGGGGAGGGATGTGGACCTGTTGGTAGTTTTGTGGGCATGCAGGGTGACTGGATTTAGTGATTGTGGCCTGGGTGGGGTAGTGGTCCTTGTGGTAGTTGGAGGGGTGGGGTGGTGCATTCATTCACGGTGTGGTGGATATGGGGTAATTGTGGGTGACTTACCCAAGTCCATTCCTCCAGTGAGTCCAGTGAGGCCCTCGGGGTGCAGGATGGCCAGTAACTTTCCTCCTAGTCAGTGTAGTCGGGGGTGTTGGTGGAGGTCCTTCCCCAGTCTTCTGGACTGCAATGTTGTGCCTGGATACCATGGACCTCACCTTCCCGCGCAGGTCGATCCTTCTCTTGTGGATGTCGTCCCTCGTGCGTTGATTGTTTACCATTGCATTGACCTTGTTGACAATGGTCTGCCTTAACTCCATCTTCCTGCCGATGGGTGTGTGCTGGACCTGTGCCCAGAATATTTGTGGCTCGACCTTGAGTATCTCGTCCACCATGGTCCTTAGCTCCCTTTCTGTGAAGCGTGGGTGCTTGGGGGGTGCCATGGTATGTGTTGTGGGTGGTGTGTTGTGTGGATATTGGTGAGGGTACTGTTGTGTGGTTGGGTGTGTGAGTCGTGTGAGTCGTGCGATGTGGCGTTCAGTGTCTGCCTGTAGTGTTGTCCGTCAGGCTTCTCCTATTGGCAATGCAAAGGAATGTTGTTTTTGTCTGTGTGTGTTTTATAGTGTTGTGTGTCAGGTGTGTGGGTTTCAAACTTGCCAATGTGTGCATTTCTTACTGTTGGGTCTACCTGCTGGCCATGGCAGTCTGTACTGCCAATGGCCGTTCGACATCCACTGACTGCCGCAGTGATTTATGCATCATTATTTGGAGGGCAGGGGATTTGTGTGCTCAGCGGTGGCGGGGTGGGATGTGCAGCTTTTTCGCCAACAAGGCCCTGGCAGTGACTGGTGGTAAGAATATTTTTGGCAGATTCTGTTTTTTGCATCTTTATATGGCGGGTTTCTGTTCACCGCCAATGACGGGATTCTACTCACTGTCGCCACGGCAGGAGACGGTGTTTACCGCCACGTTCATAATGACCCCCATAGTCTTGTAATTGAAAGTACCAAATTTAATTTATCCTGTGGTCAAATAATGATTTCTATCAACAGTAGTGATGCCTTATTTATATATGTGGGTTTCGATGTTCATTCTCAATCGTATTATGTACCACTCTCCTTACTTACTTTTAAATCCAGACTTGGTCTTAATTCATTTAACTCAATAAAAACAACTAACGTCAATTTGTTAAAATCCACACTCTTTTTAAAGCAAACAAAGTCTCTTTTAAGCACAAAGTACCAGGTTTGTGTGAAAAATCTCTGCAATGGGCCACAGAGGAGGAGAAGCGTGGAATCAAAGGGGGTGTGCGTCGATTTCTCAGGGCACACACGGTGATGTGTCGTTTAGTTTCCACGCAGGGATGGATGTACATCGGTTTCCGGCACTCGGTTGTGGATCCTCTTCAGGTTGCGGGGTTTTCAGACACCCCGGGGGCTGTGCATGGAATCCTGGGCTTGTGGAGCGAAGTCACAAGCGCTGCATTTTTCGGGTTCGGCGTGCGGTGTATTTCTCACCACGGGACAGGCTGTGCGTCGGTTTTAGCAAGCTGTGCATCGAATTTTCACCACACAAGGAGTCCAGTTGCAAGAGAGAAGTCTTTTTGGTCCTGAGACTTCAGGGAACAGGAGGCAATCTATCCAAGCCGTTGGAGAGCACTTCTTCACCACAGCCAGGGAGCAACAAGGCAGCAGGGCAACAGCAAGGCAGCAGTCCTTCACAGAAAGCAGTCAGGTGAGTCCTTTGGGCAGCCAGGCAGTTCTTCTTGGCAGGATGCTGGTTCTGGTTACAAGTTTCTTCTCCAGGAAGTGTCTGAGTTGGAAGGGGCAGAGGCCCTGTTTATATACCCAAATGTGCCTTTGAAGCGGGGGATACTTCAAAGAGTGGCTTAGAAGTGCACCAGGTCCCCTTTCAGTTCAATCCTGTCCGCCAGGGTCCCAGTAGGGGGTGTGGCAGTCCTTTGTGTGAGAGCAAGCCCTCCACCCTCCCAGCCCAGGAAGACCCTTTTTAAATGCAAATGTTTGCAAGTGAGGCTGAGTATCCTGTGTTTGGGGTGTGTCTGAGTGAATGCACAAGGAGCTGTCAACTAAACCCAGCAAGACGTGGATTGTAAGGCACAGAAAGATTTAAGTGCAGAGAAGTGCTCACTTCCTAAAAGTGACATTTCTAAACTAGTAATATTAAATCAAACTTCACCAGTCAGCAGGATTCTGACCATACTAAATATGACCTTCCTACTCCTTTCAGATCAGCAGCTACCACCCAAACAATATATGAGGACAACCCCAATGTTAGCCTATGAAGGGAGCAGGGCTCACAGCAGTGCAAAAACGAATGTGGGAGTTTTACACTACCAGGACATATAAACTACATAGGTACATGTCCTGCCTTTTGCCTACACAGCACCCTGCCCTATGGGTTATCTAGGGCATACCTTAGGGGTGTCTTATTTGTAGAAAAAGAGGAGTTTTAGGCATGGCGAGTACTTTTAAATGCCAAGTTGAATTGGCAGTGAAACTGCACACACAGATCTTGCAATGGCAGGCCTGAGACAAGGTTAAGGAGCTACTTAAGTGGGTGCCACAACCAGTGCTGCAGGCCCACTAGTAGCATTTAATCTACCTGCCCTGGGCACATATAGTGCACAATACTAGGGACTTATAAGTAAATTATATAGTCCAATTGGGAATGATACAATGTTACTATGTTTAAAGGGAGAGAGCATATGCACTTTAGCACTGCTTAGGAGTGGTAAAGTGAGCAGAGTCTAAAAAACAGAAAAAACTGTGTCCAAAAAGTGGAGGGAGGCAGGCAAAAAGTTAGGGGTGACCACCCTAAGGCTGTCAGGTCTAACACATAGGAAAAATGTTTTTTGTTTTGCTAATAACTTGTTTTGGGGAAGGAAAAAATAAAGCTTGAAACTGATGGAAGTGGTTAGGATAGAGGTACCCTGACCCCTTGGAACTGATGGTGGGGTCTCTGAGGGACCCCTCATGGGCAAGAAATTGCTCCAAACCATTTTCTGGGGGTGCAAGAGGTTCAGCAGGTGCTGTGCAGTACTTAGTAAAGCCCCCTTGTGAATCCGCAACAGATCTGCAGATCCATAGCTCAATTAAAAATAAATACACCCACTCAAAGACCCACTCAAACATTCACTCACATCCCAAATTCACATACTCACACACCCACTCACAGACCCACACAGCATCCACATACCCACTCACAAACCCACACAACCACTCACACATCCACTCACACACCCACTCACAGACCCACAAAACCACGTATATGCCCAGTCACAGACCCACACAGACACTCACACACCTACTCACACACTCACTCACTCACCCACACAACCACTCACACACCCATACAGCCACTCACAAACACACTCACAGACCCACAAAACCACTTTGACACCAGTCACAGAACCACACAGCCATTAACATACTGACTCACACACTCACAGACCTGCTTATACAACCACACAAATACTCACCCACCCACAAACAGATCCATGCAGCTACCCACATACCCTCCCACAGACCCACAAACCACTACTATACCCAGTCACATCACAGACCCATTCAGCTACTTACATGCCCAAACCCACACCCATTTACAGATCCACACAGCCACTCATACACTATTACAGCTACTAACAGACTCACTCACACCCCCACAAACCACTACAACATCCAGTCACGGACATATGCCACTCACACACCCTCTCACACATTCACACTCCCAATCACACACCCATACAGTCACTGATATGTCCACTCTGAGATTGATAGAATCAATCACACACCCACTCACAGTTCCACACAGACACTCACATGCCCACTCACACTCTGACACACCCTCTCAGACATTGATACATCCAGTCAGAGACCTTGAGAACTGCTCACACACCCATTCACAGACCAACTTTGGCACTTACACAGCCACACATAAACACACACACTCACACATCCACTTACAAACCCACACAACCACTTACCCACCAGCTCACAGACCCATATAGGCACTCATACACCCACTAACACACTAACACAGCCACATACACATCCATACAGCCAGTTACACACCCCCTCACAGACCAACACATCCACTTTCACACCCACTCACAAACCTATGCAGCAAAACCACTGACATACCAGCTCACACACCCATATAGGCACTGACACACCAGTCCAAGACCCACGCAGCCACTTACACACCGACTCATAAAACCACCACACACTCACATGTCAATTTAATCAATCAATCAATCAGTGTTTGAATTGTAAAGCGCAGCTACTCACCTGCAAAAGTCTCAAGGTGCTGGGGGGGAGTGTAATGTTAATCAGTGAGGTGGTTCTTAAAAAAGCCATGTCTTCAGCTCCTTTGTGAAGTTGAGGAGGGGGGTGGTTTGTCTGATGTGAAGTGGAAGGGTGTTCCAGGCGGTGGCTGCGAGGTAAGAAAAGGAGCGTCCCCTTGTTTTGGTTTTCCTGATGCAGGGTACTTCGGCAAGAGAGAGCTGGGCTGAGCGTAGGGCCCGTGGGGTATGTGGAAGTTGAGTCGCCGGTTCATGTAGGCTGGACTGGTGTTGTGGAGGGCCTTGTGTGCATGGGTGAGGATCTTGAAGGTGATTCTTTTCTCTATGGGCAGCCAGTGTAGTATGCGCAGGTGTTGCGAGATGTGGCAGTGTCGAGGCAGGTTGAGGACCAGTCTGGCTCCAGCGTTCTGGATGTTCTGTAGTTTGTGGGTGAGTTTCTTGTGGATTCTGGCTTAGAGTGCATTGCCGTAGTCCAGTCTGCTGGTGATGAAGGCATGTGTGACAGTCTTTCTATGTTCGAGGGGAATCCATTTGAGGGTCTTGCGTAGGAGGCAGAGAGTGCAGAAGCAGGTGGAGGTGACTGAGTTGATTTGGTGGTTCATGTTGAGTTTGGAGTCCAGGATGATCCGAGGTTGTGGGCTTGGCTTGTGGGTATGGGCAGGTTTCCGAGGGTGGGTGGCCACCAGGAGTCGTTCCACGTGTTGGGTTGAGGACCCATGATGAGTACTTCTGTCTTCTTTGCATTGAGTTGAAGGCAGCTGTTTTTCATCCAGTTGGCAACAGCTTCCATGCCTTCGCAGAAGTTGTGTCTGGCTGTGTTGGGTTTGTTCGTTAGGGAGAGGATGAGTTGGGTGGCGTCGGCGTAGGAGACAATGTTGATTCCATAACTTCAGACGATGGTGGCTAGCGGGGCCATTTAGACATTAAACCGCATGAGGGAAGATCCCTGCGGAACTCCGCTGGTGGTAGGTGTGGGATCTGTGAGGAAGGAGGTGAGTCCGACTCATTGAGTTCTGCCAGAGAGGAAGGATTTGATCCAGTTGAGGGCCTTGTCTCTGATGCCAGCTTCGTGAAGTCTTCGTATCAGGGTTTGGTGGGGGACTGTGTCGAAGGCCGCCAAAAGGTCTAGAAGCATGAGTGCTGCCGTCTCTCCTTTATCCAGCAGGGAGCGGATGTCGTCTGTTGCGGCCAGGAGGGCCGTATCGGTCCTATGGTTTTTCCTGAATCCAGATTGGGAGATGTCGAGGAAGTTGTGGTCTTCGATATAAGTGGCGAGTTGGCTGTTGATGGCTTTTTTTATGACTTTCGCACGAAATGGTAGTAGGGATATCGGCCTGAAGTTTTTGAGGTTGTTGTGGTCTGCCAAGGGTTTCATGAGGAGGGGGGGTTGATCTTGGCGTGTTTCCAGTCGTTGGAGAAGGAGGCGGCAGCTAGGGAGCGATTGATGTTGAGGCGGAGGCTGGGGGGATGGTATCTGCAGCTCTGTTGAAAATGTGGTGGGGGCATGTGTCTGTGGGGCCCCGGAGTGTATGGACTTCATTATTTTCAAAGTGTCTTCAGTGGTGAAGAGGATCCAGTTGGTGATTGTTGGTTTGTTGGTGTCGGGTTTTGGTAGACAGGATTCTGCGCATGGGTTGTCCTCGCTGAAGCTATCATTCATGGTCTTGATTTTGTGGCGGAAGTAGGTGTTGAGTCTGTCGCAGAGGACCTGTAAAGGTGGGATGTCTGTTGTTTCACTGTTTGGCGAACTCCTTGATGATGCTGAAGAGTTCCATGCTGTTGGGTGCATGTGAGGAGATTCTGGCCCTGATTATGACCTTGGCGGACGGCGGAGGCCGTCCGCCAAGGTACCGCCGCCAAATGACCGCACCGCGGTCAGAAGACCGCGGCGGCCATTCAGACATTTCCTCTGGGCCGGCGGGCGCACTCCAGAAGAGCGCCCGCCGGCCCAGAGGAAATGCCCCTGCAACGAGGATGCCGGCTCAGAATTGAGCCGGCGTAGTTGCAGGGGTGCGACGGGTGCAGTTGCACCCGTCGCGTATTTCAGTGTCTGCTTTGCAGACACTGAAATACTTTGCGGGCCCTCTTACGGGGGCCCCTGCAGTGCCCATGCCAGGGGCATGGGCAATGCAGGGGCCCCCAGGGGCCCCGCGGCACCCCCTACCGCCATCCTGTTCCTGGCGGGAGACCCGCCAGGAACAGGATGGCGGTAGGGGGTGTCAGAATCCCCATGGCTGCGGAGCGCGCTCCGCAGCCATGGAGGATTCCGTAGGGCAGTGGTAAACCGGCGGGAGACCGCCGGTTTACCCTTTCTGACCATGGCTGAACCGCCGCGGTCAGAATGCCCTCGGGAGCACCGCCAGCCTGTTGCCGGTGCTCCCGTGGTCGGTGACCCTGGCGGTCACCGGCCGCCAGGGTCAGAATGACCCCCTCTATCTTGTATAGCTATCTTTCTGGTGTTTCTGATGAGTTGGTGGTGTGCGGTGGTGGCAGCTCTGACGTTGCTTTGAGCTTCTGTGGATTTGGTATTTCTCCAGATTTTATCAAGGCGGCAACAAGTGTGTCTGGATTACCGGAGTTCTGGGGTGAACCAGCTGGCTTTCTTGGCATAGGTGCTGTTATTATTTTTGAGGGGAGCTATGATGTTGGCGCAGTCAGTGATCCGTTCATGAACGGTGCGTGCTGCGGTGTCCGGGTCGTCGGTAAGTGTGATGGTGGGGACAGAGTTGGCGAGAGCGACGGTGAGCTGGTCGTCGGTGATTCTTGTCCTGTTTCTATGTGATGGTTGGTGCTGGCATCTGATGACGTGGGTGTGTTGAAGGTGAAATAGATGCATCAGTGGTCTGTCCATGGGAGTTTGGAGGTGTGACTGAAGGTAACAGAGGTTTCTGTTGTGAAGATGGGGTTGAGGGTATGTCCTGCTGAGTGTGTTGGTTCCGTCACGATCTGCTGAAGCCCTATGTTGTGGAGGTCGTCTAGTAGGGATGCAGTGTTGGGGTCTTATAGGTTGTCGAGGTGGAAATTGAGATCTCCCAACGGGGTGTGGCTGTGATGGCTTGTGTGGTGATGCAGTCAGTGATGGGATCGGCAATGGGTATGCGACGTCCGGGTGGCCGGTAAATGACGGTTCCCCTGAGAGTGGATGTTGGGCTGGTCTGTAGTTTGAAGTGAAGGTGTTCCCTCAGGCTAGCAGCGTCTTCTGAGTCTTACACACCCAAACAACCATTCACACACTCACTTACAGACCTAGATAACCAATCACACACCCATTCACATACCCATGCAAACACTAACACACCCTCTCACAAACCCACTCACAGGGGCGTTACACTCCCACACAACCACCCACACACCCACTCACACAACTGTACAGCCACTTATACACCTACTTACAGACCCACACAGCCAGTGACACTTACCTTCACACACCCACTTACAGACTCAAAGAACCACTAACACATCCACATAAACCGGGCATGCACTCACACACCTATACAGCCACTTACACATCCTCTCACAGATGCAGAAATCCACTTGAAAATACATATGGTCACCAGACAGCTACTCACACACCCACAGACTTACCTACACAGCTAGTCTCACATACCCACATACAGACAGTGATACAATTATATAAATTACAGGAGGATATATTTGTATTAAATTTGTTTTTGTTTTGTACTGAATGTGTGCTTTTGGTTGGGAACAGATCCATGGATCCATCACAGATCCATGGATCCATCACAGATCCACCTGTAACATAGCCAGCAGAACTCTTATTTGGCCATAATCAACATCAGAGCCATGAATCCCAGTGATAAAGTGAGACAAAGGATTTGAAAACAAAAAGAACCCGTGTTTGGGAAAAGGGTTGGTTGCGAAAACAGCCTTTGTTTTTCTGATGTGTAGATGATAATTTCACATAGAAGGGGTTGCAGTCTTTTAAGTTGTTGAGGAACACCCTGTTACTTCATCTGTGAAATGTACTCTGCCTTTTTGATATATTCCATCTAAATTGAAGCGTAACTTGTTATGGTACATAGATCCCATGTTGTGTTCTCAGAGAAAGGGAGAAACAGCTTTATTGACATGTTTCCCGGATAACTCTATCAGTCAACAAACATTGGTTGACCACAGTCACTTCTGTGTTGGGCAAATGTTGGAGAACATCAGGGCAGTATGAAGGAAAGTAACATTAATTTACCAAATGTATCCTTCATTAGGATTGCCAGTCCTATCACAGTGATTGTGCCTAGGTAATTGCCACCACAGTACACAATCATGAATTCTGGATGTTGGTAATCCATAATGCTTTGAACCAAAGGCAACAACTGATGCGGCTATAACCCTCTCTGGCCAACCCAAGTAATGTCTGGATTAGGCAAACCCAGTTCCCTGTCAATACCACTCTTTCTATCACTCTCTCTGCCCCAAAACACAACATGGCCCACAATCCAGACTCTGACCATTTTGGAGACAATCAGGAGTACCGCATAGGAAAAGACTGCAACAGAATGAAGCACTTTTAAAGATGAATGGAAATTAAAATGGAGGTCAGCAAGTAAAATATAGAAGAACATATTTGATTGAATGGTGGAGATGTGCAGAGAACTAAAATTAAATGGTGACTTTAAGAAAAAAGTGAATAACTCTGTGATTGGCTTTGAAAAAAAAAACATGTGTTGTTTGGGATATGCTTGGTATTGCAAATAGTCAACCACACCTTCTACCATTAATGTGAGGCTAGTATGATGTTGAGAAAAAGTCTTGTGAACGTTTGACCTACTGGTAGTCAGAGACTATTGGAAGCATGGTTACTATGGAAACAGAGCTAAAAGAGTGTGCGGGGAAGAGAACAAAAGAGACTGCAGTGTGAAACTGAAAAGCAGACTGGTGGGAAATAAACTGCTCAGTAAGGAATATATGTCTTGTAATTGACAATATTTTACAAAATAAAATCTAAATGAAAAGCAGTAACAGCAGAATGTTGATTGTGGTTAACAATTGTCATGTGGATCTGCTGTGGACCACATGGGGGGCACGCTGAGCCCCATGGTAGATCTACAGATCCACAACAAACTCTACTAAATTGGGCTTCTTTACAAGAAACAGGGGAAGTGTTAAAAATAGGGACCATTTGGAAGTGGTATAAGAAAAATAAAAGATGAATGGAAGTCTATGATTTGCTATGTACAGGAGCATTGCTGAAAGCATAGTGAGAATGGTAGCCATTATTGGTACTTTTCTACTGAGAATGGAGAACCATTGCCATATTTCTGACATGAGATTTGCAGTGGAAAACATATATTATCAGATAGTAAAATAAAGGTAGGACAAGAGGTTTTACAGGTATGTTAATTAGGCTATACTATAAAAAAGTATATAAACAGTTCCTATGAGCGGTTATAAGCTGAAACAAAGTGTGTAGCTTCTCGACACTACAGTAAAAGGCAAAATAGAAGTGAGGTTATACAAGAACATTAACTAAAAACATAGCAGCAAAAGAGGAAGAGGAAATGCTCGCTGAAAATATAGTTGTTTTTTTGTTAAGCCAGTAGGAATGAATGGGTTTGAAATTAGACGTGGATGCTTGCTTATAATAGGCAATTTAATAATATGTAATTTGTGCCCACTCACAGTCAGGCAGGCACTTACACACCCAGTTACACTCCCTCAAAAACACTTATATATCCACCACTCATATAGACAGACAGTGACTGACATACTCAGTCACACACTCATAAAAGCATTCACACATCCACTTACTTACCTATGCATTCACTTATATGTTCATTCAGATACCCATGTAGGCACTGGCACACCCACCCACACACCTTTACAGTCATTCAATATACAACACTCAGACAGTCAGTTACACATGCAGTTACACACACATACACCCATTTATACACCATCACTCACCCATACAGCCACTCACATACCTATTTAGAAAAACGTAGAGCCACTCACACACCCAATCAAACAATAAAAGAGGCACTTACACATCAACTCAGATACCTACACAGCAGTTATATATCCACCACCAACAGAACCACTTGCACACACACAGTTACACACCCAAACACCCATTAACACAGCCAGTTACCAATCCAATCAGCCACTTTATACACCCATACAGTCACCTGCGAACCAGTCACATAACCACACTGCTACCTACACATCCTGTGACACATCCACAGAGACACTGACATACTCACTCACATATCCACTCAACCACTCACACACCCAGTCACCCACTATACAGGCACTCATATACCCAATTATACACCCATACTCAGGCACTTATACAGACTCTTACATACTGACATAACCATGTAAGTAGCTACTCACTTGTTTATATTAGCATATAATGCAAAATTAAATGTAGTCTATAGTTGTTTTGCAAATATCTACTTGTATCTAAAGAAGAGGATTTACAATGCAGAGAAAGGCAGACAAGAGAAAAAATCGAAAGAAAGAATACTATCTGCTTAAAAATGAGAGTAAAAAAGGGAAAAGTTTGTTAAATCAGTATGTGGAAATGTGGAAGATGTTTCAAATAAAAAATAAAGGGGCAGATTTAAGAAAAGTGGTGCTGCACCAAGTGCAGCTCCATTTTTCTTGCACTCCTTAGCACCCCACTGCCGCCACCATCTATGTGCCATATTTAAAATATGGCACACCATGGCGCAGGCTAGGGGGCAATAGCATCAGAATTTTTGACACTATTGATGTACTGTTCAGGGTTAGTGCCAAACATTTGGAGCTAACCCTGAACAGAACATAGAGGCCCATTGTAACCAATGGCGTGCCCCCTTTTAACGCCAGCTCTGAGCAGGCATTAAAGGTGCTAAAAAAATGATGCAAAGAAAACTGTTAGATATCTTTGCATAATTTTTCTGGGCCCCCTAATGGGGGAATGCCCCCCTTTCATACATTATGCCTGGCTCAAGCATAATGTGGCGTAAGGGGTTACAAAGTGGTGCAATGCATGCATTGCACCACAATGTAAATCTGGCTCTGCATTTTTGCCGTAATATCGTCACATTAGCATAAAAAAAGACACTAGTGTAGCAATATTATGGCACTAGGGGCTCTTAAATATGTGCAACATTTAAAATAAAGTCACGTAGAAGGAGGAGTAAGTGAGATTGAAAGTGAAAAACCATATACGAAAACACATAGGGGGTCATTATGAACCCGGCGGTAGGTACAAAAGTGGAGGTAGTACCGCCAACAGGCAGGCGGTACATATCTCCACTATTATGACATTGGCGATTTGGCCAAAGCCAAACCGCCAAGTTAACACACCGACCGCCACAGCGGTACCGACCACCGGGCTGTAGACTACAGTTTCCAGCCCGGCAGCCGTCATTAGGCCGCCCATGGCATTTTGACCCTGCCCTCTGCCATGGTTTCCATGGTTTCTGTACTGCCACGGAAACCATGGCGGTAAGCACTGTAGGTACCGGGGAACTCCGTCCGTGGCACTGCTAGGTGTCTCCCCCGCCCCCTCTTGCTCCCCAGAGTTCTCCCCCACACTCCCCCTCCTGACCTCCCCAAATATACACACATACACGCACATACATACACACCCATACACACGTTGACCCACGCATGCATGCATTCATACACACTCACAGCAACTCTAACGAACATACATCCAGACACACACGGAATTACACGACACAACATGCACGTACACACACACCCGCTCATGCACACACACATTACACACGCATGCACACATTCAAACACAGTCACACACACCCCCACACATGCACACAACACCCCCCTCCCCCTTCTCCTGTCGGAAAACCCAACTTACCTGCTTTCAGGGGGTCCTCCAGCAGGAGACGGAAAGCGGCGCTGCTGCCTGCAGCAGCATCCACCAGCAAAACACCGCCAGACCGTATCATGGACCTCTGTCCGGTGCCATGAACGTAGCCGGAATTCCGCTAGCCTTCTGGTGGAATTCCGGCTATGGTCATAATTCCATGGACGGTCGTTAGCCACAGCGTTGGTATGTTGGAGGCCTTCGCCGTGGCAGGAGGCGGCATTTGCCGCCAATGTCATAATGAGGCCTTTAGGCCCTGATTTATACTTTTTAGTGCAAAACTGCACTAATACAGTTTTGCTCCAAAAGGTTTAGCACCGGCTTGCACTATTTCTGTGCACCAGCCGGGCACCATATTTATGGAATGGTGCAAGCTGGTGCAAAGGGTAGGCTAGTGTAAAAAAAATTACATTAGTCAGTGGGGCTGGCGGTATGGAAGAAGGGGGTTTTGCACCAAAAAATGATGTTAGGCGGGTTAGAGTAAAAAGAAAATGACTCTAACCTGTCTAGAGTCATTTTCTGTCACAAAACCATCTGTAGAAAAGACAGGAGTCATGCCCACCACTCCAATGGCCAGCACAGGGGTCCAGGGTCCCCTGGGCATGGCCATTGCACCCAGTGCCATGTAGGGGGGACTATTTCAGGGCCACCAATGGCACTTTAAAAAAAAATACTTACCTGGGATGGGGTCCCCCATCCTCCACTGTCCCTCTGGTGTGGGTGGGGGTGTCCCTGGGGCGGGGGAGGGTACCTGTGGGCTTATTCCATGGTGTTCTACCATGGAAATAGGCCCACAGGTTCCCTAATGCCTGCCCTGACCCAGGCGTTAAAAAAAAATGGTACAAAGGAAGCTTTGCACTATTTTTTGACCCCTCCTCCCTCTCGTGCGTGATTTTAGCGGTAAGGCCATAGAGTCATTTTTTTTGCACAGGAACGCCTACTTTGCATCTCATTGACTCAAAGTAGGCTTCCACATTGAAAAAATTACTTTAACTCCATAATTTTGGCGCAAGACGGGTCTAGCACCAAAGTACAAATATGAAGTTAGTTTTGCAGTAAAATTTGCATTAAAAAAATGACGCAAATTTGGCACAAAACAAATGAAAATATGCCTCTTACTTCGACAAGGAGGGAAAAAGAATTTAAAGAATTATGATTAAGAATGTTTAGAAGTAGGGTAAGACAGAACGTGGTGCAAAGGATGAAGCAGTATAGGAGGAGAAGGGCAGAACTGAACAAAAACAATATATTGAGAGTATGGTTGACAAAGTGTTTGCCCTGGAGCACAAATTATTTAATTTGATACTAAATAGAATGTGAACACTGGATAAAACTGTGTAGTCTATGAAGAAAAGAAGCCAAAAAAGAAAAAGGCTTATTCATAAAAGTAATTTTTATACAATTTTTAAAGGAGAATGGAAGCTTACGTCTAATATTGAAGCTTTCTTTAATGAAGAAAGTTGTGTACAACAGAATGCATTAGTGCATGCAGTTGAAACAACTGGCTGCTCCTATGAGGTAAAAGACAGCACTCACATTGCAAAAGAGAAGATGGGTGCTAGAAATGTAAAGCAAGAAATAAGTGAAGAGTTACAAGGAAGATGTAGACATGTCCTGTGTATAAATGGGACGGCAATAGTATTGTAGTATTCACCATGAATCAATTGACACATCAAGATTTTTTTCACCGCCAATTACCTTCTAAAGTGTGAAGCAGGAAATTCAAATTTACAAGCATTAGATCCATACAAAGTGAGGAAATATTCTAATTTACAAGAACACTTACTGGTGCGTCTATCCAGGAAAGGGTGCAAAAGTACTTCTCATCATTTTCAAATGTTGGCTCTTCATCATTCAAAAATGCTAAATTTAGTTAGAAGACTTTGCTTTGTAAACAGTTCTGAATTGTGTTTAGGAGAAACGAACAACACACTTCTGTATGGTACAGTATCAGCAGTATCAGAGGTTGAAAATGTTTGTGAAGATTTTCATTTATGTTTTTTGGTCCTAAAGTGCAGTCTGGGCAAAATGAGGAGTTGGTAGGTTCAAGTGTAGAGGAACAAGACACAGGCATTAGCACTGACAACGTTAGACGAGAAATAGCAAAGTTTAATGTAGTTTTTACAGAGAGATCCAACAATATTTGTATTTGTTGCTGGTGCACACACTACAAAAGCCAAATTTGATATGTTGATGTGTGTTTGAAAACTGAAGAAGAAAACAGAGAAAAGTGGCTAGATTTTTCAACATATTTATTTGTAGAGGAGTGTTTTGATTTGTCAACACACCAAATCTTGTACAAGTTTTGCTATGACAAATTAGAGGACAAAAAATCCCTGCCAGAGCACTGCACAATGAGTTAGAGGTGGTTGAAATTACAGAGGAGCTTCAACATCTGAATTCTCATACAATCTATACACCCTTTTCAAGCAATAGTTTGTAGAAATGGAAAATGCTACCCACTGAGCTTCAGAAAGGGCTTAAAGGTAGGGTTATGTACTTGCCTATAGATTTTAAATGTAATATCAAAACTGTGGGAGTGCAGAGAGATTTGGAAGAACCACTTGTTATTCTAGTGAATAGTGTGCCACAAAAATTAACAAAATCTTCCAGGAACTAGTGGATGTAAATAAGGTAAAGAAAACTACAATAATGTGTAATATGATGATGTAGGTGTACAGGAACGTGGAAGTTGCATGGAGCAAAAAAGTGGATAGAAGTAGATCTGAAGAAATATATGAGTACGCGAGTATCCATCCTCTACATTCAAATGATGTTATGGGAGATGCTATTGAACTGTATAGATGCTAAAGGAGATCCAATGTGTGTGTGCGAGAAAAGTTTAAAGGCTCAATATTTTCCTCAACTATTTCCAACTAGAGTTGGCACACTGTAGGATGACCACTCTGTGCAAATACCTGCAGCTGAGTATAGGTCAACAAGATTATATTCAGAGGGCACTAGATTTTGACAAAGTATTTCATATGTATTCCATCTCTTATTTAAACATGATTTGTCTGGGCTGTCATATGTTGTTAAACATATTCTTAAGGCAGGAGTTAATTCACAAAATATGTCTGCAAAATACTCATGGAAAAGATGAGAAGCTTGAGGACAATTTGATAAATGTGATGGCATGCCAAACAGGGACCAGAGAGTACTGGTATTGTCATCATGATGAGCTGAAGTGTATGTTGTGAAATTTAGGTGTTCCAACTTAGGGACATATTTATAATGCCCTAGCGCCACCTTACACCACATTAATATCATTATTTTTTATGTTAATGTGGCCCAATGAGGCCGAAATCCCAGCGCCGTATTTACAGGGTGGCACAATGCATGCATTCGCCACCATGTAACCCTTTGAGCTACATTATGACTGTGTCAGGCATAATTTAAGCAAAGGGGCCGTTCCCCTGTTAGGGGAGCTAGAAATATGGCGTAAGGAAATCTAAGAGATTTCCTCTTGCCATTTTTTACGGCACTTTTAACGCCTGTTCAAGAGCAGGCGTTAAAAGGGGGCTTCTATTCTTTGGAATGGGGCCCTATGTACTCTGCAGGAGTAGTGCCAATATTTTGGTGCTACTCCTGCAGAGTACACCAATAGCATCATGAAAAATTACACTGTTGCCCCCTACCCTGCGCCATGGTGCACCGTATTTTAAATACAGCACACACATGGTGGCAGTAGGGAGGTGTTAAGGGGTGCACAGAATGTGGCACTGCACTCGGTGCAGTGTCACTTTCCATAAATCTGCCCCTATGTTTGTAAAACTGAGTTGTGCAGAGTATTCATGGAATGTTTCTCATGAGTGTTTTAGAGGAGCAAACTCTAATACAAAAGTACCAAATTGAAGACAACAGGGGAACATTGCTTTTGGATCCTACAAATGTTTTCAGGTAATGTAACCACACCCCTTTTGGGTTATTGATCCTTCATCTGAAACAAAAAAATCCAGCTCTTGGAGAAATCACTGATTTATTTTGGTGAAAAGAGTACCAACCAAGAGGTGCTCCTCATAATCAAATGCTGTTGTGGGTAAAAGATACACCTACATTTGGAACAGACACTGTACTTTCTTTCACAGCACAGTATATTAAGTGTAGCCTTCCAGACGACACTGAGAAAAAAAGCCTAACTCCGCAAATATTGTGTTTCAAATCACATAGATGTGGAAAGTACAGCCAGTAAAAATGGAGAGCAGAAGGAAAATTTAACACGAAATGCAATTTTGAATTTCCAAGATCTGTTTTTTAAAAGGAAGAGTGAACAGTGAACAGTTTTATGTCTGTAGTGAGATTTGCACTTACTCGTAAACCACTGAAAACACCTACAACTTCAGGAAAACAGCGGCTTCAAAATGTTATGATGAGTACAATCCTGTCATTTTGAAGATGTAGAATGCCACTATGGATGTTCAGTTTGTGGCAGACAGCTTTATAGCTGTTGCCAGTTATCTTACTTGATACATAATAAAATCAGGGCTTGAGAAGACTGTAATGAAAGATGTGTGGGAAGAGAGCTCTGCTGAAAAGCCTCTAACGAAATAATTGTACAGCTTCAGTTTGAAGATGCATTCACACAGGGAAATTGAATCCTCTGAATGTTGCAATTGTTTGAATTCTGATAAACGTTCTGCTGAGGTAGCTAAGAAGAGTTTGCAAAGCAGTCAACGTTCAGGTCCTCAAAGTAAGAACTAGCTTGGACAGTCAATAATTAAAAATGAGGCTGCTATTGTAATGAATGTGATAGAGACTGCAATGGAACAAGCAAGGCAGGAAACAATTGATTTGGCAGATTTAGTTGCACAGCTAAATGAAAATGCCAATATATACGGAGGTGAAATCTAAAGTTGACCATGAATTGCTTCATGACAAGAAAGAGTGTGCATGCTCAACATTTAAACCTACACTGTTATATGACAGTTGTCAAGTTGGCACTGGTAAACGTTTCTTAATACAATTTCTTACTGATTTTCAACAAAAGACTACAGAGTGTTTTTTATCGTATGTGGTTACAGCAGCTAGGGGATTAGCGGCAGACAATATATAAGGTATTTAATTTGATTCAACTTTTGATGCTACCTGTGGAACACGACAACCAACTGGAATACATAAAGTTATCTGGTGAAGCTAGTCATGAAGTGTCACAAATGTTAAAAAAGTAGAAACCTTTACTCGTTGATCAAGTGAGCATGATCTTAAATGTAATGCTTGCTTTTGTGAATTTGAGAATGCAAGAGGTCCTGCGAATGGATTATGATGTCCTATTGGGAAGAAAACATTTGATTGTTTTTGGAGATCTACTGCAGCTTATTCTTGTAAAGGGCCACCCTGTGTCAAAACACTACTGCATGATGAAACTCTGAATTCTTTGGGAAGCATTGGAAATTTAAATATTTGGTTGCATTTTGAATACAAAGAATTAATCTGGAACAGAGGACAAGCATTTGACATTGAATATGGTAATAGTTTGTAAGATGTTAGCCTAGGTATTCTTTCAAAAGAGGGAAGGCATGTTCTACAAAGTTGTCTTCTTAACTTAAAAAATATTATCCAACAATGAAGATAACAGCAGAACTACTATTCAGTACTATACAAGATGGTAAACATATTGGCCCTCATTACGACTTTGGTGGTCATGGTACCGCCACACTGGTGATGGCAGTCAAACTGACGCAAGACCGACATTGCAGACCTCCATATTACGACCACGGCGGTCTTCCTACTGAAACATAGCCAGTTTGCCACCAGTACCGCTAGTGCGGTCTGACTGCCAACAACGGCGGTTGCCATCTCTAGCCCAGTGGCAATCTCAGCATCTCCCACCCTATTATGACTCTGCAGTCCGCCACGATTTCTGGGGCGGTACGACTGCCACCCAAAGCCTGGCAGAAACAGCAAGTATAAAAGGACCCACTCACCTCAAGGGACACGCCACCTTACAGTCTTTCCAGTACTCTTCTTCACCTTCCTCCTCCATGACCACAAATGCCGACGAAGACGCCATTGGTGAGTACACCTATAGAGCACACAACGTGGAAAGGGGAGAGTTACACACCCACACACAGCATACACACCATACACGGACTCCAACGCGCACACATGCTCATGTACGCTTACACATGCTCACACATATTACACAACACACGTTCCAAGACATACATACACACACACACAAAACACAGCCACGCCAATACACATGTCACATACACACACTGTGGATCAAAACTGCACAACCACACCAATATCACTAACAAGCTGAGAAAGCCAAACAAATTGAAATACACAACAAAACATACAATGGCCAAATACAAGAAATAACAGTGATCTTGAATTAAACAATAATCATGGAAATGCACATTGTACAGCACATAATAGATGTGTGGAATCTGTAAACAAAAAGACTCAACAAATGTATTGTAAGAATATCAACAGAAATTCTATTGGTCAGACTTATATAAATTAAAATGATTTCAATATGAAATAAAAACACCAAGTAAGGCCCTTAGGCCAGTCCAATGTACAAAAGTCTTTAAGGCACAGTGTGCCTGGCAAAGGTCCCAACTTGACTCCTGACAGCCGAATGGCCTCCACAAGATAGGAGCATCAATGGGGCATGCAGGTTTTGGGTTTGGGAGGAGGGTCCTTGGGCTTTGGCTTGTGAGCGGGGTCCTTTGGCTTTTGTTTGGGGAGGGGTAGGGGTTTTATCTTTGATTTGAAAGGAGGAACAGGGGCTTTGGACTTATGTTTAGGGGCAGGTTATTTTTTGGGGATGGGGTTGGCTTTTTGGTGAGTGGAGGGGCAGCAGAGGTAGAAGGATGTCATGGGAGGACTTGGAGGTGGAAGGACGTGGCCTGGGGAGGGAACCATGACGGCGAAGGGGCAACACAGGCTAGGACATGCTTAGGGAACATGTCAAGGCGGGCAAGGAAACGCTTCTTAGGAACAAGGGGAAACTGGTTAGAGTGGAGATGGAGGGAGGAGGGGGGAAGAGAGGCTGGGAGAGGACAGGCAGGCAGGTCATGTGGATGTATGTTGGGGTGGTGTCTGCATGTAAGGTGGGTGTGCTGCTTGTATCAGTGATGGTGGTTGTGGTGAGTGCGTGTGTGGTGCATGGGGTGCATATATGAGTGCCTGCTGTTGAGGTGACTGAGAGCAACACAGAAGTGGTGCTAGGAGGTGGGAATGAGTGTGCAGTGCTGGCAGGTGTGATTGGTGATGTGACTGTAAGGGAGGAGGTGCTGGGGAGACAGGGGTGATAGTGGCTGATATTGTGTCTGCTTTTGTGTGTTGAGTGTGTGCATGTTTGTTATGTGATTTATGGTGTCTGTGTTTGTCTTTGCGAACCTTGTCTGTTGCTTTGGGTGAGTGCCTGTATGTGTGACTTGCCTGGAAGATAGGAGAGGAGTCTGGGATGGGGCACAGATAGCAGGAGGGAGGACGGAAGTATTAGGGACACTGGCTGCCATCAGTGATGAGGCCAGAGCCTGCAAAGATCTCTGTAGGCCAGACAAGGCACTGTAATTGCTCTCCAGGTAGGCATTACTCTGCTGCATCTTGGATGCCAGGCACCGGATTGCATTCACATTGGTTGACTGCCCTACAGAGATAGACCTCAGGAGGTCAATAGCCTCAGCATTGAGGGCAGCAGGGCTGACTGGGGCAGGAGCTGAGCTGCCTCCTGGTTGAGTGGGCGTGGGCAACTGGGGGGAGCTGCTGGGAGGGCGGTGCTGGTAAGGGGGGTGGCCGACAAGGATGGTGCTGGGCTTGTCCCAGAATGTTCTGCCACTGCCAGGGAGCTTCCATTGGAGGAGGAATCTGTTTCTGCTCCAGTCTCCCCAGCGGTGCTCTCCTTGCCCTCCAATCCACTGGTCCCCTCGGATTCGGTGGTCTCTGCTTCCTGGGTCCTGTGGGCTGCAGCCTCCCCACTCGCAAGTGCCCCTACTCCTTTTCCTGCTGATGCTAATACAAACAAGTATAGAATAGAACAAAAAGGAGGGGAAGACGTGAAAATGATGGGCGCATAGAGTCAATACAAATACCCTTTGCTAATTTGAACAAATCAACAACATTAGTCATTTGAAATTCCTGAATGTACCCACCACAATGCCAATAGACATATCTACACACCTACTGTGCATACACTCTAATGTGTATACTCAATCATAAAACCTCTACAATAACACTCAGGTACTACTCTACACTGTCTTGTATACAGGATTATTACTCTGGAAATTTAGCCCATAAGTGACATTTGTACAGTGTCATATCTACCTGTGTCACCCTTAATGGACATGAATAGATAGGTATTATAACCAACTTAAGATTCTCATTATCTCTGTCATTTCCTACAATTTGGCACCTTGCATATGCCTGGCAACCTGTTGCACAAATACTTACCTATCACAGCAAATAATACTTACATCACAACTGTCTCCTACCTACATTTTCTGTTATACAATAGCTACACTAAACATCCTTTATCCTATGGCTAACACCCTTTGAATTAAAAAGCAAACAGTACAGGATATAAACTCTGTAATTCACCCCCTTGTGGTGCTGTGTTGCCCTTAAGCACACATAGAACTCCGGGTAACCTACTGCCAGTATGCGGGCCATTAGGAGGGTCAGGGTTTGACGGCCACCCCTTCCTCATTGGGAGGCCGTCCCCAACTGGACCTCTGCAGTCTTCCGGGCCCAGCGTCTCCAAGTTTCTGGAGTTCTTCCACAGTGAATGCGGGGGCCCTATCCCCTGTAACATGCGCCTTCATGGCTCCCAGAAACACTACACAGCAGCACACTCAATGGAGGTCTTGATGGCTGGAGAGTCAGGAGTCAAGTGAGATACACTGTCGAAAATAGCGGTCACGGGCACATCGGTCTGCAGCATCACCGCCGGTGGTAATCATCACTGGTCCCTGTATACTATGGACAGCAATGTTAACCAATGAGGAGTGGCACAGCGGTTCCGACCTCCTACTGCCATGACAACATACGCCAGCGGAATGAGCTCACTGTCATTTGTCCCCTGTATGCAGGACAGCAGCAGCCATTTTACACTGTTACTGTTAACCAAACATAACAAAAAAGCTTCACTGAACTTTTTCATTATGGACATGAAATAAGTTACTGTCTCTGACTGTGTTCAAGACATTCAGGCAGTATAAACTTTGACAGTGCACATAATCTGATGATGACATAATGACAGATTGAAAAATACAAACATAATGAAAGTGGCTGTTCACTAGCATTGTAATCCTATGTAAAACCCAGATATATGTGCAAATACATGAGTATTACAACAGCTCTGCACTTTGAAGTCTGCTCTGTATGCAAAAAGTGGTAGCAGATGTGACATTCATCCTCCATTTGTGGCCATGAAGTAGGATGCATGAAGCATAATTCTTGTCACTCTTGTATTGTTTACCATGTGTAGATATCGAACATTGTAGAGGGTGAAACATGCTCCTGTGTACCGTCCCCGGGTTGACTTAGCAACGATGGAAGAACACTACATCATCTCCAACTATCGTCTGAACCGTGCTACAATCAGGGACCTGTGTACCCAGTTGGAGTGTGATCTGCTGCCAGCCATTCAACAACCTACAAGCATTCCTCCAACTGTGCAGGTGCTATCCGGCCTCCACTTCTTGGCCAATGGCTCATTCCAGGGGTTGGTGGGAATAGCAACAGGTATGTCTCAACCAGTGTTCAGCAATGTGTTGAGGGATGTCTTGTCTGCCCTAATAAAACATGTGAAAAGCTACATTAAATTTCCCCATACTGTAGATTTAGCCAGTGTGAAGGCTGAATTCTATGCATGCAATGGGACATATCTCTTGTGTGATTGATGGCATCCACATTGCATTAATACCACCCAGAGATAATGAGCAAGTGTATAGCAACCGTAAGAGCTGTCAACCTATTAAGGTGCAGATGGTCTGCTTAGCAGACCAGTACATCTCCCAGGTGACTGCAAAGTTTTCTGGGTCTGTACATGATTCCTACATCCTCAGTAATGGCAGTGTCCCACGGTTGATACTCAGTCTGTATGTAACATATTGGATTGTAAATGTTTGTTTCCTGTTTCAGGTTATCCCAGTCTCTCCTGGCTGACACCAGTGAGGAATCCAAGAACCAGGGATGAAGAACAGGACAATGAGGCTCATGGGAGGACAAGAAGGGTGATAGAAAGGATATTCGGTCTGTTAAAGGCAAGGTTCAGATGTCTGCACATCTATAGGGGTTACCTGCAGTACTCACCACAAAAGGTGTGCCAGATTGTGGTGGCCTGCTACATGCTCCACAATCTGCCACTAAGGAGGAATACCCCATTGCTGGAGGAGGAAGGAGTTAGGGACAATCCAGTGAAAGAAGAAGGAGAAAATCTGAGTGACATAAGGACACAGCTCATCCAGTAGTACTTCAGCTAACATTCTGGTAGGTACATCTCTAAAGATACCAAGGGCCTCATTATGACCCTGGCGGGCGGCGGAGGCCGCCCGCCAGGATTCCGCCCTCCATTATACCGCTCCGCGGAGGGTATTATGAGTTTTTCCCTGGGCTGGCGGGCGGTCTCCAAAAGACCGCCCGCCAGCCCAGGGAAAAACTCCCTTCCCATGAGGATGCCGGCTCGTAATCGAGCCGGCGGAGTGGGAAGGTGCGACGGGTGCTACTGCACCCGTCGCGTATTTCACTGTCTGCTACGCAGACAGTGAAATACTAGCGGGGCCCTCTTACGGGGGCCCCTGCAGTGCCCATGCCATTGGCATGGGCACTGCAGGGGCCCCCAGGGGCCCCACGACAATCCCTACCGCCATCCTGTTCCTGGCGGGCGAGCCGCCAGGAACAGGATGGCGGTAGGGATTGTCAGAATCCCCTCGGCGGCGCAGCGAGCTGCGCCGCCTTGGAGGATTCTTACGGGCAGTGGAAAACCGGCGGGAGACCGCCGGTTTTCCCGTTCTGACCGCGGCCAAAGCGCTCCCGCCCCCGTTGGCCCCGGCGGTAGAGAACCGCCAGGGTCAGAATGAGGGCCCAAGTCTCATGTTAGAGTAAAAGTTGGGTGTATGTTGTTATCCATCTCTGGTATGAGTAGGGTTTGGTCTCAATTGGGTATCAGATGAGAGTATACAAGAAAGGTCTGTCAAGTAGGTCAACAGTCCCACTTTGAAGTAATCTAGTTCATCTGCCTGTGTTGCATATACTTCAGACATCCTATCTACTTATTTACACATTTGTGACTACTATATTCTGATGTCATATTATCATGTGCATAGGTTGCTGCTTATTATATCTTCAATTGATGCATATACTTGGCATCCAAAAGTGTGAGCTGTGTAGTTCAACTACAATGAGTGTGTATTATTCAGTTTATTACTGTAAGATGCATCAATAATTTTGTCTCATATTACTTGAACAGGATTGAGGTCATGTGTTTGATAGCATTGGATTGTCTTTCTATGCGTATATCTACTTTGTATTCGATTTAACCATCATAATCTGCAGGTACGTACTATTGACAACTGTGCTATTAATATGCGATGCACCTTCTTTGCTATTTATTGCAGAAGTTCTGTGAATGGTTTTTATCTACTCTTCCCTCTCTGCTACTTGTAGACACAGGGATGTGTGGCCACTGACTTTGCTGCAGACAATCGGATGTCAGGATGATACATTCACATCTTCAAGGTGTATTAATAGTCACTTTCTTTAACACGTCACAAACTGGTTGCACTATTTCAATAATTAAACACAAATCACCATAAATTGTGTGTAAGTGTATTTATTTTGAATAACAAAGGGAAGGACAGGTTGCAAAGAAGTGGGACCATGGTGTTCGAAGACATCAGTCTGTTAGACCAAGCAGTGGGTAGCACTGTATCCAAGTGGCATTTGAAAATGGGGCTATGGCAGCAGGGAGTCAAAAAGGTGTCTCAGTGGCACACAAGGGGGAGAGTTCTGGAGAGGCTCATTTCCAGGCAGTGGGGTTGGTCTTGGCTTCAGTCCCTGCAGAATGTCTGGCTCTGCAATCACGTTTGCATGGGGGTTCCTCAGCTACAGAGGGTGCTCAGTAGTAGCTTGTGAGTCATCAGGCATGGCCATCATCCAACTAGCTGCAGCAGATGTAGAGGGCTGGTCAGTATTGTGGCTAGTGGAAGGAGCCTGGTGGTGGGTGGAGGACTCACACAGGACTGTGATGAGCTTCTGCATCAAGCCTCTCATGGGGGCCATGGTGGCATTGAGAACATACCACTCCTGCATGGCCTCTTGGTGGTAACCCCTCTGCAGCCTCAGCTTTTCCTCCAACATGTTTAAAATCTGGCCCATCTTGTCCCAGGATGCTCCAGGACTTGTGCTATTGCCCAGCCTGTGGCCCCTAGATGCCCTTCCACTGGCCCTAGCCCCTGTGCCTGTATCTCCGGCACAGTGTGCCCACTCCCAGTTACACCAGGACCTCAATTGTGTTGTGTGGTGGGTGTTGACTCAGGTGTCTGTATAGGTGGGCACACTATGGATTGATGTGGCCTGGAGGCACTGGTTTGGGAGCATTGGGGGACATGGGTTATGGTGGCTGAGGTTGTGGGGGGCTCTATGGTGTCCTGGTTGAAGCTGGTGAAGGTGGACTGCCTAGAGAGACCGGACGGGCCAGGTAGGTCTTCCAGTTCCAGACATCCTGTGTAGCTGTCATCACTATGGTCTTCATCTGGTGGAGTACTGGCTTTACTTGGCACTGGTTGACTGATGACATTCTCAGTGGCATCTGTGGATAACAGGGATTGGTATTCACATCTACCTGATGTACTTAACAGGGGCTGCTAGGTAACTGCTATGTGGCATGCTTCAGTACCCAGGTGTAGTTATGAGAGGGGAATGTGCAATGTTAGGTGGCTAAAGGGTGATGCATTGTGGAAGTTGTAGTGGTTCATGCTGTACATGCATTAGGTGCATTTGGAAGTGCAGACTTTGGGATTGATATTAGTGGGGGTAGGGTGGGCATGCAGGGGATGAGGATGCATGCATTACAGATATACTTAATACAAGGGGATTATAGGTGACTTACCAGATTCCAGTCCTCTGGGGATTCCACTGCGACCTTCAGGATGCAGGATCACCAAGACCTTCGCCTCCCATGATGTGATCTCCAGGGGAGGAGGTGGGGGCCCACCGCCAGTCTTCATGAGGGCGATTTGGTGTCTGGACACCATGGACTGGACCTTCCCCCTCAGGTCGTTCCACCTCTTCCATATGTCCTCCCCTGTGTGTGGATGTCTTCTCACTGAGTCCCCCCATTGTCGATGATCCTCTGCCATAACTCTATCTTCTTTGCCATGGACATTTGCTGGACTTGTGCCCCGAACAGCTGTGGCTCTACCCTGATGATTTTGTCCACAATAATCCTTAATTTATCATCAGTGAAAA
Source organism: Pleurodeles waltl (assembly GCF_031143425.1). Lineage (NCBI taxonomy): Eukaryota > Metazoa > Chordata > Amphibia > Caudata > Salamandridae > Pleurodeles > Pleurodeles waltl. Next base: position 847,683,974 of record NC_090448.1, read on the forward strand.
GCGGGTGCTTTTGTCTGGACATGGTGAGTGTGATGTGTGTGTGAGTGAAAATTCTTTTAAATGAAGTGTGATGCATGAGAGGTGTGCAGGTGTCTGTGATGTCTGTGTGCAGTGCAATCTTCAGAGTGATCATGCAATGTATGGAAGTTGTTTGTCATAGCAAACGATTATGGGTTGTGTGTGTGTGTTTTATAGTGGTGTGTGTAGGTGGATGTAGTGTGTGTATGTGTTGTATTGGAGGTTCCATTTGGAATGCCACGGTCCAGACTGCCAATGGATTACCGCCACACTAAGACCGATGTGCTGATTTGTGCATCGTACTAAGGAGAGCAGCCTTTTTCTGACATGGCGGTGTGGGTGGTAGGACCACCTCTCTGCTGCCGTCGTTCAGCCTGGCGGTGTTGAATTTCTGGCTGTATTCCGGCAATTTTGTTTTTGTGAGTTGTAACAGGGTGGGTGGATTACGAACGCCACTCCGGTCTTTTGGCATCTACCAGCACAGCAGTCTTCAGGAAAGAAGGCCAAAGTTGTAATGAGGGCCAGTGTGTGCCTGATGCCCACACCTGAGGAGTATGCATCTTTCAACAATGAATTGCTAGAAATGGAGAAAGAATACATCATGCAAGTGAAAGCAGTAGATAAAATGGAACACCAGGGTGTGACTTATATTTCTAAATGAAAAGTTACAAGCAAAACTGGATTCATTAGAAAAGTCTGTTTCATGAACTGCAGGATTAGAGAAATGTTTAAGTCTATGCAAAAATTGTAGGGTGATTTTACATTGAAATTTAAATATTAAAGAAGGTTTGGTTAATGTTGCTGTGGGAAAAGTTGTTGATTTTAATAATTGTCCTAATAGGAATGAGGTTATGATTATATTTGATCAAATTGACAACGCAATGTAAATTAAAGAATCTACTGCATGCTTTTTTCTTTTGAAAGATTTATATGTTTTCAGGAAAGAAGGCCAAAGTTGTAATGAGGGCCAGTGTGTGCCTGATGCCCACACCTGAGGAGTATGCATCTTTCAACAATGAATTGCTAGAAATGGAGAAAGAATACATTATGCAAGTGAAAGCAGTAGATAAAATGGAACACCAGGGTGTGACTTATATTTCTAAATGAAAAGTTACAAGCACAACTGGATTCATTAGAAAAGTCTGTTTCATGAACTGCAGGATTAGAGAAATGTTTAAGTCTATGCAAAAATTGTAGGGTGATTTTGCATTGAAATTTAAATATTAAAGAAGGTTTGGTTAATGTTGCTGTGGGAAAAGTTGTTGATTTTAATAATTGTCCTAATAGGAATGAGGTTATGATTATATTTGATCAAATTGACAACGCAATGTAAATTAAAGAATCTACTGCATGCTTTTTTCTTTTGAAAGATTTATATGTTTGATGGAAACAGTTTCCAGTTTCTCTAGCATTTTCTCTCACTATTCATAAATCACAAGGCTTTAGTTTAGATGCAGCATTCATTAGTATTGGTAGTATAGTGTTTAAGGAAGGTATTTCATATGTAGCTTTTTTTCGAGTTAGTACATTGTCTGGTTTGTATCCAGTTGCATTTGATGAGACCAGTGTAAACGCAGGCTCAAGTAGTGTTAAAAAATACAACTGATTAAGAAATCTGTATGCTCCTCATTTAGGACAGTAACCACATTATGAGAAATGTTCCATCTGTCCAAAACTGAACGTTTTAAAGCAATGTAATGAGGTTGTTAGAAGGAAGGACATGAAAGAGAAGGAAGTTGTTAAGAAACAAAGAATTGAAAATGAGGGAGATATTGTTGGTTACAAATTGTCAAAGCCCTCTAATGTGAACTGCTATGCTAATGTTGTGGTAAACATGTTGCTTGCTTTACCTCGTGCTGTTGATGCAATGCAAGAGAAACAACAGAAGTTATTATGTTCTGCCCTGTGTGTTTTATTTAACAGTCTACATAGAGAGAGAACTCAAATACGTTCCCCATCAGTAATTCGAGCCACTTTAGATATATGTAGTGGATCTCTGAAGTTCACTCAAAATACTTAAGAGGATGCACAGGGACATTTAATGGTGATGTTTGATGTTTCAGAAGAAGAATAGATACCTGTTAATGAGTTATTTGGACTGTCTGCCAAAACACAGTTCCGAGCTATTTATCTTCTTAGAAGAGAAAATCTTGAAGCCTTGTTTTTCACAAAAACATGCCTTAAAGAGGTGTCAACCCCAAAAATTGTTATGTCCCTCCCTCCTTCCTACTCTATAGTGAGTTGTGATAGAAAATATAGAAGAGGAGGCGCTGTAGCCATGATTTTTAATGAAGAATTGTAGGGAATATTCACACCCATCGACATCGCGGAAAGCAAGAGCCTCCAATTTTCACTCAAGCTTTTCCCTACCTTCACCCTCCCGGGAAGCTTGATGTATCATCTCGCAGGGACTACCTCCCAGTTTGCTCATGTACTACCGGACAAAGTCACAGAATACAGTCTTCAGAAAGTTAACATCACACTGTTAGGGGACCTGAACTTACATTTCAAGGACAAATGCTGTGATACTGCCAAAATACTAGTTCAAGATCTAGTGGCTATACAATTAATGCCAATTATCAAGACACCAACAAACACTCAAGGTCACTCTCTCAACCCAGTCTTTACCAACATCATTATCATGGATACAGATGATGCAATCCCAATACCGTGGTTTGATCACTGCATAGTCCCCTTCTGGCTTGAAGTTTCCAGAACCATAGTCAAGCACCCCCCCCATCCCAAAGACACAGATGATCTTGGTCTCATCTCAGTGTCAGAGAATTTATAAACATACTTACTGATTCTGCCACCACAATGAATGGAGACGCTATGGAATGGTACAACAAAATAGAGAAATGGCTGACTAACCAATTGAATTCCCTTGTCCCCTGTAAACGTCATAAGTCCAATCAGCAAATGACTGCACTTCATGGTATATACCCAAGGTGACAGGACTAAAAAGAAAAACCAAAACAATGGAAAGCAACTGGAGAAAAGCATATGATGACATTAGCAAAGAAATATACAAGAAATCTATGAAACAATATTAACGAGCCATAAGACAGGCTAGAACTGCATACTTCAGTACAAAGATAGAGAATGCCCCTAACCCGCAAAAGGAACTGTTGAAGGTGATGAATAGCCTCAAGAAATCACCTACAAGCTGTACAGGCTCCCTAAACTCCGAAGAATGCTGTAATATGTTCACCAATTTCTTAGAGAACAAAGTTTACAAAATATTGAGCCTTCGACCAATAATCGCAAACTCTAATCTAATCCCACACCCAGGGTCATTAATCCTGTCCCCGTGATATACCCCATTAAAAATTGTTGTCCAGAGATTTTCATTTTTAATTTGTGTTTTTGGATCATTAGAGAACCAATTTGGCTTGGGTGGGCATTGCTGATCTGGGGCCAAATTTTCCTGGACAACATTTTTGAAAACAGTGGATGTGTTGCAGTGATGATATAATATTTCAAGAACCATGAGATCTATATACTTCATTTTGGTGTCAAATCATAGGTTTCTGGGGGACAAGTAGCCTCATAGAGACAGAAAAGAACTCCTTAGATCAACCCTTCCCCCATTTTACAAAATGCCAGCTCTATAATGATGTGTTTTAGCCATCATATTTGTAATTTATTTTAATATTGTTTTTGTTTGAAGTTTTCAATTTATTCAAATTCATAAACATGAGGGAAGCAGGAGATAGCAGAGGATCTTTACCTCTTGATAACTGTTGCTAACTACAAAATCTGAAGATGCCTTCAACAAAGAAAAATAAATGTGTCATGTGACAAACTAATCGGAAAGAAAAGCTAACATAAACTATGGCTGGACAGAAGAGAGTTTGTGATGCAGCAGAAATACGGCAAAACCAAGTTCACAAAAGATTGAAACTGATTGGTGAAGAGGATCAAATATTTTAGCATTGTAGCAACAAGTGCTACAAGTCGCATACAATAGAAAGAAGCCTGAAACATCACCAAAAAATAGAAGAAACAAGAGAATCACAAGAATCTGAGGGCCTCATTCTTGCGCCGCTTAGCTCTTCCCGACCACCACTATGTGTGCGCTGTATTTACATTTTTGATGCTAAAAATGTCCTGTGGAGGATTAGCACCAATGTTTTGGTGCTAATCTTGCAGAGTACATAGGGGCCCATTGAAAACAATGGTATGCCCCTTTTTAATGCCTGCTTTGTGCAAGCATTACAATAGCCGGAAAAAAGTAGTGAAGTGTAGTCTCTTAGATTCCACTATGCCATTTTTTGGTCCCTCTAGCATGGGAACGCCCCCCTTGCATATGTTGTGCCTGGCACAGGCATATTGTGATGCAAGGGTTTACAAATTGGCGCAATGTATTAATTGCGCCACTTTGTAAATATGGCCTGGCACATTTGGCCCTGGTAGGCCACATTAGCATCAGAAAAAATGACTCTAATATGGTGCAAGGAGGCGCTGGGCCCTCTTAAATTTGAGCCTGAGTCTTCTGAGAAAGCTACGACAACATAACCCAATGCCCATCTACTTAGAAGATCAATGGCTACCCATCGTTCACCTCCAACAGCTGATCAGAAAGCAGAGGATCTTCAATGTGTTATCTATGGTAATGACAGAACAAGGGCAAAAGGTATTGCTGAACGGACAAAGTGCAGAATATGTGAGTCTCAAAGGGCAAATATGTTTTTATCTGTAGGTAGTTTCTTTCAAGATGAAGTTTTCAGCTGAGTAGCTGATCTAAACAGCGAGGTGAATGTATTTGCAGCAGATTTGTATGTCCACCTAAACTACATGCATACATTTGAAAATTTTAATGTACCATCTGCTCCCAGCACCAACATAACAACCATCCTTCAGTTAAGTTTGCAGTCTTTGTAAAAGCAAATGAAGTTTTAAAGTCACTCTTGAGTGCTGGCTATGCTTTCACCCTCAGTGAGATCAGAGAAATAATGGTAAACATTGATGAAACTGTATTCATCCATAATAAAAAAAAGTCTGGTGAGAATGTACAATGACAGAATTTGATTTTGTCAGTCTAACAAAAAGAATAAGTCACTTACGGTGTTCTCAGCTGAATTGACTCCTGAAGTTCTTGCTGCCAAAATAAGAACACAGGATGCATTAAAATCAGAACCATTTTTAAGAAACGTCCTAATAAATTTAGATTTTGGACTTAATGACAAATTTTATGATGCCCCAGAGCTTCACAAATCATGGGAGTCAACAAAAATCCTGATGTTGTCTTAACATTTTTTACATAATTGTTTATTATCAGCAAAACAAAACTGTTACAAACTAAGGTTATTGAGTTCGGAACAGAAGCTGACCACATTGATGATGGATTTGAAGATATACGCAAATAAGTGGAATACAATTCCATAAACTGACAGGTTTAGACTGTGCAAATATACTGTATTTTCCAAATCACTTTTTATGAATTACATCACAGCAAAAAGAAAACTCTGCTACACAAGTTGACTGCTCACACAATCTATGACAAGTGCAAAAGTAGAGAGCTAATTGCTTCAATTAATCGGATTGGAGTATCAACAAGTTATGACATAGTACAGAACAGAAACATGTTAGCAGCTCATACTGTAAAAACTTGAGAATCCTACAGCACACCACTTGCACGTCACTTTACTAGGAAAGGATTTCCAATTGCTGCTCTTGATCATTTCGATTTTGAATACAGCCTGAAACAACTAGCATACATGATACTGCCATGGTGCTTTTTCAAGACTGTATCAATGAAGTAGCTGCTAGAAAAGAAGCTGTGCCAGCCGTGGGCATAAACACTACAAGCTATCAACATGTCTCTTCCTCCCTTAGGGATCGAGAAATGTTTTCACAAGTTGGAGGCCTTCTTGGGAGGTGGCAAATCTTTTTTATCCTGCTCTTGCCCTTGTCTTCTTTCTTCAGAAGACATCCTGGCTTTGAAAGTGTGTTCCTTTGGATGAAAGCCAAAAAATGATGGAGCTCAGTCTGTCTCAGAGAGATGTGAATGGCAGAAAATTTATTTAGGGTTTGGTTTGCAATATGTATGGGTGGGGACTTAGGGCCATATTTATACTTTTTTTTTACGCAAAACTGCGGCGGCGCAGTTTTGCGTCAAAAATATTACCGCTGGCTAATGCCATTTTGGTGCGCCGTGCGGGCGTCATATTTATACTTTGACGCACGGCGGCGCAAACCACAGGTGGGAGTCATTATTTTTGACGCACACCGCCGCGTCAAGTCGTAAAGCAAAATGACGTTAACGCGGCAGAAATGACTGTGGGTCGATTTACGACCCCGCAAGCCGGATATGCGCCGTTTTTTTACGGAATAGTGACAAAAAATCCCGCAAACACTGCCATTTCAACAGAGGAGAGCCAAAATGGATCCCAGATGCCACTACAGACCCCAGGAAGATGACAGCAGACCAGGAACCAGCCAGGAGGACCCACACAAAAACCAGGACACTTTTAAGAAGAAAAGAAAGTGTCACTTTAGTGCAGAGGAACAGGAAATTCTGGTTAAAGAGGTGACGGAACACCAGCACCAACTGTTTGTCACCTCAAAGTTGCCAATCAGTAGGAGAGAGGCTATATGGCAACAAATTGTCGACAAGATTAACAGTGTGGCAGAAGTATGCAGAACAGTCATCGAGTGCAAGAAACGCTGGCATGACTGCAAGCGCAGGACCAAGGAAAAGATGGCCAGTAGCAGGAAGGCAGCCCTGCAGACTGGAGGGGGGAGTCCAGCACACGAGGAGGCCCTGGACCACATGGAGGAGATGGTCGCAGCCATCATCACTGAGGAGATCGTCACAGGGATTCAAGGACAGGACAGCGCAGACTACCAGGAGACAACGCACATGCAGGGTAAGTCGCATGGGGAATTAAAATGCAATAATGTCATCTACAACCGGGGGAGGGATACCGACCACAAAATGCATGGAAGTCATCTTATACATGGAGCGGCATGGGTAAAGGGGCACGGCAGGGGGGCATGGCCCGTTCTGAGAAGACCTGGGGCACACCATTACACAACACCAACAACAGTCCCATGGGGGCATGCTGTCATGTCAGCGATGGAGCAAAGGGAAATCCACGCCAGGAGGGAAGGCCACAAGGTCAAACTGACATCCCAGCACACGTCAGCTACCATACCCCTACATTAACTAGGGCCCTCTTAACAACCTCTAGCCATACCGACTACTGGAATGTAACTGCGACAACAGTTGCCACTACCACCTCCGCTCTGTGTGCAGCTCAAGTAGCCAATGGCAGTAACATCCCCATGGATCATACACACCTAAATTAGGGAGTGAGGATGACAACTTCAACAATCCCCAGAAACAAGACAAAGGCCCCAGTACTCTCAAATGTCAATGCCCATAGTTGTCGTAAACATCAGCCAATGTAAACAACAATAGGAGCTACACAGCACTAAGGACACACCCATGCTGCATATGTCAGGGTCCATCCTGTGCCTGGGTAACAGTGCAACATCCCAAATGTCATACTGCACAGACAACAGCATTGAGGGGGCGACACATGTAACTGGTCACTGACATACACCTGCACAGTCAGAGGAGGAAATAGGACACTTATACGATTATCAGGGCAATCCAATGTCACACACATTCGCCAACATCAGCAGTACACATTACCAATGTCAACATCTATATCAGATCATAACATTGCCATGCATAGGATATGCCACATGTCAAATACATTTAAGTGGATGTGAAAGATCAGAGATTGGGACAGGTCCAGATTGTTAAGTGTTCTGCCAGGGCCATCAGAACACCCACAGCCAGTAAAAGGTCTCACCATGAGAATGGATGTAGACGGAGGCTTGAGGAGGACAAGAAGGTGGCAATTCTCTATTTGGCCTAAACCAACACCTAGAGGCTATGATGCTGACAGGTCTAATAACTCAATAACATACATGTGACATGCAGGTGGGCCATAGGCTTGGAAGAATGCCCATCTGAAGGACTGGAGCAATTAACACAAAACAAGATCACAAAGTGAATTCATCAAAAGGCAGGCACGTCACATCAAAATTGCCACAACACAGACACAATTGTACCCTGTTTCATTGCAGAGGAAGATGGATCTCCTGCGGATATGCCTGTCCCAGATTTCCCTGATGACATGGATGACGAGCCGATAAACATTCCCCAGCAGACTATCCAAAAGGTCCTTGAAAACCTCCAGACCCCACCTTCAGTCACAAGGAGGGGCACAGAACAAGCAGCCATCGCAGAGGATCCACCCACCACCCCAATTGTAAGACCTGCCAGCTCCAATACAGCTGAGGACTCAGATGACACTGGCACCAGCTTTGAGAGAACTGTAGTTGGAGTACAGCGGGAGCTGGCCAAGGAGGTGCGGGTGGGGATGCAAACTATGTCAGCCAGCCTTGAGGGGATGCGTTCGTGCATGATGTCATCTGCAGATCAGGCAGCAGCTATGCAAGCCCTGACATCTAACTTGCAGGAACTGCAGAAAACCCAGAAGGAAATCAGCACTCCTGTAATACAGTTGACCCAACACCTACAACAGCAATCCAGTCAACGCGTGCACAAATGCAACATTGAACCCCTCAGGGCCGACCTGGCTGCCTACCATCGTGATGTGGCTGCTATTCTCAAGAACCAGCAGATACTCCTTGCTGCAGTACTGCCCTTAAGACCTTCACAGGGAGCAGCGACCGGGATGTCCGACTCCACGTCTTCTAACATTGAGGTGTGTGTTGCCCCTTCACAACCAACAACAACAAGGACAGAGGAGGCAACACGCACATCAGAAGAAGAAGACATGGAACAGATCACAGTCACAAGGAAAATGAACCGGAAGCACTAGTTCCTGCCACATGTCCAACATTTACCAAGGTCCTGCGCTTTGTAACTTGCCAGTCTTGCAACAACTGTACTCAAGAACTGTTCTGCAAACCACTGTATATCTTGTCACCCAGCCCAGTGATTGTCTCTCTCCTACTCACTGGCAAATTCTGTCCCTCTGCACTGTCTGAAACAGCAACCCCAGCATGTCAAAAGCATTTTGGTAACCCCTTGTGTTGGATCACAATGTAAGATGTCACTATAATGGACTCACAATCATGGACAATGTACAGATAGCACTACAGCACTTTTCAATAAATAGCACTTACACAACAAATCTGTCTCTGGGTAATGTGACTTATCAACTGTGCAGTAGATAACTGTAATGTGCCTACTGTCAAATTACGTAGCTTGTCAATACAACTGTCCTGATAATATGTAGTCCGAGAATTCTGGACAGTGCCCATGATTGCATCTTTCTCTGCCCATCCTGAGGGACAAATCGGATGAAGTGAGGAATCATACACCATCATGCTGTGTTGGACAGAAGAATGCTTCCTCAGGGGATAACTAAGTCATCAAAAAGTGGCAGCAAAATGTTGTCAACATGCAAATATAACACAAATAACATGGCACACTAATCTAAGCAAACACTACAAAAACTGCATAAGTGAAGGTGTCTGAGTTTACATACAGATAGGTAATCATGCTGAACTGTGTCACAATTGATGTATGAGAGTCATGAAGACAAGAATACAAGAGTGCCAATGAGAACTCATCTTATAAGGGTGTCCATGATCATCACACTGCAGTCAGACCCAAAACTGTTTCCCCAATACCAAGTCTGGAAGCACTGTTTGTGACTTTCAAAACACACTTATCAACAGAAACACATTGTCATCCATATTAACTGTGATTGTTGGTTGCAACGAAGGGTCGACACTTTGCAAGGTAGCTCTGGGCTAGCTGCCAATCGTACAGCTCAGTTGGGATTTGTTTGTAGCATAGGACACAAATGTAATAGTACAAAATGTATGTACACTGAATCCAAACCCATGATCAAGTACCATTCAACACATACTATTAACGGTTAACCAAATATTTATTAGATGCTAATCACAATAGAGGAAACTGAGGGAAAAATCTTACCTACCCTAATCTACCCTGACTACTCATAACCCACAACTGTCTCTAACTAACCTAAGCTACACTTACTTATCACATGCAACGAAACGTTCTAAACATCTACCCCCCAGCCCCCTTATGAGACGGGACACTTTGAGGACAACACATACTAACCTAAACACATACTATACTATCCTAAACAAATATATATATATATTTTTTATTTTTATTTAAACACACAAGAACCCCAACATAGCCCGTCACCCACCCACCCACACACTTAATAAGTAAAAATAGAAAGAATCTGGACCACCCACCCACTAACACTAACTAAACTAACAGCCTATACTAACCTAACACTAAGCCCCCTAAGCCCACTAACTATAAGAACAAGGAAAGAGGAGGGAGGGGAGGGAATCATGTCCATCAAAAAATGTCTAGAGGTTGGCCCTCCGGAGGGTCCTCTTAATAGACTTAACACGCCGGTTAATGTGGCGCATATCCCGGCTCAGGTGGCTCAACTTGCGCAGCACACGGTCCATCTTACGTTCCATGTTGTGGAAGGCTGCAGCGTCAACAGATGGAGTTGTGGCAGTCTGGGTACCGGTGGAGGAGGTCTGTGTGTGTGTGGTGCCAGGCCTAGTGGGCTGTCCTGCACCGGTGGCAATGCTGGGGCCTGGAAGTCCAGCAGATGTAGGACCAACAGTCCCAGCTGTGGGTGAGGCCACCTGGTTGGGATTGGTGGTTGTGCTGGTAGTGGCTGTGGTGGGCAAAGTAGGGCCACCCTGTGGGAAGGCTCTCCATGCCCCGGAGGCCTGTTCATGGCGATATCGCCGGGCCATCCTCCTGAACCCCGACTCCACCAGCAGGATGTGCTGGTATCTCATGGCCCGTTGCTCGAATTCACGGACCTGGTCTGGAGTCATGTTTGCAGCTGTGAAGACAAATGCAGATGTTCTACATTAGTAACTGCATTGTGTGAAATGGTACAAGAAGTTAATCAGACAATACATCTAGTGTACTTGTAACAGCTCATATCACAATACAGATCATTGAATGTCCCTGAGCAAGTACATGGCAGGTCAGCCTACAAAGGTCACATCACACATCGCACATCCATAACCTACAAGATGGGTAACAACTGGCTTTGACTTGCAATCTGAGTTCTGGCAGTTATCAGCTAAGAATCATGCTGCATATCCTCCGCCAAGACCTGGGCTACAAATGTCAGTGTGCGGAAAGCAAAACTAAAGCCACATGGTCTGCAAGTTGTAACTGGACTTGCCAGTATAGTACCAAGTGCCAAACCTGAGTGTGTATACTAGGTTGAAACCAAACCGTCACTTATTCACATGTATGTGTAACATACTAGTAGCATCAGTACTAGGTACCCCATTCACAAACCCATGCCCGTGTTTGAGGGTGGGGGGGTGGATAAACAACTATCAATTTCCAACAACTTGTACACCGAGGAGTGTATAGAAAACTCCACACGTGTTTGTCTCTACACACACACCACAGATAAGGTCTATCAACAATTAGGAGTCAGTAAACCCTAGAGCAATCATAGGGCCACACATGTCAGGAAATGCCGAACTTGGTACACAACATATACTTCCAGTAAGGCCTGACTTACATCAGACACAGAGTTGCAAAAACACCCCCATGATCATGAATTGCATGCACACCTAGGCCATTGCACTCAAGTTCCACATACTTGTAGCACTACATGTGGAAGTACATGCTGCTAGGAGGTTCTACCTACTGTTTCATAATTTTGTAGGTAAATAGGGAAGCAAATGTCTATTGGAAAGCAATTTTCTGTACCAATCTTGGAGAATGTGGGTCTGACAGGCTGACTAAATCGTAGCTGACTTCCAGTGCGACTCTTGTTGATACAAGCGTCATCCACATGACTAACCCCTGTACTCAGAGTGGGGCTTACAGGAATGGCCTACAATCCCTACATAATACCATTGGATACGCATTGGCCAACTCAAAACATGTGAGAAACTGAATTCCCACTCATGGAACAAGAGAAAAGCTTGCCCAACGCATCACACCTTGCTATGCGTTCAACACACACGAGTCCATAACCAGCAAACACAACACATAAGAGACTTATCAACACTTACTGGAGTGGTCGGGGTCCTCAAATGTCGCCACCTCTCCCACAGTGTAGGGTGCCGGTCCACCTGTAAGGTATGGAAGGAAGAAATGTGCTCATAATCTGTGCACAGCGCAACCATTTCATAAACATATACAATGTGTAGGCTGAACAAGGAAACGGCAGCCATTCAGACATGATGGTAGTGCATCTGATATATCAGGGCCAACTTGTACATAGCATGGGTCTCCTGTGACAGTTACACACATATCTGCACACATACATAGGCCCTAACTATCATGTGGTTGCAAACATGCCTCGTAATTGGTGAGCAGAATAAAATTTGGAGTGTAATCGTCTCATCATGTGGATCCAAGAGAGACATCCAAAGCCTGGTTACTTGAGGACTGCATTAACAGTCAAACATGCCTTGTGGCCATGACACATTAATGACACATAGGCCCTCAATCCAACCCTGGCGGTCTATGACCGCCAGGGTGGAGGTCAACGGAAGCACCGCCAACAGGCTGGCGGTGCTTCCGGGGGCATTCTGACCGCGGAGGTAAAGCCGCGGTCAGAAAAGGGAAGCCGGCGGTTTCCCGCCGGCTTCCCGCTGCCCCAGGGAATCCTCCACGGCGGCGCAGCAAGCAGCGCCGCCATGGGGATTCCGACCCCCTTCCCGCCAACCTGGTTCTGGCAGTTTTCACTGCCAGAACCTGGCTGGCGGGAACGGGTGTCGTGGGGCCCCTGGGAGCCACTGGCATGGGCACTGCAGGGGCCCCCTAACAGGGCCCCACATTGATTTTCAGTGTCTGCGTGGCAGACACTGAAAATCGCGACAGGTGCAACTGCACCCGTCGCACACCAGCAACTCCGCCGGCTCCATTCGGAGCCGGCATCCTTGTTGCTGGTGCTTTCCCGGTGGGCGGGCGGGCGGCCTTTTGGCGGTCGCCCGCCCAGCGGGAAAGCCAGAATTACCGCGGCAGTCATTTGACCGCGCAGCGGTATTCTGCCGGGGGAACTTTGGCGGGCGGCCTCCGCCGCCCGCCGAAGTTAGAATGACCCCCTTAGTTACAATGTACAGAGGGAGGGGCAGGGACTTTTGTAAGCCCCCGTGTTGTTACATTTAATTCAATTGATGTGGCCCAGCTATGGTGATTTGCACCAACCATGGAGATGTGAAGCCATGTGCATACACTTGGACTGCCATCCATATTTGGAATGTGGCACAACTAACTCCAACAAACATTCTAAGATGTTAGCTGAGGGCACATTACACCTTTTCACGATGTTTTCAAATCTAGATCTGACATGTATCCAAAAAGATCAAGGAACACAATAATCCCAAACATTCATAGTACTTCCGTGAACGCTTTCCTTCCACACTCACCAGACTCACATGAGACATATGTCTGAGACACTTTGCTATTATCAATTGACGTGAAGGCAGCACTCATTTTCAGCATCATGTAGTGATTTTAAAGTCAGTCTAGCTATTGCCTCAACACAGTTAGCCAATATGTTGGTACATCTTTACTTCTCTGTCAATAGTACCCTATATAGACATGATTGGCTCCTATTTTGTTTGATTTTCTGACAAAAAGGCCGCACCAATTTACTTCATGGAAAACTATCCTGTAAGTTTGCTGAGCACATGCTACCTGACAGCTAGCAATTGTGATACTTGCCATAGTGCATCAATTATCCCTTTATGTTTCCCCAGCATTACACACAGTCAGCAAGTTAGCTGACAGACATTGTACAAATCCTCTTATGTCACTACAGAGCATTTAATCGTGCACATTTACATGATTAGTACTCACCAACAGTGCCACCAATCATGATTCCCAGGTGGTCCAAGAGATCCTGCTCCCTGGTGATGAGGTCAGCCCACCGGTGCTTCAGCTGGTGGTCACTCCTCTGGCTGGCATACACACGCTGCAGGTGATGCAGCACCTTTCCCCACCGGATTCTGCGTGCCTCTGTTGGATACCCCTGTATCACCCTGCCCCCTGCCTGGATCATGAGTGGCAAGAAATGGCACACAAACCAGATGAACCCCCCCAACTCCTCTTCACCCATCCTGCCAAGACGTGGCCAGCAGACATACTTGAAAAGTGAAAGGAAATAGGGGTAAAAGAAATAGAAAGGGGAAAAGGGGGAAAGTAGGGGTACAAATACAGATGAAAAGTAAACTTAACCACTAAAAGAGCCCAACTATCCCCAAACTAACACTACCCACAACAGACTCCCACAAACAACAAAAACACAAGATAAATGGTCAAATTTAGACAAAACACAGTAGTACAGTAGCAACAATATTTATTTCACAAATGGACTTTACAGATAGCACACAGGACAAAAAAGCACAAAATCTCAGGACACCACTCTCTACACAGCCACACAGTCTAGAAGGATCATAGACTGCAAAGTGAAAGTACACCCACACTGTACATGATCTGTAAACAGTATATCCTATTACATCATTTCCTGTATGAAAAGTCCCGCCTTTTTCGCGTTATGCGTCATTTTTAGTCTACCAAAACTGTATTTGCGTCATTTTTTTTTTGACGCACAGGAGTGAAAATTAGCCCGCATCCACATAATAGTACATGGCCTGTACAAATATCTGGATGCAGGCTAATTTTCACTCCTGTGCGTCAAAAAAAATTACGCAAATACAGTTTTGGTAGACAAAAAATGACGCATAACGCTAGGAACGTCAACATTTCAGTGCATTAACTGGTTTTGTGCAATTTTTCTTGTTTTTTTGTTATGTTACATTTGGGACACATCAGAGATAGGCTGATTGAAGACACTATGGTGTTGATGGTGTATGTTCACATGTGTGACATCATACTGCAGCGGACCATGATCCGCTACTCCCTTCACAGTATTTTTACGGTTGGCTGACACAATAGTTGGTCATAAGTGTGGCCTACATATATGTGTTGCACAAACTGTGCATGTTTGGCATAGGGAGATGATAGCAATGTGACACACATATGTACAATACCTGAAATGCCTTTGGCTCAAAGTGTGTTCTTTTGCAACTAATGTATTTGTTGACCAAGTGTGTGTGTATCACATGAAGCATATATGTACATATGCTTGTATGAATGTGACGTCCATGTGTCCAATCCTTAGATGCAAGTCATTGTGGAAATGAGAGAGGGCACGTGTTAGTCATACATGTAGCAACATCCGTAAAGTGGACTTCCAAGATTTAGGGTCACGTAGACACCACATGTGACATAGCATGCACCAGATAGATGGCAGACGCTTGTTCATGTCAATGGTCCACATTTTCTACATCCTATGTCCTAGAGTATTGGTAACAGCTTCCTAGGCACTAGTTGGTGAATCCCACAGTGAGTCATACACATGCATTGAGGAAGTGGGTACCATGTTGTTTGCACAGACAGACAAGGGTGAATCTCAAATGTAGGATGACACCACAGTTGAATCCATAGAAGTGAGCCCCAACTATCAAGTGGCTATGGTGGACCAGCATACAAGACAGCACGTGTCCACATATTTCCAGTGATCAATTGCACATAGTTGTCTTGTTCATGTGTGTGGTCCAATGATGATCCTGTATATTTTTGGGGTGTAATTTGTCACAGTTCGGTCCAGGACTCATCATGAGTCAGTGGCAGCTATTCCTGTATCTACCGAGTATCCTTGGTTGATCAATGTGACTAAAGTGGATGTGGACATGTGAACCTACATGGGGATGGTCCCAATCTGCCACTAAAGATGTGTAATGAGACAGTCAACAGGGCAACCTTGGTGTGCTGAGTGAGATAATGTCTCAGGTGTCATGTTCCAGCAGGTGTCATTACAGCATTTGTACACAGGTTAGCCTCTGCAATTCCCACTGCATCTGGGAACATCATAGCCCCTGTGCTGATTATTCTTGCAGCTATTCACCACACACGGCCCATCACTATGTTGTGAGCACTGTGATTCTGTGAGTGAACTGTCATGGTCCTGACATGTGTGGATTTTTCATGGACATTATCAGAGGTTGCTGGTTGTGCTGAAAGCCCCGTACCCAGTCCCTGCCTACGGCCCTGGGACACTGTCATACTTTGTCATTCATGCATAAATGCGACCCAGACAAGGGATGGGCCATGAATTTTGCTTTTCCCAGAGGATTTAACTCAAATGGTATAGTTAAAAGGCAGATGATGCTATCCAATGTATTTGTGTATGCATTGAAGAAGCCCATGCCCTATACCCCCTGATGAATGAGAGGTTTGCTAACGCAAGTGTGGTACATATGTAGACACAGGGATACTTTAGTGTGACGCACAGACAGATGCCAGTCAGGCAGACAGAATGCAGGGTGAATAAGGATCCAGCAATTTGACAAGTTACATAATCAGTGGTCTGACTCAGACTGTTTGGAGGACAAACTAGAGAGTTGACATGTCAAACTGTGTATGTCCTGTGTTTTTGAAGGTGACAAATGAACCCAAGGGCTGTGTTGAACAGTTTAATTAGTATCAATGCTTAATGGTGTAGTTGACTAAATGGCAACTCCTATGCTATTCCAGGCATCAGCAGGGGCAGTACTTTTTGAAATGGGTGGTGTGCATGGAGGTGATCACAGGTGTGGGCTGCATCTGTTTCTCACCAGTCCTGTAGGTGAGACTTGCATTCTAAGGGCCAACAGACATTTTCACATGGGAAGCAATCTACAGGTGCTAACAGGGCTTTGAAACTAGAAGACAGTGTATAAATTAACCTGACGTCCATGCAGTCAGATGTTCTATGACAATGGCATACAATAGGAAAGGGTGTAGCACACTGGATTGCTAATGTTGGTCTGTGTGTGTAGAGGAGGGAATATCAGGGTACACATCTTAGTATTCCAGGGACCTCTTCCGACAGGTGGGTTGTGACCAGGTGCATGGGTGTGTCAGGAGTTAGGAAATGGGCTGACATGTACATGGAATGTCATGTGTGCAATGCTGCTCAAATGTGTGGCACTTGCGCTGTCTATGTTCTGCTTTTATGTTCACAGATAGTCCTTGCAAATATTGGATGCAGTTGGACTTACTGCTGTCAAGGGTCTGGTCAGACATTCCTGTTACTGATGCAAAAGCACATTGACTGCCTCATGTATGAGGCTTGTTTTCCCCTTATTGAGTGATGGTGTCTTAGTTGTGTGCCATATGCTGCGTTGGACCTTGATTTCAACATGTATGTGTGAAATAGTTGTGGTCCTCTGCTATTGGCCTTCAAAGGAGAAATGTACATGATATATGTCATTAACAGTGTGTGTGTATATGACCATTGTATGTTAGGCATCACATTAGCTCTGGGATGTTCAGTGTCCTAATCAGTATCTCAGCAATGCTCCATGAGGCAACACTCTTATTCTGATAAGTAGAGATGAAGGTGTGCAAAAATGAATAGCCAAACCATGATATGGTGATTATTATAGGTGTTTATTTAAATTAGTTAACTAAAGTGGTGAAGGTGATTATATTCAAAAGAAATTGTTGACGATCTGTTGCCGCCTGCGTACACCAGCGGCTGTGTTCTATAGTTCCCCCTCATGTTGCAGGCCAGCATCCTCCTCTTCCTCCTCTTCAGGCATGTGTGGCTCTGGTTCCATGAGGGGAATGTTCCTTTTGATGCAAATGTTGTGCAATATTGCACATGTTAGGATGATCCTACAGACCATCTCCGGCGAATATAGGAGGCTACCACCAGTGATGTCGAGGCACCGGAACCTTGACTTGAGGATGCCAAAGGTCCTCTCGACAATGCTGCGTGTCCTCCTATGTGCGTCGTTGTAGGCGCGCTCTGCAGCAGTACTCGGGTTGCCAAATGGTGTCATAATCCATGGCTGGATGCCATACCCCTGATCAGCTGCAAGAGAAAATGATTGGGATCATATTGATGTAGCTGGCCCTATTGAAATGACCTTTCATGGCAGTAGTTGTCTTGTGTTGTTTGTGACTCTTTTGTGTTATAATGTAGCATCCTAGGCTTGTAGGATTTACCATCTGCATTGTGTTGTTTCCTTGGCTGAATGAGTGTTTGGCTGCTAACCGGTTGTCAGCAGTATGTTTTGGGATTTGCAGTACAGTGTGTCCTCCCTAGCATTGTGACTTGTGATACAGGTGTCCTTGTGTCTTCACTGGGGGTGAGATGAGGGCAGCCCCAATGTTAGCCGATGAAGGGAGCAGGCCTCAAAGTAGTGTAAAAACGAATTTAGGAGTTTTACACTACCAGGACATGTAAACTACACAGGTACATGTCCTGCCTTTCACCCACACAGCACCCTGCTCTAGGGGTTACGTAGGGCACACATTAGAGGTGACTTATATGTGGAGAAAGGGGAGGTTTAGGCTTGGCAAGTACTTTTAAATGCCAAGTCGAGGTGACAGTGAAACTGCACACCCAGGCCTTGCAATGGCAGGCCTGAGACAGGGTAAAGGGGCTACTTAAGTGGGTGACACAACCACTGCCAAGCTACCAGAGGGTGGGCACAGGATAATTTGGATTGTGTGTGACTTACCCTGACTAGAGTGAGGGTTCTTGCTTGGACAGGGGGTATCCTGACTGCCAACCAAAAACCCCATTTCTAACACCCAACATAGCCCCCGACCCACCCACCCACACACTTAAACAGTAAAAATAGAAATAATCAGGACTAGCCCACCCACTAACACTAACTAAACTAACAGCCTATACTAACCTAACACTAAGCCCCCTAAGCCCACTAAGTATGAGAACAAGGAAAGAGGAGGGAGGGAAGGGAATCATGTCCATATCAAAAAGTCTAGAGGTTGGCCCTCCGGAGGGTCCGCTTTATGGAACGCACACGCCTGTTCATATGTCGAACATCCCGCTGCAGGTGACTGATTTTCCGTAACACACGGTCCATTTTACGTTCCATTGCCTGAAAAGCTGCAGGGTCAACTGTAGCAGCTGGGGCAGTCTGGGTACCGGCGGAGGATGTGTGTGGGCGTGTAGAGCCAATGCCTGTGGGCTGCCCTGAAGGTGTTCCACTGCTGGGGCCTGGAGCAACTGCAGACATTGGGACAACAGTCCCAGCAGAGGGTGGTGCAGCCTGGGCAGAAGTGGTGGTTGTGCTGGTGGTGGCTGTGGTGGGCAAAGTAGGGCCACCCTGTGGGAAAGCCCTCCATGCTCCGGAGGCCCATTCATTCTGGTATCTTCGGGCCATCCGTTGGAATCCCGACTCTACCAGCAGGATATGTTGGTACCTCATAGCCCGCCTTTGGAACTCACGGACCTGGATGGGTGTCATGTTCGCAGCTGTGAAGACAAAGGCAAACAATTTACATTAGGAACTGCATTGTGTGAAATCGCACAAGAAGTACATCAGACAGTACATCTACTGTACTTGTAACATCTCATATCACCATACAGATCATTGAATGTCCCTGAGGAATTACATGGCAGGCCAGCCTACAAAAGTCATATCACACATAGCACATCCAAACCCTACAAGATGGGTAACAACTGGCATCAACTTGGCATCTGAGTTCTGACAGTTGTCAGCTAACAATCATGCTGCACATCCTCCGCCAATGCCTGGGCTACAGATGTCAGTGTACGGGATGGAAATCTAAAGCCACATGATATGCAAGTTGTAATTGGACTTGCTAGTATAGTACTCATGTGCCATACCTGAGTGTGTATACTAGGTTCCGACCAAACATTCACTTATTCACATGTATGTGTAACATACTGGTAGCATCAGTCCTAGGTATCCTATTCACAAACCCATGCCTGTGTTTGAGGGTGGGGTGGTGGAGAAACAACAATCAATTCCAAACAACATGGACACCCAGGAGTCTATAGAAAGCTAGACATGTGTTTGGTTCTACACACACACAACAGGTAAGGTCTATCAACAAATAGGAGACAGCAAACCCTTAACCAATCCTAGCACCGCACATGTCAGGAAATGCAGACCTTTGTCCACATCATATACTTCCAGTAAGGCATGACTTATAACAGACACAGAGTTGCAAGAACACCCATGATCATGATTTGCATGCACACGTAGGCCATTGCACTCAAGTGCCACATACTTGTAGCACTACATGTGGAACTACATGCCGCTAGGAAGTTCTACCTACATTTTAATAAGTACTTAGGTGAATAGGGAAGCAGAAGTCTGTTGGAAACCGATTTGCAGTCCCAATCTGGGAGAATGTGGGTCTGACAGGCAGACTAAATCTGAGATGAGTTCCAGTGCGACTCATGTTGATACAAATGTTATCCACATGACTCACCCCAGTTCTCATTGCGGGACCTACAGGAATGACCTACAATCCCTAGATTATACAATAGGATAAGCATTGGCCAACTCAAAAATGGTGAGAAACTGAAATCCCACTCATGGAACAAGACAAATGATTGGCCAGCGCATCACACCTTGCTATGTGTTCAACACACAGGAGTCCATCACACATCACCAGCAAACACAACACATAACAGACATATCAACACTTACTGGAGTGGTCGGGGTCCTCAAATGTAGCCACCTCTCCCACAGTGTAGGGTGCCGGTCCACCTGTAAGGCATGGAAGGAAGAAATTTGCTCAGAATCTTTGCACTGACCAACAATTCCAAAGACAAAAACAATGTGTAAGATTGCATAAGTAATGAAAGCCATTCAGACATGATGATACTGCATCTGATATATCACAGCTAACATGTACATAGCATGGGTCTCCTGTGACAATTACAAACATATGCAGCGGCCCTAACTATCATGTGGTGGCAAACATGCTCCTCCATTAGTGAGCAGAAATAATAATGGTGTGTAATCGTCTCATCATGTGCATCCAAGAGAGACATCCAAACCCTGGTTACTTGAGGACTGCATTACCAGTCAAACAGCCTATGTGGCCATGACACATTTATGACACATAGGTACAATGTACAGAGGGGCAGGGACTTTTGTAAGCCCTCATGTTGTTACAGTTTCTTCATTTGATGCGGCCCAGAAATGGTGATTTGCAACAAACATAGAGATATGAACCCATGTGCATACCTTTGGACTGCCATCCCTAATCGGAATGTGGCACAACAAACTCCAAATACCAGTTAAAGATGTCAGCTGAGGGCACCTTGCACCTTTTCCCAATGTTTTCAAATCCAGATCTGACATGTATCCTAAAAGATGAAGGACCACAATAATCCCTAACATTCATAGAACTTCCAAAAATGCTTTCCTTACACACTCACCAGACACACATGAGACACATGTCTGGGCCACATTGCTATCATCAATTGATATGAAGCCAGCACTCATTTTCTGCATCATGTAGTATTTCTAAAGTCAGTCTAGCTATTGCGTCAACAAAGGTTGCCAATATTTTAGTAAATCTATACTTCACTGGCAAATGTAACCTTCATAGACCTGATTGGCTCCTATTTTGTGTTGCTGTCTGACACAAAGGCGGCACCAAATTACATTAAGCAAAAGTATTCTGTAAGTTTGCAGAGCACGTGCTTCCTGACAGCTTGCAATTGTGGTCCTTCACATAGTCCATCAATGACCTTGTATGTTTCCGCAGCATTCCACCCAGTCAGCAACTTAGCAGGCAGATATTGTACAAATCACCTGATGTCACTACAGAGCTTTTAATTGTGCACATTTACATGATTTGTACTCACAAACAGGGCCACCAATCACTATTCCCAGGTGGTCCAGCAGATCTTGCTCCCTGGTGATAAGGTCAGCCCAGCGGTGCTTCAGCTGGTGGGCATTCCTCTGTCTCCCATACACGTGCTACAAGTGATGGAGCACCTTTCCCCAGCAGATTCTTCGTACCTCAGTGTGATACCCCTGTATCACCCTTCCCCCTGCCTCGATCATGAGTGGGAGGAATGTTTGGCATCAGGAGAGGATACCAAGGTGACGCACATGAGTACAATACCTCAATGCCTATGGCTCAATGTGTGTGCAGTGGCTACTAATGTAGTTGTTGACCCAGTGTGGGTGCATCACAAGATATATTATTGCAAATATGCTTGTATGAATGTGAAGTCAATTTGTCCACACCTTAGATGCAAGTCATTGTGGAAATGAGAGAGGACATGAGTTAGTCATACATGTAGCAACATCCGTTGTGTGCACTTCCAAGATTGTGGGTAACATAGACACCACAAATGACAAAGCATGCACCAGATAAATGGCAGATGCTTGTTCATGTCAATGGTCCACAATTTGGCAATCCCATGTCCTAGATTTTTGGTAACTGCTTCCTAGGCACTTGTTGGTAAACCCACAGTGTGTCAGGCACATGCATAGACGAAGTTGGTACCATGTAATTGGCCCAGACAGCCAAAGGTGAACCACAAATGTAATATGACGCCACAGTTGAGGTCATATAACTGAGCCACAACTCTCCAGTGGCTGTGGTGAACCAGAAGACGAGGCAGCACATGTCCACATTTTTCCAGTGATCAATTGCACAGAGGTGTCTTGTTCATGTGTGTGGTCCAATGTTGATCCTGTATATTTTTTGGGGTGTATGTTGTCACAGTTATGTCCAGGTCTCATCGTGAGTCAGTGGCAGCTATTCCTGTATCTACTGAGTATCCTTCAGAGTTCAATGTGAGTAAAGTCAATGAGGACATGAGAACCTACATGGGGATGGTCCCACCCTGTCACTGAAGACGTGTAATGAGACTGTCAACAGGGCAACCTTGGTGTGCTGAGTGAGATAATGTCTCAGGTGTCATGTTCCGGCAGGTGTCATTACAACATTTGTACACAGGTTGGCCTCTAAAATTCCCACTGCATCTGGGAACATCATAGCCTCTGTGCTGACTATTCTCGCAGCTTTTCACCACGCACGGCCCATCAATATGTTGTGAGCAATGTGATTCAGCGTGTGAACTGTCAGGGTCCTAACATGTGTGGGCTTTTCATTTTTTATCAGAGGTAGCTGGTTCTGCTGGAGGCACCATAACCAATCCCTACATACGGCCCTGGGACACTGTCACACTTTGTTCTTCATGCATACATGAGATCCAGACAAGGGATGGGCCATGATTTTGGTATTCAAAGACAATTTAACAGATATGGTACAATTAAAAGGCAGATGATGCTATACAATGTATTTGGGTATGCATTGATGAAGCACATGACAAAATACCCTCTGAGGAATGAGAGGTTTGGTAAAGCAGGTGTGGTACATATGTAGCCACAAGGAATCTTTAGGGTAATGCACAGACAGGTGCCTGTCAGGCTGATAGGATGCAAGGTCAATCAGGATCCAGCAGTTTCGAAAGTTACATAAGCAGTGGTCTGACTAAGACTGGTTGGAGGAAGAACAAGACAGTTGACATGTATAACTGTGTATGTCCTGTGTTTTTGAAGGTGACACATGAACCCAAGGGCTGTGTTACACAGCTTAATTACTAGCAATGCATAACGGTGTATTTGACAAAATGGCAACTTCCATGCTGTTCCAGGCATCAGCAGGGGCAGTGCATGTTCAGATGGGTGGTGTGCATGGAGGTGATCACAGGTGTG
This sequence comes from Pleurodeles waltl, assembly GCF_031143425.1. Taxonomy (NCBI): domain Eukaryota; kingdom Metazoa; phylum Chordata; class Amphibia; order Caudata; family Salamandridae; genus Pleurodeles; species Pleurodeles waltl. The sequence goes on from NC_090448.1 coordinate 847,707,608, forward strand.
TGCTGCATCAGTTTATCACAAGTCCTGTAGGTGAGATTTGCATTCAAATGACCAACAGTACCTTTCACACGGGAAGCAATCTACAGGTGATAACAGGGCTTAGAGAATACAAGCCGGTGTATTAATTGACCTGACGTCCATGCAGTCAGATATACTATGACAATGGTATACCATAGGAAAGGGTGTAGCACACTGGATTACTATTGTTAGTCTGTGTGTGTAGAGGAGGGAATATCGGGGTACACATATTACTATTCCAGGGACCTCTTCAGAAAGGTGGGTTGTGACCAGGAGCATGGGTGTGTCAGCAGTTAGGAAATGGGCTGACATGTACATGGTATGTCATGTGCGCAATGCTTGTCATATGTGTGGCAATTGTGCTGTCTACGTTCTGCCTATATGGAACTCTAGTCACAGATAGTCCTTGCAAAGATTGGATGCAGTTGGACTTACTGCTGTCAAGGGTCTGGTCATACATTCATGTTACTGATGCAATAGCACATCAACTGCCTCATGTATGAGGCTTGTTTTCCCCTTATAGACTGATGGTGTCTTAGTTGTGTGCCATATGCTGCGATGAACCATGATTCAAACATGTATGTGTGAAATAGGTGTGGTCCTCTGCTATTGCCCTTCAAAAGTTAAATGTACAGGTTATATGACATTTACAGTGTGTGTGTGTGTGTGACCATTGTATGATATGCATCACAATTGCTCAGGGATTTTCTGTGTCCTGATCGGTATATCAGCAATGCTCCATGAGGCTGCACTCTTATTCTGATAGTTAGAGATGAAGGTGAGCAAAAATGATTCCCCAGGCCATGCTATGGTGATTATTATTGGTGTTTATTTACATTAATTCATACAGTGGTGATTATTTTTAAAATAAATTGTTCACAATATGTTGGCGCCTACACAATCCTGCTGCCGTGTTTTGTTGTTCCCCCTCATGCTGAAGGCCACCATCCTCCTCTACCTCCTCTTCAGGCATGTGTGGCTCTGGTTCCAAGAGGGGAATGTTCCTTCTTAGGCAAATGTTGTGCAGGATGGCACATGTTAGAATGATCTTACAGACCATTTCAGGGGAATATAGGAGGCTACCACCAGTGATGTCGAGGCACCTGAATCTCGACTTGAGGATGCCGAAGGTCCTCTCCACTATGCTGCGTGTCCTCCTATGTGCTTCATTGTAGGCACGCTCTGCTGCAGTGCTTGGGTTGCCAAATGGTGTCATAATCCATGGCTGGATCCCATACCCCTGATCAGCTGAAAAAGAAAATGAATGGGATTATGTTGATGTAGCTTGCCCCATTGAAATCACCTTGCATGGCAGTAGTTGTCTTGTGTTGTCTGTGACTCTTTTGTGTTATTGTGTGGCATCCTAGGCTTGTAGGATGTACCATCTGCATTGTGTTGTTTCCTTGGCTAAACAAGTGTTTGGCTGCTGACCAGCTGTCAGCAGTATGTTTTGGGATTTGCAGTACAGTGTGCCCTCCCTAGCATTGTGACTTGTGTTACAGGTGTCCATGTGTCTTCACTGGGGGTGAGATGATAGTTCCATACACAGGTTCAATTTGACAGTGTTGTTAACACGTTCATATCAATGTACCCTGGACATCCCATACCTTTAGACTTATGCAATGGATTAATGTAAACATCGAGACACTTACATTTTGCAAGGTGACAATTAGGCAACCCACTCCAAATGTTGTGATCATTGACGTCTTAACAGTAGACAGTACACTAATTTCAGATGTGTGACAGGTTCAATGGTGACCTATGAAACATGGCTAGCGATGTGACTCGCTCAGTGTGTTCCTATCGACATGTTGCTGGTGTGGTGTATGTGTTATGTGTCCTAGAGGGTTGCTGTGCAGTGTGTATATAAGTAGATTTTTGTGCTTACGAACAAGTAGTCCATTGCCATACTGTCCATCCTGGAAGTTATGATTAATGGTGCTGTGACGGAAGATGAATGAGTCATGGACACTCCCAGAATAGTTTGCCACAATGTTGGTGATCAATCCTTGGTGATCGACAATGGCCTGCATATTGATGGAATGTGTGTGCTTCCTGTTGCGGTAGAGGTGTTCAGTTGTAGCAGGCGGCACAAGGCGTACATGTGTGCAGTCGATTGCACCAAGGACATGTGGGAAGCCACTAATGAGGTAGAACCCCTGTTTTGTTTCCTGCTGCTTCTGCAGTGTGTTAGGGAAGCAGATGTGGCGGGGTGTGAGTCCAATGATGGCATCCAGTACTTTGGGCAAAAAGGCAGAGAATGATGGCTGTGATATTCCGGCAACCAGGGCACCAGATGTTTGAAAAGAGCCACTTGCCAGCATGTGTAGCACAGCAAGCAGCTTGGTTTCTGTTGGGATGGTGTGGGGTGTCAGCAAGGTAGGTGCCAAATGTGGCTCAATGTTTCGCAGCAGCTGCTGAATGGCCTGCCAGTTCAACCTGTACCTCTGGATGATGTCATGTTCCCTGGGCCCATGAAGGGTTGTTCTGCTGCGGAATATCCTCTCCTGCCTTCTGCGCTGCCTTTGGGGTCCCTGCTGGTGTTGTGGTAGCTGCTGTTGTTGTTGCTGGGCTCTGCGTCTGCATGCACGCTGGATGAGAAGCACCTCCATGTCTCCCTTTTGCTGCTCTGCTGTTGCTTCTGTGTGTTCTGATTAAATACAGGTGTGTTTGCCCCATTTTAACACCTGCCCTGACCCAGGTGTTAATGTTTGACGCAAATCGGGCTGTGCGTCATTTTCCAGCTCCGCCTCCCGGGCGTGTGTCATTTTTGCCCGAAAGCATAAATACTAAACACAGCTGTTTAAGTCATTTTTTGGATGGGAACGCCTACCTTGCATATGATGAACGCAAGGCGGGTTGCCGTATCCAAAAAATTACGCACACGGTGGGATTTTGACATCCGCGGGCTCGGGCGTCAAAGTTTAAATATGGGACAAGGTTTGTGCTGAATGTGTGTCAAAAATTTTGATGCACATTCGGCGCAGACGGAGTATAAATATGCCCCATAGCATTTTATCATATGGTGTACTAGTAATGGTATGTTATAAGTGAAAACTTGATGCATGCAGTGTTGTGTTACCTGCAGTCTTTTCCTATGTAACCTTGTTTCTATTTAATTGTCTTTGATGAAAACCTTCAGATCTAAACAATTCACACTCGTCCTGCTGATCTGGCTAATAAAGTGTAGGATTAAGTTATTAACGTTTATCTCATTGGCAAATCTTATTGCACTTTCATTTGAGCCCTCCCATACCATAAACAGATAATTGACGAAGCGTGACCAATTAAACATATACTCAGCCCACTTTTTGTGGTCAGTGCGCAGCACATGTTCCTCCCATCAGCCCATGTGTGGACATATATACATAGCGGTGGGCGAAACAGTGGCCCCTCGCTGTGTGCTCAAGCTGATGAAATAATTAACTATTGAATAGAAAATAATTATTCTTTAAATGTTGCTGAATCATAGTATTCAACATCCGGGTGTGCTGGTATAACTCTAATGGGCGGCTCAACAGAAAGTACCTTACTGCATGTGAGCCATCACAGTGACAGATACTGGTGTTTAAGGATGTCACATCGAGAGATATTAGTAAATATTGATTATCCCATGGAATATTATAGATCAATGTTAAAAAATCCCTTGTCTCTTTAATGAATGAAGGTAAGCTCTTGACATTGTCTTCCATGGCTAAGGCGCGAGCTATAGTTACCTTAGGGTGTGAGTTATAGTTACTTGAAAGAATTCTAACTATAACTGCTGTATTTCTATGGTTTTGTATGAATAAATTCAGAACCTAACTATAAAGTCCCTGAAACTTTTGTTTTTTTCAGGGAATTTCTTTGTTTTTTTAACATATAGTAATTTTAATTTACATATGTTATTCCAACCGCAGTGCACAGCAGGGGTTGGTTGCATGCCTGGCCTGCAGCCAGGCCTTGCAGCAAAGCCCTTATAACCACCCAACCCCGCACCATGTACTTGGCCACAGGGCCTGTCTCTCTCCGTGGATCTGTGAGTGGGTGCATGAGTGTCTGACTGGGTGTGTGAGTGGGCGCATGAGTCTCTGAGTACATGTATGAGTGAATGAATTAGTATATGAATGAGTCTGTAGTTTTTCTTTCATTTTTTTCACATTTGTGAGTATTTTGCAAAGAATTCATGAAAATTCATGATTTTTCATGAATGGCACTCATGATGATGCAAAATTATTTGAATCCCATAATTTTTCCCTAAACACGCCAATATCACACCACATGGGTCAAAGTACCTTCACCCTGACCCGTTATGCCACTTTCACTTAGGATTTTCACCCCTGGAGACCATGTCCCATGAAATAAAATGGTGGCTGCAACATTCTGGTCAGTTTGCGGTCAGCCAATTACAGCGCTTCTTTTTACACACAAATTTGTGAAAAGTCACAAATTTCCACAAAATAATTGTGAAGATGCAATGGCCACAGATATACAAATTTGGATTTTCCTAAATTTCTCAAAAACTACTGAACAGATATACAGTAAATAAGCAAAAGCACAATCTGTATACCAATAGCTAGCATTCTGTCAAATTTGGTTTAATTCTGTCCAGCGGTTCTGGCTGTAGTCGTGTCTAAAGATCCAGTGGAAATGAATTTCGGAAATACAACTTTTTTCACTCACCCCTTTTTCTCAGCCCCCAGTTCACGGATCACCCAAAAACTTTCTGTGAGCAACAAGAATCACAACAACACTTTTTGGGGAAAATTTTGTGAAGATTTTTCAAATGGCACCAAAGATATTGGCAAGTCAAAAAACATTTTTTCTTTGAAACATGGTCCTAACTATAACTACCTAGTTGGTGTCAGAGTGGCTGTCTGGGTAAGTGAATGGGTGTCACGGTAATGGTGAGTGACTTGGTGAATTATTTGCTGTATGGAAGAGTCAGTGAGTGTCTGAATGGCTGTAAGTATAACTAAATGGCTGTATCAGTGACTGTATGGGAAAGTCAGTGAGTGTATGAGTGGCTGTATCGTAAACTAAGTGGGTGAGTCAGTTTTTATATAGGATAGTGAGTGGATGTGTGAGAACTTGTGTTGGTCAGTGAGTGGCTGTGTGAATGGCTCTATGGGTGACAGAGTGAGGGGCATATTTATACTCCGTTTGCGCCAAATTTACGTCGTTTTTTCGACGCAAATTTGGCGCAAAACTAACGCCATATTTATACTTTGGCGTTAGACGCGTCTAGCGCCATAGTAGGAGGAAAGAGCATCATTTTTTTGCGTGAACGCCTTCCTTGCGTTAATGAGATGCAAGGTAGGCGTTCCCGTCCCAAAAAATAACTGCGCCGCAAATGCGTCGTATTTATACTCCCGGGCAAAAATCACGCCCGGGAGTGGCCGGGTCAAAAAACCCCGCATTTGCGCCGCTTTTTAACGCCTGGGTCAGGGCAGGCGTTAAGGGACCTGTGGGCTCAAAATTAGCCCACAGCTGCCCTCCCATGCCCCCAGGGACCCCCCCTGCCACCCTTGCCCACCCCAGGAGGACACCCAAGGAAGGAGGGACCCATCCCAGGGACATTCAGGTAAGTTCAGGTAAGTATAATTTTTTTTTTTTTGTATAATTTTTTTTGGCATAGGGGGGCCTGATTTGTGCCCCCCTACATGCCACAATGCCGAATGACCATGCCCAGGGGACATAAGTCCCCTGGGCATGGCCATTGGGCAAGGGGGCATGACTCCTGTCTTTGCTAAGACAGGAGTCATGTAAATGGCGTCTGGGCGTCGTTAAAAATGGCGCAAATCGGGTGGAGGCGATTTTTTAGCGTCAACCTGACTTGCACCATTTTTAAGACGCCCTAGCGCCATTTTTCCCTACGCCGGCGCTGCCTGGTGTACGTGTTTTTTTTCCACGCACACCAGGCAGCGCCGGTCTGCTTGCGCCGGCTAACGGCATTCAATAAATACGGCGCCCGCATGGCGCTTCAAAATGGCGTTAGCCGGCGCAAATTTTTTTGACGCTAAACTGCGTTAGCGCAGTTTAGCGTCAAAAAGTATAAATACGGGCCTGAGTATGTAAGTGCCTGTTCATGTGAGTGAGTTGGTGTGTGAATAGTTGTATAGTTGAGTGATTGCATGTGTAAGTGACTGTAATAAAGAGTTACTGACTGTGTCAGTGACTGTATGGGTGAGTGTGTGGGTGTGTCAGTGTTTCTACAGCTGATTAACTGGATGTGTCACTAGAATAGTGATCTATTAATGGGCTACATGAGTATGAGTGGGTGTGTCAGTAGGTGCATAGGTGTATAAGTGGGTGTGTAAGTAAATGCATGAGTCTGTGAATACCTCCGTTAGTAGTGTATGGGTGAGAGAGTGATTGTGTCAGTGGCTGTTTGACTGAATGAATGTCTGTATGTCACTACTTTCATGCATCTCTGAATAAGTATATGAGTAGATGTGTGCGTGTTTGTATATATGGGTTTGTATCAGCAAATGAGTTGGTGTGGGACAGTGTGGATGAACTCATGAGTGATATCATCAGTGATGTCATATGAGATGTCATCAGTGATGTCACTGACCATGTCATGAGTGATGTGAATGTGAGGTCATAAGGATTGCATTACGGAAGCACAAGTTATAGTTAGCTCAGGTAACTATAACTGCTGAATTTCTATGGTTTTGTACGAGTAGATTCAGAACCTAACTATAATGTCCATGTAACATTTGGTTATTTCAGTGAACTTCTAAAGTTGTTTTTTATACTATTTCCTAACTATAACGTTCTTGTAACCTTTGTTTTTTTCAGTGAATTTCTAAGGTTAATTGTACTTGCTAACTATAGTGTCCCAGTAACCTTTGTTTAAAAAAAAATGAATAAAAAAAAAAAATATATATATATATATATCTATACATACACACACATTTGTATATACGTGGCGGTCGCCACTAGGTAGTTATAATTAGGACGTAATTCCTATAGAAAAAGTCTCTAGTTTCTTGCCCATATCATTGGCTTCAGTTGATGAATCTTCACAAAATTTCCCCAAAAAATTTGACACTCACTTCAGCTGCTGTCCGGAAAGTTTTGTGGTGATCTGTCAAGTGGGGGACAAGAAAATGGGGAGTGGGGGGGGGCAAAACATATTTTCTCCACACATTTTTCCCTGGGGATTTTGAACTACGATACAGCCTCGACTGCTGGATGGAATTACACCACGTTTGGCAGAAAGGTAGCTCTTGATCCAGAAAGCACCCTTTTTGTTTTTTGGCGTAAATCCCTTCAGAGGTTTTTGATATAATAAAGAAAAATTTGATCTTTATATATAGGGACACGAAGGCTCTGCAAACTCTCCCCCTTGATCTCGTGCTGAGCTCTGATTGGCAGGCAACACTTCAATAAGGAAGTGTTGCTAGCCATCTTGGGGCATGGCCTTAGCTGAGTCCCTGAAAAATTAGAAAAAGAAAAGAAATGGGGCATGGCTAGGGACACCCTGCCCTTCTAGCTCTGGTGCTGGGGGTCCCATGGGGACCCCCAGGCAAAAAAGCACTTTAAAAAAAAGATTTTGCCACAGATTTGTGACAGGGTCATGAATCTGCAGCAGACATGCTTGTTTAAATAAAGCCGCTAGGTGGGGGCGCATGGAGCCCCCACCTGTGCTTATTGTGCCCTGGAGACAGACACCTCCTTGGGGCTTTGTTTTAATAGTATGCAATAGACAAACAGCCCCCCTCACCTTGTGGACCACCACCTCTCCGGGGTAAAATGAGTACATTATATAAATGGGAGGCCCTGCAGACCCTCCTGGGGCCTGGGAACCACCATCTCCCCAGGACTAATACTTTATTATATGTGGGGGACTCTGTGGCCCCCCACAGACGCGGGGACTGCCACCTCCATTGGACTAACATTCAATTACATGTTAGGGGGCTGTGTGGCCCCCTACAGCCCGGGGAATCTTCACCTCTCCATGACTATTTATATAAATTAAGGGAAACCACGCAGCCCCCCGCATCCCCAGGGACTGCCACCTCCCAAGGTCTGAAATAAAAGAATGAAGGGAGTCCTTGTGGACCCCCACCACCTCCCTGGGACAAATACAACTTTGGAGGGGGGGCCACATGGCTTTTCTTAAGCAACCATAGATGGCCCTGGGGGACCCCACCCCTCAGAGCCAGTTCCTGCTCTGTTCCGGGGTGCCCATCCCTGGAACATAGCTGTTTGTTAACACTCGGGTTTTAGCAAGTAAGAGTTGTCAAAAAAGCTATTGATTGCTGGAAGCCAGGGTTTCCTCTGTTTCCCTGCTCCCAGAGATCCATGAACGGAAATCGAGGAAACAATTGCTCTCACAGACAGGGAGCTGCACCTTTAGCAGCTCCCTGTCTGTGACAGAAAGCTGGCTCCTGCAGGAGGTGTGTGGCCAAGTAGGACCGCAGAGGCCTTGAGCTTGTCCCATTGCACACTGGGTGCTGAATGGGGCATGCAGGACAGATGGCCGGTACGGAGGAATGATGTCCTAGGGGCCAACATCCACCTGAGGATGGGGGCCATGTGCCCCGTTCCCGAAAAAACTTTTAAAGGTCAGGCCCGAGGGGGTGGGGTCCCCAGTGCCAAAATCAGCCAGGGGAGAGCCGCTGCGTGGTCCCCTCCCCCCCTTGTTGAAGGCCAGGCCCTGGGCGATGGGGTCCCCAGGGCCGAGATCAGCCCAGGGTGGGTGCCATGCAGATATTTATCAAATGAGGTAGCACTACCCAGTAGAAAGTGCTCCAGTTTTGTGCTAAACTATGGACTCTTGCTGGATAAACGAGCAGATGAGCTTCAGTTCTGGCTATGATGCTCGTTTCACAGAAATTAAATCTCAACAGGAAGCATAAACATAGCAGGTGTCCCAGTTGAAGATTCCCTTCTGGAAAGGAAAAATTATCCTAACCCCTGGGCTTGGCGGAGGCAAAGCAAGTGTGTTTACTCCACAATTTCCACAATTTCAAATTGAAAAACAATCTGAAATCCTTCTTGGAGGTGAATGCATCTTTCTTCTATTGGAGCGCTATATGGCATGAAGGTAGTGTGTGGCAATAATGAACAGTAGAGTAATGAAAATTACTTTACGATATAAAAACACATAGAAAATCACTGAATAGAGTTTAAAAAACACAGAAATTCACTTAAAAAAACAAAGGTTACAGGAATATTATAGTCAGGTTCTGAATATACTCAGCCGTTATGTTTAGTTATTTCAAGTAGCTATAACTCCCAGCCTAAGGTAATGATAATCCACACCCTGCATTGCACTTCTAATTACATCAGATATTACAGCAGTTATGACAAATTTTATAATGGCAATAAAAATATCAGTGAAACATAAGAAGTCAAATTGTTGAAGAAAAAACTGTGCATAGCGGGGGCGCAAGTTTAGTTAAAATAAAACTTAAATGCCCCCAGGACCTGGCTCACCCGGGGGCTGTTTCTAAAACAAGCACGGGACCCCATGTTTGTTTTCTTTTTTTTTAAAGTTCACTGGAGCCGCAGATCTGCCGTGAATCTCCGTGATAATTTTCTTTAAAAAAACTGCTTCTTATCTCAGGAGGGGAGAGGTCCAAAGATGGCTGCCAACACTTCCTTGCTGAATTCTTTGCAGCGAAACAGTTCTCATCATGAGATTGGGAAAGTCTGTGAAGCCTTCACATCCTTATATATACAAATGTGTTTTTTCTTTAATTACTAAAAAAAGTACTGAACATATTTACACCAAAAATCTAAAAGGACGCTTTCCGGAACAAGAGCTGCCTTTCTGCTAAATTTGGGCCCAGATTTATGCTTTTTGACGCAAAACTGCGCTAACTCAGTTTTGAGGCAAAAAGTTTAGTGCTGGCTTGCGTCATTTAACAATGCCAGCTGGGCGCCGTATTTAATGAATGGCGCAAGCCGTTGCTAAACTTGGGCTAGCGTCTTAGAAGAAGACACTAGCCGTGTGGGGGTGGAGGTAGGGAAGGAGGGGGTTGTACGTCAGAAAATGACGCTAGCCTGGTTAGAGGCAAAAAAATGCCTCTAACCAGAATAGCGCCATTTCCTGGCACACAACCACCAAAAATATGACTCTTGTCTTAGGAAAGACAGGAGTCATGCCGACACCCCAGTGGCCAGCACAGGGGATAAGTGTTCCCTGGGCATGGCCATTGCACCTTGTGTCATGCAGGAGGCCCGAAGTTAGGGCCCCCAGTGGCAAAAAAAAATTAAAAAATACTTACCCAGACTTACCTGGGATGGGGTACCCCATCCGCTGGTGTTCCTCTGGTGGGGATGTTACTGGAGCTTGGGGAGGGCACCTGTGGACCCAGTTAATGGTGTTTAACCATGGAAATGGGTTCACAAGTCCCCTAACGCCTGGTCTGACCCAGACGTTAAATAATTATTTGGGCCCTCCTCCCACCTGTGCGTTATTTTAGCACGGGGATAAATATGGGGTTATTGAGGTAGCACCATCTTTTGGATGGGAATGCCTGCCTTGCATCTCATTGAAGCAAGGTAGGTGCATGCATCCAAAAAATGGTGCAAACTCCTATATTTTGACGTTAGACGTGCCTAGCGTCAAAATATAAATATGGGGTTAGGTTTGCACCACATTTGCGTAAAAAATGACGCAAATTTGGCTCAAACAGAGTAGAAATATGCCCCTTGATGTCATTCCATCCAGTGGTTCAGGCGCTACCACTGTTCAAACTCCATATGGAAAAATGAATGTGGAAAAGCATTTTGGGATCCCACCTTTTCTCGGCCCTCACTTGACAGATCACCCTGAAACTTTCCAGTACTTAAAAAAGTAAAAGTACTTCCAAAGTCCTAAGCTAGCTTATTTTTACATAGAAGTCATCCTAAGGTGTGCCCCATGGGCCCCCAGGGTTTGCACCTCTTTTGCGTAAAAAAATGACGAAAATGCGGCGCTAAAAAAGTATAAATATGGGCCTTCATTTCTATAGAAAGGAGCTAAATATGGCATGTTTTGTATCAAATTAAAAGTTATAATAAATCCAACATTGTGCCACTGTTGAAGTTAACATAAATTGCACCTAGAAATAGTTATAGAACTCTTTCTAAAAGTTACCAGTATCTGGTCTGTAGTGCCCTTCTCTGATTGGTCAACCTCTGGCAGCCTGAACCAGGCTGCCTTTTTGAGGTCTGAAGTTGCCTGGGTGGACAGAAAGGAAGCATCTGGTGGGAGGAGATCTGCCTCAGCAAATGGTGAAACAGTATGGAGAAGGGCAGCCAAACTAGTCTTCAAAGGAGGGAAGGATATTTGGGAGAGGAACTGTGCCTTCCGCATTTCCTACAAAAGCAGACAGCCGGGTGCCCCCTGATTAGATTTAGAGAGGGCTGGAAAGCAGTGTGCCAAGGAGAACTTAGCCACACAAGTCAGCCAGACCTAACCTCTGAGACTAATTTTTTGCCATCTTGGATTTTTGAAGAATGTTGCTCTCTGGGACTGATTTTTGCCACACTTCCCAGGAAGTGGCCACTCAAGAGGGTGATGGCTTGTACGTGATTGAACAGAGCTCCCCCCTGCTTTCCACCCCCAGGAGCAAGGATAAAACTGGCAGAACTACACCCACCTCAGATCCCTACAGGAACAAGACGAGAAGATGAAGGACTGTCCCGCGGGACCCCTGACCTGCCCCTGGACACCACACTCTGAAGGACTGCACCAGCTGCACACTTGGGCTTCCCTACTAAAATTACTTGCCTATCTTCTACTTTTTCAAGAAGTGACTCCCTGTTTGTTAGAAAATAGCCGGCCAGAGTCCCCTGCATTAAGCCCTGAAGAAACTGACCCACTGACCAGAGACCAGTAGTCATTATTGGATTTGAACCAAGTACATTCTGGGTGTTGGAGTCCAAACCCTCAAGGAGCAACTCAGAGCTTCTGGAAACTTGGGGTGAGTTGTGGTCTCCTAAAGGACCTTCAGGGACCTTCTGGAAGAAGATCGAGAAGTTTGCAGATATTTGTAGCCACTTTGGAAAGAAGCTCCATAAGTGGACCGACCCAGGGTTGTGAGCCAAGCTGGATTACATCGACCATGAGCTGGCCTGATTTGCAGATTTGTCCTGCTGAAAAGCTTCACATCCCCAGACTTCCAGGATTTCACAGGGGGCTCGTGGAAAGGCAATTCGATGACATTGACTCAAAATTGGCTTGCTTTGAAGGGTCGTCTGACGTCAGAGAGAAAAAGCTCCAAAAAAGTTTCCAAGTCTGAATCTAGAACGTTGACAAAGGCTAACCACGCAGTGGATCCGAGGAGGGCTCTGCGGAGGTCAATTTCAATTTCAAGTTGGTTCTGGCTGAAGATTTTCATCACGAAAAATCATCTAAGTCCAAATATAGAATCTTTGACCAAGGTTTCCTGCAACATGTATCCGGAGAGGTCTCCAGGAAAGTCGGATTTGACTTGTGACTAGAAAATCTTCTTGAAAAAAATTATGTCAGATGGTAAAAGTTTGACTGAGGTTTCCCGCTCACCGTACCCGAGTAGGGCTCCATCCCGGTAGGCCTCAAATTTTGACTTTGCCCAAGTTGAGTGTGAACAGATATCCAGACAAGCACTTTTAGTTTCTATGCTGTAAAAAAAACATTTAGGGCCTCATTACGAGTTTGGCGGTATGACGGTGAGATCGCACTGGTGGTGGCCACCAAAGGACTGCAAAGTTGGCAGCCATACAGACCACCGTTATAAGAGAGTTACACAGCCAGGGCCACCAAAATCCATCCAAAATTCCACAAATGCCAGGACTCTGGAGGGTGGGAAAGAGGCAGTCCCACCATGAGCACCACTATCCCACCAAAAAATCACAAACCTCTAACGACCCACAAATCATGATAACGGTTCTTCAATGGCAGAAGACCAATGGTGATGCAAATCATGGCAGTCGAGGATCACCACAGTAATACACTACACCAGATTGAATCATTTGAAAAGCCCACACATGACACACATCCACACATCTGACACCCCTACACTACACTATAAAACACGATCCTTCACACCCCACAATCCTTTGCAACCATAATGCCATACACAGCGAAAAAAAAGACTGCACTCAAATATAATAATCCATAGATTAGGCACCCCTATACACTTCATATAGCACACATCACATACCCGTACAAAACACCCAAGAAAACAATTAGTACCCCACACATTGTAAACCACCGGTCATCCACTCACATTACAGCACCTACTCTTCATCACAAATTCTATTTTTCATTTTTTTTACTTCCTTACGGTCTCATTCACCACTACCATGTGCCCACAAAAACATCCCTGTTTCACAGATGATGAATTGAGGATCATGGTGGACGAAATTATCAGAGTAGAGCCACACCTATTTGGAGCACAAGTCCAGCAAACATCTATCACCAGGAAAATGGAGATGTGGCAAAGAATAATTGACAGGGTGACTTCAGTAGGCAACTATGCACACACAAGGGAGGATATCAGGAAGGGGTGGAATGACCACAGTGGGAAGTTCGTCTTGCATGATCACTGATCACCTTTTGACATCTTAACAGCCAACCCACGTACCACCCCTGTGTCCAACTGTCCAAATACCCATCTCTGCCATCCCACATGTCAACTAAACTTACCTGGGGCCCCAGTGTCTGTGTTTGGTATGGGTAGTACAGGGACTGATAGCACTACAACTCCCAGCAGGCACTGTTCCACCATTAACAAAACCAGAGTAGTGTATTACAATTAAAATTGCCTTGCATGTTAAACTAACAACCAATTCAACCCACCTGAATGTTCCACAATTGTACAGTATATGGCAGTGACAGCAATGCTATGGGCATCTCCCAGTACAAAACCATCCAACACACAGCTACAGCTGTGCTCCCCTGGCCTTAAAATCTCCATTCAAACTATATAATGTTCTCACCTGGGGGAACACACATATAGAAATCTGGATGTAGTTGGAGTGCACCCATGCAGAGGCCCAGGTATAATGGTTACCCCTACACTGTGAGCCAGCTCTATTTCAATAGTACATTGAGCAGCTGTTAGTTGACTCAATGATGCCAGACACCTAACATGGAGATAACTTTAAAATGTAAAACCATTTAGCAGGCTAGATGTGAGTATATGAACAGACATCTAACCACCAAGATACTCCAACATCCTGTAGCAAGGTGTATGATATCTGAAATCTATGTTTCCCATCTAGCTCCAAGCCAGATTTGGACACAGGTGTCAATGTCATATCAGGGGATCAAGTATACGCGTTGTGTGCATGTCACATAACATGTCAACCGGTCACAGTTTGATATCATTTGTTGCATTACTTTTTGTAACTGTGTGTTGCACTTCTCCTACAGGTAACCTACCCATTGTGACAATGGAACGGACACCAGAGCCAGCCACTTCCGTTCTTGATGAAGTTCTCTGTGAGGAAATCATCCCTGGATGTGTGGACCTTGAGGACGACTCTGGCCCATCTGTAACACCTGGTCAGTCAACAACTGTCAGCCCCACCCTCCCTACATTGACTTGTCTCAGCTCCGTTCCTTTAACATCTCAGGCAACCATTCACACCCAATCCTATGTTCCAAGAACAGTGTCATCCATCATGTACCCCCAGTGCAGGTACCAGAGTCATCATTTGTTAACCCAGACAATGATGGACCTGGCACCAGTGGGAATGGGCAAACAGTATCAGGTGAACAGACACATAGGGGTAGGGTGCATTGGAGGGATGGTGTGGGCCCAAGGATGGAGGCTCCTAGGGATACTACTGGCCAGGACACCATCTCCCAAGTCTTGGGAGCTTAAGAACAATCCCAAGGTGTGATGGTCAGGTACTTACCATGAGAAGGGAGATAGAGTAGCTGCAGAGGGACAACCACCAGAAAGAGATTTAGCAGTGGGAGGCCCAAAATGCCTATTTGGCTGCCATTGTAGGGGTGCTGACAGACTTGAATACCACACTGAGTAGGTCATGTGCACAACAGCTGCCCCTCCCACTAGCAATGCGGCATTTGCCCTTTTTTTCATCTGTGGCAGCCATTGGAATTGAGGCCCTGCCAGGGAAGGACATGCCTCAGACACTCCTGCCTCTGTAGCTGATGACCCCTCCCGCAAATGTTGATGTCCACCTAAACATCCAGAAGGAGCAGATGCCAAGACTTCAACCACTGCCAGGAAGTGAACGTCTACTGATTGGTTTCATTGAGTGTCAGTGATAGACCATGTTGACTGTCCTTCAACCAAACTCTATTTTCCAGTGGTACAAGAACACTAGACTTGAGACTCCAAATGTTGTAGCAGCTACCATCATGATTTTATCCATCATGACTGAACCCTTCAGTGTTTAAATACATTTGATTTGATCCAAATTCCACATATGAATGTGCACTTCTTAATAAACACTACTAAATCACAAATTATGTGGGAGAGTCATTTTCAGCTATATGTAACATTTAACTGTAATACCTCTTGTACATAAAAGATATGCACAAATGTACCAACTTAGTAAAGTCCCATCTCACAGTTACTGTTTAATCAGGGTAGACTATGCATTTGATGATACAGATGGACATACTTATATTCACATTCATTTCACTTTCCTACATATATGTTAGGAAAATGCCAATGATCACACAGTGAAGTACTGCTGCTCTCTTTAGTGACACAGCATAGGTGTGAATTACTAGCACCCCACAGCCCAATTAAGTTAGGGACGTCAGTCTTCCACTATCCGAATAGGCAAACAGATTTGTTCAATGGATCATCAGCTAAAGCATGATCAAATACCCGTACCATACCTCCCAAATGGCCATACTCCATAATACAGACAGAGGTCTGTACATATGCACCCAGTCATTGAACCTTCCACTTACCATGGTCAGGTGTCAGTAGGCATGCTACTCACCTATGTCAGTCTTGATTCACAAGCACAGTGGCCTGAAATGAGGAAACACAGTGATAGCTACATACAAAAAAGGTATTACCAAAATCAGGCCACTGAGAAGGTTGAGTTTATGAATTGCACAGGATGACATGTCAGAGGCACAAAACAAACAAACATGGCACCCTTGGGCCCACCTCCCACGGCAAAGATGTCTATAGTGTGGAATAGGACACTACCATCCCACTGTCCTGACAGTCTAGGCATAGAACTCACACACCACAAATCTCATGCCTGACAGTACCAGGGTCTATCCATGTTCACTTCACATGTCAGTCAGCAAATCCCACCTGCCTGTGACACTGTCAGATATTGCCAAATGAGGATGACCTTGTAAAGTAATCTGCAAAATAAAAATGTCATCCATAAGGTATAGATAGATGGTAGATTTGGATGATATGCTGATTCTCCATGGTCTGTAGGTCTGCTAGTGTATGGTACACTGGAGGATCTCTCACTCTTCTCATGCCAGGGTAACTATGTGAGATTAAACCAAGATGTATGTGCATCACTCATTATGTCCTTTGTAAGTGCTAGAATACATACATCACACATAATGCTCGGACATGCAATATGAAAATGTGGAAACATTGTACACAGTACATACCTAGGCAAATAACGGCTTCTTACTGCAATCACAATCCCTTCCCTCAATCATAATTTAGATATTGATAAGGATGTCACTAAAAGTCTCTGTGATAATGACATTCATACCATGTTTCACATTTATAAGACACAAATACCATATTTCAGATTGCCATTAGTGTGCTGACCGTGCCACTAAAGCAATGTTAGTCATAACTCCTCAAGTTTACAACCTGCACATTAATCCTGTATATTTCCACATGTTTGCTGAAAGCCAGTGGTAAACACAATGTTATAGATATTTTTCACAGCTTGTGACGCTACTTTGATGTAACTTTACCGATCATCTATGAGCTTTAAATTGACAGCTGTCTGACCTACTGTACTGGACACTGGGAAATGGCCTAACTCCTCAGGCAGAAGTCGTCATGGTGGTACGCGGATACAACCACAGTATACATTGCCATTGGAACAAATTGCTGCATTTGGCTGTCTTGCACCAATTGCAATGTGTGCCGGTGGTGAAGGTCTCTTACGTGGCGGACGTGACCGCCATCTCATACTTCATTTCTCACTTGACACCTGACACTGCTGCCATCAAGACCTCCATGACCTAAGCTGCTGTGTGCTGCCTCTGGGAGCAATCATGCCACGTCCTGCAGATGGAAGGGCCCCTTTCTTCTCCTAGAGGAGCTTGATAAGCTGGTGAAGGAGGTATTACCCCTGTTTGTACAGCTCTGTGATGCACCAGACAAACAGGTAAGTGCACCATGTACACATATATATATTTCCTTATCTACCCTTTGTTATGACAGGCAATGGATGTTGGGTAAAGTTTATGATGATTTCCAGGAAATGTGGAAGAATTAAGGGTTGTGGTAATAGGTGTGGGTAGACGGGCATGTGCATATGTGTATGGACAGTTTTTGAGTTCTGA
Organism: Pleurodeles waltl; assembly: GCF_031143425.1. Classification (NCBI taxonomy): domain Eukaryota; kingdom Metazoa; phylum Chordata; class Amphibia; order Caudata; family Salamandridae; genus Pleurodeles; species Pleurodeles waltl. Next base: position 847,725,078 of record NC_090448.1, read on the forward strand.
GACATAGTAGAGATTGTGTGATGTATGCTCCCTGGCCCACGACAGACTGTAATTCATGATCACTGAAAGTGGTAAGACAAACTTTGCCAGAAATACAATTTTTACAGATATGCTTGTGGTCTGATCCTATGTAACAAGCTGACACCTGTTGTTGGATATGCATGTTGTGTGCCTGTTTCAACATCAAACGTGGCCTGACTGCATATGGTTATCTATCATTGAAAGGGATGTTGAAGATGTATATGGTTAATTGCATTAACTTGTTTTTCAATCTGCTTGGTTTGGTATGGTGCATGTGGATATGACATCCGCTTCTTGCTTGTGTCATCCATGCAGATCAATGCCCATCAGAAGAAGGGGATTTGGTGTGCCATCCCCATGAAAGTGAAGACCCTTGGGGTCCAAACCCCGGCGGAACACCCACAGTTAGAAGAGGTGGGAGGACCTGAGACACAGGGCCCGGAAGTCTGCAGAGGCCCAGCTGAGGGTGTCCTCCCAAGGAAAATGGGGAGCCCGTCAGACCTTGACCACCCCTAATGGCCACATATTAGCGGTGGCCTACCCGGAGTTGGATAGGCATTTGAGGACAGCACAGAAGCCACATGGGGGTAAGTACATACCTAACACAATTTCACCCCTTTATCAGGTTAGTGTTTTATGTGACAGATTTTTAGCTCTGACAATGTGGTAAGTGCAAAGGGTCAAGGATCTCCAGTCAACACATTGATGTACAGTCCCCAACAATGGTACACAAGTGTACACATTCTAATGTGCATAGGGACATATTACTCACCTATATTGTCGCCTCTGAATAAAAGCATATGATGATGCACATGTAACAGTGTCATATGTCCACCACCATACAGCTTTTCAAATCCTGTTGATGTTCATTCCCAGCTACAGGTCAATGCTCCCAATATCATGATGGTAAGTTGTCAGGTCCTTGTTCTCTGTCCATTACAATGTCCCTTGATCCATGTCTATGTGCAACATTGAGTCTGACAATTTGAAGTAATTCCCACTTTTCAAAAGGTTTCTGAGTGACAGCATAATGTGAGGCTGTGATGTCCATCTGACATGTCCCATTTAATACTTGCTTAACCTATTCAGACATGTATGGTAAACCCCCTTGGTAAGAGAGGAATGTACATAGACCCTTATAATGTCTCATCTGAGTGGACAACCTACATGTTGGGAAACATGGAGGTTTTGCTAGACACCTATTGGATCACATACATTGGTATCAGGGCTGTGAATGTTGGTACCAAGTTCGTGTTCTGTAGGTGGTAAGTGGCTATACAGCATTTTCCTTAATCATACTATTGTAGGCATAATAGGCAAATTGAAAGATTCTGTCATGATTCCACATTGTGAAGAGTAATAAACATACTGGCCCTCATTCTGACCTTGGCGGGCGGCGGAGGCCGTCCGCCAAAGTCCCGCCGGCAGAATACCGCTGCGCGGTCAAAAGACCGCCGCGGTTATTCTGAGTTTCCCGCTGGGCTGGCGGGCGACCGCCAGAAGGCCGCCCGCCAGCCCAGCGGGAAACACCCTTCCATGAGGATGCCGGCTCCGAATGGAGCCGGCGGAGTGGAAGGGGTGCGACGGGTGCAGTTGCACCCGTCGCGATTTTCAGTGTCTGCATGGCAGACACTGAAAATCTTTGTGGGGCCCTGTTACGGGGGCCCCTGCAGTGCCCATGCCATTGGCATGGACACTGCAGGGGCCCCCAGGGGCCCCACGACACCCCATTCCGCCATCCTCTTCCTGGCGGCCAAAACCGCCAGGAACAGGATGGCGGTATGGGGCTCGGAATCCCCATGGCGGCGCAGCAAGCTGCGCCGCCATGGAGGATTCCCCAGGGGAGCGGGAAACCGGCGGTACACAGCCGGTTTTCCGTTTCTGACCGTGGCTGTACCGCCGCGGTCAGAATGCCCATGGGAGCACCGCCAGCCTGTTGGCGGTGCTCCCGCGGTCGTTGGCCCTGGCGGTTTTTACCGCCAGGGTCAGAATGACCCCCACTGTCTGTTGCTATTTAGGTAATGTTTACTGAGTCCTGGCTGTATGGAAACCTATTGTTTGCACTGACACCAATATGGTGCAGGTGCAGTGGTTCACATACACATGTGAACGGTATGGTATGAGTAGTCAGGCATTTGACTTGCTTCATGGTGGGTGTACCTGTCATGGTAGTATCAGATGTGGTTTGTCTTTTAGATATTTTTCGCAGACAGGTGGAAGGCTAGTCATGTCTGATGTGTGTATATTGATGTTGCCACCCAGTCATTGGGCTATTGATTGAATAATTGCATGATTAGTTAATTCTGATTGTCACCTTCATGCACATGACAGTGGTCCATTGACTAGAAACAGAGAATATACTAGCTGTTGTATGTGGGTAAATGCTCTGAGCTTATTCGGCCCTAATATGACTGATATACTTTGTTTTCAGGAGGACAATGACTTATATGCCTTGCCTCTATTGGTAAATGTGTAGGTGGCATGTCTTCAGGCTCTTTCATCTCAACAAATCTGAGTATGTCAATTAGAAGAGTTGTATGACTGCCTATTTCCATTGTTCATGCTGTTAACTATGACATGAAGTGTGTATGGCTTGTGTACACCAGACTGTCTTGAGTTTAGTAAACAATATGTTTCATTGCCAGGTACATGACATCAGGCTTAATTGTTAGATTGTTAGTGTGTGTTGAGTTTGTGTATATAAATTGTGGAAATCAATGTCACATTTCTGGATTATAGCTTGATTGCTGCTTGACTATGTTGCTGTGGCTAGGGACCCACTATCATGTGGCATAGTCACCTTGTCATGGAAGGGTCAGTGTGATAGGTCCACTGATATCATGGCATTGTAGGTGTGAGATAGAAGCTTATCTGGTGTGTAACAATGTTTTTATTGACACACACACACACAGATATATATATATATATATATATATATATATATATATATATATTGAATCTTCTTGTGACATGATGTTGGCATTTAACTGGTACTACCTGGTGGTGTTGGTCAACTGGATGTAATGTTACTGAGGTTGAAAGTATAATAAAAGTGGTATGTAGAGAATGTGATGGCCGTACCTCACTTTCTGTTTTGCAGCATCAGCATCGGCAGGCGAAGGCGACGGGGCACAGCTGAGTGGGTTAGCTTCTGCCCACGGAACCTTCAGTCACAAGAACACCAACACCTAGGGACCCAGTTGCCTGGATAGTGCCACGGGGGGAGACCGGATCTAGAACACCATCATTAGAATCCTCCTTCAGTGGTCACTTACTGGCAGTGGTGGACACATCTGGGACCACCCCAGCACCATCTCTGCCATCCCCCTTTCTATCACAGCCCTACCTGTAGCTTCCCACCCAGTTGGCCATGCACACCCATTGAAGAGGGTGGGCGTCTCCTTTGAAGCAGCCAGCACCTCTGCCCCAGCCCCTGTTAGCCGCTCTGCTGCCCTCAGTGTGGAAACAATTGACCTCCTGAGATCAATCTCTGTGGGTCAGTCGACCATCAAGAATGCCATCCTAGGGCTTGCAACTCAGATATTCCCAAAGTAATGCATTACTGGAGGGCATTCATGGTGCACTGGTTGCCTACAGAGATCTTTTCAGGATCTGGCCTCCACACTGAAGGCTGACAGCCACCCTTTGTCTACCGTCCCCCTCCGCCTTCCTCTTTCCAGTCTGACTCCCACCTTCCCTGACGTAGCCAAAACACACAAACAGACAAGAATGCATCCACTGGGTAGCGCAGACAAACATAAGCACCACAAGACACACCACCAGCATACATACACACAAGCAACATCCACCTGCATACACAGCAACAGTCACTACCTGCCCTTATACCCCCAGTACCCCCAGCATCACACACACACAACACCTACAGACCTGCAGACACCACACCAACATTCAGTGATACAGCCACACTACCTATCCTACCCATAGACAGCACCCCAGCAGACCCTCAGACATCCACCCCAGTCACCACACCTGCAGACACCACAACCACAGACACACCTACATGTAGCACATCCAACATACCTGCAGTCACCACCCCAACAGACAGCCACTCACCCACCACAGCATCCCCAGCATCTCCACCCCCTCAGCCCATGACACATAAACGCCCTCACTCACCCACCTAGCAGATTCCCACCAACCACAAGCATACTTCCCACAAATAAGCACCCAAGACATCCACACGAAAACCTCTTACAACCACTCCCTCTCCCTCCATACCCAAATCCTTTTGTTATAACCGTCCCAATGTGTCTAAAAAAGCTTTTGTCTTGGAGTTTAGCCTTTTCCCTACTATTCCCCTGTGACACCCCTAAAATATCTGCTTCCCACCCCAAAGACATCCCTTCCACCTCCAAATCCTACCCTACCCCCTTTGCCAGTACCCATGCCCCTCCGCCACCAAGAAGTCAACCCCCCAAAAAGACCTCCCCAAACCAAAACCAAAACCTTCTCTACCAGGCCTTAGCCCAAATTCCCCCCTCCGCAGCCTACGACCAATTCCTCCACCACCACCCAAGAGTCACTGAGATGCCTGCCTTCCCCCTTGATGCCCTACCTGTGGAGGTTTCATGGAAGTCAGGAGTCAAGTTGGGGCACCACTTTGCGCATTTGGAGCAAAAGACACTTGTACATATGGACTGGCCAAAGGCCTTGCACATTTATCTTTGTTCCCAAAAATACCAGTTGTTGGTTTTCTGGTCACATCTTTGTCCTGCCATTCCTTTCCTAGGTTTAAGTTGTTCCTGGCTGACATTGGTTGTGTCCTAGTGTTTGTGAGGGCACCATAGGGTGCTTGTGCTTCTTGTGTTGTTTGAGCAAGATGTGAGGGAGTGCCCATGCTTTTGTCCCCATGGATAGGGTGTGTGCTGTGTGGTGGGCATGTGTATGTTTCTGACATGTTGTAATGGTGTTGTGTTTGTGTTGATATGTGTTTGTTGTTTTAGTGTGTGGCTTTGTGTGCTTTGACTGTTTGAGTCTGCGTGTATAGTGCCTGGTATGATAGGTACGATGTGCTGTGTGTGATGTGTGTGTTGATTGATAAGTTTCATGATGGTGTAATTGTGTGTGTTTGTTCCCACTTGGTTGTATATTGTGTGTGTTCTTGATGTTTGATGTGTGTCTGTTGGCTGCAGTGTGCGTGCTATGTATGTGTGGGTGTATTTGTTGCTGTATATGAGTGTGCATGTCACTGTAATGTTACGTGTGAATATAGCCCTCACACACCCCTCCCTATTGTATGTTACGTGACTATGCAAAATTTGCCAATATACAAATATAGCATGTGATTGTGTGTACTTACAGTTGCTGTTGTGTTCATCAGCGATGATTCCATTGTCTTTCGGCGAGCAGGAACAGTGGGATGGCATCCAGTTTTGGTTCCATGGCTGCTCCAGGTGAGTATGGCTTCCTGGCGGTAAGTGTCTCCTTTTATACAGTTAGTTTCCACCTGGCTTTCTGTGGTGGCCCAACTGTGGGAGAAATGTTGGCAGTGTGCTGTTGGTGGCTCCAATCATCCATGGTGGTCTAATTGCACTCACACGGTGCCAGCGGTGCTTTTGCTGTTTTCCGTTGGCATCACCGCCAAACTCATAATTTGGCAATCCTTGCCGCCATCCTCCCCACCAACAGGGTGGTCTTAGGACTGCCAAACTCATAACGAGGCCCTTAATCTTCAAAAATTCATATCTCCTGTTCCCTTTATTGGATTTTTGTTATTTTCAATTATTTTAAAGATAAAATATAACCTATTGTTATATATTGGTGTTGGATTTTTATTGTGTTTTGTGTTTTACTGTCTCCTATGTTAAGCTTAACAGCTCATTGGCAAGCTACCAAGGGTTGAGCTAGGATTCATTTATTTTGAGGCCTATTACTAAGCGTAGGTACTCACCTGCCCTTCCCAATAATCTTTCCAACACATATATATATATATATCTCCAAAAAAACGAAAAGCCCAGGCACCAGTCCATGTTAAAATCCAAGCATTTAATAGCATTTCTGAGCAGCAAGACAAAAAATCCTGACACGTTTCGGCAACAGCATGCCTTGTTCACAGGTAAGTAAGAGCAGGTGTGAGTGAGCCAGTGCTTTTTAAATACACAGTCATGTGACTTCAATAACCAAACTCCAACTCCCATAATGCACTGTTCCATATAAATAACTTCCTGAACTGGAGCGCTTAATTTCCATATAGCTGCAATAGTGTCACAGGCACTTCAGTTCACCATATAAATGTTCTTGTGTGCATTAGGTATCCAATACTTGATAGTCCACTTGCTTTTACAGTTGCTGCCCAGCATGATAACAGCTATACATGAATACATGAAAAGTAAGAGGAGAGGCACACTGTCTCCCTCCTATCCCTTGCTCACCTCCATCACAATATATTTCTCGGATAAATGCCTTGTTTGCATGAAGGAGAGCGGGTCGGGCCCCTTCCATAAAACTATCATTGACACCTCCTGCTCCGAATGGGGCTCAGACCCTGCAGGGCGGCCTGGGTTACTGGGGCGAAGCATCCCACAGAAAATATCTCCAAAAAAACGAAAAGCCCAGGCACCAGTCCATGTTAAAATCCAAGCATTTAATAGCATTTCTGAGCAGCACGACAAAACATCCTGACGCGTTTCGGCAACAGCATGCCTTATTCATAGGTAAGTAAGAGCAGTTGTGAGTGAGCCAGTGCTTTTTAAATACACAGTCATGTGACTTCAGTAACCAAACTCCAATTCCCATAATGCACTGTTCCATATAAATAACTTCCTGAACTGGAGCGCTTAATTTCCATATAGCTGCAATAGCGTCACAGGCACTTCAGTTCACCATATAAATGTTCTTGTGTGCATTAGGTATCCAATACTTGATAGTCCACTTGCTTTTACAGTTGCTGCCCAGCATGATAACAGCTATACAAGGAATACATGAAAAGTAAGAGGAGAGGCACACTGTCTCCCTCCTAACCCTTGCTCACCTCCATCACAATATATTTCTCGGATAAATGCCTTGTTTGCATGAAGGAGAGCGGGTCGGGCCCCTTCCATAAAACTATCATTGACACCTCCTGCTCCGAATGGGGCCACAGACCCTGCAGTGCGGCCTGGGTTACTGGGGCGAAGCATCCCACAGAAAATATCTCCAAAAAAACGAAAAGCCCAGGCACCAGTCCATGTTAAAATCCAAGCATTTAATAGCATTTCTGAGCAGCAAGACAAAAAATCCTGACGCGTTTCGGCAACAGCATGCCTTGTTCACAGGTAAGTAAGAGCAGGTGTGAGTGAGCCAGTGCTTTTTAAATACACAGTCATGTGACTTCAATAACCAAACTCCAACTCCCATAATGCACTGTTCCATATAAATAACTTCCTGAACTGGAGCGCTTAATTTCCATATAGCTGCAATAGCGTCACAGGCACTTCAGTTCACCAGGGTCTGTGGCCCCATTCGGAGCAGGAGGTGTCAATGATATATATATATATATATCTATACTTTAGGTCAGGTCTGCAAAAAATACAGAGTGTGAGTGTCAGAAATAAGGCCCCAGGCCATGATGGGGTCCCTATCGATGCTTTTGTTGACAATATTGATTTATTAGCACCTCTTATTACCATTGTATCAAGCACTGCTGTTGCCCACTCAAGTTATGTTCTAAATCTATTACTGTACCCATCTATAAAAAGGGAGACAAAGCTGATCCTTTGTGCTATCGTCCTATCTTCCCATGCGACTCAACAGCCAAAGTCTTGAGCAGAATTCTTTGGGTTGGTTGGAGGACTGGGTTGCAGAACAACGTACCTTTTCTATTTTTCAGTTTGGGTTTAGGAAGGGCATTGGAACAGGTGAACAATGTGTGAATCTTCACCTTATCCTCAATAAATGTACACAGGCAAAGAGAGGTTTCCTCCACCTATCATTTATGAATCTCACGTCAGCATTCGACTGTGTGAATAGAGGAAGGATCTGGGCTACAATTCTGGAAATGAGAGTGGATGCCCCTCCGGTATACTTCTTGATGCAGCTGCATGGAGAAGTAACTGGGTGCGTAAGGTATGGGCCAATGGTGAATGTACTTCCCTTATCACAATCAAACGTGGGGTGAGGCTAGGTTGCATGTTGGCCCCTTTTCATTTTTGTCTATGTATTAAAGATCTAGATAATGTTTTACTGCTTGAGGAGTTAGAAACACGTAGGGTTGGACTAAAGATATTTCCATTCTGTTATATGTGGATGATTGCATCCTACTCTTGAGAACTAGTGTGGGTCCACAAAAGTTGTTGGGTAGATTTGTTCTATTTATTAATACTTTGAGGATAATGAGGGACATAGGCAAGTCAAATACTATGGTCTGTGGACTATCCTCTTCTACTTTGAGACCCCATTTTCTTAACAGTAATAAACTTTCAACAGTTGCAACTTTCAAGTAATTGGGGGTTCCATTTCATTGCAAAGGAACTTGAACTCACCTAATGTAGGGGAGGAAATCCCAGTTTGAACAAACAACAAAGGCGCTTTTTAAGTATGCTGAGATGCTAGGCTCCAACCCCTTGGATGTGATGGTTAACATCTACAAAGCATGCTGTTGCTCTGTTGTGTTCTATGGTGCTGGTATTGTGATATGTTACACTTACAAATCTCATAAAATGTGTTTTTAAGAAGGCTCTTGTCTGTCTCCAATAGTGAGCACACTTAACTTTGCCACGTGGAACTGGGCTTGCAGCATGTGGAATGTCATGTTAAATTAGCCCCACTTATATTGTGGCATTCTATTTGTTCCAAACAGAAAACTCTTTTTAATCAGGATGTAATCACTGATTGTTTGCAACCTGTTTCCAAGATCCCATGGTTGTGGTATGTTAAAGAACAATTTACTCTGCTAAGGAGACTAGAGTGTTTTTTCAACCCATGGGAGGTCACCACACAATCTAAAAAGCAACTTAAGACAGAATTCCTTTCCCTCTGGGATCAGCACAGGGAACTTCAATAGTAAAAAAGAAAAGGGTAGCTGCCTACCATCTACTAGTAACCAAATGTGGTATGGATCACTATCTTCATTCCTAACCCCACCAGTCCCACAGATCCTATTTACTTAGATTTAGGTTTAATATGACCCACTTTCTGGTCTCACATCCTTGTGATGCATATTGTGACTTAGATCTTGAATTATAACCTTGTGACTCCTGCTCTACTCAATCTACGCTACAAGTTTTCTTTTTTTTGTAATTGTATGTTGTGCCAAAGAAACAGTTTCTACTTCCACTGCTCAAGCTATTGAATATAAGAAGGTGTCATAAGACTGAGAATATGGTGGGGAAGTAACATTTTAATGCTCTTTTTTAGTCGTCTCTATTGCTACAAATGTTGAGGTTTACTGTGAGATGTAATGTTTACAATGCTGATGTATATATCTGAGTTGTTTTAGCCCTTGATCTGCTTTTTATGTTGTTATACGTGTCTCTATCTTTTTTAAACACAAGTCAATTTATGTTCTAATCTTAATAAAGAATGTTTATATGCTGATGGCTTTTAAGTAATTTTTTTTTTAATAGTTGTATTTTGGGTATTCCTGTATGGTTTTATTAACTGAATGAAGATCATTTTGACTTTACTTCGGGAAAAGCATTTTTTGTTTTGCTAATAACTGTGGCGCCATTTGACAAATCTTCACAAAATTTCCTAAACTAGTTTGCTACTCACTTCATCTGCTGTCTGGAACATTTTTGGGTGATTTATCAAGTGGGGGCTGAGAAAAAGCACGGGTGCCAGGATACCCCCATGCAATTTTCCATATGGATTTTAGACACAACTACAACCCAAACCACTGAATGGAACTACACCAAAATTGGCAGAAAGCTAAATCCTGGCCCAGAAATATCTCTTTTTTAACTGGGAGAATATCTGATCAGTAGTTTTGGTGCTACTAAAGAAAAAATATTTATGTATATCTAGAGACACTACTCCACAGCGGATCCACTGTGGTGGATCCGTGGATCCACAAGCCAAGTGCAATGCTGTGATTGACTGGCTGCAACCTGAGAGGGAAGTTGCAGCTGCCATTTTGTGTATCAGCACTTGATCCCAAGGGGGGTGGGGGGAATAAAACTTAAAGCTGATAGAAAGGGTCATGGTAGAGGTACCGTGACACCATGGGACAGATTAAAGGGATCTGTGAGGGATCCCTCATTGGCAAGAAATTTCCCAAAAATGTTTGTTTGGGTCGCACAAGGATGTGCAGATCCTCTGCAGCATTCAGCGTTGCCCCCGTGTGCATCTGGACAGATCAGTGGATCCAGACCCCAGTTAAAAAAAAATACACCTACTCACATGCCTACTCACATATTCACTCACACACCCATTCACACACTCACACACCCAATCACAAAATCACACACCTACTTACACGACCACTCACAAACCCACTCACAAATGCACCACCACTCATACACCCACTCACAGACCCACAAAACCACTCACACACAGACCCGCCCAGCCACTCATACACCTACTCACACACGCACACAAACACACACTTATACACTACCTCACAGACCCACAAAACCACTACCACACCCAGTCACAGACCCAAAAAGCCACTCACACATCCACTCACAGATCCACTCACACACTCAGACACCCAGTGACACACCCACACAACCACTCACACATCCACTCACAGATCCACAAAATCACTTGCACACCCACTTACAAACCCACAAACCCACTCAAACACCCACTCACACACCCACTTATATACCCACACAACCACTCAAATACCCACTCACACACCCATACAGCCACTCACAAACATACTCAAAGACCCACAAAACACCTAACCCCCAGTTAAAAAATACACCTACTCACATGCTCACTCTCATACTCACTCACACACCCATTCACACACTCACTCACTCACAGACCCACAAAACCACTACCACACCCAGACACATACCCACACAACTACTCACACACCCACTCACAGATCCACAAAAACACTTGCAAACCCACTCAGACACCCACAAAGTCACTCACTCACACACCCACTCACACATCCACTTATACACCCACACAACCACTCCAACACCTACTCAATCACACCCATACAGCAACTCACAAACAAACTCAAGGACCCACAAAACCACTAACATACCCACTCAAAGACCCACACAGATGCACTCCCAAACCAACTCATACACTCACACATGCACTCACTCAGGCACACAACAAAACACACTAATTCACACCCATATGACCACTCACACCCACTCATATACCTACAGCCGGGGTTTGGCCACAGGGCCAAAGGCCAGGTGCAGCGTGGTGTCGGCTGCATGTGGGGGTCCCCCCCACATATGGCCAAAGTCCATTGTGCAGCATGAGGTTGGCTGCCTGCGGGGGTTGGTCACAGGGTCTTGACATGTTATAGTTAGTTCAGATTTTACACACATAAATCCAGCGAAATTTAGCAGTTATGATTATACCCATCTCAAGAAACTATAACTTATGCCCTAAGGTAACTATATTTCTCGCCTCACATAGCGCTGCTAATTACCACAGATATTACCTTAGTTATGACATCAGTCATGACTTCTCCTATGACATCATTGATAATAGCACTGCAACATTTGAAATAAAATTATTGATGAGAAAACTGTGCATGGCGGAGCGTGAGTTTTAGTAACCTTAGGGCAATGAGGCTATGCTGACCCAGCACCAGTTGATTGTGTAGAAATTTGACAAACAGTTTCTGAGATAGCAGTCTTTAAAACTTCAGCCTCTTGATTCCATATTTTTCTTGACACCCAGAACCCGTAACCCTGGATCTCTGGGCAGCACTAGTACTGAGAATATACAACCCTGACTGGTGATTTCAAAGATAAATCCACTTTTAAATACGCTGTGTCCTTTAAGAGGATTGAGAAGAAGAAGCACTAATACATCCTTTAGTCACCTAATAGTTACCGTTTAAACTACTTGTTGGAAAGTGGTTTATTAGTACGGGCAGGTAAGTACCTACAATTAGTAATAAGGCCTCATTCTCAAACAAGGTCCAGTCAAGGTCTCAAAAAATTCATCCTTGCTCAACACAAGGTAGCATGGCCTACAAGCAGTTATGCGTAACATAGGAGACAGGTGTGTAAAGAATTTAGGGGCATATTTATACCCTGTTTGCGCCAAATGTGCGTCAACAATTTTGACACACATTCAGTGCAAACACTGCCCCATATTTAAACTTTGACGCACGACCCCACGGACGTCAAAATTCCACCATGTGCGTCATTTTTTGAAAGCGGGAAACTGCCTTGCGTTAATGATAGGCAAGGTAGGTGTTCCCTTCCAAAAATTACTTTAAGGCCTGTGCGCCTTATTTATCCCCCAGCGTCATTTTGACGTACAGGAGGGGGTGGGCCTTAAAAAACGGCCCACAGCATGATGGGTGCAGTTTTTTAACGCCTGGGTCAGGGCAGGCGTTAAGGGACCTGTGGGCTCAGAAGGGGTCCAGAGGTGCCCCCCCTGCCCCCAGAGACACCCCCTGCTACCCTCACCCACCCCTGGAGGACACCCATGGATGGGGGGACCCATCCCAGGGAAGTAAAGGTAAATTCAGGTACGTATTTTTTAAAAATTTTTTAAAGTGGCATAGGGGGGCCCAATTTGGGCCCCCCTACATGCCACTATGCCCAATGCCCACGCCCAGGGGACATGGGTCCCCTGGGCATGGCCATTGGGCAAGGGGGCATGACTCCTGTCTTTGCAAAGACAGGAGTTATGTCAATGGGGGTTTTGCATAAAAAAAAATGGCGCAAGTCCGGTTTGAGGTCTGATTTTAGCCTCAGACCTGACTTGCACCATTTTTTGACGCACAACCCCCATTTTCCCATACAAAAATTTCACCGCCGGCTAATGTCATTCCATAAATAAGGTGCCCGCATGGTGCGTTGAAATGGCGTTAGCCAGCGGTGACATTTTTGACGCACAACTGCGTTGGCGCAGTTGTGCGTCAAAAAGTATAAATATGGCCCACAATATCAACAAAACAGTAAACAAGTAAAACACAATACACTATAAAAATCCAACATCAATTTGTATAATTATGAAATATTTTTATCTTTAAAATGACACCAAAACCACAAAGACCCAATATAGGGAACCAGAGAAATTATTTTTTAAAGATCTAGGGCCAGATGTAGGTAGGTTTCCTTTTGCGAAGTGCAAATTGCGAGTCCCAGCGACTCGCAATTTGCCCCTTGCAAAAGGAAATGCAGAAAGGTGTCTCAGACACCTTCTGCGACTCGCTATGGGGTCGCAAAGACCCACCTCATAAATATTTATGAGGTGGGCCGCAGTTTGCGACCCCATAGCGAGTCTAGGCACTCATGGGGATGGTGGCCTCCTGGAGACAGCAGACCACCATGTCCTTGACTGCTTTTCAATAAAGCAGTTTTATTTTTCTCTTTGCAGCCCGTTTTCCTTAAAGGAAAACGAGCTGCAAAAAGAAAAATTACCGAAACATTTTAGTTTCGTTTTTTTTCAGAGTAGGCAGTGGTACATAGGACCACTGCCTGCTCTGAAAAAATATTGTGAGCATTCACAAAGGGGAAGGGGTCCCATGGGGACCCCTTCCCATTTGCAAATGAGTTACCATCCACTTCAAGTGGATGGTAACTGCGAGTTGATTTGCGACCGCTTTCGCGGTGACAAATCAACTCTACATCGCGGTGCGACTCGCAAATAGGAAGGGAACACCCCTTCCTATTTGCGAGTCTGAAACACATTTTGCGAGTCTGTACCGACTCGCAATATGTGTTTCTGCATCACGTGAGGGCATTAGCGCCTCGCAAACGGTGTTTTTCGCCGTTGGCGAGGCGCTAATGCCTTCCTACATCTGGCCCTAAATGTAAAAATGGGCCTTCAGTTACCTAAAATTAAGAAGCACCAGCCGCAGACATTTGGTTGAGCTTAACCGAGACAAAGTCAAACTGTGGGGCCAATTGTGATAGATCCCGAGTCAAATACACTAAGTGGGAGGCCTTGGTCGAAATTTTACCTTTGGGCTTAGGACCTCGTTACGAGATTGGTGGTCCATGGACCACCATGGAGGCAGTGGCAGCCTGACTGCCAACAGGTTTGCGGTCTGACCCCCTTATTATGAGTCAAGGGGGCAAAGACTGTTTTGGTTCCGCTGGCACCACCAGGCAGCACAGACCACCATGGTCACGAGGCTGCACCAGCAGCCTGGAGGAGCCTGTGTTTCCACTGGAACTATTATGCAGTTGCACACCTCTAATGTAACCGTGGCGAGCAAACCACCATATCTCAGAAGGCGGAAACGGATAGTATAAAGGGAGACACTCACCTCCAGGCATTCTCACTTGTCCGATGACACCATGGAGCCCATCGTACATGTCCTGTCACTTCTGATGGCCCTCAAAGGTGCACGAAACCAACGCCACGGTGAATGCCAATGACTGTATGTGCACACACCTACCCATATCAGAACTCTTAATAACAGATGACAACGCTGTTGTGCACATCATAGAGGGGGCATGCCATGGGCACCAAGAACACGTCACATCCTGTAAGCAGTCTGAAACATACATTAAGACGGACACATTCACAGTCACAGTACACCCCTTTTGGGCAGCTCAATCACACTGCACTGTGATACCACGCAAAAGCATACAGCCACACTTCTCTGAAATAGGGACAATAAAGTCAACACAACATTTACCTACACATCAACAACTACATATAAACTTCACATATACAAAAACAAACCACACACTCACAACCCACACAGGCCAGGGACTGTTGTCACATAAAACACACAAATGTGTGACTGTGCCATGGAACACAAACAACACCACCATGAAACAGCCCTACAATGGACACACATCGGAGTACAATGGAAGCACAATTTCATGCACAATATACAGAGAGACAAATACACAAAAAGCACAATGCACAAAATACTTGCACAATTGGGATGGGTGCACCAGGAGCACTCAGAGAAGCCAGGTACATGGGACACATATCACCTTGCAACCGCCCATAAGACAACATTTGCACAGAACAGGGCCCTACATGTAGCAACACAAAAGGATGGTGGAAGGAGTGCTGAAGCATTTTAAACACTCCCAGTCACAGATCTGGGTTTAATCCATCGCTCCTTTGCTCGCCATGCCACCCCAGTTTGACCCAGCCACATGCAAATCAATCTTGACCCTGTTCCCCCATGGGAACAGTCCAGCCCAAATTGCCAGGCCAGGTCCTCCCTGGACCGGAACAAGCATCCTGGAACTGGTTTTAGGGTATCTCCCTTTATCAGCCAGGTTAGCTTGAATTCAGTGATACAGTGAGCCCAGGGCCCATATCTGGGCTTACCCTTCCCACTTACAGAAACTTTAGCGACACAAAAGGATGATGGAAGGAGTGCTGAAATATTTGAAAAACTCACCCCCAGTCACAGATCTGGGTTTAATCCATTATTCTTTTGCTCACCATACCACTCCAGTTTGGATCCAGCCATATGCAAATCAGTTTTGACTCTGTTCCCCATAGAACACTCCAGTCCAAACTGCCAGGCCAGGTCCTCCCTGGAATGTAAACAAGCATCCTGGGACCCATTTAAGGGTATCACCCTTCATCAGCCAGGCTAGCTTGAATTCAGTGGCACAGTGAGCATGGGACCCACGTCTGGATGTTCCCTTCTCACTTGGGGCAACCTTTACAACACAAAAGGATGATGGACAGAGTGCTGAAACTTTTCAAACACTCATCCGCAGTCACAGGTCTATATTTAATCCATTGTTCTTTTGCTCACTATGCCACCCCAGTTTGAAACAACCATATGCAAATCAGTTTTGACCCTGTAAGCATGGAACAATCCAGCACGACCTGCCAAGCCAGCTGGATTAAAGCTAGTCTGGCTGATGATGGGTGATACCCCAAAACTAGTCCCAGGATGCTTGTATCCAATCCAGGAAGGACGTGGCAGTTCAGGCTGTCTGCAGCAAAGGAGATGCCCACCCTCTTGGGTGAGCGGGCATGACCAACTGGGTGGAGAGAAACAGCGAGTGCAGAAATAGAACGGGAGTGGCAGACAAGAATGGTACTGTGGAATGCCCAGATGGGTCCACCACCACTAGGGAGTGGCCACTGGAGGAGGAATCCAATGATGAGGATGTTCCATCTCCCCCCTGGCACTCCCCTCCCCCTCCGGCCCAGTGGGTCCTTCTGCGGCCATGTCTTGACCTGAGGTCCTGTGGCCAGATGCTTCCCCATTTGGCTCAGCCCCATCTCCTTTGCTCCGGATCTCACAAAACTACAGTTGCATGACTGAAATTGTGCAATCACTAATCCCAGTCAATAATTTGGAGACAAAATCACCCACAAAACATTGCCCTGTGGAGCAGACCTCAATCACCTGTTTGCATACAAATGTAGGACAATGCAAAGACCATTCCCAGAGATCCCACACAAGGCCATGCAGATGTCCTTTTGTCACATACATGATGATCCTATTAAAGAAAATGTGCTCCAAACTTCAGCCATGTTGATGGCAATAGTACAATAGCCTGCAGAAGGTGAAATGGGAAATAATCTAAATTTCACACCTCACTAAGTGATTATTGTCCCAATAGCGACATGGAGGTAATATCAATGTCGTACAGATAGCCCACACATGTGGCATGGAAATGAACACTGCAGCCATCATGCCCAATATGTCAGGGAGAGATGTCCCCCAAAAAACAACACAACAAATTAGCAAGCCCAGGGTCATAACTACTAAAGTCTGGCACCCCTTACAATTGCTTACTATGAGTGCACCAGTAGAAGCCATCAGTCCTTTGCATGTTGGAGAGACACAGAAGTAGCAAGGACCTCTAGGAGGGCCCCTAAATGTTGCCCATTGGGAAGCTACATCATCATACCCATCATGGTCATGCAAACCCAGATGTACGCAGACACATTTGTCTAGAACATAACTGCAAATCACGTCATGATCCATGCCAACAGTCAGGGCACATACCTCATCCTTTACACATGTGCAGTGCAGTTTTCCACATAATGTCACATCAAGCTCAAATATGTAAACATTGTTGTTTTAAACTCTAGGACTACCTGCCATGTCCCTAATTGCTACAGCAGTAGCACATGCCAAATAACATGCTATGATGCATAAGGGAATGTGTCAGCCAATGAACAGTGGCAACAAACTCCTGTATGTGGCACAACTTGGAATGTAAACCCATTGACATGTACTATTCCCCTGTTTGTCATACACAGATAGGTGAGGGAATAAAGACATCATCTCATCAACATAGGTAGACTATCCATAAATATTCAGCTTGCAAATGTTTCATAAAGAGGAAGGGGCACATGCTGGCATGTAGGCATAAGGAATGTTGCCAACAGTGATGGCACATAATTTGTGTTAAATGACATTCCCCGCTTATCAAGGGAAAGTAGTGATCCATAGCTGTATACAAAGCACAATGTGAGCCCTGTCACATGTATTTTGGCTACCTCCACATTAGAGAGTGCAGTTAGACACCAGCAACCATTATACACTGAGAAAACAAGCTTCTGGTAGCAGATACTGATTTACACATTTACACAGACACATGGCTGAGGACAGTGATCCATCACTTAGTTATCTGTGGACTGGAACACTGAGGAGTTGTGGTCTGTTGCTTGGCAATTACACACACAACAACAAACAGTCTATGACTGATAACTGTACACAGTTATCTGTGGTATTTTCATAGGTGTGAGGATTTTATCCATATTTTGTGCTAGGTCCATACTCCAATAGGCAAGGAACATCAGTATAAAACACATGAAGTGTCAACACAAACAAGCTCTCCTCCACTGTGTGACACATGGCTCATCCATAATCATCAGGGGAGCAGTCAGATACCTCACTCAATCACTTGGCAATGGGACAGGCAAGAATATGCTCTGTACTCACCCCCTTGTGGCTGCTGTGCTGCCCTCAAATATACACCAGGCTGTGAATAGGCCCCTGCCATAATGCAGGCCATTAGGGATGCCGTGGTTCGACGGGCACCTCACCAACGTTGGTAGGACATCCCCAGCTGGGCCTCTGCAACCTTCCGGGCTCAGAGTCTCAGGTCTTCCCATCTCTTTCAGCAGTGGGTGTTCCACTGTCTGTGGACCCTCAGGGTCTGCACCTTCTTGACGATGGCTCTCTATAAACTCTTTCGTCTGATGTGGGTTGACCTGCATGGACAAATAAAGAGATTATGAGCACAAATTTAATCATAAATGGTTCAGTCATATATACGTCAGTTACATCAAGATAAGATTGTCAATAATCCCTAACTGCGACACATACAACCCAATAAGTACAGGGATATGACTCAAGACATACATTTCCAAATCTGCAGATCAACCCACCACGCTGCTCATGCCCTACAATGAATAGGCAGGCTTACTGACATCTTGTGGGACGTGCCCTAGCAACCTGAATGAGATGTGAGCCACTATGAGACACATCACACCTCTATGGACCAATGCATTCACAATCTGTGATGATGACTCTCTGCATACAGTCCCTACAGGCTACTGTCAGAATACAAACTCTAAAATCACACATGGGTAACAATGAAAGGACTGGCATAGGGGGCATAGAAAGAGTTTGCCCTGTCCATGTGTGGACTTTTGCAATTAGAATGCAGATTCATTCCACTTCAGGAGGTGGGGTTATGTGTTATCTACCTGTACCACAGAACACACTTTCAGACATTTGTGTCTATCCCACAATGATGGCATCCAAAAACACAAAGGTATGAATTGACCAGTGTCTGCTATGTGACCAAGATACAGAGTCAAACATCACAGTCTCCCTGGAATCACCACACTGTCTGCACTGTGGGGTGGGACTGTCATTTATGCAGTAAGCCTGCACAGGACAAATATGACATGTGTGAAGGTGACAACAGGGCTGTGGGAGTTAGGGACCTGCCAGGAGTCAGGGACACACATTGACAATTATACCAAGTGCACATGTAAACTAGATCAGTAACTTACCTCTGGACCCATTCCCAAGCTGAGCAAAGGAATGAGTCATTATTGGCAGCATTTTACCACAAAGTCTTATATTTGCCACATCACAGGGTTTGGGTGGTAATTTCAACCTCAGCGGTCTTTTTACAAGACTGCCGAGGGACCGCCGTGCTGAAGACCGCCAGTGCTGGCGGTTTTCCGCTTGGCGAATTATGACTGCTGGCAGCCCTCCGTCCTTTTCCGGACGGAGAGCCACCAGCAGCCATACTGGCGGTCGGTGGGGAAGTGGAGGTTGCTCCACCTCCACGTTACGTGATTCTGTGGGCGGTGTTCTGTTGACAGGGTGCTGGTGGTGGAGCAGCCCCCATGGATCCCGTCCCCTCCCGGAGGATCAACGGAACAGGTAAGTTGATTGTCTGTTAGGGGAGGGGGGTTGTAGTGTGTTGTGTGCGTGCATGGCGGTGTACGCGTGAGTATGAAGAAGGGGAGTGTGAGTGCATGCATGCGGGGGTGTAGTGCGTTTGGAAATGTGTGCGTCTGCCTGTATGTATGTCTGTATGGATGTGTTCGTGCATGTCTGAATGTGGGTGTGTGTATATGACTGTGTGTGTCTGTTGGCATATTTGTTCGTGTGTGTGCGGGTATGTGTGTTGGTGGTGTCTGCATGCGTGTCGGGTGTGTGTCTGTATAGTGATGTCGGGGGTCGGATGGGGAAGGGGGTCCTGCCACCTTTGGGGGCTGGCAGGGGGGTGTTGGGGAAGGACTCGGGGTGGGGGAGACCCCTATCAGTGCCAGGGAAGGGATTCCCTGGCACTGATAGTGCTTACCGCCATGGATTTCATGGCGGTGCCCAACCCCATGAAATCCATGGCAGTCAGCCGGGTCATGATAGCGCCGGCGGTCTTATGACGGCCGCCGGGCTGGAGAACCAGCGGTCGTCTCCGCCATAGTGGTCGGTTCGGAGAAGTGGCAGATGACCATGGCGGTAACCGTCATGGTCATAATTCCAATTTGTTTACCGCCAGCCTGTTGGCAGTAAGACCGCCACTTGTCCGCCAACCGCCAGGGTTGTAATGAGGGCCTTGGTGTGTATGGCAACCTGGAGGGTAGAGACAGTGGTGACACGCCTTACCTACAACAGTGTATCAAGGGCAGATGTGCTAAGAAATATCAACATACACATATCTCACATTACTCACAACTGATACATACAAGATGCATACTCAGCTCATGCTATGTAGTCTCACATATACAACATTATTGAGGAAAGAGATGTCAGTGGATGGCTGTAATGTCACCTCACATAGTTATGTGCATCCAACACAATTTGGATAATGGAACACAATGAACACACACACCACAATGTGACTGAAGACAGCATGTGGCACTGGCCACCAGTACATGCACATTGAGACTTCCATTGATGGCATACAGACCTCACGTACAGGCACATGAGTACTCAATCTGCCACACATGAGCACATTCTAGCCTGTGAGGAGGGGAAAGATGGTTAAGTACAGAGAAAACTGTGCATGTGACACTTACTTGCTCTTCTGGTGCACCATAGAGCTGTTTATACAGGGGTAGGACCTCAGTCACCAGCTACTCCAACTCCTCGGATGAGAAGGCACGGGCCGTATCACCTGCTGGACATGGCATGTTTGCTCCCAGAGGCGGTACACAGCAGCTCAGTAGTGGAGGTCTTGCTGCTCAAGTGAGGGATTTAGCAGAACATGGTGGTCACGTCAGCAATTTATGCAGTTGTCACCACTGGCGGACTCAGCCATTGGCCCTGATCGCCACTAGCAATAACATTACCCTATAGCTGTGCCTGTCATTGTTGCAACCACCTACCTACATGACGACTTCCTCCAGTGTTAGTGGGTGGTTCCTAATGTCCAGTGGAGTAAGTCATGCATCCGCCATTTTGGCAGCCTGAAATGCAGGATTGTGTTATTAACACTGCCTCACACATCAGGAATTCTCTTTGTATTTGCAAAAATACATGTTCAACTTTTCTTGTCAGGTAGGTCCTACAACTCAAATGCATGTTGCAGAACACAGATGGTAATTCACAGTGGGGTACAGTCTACCCCCCTTAATGATCATTTTTGTGCTCTGTGCTTTCTGTCACATTCCAAGGGACATCAGTGATGCACAATTTGGATTTAGGTCCAGTTACATGTGGTCTACACATGTGTGGCAAACCAAGGGGGTAACGTGAATCTTGTGTCACTGACAGCTGTTATGTGTACTGGTTACTATGTCCATCTCTAATAATACGTATTGTTACATGTTAACCTTGACATGCATCATATATGTTGCTGTGGACACAATGATTAATGTCAGAGCTCATTTCCTGTAATATTTTGGGAGGATGCGACAACCACCTTTCTACTATCCCCTGCCAGACCCACAGGCCATGGAAGAAAGACATATTATACTCCTGTATCATCTGAATCAGCAAACAATAGTCAATCTGTGTCGTCAGCTGGAGCCAGATCTGATGCCATCTAATAGTTTTCCAAACAGCATATCACCCGTTGCACAAGTCATGCTAGTGTTGCACTTCCTAGCCACAGGGTCCTTCCAACATACAGTGGCCCAAACTGGTGGTATGTCCCAACTATGTTCAGTCTGGTGTTGAAGAATGTCCTCTCAGCAATGTTGAAACACCTGGACAGCTACATCCTGTGACCCCAACGTGAGGATTAAGCCCATGTGAAGCCTGACTTTTATGGTTTTGCACTCACATGTGGTGGGGGTTATTGATGGCACACATGTTGTGTTGGTTGCACTGTATGCCAATGAACACTTATACTGCAACCAAAAGAATTTCCATTCAATCGTCATCCAAATTGTATGTTAGGCCAACCTCTACAACTCACATGTCTGTTCCAGTTTCCCGGGTTCAGTCTATGATGCCTTCATTATGTGAAACAGTACAATCCACCAGCTGATGTCACAACTGTACCCAGAGAGGGTCTGGATGGTTGGTAAGTAACATCTGTACTGTTCGTGTGTGTACAATGTCTTATGAGGATTTACCTATAAGAGGGACTCATTTTTGCACACGTCGCATTCCTTAACAGGAGACTTAGCATATCCAAGCCGTCCTTGGTTGTTGATGCCGATGAAAAATGTTTTGAATATTGTTTTAGAATTTTGTTTGTTAATTGTTATATGTTTTATTTGTGTAATGTTTGAAATGTAGTAATGTGTACAGTGTTGTTAAGTTTAAATTGTATTTCATTTATAAGAGTAAGACAAAGAGAGACAAAAAACTAATAAATATTTGGAATGAGAAAGACAATAATTGTCCCCAGTTATCAATTGATCTTTTCACATAGGATATATATATTTACATAAACATATCTATCCCTTCTGTATATTCAGAAGTTGCACTGAGATTTAGGTTCCTGGGCTGGACGTTGGAGCCCTCCTTTGTTCACCCAGGAAAGTGTGTAAAATTATTGTGGCCTGCTGCATGCCCCACAACATTGCCTTGAGGAGGAACATCCCATACATCCCAGAGGAGGGAGAGCCTGCAATGCCACCGGGTGAGCCTCCTGAAAAGCCAAGAACTGTTTCATCATTGCAGACCATTTTTCCTGTGCCACAACATTGACATATGTTTGCATCATACCATCTTATGCATGATCATTGGATTATGATGGATCTGTGATCAGGTTACAGGGACGTTATAGCTAGGATATGAATATACTTGCAACAAAACCATAGAAACTCTGCAGTTATAGTTGTGGTTAGCTCAATATAATATAACTCATGCACTAAGGTAACTAAACTCATGCCCCCTCTATGCACAGTTTTCTCCTAAATAATGCAACTGTTACACTCATATTATCAATGATGTTATCAAAAATGTCAAGAGTGATGTAATATGTGGGGAAATTAGCAGTACAATGCAAGTGCTTGAGTAATAGATACCTTAGGGCATGATTTGTAGTTACTTGAGCTAACCTTCACTATAACTGCTGCATTTGTATTGTTTTGTGTCAGTAAATTCAGATCCTAACTATAAAGTCCATGCAACCTTTTGTTTTTTAATTTAATGTCTATTTTTTTTTTATTTCTATTTCCTAACTATATCATTCCTGTGAACTTTTTTTCTGTGAATTTCTCTTTTTTGTAACTTTAAGTGATTTTAATTACTACACGTTAATCTAAACACCGTTGCACATGGCCTACAGCTGTATGAGGTGTGGGTTGGCTGCAGGACCTGCCCTGCAGCTAGGCCCTGCAGCCAATGCCCTATAACCATCCAATCATGGGCCAGGCAAGGCCTTCACCTATGGACAGCAGGGGTTGGCCACAAGGCCTGTGGCCAACCCTCCTAACCACCCAACCCTGCATGCATAAGTCTCTGAGTGGGTCTGTGAGCATGTGCATGAGTACATCAGTGGGTCTGTCTGTGGGTGCATGGGTCTCTGAGTGAGTCTGTGAGTGTGTGCATACGTCTATGAGTGGATGTGTGAGTGGATGCATGACTTTGAGTGGGTCTGTGAGTGGATAAATTACTGTCTGAGTAGGTCTATGAGTAGTTTTGTGATTGTATGACTGGGTCTGTGATTGGGTTCATGAGTGTCTAAGTGGGTCAGTTCGCGGGTGAGTCTCTGAGTGTGTCTGTGAGTGGGTGCCTGAGTGTCTAAGTGGGTCTGTGAGTTGATGCGTGAGTGTCTGAGTAGGTCTGTGAGTGGATACATGAATCTCTGAGTGCATCTGTGAGCTAGTGCATGGGATTCTGAGTGTGCCTGTGGGTGAGTGCCGGAGTGTCTGGGTTGTTGTGTCAGTAACTGTGTAAGTGATCCACCCACAAAGTAACCTCTCCTGCCTTTTTATCCAACAAGAATCCACAATTTTGCACAAAATATCTGCCCAAGTGGACTTCTTTCTGCCTCCTTGGGTAAATGTCCAGTACGTATTCTACACTACAGCTGCATAATGGAGCACAAGGAAATGCCACCAGTGACCTTGTGTGCATTTTGGTAATATGATTGTTCCTGGTGCGCCTTGATCCAGAAATATGTGATAACATGAATCCTCCTATTAAGAGGCCAACAAGACAACAAAGATGTAAATCTCTACCAAACCAGGGTCCTTCCTCTTATCTCATCCGCTTCTTTGTTTTGTGGAGATGTCCATATAGTCCTCGGAATTACGAATTTTCCACCTACATCAGCTGGAAATGCACTAGGGGGCCATTGGTAAGCATCATCCTGTGAAAAGACGGGAAGACCTTTGCATACTACTAAGGTGGATGGTGTGGGGCCAAGCAGACAGAGCTTCCAGATGATTTAAAAATTTGGATAATTGTAGCCATTTAAGGGGAGAACCATGGACTCTGCTCTCAGCAGGAGAGGACAAGAAAGAACCCACTATTCAGAGTCACATACATATTGTGCTTCAATGGATCAACAATGCATTCAACTCCACAGAGGATTTCACATCATTTTTCTACATGGAAAATACACTCAATGGGGCCCTCCCCTAGCTGATTTTGACCCTGGGGTCCCCATCGCCAGGGCCTGGCCATGGCTCCTGTATGCCCTTTGGTACCCAGTGTGCAAGATCGGGATGGGGGAGAAACCTAAAAGCCCCCGCATTCCGAGCCAGCTCCCCGACTCCTGCGTGAGCGACATTGCTATTGCACACAGGGAGCTGCTGGAAATGAAGCTTCCTGTGTGCAAGAGCAATAGTTTCATCTATGTCCCTACTCAGAGAGAACCTCCACTTCCATCGGTTGGGAGCACTTTGACAGATCCCACCCGCTAGAACAGGAGTGTTTACTTTTGCATGGTGGGAGCTGTCATAGCTCCCACCAAGGAAAATCAAACAGTTATGTCCGAGGCGTCGGCACCCAAATTCGGCAAAAAAGGTAGCTCTTGGTCCAGAAAGGGTGCTTTTTGTTATTTGTTGTAAATCCGTTCAGTAGTTTTGAAATATTAAAAGAAAACCAAATTTGTATATCTGGATCTGCGAAGGCTTTGCAAATACTCTCGTTCTCGTTTTAAGATCTGATTGGCTGTCACTTTGAGACTCAGCTTCAGCTGTGTAAAAAAAAAACAATAAAAGAAAATTGGACAGTGTACTGTTATCCTACCCCCTAGCCTAGGTGCAAGGGTCCCCCAGGGACACCCACCCGGAGTAATTTATTTTTTTAAAATGACAGTGAAAATCACAGCAAAACCTCAAATTTTGTAGTGATTTTTCTTTTTTTTAAAGCAAGCACGGTCTCCGGGGTTTGCTTTTATTTTAATATTGCCCCTGGGTGGGCCAAGTCTCAGGCTGCATTGACCATATATAGAAGGGGCATAGGGGCACCCCATCTAGGGCTTACGAAAGCCCTGGAGACTACAAGCTCCCCAGGGCACTTCTCATGATGTATGTGGGGGGGGGGGGCTTGATCTTCACTTCCCCAGGGCAAAAGTTGTTAAAATATAGTGTTGGGGGCTGTGGGACCACGAAGCCCAGGGGAGAGCCACCTCCCTGTGGCCAATCTACTCAAGTGAATGCAGGGGCCTGCGCTGCCCCCCGCAGCCGTGGGGACAACCATCTCGTGGGGCAAATGTGCCTAAGTAAATGCAGGGAAACCCGGGGGAACCCGGGTGGCCCCCTGCAGCCTCAGGGACCGCCAACTTCCTGGGGCAAATGTAATTAAGCAAATGGGGGACCCACATGCCCCACCCACAGCCCTGGGGACTGCTACCTCCCCAGAGTAATTCTATTTGAGTGAATGCTGGGGCACAAGTGGCCACCCTGCAGGCCCAGGGACCACCACCTCTTATGGCAAGGATAATTAAGTGAATGCTGGGGGGCTAACACGGCCCTCCGCAGCCCTGGGGACCACCATCTCCCTGGGGCAATCAGTGCAGTATATGGGGTGGACGCCCCCGTGCCCATACACCGCCACCTCCCCTGGGCAAATCAAACAGTTTATGAAGGAGCCACGCAGCCCCACATCAGCCCTGTGCAAACTCCCATGCCTCAGGGGCCACCACCTCACCAAGGCTCAAATAAAATAATGAGGAGGGTCCATTGCTGACCCCCACCCCCGGGGACGACCACCTCCCCTTGGCTGGAATCAAACAATGGAGGGGGGACCTGCAGCCACCACTTGGAGCCATAGATGACCCTGTGGACCACCACCCCCCGGGGCCAGCTCCAGCTACCTCCGGAGTTTACCACCCTCAGGAGGTAGCTCTTTGCTTTTACTTGGTGGGAGCTGACAGCTCCCTCCAAGTAAAAAGGAAACATACCTCTACTTTCTGCAACCGGGAGCTATCAAACAGCTCCTGCTTAAAGCAGAGATTTCTTCTTTCTCTCTGCAAATATGTGTGCAGGGAGAAAGATGAAAACATTGCTCCTGCAAGCAGGGAACTGCTAGTTAAAACTGCTCTGTGCTTGCAGGAGCAATGCCAGCTCCTGTAGGAGTCTGGAGCAGGCTTTGACCTCGGGCCTTGAGGTTCCCCTGTGGTCCCTATGAGTGTTGAAAGGGTGTCTTGTGTGTTGCCAGGGCCCCCTTAGATACGTGACCTAGCCTCAGGTAATAGGGTTCCTGGGACTGAAAACAGCCTAGCGAGGGGAGCCACGTGCCCCCTCCGTTTTTAAATTATGTGTTTAGCCCCAGGGAGGTGGTGATCTATGGGTTCTGAGGGGGGACCCCTTAAAAAAAAATATATATAGCCCAGGAGAGGTGGTGGTCCCTTGGGCCCGGTGATCCATTTGGTCCCCCTTAAATATATGTAAAAATAGCCCTGGGGAGGTTGTGGTCCCTGGGGCAAGGGGGGTCCTCAAGGTCATTCTCCATATTTTTATAAATATAAATGTAGCCCAGAGGAGGAGGTGGTTCCTGGGGTATGGTGGGCTCTGTACAGCGTCCCATATATTTTATTTATGTTTTCCTGGGTAGGTGGTCGTACCTGAGACCCAGGAGGGTCTGCGTGCCGCCCCCTATGATTTGTTATTATGTGGCCCGGGGGAAAAGGTGGTCCCCAGGTGGTCTGCATGACCCCTCCATATGATTTTTATTATGTAGATCTGGGGAAGTGATGGATTCCAGGCCCCAAGGGGGGCCATGCTGCCCTCTGTAAATATATATGTTTAATATTTCCCCCTTTAAGCTCCAAACCCCTTTGGTCATGCGTGGTGTGGGATTTGGAATTTAAATGGGGTTGACTGCATGACCTGGCGGGTTTGGGTGGTTTTAGGGGGTTGGCTGCAAATCCTGGCCATAAGCTCTGCGGCCAAGCTCCATTACACATGGCCAAAGGCATGGCGTGGGGTTGGGTGGTTATAGTGGGTTGTCCGAGACCCTCAGGTAACTATACCTCGTGCCCTTGCCATGCATTGCTAATTATCCCACATATTGCAGCACTCATGACATCTTTGATAACATATCAATATAAATGCAATACTTGCAGAAAATAATTTGAGGAGAAAACTGCATGGCAAGGGCATGAGTTATAGTTACTTGAAAAAACTCCAGCTATAATTGCTGAATTTCTAAGGTTTTGTACATTTAAAATGTGAACCTAACTGCAACATCCCTGGAACCTTTGTTTTCTTTCCAGTGAGCACATATAGGAGCACATATATCTATATGGATATATGTATAGTTGTAATATATATTCATATGTTAGGACCTGGTTTCAATATAAAAAAAGTTGTTTTACTTGCCTCTGTTTTTGGCACCGCTTGACGAATCTTCCTGAAACTTTCCAAAAAGATTTGCCAGTCCCATCAGCTGCTGTCTGGAAACATCCGTAAAGGGGGGTCCAAGAAAGTTGGGGGGGTCCCAAAACATGTTTTCCCCATTCATTTTTCCATAAGGATTTTGAACAGCAATAGCACAAAAACTACTGGACAGAATTACACCAAAGTTGGCTGGAAGGTCGGTCCCCGTCCAGAAAGGGTGCTTTTTCATTTTGGTTTTATGTCCTTCATTTGTTTTAGAGCCATTAAAGAAAATCCAAATGTGTATATTTAGGGACATGAAGGATTTGTGACCCTTCATGAGCTCATGAAGAGATCTGATTGGCTGATAACACTTCAACAACAGAAGCAACTGCAGTCAAGCCACAGCAAGCACTTCAGGTTTTGACAGCGGGACCTGTAAAGCATGTCACGCTCTCAAAATCCGAAGATTCTCAGTTTCCTGCACATGCGCTGGGGACAGATGAACTATTCAACAAGCATGGAGCTGCTGTCAAAGCAGCTTTGTGCTTTCTGGAGAAATGACACTGCGAGGGAAGTCTTAAGGCTTACCCTGCAGTGCCAGCTAGCCCATAAACCCCTTGAGGGCTCCCTGTCATCCCAGATAGCCCATAAAGGGTTAAGAAAAAAATATTAAAAAAATAAATAAAACCAAATAGCTCAGTGTGAAGGTTGGTAGACCCTCACATTAAACAGTCAGTGTTTGAATCTAGGTGGACTTGCTTCCCTTTTTCTTTTTAAATTACAAATTGTTTTAATTTAAAAGATACAGATACTTATTTTAATTGTATAGAAATATCTCATTCTAAGTAGATCATACATCAAAATCTAAAAAAAACTCTGTCTCACTCCCTCTTCCTCTTTTGCCCTATTTCTCTCTCTTTCAGCCTTCTTCTCCCATTCACACATGCACTCAGACCTGTCATAGTTGGACTCATGCTATAGGCAAGACTGTTTGTTAAGGTCTGACAGTACTTTTGTTTGTAGGCAACTAGGCCAATCCTACAACAGGTCGCAACTGTCAGCCCAGCTCACAAGCAGTACCTCACCAAAAACCCAAATAGTGAAAGGAGATTTGTGGCAGCCTTTACATATGGACTAAAGAGTGTGCCATTTGAGGGGAGTCGTGGTTAAATGGAGATTACCCTTTTCTCACATGAACAACAAGTCTCAGTCACACACAGGCAATGAAGGAGATGCAGTAAAGTTTTCAATAGTTTTATTAAAAAGACTGCAATCTACTGTAAAGTACTTTGGCTGCAATGATTAGGATAATGACCAATGCAAGGATATGAATTGAAAATATGAAGACCCTCACCATCTTTCAATAACATGAGATATGAAATAGCCTCTAATACCCTAGCATGAAGAACCTAGGGGCATATTTATACTCTGTTTGCAGTGAAATAGTGTCATGTTGTTTTAAGCTATTTCAGCACAAACCTAACTCCATATTTATATTTTGACACTAGACCCCTCTAACGTCTAAATATTGGAGTTAAAGTAATTTTTTGCCTGCGGAAAACTACCTTGCATCAATGAGATGCAAGGTAGGCGTTCCCAGAAAAAAATGACTCTAAGGCCCAGGCGCCTTATTTATCCTCCCGTGCAAAAATGGTGCACGGGAGGGATGCAGGCCTTAATAATGGCACTAATCTTGCTTAGCGCCATTATTTAACACCTGGGTCAGGGCAGCCGTTAAGGGACCTGTAGGCCTTTTTCCATGGTCAGAGACTATGGAAAGAGTCCACAGGTGCCCTTCCCTAGCCCCAGGGACACCCCCACCTACACCAGAGGGAGAGCGGTGGATGGGGGACCCCATCCCAGGTAAGTATTTGTAAGTATAGATAAGTATTTTATTTTATTTTTTGTGGTGCCATACGGGGACCTAACTTGGGTCCCCCTACATGGCGCTGAGCCCAATGGCCATGCCCAGGGGATATGTGTCACCTGGGCATGGCCATTTGGGTGGTGGGCATGACTCCTGTCTTAACTAAGTCAGGAGTCATGTCCAAGGGGTTTCAACAACAGAAAATGATGCTAGT
The DNA here is from genome assembly GCF_031143425.1 of Pleurodeles waltl. Taxonomy (NCBI): domain Eukaryota; kingdom Metazoa; phylum Chordata; class Amphibia; order Caudata; family Salamandridae; genus Pleurodeles; species Pleurodeles waltl. The sequence continues at coordinate 847,754,921 of NC_090448.1, forward strand.
CTGGTTAGAGGCATTATTTACGCCTCTGCCCATACTAGCGTCATTCTTTGAAGCTAAACCCCCTGCTCCTCCTATGCCTCACCCACTCGGCTAGCATCCTTTTTTATGGCAGTAGCTGGGCCTTACCGCCGGCTACAGCCCTACCATAAATATGACACCCGTCTGGCTTCTTGGGATGGCGCTAGCCAGCGGTATACTTTTTGACACTAAACTGCGCTAACACAGTTTGACATCAAAAAGTATAAATCAGGAACCTAATATCAAACCCTAAAGAGAGCTAGGTGTGTTAAACCTAATCTGCCTGTACTGTGTCCCTGAGAAGAGTCCCCCCCCAACCTTGTTACCTTGGAATGAGGTCTCTAGATTAGACTCTGTGGGGACATGAAGGATAGGTCTGCATAAAGGTGACATGTAGCATAGGTAGCGTTGATGGCATCTGGTGGGAGGATTTGAGGGGCCAGGCTAAACAACAAGCCATGGATGTAGAACTACACACTGCTCAGTGGTGGCAGTAGTGGTGGCAGTGCTGCTGCTGGTAGTGGTCGGGGGAGGCTCCAGCCCATCCCCTGCAACCTCAGACGGCTGCCCACTGGGGCTGCTGGTGGTGGTGCTGGTGGCGGTGCTGCTGGTAGAGCTGATAGTGGTAGGGGGAGGCTCCCGCCCATTCCCTGCAGCCTCGGATGGCTGCCCACTGGGGCAGGTGGTGGTGCTGGTGGCGGTGCTGCTGGTGGAGCTGGTAGTGGTGGGGGGAGGCTCCAGCCCATCCCCTACAGCCTCGGACGGCTGCACCACCATGGTTGGTGGTGGGGGCTCCAACTGAGTCCTAGCACCAGGCTCCTTGTCTCTACTGCCTGCTGTTGAAGGCCCCTTGCCCTTCCTTCCTGCAGCTGGGGCTGGCCCCTTGCCCTTCACTCCTACAGCTGGCCCCTTGTCCTTCCCTCCTGCAGCTGGAGCTGGCTCCTTGCCCTTCCTTCCTGCAGCTGGGGCTGGCTCCTTAACCTTCCCTCCTGCAGCTGGGGCTGGCCCCTTCCCTCCTGCAGCCGGGCCTGGCTCCTTGCCCTTCCTTGAAGCACTTGTGGCAGGCACCCTTTCCATCTGGCTGGCTGGCTTTCCCACCTGGAGTTGCTGGAGACACTACTGTGCCCATAGACTGGGTGGCTGAGGTGCTTGCCTGGGTTTTGACCACCCTGGCCTGTCGTGAGGGACCGGGGGGAGGGCTAAGGAAGAGGTCAATGGTGGCGAGGAAAAGATTCTTAGGGACATTGGGGTGGGAAGAGGGAGATGGTTTGGGAGTGGAGGAAGAGGGAGTGGTGGTAGGAGATGTCAGTCTGTTGTGTTTGGGTGCAGGTGCATGGGTTGGATGCTGTTGTGAGGTGGATGGCTGTTGGGTGTCTGAGTGCTTGCATTTGTGTACTTTGGGAGGAGAGGGCACAGACAGTGGGAGAGGACACAGGGGTGTGTGCATGGATTTGGGGGTGGTGACTGCCAGTGAGGGGTTTGTACTGATAGGTGTGTTGGTGATGGTGGTAGTGGATGAGGATGTAGTGCATGCAGGTGTGAGTGGAGATGCTAGTGGGAGGGAGGTGGACGAGGAGGAGGAGGGGGCCACAGTGGAGGCAGTGGATGTTGGTATGTCTGCTTCTGGATGGTGTTTGTGTGAGTGCCTGTGGAATGAAGTGTGGTGCTTGTGTTTGCCATGTCCACTCTTGTGTGTTGTCCTGGGTGCCTGTTCGTCTGACTTCTTGCTTGGGATAGGTTAGGGTTGAGGGGAATGGAATTGGGAAGAGGAAGTTGGAAGGGGAAGGGTGGAAACCGGTACAATGGCTGCCATCAGAGAGGAGGCCAGAGCCTGGATTGATCTCTGTTGGGCCGCCAAGCCATTGCGAATGCCCTCCAGTAATGTATTAGACTGTTGCAATTGGGCTGCCAGCCCCAGGGTGGCATTCACAATGGTTGACTGCCCAACAGAGATGGATAGCGGGAGGTTAAAAGCCTCCTCACTCAGGGCAGAAGGGCTAACTGGGGCAGGGCCTGAGGCGTCTGGGGCAAAGGAGATGCCCACCCGCCTGGTTGAGCGGGCACGGGAAACTTGCTGAGGGGCTGCTGGGAGGGCGGTGCTGGTACGGAGGGTGGCAGCTGTACCTGTAGCTGGGGTGGGCACAAAGGTCTTTGCCACCACCAGGGAGCTTCTATCGGAGGAGGTATCGGTATCGGTATCCAAACTGTCCCTCCAGTCTCCGCTGTGGTGCTCCCCTCGTCCTCCATCCCACTGGTGCCCTCACCGTCAGTGGATTCAGCCTCCTGGGTCCTGTGGGATGCATCTCCTTCCGTCGCCGATACCTCTGCTCCTCCATCAGATGATGCTAATGCATATAAGGATGGGGTGACAAAACAAAAAGGGGGGGAAGAGACAAAGGATACACTTGGTCAATTGCAGCACCAACACCACCGTTGGCGTATACAACACACTCACACACAGGGAACTCCCCTACGCTTTAAGCACTGAACTACCAGTCACAATGCTAGTCACCAGCCCATGGATAGGGACACCTAACGCAAATTGTAGTATATCTGAGACCCACAGACCCCTGCTCAGTAGTGGATGCCTACTAGCTTGGTAAGAGGACTTTTACATCAGAACCCTGCCCAACATGGGGCCTACTCTGCAATGCTAGGCCTGGGCTAGGAGCACCACAGGGCCCACACCCCCTACCCGGATACCACCCCACCAGGCGTAAGTTGTAATGTAGGGCACTGTACTCACCCCCTTGTTGCTGCGGTGATGCCCCCAAGCGCCCATCTAGCTCCGGATAGGCCACCGCCAGTATGCGGGCCATCAGGGGGGTCAGGGTTCAACAGGCACCCCTTCCTCGTTGGGAGGCCATCCCCAGCTGGGCCTCCGCCGTCTTCCGTGTCCAGCGTCTCAGGTCCTCCCACCATTTCAGACGGTGGGTGCTCTGCCTGCCGTAGACCCCCAGGGTCTGCACGTCCTTGGCAATGGCACGCCACATACCCTTCTTTTGATGGGCGCTGATCTGCAGGGAAATAGACACAGGGAAGGTATTAGTCTGACCATCCTGCCTGTTACACTCATGGCCCACTATGCCCCTTCAGATCCTCATTAGCACAGACATGCCCCAGCATACATGCTGCTTGCTGCCCAGGGCCCATCCACCAACCTCCCCACATGAGGCCTTCACACACAGCACTCCATGCACTCACGCCCCATGCATCGTACTCACGGTGTACTCACCTGTTGGTCTGAAGGCCCATATGGCAGTCAGTAGTGGGGTAGGACCCCATCCACCAGTCGCTTTAACTCCGCAGAGGTAAAGGCAGGGGCCCTTTTTCCAGTAACACAAGCCATGGTTGGTTCCAAACACAGGTCACAGCAGCACATGCAGTGTAGGTCCTCTCCTGTTGAAGGTCAGGTAACAAGTGAGTGAATAGATAGAAAATGGCGGTCACGTCCACGGCGGTGCATACCGTCACCGCCGGTGTACATCACCATTGGCACTGAACCCCATAGGGCCAAATAATAACCAATGAGGAGTTGCACGTCGGTTCTCGACCGCCTCGCGCAATGGCGCACAACATCCGCGGAATTACCTCGTTTCCACCTGTCCCTCCATACAGGACAGACGGACGCCATTTCAGGGCGGGGTGCATGCCATGGATCCTAACTGCATCCCAGTACACAAATTCACATTTTGGACATATCCCACCATAATAATGTAACAATCACAATATACATTGAACTGTAGTTGTTAGAATGTATAGATAATGACCAGCTGCTCACTCTTATGCCCCATAGATTGCAACCGCTGCGGATGAATAGGAGATGGAGACAAACCCCTGTGTACAGAACCCTGGTGGACTTGGCAACAATGGAGGACAGGCACATTATCCTCACCTATAGACTTGACAGAATAATAATTCCTGAGCTGTGTGCCCAATTGTAGCCTGACCTAATATCTGCTATCCGTCACCTCACTGGGATCCCCCCTCCTGTGAAAGTCCTATCAGTGCTCCATTTCCTGGCAACTGATTCTTTCCAAGTGACAGTGGGCTTGACAGCAGGAATGTCACAGCCAATGTTCTAAATAGTGCTGACCAGAGCGTTGTCTGCCCTGATTAATCACATGTGCAGCTACATTGTTTTCCCCAAGGGGGAGGATTTGGCCACAGTGAAAGCTGACTTCTATGCTATGGGACATATCCCCAACATCATTGTGGCAATAGATGGAAAACATATTGCATTTGTCCCCCCCTGGTGAAATGAACAGGTGTTCAGAAATCGAAAGAGTTTTCACTCAATGAATGTCCAGATGGTGTGCCTAGCGGACCAGTATATCTCCCACGTCAATGCAAAGTATCCTGGGTCTGTGCATGATGCCTTTATCCTGAAGAATAGCTGCATCCCAAAGTGTGGCCCAACTCCAGAGGCACAGGGTGTGGTTAATAGGTGAGCCCTGGTTCCCACCCAGTGGATGTTGGTGTATGGGTATGTTGTGGGCCCTAAAGTTGAGTGTGTAGCTAACAGTTGTCCCTCGATATTTGCAGGCGACTCTCGTTACCCCAACCTCTCATGGCTACTGACCCCTGTGAGAAATTCCACGTCAAGGGCAGAGGAACGTTACAATGAGGCACATGGGCGAACAAGAAGGATTATAGAAAGGACCTTTGGCCTCCTGAAGGCCAGGTTTCAGTGCCTCCATCTAACAGGTGGATTCCTGTGCTACTCATCCAAGAAGGTCTGCAAGGTCATCGTGGCATGCTGTATGTTGCACAACCTTGTCTTGCGACGCCATGTGCCTTTTCTTCAGGAGGAGGAGGCTGGAGATGGCCGTGTGGCAGCAGTGGACCCTGTGGACAGTGAAGATGAGGAGGTAGAGGATGAGGATGAGGACAACAGAAGTGCAGTTATTCGTCAATACTTCCAATGACACACAGGTAAGACATTGTTATTTCCTATTTCATTGACAGTTTGATGTGTGACATTGTCGCTGGCAGGCTGTGAATTCTTACTTCTATGCCCACTCACTGTACCCTTTGGCATATTCTTTTTGCAGATGTTGGTTCCCCACTATTGTTCCTGGTGTGTTCAGTGCAGCCAACTACAGGTCCTTCCTATGTAAACATTACTGTACAGTTGAATTGCAATGTTAGAACCTGGTTAAACAAATACATTTTGAAAATGTTTGACATGCACCATACTTGTATTTTATCAAAATGTGTTTATTGCAGTGCTCTGAGGAAGAGGGGGTAGTGCAATGGGCTGGGGTGATGATGGAGGAAAGTCCAGGATAGAGTTCAGTCTATTTGCATCACAGTGCAGTGTCAAGGGGACATAGGAAGGGGAGCAATGGCAGGTCAAAGTGGACAGGGTGACAGAGTGGGACACAAGGGTGACAATCAGGAGAGTTTTATTTCCTGGCGGGGTCTTGGCAATAGCCTCTGGCTTCTGCCTGGATCACGGGGAACATTTGGGGGGTAGTTCTCCTTCTGCAGGGGGAGGGGTGCTTGTGGCTTGTTGGTCCTGTGATGGGGTCTCCTATCCATTAGCGGCAGCAGAGGTGGAGTGCTGTTCAGTAGTGTGGCTAGTGTCAGGGGCCTGCTGGTGTGTCACTGCCTCCCTCATACTGTTACCCATGTCTGCCAGCACCCCTGCAATGTAGACCAGGGTGGTGTTAATTTGCCTTCAAGTCATACCTGATCCCCAGGTACTGTCCCTCCTGCAGCCACATGTTCTCCTGCATCTTGTCCATGATCTGGCCCAGCGTATCCTGGGTATGTTGGTACGCTCCCAGGATCGCGGTGAGTGCCTCCTGGAGGGTCGGTTCCCTGGGCCTGTCCCCCCCTGTTGTACAGCAGTCCTCCCAGCTTCCCTTTTGCCCTGTGCCTCTGTCCCCTGAACCGTGTGCCCACTGACCCCAGGTCCCTGATTTTCCTGTGTTTGTGGGGTGGCCTGGGGTCCCTGTAGTGTTGGACACACTGCTTATTGATGTGTCCTGGGCACAGAGGTATAGGTCGGCTAGGTGGGTGCTGTGGTGGTGTTTCCTGAGGGAGGTGAGAGTGTGCCTGGGTAACCAACTGTCCAGAGGTCCCTGAAGGGCCAGGTTGGTCATCCAGATCCAGGCGACCAGATCTGCTGTCATCACTGTGGGTCTCTTCTAGGGGGGGCTGGATGTTGCTGGCACCTCTTTGCCGGTGACATTGGCTGGGTTACCTGTGGGGATGTAAATGCAATGTTATTGTTTCTGCGTGTGACATATTGTGCATGGGTGTGTTGCCCTCTATGGTTGTTATTGCCCTGGCAGCTTTGCCTTTTGTGATTTGTTATTTGGTAGGCTAGGTGATTCTCTCTAGTGTGCATGCTGTGGTGATCGTTGTCCATGCAGGTCTGTGAGTGGTGTCCATGCATTGGTATGGCATGCAGGGTTTGGCATTTGGATGAGTGAGATGTGATGGTAGGGTGTGTGGGAGGTGATGGAGTGATGGGAGAGAGGGTGAGGGTGGGTCAATGTGATGGCATGCAGGTAGGGAAGTGATACTAATAGAGAATTGACTAACCAGAGTCCAGTCCTTCCCCTAATCCTGCCAGGCCCTCAGGATGCATGATTGCCAAGACTTGCTCCTCCCATGTTGTTAATTGTGGGGAAGGAGGTGGGGGTCCACCGCCAGTCCTCTGTATAGCGAGTTGGTGTCTTGCTGCTATGGAATGCACCTCCCCCATAGGTCGTTCCACCTCTTCCTGATGTCATCCCTTGTTCTGGGGTGCTTCCCACGTCGTTGACCCAGTCCATGATTCTCCACCATGGCTCCATCTTCCTAGTAATGGATATCTGCTGCACCTGTGATCCAAATAGCTGTGGCTCTATCTGGATGAATTCCTCCACCATGACCCTTAGCTCCTCCTCAGAGAACCTGGGGTGTCGTTGTGGTGCCATGAGTGTGGTGTGGGTGAGGGTGTGTAGGGTGATGTGTTGGGGTGTGTGATGTGGGGTGCGTGGGTGGTGGATAGGTGTAGGTGGTGTGTGGCTCTGGTCTTGTCTGTAGTCGTGGTGTCTGTCTCGTGCCAATGGTTTGTATTCGTGAAGGGTTGTGGGTAATGTGGGTGTGTGTTTTATAGAGGTGTGGGTGTGTGGGTGTGGTGTGTGTATGGGTGTCAGGTGTGTGTAGTTTGAATAGACCAATGTGATGTTGTTTTCTATGTGTGTGTGTATTTTGAGCGCAGCGGTATGTACCACCAATGATTTACTGCCATTGAATATCCGCTGTGGTGATTCGCGGGTCATAATGTTGTGGGCGTTGTTCTGTTGGCATAACGGTGTGGTTTGATACTGCCAGTTTAGCACTGATCTTTGGGCTGGCCGACTTGTGTGTGTGGCTGTATAGTGACGGATTGGTATGTGTGTGTCATAATATGGTTGGCGGATATCCTCAGCGGCATGTTGGCGGGAGTCGGCATGGCGGTAAGTGGGATTTATGGGGGGATAATGAGGGCCTAAATGTCGACCATGACAAGCTCACAGGACAAATTTAAAAGGCAATGCTGGCAAAACTTTGAAACTTTGGAGTACGCCAATGGTCAAATTCATCTAACTGTAGTCATGATCTTGAAGAATGTCTTTAAGACATCAAAATGAAGAGCATCCAGGAAAGAGATCACATTATCAGATGTAAGATTGATGACTGGATTGGCAGACATATCCACGGAGCAGTAGTGCGCAGCAACCTCAAGTGCAGGATCACCCGCGATGGCAGCACCATCCAAAAAGCCTAAAGTAACCAGATAGTCCATGAAGGGTGGCTCGTAAGTGGCCTTGCAAATCAGCCTCAGTCTCATTGGGCACGACCTTAAATGAACCCTAATGGGGAACATCAGCAGTTCTTGGTCCAGAGGAGGCACTGGTGGAATAGCAAGGCACACCCAAGATAGATGTTCGAAGAAGCACCAGGTGCAATGAAAGACTGGTTGCACACACCATAAGACAGGTCGGAAAGACAGTGACCAATCATGCTCTAATTCTTCTAACAACAGAACACCAAAGAACTGCACCATGCATTCATGGCACAGGTGGGCTGGTTTTAGTAGCTCTATCACTCTGCTTAGCTGGGAAGTCACAACCACTGAGGATCAGGAACAGCAGCAGCAGTATCCTGCCGATCAATGCCAAAGTCACAGGAAAGCAGCCAAACACACATGTGAAAAGAGCGGGTGGTTGAAGGAATGACTCCGAAGACAGTGTGGAAGATGAACATGAATCCAGTCCTGACTGCCTTAAAGAAGTGTACAATTCCTGTAGTGCTGAAAGTGTTAAATATTCTGGATACCAGCTCTCCAAAGTGCTTGGGGAAGTTGGTATTTAATAGGGATTGTATCTGGGATGATGATCTTGCTATCTGGAGAGCATACGTTTCTCTAGCAGATGTCAATGCAACTTGTTTCTGGAACAGAAGCGCCTTTAGTCTGCTCAGTTTGTCATAATTTACATTAGTAGTATCAATGTGAGGCCACATTTCTGCTACTCTTATCTCTTGTGTGGGGGGCAATAAAAAATGTCCGCAGCAAATTACAATCTTAGAGACTGAAATTGCGTAGGCAATTTGTGGTCTCTTACTGTAATAGCTTTGTTTGTTCAGAACCACATAACTTCCATTCACAAGTATATGAAATACTGGTCGAATCAAAGGGATGAGAGTACCTTTCAGAAAACAGGTCAAGTTTGTGATCCCTGTGTTGTAATGGCCATGAAGGGACACCTGTTTGCAAATCATTAAGGGCCTTCGAGAAGAAGTAAAAGGCTTCTGTTGTCTTCTCCTGTGGCCTGTTCTATGGATAAGTGCAGCCCCCCGCCAAGGAAGAAAAAGACACTGAAGAAAACTGTCCCTAAATCGAAAGCTTCTCTTGTGGATAGTTCCAAGGAGCTATATGGTGGTATAAAATCAAGCGAACTAATGGGCTGTGATGAAACCATTCTTTTGCTAAAGCTTAAGGAGATGATTGAGGGTATCTTGACACCTGTGATGGCAAAACTATCAGTGATAGAAAAAGCAGTTGCTCGGCTAGGTGAATTAAGAAGCCAAGGGAGCCATTTTATGGGGGGTGTAAGGCCCTGTGTTGTGTATCTCATCCTAGCATGGATGAGAATCAACAGGAGGAAAATGCTGGGCCCCTGGGAAGTTTGCCTCAGCATCCAGATAACTTGCCGAGTGCTGGGGGCCAAGGTGCCTGCATTCAGTCTGTGTTGGCCCCAACTACCGCCCCACCAATGGGCAGCAGGGCCTTGAATGGTCTTAGCCTCGGAAGACAGTCTGACCGTGGTTCTGCGGTGGTTGGGGGGGCCTGCCCACAGCTGGTTGGGAAATCCAATCAGAATCCGTTGAGTAAAAAGTTGTCATTGGCCCATCTGGATCTCCCCCGGCATGTGCCCCATATGTGGTAGTACAGACAAATGTTCCTGCTCTGGCCCATGGGGTAACAGAATCTATGGCCCAACTACAAAATAAAACTGGCCATTGGCTGAGCAAAAACTGCAATTTTTTATGTAAGGATCTTGAAGATGTCTTGTTTGTTCTAAGAATTGACTGGATTGGGCCAAGGGAAAAAGAAGGGGGTGAGGATTGTGTTATTATAAATGTCAGATACCCGGGCCTGGCCCAACGGCTTCTCTCCTCATATAGTCAGGCCTATCTAAGGGCAGATTCAATTGGTATGGCCCCCCTGGGATACTTTTACAGTCATATGCAACTGGGTGCTGATCGCTCTCCTGACCCTGGTAGGATCCCCGCCTTAGGCCAGAATGCCCCGTGGAAAATTTGCTGGAGAACAGATTACAATACAAACTCAAGCTGGGCAGGGGTGGATTGACAATGCACCAAGACTGTGATTGCGTTGGAGGGGGTGGGCTTGAAGTGCAACCTTATTTCTTGGAATATTGCGGGGTATGATGCCAAGATATCTGACCAGGATTGGGTTAGGCATGTGGCTGACTATGATATTATTATGCTGCAGGAAACATGGTCTGAGGGGCTGGCTGCTTGGGATGGATATGATAGATTCGCCATCCCAGCAGCTCAGTCCCTCGGAGGTTGTTCGAAAGGGGACCTGGTTACCTTAATACGTTTCTCCAAGATAGTGGCTGCCTTCCAAATTAATTGTAACCATCAGGGGATACTGCCTGTTTGGATAATTTTTCTAATTATTTTAATATTTTGCTGGTTAATTTTTATAATGCTGTATGGGACAGGGGGTGTCAAATTGGTATCCTTTTCTCCATTCTCCAGGTGCTGAAATATAGAATGGAGGAGGTGGGGCTGGAATTCTGTGCCATTGTATCTGGAGATTTTAATGCTAAGCTGGGCCGCCTCAGTACAATGGTAAATCCCTTCGATTACGACTGTGGGGATTACTTGGTGGATGACATTCAGGATATGAGAGGTAGGGTTCTGACCAAGGAACTTAGGCCCTCATTCCGACCAGGGCCGCGGGCAACGGAAGCACTGCCAACAGGCTGGCGGTGCTTCAGTGCCCATTCTGACCGCGGCTTTAAGAAAAGGGGATCCGGCGGTTTCCCGCCGGATTTCCCCTGGCTGGGCTGAACCTCCATGTCGGCGCTGCAAGCAGCGGCAACATGGGGATTCCGACCCCCTTCCCGCCAGCCTGTTTCTGGCGGTTTTGACCGCCAGGAACAGGATGGCGGGAACTGGTGTCGTGGGGCAAATGGGGGCCCCTGCATAGCAGACAGTGAAAATCACGACGGGTGCAACTGCACCCGACGCACCCCTGCAACACCGCCGGCTCCATTCGGAGCCGGCCTCTGTGTTGCAGGGCCTTTCCCGCTGGGCTGGCGGGCGCTCCCTTGGCGGGCGCCCGCTGGCCCAGCGGGAAAGTCAGAATGGCCTCCGCGGTCTTCTGACCGCGGAGCGGCCATTTGGCGGTTCCCGCCAGGCGGGCGGCGTCCGCTGCCCGCCCGCGTCAGAATGACCCCCTTAATAAGTTGGGACTTTTGAACTTCCGGGATATTGAAGCAGTAGATTTTCACCAGCTCCCAACATTTGTGGGTAGAGGGTTTGGGACCACAATTGATTACATCTTCGTGTCTCCGTCACTGAAAAATCTGATTACTGGTGGAGAGGTGCTTGGTGAATGTATGAGTGATCATAAACGCCTCTCAGTGTGTTTCAAACTTCCTGGGGCTCTAAGTAAATTAGGGCGGGGTGCTCCTGTAACAGTAAAGATAAGAGATCAGGGTAGGCGACTTGGCTGGAAACAGGTAGATGCCCAACAACTTATTGAGAGGGTGGTGGGGGGAAACTTACCCTTGTTTATGGACATACTTTTGAGATAGACTCCGAGCCCAAAAGAAGTGATGGATGCAATAGCTGAAGTAAACATAGTAGTTAGAGACTGTCTATTTTTGATAGACAGTCGTCCTAACAAGCGCAGAGGTGACTGGTTCGATAAGGTTTGTTACGATGCTAGGGAAAACATGAAAACGGCCCTCAAAGGAAATCCCAGAGATAGGCCCACGGTGAAAGTAGCAAGAATTGAGTACAAAAGGGCCCTGAGGGGAAGTAAGGATAGATTCAAAGCAAAGGCCTGGGAAGAATTGGAGCGCGCCTCAGTCCTGAAGGATCCTGGCTTGTTCTGGAAGGTGGTAAACAGAGGTTCCTTTGCCACAGAGACATCCGAGGGTTTGGGTTGCAATATTGCCCCAGAGGTCTGGGTAAATTATTTCTGTAGAATTTTTGAGGGAACCCCTATAAGAAATAATTGGGAAAAAGAGTCTATGGTGGTTCCCAATTTAGCGATTAGGTTTTCGCTCCAGGAAGTTATTGATGCACTCCAGGGCAGTGCTAGTAATAATGCCCTGGGCCCGGATTCCATACCTAGGGATTAGTACAAATCTTGCCCTCAGCTATGGGCACCTGTTCTTTTAAATGTTCTTAACGCAGCAGTTACTGTGGGAATCCCTGCCTCTTGGAGGAGGGCCTGTATCATTCCAGTTTTTAGAAAGGGGGATCGGAATGACCTGAAGTCCTATCGCTCTATTTCCCTACTTGACTCCTCTGGGAAGATTTGGGGGCGGATCATCTTAAGGTGTATTGAGGCTTGGATGGTAGAAAAGGATATTTTGAGCCGGGATCTGTATGGCTTTAGGGAAGGTCTTGGCACACTCGAGCAGTGCCTCAATCTTCTGATGATGATTGGGAAATATACGCAAGCTAGGAAGGGCATCCTCTATCTTGCCTTTATGGACCTTAGCTGTGCCTTTGATAAGGTAAATCTGTCCATATTGTGGGAAAGGTTAAGTCAGTTAGGGATGGATCCTGATAGTGTGGAGCTGCTCCGGTACCTCCACTCAGGATCGGTTGCCAACGTGAGGGTGGGAACAAATGGGGAATGTTCAGAGACTTTTAGGCTCACCAAGGGTGTTCGCCAGGGGTGTGTGTTGGCCCCTACTCTGTTCCTTTTATATACTAATGGACTGTCTGATTTCTTGGTGGAGCACTGTAGGGATGTCCCAAAGGTGAATGGCACTAGTGTCCCGGTGCTGACATATGCGGATGATGCAGTCCTTATGGCCTGCACTATGAACAGTCTTCGAAAAGCTGTTAGAGCCTATGCATCTTATATGTCAGGCTTGGGCCTAGAGATACATTATAAGAAATCTCATTTTATGGTATGTGGTAAATCTCTGAGCAGGGTTGGGGAGCTAAAGGTTGATGATCAAACTATCAGCAGGGTCCATTAATTCCCATATTTAGGGGTAATCTTTGATGATGAAGGCTCATGGAAACCTTCTATTGCTAGAAGGAGTATGCTCTTCCATGCCTCAGTTGGTGCTACTTTTGATTTTGCTGTAAGAGTAGGAAGCAAACCCATTAAGCCTCTGCTTGAAATCTATAGGTGAAAATGTCTCCCTGTCCTGTTCTATGGTGCAGCACTCTGGGGGTAAATGGACACCCGAGTGCCCATTATTGAAGAAAATTGTTTTGGGAACAGACTATTGGGCGTTGCTCAAAATACCTCTGGTTTCTGCCTACATCTAGAACTAGATCTTGAGTGTGTGCAAGATACTATTCAATTGGCTCCCCTTTTGTTATGGATTTCGATTTGGAGAAAAGATTTTGCTATTTTTAATAGAGAGATTTTAAGGGATTGTTTGGCCTGTGATAATGTAAAATGCATTCCCTGGCTGATGTACATAAGAAAAGTAGCAAAGGAGTTGGGGCGGCTGGATTTGTTTTACTCTCCCGAGGGTCTGACTAGCCAGGATAAGAATTGGGTGAAGGAGAATTTCTTAAGAATGCGGAGGGCTGAAAGAGAGGGAAAGGAACTAGGGAAACAATCGGTCAGGGATTTTATTATGTTAAAGATGGGGGTGGGTCCTGAGCCCTATCTCCTAGCAATAAATGACCTGAGGGAAAGGACTCGATTCCGTTTGGGGGTCATTAGGAATAATCTCTGCTTCCCGTTAGGTCAGTATGGTGTAAAATCTATCAGACCGTGTCCCTGTGACGGGGTGTCCCTGCTGACCTTGTCCCATTTTACATTATTCTGTGTTTTTTATGCACCTTTTAGAAGACGTTTTTTATTGCATTGGTATGGAGGGGTTCTAGATTATTATTCTTGAAAATGACTTTTGATCCGCTTTTAAATTATGATTATGCTGATTTTACTGTTTTATTGATATTATGGTTATTTACTGTTGTCTATGTAATTTAAGGGTTGAATTATTTCATACCAAATAAAGTCTTCTTCTCCCCAAATCTAGGGCTGGAGCTGTCCTGAGTTCATTCTGAATTTGTTTTAACACTTCCAGTAAATTGCCAAGTGTCAGGGTACTATGTGTGGTAGTATAAATTGCAGCAAAGACTGTCCCCCATGTGGCGTAGTCATCCACTGAGGGAACCATCCCGAATGGCAAGCACATTGTGAGAATTCTATGTTTTTCCTGTGGTCCCGTATGGGGAAACACAGCTTCCAGCTGATTAATTTTCTGGGCTATCCAGAACAGGATTTTCCCATGATAGAATGTACTGTTTATGGATTAATCCCAGAAGTAGCCAATTGATATCCAGCAGGTGCTGGTGGTGTGGAACACACTGGTGTTGTGTTCAAAGTTCACATTATGAACGGAACTAGTCGTCTATATAGTGTTACTAGCTCATTGTAAAGATTGTGCAGATCAGCTCCCTGCATGTGTTGTACACCGGGGTGCGGTGTATATGTGGCAAACATAGGCCACGTTGGTCCATCATTACCTAAGAGACCTAATCTCACGGGTTGTATTACAGGTGGTAGGGCACCATTAAACCAGTTATGGTGTTCTTGATAAGTAATTGGTATTTCAAGATACTGGTATGCTTGGTACCATTGTGGTACGTTTGTAATTCTGTATGTGTGGAATGTAAATGTAGTGTTATCGTCCTCAGGAAAGGTAACCCAGGAATAAAATGTTTCTGTTTGGTAAGCTTTATTAGCTTCCACAATGAATGTAACATCCCGCTCTCATCTGACAAGCCATGCGCTGTTAGGTGAAGTGTTAATGAATGTCTGGCATTCTCGGGAATGTCTATAGCGTTAGCCATATTTATGAAATAGGTAAAGAGATGGAACACCAAAGGGTGAGAAAGTCCTTTCAAGAGGTCGAGCTCGAACAACCTAGAGACTCATTAGGTGCTCCCTGTTCAGCTGAGGAGGATCATCTCCAAAACCACAGATGTCTCCGTATGATGGCACTTAGGGTACCTGTTGTGTGTGAGACAGAGATACTCAGGGTATCTGCAAATTAGTGTCAAAACAACATCAATGGTGGCACCATTGATGTTGTTGGACTCTTGCTCTAGGCAAGATTACTGGTGTAGGAATTACAGCGCTTTTGTTTGTAGGCTTCTAGGCTAATCCAACAACAAATCACAACTGTCAACCCAACCCTCCCAGCTCACAAGCAGTACCACACCAAAAACCCAAATATTAAAAGGTGATTTGTGGCAGCCTTTATACATGGACTCAAGAGTGCAACATCTCAGGGGAGTCATGGTTAAATAGAGAGTACCATTTTCTCACAAGGGCAACAAGTGTCAGTCACACACAGGCAATGAAGGAGATGCAGTAAAGTTTTCAATAGGTTTTATTAACTAGAATGCAGTCTACTGTAAAGTACATGGGCTGCAATAATTAGGATAGTGAACAATGCAAGAAACAGAATTGTAAAAATGAGAGTCATGAATATGAAGACCCCCACCATCTTGCACTAACACAAGAAGTGAAATAGGCCCTAATACCCTAGCATGATGAACCTAATCTCTAATATAATGAGAGCTACGTGTGTTAAATTTAATCTGCCAGTCTGTGTCCATGAGAAGAGCCCCCTAAACCCTCATTACCTCAGAATGAGGTCTCTAGATCAGACTCCATGAGGTCACGAAGGCTAGGTCTGTATCAAGGCAATGTTTAGCATAGATAGCGTTGATGGCATTTGTAGGAATCCCTCTGATAACCTTGTCTGCATTAGATGTAATTATACCGATCTTGTAGGACCCCTGATGCAGGTATATTCCCAAACAGTAGATAAGAAGGCATGCTTGGGGTGGCAATTACATAAAAAAAATCCCTCCAATAGTACATTATGTTCCTGTCACACGTAAGTGGGAAAGGTACATTGCTATGAATACTTACATCTTTCACTTGTCTTTGATGCTGATAGTGATGCCTTCACAGAGTGGCACTGATAATGTAAAATCAAAACATCTTCATAACTATAAACATAGCAGCCATCTTGGAAGAAATAATTAAATAAATACGATAAAACAGAGCAAGCTAAGTAGGTTAAAAAATTACTAGGCGACGGGGGCACAGGTCTGCAAGTCTGAAGGCTAAGCTATCTCCTGATTCCCAATAAAACCAAACAGGATCCACTTCAGATCCTTAAACAACCACTGACAGACCCACTCAGACACTCATGTACCCACTCAGTCCCTCATGCACACAGACACAGCCCCAGTAAGACCCTCACGCACCTACTCACAGACCCACTCAGACAGTAATACACCTTCTCACAGACCGACTCAAACTTTCACACACCCACTCACAGACCCACTGAGAGCCTCATGCACCCACTTAAAGACCCGCACACACAAATATTGATGTATGCAAAGGCCGTGGCCTAAGGGAAGTGCACAGCATGGGTTTCGCTTGTTAAGGGGATTTGCTGCACTGTCTGGCTGCATGTGCAGGAAACCTCCACTGAGCACAGGCGAAACTGTGGGTCATGCAAAGTTGGGTTTTTATAGGCGGTTGGCCTAAGGGCCGCGGCCAACCTCAGCAGCGCACAGCCGAAGGCCATGTACAGCGGTGGTTGGATTAACGTATAGTAGTGAAAATTACTATACGTTTAAAAAAATCATAGAAATTCATTGAAAAAAGTGAAGGTTACAGGGATGTTATAGTTAGGAAACAGAATCACAAAAAAAAAAGAAATTCACTTAAAAAACAAAGTTTACAGGAACATTATAGTTAGGCTCATATTTTCAACATACAAAACCATAGAAATTCACCAGTTATAATTATAGTTACCTCAAGTAACTTTAACGCGTGCCAGAAGGTAACTATAACTCATGCCCTCGCCATGCACAGCTAATGACCCCACAAATTATACCACTCATGACATTATTGATAACATTATTGATAAAGTCCCTGTAACATCTGCAGTAAAATTATTGATCACATATCTGTGCATGGCAAGGGCCCTTCCTTAGCCATTGATTTCAGAGCCAAATGGTTTTTATTTTGCAACTCGTTTTCCTTTATTTAAAAAGCAGTCACAGACATGGAGGTCTGCTGTCTTCAGCAGGCCTCCATCCCTGTGAGTGCAGGGACTCGCTATGGGTTCGCAAAATGCGACCCACCTCATTAATAAAAATGAGGTGGGTCTTTGCGACCCCATAGTGACTCGCTGACGGTGTCTGAGACACCGTTCTGCATCCGATTTTGTGAATCGGAAATTGCGAGTCGCACCGACTCGCTATTTCCGATTCGCAAAATTGGAAAATGCTACATCTGGCCCTAGATTCCTTCCGTGTGAATTGAATGCGTGATGTTCAAATACATCAATCCATACAGAAATTACTCACAAGTATAGTGTATTTACAGTGGCACAGTTTTACAATTGATTTTAGTATGTCAGTGCATGTGTATTTAAATTTGTGGTTTATGAATGATAGGTGTCATTTAGTGGAAATATTTACCATGTCTCTCATAATTGATTTGCTGTAGGAAAAGTAGTCATGCTTATCTCTTTATGTTATAGCCATGTTTAACATAAAAGTTAACATTGTTTTAAATGTTTATTTTTTCTTTTCATAAAAGTACACTGTTTGTAATGTTATACCATTTCATATTTTTACCAAAGGCAAGCAGGGATATGGTCTCAGGGCACGGCTAATGACTCCATTTGTTTATCCAAGAAATAATGCAGAAGAAGAATATAACAAGGCCCACTGTTGGACAAGAGGAATAATTGAGCATTGCTTTGGTACATTAAAATGTAGAATGTTGCATCTTACACAATATTGCAATACGAGGAAAAACGGACATATTGGAAGAAGCATATTCTGCTGACAATCTATCCACCATGTCAAGTATGGATGTTGGTCCACTCCAGGAGCATACTAAAAGGAATGGAATAGTTGCAATTTTATTAATAAAGTATGACCAAATTTCCAGATTTAGTTTGAACCAATGAAACCTACACTCAAGCTAAATTACTTATAGTGTAATATGTCTCAGACAGTAACAGAAATATCAATGCCAAAATACCCATGTGACTGTTTCTAATATGTACATTTAAGCTCACAAAATGTATCCATCTTTTTCTACTCACTGCATAAATGATTGTGTCTTGCTAAATGATTTTACACATTGAAGCTAAGTTAAGGCTGTGTGGCAAGCTATCAGGCGGTGAATAGCAGGTCAATTTGCAAACATTTATGCTTTACTCTGCCAATAATTGTGGGAAAAAATGGTTATCATTACATTACTGAAATATGGTATTGGAGATGTTAAGTACATATTATCTGTAGATATATAAATTGAAAAGGTAAAATATTTAATACATGTATATATAATGTAAACAATATTATTACCGTAAAAAGGTAAACCCAGAAATGTCATTGGGTACATTGAATCAGGCCTACCATAATGCAGTACCCATGTAGGAATGATTTTCTAACAGTTGTTTCTGTGTATTTAGGCATTTCTATCATTCAGTTATGTGTCATATTTTTCACGTGAAGCAACGCAAATGGATTAAAATGGCAAACTAGGTCATATGAACATATGAGATCATTGTGCAATGCATGTGGCTCCATGTTCTGAACACACCTTTTCACAAAAAAACTTCTTCCTGTTTGGACAGGGTAGAGATGTCACATTTCTTATTTATGAGAAGCACCTTTGGATATTTGGTGAGTACCACTATATATTGTATTGATTTTTATGCATCTCGTCTTGGTGTATTGTAACTTAACTAGTTTGAT
The DNA here is from genome assembly GCF_031143425.1 of Pleurodeles waltl. Taxonomy (NCBI): domain Eukaryota; kingdom Metazoa; phylum Chordata; class Amphibia; order Caudata; family Salamandridae; genus Pleurodeles; species Pleurodeles waltl. The sequence continues at coordinate 847,773,470 of NC_090448.1, forward strand.
GCACATATTATGTCCTGATAACCTACTTCTTCATTGTAGGTGATGGACATTACAACTAACATGCCAAAGGCAAGCCAGAAAAAAAGAAATGTACGCAGGGGGAACGGCCACGAGCCATACTTGATGCTGAGGAGTTGGGTGTCCTTCTCCACTTTGTCATGTGGCACTTGCCAAGAATGCTGCCCGAATATGAACCATCAGATCAACTCAGTCACCTCCACCTGATTCCTCACCCTCTGCCTCCTACACAAGACCTTCAAGTCACAGAAAGACGGTCACACACGCCCTCATCACCAGCAGACTACACTACGGCAACGCACTCTACACCGGAATCAACAAAAAACTCACCCGCAAATTGCAATACATCCAGAATGCCGCCACCAGACTGATCCCCGACCTACCCCGGCACTGCCACATCTTGCAACACCTACGTATTTCACCGGCTCCCCATAGAGAAAAGAATCACTTTCAAGATCCTCAACTACGCACACAAAGCCCTCCACAACACGTGACCAGCCTACCCTAACCAACAACTCAACTTCCACATACTCCATAGGGCCCCACGCTCAGCCAGGCTCTCTCTTGTAGAAGTACCCCACATCAGGAAAACCAAAACAGGATGATGCTCCGTCTCCTACCACGCAGCCACTGCCCTACCCATCCACATCAGACAAACCACCTCCCTTCCCAGCTTCACAAAGTAATTGAAGACATGGCTTTTTCGTTCCACCTCTGGTACACGCCACACTGCCCCCCCAGCGCCTTGAGACCCTAACCAGTGAGTAGCTGCGCTTTCTAAACACTGATTGATTGATTGAAGTGGGTCAGGGGTACTCACTGAATGAGCGAAGGAACAGATGGAGCAGTGTTGCATATCGGGTTACACAGGCTAGTGAGACAGAGAGGTCAATGCACCAGATGCAGCATAGGTGAGAAACCTTGTAGCAAGAGAGCAAGACCTTCTGCACCACCTTGGAATAGAGGTGAATAGACCAGTTGTAAGTTCATAGTTACATAATTAGTTTGTAATGCACATTTCCTTAAATTGGAAACATATAACTGGAGAATGTACGCATTGTTTTTGTTGATGAATGTGTTATTTCAAGTATGTTATTGCCTATGCCTGAATCACATATCTTGGCCTTAGCATATAATTATAATACATACATCAAAAATATATCACAAAGTATGATTTACATTTTAAAATAGGGGATAAGTCATATCAATCTCAAAAGTGTACGAAATTAAGGTAACCCGTGTTTCAAAAAGTACATGTAAAATGTGTATTTAAAACTATATGTGTATACTGAAAAGAATCTATCAGGTGAGTGATGAACAGAAGTCGATCATTTACACAAAATATATGTCATGCTATGTCATGGAGATATGTAGAGTGCACTCTCACCCGGGAGGGTAGCCTGGCACTGAGCAGGTGTGAGCATAGCAAAATTCTGAGGCCTTGTGGGTCTAATTGAAAAGCCCTGACTTCTGCTCCTCGTGAAATTCAAGAAATGAGGAGGAGACTCTTATGTGTAGTGTCAGGTTCTTCCACACCTTAGGAGCGATTGGAAGAAGGCTCGACCTGTGTGCATGGGATTTGTGGAAGTAGGATTCTGGATGAGCAGAGATGTCTGGAATATTTGTGAAAGCAGGTGCTGGGCTAGTGTCATGTAGTGCATTGGAAGCCATGGCAGCTCCTTCAGGTGTGGTGTGATATGAGTGGGGTGTATGAGCTTGAGAGTGAATCTGGATTTAGAGTGCTGAATTGTCTTCAGCCTTCTGGTGAGTGAAGTGTTCAACCCGACATATAGGGGATTCACCCTGCTTGTGTCATCGGCATGGGTGATGGTTTACTGGGAGCTTATTGTGAGCCCTTTGAAGCTCTTGCTCAGCATCTTCAGGGACTAAAGGCATCAGGTGGGTACACGGTTGCTTTGGCTGGACATGTGTAGTTTTATGTTGTTGTTGATGACGATGAGGTTCATGAAGTAGATGGTGGATGGTGGGAGGAGGTGTTGGTCCTTACTCTGTTGTCCATAAGAAGGAACCCTAAAGTAAAGTTCTCCTCCCCAAGATAACAATTTTTGTCTTGTCAGTGTTCAGCTTGAGACACTTGGACTCCATCCAGTGGGCAAGCCAGTCATGCAGGCATTGTACTTGATCTCAGTATTGGGCATCTTGGCTGGAGATAAAAAGTTTTCAGTTGTTGGCACAGGAGAAGACGTTGATGTCATGAGAGCAGATGATGCAGGCTAGAGTGATCATCTAAATATTTAAGAGGGTTTGGGTCAGGGAAGATCCTTGCCAAACACCTCAGATAAGGTTGTGGGTATCTGAGATGTATGCTATTAATCTGTCTGTGTGGGTCATTTCACTCAGGAAGTAGTGGATACATCAAAGTGCATGTCTTCGGATTCCAATGTTGTGTATGTGTTTGAAGAGGATGGGATGTTAGACTGGATTAAATGCTGCAAAGAGATCCTCAAGAATTAGGGCCACTGTGTCTCCTCTGTCCAAGGTCATGCAGATGTCATCCATGGCAGAAATGATGGAAGTTTGTATGCTGTGTTTGGGTGTGAAGGCTGATTGAGTGTTGTCGAGGAGCTGATGTCAGCATCCATCAGCATTTGCTGGACTATTAGACAACTTTGTAATGTATGGTTTTGGGTGTTGGTCTGCTTACTTCATCATCTGTACCAGAAAACTTGCTTGTGTAACATGATCATCTTAAAATCTACTGTCTGCCATGTTTACAGTTGCTTTCTGTTCTGTAGGGTTTGTCCTGACCCTGGTTATCATCACTGGTGGTGAATAAGTGATCAAATAAAATAACATTGTCTAGATTGCTGTTAAGTTTGTGGCACGGATCATTTAGTTTGCTTTTGGGTTTGGCTAATGCCATTTTGTCGCACCCTAAGCAGTCTGTTTTGTCTATAGTACTTCACAATTCTAATTGTGAAAAGTGTTTATTAGGAGATCATGGATAGACAAGATAAATGGGTGTGAACAATGTAATTTTGAATTTGTGTACTTAGCAGTTTTTGAAATGTATACTTTATTATGATGTTATTTCAACTACAATGGTGAATAAATACTACCACTACTATTTGTAATCTGAGATCCCTTAAGCTAAAATGGATAGTGCTGCACAGTGGCTGAGGAAAAAAAGAAAGATGAAGCTACAGCGTATGGATGAAATAGCGTCACATTTTCTCTGTGCTGGAGAATTGAGATGTGAGCGCAAGACGAAAAAGGGACAGGAGGATGAGAAGGCCCCAGAATGAAAAAGATTCACAGTAATAAAGCGACAAAGGTCTTTAAGTGCTAAAAAAACAACTCATGGAACCATTATATTGCAGGTTCCAGTACAAGCTTGAGTAGTGAACAACTGCTTCCTCTGCCTGTGTCTCATTCAATGAGCATAACATTTTGCAATATAAGCTCTGGCTGGAAGTTAAGCTCATACGTAAAGAATTGTCAAAAATATTTCAAAATTATATGTTAAAAATGTGCTTCTGTTACAAGCTGTTACAATAGAGATTTGTACTTGTTAGTTGTATTGTTGCAACTTAAGTTAGGAAACTTAAGAAATAATGACATATTAAAATCCTGACTAAAGTCATAGTTTCATGTCTCTCATAATTTGAACATATTTATGTTTAGTGCATTGCAATGCTACTTACTGGAATGTGATTTTGTATTAAGAGTTGGTGAGGGGGTTCATTATCCAACTGCTTTATCTCTATCCTTGTCTTTGACCTGAGTATAATACATGTTTGAGACACATTTTAAATTTAAAGACTTTGTAAAGACTGCAAGTGAAAGTAGGGGGAAACAGCCTTTACTTCAAAGTATTTACAATGTGGCACAATTACCATGCTTGTATTACAATGGAATGACTGTTCCCATGCAAACTTTACACCTCAAATCTTTACCACACATTTCTTTACAGTAAGTGGCAGTATTACCCTGTGGGTGAAATTGCAGTATTCTGATCAACGTAATTTTTTTTTTACAAACATGAGTGTTAATGTAATGCTAATTGCTGTTTTAGTCATATTTTTAATCATATTACTAATGTGAAATCTTGGTTGCGGCATTTGTAGGAAAGTGCCTCTTTTAGCATGGTTACCCCCCACACTTTTTGCCTGATATTGATGCTAACTTGACTGAGTTTGTGCTAGGATCCTGCTAACCAGGACTCAGAACCAGTGTTCTTCCCTAAACTGTACCATTGTTTTCACAGTTGGGACACCCCTGGCACTGTGGTACCAAGGGCTCTGTGTCCAGGGAGGGTCCCTAAGGGCTGCAGCATGTATTGTGCCTCCCTAAGGAACCCCTCACCAAACACATGCACACAGCCATTTCAGATTGTGTGTGTTGGTGGGGAGAAAAAGGTGAAGATGATATGGCATCCCTTCCAGGGAGCCATACCCTGAAACCACTGCCTTTGGCATAGGTGAATCACCCCTCTAGCAAGCCTGACATTCCCATGGCAGGGTGCACTATACCACAGGTGAGAGAATAGCTGCATGAGCAATATGCCCCTAGAGTGTCTAAGTCCATTCTTAGACATTGGAAGTGCAGTGTGGCCATATTAAGTAGAGGGGCTGAGAGTTTGTCATTACAAACTCCACAGCTCCATGATGGCCCCACTGCAGACTGGGAAGTTTGGTATCAAACTTCTCAGCACAATAAACCCACACTTACACCAGTGTTGGAGTTATTGTAAACTGGTCAAAGAAGGCATCTTAGAGAAGCTCCTTGTATTTTACCCAACCCTCTAGTGTAGGGCTGACTGGTCTGTGCCAGCATGCCACTAACAGGCAAGTTTCTGGCCACATGGGTTGAGAGCCTCAGGAACAAAGCCCGTTCTTGGTGGAGGTGCTTCACACCCCCTCTCTGCAACACCTGGTGGTAAGTCTCAAAGGCTCAGGCCTCCTGTTCCAGTGCTCCAGGGCACTCCAGCTAGTGGTGATGCCCACCCCAGACCAATCACCACTTTTGGTGGCAGGTCCTGTAGGAAAATCAGGTAGAACAAGAAGATGTTAGAACCACCCCAGTTGGTGTCCAGTGCTGAAGTGACCCCTCTTTGCATAATCCTCCATCTTTTTTTTGGAGGAGAGGGACCAATAGAGATAGGAATGTGCCCCCCTCCTCAAAGGGAGTGGACACAGGAAGGGTGTAGCCACCCTCAGGGCAGTAGCCATTGGCTACTTCCCTCTGACTCCTGTAACACCCCTAAATCTAGAATTTGGGGGCACCCCTGAACCTTGCTTACCAGATTCCTGGCAGCCTCAAGAAAGAAGAAAGAAGGACTGAAGACCTGACCCTAGCAGTTAAGACTCCAGATGACAACTGACTTGGCACCAGCCTTACCGTCCTGTCTTCAGCTTCAAGACTCCTTCTACAAAAAAAGTGATGCATCCTGCAGGACCAGTGACCTCTACAAACCCCCGGAGGACTGCTTGTCCAGTAGAGGACCAAGAACTCCTGAGCACAGCGGACATGTCCAGATGAAACCCTCCAAAAGGACTCCAGAACTGCCCTGGATCCCCAATCCCTGTGTATGCTGCACCCGACACCTCAGTCAAGGTGGCCCACTGACCCAGAGGAGAGCCCGAGGTGATTCCAACCTTGAGTCCACCCTGGTTTGACCCCTCCTGGCCAACACAATGATTTCTGAAGCCTGAATCTGGAGGACCACCTGATCCAACCCGATCTCATGAAGATTTCCAATGTCCACAGTTACCCCTAGACCCGCAGCCCCCCGGCCTTGGGGAATCTGACCAGTGGTCCAGCAATGTTCAGCGGGCACCTCTCCTCCTTATCCAGCCTTTGGTTTTCCAGAGCCAATCCCCTGGACCCAGCCTGCAGCATCTTTGTGACCCCTGGGGTTCCCCCATTTAAAAGCATGTGGTGCCTGATGCTGTGTTTGCTTCCTGCACCTGGCCGGGCCTGTGCTGCAGAGGGTGTATATTTGATGCTGACCTGTCGCCCCCACGGTGCTGACATAATCCTCCCAGGCCTGTATCCTGAAATTGCGGGTACTTACCTGCATTCTGTGTTCTACTGAGTGCCCCCAGTCCTCATAGGATTCAATTGAAAAACCCGATACCAACTTTGACCTCTGCACCCGTCCGTCCCTGTGTTGCTGGAGTTACACTTTTGAGGTCAACTTGAATTTAACTGGTGGACATCCTAACCCCCGAATACTCGGATCGTAAGTTGAATACTTACCTGTTAACTGTGCTAACACTTTTCCTCCACTAGGACTGCACTGGTTCCTATGAAAAATTGCATTGTGTCAAATTTAAAAATTTAAAAACGTTACTTACTTGTAAACTACTTTATCTGCAAAACCTAAACAAAGTACATTTGATACATATGCTTGATACCTACTTACATCTGTACTTACCTGCAACAAAGACCTTTTGGTTCTAGTAATAAAGTAACAAAATACATTTTTGCTATATAAAAACAATGGCCTGGAGTTAGTCATTGAGTATGTGCCTCATTTCTTGACTGTGTGTGTACAACAAATGCTTTGCACTACTCTCCGATAAGCCTAACTGTTCGACCACTCTACAACAAAAGAGAGCATTAGTATTATTCATGTTACACTCTGTTAAGCCTCTGGGGAACCACTGGACTTTGTGCACACTACACCCCATTTTGATATAGTATATACAGAACCAACTTCCTATAGCATTTAAAAAAAAATGTAAAATATAACTTTTAAAGCATAATTTCTGCTAATACATGCATAGAAGTGTGTGTGCTAGTCATTTGCATGGTAAGTGTATTTTTAATGTAAGCAAATGTGAAAGCATGGTAATAGTATGCATGGTAAAAACTACAATGTAAAGAACTGCATGGTAAAACCACACATGGTAATGGTGTACAACCATAATAGGAACCTGATGGTAACAGACAGTTACGTTTGACAGTATCCATAGATTCTTTACTTTCAACTTGTTAGAAATGGTTCATGAGAAGACAATTGTGTTTAGTTTCAAATGTTATTTTAACACAGACATTGTCACATTTAAAATCACATAAGTCCAAATCAGAAGCAATATTGAGATACTTTTCACTAAAGTGAAGTTAGTCCCATATAACTTTGTTGTAAATTGTCATACTGGTATCATTAAAACAAACAAGCAATAGCAAAAGTCATTTATGGCGTATACATTTGTTAGCCTAGTGATATAGATGCAATCTCTTACATATCACTTCAAGTGTTATCTGTAGAAATACATCATTTTTTTTACAAATACTTTGTTATTATGCTATGCGGAAGAAACATACTTGGGCCCATATTTATACTTTTTGACGCAAAACTGCGCCAACGCAGTTTTGCGTCAAAAAAATTAGCGCCGGCTAACGCCATTCTGAAGCGCCATGCGGGCGCCGTATTTATTGAATGACGTTAGCCGGCGTTAGCCGCTGTCGCCGTCTGGTGTGCGTTAAAAAAAACGACGTACACCAGGCAGCGCCGGCGTAGGGGGATATGGAGCTTGGGCGTCAAGAAATGGGGCAAGTCAGGTTGAGGCAATTTTTTCGCCTCAACCCGATTTGCGACGTTTTTTTCACTCCCAACCCCCATTGAAATGACTCCTGTCTTAGCAAAGACAGGAGTCATGCCCCCTTGCCCAATGGCCATGCCCAGGGGACTTCTGTCCCCTGGGCATGGCCATTGGGCATAGTGGCATGTAGGGGGGCATAAATCAGGCCCCCCCTATGCCACAAAAAAAATAAAACAAAAACACTTACCTGAACTTACCTTAATGTCCCTGGGATGGGTCCCTCCAGCCTTGGGTGTCCTCCTGGGGTGGGCATGGGTGACAGGGGGTGTCCCTGGGGTCATGAGGGGGCACCTCTGGGCTCCTTCAGAGCCCACAGGTCCCTTAACGCCTGCCTTTTGCAGGCGCTAAAAAACGGCGCAAAAGCGACCGTACGTCATTTTTTTTTACCCGCCCACTCCCGGGCGTGATTTTTGCCCGGGAGTATAAATCCGACACACATGCCTCGGAGTCGATTTTTTAGACGGGAACGCCTACCTTGCATATAATTAACGCAAAGTAGGTGTCCACGCTAAAAAATGACGCTAACTCCATGGACTTTGGCGCTAGACGCGTCTAACGCCAAAGTATAAATATGGAGTTAGTTTTGCGTCGAAATTGCGTCAAAAAAACAACACAATTTCGGCGCAAACGGAGTATAAATATGCCCCTTGGTGTTGTCGACATGACAAGTTGAAAAGAAGAGATACATGGTACTGCATGTGGCACAACATCAAAGTGCATAACTCAAATTTGACACAAATATCTCTTAGGTGCTCAAATACTATTTTGTGTCTAAACTGTCAATATATTTGTGTTAATACTGCAATACACTCTGAGATAGTACTGTAGAATTGAAAAATAACATAAAGGTTTCATTTTAGTAACACATTTGCCAAACACTACTTCACCAAACATATAATTCAACTAAATTATCAAGACTAAAGCAAACATATTTTCCTGTCTGATTTTTTGACAATCAAAATCATCAACTTCTGATAAAGCAACATGTGACTCTTTCAACCAATCAGTATCTGGAGGTTATGGTGTACATATTATTTGGCAAACTGAAGGAAATAATTTGACAGTAATCTAGCTTCCTGTGCTGCAGCAATTCTATTAAGTGCAGATGCATTGTCTCCATGAATTTCTAGCATCTTTTCATTGAGACCTATGATAGCTTTCACATCTTCTCTCAGGTCATTCACAGACTCTATCATTTTCAATATCATGTGGTTAGATTGTGAAGTCAGCTTCAAAAAATCAGTGCTATTTGAGGAAGATAAAGCTGGTTCTTGCAAGGTAAATTGTATTACCTGACCATAAATCGTCATGTGTATCTATGAGGGAATGCAGGAATACAGACCACCTATTTTGTCTGACACTGCCTTGGTTGGATTTAGTCATTCTATTATGCCCTTGAAATCATAATGCAAGTTTGAAAATCATTGCTGCACTGCTTCGCATGTTTGTTCCTATGATCTATGTATTTTCTCAACAAATTCTTCCACATCTAACATTGTGTTAGATTTCTGTCATTTTGGACAACATTTTGCTTTGATGGTGTTTCTAAATAATTTAATATGATGAATAAGGTAGTGTAATTAAGGGGAGGCATGTCAGCACATAAATCTTCATTTGAATGCTCCTCAGTAGGTGGTTGATCAAGTACGGTAGAAATAGCTACACAGAGAAGAAGATAAAACATTATTATGTTCATGTTACATTTGGAAAACTACAGCACGACTGAGAGTAAATAATGTTTCAGTATCAAAGATACAGTTCAGATGCAAAGTCACAGCATAGTGGACATTAATGAAACTGCAAGTTGCACATATTTACATTTTTACGTAATAAACGTTACACATATACTGCACAAATTCTGTTTCTATTGTTTGCTGCTAACAATGTGATGACCCTGTGACAAAATTGACGTGTTGGTTGGCTGGATTGTGAACCCTCGTCAAACAGCAACCACGATCCTTATCAGGGTGAGGCACAGGCCAACCCTAAATTTACATGCATTCACTCCTCTGATAGGTTGGCACAGAGCTTTCAGGCTTGACCTAAAGGCATGTGTAAAGTATTCGTGCAACACTTCATACATTGATAAAGTGGATACAGCAAACAGGAAGGATTCCTACACCAATATTAACAAAGTGAGATTTTTTTGAATGAATGAATGAGTGAATGAGTGAATTAATGAAGCAAGAGCAAAACAAAAAGATATCCCAATCAGTAGAATCAGAGAAATACAATGTAAAGGTTTTTATTGCAATTGTCCTAAAAAGTACATTGTGAAAAATGTGGATGTCTGGTTGTGACAAATTGGGACAAAGTCACAAATTCAGCCCAACCGAAATGGAGGGTGGGCCGGGTACAGAGACCCAGTTAGGCCTGCTTAACTAATTACATTAAATCCTGGTTTGCAGTGAGTTTGGAAGATCCTCACTGAAGACACCTTCTGCAGCTAAAGCAATGCATCGGTTACAAGGAGCTGCGAAGATGTGATGGGGAGTCCAGAATTGTTGTCAAGGTTGTCTTCAATGAGGGATGTAAGGGCTAGCAAAGAGGATGAGTTGGCCAGTGGCTAGTCAAAAGAGGTTGTAGAGGTGGTGTGGGTCTTAGCAACAAGTCCAAAGCACACAGCAGAAGCAATACCTTTATTCTGATGGATCCACAGAGGCTGGCAAAGCACATTGGGCTACTTCCAGTGTTCTAGGACTGGGGGGGCAATACTTTGTGGCATTGGCTCACAGATGGCTGAATGCAGGTGCAGATTCAGGGTTGTTGGAAGCCTGTTGTGCACCTGAACTTTCAGATCAGGAGGCCAGGCAACTAGCCCTTGGAGTCACTATGGGGTTCTGGGTTCAAAAGGTGCAGGTCCAGTCCTTCTCAAGCAGGCAAGAGGACAGCAGGCAACAGCTCAGCACTGCAGGGCAGCAGTTCCTTGTGGTCTGCAATCCAGCAGAGTAGCAGTCCTTTGAGCAGCGCAGCAGCCCTTCTTCCTGGCACAGTATCCACAGGTCCAGAAGTGTGCTGAAGACTTTTGCTTATATTTATCAAGATTTTGCACTGGCATTGCACCACGCAAGGGAAAGCAAGGGCAACGCAAAACATACGATTGATTTATCAAGACACACAAGGCTACCTTGTGTGGCTTTGCATGGCTTGATAAATCTAAAGTAACGCAACTCTAGAATAGCTGAAACCGCTGCCTTGTGTTACTCAGTGACAGAGAGCCATTCCATGGGTGGAGCATCGGGGTGCACACACATCTGCCCATGGATTTTGGCACATTGCCAACTTTAACATTGATGGTAGACCTGGGAATGTGTCAAAATGCTGTACCTTCCCAGGTGATCCTTAACAAGGAGAATTATCTTTACTTCTCCTAGGTTTTGCCTCTTTCCACATGTGCTGCATTCTGCAGCACACATAGAAAGAGTAAAATGTCTCTCAGGATTGTGTTGTGTAGAAAGGTGTGCCTTCCGGCACAAAAACAATCCTGTCCAGAATATAAGCACCCTTGCAATATAACGCAGGGGTGCTAGGCAGCCAAACGTGCCCCAGTGCTGGGAAATACATGAATCTGCCATATATTGGTTATTACAGGGCATTCCAGCTTTTTCCCTTTCACTCAGTACAGTGCAGCAAGGTGGGTTGCTGTGTTGTACTCTGTGCAGGATGGATACATCTGCCCTTTAGTGTATGTGGTCCACTGTTTATATTCAGTTGTTTGCTTGAAGTGGGAAGAGTCTTCTAGAGGCATGTCTTTGAGGTGCACATGTACCCTGCCCTCAATGCCCAGGCACCGAACTACCTACAGGTGGTATGGAGCTATTTGTATGGAAGCCTGACACAGCCTATTAAGCGAGTGTGGGGCTGGGTCTAGCTGAGCCCTCCCATCCTGACAGTGATGGCCCATCCAGCCACCTAAGCTCCCTTGTAGGTGTGGCTGTCTAGGAGGGACACACACAGGCCAACTGTTAACTACATCCAGTCATGTGGCCCAGAGACAGGCTTCAAACCCCAGATGGCTTAGGCAAGAAATGCAAAGTTTGAAACAGTGGAATCTTCAACATTGTAATTTAAATTCCAACTTCCACAGGGGTGACATTTTTTCCTTACAATTCCAAAGACACCAAACAGGAACTGTTTACCTACTTCCAATCTGAATTTTCAACTTATTAAGGTGTATATGTTGTAGGATTTAGCGCCATGTTTGCATGACAGATGTTATGCAAATTAACGCTAAATGATTTGTAACAAATTTACTTTCCAGTGCTAAACCTACTTTGCTCTGGAAAATCTAACAAAAATAATGAGCAGTTTTGCATACCGTGGGTCTGCATTACTCAGTGCCAAGGGGATATTCAAAGGACTTTCGTATGCAAACACCCAAGTTTGTTTATGCAAAACAATATTTACTACAAAAAGAAGACATGGTTTGGCTTTAAATGTAGGGCACATTTCAAATAGACACTATCACAGAGTAATGGGTTTTTTCTCATATCTTTTCCAATGTTTCAGGTGTGCTGCCTAATACAAAACACATAAAAAGTGGAAAAAGTTTAAATGTTAGTTGAAGCATAGTATTTTATCATGGAAGAGTGTCCTTCTAGTACAAAACCTATGCTAGAGGCATGCAGACACTATGGTACAAGGGTGAGTGTTTGGCACAAGGCTGAAAATGTCTGCACTGGCGATAGGGAGAGTGAATGAGGGAGCAACATCTCTGAATATATGTTTCTCTCCTGCTCCCTCATTATTGCATGCTACAGTGCTACATTGTGTTACTGTAGCACTGTGCTCAATAGACATTTAGTAAATCTGTGCCTAAATGTAATAAGGTTTCTCTTATTTTACCCTTTGGGAGAGGTAGGCCTTGAAGTAGTGAAAAACAAGCATGGACGTTTTCCACTACCACAATACACAAAACGTGAAGGCATAGTGCATACCTGCCCTCTGGGCTGTTTAGGGCCTATCCTAGGGGTGACTTATGAATCCTAAAAAAAAATTTGTGCATAGCAAAAGGTTTCATTTGCTACATTGGACTGGCAGTTTGAAACTCCACACCCAGGCTGCAATTGCATGGTTATGACATGTTTTATATGCTACTTAAGTGGGTGTCACAATCAGTGCAGCTGACTCACTAATAGAATTTGATTTACAGGAGTTGGGCATAGGTAGTGCTACTTTATTAGGGACTTACAAGTACCATAAATATGTCTATTGGGTAAAAGTAAATTCTACTATGATTTAAGGAGAGAACATACACATTTTGCTCTGGTTGGCAGTAGTTAGGTGTGTAGATTGCTAAGACCAGCAACAACAGAGTCAGCAACACAGCAGGTCTGGAGGCAAAAATGTAGGGGGAAACCACACCAAGGACAGCCACGATAACAAAGCCTGTAAGTATTTATGTTCTATTTGTGCTGGAAAGGATAAATGGGTCACTTTGTTCTATTTCTATGTTCACTATAGAGGCAATACAAAGATGGGTCAAAGGCCTGGTACACAAAGCAGGTGGATGAGTATATATATATATATATATATATATATTTATATATAACATATACTTAGTCATTAACTTAGTCATTATGCTGTTGGGAAGTGTATAAAAATGCATAATGTGCAAGTACAGGACAGGACACACAAACAAGATCTTTATGCCAAAATGTTACTAGTTATTATTATGATGAAACTCTGAAAATACATTCTATGTTTAACCCCTTTCCCGCCATGGACGTAATGGCTACGTCCATGGCAGCGCCCGTGTGGCGCCATGGACGTAACCATTACGTCCTAGGACTGCCAGCTAGCGCTTCCCCCGAGGGCCGCCCCCCACCCCCCCAGGCCAGGGCTGAAAGGGGAATCCCTTCCCCTTTCACCCCCACCCCCCTCACCCCCCTATGATGTCAGCGCGTTTCATGAAAGGGGGAAAGACACGCTGGAAGCCATTTGCTTCCAACGCGTCTAAGGGAGAAGGTGAGTTTTTCACCTTCATGCAGGGGGGGATGCCTCTGAAAGAGGCATCGAGGGAAAGGAAAGGGTTTTCCTTTCCCTTGATGTCTCTTTGAGCATTCCTGCTGCCCGATCGCGATGCGATGGGGCAGCAGGAATGCCCACTAGACACCAGGGATTTTTCTATGTGTGTGTATAGTGTGGGGGAGCGACCCCTTGAGCAAGGGTCTCTCCCCTTTGGGGGCAAATGTATTTTTCGTCGTTTCTGCCCCCCCTGGGGGCAGATTGGCACAATTTTTAGGCCGATCTGCCCCCAAGGGGGGCAGAAAGCCACAAGACACCAGGGATTTTATTGTTGGTTTTTAATTTTTGTGTTGGGGGGCGGCCCCTTGGGCAAAGGTCGCCCCAGGGGCGCACATGTATTTTTGGGCAGTTCTGCCCCCCTTGGGGGCAGATAGGCCTATTTTTTTTAGGCCTTTCTGCCCCCAAGGGGGGCAGAATCCCAATAGCACCAGAAATATTATGTTTGTATGTGTGCTTTGTGTTGGGGGGTGGCCCCTTGGGCAAGGGTCGCTCCCCCTGGGGGAGCAATGTATTTATCGTCGTTTCTGCCCCCTTTGGGAGCAGATTGGCCTTATTTTTAGGCCAATCTGCCCCCAAGGGGAGGCAGAAAGCCACTAGATACCAGGGATTTTATTGTTGTTTTTTTTTATTTGTGTTGGGGGGTGGCCCCTTGGGCAAGGGTCGCCCCCAGGGCCCATATGTATTATTGGGTAGTTCTGCCCCCCTTGGGGGCAGATAGGCCTATTTTTTTTAGAAGAGATTGTTGAGCAGACTAATTTGTATGCAGAGCAGTTTTTGAGGGACAACGCTGCCAGACTTAGGCCACACTCTAGAGCTAGCCGGTGGATTCCCACAAATCTGGAAGAGTTGAAAAAGTTCTTGGGTTTAACTTTTTTGATGGGGCTGATAAGGAAGCCATTGCTGTCTTCATATTGGTCTACTAGTCCCTTGATGGCAACTGCTATATTTCCTGCCATCATGAGTCGTAACCGGTATGAGCTTCTTCTTCGGATGTTGCATTTTGTAGATAATGCTTTAGCCTTGCCACGAGATCATTCTGATTCTGACCGTCTTTTTAAGATTAGACCTGTCCTTGATCATTTGGTAGATCGGTTTTCAGAGATCTATGTTCCAGGGAAAGAAATATCTGTAGATGAGTCTTTGGTCCTGTTCAAGGGTCGTTTGGTTTTTAGGCAGTACATTCCTAGCAAGAGGGCACAGTATGGAATTAAATTGTATATGCTGTCTGAAAGTAGTACAGGATATGTTTATAATTTCCGGGTCTACACTGGTAGGGATTCCAATATTGACCCCCCTGGTTGTCCACCCACTTTTGGAGTTAGTGAGAAAATTGTGTGGGAACTTGGTAGACGACTGTTTAACAAAGGTCACCATTTATATGTAGATAACTTCTACACTGGAGTTCAGTTGTTCAAGGAGTTGTTCTGAGTGGACACTGTTGCTTGTGGCACAATCCGCTCTAATCGGAAAGGCTATCCAAGAGAGCTTGTCTGTAAAAAACTTGAGAAGGGACAGTGCAGTGCCTTGCGGAATGATGAGCTGCTAGCTCTGAAATTTGTAGACAAGAGGGATGTATACATGCTAAGTACCATCCATGATGAGAGTACTTCACCTGTGGCTGTTTGGGGTCAGGTTGCCGAAGTGCGCAAACCTGTTTGCATCTTAGACTATAATAAGCACATGGGTGGTGTTGATAGAGTAGATCAGAGGTTAGAACCTTACACTGTTGCTCGTAAGTCTTATGTGTGGTATAGGAAATTAGCGGTTCACTTGTTCCTCTTGGCAACTTTTAATGCTTTTGTTGTGTTCAAGGATAGTTCTCCAGAGTCAAGGATGACATTTGTGAAATTTCAGGAGTCTATCATAGCTAGCCTTGTTGTGGTGGAACAGACAAGAGTTCCTAGAGAAGCAGTGGTGGAGGATGTGGCTAGATTGAAAGATCGTCACTTTGCTGAGCACATTCCTCCCACGGCCAAAAAAAACTTTCCTGCTAAGAGATGTAGAGTCTGTGCTCGAAGAGGTATCAGGAAGGAGACTAGGATGTACTGCCCTGATTGTCCTTCAAAGCCTGGGCTGTGTGTGGGTGGCTGTTTCAGGAGCTACCACACACAGAAGAATTATTGGGAAATTCTGTGAGCGTAAACTGCTGTTTTATATTTTTATATGTTCAGTTTCACAGTTGGCATTAGTCATGTATTCAGTTAGAGATTTTGTGTTTGTATTTTTGTACTTATTTATGATTAGTGGTTTCTTTCTTGTTTAAAAACAACAAAAAAAAGGGATGGTATGTGTGGGGTGGCACTTGGCTGGTGGTGTGCGTGGGTGGCGCTTGGCTGGCGGTGTGGGTGGGTGGGGTGGCGCTTGGCTGGCGGTGTGCTTGGGGTGGCGCTTGGCTGGCGGTGTGCGTGGGGTGGCGCTTGGCTGGCGGTGTGGGTGGGTGGGGTGGCGCTTGGCTGGCGGTGTGCTTGGGGTGGCGCTTGGCTGGCGGTGTGCGTGGGGTGGCGCTTGGCTGGCGGTGTGGGTGGGTGGGGTGGCGGTTCGCTGGCGGTGTGGGTGGGGTGGCGCTTGGCTGGCGGTGTGGGTGGGTGGGGTGGCGCTTGGCTGGCGGTGTGGGTGTGGGTGGGGTGGCGCTTGGCTGGCGGTGTGGGTGGGGTGGCGCTTGGCTGGCGGTGTGCATGGGGTGGCGCTTGGCTGGCGGTGTGCGTGGGGCTTGGCCGGTGGTGT
The DNA here is from genome assembly GCF_031143425.1 of Pleurodeles waltl. NCBI lineage: Eukaryota > Metazoa > Chordata > Amphibia > Caudata > Salamandridae > Pleurodeles > Pleurodeles waltl. The sequence continues at coordinate 847,789,810 of NC_090448.1, forward strand.
GGGTGGGGTGGCGCTTGGCTGGCGGTGCCAGCCAAACGCCAGTCCACACACTCATCAGCTGGTGTGATTGCTGTATCAGGCATGTGGGCGTATGAAAGTGATGGGCCCTTGACTGGCGCTGTCTGTGGATGCGAGTCTTGTAATGTGCTGGGCCCGTGGCTGGCGGCGTGAATGGTCTTGTGCATGTCATGCATGAAAGGTGTGTGAATGGACTGTAAAGCGGTTGGTGCCTTGTCGTGGCTTTACAGTTCACGAGCTGTGAGTCATTGGTTCAGTTTTTTGGCCTTTCAGTTATTACCAGTGCATTTCACTTTTGTGAAATCTCTTGTTAATAAAATTTGATCTACTGAACCATCACTCACCCTTGTGCCAAATCCAACCAGTATGTGTGGTACAAATGACAAAACCTGCTCCGCTGTAATCAGGCGTCGCAGCACACTTGAGACATGATAGGTGTCTCAGGTGGGACCCCGATGATGAAGCATGCCACCAACTTGGTTGGTGGGTGAGGGGTCTTTTTCACATAACCTAAGTGCGTTTCTTTTCACAATTTTAGTGTTTGGCACATCACAGACGTATGTGGACATATCAAAATGATATATTAAAAAAACTCTCTGTATTTGGGGGGGAGGGGCCATCTGTGTTTTTGGTCCTGGGTGCAGCCTTCACCTAGGGAAACATACCAAACCCAGACATTTTTTTAAACTAGACACCCCAAGGAGTGCAGGGAGATGTGGCTTGCGTGGATCCCCCAACATTTTCTTACCCAAACGCCCCTGAAAACTGCAAAATTTGCTTAAAAGAGCATATTTTCCTGACTTTTGTTTGTACGATCACCGCTCCAGCACAAAATTCCTACTCCCCAGTGTTCCCCTCAGTCTCCCAAGTAAAATGACACCTCACTTATGTGGGTCCCCAAAGCAGAGTCAGTCTAAAGATGTAAAAAAGAATATGGGCCTCATTATGACCCTGGCGGGCGGCGGAGGCCGCCCGCCAGGATGCCGCCCTCCAAAATACCGCGCCGCGGTCAAAAGACCGCGGCGGGTATTACGAGTTTTCCCCTGGGCTGGCGGGCGGTTGCTGAAAAACCGCCCGCCAGCCCAGGGGAAAACGACCTTCCCACGAGGATGCCGGCTCGTAATCGAGCCGGCAGAGTGGGAAGGTGCGACGGGTGCAGTGGCACCCGTCGCGTATTTCAGTGTGTGCAAGGCAGACACTGAAATACTTTGCGGGGCCCTCTTACGGGGGCCCGCGACCCCCCCTACCGCCATCCTGTTCATGGCGGCTTTCCCGCCATGAACAGGATGGCGGTAGGGGGGGTCAGAATCCTCATGGCTGCGGAGCGCGCTCCGCAGCCATGGAGGATTCAAACGAGCAGCGGAAAGTCAGCGGGAGACCACTGACTTTCCGCTTCTGACCGCGGCTGAACCGCCGCGGTCAGAATGCTCGTTGGAGCACCGCCAGCCTGTTGGCGGTGCTCCCGTGGTCAGTGGCCCTGGCGGCCACCGGCCGCCAGGGTCAGAATGACCCTCTATGTCCTTATAAACTCGCTGTGCTATCCCCTCTATCTCTACAAGTTTTGGGTCTTATTCTGTTGCAGGCACCTGGCCCACTCACACAAGTGAAGTATCATTTTTACCGGGAGACTTGGGGGAACGCTGGGTGGAAGGAAATTTGTGGCTCCTCTCAGATTCCAGAACTTTCTGTCACCGAAATGTGAGGAAAACGTGTTTTTTTAGCCAAATTTTGAGGTTTGCAAAGGATTCTGGGTAACAGAACCTGGTCAGAACCCCACAAGTCACCCCATCTTGGATTCCCCTAGGTCTCTAGTTTTCAAAAATGCACAGGTTTGGTAGGTTTCCCTAGGTGCCGGCTGAGCTAGAGGCCAAAATCTACAGGTAGGCACTTTGCAAAAAACACCTCTGTTTTCTTTCAAAAAATGGTATGTGTCCACGTTGTGTTTTGGGGCGTTTCCTGTCGCGGGCGCTAGGCCTACCCACACAAGTGAGGTATCATTTTTATCGGGAGACTTGGGGGAACGCTGGTTGGAAGGAAATGTGTGCCTCCTCTCAGATTTCAGAACTTTTTGTCACCGAAATGTGAGGAAATTGTGTTTTTTTAGCCAAATTTTGAGGTTTGCAAAGGATTCTGGGTAACATAACCTGGTCAGAGCCCCACAAGTCACCCCATCTTGGATTCCCCTAGGTCTCTAGTTTTCAAAAATGCACAGGTTTGGTAGGTTTCCCTAGGTGCCGGCTGAGCTAGAGGCCAAATCTACAGGTAGGCACTTTGCAAAAAACACCTCTGTTTTCTTTAAAAAAAATTGATGTGTCCACGCTGTGTTTTGGGGCTTTTCCTGTCACGGGCGCTAGGCCTACCCACACAAGTGAGGTATCATTTTTATCGGGAGACTTGGGGGAACGCTGGGTGGAAGGAAATTTGTGACTCCTCTCAGATTCCAGAACTTTGTGTCACAGAAATGTGAGGAACATGTGTTTTTTTAGCCAAATTTTGAGGTTTGCAAAGGATTCTGGGTAACAGAACCTGGTCAGAGCCCCACAAGTCACCCCATCTTGGATTCCCCTATGTCTCTAGTTTTCAAAAATGCACAGGTTTGGTAGGTTTCCCTAGGTGCCGGCTGAGCTAAAGGCCAAAATCTACAGGTAGGCACTTTGCAAAAAACACCTCTGTTTTCTTTAAAAAAATGTGATGTGTCCACGTTGTGTTTTGGGGCGTTTCCTGTCGCGGGCAATAGTCCTACCCACACAAGTGAGGTATCATTTTTATCAGGAGACTTGGGGGAACCCTGTGTGGAAGGAAATTTGTGGCTCCTCTCAGATTCCAGAACTTTCTTTCACCGAAATGTGAGGAAAATGTGTTTTTTTAGCCAAATTTTGAGGTTTGCAAAGGATTCTGGGTAACAGAACCTGGTCAGAGCCCCACAAGTCACCCCATCTTGGATTCCCCTAGGTCTCTAGTTTTAAAAAATGCACAGGTTTGGTAGGTTTCCCTAGGTGCCGGCTGAGCTAGAGGCCAAAATCTACAGGTAGGCACTTTGCAAAAAACACCTCTGTTTTCTTTAAAAAAATGTGATGTGTCCACGTTGTGTTTTGGGGCGTTTCCTATCACGGGCGCTAGGCCTACCCACACAAGTGAGGTATCATTTTTATCGGGAGACTTGGGGGAATGCTGGGTGGAAGGAAATTTGTGCCTAATCTCAGATTCCAGAACTTTCTGTCACAGAAATGTGAGCAACATGTGTTTTATTTAGCCAAATGTTGAGGTTTGCAAAGGATTCTGAGTAACAGAACCTGGTCAGAGCCCCACAAGTCACCCCATCTTGGATTCCCCTAGGTCTCTAGTTTTCAATAATGCACAGGTTTGGCAGGTTTCCCTATGTGCCGGCTGAGCTAGAGGCCAAAATCTACAGGTAGGCACTTTGCAAAATACACCTCTGTTTTCTTTCAAAAAATGTGATGTGTCCACGCTGCGTTTTGGGGTGTTTCCTGTCGCGGGCGCTAGGCCTACCCACACAAGTGAGGTATAATTTTTATCGGGAGACTTGCGGGAACATAGATTAGCAAAACAAGTGTTATTGCCCCATGTCTTTCTCTAAATTTTTTCCTTCCAAATATAAGAGAGTGTGTAAAAAAGACATCTATTTGAGAAATGCCCTGTAATTCACATGCTAGTATGGTCACCCCGGAATTCAGAGATGTGCAAATAACCACTGCTCCTCAACACCTTATCTTGTGCCCATTTTGGAAATACAAAGGTTTTCTTGATAGCTCTTTTTCATTTTTTATATTTCAGCAAATGAATTGCTGTATACCCGGTATAGAATGAAAACGCGCTGCAGGGTGCAGCTCATTTATTGGCTCTGGGTACCTAGGGTTCTTGATGAACTTACAAGCCCTATATATCCCCGCAACCAGAGGAGTCCAGCAGACATAACGGTATATTGCTTTCGAAAATCTGACATTGCAGGAAAAAGTTACAGAGTAAAACGTAGAGAAAAATTGATGTTTTTTTTCACCTCAATTTCAATATTTTTCTTTTTCAGTTGTTGTTTTCTGTAGGAAACCCTTGTAGGATCTACACAAATTACCCCTTTCTGAATTCAGAATTCTGTCTACTTTTCAGAAATGTTTAGCTTTCTGGGATCCAGCATTGGTTTCACAACCATTTCTGTCACTAACTGGAAGGAGGCTGAAAGCGCAAAAAATAGTAAAAATGGGGTATGTCCCAGTAAAATGACAAAATTGTGTTGAAAAATTTGGTTTTCTGATTCAAGTCTGCTTGTTCCTGAAAGCTGGGAAGATGGTGATTTTAGCACCGCAAACCCTTTGTTGATGCCATTTTCAGGGGAAAACCCACAAGCCTTCTTCTGCAGCCCTTTTTTTCAATTTTTTTGAAAAAAACGAAAATGTCACTGTATTTTGTCTAATTTCTTGGTCTCCTTCAGGGGAACCCACAAAGTCTGGGTACCTCTAGAAACCCTAGGATGTTAGAAAAAAAGGATGCAAATTTGGCGTGGGTAGCTTATGTGGACAAAAAGTTATGAGGGCCTAAGCGCAAACTGCCCCAAATAGCCAAAAAAAGGCGTGGCACCTGAGGGGGAAAAGGCCTGGCAGCGAAGGGGTTAAAGAGGTTTACTCATATCACATTCTCTGTGAAGGACAAGGTGTGAATGTTTTGAGATCAACAAGTACTAAACATAATTTTATATCTTATTCCAATTTAGTGCATTGCTTAGGTAAAAAAATATAATACATGTTTGGAGTTTGGAAATTCACCTTTCATTGCAATTCATACAGATCTTTGGCTACATGTTATCTTGTTCATCAGTGTAACCTTGATACTGGAGTTCAAATGTGAAATTAGTGTTGTTGTTCCAAAATATTTTGCAACTTTTAAATTCATTTACTTAGATATGAACATATATATGAGATACAGATTCATCCTGGTAGTTAAATTGTCCTCAATCATGGCTTATTTGGCCCTTTAAATCCTTCAACCAGTTCTGGACCAATTAGTAGAGCCACTTGCTCTTCCCTTATTGCTAGAGGCACATGTCACTCTGCCCCACTACCTGTTGTCATTGCACAACAATGGTTGTGCCCCCTGTTTACCCTCATCTAATGTTCTCGCAGTTGAGGCTAGTGCATCGATTTGTTTTTAGATCTCTCTCTCTTAAAGCTGCCTTTTTGGCTAGAGGCAGTTTGAAAGTGACAAAAAGTTTGTGCTCATACTTTGTCACCCCTGCCATTGGTTTTTCCACCTCTTCTGGAGTAAATGTATGTTTCCTTTTCCGTAACCCTTCATGTGAAGCCGCTTGAGATAAATATGCTACTGATTCATCAATTTTTTCAGTAGTTCTTTGTGGATCTTGGAATTCTATGTGATCCATTTAGCCTTGGTAAATCACCTTCACAGTATTTGTTTATACTTTTGTACTGCTTAGTGTTATTGTTTTTACAGCTTACATTACACAGCAATGTTTTGCATTACGCCATGATGCTATGTTTGCACTTGTGTGACTTTGCGTGTGTTCACATTGTAAATATGATGCTGGGCTAAAACTTTACACAAATGGGTGCTATTATTCTTGGAGCACAACATCACACAAAATATGTTTTAGTAAATAGGCCCTTGCTTCTGAGGTGGATTCTGCCCCATCAGAGATTGCCCCCAAAGCAGATTATGCCTCTGGGATCTGTGACCCCTATGGCCCAATCGCCATGTTGCCCAAGACCAGGAGTGGGTTTGACAGCATCTGGATTCTTGCATCATCACTGGTGCCACAAAAACTTGACAGAACTATGAACATTGGCTTCTGCTCTGCTTCTACCTGCCAGTAAAGTAATAGTACTTGTAGCCTTTTCCGTGAAGTACTACATTTTATATGAGTACTAATGTATATGCCTTTATCAAAGTAAAACAACTGTTTGGACAATCGGTTTTTGTGATGTTCAGTGATTGTTGATTTCTGAGCATGTCCATCACCTCATCTTCCTCCCTGAGAAGTCTGTGACTGCTCTGTGAAAATCCAGTGCTGACAGGGTTATACTTAACACAACTTTGCAGAGCCGTAGGAGGACAGACCCTGAGACATCAGAGTGAAACCACCCCAGCCCCAATGGCTGAGGCCCAGTAGCCCCTGCTTGTCCCGTGGATTCCCGAAACAAAGTTTGACATTCACTTTATTAAATGATGTTCATTTACCTAAATTGGTTTCAGAAGCTTATTTTTTTACCTCAATGTGGTTAGGCACAGTTTGCACCTGTGGCGAATTTCTCTGTGAAAAATCCCACTGGCTGGGCTGTGTCATAGTCTCCAGTTATTTGCCATATTTTTTTCATTGAACTATGTCTTGACCTAGTAAGAAAGTGTCTTATTAAGTTAGCGAGGTCGCCCTATCCCTGTATAATAATTCAGTTTCTCAAATGAAGCATCAGATTACATTAACACAAAACGAGCCTTAGAGTCAAAAGAAGGGCAAATTATGCAAACTCTTAACCTTAAAGAAAATTAGTCAGAAAATAAACTGTTGTAGCGTTCTCAATTTTGAGAGTTTAAAAGCATCCCTTAGGAAATCCCCATCATAGTTAGTTTTTGCATACTTGCACAATGTATGTTGGGAGGATACCTAGGGTTCTAATGAATGTAAGTTAAATATGTTCCTCTCTTCACAATTGGTTATTAGAACACTGGAGTCCTGAAAGCTCCATTGACGACAATGAAGTGGCTCCAGGCTTATAATGACTGGTATAAGCCCGGAGCTCCAACTTTCCATTGTTTGTCTTCATATTTCCCCCTTTTTAATTTATTACATTCTACTTTTAGTGGGTGAAATATGCTAATAGATTAATAGCCCTTCTGCTCAGACTATACTGGTTGTTAAATGTCCTCACCCTTGTTATAGGGGTTAAGGGCCTTTAAAAACTTGTATAGCCCTAGGCAATGGGCCATAAGGCTATATTAAAAGACAGCCATAATTGGGGTGCAATTGGTCCTTCATACTGCTGGTCCCTGGTGACCCTGCATTTTCTGCTTTGCTCTAATGATGTGTCGACCTCTTGCATAATAGTTGCATGCTATCATTCTGCTTTAAGTATTCCAGAAAAAAAAAAAAGAAAAAAACAAAGAGGCTGATAGAGTCAATACACCTACACTGAAGTGCTTGTTAGCTACACTGGGCATTGACTGTCATTATCAACGCACACACCTTGCCATCAGTTCAGAGAACATTATGGGCCAGATTTAAAAGGCCTTATCACCATTGGAGCGTCACTTTTAGTGACGGTGGCACTATGCACTGCGCCGTATTTACATGGTGGCGTTAAGCCACGTTCTGTGGCTTAACACCATTTGTAAATGCGCCCCCTTCGCATGCAACACTTTGCGTGGAAGGGGCGTGCAATAGGTTTTGCTGTGGGCATGCCACAGCAACACCCATTGTATTTCCCCCCTTCCCCAGATGTACGGGTTTTTGTTAATCTAAGGCAGCTCCAAAACCTAATGCCACCCAAGGGGTGGTGTTAGCATGGCGTAACCAGGAGGAATGCTTTCATTTCTCCTCATTTCTTGTTCTTTCTATGTGTGCTACATTCTGCAGCACACATAGAAAGAGCAAATCACCATTGAAGACTATTTTTGTGCAGGAAGGTGTCCCTTGCTGCACAAAAACAATCTCTCCGGCATTGCAGCCATCCTAGCACCATGGCGCAAGGGTGGCCCCATTGGCACTCAACAGCAAAATTAGCACTGGTGCAGGGGGCAACACAGGGGTCGGCCGTATTCGATTAAATGCGGCGCATCCCTGCGTTTTGAAAATGACATAGCGTGGCGCTGCCAAATGTGGAGGCAGCATCACGCTCTGTCAATTTCTTTTAAATCTGGGCCTATATGTGGGTAATGAACCTATGTTGCAAGTAATAATAATGCTTAGCTAATCATTATTTAACATTTGTCATGGAGTGGGCACAAGGAGAATATTAAACATTTTGAAAGATATATTAATAGACCATCGTGCCGTGCAGCTGCTAACAGTGAGGGGTTTGTATGAAAGCAGCATGCAGGGATTATGCATTGCAAAGCTTTGTTTCAGTCACCGTACATCCCTGAAACAGATTACTTTACAACATGCACTTTTATTACTGCCTGATGTTAGACCGTTATTTAATTTGCTTGTTCTGGGAAGAAGTGAAGTGTTTGCTAAAAACATCGGAAACAAATATTAGAAGGTCGCTGTGCAGCTAAACTATTGAGCAATGTGAGACTTAGGTGGATTTATTGAGTGCGATCAGACTGAGAGCAATGGGCTGAGGAACAAAATCCATCACCGCTCAACACCCGCACCATGCTGCTGCCACTTGAAGGTTGAACATGGAAATACTTGACCCTGATTTAATGGACATAATTCTTCACGAATATGACAAGTACGGCTTTAATCTCAAAATCGAAGGCAAGTATTTTTAAACGGATTTTGGAGTCAATTTATTTGTACATGAATCCCATACTTAAACTCATCTTGCTTAAATACAAGAGAAAATGTGGTGATAAATCCCAGAACTGAAAATGAATAAGACAGTATGGCCAGCAGTGGGCGCACCAGGACACTACTTTATAGCTTAGTACATTAGCAGTTATAATTCTTAGTTGTCTGTAGTGGCCTATAATCCCCGCTTCATGGAGGATGGTCTGAATCCACGTCCTGTGACTATAGCAGTCTGCTAAATATAAAGTTCCAAATGAGAGTATCTCTTGGGCTGAGAGTGCAACTAAATTAAAATCCTATGTTAACATTTTGATTTAAGGTGCTTTTTAAACTCAATGTCCCTCATTACGAGTAACTTGACATTTAGACCCATATTTATACTTTATTTGCTATGCATTTGCGTCATTTTGTGACGCGAAAGCGGCACAAATTTGCAAATATAATTGTATTTTGTAAGTTTGCGACGCATTTGCATCACAAAATTACACAAATGGGCAACAAAAAAAGTATAAATATGAGCTGTAGTGCTATAACCACCTGATAATGACCAACACCAATATGTACGGAATACTCAGATATGATTATTGTCTTCACCAAAATCTGCATGTGCAGCATTTCCTGGTTTTTTTCCTCCTTTAAAATCCAGCAGGTTGACTTCCTGAAATCTATTTAAGAATGTGATAAACATTGCAACACTTATAATTGTTATCCCTGCACACACAGGTGGTTTACAAAGGCCTGATTCACAAATATAACTTACACCTTTGAGTATGTTTACACTTTTGAGTAAGTTTCCTACTTTTCACTCTTCACAAACTGCATTTTTGTAGTAACTTACACTTTTGTAGTAAGTCTGGCACTATCCATGGTCAACCAGTGGTATTGCAACATGGAGGTTAGGACTTACTACAAAAGAGCAAAAAGTAGCACATGTACTTAAAAGTCTAACTTGCTAAAAAGTGCAGTTTGTAAATAGCGCTTTCTTCTAACATTTATCATACTGCTGTAGTACGGCAAAACATACTGCAAAGTGCAGTTTGTGAATCAGGCTCATTGTTTTTTGATGACATATACTTTTAAAAATGTCAGTTGGAGAAATATAGTTGATGACTGACTGTGCTGCTGAATATTGACACCAACAGTATCATGACATACTAATATCGAGGACAGAATATCGATGGAAAAAATATCAAAAATATAAAGGGAAGCATAGATTTACTATTCTAAACTCCACATCTACATACTGTTACAATATAATTTCCGTGTATGCACATATGTGGGTTTAGGAAAATCAACCTTTTTATTTTCAATATTCTGTTCTCGATATTGTGTCCCACCGATAGTATTTGTCAATATTTAGGGAGCACACCATGATTACATTTTACATTGTCATAATCCTGTCTAGATAACATCAAGGCTTGTACTACGGTCCTCTGGGCTGAAAGATTATTTAGCCAGATTATCTTTTTAGCCATCTGAGATCAGCAAAGCAGCTGGTCATTTCTTTCATAGTCAGCTTGTCATCAAGGAGAAAGCCCACGTTTTTCACTTTTGTAGATGGAGTGGGCAAGGCACCTAAAGGTGCCAGCCAATGCCTGGGCACCCAGAGAGAGGTACTCTTACTCAGAACTAGAACCTCAGTCTTATCCCCATTGAGCTTGAGAGAGTTCTTATTCATCCAACTGGAGATTTTACTCAAGCCCAGGTTTAAAGCCGGGGGATCCTGGCTCTGGTCTGATGAAAGAGAAAAAATAATTTGTGTGTCATCGGCATAAGAAAAAAGTGTTAGCCCACAACTTTCTATAAAGTTTGCAAAGGGGCGGACATAGATGTTTAACAGCAGTGGGCTCAAAACAGATACCTGAGGAACTGCTGAAATCAGGGCTTGTGGCTTAGATTCCACATCAGTTGATGAGACCGGAAATGTACGTTCTGTCTGAATGGAGACCACCCATCTCAGAGCTGAACCATCAAGACCTAACTCCTCAAGTCATTCCTCTAGGATTGATTGGGATACTGTGTCAAAAATCTGCGCTCAAATCTAGCAGAGTTGGTGTAGCCATGCCACCATCATCAAGGTGTTGTCTGAGATGTTCTGTGACACCTAACAGGTCAAACTCAATACTACGTCCCGCCCTGAAGCTGGACTGAGACAGATGTAAAATGTTTTGGGCCTCAACAAAGGTGGTAAGATACTAATTGTTCAATCAATGAATCAAAACTAAAATGCCCCTATTGAAACGCCAAAGCTTTCGCTGTCAGAGCTGTGAGTACTGCTATATTTTAATTGATAGAAAGATGGAGAGTTGTGAGTAATATTTGGAAGTCTACTTCAACATCCTTCTTATCTCATTGCAACTATGAAGACTGGATAGCTGATTTTAACACACGGTTTAACTTTATAATTAGGTTAGGATTTGAGTCAATTGAGAAGCAAAATGAAATGTGGTGGGTTGTGCTTAGTCCTGCTGGCAGCTAGCATTTCATTAAAGGAGTGAAGGAGTTAAACGACAGTTTTTATACATGGTTTTCGGATGTTTTCTTCTGTGAGGACACATTTTTTTTAGGTCGGATCTTGTATATAATTCTTAGCATTAGTAGGAATTTGTACAGTAGTAGTTGTAATTCTAACAGGAGTATATTTAGCAATAGAACATAGAGTACTTCTTGTAGTAATAAGTGTCTTTAGTTTTAAAATCGTATCCTCTGCTAGTGCTTCTTGACTTAAGAAATCGATTTAATAACTAGTTGCATAACAACAGTTTGGTCGTGATTTTACACGTAGCATCAGGCATTCATAAGCAATGATGCATTACCACGATCCTGAAATGCAATAATACTTTTTTGGGATATGTTAAAGATCTATTCATCCTGGTCCACAGTCCAGTACATTTAAGCCTAATCAATTTCAGTTTCTGAATATTGTACACAAATATATGTTACGGAGGCATGGAACGTTGAAGGTCATCTAGAGCCAGGCTGGTGTGATACCTGTGCCACAGAGGAATACACCACCACTGCATTGAAGATTTGCTGATCGAGAGGCATAAAAAAGGGCCCTCTGTGCGACTTTTTAGCTTAGATAAAACTAATTTCCAAAGGAAGAGTTTTTTTCTTTTTTCTGTAAACAAAACATGAATGGCCCATATGTGCAAGAAGTAGCCTTCCAGTGTTGAAGGTAATTTAACATTTTTCTTGTTAGTTTCCACCATGCCTGATATGGTCGAAGAAAAGTGATGGTTGCTACATCCTCAATAGAGGGGTCGAAATCACTGTGACCTGGCGGCCCCTCTACAGATTGGCTGTCAGGCAGAACGTTTACAATTATGGAACCAGCGGAGGATCCTTGCAGTTCTTCAAGCCTGAACACAACAGGGAACAACCTATATGGTGGGTGTGAACACCGCCAATTTCCGAATTCCGGTTGTGCTCCTGCTCTATCAAAATCTAAATGGGTCCTTACGTTTTAATCAATGTTTTGAAATCTATTTGCTTGAAGAGAAGCAAAAAAACCCTTGTAATGTAGAGATTCAAATATAGAAATGTGAGATAATTTCTTATCTGAGAGTAATATTGTATGAACATTCGAACTATAAGATACATGTCCAAAAATGATTTTAAAAGTACTTAGCCACAATGCCTTAGAAGGGTTTTTCTGGTAGCACAGAGATAACATCTGACATATTTGGATGAGGTTATTGCTTTTATATTATGCAGTAATAGAATGGAAGACTGGGGCTTTGGAAAGAAGTCAAATTGCATTTTAATCACCAAACGTTTCTGTCAAAAGCTATCAAACGCAATTCTAATATAGCTTTAGAAAATGAAATATGGAAGAAGCTAGAAGAAAAATTTAAATTATGTATTCAAACATAAGATGGTGGCTATTGATAAGATGATTAATATCTTGGAGTGAATATAAAAAATCCAAATGTGCAACCATCATTAGTATTAACTGCAATGCAACGGTCCTGAGAATGGATTTCCTCTGGAAAAGTGATCTCTCGCCACACTACTAAAGCAAAACATGTTTTTAACGAACAAGCATTCGGAATGACTTAACCAAGAGCAAAGGAACAAACTGGAACATTTGTTCTGAGAAACACTGGAGTTTAAAACATAAGTGTCATCACTTTCAGGCCTAAGAAGTTAAAATTGTGTTTAAGGAAATATGTGACTCTTCCCACATGCCCCAATTCCCCCAGCAAATCGAATATGTCAAAAGTAACTAAATAAAACTGTGCTGAACCCTCTGTAGGCTTGGCACAAAGGCAGTCAGGCTTAACTTAGAGGCAATGTGTATATTATTTATACAGGCCTCAAACAGTAATGAAGTGAAAACACAACACAGGGAAAATTGCAAACCAACTTAAAAAACAAGTGTACATTTCAATAAATAAAATTACACCAAAATGATATAAATCCAATCTGTAGTATTGGAGGTATGAGTCTGTGAAATTTAAAGGACAAAAACACAAAGAGGCACAAATAATTAACTGCAAGTATCTGGTTGTGCCAGTATGCAACAAAGGCACCCTTATAAGTAACTATGGTATACAATATTTTATTAGAGTTAAAAGGTGTTACCTACCTCAGACCTAAATACGCTATCAGTCTGGCTTTGGCTGCTAGCCTCAGCTTTGAGAAAGAAGGCAAGAATGAAGGAAAGAAAGAGTATGAATGACAAAGGGAAATGCAAAAAAGAAAGGAAGAAAGAATAGCTAGGTAGAAGAGAAGAAAAAAGGAAGAAGGCAAGGAAGAAGGAAGGAACAAAAGACTGAAAAAAAGGCAAAAAGAAAAAAGAAGGTAAAAAGGAAAAATACAGCACAAGAAGAAGGAATAAAGGTAAAAAGTAAAGAAAAAATGAGAGTGATAAGAAAGGAGATGGAAAGAAGGAAGAAAAGAGGGTTTTCTGTATAACATATTGAATGTTAAAACTCATATAACACACCACCTTTCTTTAACTAAAACAGTTACAAGTCGTAGGAAGCTGGCCTGGTGAATGGTGAGCACCTATGGTGTTATCACCTTATTCCAGGACCAGGTATCCCCTATTAGTGAGGTGTAGGCAGTGTCTAGAAAGCCAGGGCTCTTTAGAGGTAGCTGTGGATGAGCAGAGAAGACTTATCTACGAGACGTACATTGCTTTGAAATACCACTACAGTCACACATCACTTACACACACAAAAGAACCACACAGTGTTACAAAAATAAAGGTACTTTATTATAGTAACAGAAATACTAAAACACTGTATTGGCAATACTCTACTAGGAGGTGAGTAAACACACTATTATATACACATTAGATGTCAGTGATTAGCATAGAAAGCAATAGCAAATAATTCAAATTACAGCAAATAGTGAAGGTCCTAGGGGAGATAAACCATATACTAAGTAAGTAGAATGTGAAAGGCAGTCCCCCACCCAAGGAAGTGGAATCATTAGAGGGGAGCTGGAGGAACTAGGAAACCCCTAAGTACCAGGGTGTCCCCCAGCGACCAGGTGAGATAATGTAAGTACCTGGTTTTTTCCCAAACCCACAGGAGAGCTTTGGAAGATGACTGTGCAAGACCCAGACAAGACTGGAAGAAACCAAAGGTGGATCCTGACAGAAGAGGACCTCCAAAGAAGGGGACCAAGTCCAGTTTAAGTTGGAGTGTCTGGCTGTGGCAGGAGCCAATACCCACCCTTCTGTGGATGCAGGATCAGGTAGATGGTGGATGAAGAAAGTCAGCAGTACAACACAGGAGCAGAAGCGGAGTTTCAGAAGTTATGCAAGTGATTTCCAAAATCGACGGATGTGATGCAATCAGTCAGTGGTGTTGGGAATCCACCAACAAGCCTTGGCAAGTACAAGAGTCGGAGAAGAAGGTTTGTAAGGCTGAAGAGGACCAGCAAGTCCCATGGGACTCGACCCAAGTAGGGGAGTCCAAGGTGATCATCAGCAGTTGGGGAAGTCACAAGAAGAGGAGGCAGCCCCCACAGTTGACCCACAGGTAACAGGTACAAGAGTGCTCAGTGAGGCCCACTCAGCACACCAGAAGTGGAGTCCCAAATCGATGGAGCAGCAGGCACAACACTGTGCTCTGCAGGGAAGACTGCTGGAGGATGGGGCTACATGGAGCCTGAAGATCCCACGGAGGAGAAACAAACAAGCCTTGGTAACTGCAAGAGTAATAGTGCACAGGGGTACTGTCCTGTGAAGAGAGGCAAGGGCTTACCATCTCTGAAGTTGTACAGCTGGTAGAGAGGACCAAGGGGACCACCCCAGATTACCAGCTGTGATGCAGGATCCACCCACGCAGCTCCGGAGGAGAGAAGATCCATTCAGCCTGTCGTCGGTGCAATTGGTGCCTGTGGCAGCAAGGGAGTGACTCCTTCACTCCAAGGGAGAGTCCTTCTTGCTACTTGTGCAGGCTGAAGACTCATTGCCCTCAGAGGATGCTCAGCCAGGGAAAATGTTGCAGTTGCTGGAAGGAGCCGGAGAAACAATGTTGCACAGCAGAGTCATCACTGGAGTTGCAGATTGTCAGTTCCTGGAGGGTTCTGTTGCCAGAAGATGGAGTAAACAATGCAGTAATCTTGCATGTCAAATCTGAAGACCCACCTGGGATGGAGATCCTAAATAGCCCAGTGAGGGGGATTGGTTATCTAGCAGGGTGACCAGCTATGAGGAGGGGGCAGTGACATCACCTGCCTGACCTGGCCACTCAGATGCTCCCAGGGGTCTCTGCCCACCTTGGATTCAAGACAACAGAATCAAGTGGCCACATGGAAGAGCTCTGAGCACCACCCCGGGTTGGTGATGGACAAGGGACTGGTCACTCCCCTTTCCATTGTCCAGTTTCATGCCAGAGCAGGTACTGGGGCTCCCTGGACAGGTGCAAACTGGTTTATGTGTGGAGGACACCAAATGTGCCCTTCAAAGCATACCAGTGGCTCGAGGAGGCCACCCCTTGCAAGCCATGTAAAACCTATTTCCCAAGGGAGAGCGTGTTGCCTCCCTCTCCCAAAGGAAATCATTTGTTCTGCCTTCCTCTGCCTGAGTTGGTCAAGCAGCAGGACAGCAGACACATCTCTGAGGGGTGGCAACAGCAGAAAACCCCAAAAGACTGGTAGGAGCAATGCTGGGGGTCCTCTATAGAGTGCATGGAATGTTACAATCAATACTGGCAACAGTATTGGGGTATGATTCCTACATGGCTGATGCCAAACATGCCCAGGTTGTGAATTATCATTATTTAGCTGGACATAGGTAGTGACCTATGTCCAGCACACGGTTAAAATGGCTTCACCGCACTTATGAAGTCCAGGGAAATGGAGATGGAGTTCATAGGGGCACCTCTGCTCATTTAGGGGGGCCCTCACACACAGATACCTGCACCATGCCCTCTGGACTAGGAGGGCCTGCCACAGGGGTGACTTACATTGACCTGGTGTGGTGACCTGTAGTGAAAGAGTGCATGCACCTTTTCGTGCAGGCTGCAATGTCAGGCCTGCAGAAACATTTTCCATGGGCTCCCATGGATGGCACAATACATGCTGCAGCCCATGGTGAATCACTGGTACCCCAAAGTCCTGAGTACCTAGGTACCATGTACTAGGGACTTATCTGGGGGCACCAGTATGCCAATTGTGGGGTATGCTAAGTCCTAAGCAACCACATTTAGAGGGAGAGAGCACAGTTACTGGGGTCATGGTTAGCAGGATCCCAGTGAACACAGTCAAAACACAGGCAAAAAGTGGGGGTAACATGCCGAAAGAGGGTACTTTCCTACACATGTGTGCTGTAAATTAAACACAACGAAGTTTGGGTTTCTTCCAGGCAAAGTTTATTAAAGAATCATTGGTGAAACCAAGTTCAGGGACACAATATGGTATACTGTTAAATAGCAGCAGTCCACTTCTAAAAGAATTTACAAAAACATTGAAAGGAGACAGGTGTTGATTAAGCTCGAATTTATCCTGCACACCCTTCAAAATGTGTCCTACTATCACATCAGGCAAAACTGTCTCTAAAGGAAACTACATTATGTGCGAAGGTCTACCTTGTCAAAGAACAAAATGCAGTCACTCAGCGTAACATTAACCAGAGGTTTATTAGGCAGAACCACTGCCACAAGCTGTGTGCTGTAATTGGCAGAAGCAAAATGGGAATGATACAACAACATGACAGTGGGTGAAGAGAGGTGGTTGAAAGCTCCTTTTAGTGAGTATATTAAACATTTTATTTTAGTAAAATCAAATGTTCATGTCTAACACCAGACCTAATGGAAGCAAAACAACAAAAAAATCCAATCAGTAGAACTCGAGATATGAGTTTTTTAAGTTTTAGGTGAAAATAGCACCAAGAAACATAAACTAACACTGATGGTTATTTGGTTGCACTGGACCAAAGAAATGTCACATGGACAGATACAAATACGAAGTTAGTCCCACTGAAGAAATAACTTCTCAGGTTTGGCTTGAAGGGTGCCATTAGCGTTGGTGGGGGCTGCGGGCGGGAGGCTGTTGGCGTGAGAAGCTCGTTGAGCACCACAGAGGTTTATTGCTCTAGTCTGAAGACTCGGCCATCGTTGGATCTTCTTGTTGGTTATTGTTGCAGATGGATGCTGTTGGCGCAAAGTTCATCTCCCACTGGAGCTTTGCATTGGCGATTCACAGAGCAAAGAGGTCACTTTTCAGTTGCAAGGAACCCAAAACCTTTGTTTCTTCATCTTTTTCTTAGGAAGAGTTTATGATGATGCCAGCCAATGTTCCGGGACATGGGAAGCACCTCTTGGAGATCAGGACTCACTCCAGCAGAGGCAGCAGCAGGGCTCAGGCAGGTTCAGAAAGGTTGAGTTGGTGCTGGTCAGCTGATCAGTTGCAGAGAAGCATTGGAAGCTTGTTGTGGTCCAGTAAGTTACACAGGAGGTCAACCAACAGACCCCTGGAGTCACTCTGGATAGCCTACATCCAAGACAAGCAGGTCTAATCTTCCTTCTTCAGTCAGCAGGGCAGTTCTTGTTTGGGATCTTTCATAGGTCCAAGAGAGTTCTGATGAGTCCTTTCTAGATGGCAATATCCTGACCTATGGTCTAAACTGGGTTTGGTCAGTTCCTCTCCTTCGCCTGGCTCCAAACTATCTGTGGTGCTAAAAAGCAGGGCAGGCATGGTGTCAGGTTCCTTTGTGTGTAGTGCAGGTCAAGCCTTTGAAATGTATTGAGGGCAGGGAACAGCTCCTCCCCAATCGCCCTGTCAGGAGAACCCTCACCCATCACACCTAGTCTTTTGTTGTCTCACTGTCTACAAGCAATACACAAACCCCACCAGCAGAGCCATTCACAGTCATGTGACCCAGGACACTGACAGAAAAGCACAGTTGGTTTGGGTAAGAAAATTTGAACTTTATTAAAATGGCATTTTCAAAATTGTAATAAAAAAACTGACTGTACCTTCAACTGGGCTTGCCTACTGCCTGCTGCCCAATGCTGGAGTGAGTTCCAGGTCTCCAAAGGGCACCGCCGAGCTCCTAGATGCTTAGTCTGGCATCAGTTTAGCTCCTCCTGGAAGAGAAAAGGAGAAGCCCTGACATTTTGGGCTCTTCTTGACCACAAATGGACCCATTTGCACCAAGGGTTTGCTGCCCATGTCGACTGACAGTGTGAAGCTCTGGTGAACCCGACTCTGTGCTACAGTGACTGCTAGGAACCACCAGCAATGCAAGATCTGCACTTCATGCTACAGCATTGACAGCCCGCTGTGACCAGAAACACAAAGCTGAAGCAATGACCTAAACATCCATCGCAGTTGGGCTGAACTAGTGACTTTCCTCACTCTAGCAAGACCAGATAACCACAAGTGGAGCTTTGAGATTTTAAATATTAAAGTTATCTGGATCTTTAAAATTGAAGTTGCATATCTACAGTTCTACTTCTTCTTGTGTTAGTTTTCACTTTATTACTGTTTAAGTGCTGCATATATAGTTTCTAAGTAAAGCCTGGCTGATTTTGTGCCAGGCTCCATAAGATTGAGCCCAGTTTAATTTAGTAAATGTTGTGGTTCACCCTGACAAAGATTGTGGTTGTTAGTTGAGAAGGCTCACACCCTGCCTCCCCAACAACCCCATCTCTCACAACCAAGGACTTACAAGTAAATTAAATGTGCCACTTAGGTGTTGTCCTCTTATGACAGATCATAAGCACTTTCATGAGAGTTAGCAGAGGTAAAATCACAGAGTCCTAATGCCAGTGAGAAGGAGTTCAGCAAAGCAAAGGAGCTAAGGAAAAATGTTTCGGGGAATACCACACCAAGGATATCAGGACTAACAAACCACTTCTGTTAGACACAGATTGTGAAATGTTGTTTTGTACACACCATTTATCTGGGATTTAAATGATTGATCACTGTCAAAAGGGACACCAAATTTGTCTGCTTTGTCCACGGGGTGGGTGGTGGGAGAGGACCACAAGTACTCGGCCTAGATAGAGGATAAGAGGCAGGGGGTGGATTTGACAGGGCCAGAAATGAGCCTTTGACTTTTTTGTTGTTTATGTTTGTGCCAATTGACCTGCATCTGCTGGTGAACCTGAGAAAGGCAGTGGGGCAAGTTGAGATGGTCACCTGTTTTCTTTTCCCCTACAGTAGAACTATGTATCATCTACCTGCATATGATGTGAAAAAGTGTCCCTTTTTGCTCGGTCAACCCTATTTTTTGTATATTTATGCTGCTGTTTTTTAAACCTACACTCTAGCACACTGCTATCCATTACTCAGTGTGTATACTCTGGCACTCGAGAGGACACAATTATCTAACTCCTAATTGACATATTTAACTTTCCAGTAAAAATATACCAATGCATGGAAGGTTAATTGTCATCTCTGGACTGAATCACATAGGGGCATATTTATACTATATATGTTTGCGCCGGAATTGCGTCGTTTTTTTAAACGCAAATTCGACGCAAAACGAACTCCATATTTATACTTTGGCATTAGACGCATCTAGCGTCAAAGTTCATGGAGTTTGCGTCATTTTTTAGCGTGGACACCTTCCTTGCGTTAACGATATGCAAGGTAGGCGTTCCCGTCTAAAAAATGACTCCGAGGCATGTGCGCCGTATTTATACTCCCGGGCAAAACTGACGCCCGGGAGTGGGCGGGTCAAAAAAAATGATGTCCAGCCGCTTTAGCGTCATTTTTTAGCGCCTGGTCAGGGCAGGCGTTAAGGGACCTGTGGGCTCGGACCCCTGGGACATTAAGGTAAGTGCTGGTAAGTATATATATTTTTTTTTGGCATAGGGGGGCCTGATTTGTGCCCCCCTACATGCCACTATGCCCAATGACCATCCCCTGGGCATGGCCATTGGGCAAGGGTGCATGACTCCTGTCTTTGCTAAGACAGGAGTCATTTTAATGGGGGTTGGGAGTTAAAAAAAATGGCGCGAATTGGGTTGAGGCGAATATTTAGCCTCAGCCTGACTTGCCCCATTTTTTGGCGCCCAAGCTCCATTTTCCCCTACTCTGGCGCTGCCTTTGTGTAAGTATTTTTTTTTCACGCACACCAGGCAGCTCCGCCGGCTAACGGCGGCTAACGTCATTGAATAAATACGGCACCCGCATGGTGCTTCAGAATGGCGTTAGCTGGCGTTAACTTTTTTGACGCACAACTGCGTTGGCGCAGTTGTGCGTCGAAAAGTATAAATATGGCCCATAGTGTTCCATCCTCTAGGCTGACTGGGTTCAGTTTTACTTCTATAGCCTGACTGATAAAGCTTTTAATCCATGGACAAACCTGTTAAAACAAACTTGTTTTTGCAGGAAGTTAGACTACTTTTAAATATTGCATTAGTCCTTTAAATAGATCTTATAGCCAACACAGCAGGGTCCCTAGAATTTAAAGTAGACAATGCAAGAATTTAAGGTTAGCCTATCCCTACAGTGTCTAGCCCACAAAAGCTATAAAGTTAATTTAAACATGTTTTAATATTTATCAAAAATCTCGTCCAGTGATGACATTGTGGGGCATATTTATACTCCGTTTGCGCCAAATTTGCGTTATTTTTTTCTACGCAAATTTCGCGCAAAACTAACGCCATATTTATACTTTGGTGTTAGACGCGTCTAGCACCAAAGTATGAGGAAAGAGCGTCATTTATTTGCGTGAACGCCTTCCTTGCGTTAATGAGATGCAAGGTAGGCGTTCCCGTATAAAAAAATGACTGCGACGCAAATGCGTCGTATTTATACTCCCGGGCAAAAATCACGCCCGGGAGTGGTCGGGGCAAAAAACCCCGCATTTGCGCCTCTTTTTAACGCCTGGGTCAGGGCAGGCGTTAAGGGACCTGTGGGCTCAAAATGAGCCCACAGCTGCCCTCCCATACCCCCAGGGACCCCCCCTGCCACCCTTGCCCACCCCAGGAGGACACCCAAGGATGGAGGGACCCATCCCAGGGACATTCAGGTAAGTTCAGGTAAGTATAAAAAAAAAAAATATATATTTTTTTTTGGCATAGGGGGGCCTGATTTGTGCCCCCCTACATGCCACAATGCCCAATGACCATGCCCAGGGGACAGAAGTCCCCTGGGCATGGCCATTGGGCAAGGGGGCATGACTCCTGTCTTTAATAAGACAGGAGTCATGTAAATGGCGTCTGGGCGTCGTTAAAAATGGCGCAAATCGGGTGGAGGCGATTTTTTTGCGTCATCCTGACTTGCACCATTTTTAAGACGCCCTAACGCCATTTTTCCCTACGCCGGCGCTGCCTGGTGTACGTGGTTTTTTTCCACGCACACCATGCAGCGCCGGTCTGCTAGCGCCGGCTAACGCCATTCAATAAATACGGCGCCCGCATGGCGCTTCAGAATGGCGTTAGCCGGCGCAAAACTTTTTGACGCTAAACTGCGTTAGCGCAGTTTAGCGTCGAAAAGTATAAATACGGGCCTGTATGTTTGTCAAAACTACAGGAAAAGTAACTTTTATTCAGTTATACTTTTCCTACCTGGAGTTTCAATGTGTTAATTAGCACTAGCCTGCCTGCAACTGCCTCCTCTGTCTGTGTTTTCCATTTAAGAGAAATCTACTCTGAGAACAGAGATAATGGCTTGAGCATTTTGGCAGGAAGACCTAGGTGTCAAGTATATGACCAAGTCTACCTCAGGAAGGGCAGTTGGGGACGGTTCAGGAGCATCATTAACTTGAAAGGGACAAGGGTGAAATTTGTGCATTCATGGTGAAATATGAAGGGACACCTGGTAAAGAGATGCCCTTGATCCAAAAGCACATTGTAGCCATTGTAGGAGGAGTAGCTAGTCCCAGAACCAATTCAGTGTGGTTGAGAGGGAGTGGACTGTTTATTTCCCTATGTACATCCCTGAGTATCCTATGGGCAGAATGGTTCTTTTATGTTTCATTTCTCTGGTAATGGTTTCTGTGGGATAGTTTACAGTAAGGCAAGCAAGTTGTGTGGCAAGAAAGAAGGGATTTCCCAGGGAATGTAGAGCTCTGTGGTCAGGAAGTGTCCAGGAGTAACACACCTTGCGGCTAGTGAATTGTACAAAAGAGGCAACTCACAATGGGATCATTAGAACACATTTACACTTGTGGAAGACCAGAAGAGAAGGAAGGCTGCTGTCTCTGGGCTGTGTGGAGACAAGAGGGGCTGGACCAGCTCCATCTAGAATCCAGGACAAAGAAGTGAATTCCAAGAGTCAATCATTTGAAATCCTTACTGGCTATAGGGGCAACAAATGTTGCAAGTGCTATTTTCCTGGAGTGACCAGGTGACCACTAGCAAATGGACCCTGACTGCACTGTGCTGGTGGCTTCTGCTGAAGAGATTTCCGCACCCTAACTGCTAACCCAAGGATCTAAGGACACCACAGGTTGATAGTGCAATTATGTTTTTTGGAGCATAAGTGGTGATAGGACATGCACTTGTACTTACGTTTACTCTTCAAATTGTAGAGAGGGGGGCTTACCTACAGGACTTACAGCTGCTACAAATAGCACTGAAGACTGGAGGACCAGGTGTCCTAGAAACATGGGTCAGCACTATTGTAACAGTTCCTAAGTCATAAGCACCAGCACCTATAATCAGGGAGCACTGCCTGTGGACAATGTAACAAATGTAAAGTTTTGCAGAGCAAGCACTGTCATGATATTTACATTTATTTCTTTTACTTGGCATGCTACACAGTGCCTGGCTTACTTGACAAAACATAGTGCTGTTGCACTCAGCACCATACACTAGAGGCCTGGTTTACTGGATCCAGCAACATTGTGGCACTCCTTCATTCATCTCAAACTCACCTTCAAAATTGAAATACAGATGATGTGGGGAATCAGCAGGACATCAGCAGTAGTGCAAAGCAACCAATGCATGACAAATACAATTGAAAGAACATTAGGCCATTTGTCCCATGGCATTTGTAGTCAGTGCTAGCTACATTCTTCCCATGGCTGCCTTAGGATGCTTGATTTAAAAGAAGGAGTTTTTTTATTTACTACTACATTGTTCAAATCTATTGTTAAGACCACATCAACAGCCAAGGTAAATCACAGAAAAAAATACAAAAGCTAAAGGTTAAAGTGACATTTAGATATGTGATGAAACTTGCATATTAGTCACACATATTAGAACTAAAGAGGTGCTAGAAAATGGTGTCTAGGAGCAGTGTGCTCAATACTTTCCAGTCAAAAAAAGTGTATAACAAACTCATATTATGTGGATGATGTTATCAGTGATGGCATCAGTGATTTAATCAGTGATGTAATTTGAGATATCATTAGTTATGTAATCAATGATGTGTTTTAGTGTCATGAGTCATGCAATACGTGAGGTCATAATGTCACTTAACCCTTGCTTTTTTCACTGAATTAAAACACAAAGATCTTACTACCATTCCTAACAATAACGCCATTTTAAAATTTTGTTTTTTAAATTACATTATACATCCATGATGCCCAAATCCTTCAGGAGGCCAAAATATCTGCAAATGGCACAAGGGCATTACACATGTCAATCTTGCATTACAAGATTGGGCGCAACATCTGATCCCTGACCAGATGCTGTGCCCAACTCTGAAATCATTCAACCTGACCACGTCTACACACAAGCAATGGATATGTACAGAAGAGATGAGATGCGTTCTTTTTATGAAGGGTGGAGGGTTGTGTGTTGTTTTGTTTCATAATTTTTGATTGATTTTCTTTCCATTTTTTTACAGTTTAAAACTGCAGTTTTTAGTTTTTAGATGCAATTTTTCATTTTTAATTTTTTGTGTTTCTATATGAATATTTCGGTCATCTCCTCTAATCTAATGATTGGTTGCATTTTTTGCAGTATGTTGCAAAATACTGCATATTTTTTCTCTCTTCTTCCCTTCCCTCTCGCTAGACATGACCAGGAGCAGTTTCCATGTGTTCTTCTGCAGCTGAACGATCCCTGTAATAAGAAAGGCCAGATTTACAAGAAGTGGCACAGCTTGGCTGCTGCGCCACAATTGGCAGTGCAACACTGCGTCACTTCTAAAATGCACTGATGTGCCGTATATTTACAATAATACAGCACACCCCTGTGTTCCCCCCTGTGCCGGCACTAAAGTTTCTGCCGAGCACCTACGCAGCCACCCTTGCGTCATAGTGCAAGGAAGGATAAATTGAGAGGGGGTTGTTTTTGTGCAGGAACGATCACCTTTCTGCACAAAACCAATCTTCAATGGTGATTTGCTCTTTCTATGTGTGCACCAGAATGCAGCACACATAGAAAGAGCAAAAAACAAGGAGAAATGAAAGCAATTCTCCTTGTTGCGTCATGCTATTAGATTTTGGCGCTACCTCAGATTTATGAAATCTTGTAAATCTAGGACAGCATCAAAATGCAATGGGTGTTACTGTGGAACATCCACTGCAACAACCGATGCACGCCCCTTCCATGCAAAGTGCTGCATGTGAAGGGGCCGTATTTACAAGGTGCCACTTCAGTGGTGCTAGGGCCTTGTAAATCTGGCCCTAAATTTGGGCAATCCCTTTCAGAGATGTTTCAACAAGAGTGCATAATGTGTCAGTTCTTCTGTATCAGAGAAGGATAGAATAAAATGTGTGTCAAAGCAGTGACTTGCAAATTATACAAGAGAACCTTCAGCCGCAGCACAGAAAATGTACAGCTTTGGAACCTAAGGATACCTAAGCATTTTATTGCATGCTATTCAAGAGAGTTCAATGTAGCCAAAAGATGTCAGCATGAAGATGAGAGGCTGTTTATGTCATCTGTGCCCCTGCAGGACATAATACCTCCTGGATCCACATTAAAACAATTGTCCTGAAGAATGAAATGGAATAATTAGATTGCTGTTCTGCCATCATTGGCCTTCACTGTTTAGTGTGTTGTTGGAAATGGCCCTTGTTGCAGGGTCATCTCTAAACATTTTTGGCTCCTTCCTCCTATTTCTTCTGTTGGCTTTAGAACTCTGGGCACTCTACCACTGCTAACCAGTGCTAAAGTGCATGTGCTCTCTGTGTAAAGTGTATTGGTGATTGGTTTATCCTTGATTGGCATATTTGATTTACTAGTATGTCCATAGTAAAGTGCACTACAGGTGCACAGGGCCTGTAAAATCAGATGCTACTAGTGGGCCTGTTTGTGCCACCCACATGAGTAGCCTTGTAAACATTTCTCAGACCTGCCACTGCAGTGTCTGTTTGCACAGTTTGCACTGCCAAATTGCCTTGGCAAGTGTACCCACTTGCCAGGACCAAACCTTCAATTTTTATACATGTAAGAAACCCCTATGGTAGGCCCTAGGTAGCCCTGTGGGCAGGGTGCAGTGTATTTTAAAGGTGTGACATGTACTGGTGTGGTTTACATATCCTAACAGTGAAATACTGCTAAATTCAGCTTTCACTGTTTCAAGGCCTAACTTTCTTGTAGGTTAACATGGGGGTTGCCTTTAAATATTATTAGAGTGCAGATCCCCTTTGAGAGCAGAAAGAAAATTGGATTTTGATGTCTCTGAACTCACCATTTAAAAATACATCTTTGAGTGAAGTTGTTTTTTAGATTGTTAGATTGAAAATGCCACTTTTAGAAACTAGGCATTTTCTTGCTTAAACTATTCTGTGATTCTGCCTGTTTGTCGATTCCCTGTCTGGATCAGTTTGGCAGTTGGGCCGTTTGTTAATCCCCTCTAGACAGTGAGACAAAGGGAGCTGGGGTGGAGCCTGCATATCCTGATGGGCCATCTGGGCTAAAGTAGAGGGATGAGTGATCACTTACACCTGAATGGGCTGTGCGTTGCTCTCACAATGCAGTCTCCAACCCCCTGGTGTATGTCTGGGGCCTGGCATGGGCAAGGCAGGATCTTGTGAACAACAGAGACTCTCTTTTGAAGTTTGCCTACTTCAAAGGCAGAAAGGGGTATAAGTAGTTGACCCAAACCCCCAGATATTAGACTTCTTCAAGATCACTTCTGGATTCAAGAGGAACCTCTGCCAAGGAGAAGAGCTGAGGAGAAGTAATGCACCTGCCTGTGACTGTGCTTTGTTGGTCTAGCCTGCAGTTGCTGCTTCCGCCTGTGAAAGGGGACAAAGACTGGACTTTGTGGAATATGCCTGCTTGTGAAGAATCTCCAAGGGCTTGAACTGAGCTTACCTCCTGTTTTGAAGTCTCAGGGCCATCAGATACTTTCTCTGGCAGCACCTGGACTCTCTGCTGAGACTCCTGCCCTGTCAAATGGTGCCCTAACAAGTCCCTTGGCCCTTGAAAGGTAAAGTTGACAGTACAAGAGCTGAAAATCCACCCACAGAACGCCGTGCAGGGAAATTTTATTGCCTATTTTTTTAAACTAGTGTGGTGTCCAATTTGTAGTGTTTTCACTGTATTACTCTGTGTGTTGGTACAAATACTTTACACATTGCTTCTGAGTTAATCCTGCCTGCTCATGCCAAGCTACCAAGAGGGAGAGCAGGGGTTAACCAGGTGTGTTTCTCCTTTGCCCTGACCAGAGTGAGGGTCCTTGCTTGGACAGGGGGTAACCTAACTGCCAAACAAAGACCCCATTTCTAACATGTGTTATAGTAATCAGTTTTGGAGTGTTGGGGTGTGCAAAATCCGCATAAATTGTGTTTGAGTATTGATGGGAAATTAGGCCAAGATTACACAATATTACGTGTAACTATGCAAAACGAAAATCTGTCATTTTGGTCTATATTTTATAAGGAAAAGTGTTCTCACAACAACGTGTGGCATGAGGTTACATGAAAACAAAAGCACCAAAACCAGCAGCTGCTCACATTCTGAAGTTCATGTGCAGTTGCAGCAAATTTTTAATACAAAAATGCCATTCGCTATAAATGTTGCTGTCAATGACAAGTAATTGGATGAAGTAGTGTAATTGGGTGATTTTGGTTAGGTCCCTTAACAAGCAAAATGCAAAATTCGCCAAATTATGTGGATTACATAGAAATATTTTACATTTTGCCAAGGCTTATTGGTGAATATGGCTATCAAGACCAAAATCTCAAGTTTTAGCTCACAAAGCAAGTTGTGTTTTTTTTAACTACAAGTTCAAATTCCATGTTTCTTTTTCTAGAGTTCCCCCTCTCAAAAAAATAAACACTTTAAAACCAACCAAAAAAGGTTCATTACTGAACCACCTTTGCTGGTTCAAAAATAGGAAAACATTTTGGCCCGTATTTATACTCCGTTTGCGCCGAATTAGCGTCGTTTTTTTCGACGCAAATTCGGCGCAAAACTAACGCCATATTTATACTTTGGCGTTAGACGCGTCTAGCGCCAAAGTATGGGCAAATAGCGTCATTTTTTTGCGTGAACACCTTCCTTGCGTTAATGAGATGCAAGGAAGGCGTTCCCGTCTAAAAAAATGACGGCGACGCAAATGCGTCGTATTTATACTCCCGGGCAAAAGTCACGCCCGGGAGGTGGCGGGTCAAAAAACCCCGCATTTGCGCCACTATTTAACGCCTGGGTCAGGGTAGGCGTTAAGGGGCCTGTGGGCTCAAAATGAGCCCACAGGTGCCCTCCCCTGCCCCCAGGGACCCCCCCTGCCACCCCTGCCCACCCCAGGAGGACACCCAAGGATGGAGGGACCCACCCCAGGGACATTCAGGTAAGTTCAGGTAAGTATAATTTTTTATATTTTTTAATTTTTTTTGGGTGGCATAGGGGGGCCTTATTTGTGCCCCCCTACATGCCACTATGCCCAATGACCATGCCCAGGGGACATAAGTCCCCTGGGCATGGCCATTGGGCAAGGGGGCATGACTCCTGTCTTTACTAAGACAGGAGTCATTTAAATGGCGTCTGGGCGTCGAAAATAATGGCGCAAATCGGGTTGAGGCGATTTTTTTGCCTCAACCTGACTTGCCCCATTTTAAGACGCCCTAACGGCATTTTCCCCCTACGCCGGCGCTGCCTGGTCTACGTGGTTTTTTTCCACGCACACCAGGCAGCGCCGGTCTGCTAGCGCCGGCTAACGCCATTCCATAAATACGGCGCCCGCATGGCACTTCAGAATGGCGTTAGACGGCGCTAAATTTTTTGACGCTAAACTGCGTTAGCGCAGTTTAGCGTCAAAAAGTATAAATATGGGCCTTTGTGTTTGTCATGTCTCTCTCTTTATGGCTATAAAGCTTTATAGTCTACTGTACAGAATTACAGCAACCACTAAAGACTCGCATTAGCTTTACAGATCAAAGACAGAAGTGAGGTCCTGTAACAAAGGACAGGATCTTTCTTAGTTGGTATACGCCCTGTGGTCACCTATAAAGCTATTTCTCCCTCTAAGGACATTATGACCCTCATTACGACAATGGCGGTAAAAACTATCTACCACTGCGGCGACGGCCACCAAAAGACCGTCGCCACGGCTACCAGCTGTCTGCCGTATTATGACCACAGGTGGATTTCCGCCAGAAGAGTGGCGGAAATCCGGTTGTGGCCATGCCGGCAGATGGCGGAAACGTGGCGCTGTTTCCAGCAGCAGACTCACACCAATAGACTGCCGCCAGCCGTATTATGACCCATAATAAGGTCTGGCGGTGTCCTGCTGGTGGGCACTGCTGGTGGCAGCAGCGCCCCTTCTCCCGCTGGATGACCTCCTGCACACAGGTAAGTAGGGTCTCTGACAGGGGAGGGGGGTGTTGTGTGTGTATGTGGGAGTGTGTGTTAATGTTTGTGTGTGCGTGGATATGGGTGTGTGTTGCGTTTTGAATGCGTGTGTGCATGTATGGAGGTGTGAGAGCATGTATGTTGTGTTATGTGAATGCGTGTCTGGGTGTATGTTTGAAAGTGTGTGCGGATGTGTGTGTGAATGGATGTATGCATGCGTGGATGCATTTGGGAATGGGAGTGTGCGTGCGTGTGTGTGTGTGTGTGTGTGTGAAGGGGGACGTGAATGTGGAGGGATGGGGGGTCTTTGGAGAGGTAGGGTAAGGTGGGGGGCCAACTGGATGGGGAAGACCCCTATCAGTGACAGGTAAAGAATTCCCTGTCACTGATAGTGCCTGCCACCATGGTTTTCGTGACATTAAGGAAGCCACGGATACCATGGCAGTAGGCGGGATCTTAATCCCGCAGGCGGAACAGTGACAGCCACCGGGCTGGAAATGGATATCTCCAGCCCGGCAGCTGGTACCGCCGTGGCAGTCAGAGTGGTATGCCAACCCGCCATAATATGGCGGTAAGTACCTCAGCCTGTTGGCAACACTTAGGGCCAGATGTAGCAAAGTTTTGCGAGTCGCAAATGGTCCGAATCGCTATTTGCGACTGTGCAAAATCGGAAATGGCAAATAGCAATAGCAATAGCAAGTCGCAATTTGTGAGTCGCAAACCTTATGCAATTGCAACTCGCAAATTGCGACTAGTCGCAAAAAGCCCAGCTTGCACTTGCAATTTACCACTAACTCAGAGCAGGTGGTAACCATTACCAAAGTATAAAAGGAGACCCAGAAGGCATCTGGGTTACTCAAGATGGCGGAGATATACCTGATAGCAGTGAGGAGGAGAGTCCACGCCGCCCAGCAGAGGAGGAGGAGGGGCCACAGACAGGAGAAGATATATAGAACAAAGCAGACTCTTTTTCAGCAAACTGAGGAAGAGATCTATGACAAATACCGCCTTAGCAGCGCAGCCATACTAGAATTAATTGATTTACTTAAACCACAGCTAGAACCCCAGAATCTGCGCGGCTGCGCCATCCCTACGCATGTGCAAGTGCTATGCTCACTGCACCTCTTGGCCTCAGGGAGCTATCAGGGGGTCATTGCTGTGGCAGGTGGGGTATCTCAAAGTGCAGTGTCAAGGTTCCTCAGGGCCCTCCTAGATGCCTTACTCACACACATGTCTCACTTCATATACCTACCAAAGAATGAGGCAGAAATAAACAGCACCAAGCTGGACTTTTACCGCATTGCCAACTTTCCCCATGTCATAGGATGTGTAGATGGGACACATATTCAAATATGCCCCCCTGCAAACCTGGAACATCTTTTCCGCAACCGAAAGTGTACCCATCCACTGAATATTCAGGTTGTTTGTGACGCCCATTATGTCATCACTGACATTGTAGCTAAGTTTCCAGGCAGTACCCATGACTCCTACATTTTTAGGCACAGTGGGATACACCAACGCCTGGAACGTGGGGAGTTTGGAGACGGATACCTCCTAGGTAGAGCTGCATACACCTTTCAGACATACAGACAGGTCACTGTGCACACCAACCAGGACTTTCTAACAGTGTGATGTTTGTGCCCAACAGGTGACAGTGCATATGCTCTAAGGCCATGGATTATGACTCAGTTTTTGACACCCAGCAATGAATGTGAGAGGCGATACAACAATGCACATAAGAGGACCAGGAACCATATCGAACGCACCTTTGGACTCCTGAAAGCAAGATTCAGATGCCTCCACCGCAGTGGAGGTGCCCTCCAGTATACCCCCATTACAGCATTCAAAATTGTGGTCGCATGTGCCATCCTTCACAACACAGCCACCTGACGTGGGCTACCTCTCACCCCTGCAGACCCAGAACCTGATGATGAAGAGCAAGAGCAACCACATTGCTATCATGGGGATCGGAGTATAGCTAATCAAGGCATACTGAGACGGGAACACATCGCAAGCCAATACTTTGGAAGGTACGTGTCAACTCCAACCATACTCACCTATTGACCAAAAACTCCATTTGTTAAGTGGAACAAAAAAACTATTTAATTTGTGCAGAAATAGAACTATTTACAAATAATAACTGTTCATGGTCATCTAAATGCAAACCATGCATGGGGCACATTGATGTCATGTGCCACATCAACAGGGACAGGGTAATGTCTATGTCCTTTGGCGGCCCCTGCCAGCCTGGCTGGTCCCTGGTGCTTCTGCTGTGCTTTGCCTGGTACTGGTACTCCGGAGCACCCTAGTGTCAGTGGCAGAGACACTGCTCACTGTAGAGCCCTCCTCGCTGTCCTGGGGTGTTTCCCCTGTGCCCCTGGACAGATGCCGTGCCTCCATTAAGTCTATCACGTGTGTGATATGTCCCAGGCCCCTAGCCACATCTCCAGCAAAATGGCGCATTTCGACCTGGAGGCCAACTGTCCTCCTCGACAGGCCAGTGGTGTTCACAGCCAGTCTGCCAATGGATGTGGCCATCCTATCTAGTCTTTGTAGGAGCTGACGGTCCCTGCGCCGCCCACCCTCGGCCTGGGCCAGTAGTCCTGCCACTAGATCCCTCATGGACAGGGCTAGGTCCCCAGTGTTTGTGGCAATAATGTCAATTCTGGAGTTCAGATGCTGCATGCTGGCCTCGTTACTTCGGACAAAGCGGTGCAGCACACCACTAATCCTCCCTAATATGTTATTTTTCAGGCGCTGACCACGCAGCAGCTGTGCCTCACTGTTGCTGGGAGGTTGACGGCCGGACGCAGCCTGCAGCCCTGATCTCCTGTACCTGCGTCGCCTGTGCAGCGGTGGCTGCCCTGTGTGTTCAACTGTATCACTCCTGCCTGTTGCTGGCGCAGCCTCCTGGAACACAGTTGCAGCAGGTGTGGACATTTCAGGGATGATATTGGCCATGCAGGTGGGAGTGCTGGCGGCTTCTGAGCTGTCCTCATGTGGCTGGCTGCTGTGGGTTGTGATGGTGTCTTGTGGGAGACCTGTGGGACATGGGGAACAGACTGTCAGTGTCTACTATCTGTTGCACACTTCCTAATAAACAATTGCTTATGAACTGCCTACTTGACTACATTTCCCATAATGCATCATTCTGGTGTTTGCTACCCTGAAATGGAGCTATCTTGGTTGAGCATGCCCCTGTCTACATGGTGGGTGGGGGTATGGCATTGATAGGGGTACAGGCATGTCACATGGTACTCACCGGTTGATGTGGTGGGCTCTGAGGTGTCCAGGTCTCCAAATCCTGACACTGCCTCCTGCTCCAGGGTCTCCTCCACCCTTTCTTCCAGGGGTGTGGGTGGTGGTACTGAAGATGGTCCCCCTCCTGTGCCTATCAGCCACCCTCTCCTTGGTCCGGGAGCGGAGGTCATACCACCGTTTTTTTATTTCTTCAACACTCCTGTGGCTCACCCCCAGGGAGTTGATTTTTTCCTGGATCTCCTGCCACAGTTGTCTTTTGGTGGCTTCTGGCACATTGAGGGCTGCCTTCCCAAATAATTCGTCATAGTGCTAGCAGCATTCATCTGTCAGCACCTCCAGCTCCTTCTCTGAGAATTTAAGTTTTCTCTTCCTAGGAGTTCCTTCCATTGCAGCTGCTGTTTCTCCTGTGTGCAGTTCAGCAGTTAAAAAGGGTGTGGTCCTCCCTCCTCCCAGGTGTATTTGTAAACTTCCTGGCTGTGATGTCATCATCATGTGCCAGGAAGTGTTTCCAGAGTGTTCTGGAGTGGTTTCTGGAGTGTTCTGCTGCACCTGTAAGCAATTTACATGGTACTCGCAATTTGCGACACCCACTCGCAAATTGCGAGTTCGTTTTTTGCACGGTCGCAAAAAGCGACCTCGCAATCAGCAGACTCGCTCTCTGCGTTGCGACTCCGGGTGCGAGTCGCTATTTCAACACTGACATTGTACCTGCATTTCAATTTGCGATTCGCAATTTGCGACTCGCACCTACTCGCAAATTGCGAGTCGCAAAATTTTAGTTTCGGACATCTGGCCCTTACTGCCATATTATCGCCGACCACCGGGGTCGTAATGACCCCCTATGTTCTCATTAAAAACAAAGACCTCCTGGTCCATTTATACAATTAATGCACTGTACATGTTTGTGCCACAGCATACCTCTAAAATGGTGGGATGGGCAAATACAGAGATTGTGACCCCACAAGTAAATTGCTGCTCTGAGGATCACCACACCTTGCCTTTCTCTATGATGGTGGAACCACTTGAACTCTAATGGAGGGAGAAATATCCCTTCTTTGTGATGTGGTGCGATGAGTTATCACTCCCCTTTCTGAAACTAAATCTCATCATTTCCATAGGCCAAGGAGCACCTCACTTTTCAAACCCTTTCAGACATGTGATTCCAAGGGCTTCCACATGTGTTAGGCTGTAAGTATTTCTGAGACTATAACAGACTAAAGTATTTATTTATTGCCATTCTAATCTTTACAGATTCATCAACAAAATACAATTTAGTACATTTTAAAAAGACAAGTTAAAAACACAGAATAAAAAATGAGTATAAAATAGGACCGAGTACCTTAATTCTTGACCTGTAACACACCATGCATTTCTCCTTGCATTTAAAGGGAGATCCTCTGGTTCAGGAGCTAACGATTTAGTACATGCTAAAGCAAAAAACATATTGATCAATCTATAAGTTGGGCCGGAGAGCAAGTGTTCAATATAACAGTGCGTCAGACATTCAACAATGCAATAATTAAGAAAAAATAAAGAAGAGACTCTATTACAGTTTCTGTCTAGTTATTTTGTTTTTACTAACAATACAGCATGTAGAAAGCCAAAGATTGGCAGCACAATCACTGGTTTTATGTATACTCTACAGACCCTCAGAGACTCTCAATGATGCCTAAACAAACATAAAGGTTCAATCCATTTCTTCACCAGTAATACTATGCAGGGCATATGAAAAGGAAATGCTCAACAATTTCTTGGCCTGATTTACTCAAAGAACAAGTGTCCGAGCTATATTTTGGATTCAACCAACATCTCATGAAGGAGACCAGAGGAAGTGTGCCCAGCTTTAATTGAATTCAAAGTTTCCTAGCAAGGGGAAGTTAAAACAGATCAAGGGCATCCACAAAATGGCAGTTAACCTTCATATTTAAGAAGAAATTGGTTAAAGCTCCACAGAATGAGCCATTTTCTCTCTTGTTCAGAACATTTTCCGAGAAAGATTTTTAACAGTTTGGCATCTGCTGATAGAAGCTGGATTCTCCCATAGCTCACCTAAAGCTAGATTACTTAGTGATTGTTTTAAGTACTTTAACTAGGGGATAGTTAATGCCTTGTTTCTACCGATCACATCAAAAAGCTGTGCTCTGTAATGAGCGAGTTCTTCAGTGGATCACACTCTGGACCAGTATAAAATAGGATTTAACCTGGCACTATCACTAATCTTCTGATATCCTAAATCGAGGCATAGGGCAAGAGGGATTACTCTGTGGGAGACGTAGCAGAGAATGATTAAAAGAGTGGCCCCATACTTTGGATCCATATATAGCGGTGCCAACAGCCTGGGCTCTATAGCCCTCTAAGGTGGGGGAGACTGAATAATTCTTGCAATACCTAAAAAACTTGGTAATAGCAGATGATCTGTGCTTTAGGTAAAGCCTCCTTTTCTCGATTTGCTCACTCTACTGGCCCTTGTTAGACAATCCTATGCCCAGATAATCAAATTTGTTGGCTCTTTCTATGTTATT
Organism: Pleurodeles waltl; assembly: GCF_031143425.1. Lineage (NCBI taxonomy): Eukaryota > Metazoa > Chordata > Amphibia > Caudata > Salamandridae > Pleurodeles > Pleurodeles waltl. The sequence continues at coordinate 847,824,204 of NC_090448.1, forward strand.
GCCTGCTCCTATTGTACATCAACGTGCTTTCTTGACATTAAAGGTCATAGGTTTATGGGGTTTATTTTCAGGCCATTGTTTAAAAAATAAAACTGACCAAAGAGTACTTATCATGTAGAACTAGCACACTACAAAAAATAAAGCTTTAGAACTCAGTACATGTTAAATATTTTTCTATGGTTTTTTGGCCTACCCTTTAACTTTATTTCTCATGTTTTCATGAGTTATTAATGTAATATTCCACATAGTTTTTTTTTTTTTGGGGGGGGGGGTTAATGTATTTTTTCCACCTCTTCATATTTAGTATTTGCATAGCACACTCCACTTTCTAAAATCAAATCTTACCAGTTCTATACTTCTAGAAGCACTCTACTTTACACACCCTTCCAGGAGTGTAATGTCACGGGCTTTCATTTGCTCTCAGCTCAAAATGTCTTTGTCAGGAAATAACAGACCAAAGTAAATATGCCTGCAGATCGAATACTTTGCAACTGCTTGACACCTAACTCCAAAGCATACTCACTTTGTAGAAGGTAAGGTTTTTCACCTTAAACCCTCTGCTGCTTTGCTCTGTTTGTTATGATTTTCGAAATGGGTATTGTAGGAAGAAGGGGTGAACTACTTCAGTTTCCTTGTGTGTTTCCTTTTTTCACCTGTTACATTCACCATGCACTCCATAAGAAGTTAAAGCACTAAAGCCGTTTACACATTAAATGATTCCTACTTCTTTTATGCCGTGCAAACTTTATTTTGCATATCTTCTTGATTTATGGTTTACACACTATTTCACACTTGAAAGTGCGCTTTCTACATCTTCAGATGTCCAACTTGAATGGCACAGTCATACTTTGCGCAAATATATTGCCAAGTTAACTTTCTGCACAATTTCGAAAGTTGAACCTCATTCTTCACCAGGGATAGATTTAGCCTTCTCTTTCAGTTTCTGAGCTGTGTTTCCTATGGGTTCCATGTGCATTGGGCTTCGGTTTCAGGAAATAAAATAGATAACTTGATGCTAATCCAGATGGAATATATTACAGCTGCTTGACACCCAATTAAAAACCATGTTCACTTCGTAAAATGTGCAGCTTCTCACATTAAATCCTGTGCGAGTCTGCTCTGTATCCTTACTTCATTTCATCTTTTCAGACAGATGCCTCTCTAAATCACGGGTGCTATACCTATCAATATTGCAACAGTATAACCCCATTAAAAACATGTATTTCTCTTTTTGGTGTCCGTCAAAATAGCACAATATAATAAATATCTACCATACAATTCTCTCCAGAAGCTCCTTGGATGACTTATACTTGCAAAACAGTTCAGATACATATACAAAAGTGTGTGTTAGGTTAATTCACTTTTCTTCTCTTCTTTTATTTTCGCTCATTTTAACCACTCTTTACTTATTTCCCAATCTTTTGTTTATTTTCCAACTTTAATTATTAATATGTAGTTAAATCTTTATATTCCAATTTTATTTGAATGTAAAAACATGTTTTAAACTGCAGAGAATGTTTCACATACAAACCAGCAGTGAACTCTTTCCCCACAGCTGCACAACAGGTTCCTAGGGAACAAAGTAAGACCTGGTTCAAGCTTGTTTCCAGTTCATATGTTCACCAAGCATAGCGTGCTTTACCAAAGCCTCCAAATATTACAGTTGGCAGTGGCTTCTTCCGCTAATGCCTACAAACATGAGAAGCAGCAAACACCCTACTTACGACTTCCTATTTTCCAATCAGAATTTAGTAAGCACATGGCAGTTATGTGCTATCCACACTACTGCTATGCTTCACTAACACCAATCAATCACAAACCTAGAATCCCAAAAGAGGTTTTTCCACTTCAAATCACATACCGTTCCAGAACATTTCTCATACATCTGCCGACATCTTCTCTGTGCCACACTAGCATATTAGTATCATGGTTTATGTCTGGATTGCGGACCATTCCTTTGTCTTTTGGTCCTAGGAACTTGCCAAAAATTGCATCCGCTATTGATAAAGATTTAGGATTTCCCAAAGCAGACATTTCTTGTATTGGCAACAGATGAATGAAATGGCATCAACTACTGTCTATGTTGGAAAACATTTAAAATTCGGAGGAACCTGCAGAGAAAATGATTTGAGCATAATCACAGGTGTAGCTCTCTCATTTCAAACGAGGTAAACCTTGGGAAAGTTCATGAATCTTTCTTTCTGTACTGCTTTTGTCTATTCCAACATGTCAAACCAAAAGAAGGAATGGTCCAACCAGCTATGTTCAAAGATTGAGATGTACTAGAAACCCATTTTATTTAAAAATTATTGATAATACTACATGGGAAATGTTTCCCATTAGTGTGTGCACAGACTTTGACTGTGACGCTGCAAGGACCTGCTGTGCCCCAATGGCAGACCAGATCAGGGTCAGATTGGCGGTCCGTGTCCTGGATGGCCGTTTCTGCTGCGGGCCGCGTTTTGAGGTGTGTTTTGGGCTGTTGCGTATTTTTGGGTCTACAGCGCGACCGGTACATCTTTCTTTGGGCACTGCTTCACCCTGCACCCGCCTTTTGCCCTTACAATCTCTCTTACCTAGTCTTTCTGTCTTTTTCTTTTCTCTTGTTTTCTCTTTCTTTGCAGTTTCCCTCTTGGACATCTTTTCCTTTTCCCAGGAGTCTATTTCCTTCCCTGCATGCCTTGCTTCCTCTTTTACACCATGGCTATTTTTCCATTCACTCTAATGTGGCTTTTCCCAATTCAAGGTGGTATCTTCGGAACTTCCTGCATGTCACTTCCAGTTTGCCAGTATATAAGCACAGATGGTCTTCTGTTCCTTGTGTTGAAACACTTCCTTTCTGGTGGTGATCCTCTCTCCTGTATCCGGTGATTTTTTGGACTTCTCCTGTTTTTCTTGTCTGCAGTTTTTGTTGTTTCCAGTTCACATATGGCTTCTCTTTTTTCTTACCTCTTTTTCAGAAGTTCCTTGCTACTGAGGTTTTTCCCAGGATTGGGTTTTTTCCTCTGGGACTCCTTCTGGAGGTCACGGTCTTCCTGGTGTTACTCTATCAGCAGCACCATGGCTACTGGAAAGGGTCGCCCTTACCTCGGTCAGTCCAGAACCAGCAAGAGACCAAGTGGTGCCTCAAGATTGACAGATAAAAGTGGTAGGAAACATTCAGATTGTGACATCTACAGATGAATAATGTATTGTAAAGCAAAGCTTTAGTTATTTAGACATGATTTGGCAGCAGGCCTTTGAATTAACCCACAGTTTTTTTAAACGTACATCTGCAACTCACACTAGTTGTGCTCAGTCTCTACCTTGTTTAAATGCATTACTGATTGGACTTTAATTGTCACTGATAAATGAATTGGGCATAATATAATTTACCATTTAACTTGCCATTCTTAATAAGACTTGTTTCCAGTACAATACAATTTTTAATTCATACATGTACATGTGTAAAGTCTGTGCTGCATATGTTTATCAGTACATTACTACATACTTTTTTAAATGAATAATTGGTTTATAGAGCTATTTGAAGAGGTCATGATTTAATCAGAGATGTCATCAAGAATGTCATTTGAGATGTCACAAGTGATGTCACCAATGATGTCAATTAAGATGTCATGATTGATGTAATATGTGAGGTCATAACCAGTGCATGACAAAGGTGCAAGTTATAGTTAACTCAAAAAGAGTAAATGTGAATTTCAATTTTTTTCAAGGTTTTAAAACATTTGTTTTTCAATTACCCAAACATTTACCTATAATGCCACTTAAACCTTTGGCTTATTCAGTAGATATAAAAGTTATAGATATAATGTAATTGTACATAGATGTGAAGTTAATAACAACAAAAAACAATAATTCTACACTTCTTATGTTACCTTTTATTACCTTCAAAAGTTTGGTCCTCGGTATTTTGATCATTATATTTGAAACAGTATTTCAACATACATATGATGCAGGTAGGCCAGGCAGGCAATGTCTATGTAGGAAGCTCAGGGCTCACTACACCTAGTAGGAATTCATCTCTGCTCTCAAAGTGCCTTCTGTCTCTTATAATCTTGAGCCTATTTCTAGTTGTCTTTGCCAAGTCAAAACCAGCACTTGGTGAATCAGAAAAGCAATTGTGCTTCAAGTTTTTTTGAATATTTTTCATTTGAATTATATTACAGTCTAATTCAGAAAAAAAACACTAAACAATAAATCATAAATAAAAGTTAACTGAAATAAAATATCACATCTTCTCTCCAAGCAAGCCAGAATTGTGTTTTGCTTTCTGTGTTCCAAATCCTGCCATCATGAACTCCCAAATAAATTCTGTTTATTTTGATCACTCCTGCATGGAAGGTGAACCACATGTCTTTCTCCCTTTGTACAATCCTCTATTATACAAATTATTGTGCACATGTAATTCAATTGTTGTGTATCAAAATTTACTGGTGTGAAATCACTGATCTAAATTTACAAAATCAAGAACAGAAGAATGCATCTACTGCAGAGGAATTATGTCAGTACCATGACCTGAACAATAGAGTAAACTTGAGGATAGGTGTATGATGGTTGTGTGAGGTTAACACAGTCGCAGAATCTTAGCAGCTGAAAATAGTGATAGGAAAGGCAGGAAGAACCTTTGCTGCACAGTTAGGATAATCTCATATATTTCCTGGTAAGAGAAGGGCTTTCTAAGTGAGAAAGCATTTTTCCATGGTGCTAAAATATAAAAGCCTGATGTTGCACATTTATTTCATGCATACTTCTCAGGATTTTTGCTCCATATTAAAAACCCATCCAAGTACGAAGGGAGAACAAAGAAAAAATGTAGAAATAGAGGAAATTCATAGACTACTGTGCACACTTGTTTATGCAAATCAACAAAATGTATAATCATTTTAGACCATAGGTGTAATTGTACTACATAAATACATTAACAGAAAAACACAATTACAACACCAACAAAACAAAAGGAGATTAACATATGCGTTTTGTGTTTTCTTGTTTTGGTGGGTTCTGGTGTCCCTGGGACATCAGCACAGGCTTCCTGTGCAGTCCTAGCATTGCTTTCATGCTATACCTAGCATGAGAGCAGTGCCAGCATTGGTCTGAGTGGCTTGTTCTGCTGCTCAGACACTGCATTGGAGTCTGTGCAGTTTCTCCAACCCAGCTGTGCAAAATAGCTTGGTTGGGGAAACCTAAGTGCCTATGTCAGTTTGGCCAACCTGAGACTGCTGGCCAAACTAACATGCACTCAGTGACTCCAGTCCCCCAAACCTCTCCTCCTACCATGACCCAGCCCTACCCCTCGCTGAATATGCTGGCTGAGCCAGCAGCTGAAAAATAAAACAATAGGATAATATTGTTTTATTTTTCAGCTGCTGGCTCTTAACCAGGGGGACGACGCTCCTTCGCCATTGTAAAGGAGACGCCCCTGTTCTGAATCATTCTGTTATGATGTATTCTGGGTAGTGTATTCTTCTCTATCTGTGGTTGTATGTCAATATTTTGTTGAAATGAACTGTGGTGGTGGAATTATGGTGTTAGAGACCTGGGCCAGAGACAATATAGCAAGCCCTTAGATGTTCCGCTTTAAATTGTGTGTAATTTTTTTTGTAAATCCTTAATATCATCTCTGTGACTTTGTGATGTCATTTAGATTGTGAAGTATTATATCACATTTAAGAATACAAAGGCATATGTATGGGGGATATCATGCAGTACAGCACAGCAAGTCACCTTGCTGCGCTGTACTATGTGACAGGGAAAGGACAGGAATGTGCCATGTTTAAGGGAATAAAGCGCATTCCTGCCTTTTTCCATGTGCGGGTGCCCCTTTGGCAGCCTCGGGCCAATGCAGGTTCCCTTGGACTATGGCGCAAAGATGCATGCAGGATTGTTTTTGTGCAGGAAGTACACCTTCCTGCACGGAAACCATCCTGAGAGGCATATTCCTCTTTCTCCGTGTGCTGCAGAATGCATAGAATATATAGAAGAAGTAACAAAGAGAAATAAAGCTATCTCTCCTGTTTACATCTCACCTGAGGCGTATTTTTTGGTGCATTCCTAAGACTACCAGTTCTGGTAAATCTGGGAATGCGTCAAAAACCATGGGAATTGTGTGGGAACAGCCACGCCATGCCAATGGAATGCCTTCCCATGGCAGAGTAAGGCAAGGCAGAGATTTCCGCTGTGTTGCCTTACTCCAGATTTATGGACCCACTCTTAAATCACATGTAAGGTTTGCGTTATTCTTTCACCACATTGCATGGTGAAAGAGTGACGCAAACAGGATCCTGAATAGGCCTCACAGGTTTTTTCCTCATTTTTAAAATCATTGTTTTTAATATCAAGGTCTTTATTATCCTTGTATTTATTGTCAGTTATGGTATGTTTTTGTTCTGTCAATAAATAATTTCTAGTATTCTTTTCATTTTTATGTGTGTTTTGATTTTATACATTTTAGTAGTTGGTTGTAGAGAAGTAGGATGGGAAGAGATGTTAAAAAATGTTGTTGATATTTTTGTATTTTTTTAAATTGTACATTTATATTCAAATTCATTTTAGTCCATATCTTAATTACGCATTATTTTGAAACTTTTGATATAAATGTATTTGTTAGTGTATTTATTTTTTCTGTTTTGATATCCTTTCACATTTGCAATTTGGTTATTTTATATACATTTTGTAGGAAATGTAGGTAACGGTTCAGGGGTGTGGAACCCTAGTCAAGCACTAACCACAATCTTTTTCAGAGTGATGGCACAACTCAACCCTAAATTAACCTATGCTCAGCCCATGCTTGCCTTGGCACTGACTAGTCAAGCTTAACTCAGAAGCAATGTGTAAAGTATTTGCGCCACACGTCAGGTAGTAACTGAGGGAAACACAAAACAACATGGATCCCAGAACAGTTTTGAAAAATACAGTACATGTTTATAAATAAAACAAGACCAAAACTACAAAACTTCAATCAGAAGACCCACAGATAGGCAATTTTAAAGATTTAATTAAAATAGCAGCAAAATGCACAAAGCACCAACTGTAGATATCTGGTTGTGCTGGACTGGGACAAAGTCACAGGTTCAGGTTGACTGAAATGGTGTACTGCCAGCTACAGGGACCCTGTTAGGCCTTCTGAGCGAGAGTAGTGGAGGATTGTGAGGTGCCATGTGGAGGATGTGTTACGCAGTCAATGCGATGTGAGGTCCGTGTTGGATGTGTATTGTGCAGCATTGGTTAGGGGAGCTGTGAGGCTTCGATGCGAGGTTCTAAGTTGTCATCATGGTTGCGTCAATGAGGGAAAATCTGACGTTTTAAAGTAGAAGGTGATTTTTCATTACAATTTCAAAGACACAAGATATTAACAGTTTACATGCTCCCATTTGGAAGATATCCTTATAATGTGTAATACGGCAACTCCAATGTTATCCTTTGAGAGAGGTAAGCATTGAAATTGTGAAAATCAAATTTAAGATTTCTTTCACTATTAGGACATGTAAAAATAAAAAAAGTACTTTTCCTTCTTTTTAAATGCATTGTACCTTGCCCTCTTGCTTTTTAGGGCCTAATGTAGGGGGGGTCATATATATTAAAAAGGAAGCTTTGGGTCTAGGAAAGGGATTTTCGCCAGGTTGAAATGGCAGTTTGAAACTGCACACACAAGTTCCAAGGGCAGGCCTGAGACATGTTTAAAGGGCTACTTAAGTGTGTGGCACAATCAGGGCTGCAGGTGCACTAGTATCATTTAATTTACAAACCATGTATACAGGCAGTACCTCTTTATTGGGGACTTACAAGTAAGGTAAGCATGACAAATGGGGAGAAAACAATGTTACCATGTTTAAGGGAGTAAGTGCATGCACTTTAGCACTTGTTAGCCATGGCAAAGTTCACAGAGTTCTAAGTGGGATCAGGAAAAATATGGTGGCTAAAGATTTGAAGGAAGAGCACCCCTTACATTCCAGACATTCATCACGCTCCATGTCTCACTCCTTCGTTTAACAGCCAGCACTACACATATTTCCCCCTAACAGTATCAATTAATATATAAAGTTCTCAGCAACACAATTTGCAAGATAAGACTCCATCAGTTAGCTGCATGTAACACTTTATTTTAACTGAATATTTATTCACCATTTTTAATCATCTATTTAGTGTTCCACACTCCTTAATTTTGCACCTTGCATTTGTATTCATTTGTAAAGTTTGCAGAAGTTGGGGGTAGGGGTATCGCTCTTCATTGGAATTTGAGGGGCTTTACTGTGTGAAATCTTGAAATAATTGTTCTGCTTTCCCGTTCACCCCGGTTGCTCCTTTTGCGTGGACAGAGCCAGAGGTTATATTTTATAGCATGCTGCTTTGACAGCCACAACTGCTAATTTAGTGTGGTTTGCTGTTTAGTTCCAGCAGGCCATTTAGGATTTGGCTGCCAATCACATCGCGATGTGAGTGCGGACGTACCACTGGCACCCCAAAGGCAAGACAGTCTATAACTGTTTGTGCCCCAAATTTTCCTTGACCCCTGCATCTCTTCCCATTGAGGTTAGTCTTGAAGCCAAATTATTTTATTCTAGTGAGGAATTAAAGAAGATCAGGGATATGTCGGAGTACCATGAAGTCACTGCTGCACCGTGTGATGTCAGATCCCAGCAATTTCTGGAGGGCCTGACCTAGTGTATTCACTGTGGCTTTTCCTTTACCACTAGTCCACTGGTAGAGGGGGCTGGGGTGGTTAGGACACAAATCTACTTTTAATCGTCCTCAAGCTCAAGGGGAAAAGTTTACTCTCTCAAGCCCTAGAAACTCTGCTCTGGAACTCTCTAGCCATCCTAAGATGTTCTTTATAACAATGCTAGGTTTGTCCTAAACATACTACTGAACTCTGGGATTTGTTCTCCTCCGATCTACCTGATTTGTGTTTTATCATGGAAATGTGGCAACCTCCCTTTGCCCAACTGCTGTATCGTTAAGACACTTCCTGAAGATTAAAAAGTAGTCAGGCTGGACAGACAAACCAGGGTGGAAGGGGATGTGGCTATTGCCTTTATGGATTCCCTGAAGGTTGCTCTTGTCAGCACTTTTCTCTCTGACAGGTTGGAGAGGTGCGTCTCTAAAATGGAGACCTCCTCCAGTGACATTTGGAAGGGTATTTTAGTTTATCGATCTCCAGGCTGCCAAAACATTTCAGTCATTTGTTGGTAGAACCCCTAGCTCTACATGTGCTCACTACAAATAAATTCCTTTTGTCTGGTGATTGTTATTATCACAGGGAAGACACCTTAAACACAGAGGCCATCTAACTATTTTCTGACCTTGAAAAGATAGGGCAACAGAAGAATGTTTCCAATATAACACACTCTAGATCTTGTGTTCAGTAACTTTAAGTTCTTAAATATAAACCTTCCCCAGTCTTTAGTTTGGAGTAATCATTATGCAATCAGCTTTCATTTTTCAAGGCTGGAGGGTCTGGTGATCATGGGAGGGTGTGCAGAAGACCTCTCAGGCATTAGAAACAAGTTGCTCTCTCCTTTGTTCCCCCCATATCTTGGCCGGTATGCTCGGCATATTAACCCTCCTCTATCACATCCCTCCTTGATTGATCCTTAGGCTCAGCAAAACTGCAGCAGGATTAGAAATCCACGCAGGTCATCCCTATTTCAAAGAAAATCAATGAGGATCCCAGTGATATGGACAATTATCGGCATATCTCACTGCTCACCCTTCTAGGCAAAGTTTTGAAGGATCTTGTTAACACTTTCTTGTACAACCTTCTTCTTATTTAGAAGACCACAGCTTATTGGACATCTCTCCATCCAGCTTCAGAACTTTCCATAGTTCGGACACCACATTGGTGACTGAAGTTGACTCTATTAGACTTTCACTGGTTGCTGGCACTATGACTTTGTTGGCATTACTTCATCGATCAGCCGCTTATGATACGGTCTCCCATTCCATTCTGATCCACAGACTTTATGAGTCAGGTATCTATGGAAAAAGCTTGAACTGGTTGATGGATTTTTTGGGATATTAGGCCAGACGATTTCACATGACTCCTTTTAATCCTGTACCATGTCTATGAACAATGAGGTCCACCAAGGCTCCTGTCTGAGCCCTACTTTGTTTAGTATCTATGCAACCCCCCCTTGCTTAAATTGTTAAATCCTATAGCTTAGCTTTGAGATATCCTCTACAGATGACACCCAAATAGTCATCTCATTTGGGCAAGATCCAGATAATGTAAAAATCAAATTTACTGACTGCATGAGGGAGATAGCTGCCTGGCTGATGCTCCACTGTTTACAGCTTAATGGCAACAAAGCAGAGACTCTGAACTTTGGGAAGGCTCAGGCTACCTGGTCAGCTGATTGGTGGCCATCCGAGCTGCATCCTGGTCCTTGTCCCAGGAACTTCTCAATGAACGAACATGTTCGGTCCATCTGTGGCACCTATTTTGCTACCATATGCTTGCCTAAAACAGTGTTCCAGCGGCTTCTATTATGGTCTAAGAAAAACGCATTTTGCGAGAGGCAAATACCAAATTGCAAAACAATTTGCGATTCGGTAATTGAAAATCGCAAATAGCGAAAACGGCATACCGGAACAGCCTGATGACATCACAACCAGGAAGTGTGTCAGCCCATGCTGTTTCCAGGCGCCACATCCACAGGAGCAGGCAGAGAGACACAGCCCAGCACCAGGGAGTCAGCATTGTGAGTAAGCCAGGACCAAACTGCAACATGGCCAATGCTGGAAATGGGAAGGAGAGGGAGGAAGCTAAAAGTCAGTGAGCAAGAATTGGAGGTGCTCATTGAGGAGGTTTTTGGGAACCATGATAGACTATTTGGAAAAAAAAATCACTCCAAGTACCTGAGAGTGAGAAGCGGAAACTCTGGTCTGACATCCAGACAAAAATATGTGTAGTTGGTGTTGTGCAATCTCTGTGGAGGAGATACGCAAGTGATGGTATGACTTGCGGTCCCGTGCCAAGGAAATGGTGGCCAGCAGGATTAGGGAGTCAATGGGCACCGGAGGCGGACCATCCACCCACACACCGTCCACCCCTATGGAAGACCTGGTGGAGTCCACATTGCTGCCAGAAGCTGTCAGTAGTGTAACTGACATTGACACCTCAGGGACAGCCAGCACCAGCAAAGGTAAGGCAGGTGATTATGTGTATCCCCACATGTGCATGTACACATGCCCCTTAGGAAATAGAACATAGCTTGATGCATAGTGAAAAGTAGTCCATGTCACAGCTTCCATACAACACAACAGTGCCTTATGGGAGTGGTAGTACACAACCCTAAGGTGAATACACAACACAAATAGCAAGATAGTGGTCAGCCACATAGAGAAACGCCACAAACGACTCAGGGTGACACAATTTAATTGTACATTTAAAGCAACACTGTGGAAATCTGTGACAGATGCTAGAACTGACATGCTGCACATTGTCCTTGCAGATGACTCAGTCCCTGCTGCTGCAGGATCTGAAAAAGTGGGGAAAGCAGAAACACAGCCACAGTCTGACTCAAATACCAGTGAGTCCTACAGTATTGTTCCGACTAGACGCAGGGCAAGGGTGTCAGATGAGATGCCAGAACACAAACACACACCATCACCAGAGGCGAGTCCCACAGGAAGACATCAGTCCCTGCACCGGCGCTAGCGTCAGTCAACTCCCCTCAGGAGGTGCCATGATGCAGGCAGACAGGACACAGAAGGAGTGGGCTCATCAATCTTTGGCGGCCTTGAAGCTTCAATGCTGGCGGTGCAGTGCCTGCAATGCAAACATTTGAAGTCACTGCACAGACAGTTTGTGTCTCACAAAGCAATATGGGGTTACAAAACAAGCACTTGGAGACCCTGATTGAGGGACAGCAAAGAGCTGCTGAAAACACCAAGGAGTTGACACAAGCGAACTCTGCACTGAGATACGGCAGGAGTGCATCAGCCAGCGCAGGCGCCACCAACAATATTTGGTAACGTTTTATAGCTTCTGTAGATCCGTCAATCGCCTTGCAAGTTCAACGGCCCTGATATCATGGCCTGCCATTGCCACAGAGGTGGAGATGGCACATTGCAGTCGGGACATTGCACAGGGACTGATGGAAATTACCAACATAGTGGATGCCATGCAAACAGCACGCAGTGCCACAACCAGTGAACTGGGTGTTGGGGACAGTGAGGAGTCCTTCAGCCTCAGCAGTCGGACAGTCCCTGTGATTGATCAGCGGCATGGCAGGCCAGACACAGTACTGCATGTGAACCTGCTACTAGCGATGTCAGCGAGGGCACTGAGCACTCAAGTGGAGTGTGTGGACATAAGAAGTGATGTTGAGGGTTACAGGGGACCACCTAAACATGTAGAAATACAGTCATGCTATGATGCTAATAGTGTGACACTGTTAATAGTTCATGTCTGCCCATTGTGAATAGTTATGTCCTAATGACATATTTTTACCTGAAGTCAAGGTAATAAAGATGCTAACTACTGAAATACGTTTTATTTAAGTGGATTTGTCATTACTTACATCAAAAAAGGTTGCGTGTGATGTCAGCACGTCTTTGCCTGCCCTCTGCTGCACTGGTCCTGTCTGCTGGTAGTAGGGGTGGTAAGGGATCATCATCCTCATCTGAGTCTGGCTCCGTGAGTTTCACTGGTATGCCCCTGGTGGTTGCTATGTTGTGCAAGATAGCACATGTTGCCACATTTTTGCATGTTTTCTCGGGGCTGTACTGTCGTGCACCTCCACTCTTATGGATGCACCTGAAATGGCTCTTCAGCAGCCCAAAAGAGCGCTCCACCACATTGTGGGTAGCCCTATGTGCAGCATTGTACCTCCTCTCTGCTGGAGTTGCAGGGCTCAGGTAGGGCGTTAGAATATAGGTACACACTGCATAGACACTGTCTCCTGAATGCACAGAGAGTAAAATGAGTACATTTGCTGTCTGACGTCATGCTTACATCAATGCATTATTCTGAACTATCAAATTACCTAGTAGATATCCTTCACCAAACTCCCCAGCCAGCAGTCTTGTGTGTATCCTGCTGTGGCGAAAGATGTAGGAGTCATGTGTGCTCCCTGGGTATCTGGCCACGAGATCCGTAATGAGGTAGGAGGCATTGCATATCACCTGTATGTTCATAGAATGATGGTTTTTATGGTTGCGATACACATACTTTCTGGCCGATGGTGGACAGATTGCTACATGTGTCCCATCAATGGCACCTAGGACATGTGGGAACTGTACTATCTGGTAGAAATTAACTTTAGTTTGTTGTAATGCCTGTGGGGTGTTGGGGAATCTTATGTACAGTTGTATTCTGCTCAGCATGGCATGGAGAAATGCGTTGAAAAATTTAGAGAGGGCACTCAGTGATACCCCTCCAGCTGCTGCTATGACCCCTTGATAGCTCCCTGAGGCTAGTAGGTGCAGGGAGCATAATACCTGCATATGGGTATGCTATTGGTCCTGTGTGTTGTGTGCTGCAGCATGGTCAAGTATCAAGTATCATGGCTGAGCTTAACCTGCACTTCTCATAAATTTCCTCCTTAGTCTGGTCAAAAAGGGTTATGCACACTCTGAAAATGAGCTCCTGTCTCTTCCTCTCGCTCCTCAAACCTGCCAAGATCCTCATTCTCCTCGCCATGACGTAGAGTGCAGCCATTGTGGGAGAGGGGCTGAGGCATTCTGGGCCTCTTTATATAGGTTGCACCTGATAACCACCTGGTTTCAGTTTGTGGTAAATTGCATGTGCAAACAGCCATTCTGCGAATAATCACAATTTGTGATTTTTTGCTACAGCGCATTGCGAATCAGTTTTTTGCATGTCGCAATCTGCGTATCTCAAATAGCAGCACGATTTACCGGATTGCTATCTGCCATTCGCTATCTGCATCACAATTAGCGTTTCGCAAAAAGCAATTTGGTAAATCATATTGCTATTTTCGATACGCTGTTTTTCACACGCTAATTCGGTTCTCATTTGCAAAAAATTTCTAATTTTATGATTTCTTATTTTCGCAATGCGAATGCCTTTCATACATCATAAAACGCATTTTTGCATTCCCAAATGGACATTCGTACCGTTTGCGAATGCAAAAACGCTTGATACATCTGGCCCCAAATATCTAATGACAAAACTTTGTTAAGTCCCTGTTGTATCCGTACCTCAAGATATGGTGGTCGGTCTTTCTCTCACCTTGCCCACCACCACTGGAATAAACTTCTTTTCTTATTTTATCTTGGACTGACTTTGGCAGATTTAAAACCTTTTGAAGACCTGACTATTTTAATAGGTTGTCTTGTCCCGATTCAGGGAAAGCACCATGATTCTCCTTTGGTAGAGAGTTGTTCGAGCTTTATGATCTTCTCATAACTAACTAACTAAATAACTAGGAATACTATGAATGGATAAGAATAACTGTAAAGGAGAGGGAGAAAAGAGAATGTCAATTCTTGCAAGTCTTGATAACACAAGCATTGAACTAGGTAGAAAGAATTTTGGAGCTTGTGCTTTGTTTCTCAGAAGAACCATTGACTGATCCACAAACCGGACATTTTGGGATATTTTTGAAGAGATGTAGACTTTCAAAGCCATAGACCCAGAGGCAAAGTTTATGTAGTTGCTAAGGGTGAAGCGATTTTGTGTTTGCCACACCACACAGAGATGAGAAGTAGCCTAGACGCCAAACAAATCCTAAAATCTATGTAATACGTTCTAAAGAAGGGTTTTGATAAACAACAATTCCTTCTTACCCCAGAGATGTTAGAATAGTTCTTGAATGATTAAACTAAACCAAGAACAGCAGTCAACCATTATCTCCACTCTCTGCCCATTTGTTAAGATTTGACACCTGGACACCTGGGTAATGTTTTACACCTTGTCTCTGCCACTACACGTAAACCATTTTTAGAATTAAAGCTTTCTCCTGAATCATCAACATCATCCAAAATCATATTGTTCTTTCCTCCTTTGGACACCCTTCTGAAATTGCCATTTTTTCTGAGTCTCTTACAAACTCGTTTGATTGCAGGACATAGATTTGAACTCTCAAAATGTGCATTACTTCCAAATATGTAGCAATGTACTGTTTATTTTTTCCGACGTTGACTATAAATGTGTTAAATTTCCTTTCTGTGCCTACATATGGTATCTTTTCTCCTAATAATGTTTATTTTATGTGACTGTGAACCTCTTATTTCTTCAGCAAATTTCTCTGAATGTTCAATTTTTTTTATCAAATCTACAGCAGGTATTAGGGTTAAATGAGTTGTATCTCATAATCTTTCTTATGTCCTGTTATTATTTGTCCTCATCAATAATTGATCTCAATACTTGGTGGAGGAAATTCAACTACTGGTTGAGGGAGTGAACCCTACTCAAATAGAAACCACAATTCCTTTCAGGGTAAAGTCAGAAGTAAACACTTAATTAACCTGTGCTTAACCTTCTAGTAGCTTGGTACAAAATCATTCAGGCTTAAATTTGAGGCAAAGTGAAAAGTATGCATGCAGCACTTCAAACAGTAATAATACGAAAACACAACACAAGGAAAACCCCACACCAGTTTTGAAAAATTGATTCAAATTTAATAAATTATTTGAGACCAACATGACCAAAATCCAATTAGTGAAAAGAGGGCTTAAAAGCACAAAGCAGTAACTGTGGTTGTCTGGTTGTGCAAGAAAGGGCAAAGTCACAAGTGGAGGCCAACTGCAATGGAGTGCCTTATATCCTGGATGTGTCACACAGCAGTGGTTACGAAAGGGTATGGGCTGCTATGCAAGGTTCTGTGTTGAGTATGGGTAGTGCATCTGCAATTCTAGAGAGCTGAAAGGATGCGATGCGAGGACCTGCATCAAGGATGAATTGTACAACAGTGGGTTCAAGGCATTACGGGGCTGCAATGCAAGCTCCTACATAAAGGAGGTGTTGCGCAGTTCAGAAGAGCTGCAGGATCCTGTGTTGGGATACATCACACAACAGTTGTTACAAAACAGAACTGCGAGGAGATGTACAGATTCTGCCCATAAAACCACAGCTGGGCTGGTAGAACACCTTTCTGATATACTTTCAAGGGTCCAGAGCTGGGGTGGTACGACTTGGGGGACAGGACTCACAGCAGACAGAGTCCAAGAGAAGAGTTCAATGTGGTTTGAGCCTGTTCTGTTCCTGAGGTGGTGATCAAAAGGCCAGCCAACTACCTCTTGGAGTCACACTATGGCCCTGAGTTCAAGATGCAGCTCCAGTCCTTTTCACTTAGACAGCAGGGCAGCAGGGCAGCAGGACAGTAGAGTAGCTGTCCTTCTTATAGCAGAGCAGCCAGCACAGCAATTTTTCTTTAGAGTCTTCCACAGGTACTGAAGAGTTGGATGTGAAGCCCACTCTTTATCTTTGGTGCCTGCTTTGAAGGTAGAGAGGTTTCTAGATCCTCTACCCCCTGAGGTGTCTAGGGCTTCCTCGCTCCCTGCCCTGGCTCCAGCTTGTCTGCAGGTACAAAAGTCTAGTTGGATACCCTTTGTGTGTGCTGAGGCACAGACTTTTTTATTTATAGGCATAGTTAGTCACTGCTCCGCTCCCCTATCAAGTCAAAAATTGAATATACTTCTAATGTATTCCCCCTTTGTTTCACTGTCTGGAAGTAATACATAAAGGCCAACTGCCAGCTATACCTAGTCATGTGTCATAGGATACAGGCTACAGGCACTGAATGTTTGGGATATGAAAATACCAACTTTCTAACATGCATCTTCCAAAACACTCCTAGGGTAACCCCTTCCCAGGAACTTTTTTAGGATATTTGATGACTCTTTGTTGTATTCTTCCACTGTTGAACATACTCTTTTAGCCCTTTATAACTGACCATGAGGAATACTCAATTTCAGGAATTCTGGGTGGCCACTATTGGTATCCAACAATGAATTGGTGGCAGTTTGTTTTCTATTAATTTTAATAATCAGTTGATCATCTATCACTTACAGCCTAACGCACACAAACAATCATAGTGCCTCTTGCTGTATGAATTTGTCAAGTGCAAGTTCATCTCATTAATATTCAATTTATCTATGAAAGAACACATTTCAATTTCATCACCCTCTCGTAGGATAAATACGTCATCGATGTACCACACCCAAAGTGCTATTTTCTGGCTGTATTTCTCATTCTCCTCAGCCCAGGCTACCTCCTTCTCCCACCACCCTATGAACAAGTTTGCATAGGTGGGGGTGAAGGAGGTGTCTATTGCTGTGCTTTGCTCCTGCAGATAGTACTTCTTATCAAAGAAAAAGACATTATGAGTAAGACAGTACCTGAGCATCACAATCAACATATGAGTAAATACTAACTCTATAGGTCTGTCCCTCAAGAAGTATTTACATGTTAGGACTCCTTTTTCTTGATTGATAGATGTGCACAGTGATGTCACATCAAGCGTAACCATTATATACTCTGACTTCCATTGAATGTCATCCAATTTCTTCAAAAACTCTTTTGAGTCCTTCAACTATGAGGGCAAATTAACAACATATTCTTGTAAAAACAGATTCCGATACAATGAGGTGTTCCCTTATAAGGACCCTGTTGAACTCACAATCGGTCTCCCTGGTGGTACATTTTGTGGCTCTTCGGGAAAAAATAAGTTGCTGCCATCCTTGCATGTTCCACCTTTAAATATTGATATTCATCCCATTCCAATAAATCAGAGTCAAGCCATGATTTCAGATTTATATGGTATTCCTTTTTCATTTCTTCAGTGTGGTTCCATGGAAGGCAACTGTAGTGTGCATTCCTTCCTTAATGTACTCAGATCTTCAACTACCAACTCTTAAAATAAATCGATTTGATTTTCCCGGGATAACTGAGGACAAAATGTGCTTCTGGGTTTCAATCTGCTTCCTTTTTGATTTTCTGTCTTGAATCCCATTTCTTTAAGGGTTCTCTTCAGCGAGTCAGCTCACATGCCACCTGGCCCTCCAATCCTACTGTCATATTCATAACAGCAGGTATTCCAACCATATTACTCATATTGACATTTCCTGAACACACGGGTTCCTCATTATTTGCATTTGATAACTCATGTGTAGTGAGGAGGTCAGGGATGTCTGATATCTTAAATGACAAGAATTTGGAGTCCATAGGTGTATGTGTCATTCTCTTAAGAGGTTTTATCAGATTATATTTGTGGAGCTTTAATTTAGAAATATATTTCTATATTTCGTTCCCAGTAGCAACAAAGTGAGGACCAGACATCAAACGAAAGGTCAAACCTAAGTTCAATAATCTTGTCTGATTATCATTCAAAACAGTTGACAAGATATTTATCACAAGAGGTCGCACCTCTGATATATGATGCATGCAAATGATTCCTTCTTGTGTCCTCTGTTCTTTCCTTGCCCTCTTTCTCTTTCCCTTCCTCACCCTGTCTTTCTTTTTTTGTTGCCTTGTTGCATCCTGCCCCTTCCTCCTTGACACTTGGGGCCAGATGTAGTAAACATTTGCGAGTCGCAAATGGCCCGAATCGCTATTTGCGACCTCGCAAAATCTGAAATGGGATGCAAAAATCCCATTTCCAAAGTGCAAATAGCGATGCAAGCCATTACCGACTCGCAAAATATGCAACCTGATTTTGCGACCTGCAAATAGGAAGTCGCACATTGCGAGTCGCAAACCATATGAAAAAGACAGTCTCAATTTGTGACTAGTCGCAAAAAGCCTATTTTGCACATCCAGAATACCACTGATTCAGAGCAGGTGGTAACCAGAACCAAAGTATAAAAGGAGACCCAGAAGGCATCTGGGTTACTCAAAATGGCTGAACTGTATGTGATAGTATGGCAGAGGAGAGCCCACGCTGCCCAGCAGAGGAGGAGGAGGATAGAGAGACAGGAGAGGATATACCGAACCAGGCAGACACTATTCCAACAAGGAGGAGATTTATGACAAATATAGACTGAACAGTGCTGCAATCTTAGAATTAATTGAACTACTCAATCCACAGCTTGAACGACAGGCAATGCGTGGCAGCGCCATCCCTACACATGTGCAAGTGCTATGCTCACTGCACCTCTTGGCCTCGGGTAGCTATCAGGGGGTGATTGCTGTGCCAGGTGGGGTATCCCAGAGTTCACTCTCATGATTCTTCTGATCATTCCTAGATGCCATACTCACACACATGTCCAGATATATATACCTACCCAGGAATGAGGCAGAAATTAACAGTACCAAGTTGGACTTCTACAGAATTGCCAACTTCCCCCATGTAATAGGGTGTGTGGACGGGACACATATACAAATCTGTCCTCCTGCAAATCTGGAATATGTGTTCCGCAATAGGAAATTTACCCACTCACTAAACACCCAGGTGGTATGTGATGCACATAATGTCATTACTGACATTGTAGCTAAATTTCAGGGAGTACACATGACTCACACATATTCAGGCACAATGGGATACACCAACGCCTAGAATGTGGGGAGTTTGGAGACAAATATATCTACTAGGTATTGCTGAATACACCCTGAAGCCTTACATACAGGTCACTGTGGAAACCATTTATGCCCCGCTAACATTGCTTCTTTTTGGCAAACAGGTGACAGTGCATATGCTCTAAGACCATGGATACTTACTCCGTACCTAACACCTGGCAATGAGAACGAGAGGTGTTATAACAGTGCCCATTGGTGAACCAGAACTGTCATTGAGAGGACCTTTGGATTGTTAAAGGCAAGATTCAGGTGCCTCCACAAAAGTGGAGGTGTACTCCAGTATGCCTCAGAAACAGCATTCAAGATTGTCGCCGCCAGTGCAATCCTACACAACATTGCCACCAGATGTGGGCTACATCTCACCCCTGCAGACACAGATTCGGAGGATGAGGAGCAAGAGCTACCACACCGACAGCCTGGGGATATAAGCATTGCAAATCAGGGCAGAGACGGAACCACATTGCAACCCAATTTTTTGGCAGGTATGTGGCAACTCTCACCACACTCACTAATGTCAGACACACATAGCCCAATTGTGTTGTGAAACAAACAAAACCTTTTTATTTCTAAACTATATGGGGAAATAAAAGTGCTGTCTGTTATAGTCTGTACTTGTCCAAATGTGATGAGGACACATTATACGTCATGTGCCTCATGAACCGTGCTGTATGGTGGCTCACACCCTCCTTCTTGAGCGCCCAGCATGGCTCAACCCTGGTGGGTCCCCTGACCCCTGCCATGCACTTCCACTCCGTAGCACACTGGACTCACTGGCAGACACGCTACTTATTGTAGACCCCTCCTCACTGTCTTGAGGGTTCTCCCCTGTGCCCCTTGCCACCTGCCTAGTTTCCATCAGGTCCACAGCGTGGCTGATGCGGCCAAGTCCATGCGCCACATCGCCAGCAAAGTGCCCAAGTTCAACTTGTAGGCTTACTGTCCATCTAGACTGGCCAGTTGTATTGGTTGCAAGACGCCCAATGGATGCAGCCATGCGGTCAAATCGTGCCACTGTGTGGCGCTCCCTGCGCCTTGCATACTGTCGGTCTTCCACCAGTTCTGTCACCAGTTGGCGGATGCCCTGTGTGAGATCCCCCAAATGTTCGTTCATCCTTGTGAACTGAGTGTTCACTTCAGCCAGCCCTGTAGTCATGCTGCTCTGCATCCTGTTTAGGCTTCTTGATATTGAACTCAGTTGTCTATTTTGCAGGCACTGACCATTGATGAGGGATGTCTCCATTCCTGCGAAGCCTGCTTCCCCTACCTCCTCCTGGGGCACCGCCAGAACTCTGCGCCAGCGTCTGTGCCTTTGTCCTGCTGCTGGCTCTGATTGACTTGCTATGGGGCTGGGCCCTGGGGTTGTGTCAGCTGCCCCCATTTCCTGTGCCTGTTCCTCATAGGACTCTGGTGGTGTCCTGCTGGGCGCAGGAATTTCAGCAGCAGCCTCCTGGAGTGTCTCTGGCCCATGCTCTCCTCCCTGCCTGGTGTCAGTGCTGGGGGTGTCTTGTTGGAGACCTGTGGGACATAGGGAATACACTGTCAGTAGCTCACATCTGTTTTATGCCTCATAATAAACATTTGCCTATATTCTGACTACTGTACTCCATTTCCCATAAAGCACTATTCTAGAGGTTGCTAGACTGGAATGGAGCTACTCTGGTGGTGCCTGCTGCTGTGTACTGTGAGAGTGTGTATACTGCATTTGTGGGTGTAAATGCATATCTCATGGTACTTACTTTTGGATGTCCCTGGCGCAGAACTGTCCACTTCTCCCATTCCAATGACGGCCTCTGGCTCCAGGGTCTGCTCGACCATTGCTTCCATGGCTCTTGGTGGTGGGACGGTGGATGGGCCTCCTCCCTTGCCCCTCATCTCTCTCAGGCACTCTGCAACCCTCTCCTTCATCCTAGAGCGCAAGTCATACCACTGTTTCCTGATTTCCTCAACGGTGCAGTGGCTCACACCTATGGCATTTATCCTTTCCTGGATTTGCTGCCATATCATTTTCTTTTGAGTGTCTGGGACACTCATGGCTGCCTTCCCAAATAGTTTGCCGTGGTGCAGGCAGCATTCCTATGTCAGCACCTCCAGTTCTTTATCAGAAAATTTGACCTTCCTTCTCCTTCCAGCAGTGCCTGTCTCCTCCATTGTAGCAGCAGGTCCTCTCTCCTGGGTGTGGCACAGCAGTTTGGAAAGGGTGTGGTCCTCCCTCTTCCCAGGTATATTTGATGACCTCCTGGTTCTGATGTCATCACCAAGAGCCTGGAAGTGGGTTTCCAAACTGTTGTGCAACACCTGCAGGCAATTTGCGATTCAGTTCCAATTTTCGAAACCCTTCTCACAATTTGTGACCTCGCTAAAAGCGAGGTCGCAAATTGCTGTGCTACACCTATGCGACTCGCAAATTGGTATCGCAAATTTTGACCTACCTACATTTGGCCCTTAGTCATACTCACACGGTAAAGCTCCTTGTGAAAGTCCATCTTCTCCATGGTTGTTTCATCCTCACTAGAGCCAGGATCAGAGCTAACATAACTCTCACTGGGTATCCTACTCTTAGACATATCCAATCTCTCTTTAAATCTTAAGTTGTCATACTTTTTTGCAACTGTGTAAACCCACCCATGATGATAGTCTAGTCTATCCTTGGTAAATTTCCTTGGCTGTTGTTCCATTATTTCTTCCTCATATTCCTGTAGGGTTTTCTCCATCCTAGTCAGCTGATATTTGACACTCTTAACATCCTTATATTGTTATAATTCCTTCATATATACATCACCTATTGACGATCACCAGTAGATACTTATAGTTAGGACATAGTTTCCATTGAATAAGCCTTTTTTGACTTGGCCATTTCTTTGGTGTTGTTTGATGAATCTTTATGAGGTTTAGGGAGATCAGTCAAGCAGGAGCTGAGAAAAATATGGGAGTCAAAAAACTTTGTTTCCCATTTTAATTCCCACATGCATTTTGAACACAACTAGAGCCTGAACCACTGGACAGAATTACACAAAATTTGGCAGAAAGAAATCTTTTGGTCTAGAAAGCACATTTTTTGTTATTTGGTGTAATTCCATTAAATATTTTTCTATTTTAGATCTGATGGCTGCCAACACTTCAACCAGGAAGTGTTGGCAGCCATTTTGGGACCCAGGTTCAGGCAAGCAGCAGGCACACACAAAACGGGTCTGAGAGCAGTGAATATTTTATAGCAGGAAGGCAGGCAGCTGCCACTCTCATGACGGGACTGAGATCCTGGGGAAAACAGTGACAAGGAGGGAAAAGGAGGCAGCAGGCACTCACATAATGGCACAGAGAGCCCAGGGAAAACAATGAGAAGAAGGGACAGGCAGGCATGCACATGACAGGGCTGAGAACCCAGAGAAATCAGTGAGAAGGAGGGAAAGGAAGGCAAAAGGCATGCACACAACAGAGTTGAGAGCCTGGGGAAAACAGTGAATCATTCATAATAGAAAGGCAGGCAACAGGCATGCACATGACAGGACTGAGAGCCTATAGAAAACAGTTAGCAGTAGGAAAAGACAGGCAGCATGTACATGACAGGTCTGAGAGTCCAGGGAAAGCAGTGAGAAGGAGGGACAGGCAGGCAGCTGGCATTTACATAGTAGGGCTGAGAACCAGGGGAAAGAAGTGAGAAGGAGGGAGAGACAGGCAGCAGGCATGCAGATGACGGGGCTGAGACCCTACAGGAAGCAGTAAAAGGGGGAGACTGGCAGGCAGAAGTCAAGCACATGATGGGGCTGAGAGCCCAGGGTAAGCAGTAAGACGTAGGGACAGACAGAAAACAGGCACACACATGACAGGACTGAGAGTCTGAGGAAAACAGTGAGAAGGATGGACAGGCAGGCAGCAGACACACAAACAACACGACTAAGAGGCTGGGGAAAGCAGTGAATCATTCATAACAGAAAAGCAGGCATCAGGCACACATACAATGGGCCTAAAAAGTCTGGGGAAAGCATTGGGAAAAAGGGCCAAGGAGGCAGCAGGCATTCACACAATGCGGCTGAGAGCCCAGTGAAAGCAGTGAAATATTTTTAACAGAAAGGCAGGCAGCAGGCATGCACACAACGGTGCTGAGAACCCAGGGAAAACAGTGAGAAGGAGGGACAGGAAGGTAGCAGATATGCACACAACATGGGTGAGAGACCAGCAAAAGCAGTGAGGAGGGACAGTCAGGCAATAGGCATTCACACAAGGAACTGAGAGCCTGGGGAAAGCAGTGAGAACAAGGAACAGGCAGACAGCAGGCATGCCCACAATGTGGCTGAAATACCAGGGAAAGCAGTGAGAAAGAGAGACCAGCAACAGTATGCACATAATTAGGCTGAGAACTTGGAGAAAGCATTGAAAAGGAAGGACAGGCAGTCAGCATGCATGTACACAATGGGGCTGATTGTGAGAAGCAGGCCTGGTTTGTAGTGGGTACCAGAGGTACTTACACCTTGTACCAGTTCCAGTGATCCACCTTAGTGAAATGTAGACAGTGTCTAGCAGCTTAGGCTGTCTAGGGTTAGCTGTAGAGGAGAAGCCAAGGCTGAACTAGGAGACATGCAAAGCTCTTGCAATACTACTATAGTCACACAGTACTTATACACAATAAAAGACAATACTCAGTGTTATAAAAAATAAAGGTACTTTAGTTTAGTGCCACAAGGCCAAAAAAGATCTGAGAGGAAATACTCCTTCTGGAGGTAAGTATTATACACAATATATACACTAGTAACCAAAAATCAGGTATGTAAACAGTCATAGAATAGTGGAAACAGTGAAAAACACAATAGATTGCAATGGGCCTAGGGGCAACACAAACAATATACTAAAATAGTGGAATGCAAATGTCGGATTTCCCCATAGGCAAGGGTAGTGTATAGAGGGGCACTGGGAGTGGAAGAAAACACCAGGAAAACAGGAGTAAAGTGCAGCACGTTTCCTCAGAACACACTAGAAGTTGTGGTGAAGTGTTATGCAAGAACGAATCAAGACTGCAGGAAACAAATGATGGATTCCTGGACCTGAAGACCTCTGGAGAGAGGAGACCAAGTCCAGAAGTCGATGAAGAGTCCAAGAACAACAGGAGCCCCTGCCATGCTAGATGAAGGTGCAAAAGTGGATTCTCCGGTTAGAAGAAAAGTACAGGAATGCACCAAAGAAGACAGCTGCGGGTTCCTGCTTGGTGCAAGACATTTCCCACGTCGAGTTGTTGGATGCAGGCTGTTTTCATTGCAGGATTCCACCAACATGCCTTGGTAAATGCAAGAACGCGTTTTGCATAAAAGAGATGCTACTCAGGAGGGACCTTGGAGGGGTCTCAACTCTGACTGAGGAGACAGAGGGGTCTCTCAGAACTTCAGAGAGCCCTCAGAAGACCAGGCGGCACCACCAGGAGTCCCAGGACATGGGAACAAAGGAGTTGCAAAGTGCAAGCATTACAGCACTAAACAAAGGGATCCCACGCTGCCGGAGAACAACTCAGGGAGCCATGCGTCACAGTATAAAGTGCTGGGGACCTGAGCTACACTGTTCATGTAGAACTTTTAGAAGTAGTGCACAGAAGACCAAAGAGCTGCAGAAGACGTGGTGCACAGGGGTACTCTCTGGCACGGGGAGGAAAGCTCGTACCTCCACCAAAATTGGACAGCTGGACCTTTAGACAGTCAGGATCACTTCTGCCCACTACCTATGTTCCAGGGATCACACTCATTAACAGGAGAGAATTACCAGAGTACCGGTTGTCGTTGCTGTGAGGTGACTGCTGAAGAAGGGAAATGTCCTCAGAGTATTCACTACCTGGAAACTGTTGCAGTTGCTGGCTGGAGCTGAAGTTGCAGGTCACAGTAGCCTTCCTGGATACTTTGTTGCAGTTACGGCGGTTCCTGGAGCTGTCTGCAGTTGATCCGACAGTCAGAAGCTGAAGAAGTGGATGCAGAGGAGTCCTGGTGGAGTCTTGCAAACTGAATCTGAGTAAACACCCAGAGGAGAGACCCTAAATAGCCCTGAGAGGGGGATTGGCTACCTACCCAGGTATGCACCTATCAGGAGGGGTCTCTGATGTCACCTGCTGGCACTGGCCAATCAGATGCTCCCAGAGGGTCCCTAAACCTTGGAATCCGAGATGGCTGACACCAGGGACACTCTGGAGTAACTCTGGGCACCACCCCTGGGGTGGTGAGGGACAAGGGAGTGGTCACTCCCCTTTCCTTTGTCCAGTTTCGCACCAGAGCAGGGACTGGGAGTTCCTGAAGCAGTGTAGACTGGATTATGGAAGGAGGGCACTGTTCGTGCCATTCAAAGCATTTCCAGAGGCTCTGGAAGGATACCCCTACCATGCTTGTAACAGCTATTTCCAATAGGAGAGGGTGTAACACCCCTCTCCTAAAGGAAATGCATTGTTCTCCCTTCCTGGGATTGAGGTGCTCAATCCGAAGGAAGGCAGAAACCTGTCTGTGAGGTGGTAGCAGCTGGGGCTGCAGTGGAAACCTCAGAGAGCTGGTTAGGCAGTACTGGGGGTCCATGGTGGAGCCCCCTGGGTGCATGAACTTGGCCCCCCAATACCAGATTTGGATTGGAGGTTCAGTTTCTCAGTCTTAGACACCTCACATGGCCATATTCAGAGTTACCATTGTGAAGCTACATATATGTATTGACATATATGTAGTACACGCTTATCATGGTGTCCCTGCACTCACAAAGTCCGGAAAATTGTTCCTGGACAACCTTGGGGCACCTTTACTAGTGCAGGGGTGCCTTCACACACAGTAACTTTGCACCTAGCCTTCAGTAACTGAAGGTTAGAGGTATAGGTGACTTATAAGTTACCTGGTGCAGTGAAAAATGGCTGTGAAATAGTGTGTGCAGCATTTCACTCAGGCTGCAGTGGCAGTCCTGAAAGAGTGTTTGTATGAGCTCATTATGGGTGGCAAAATAAATGCTGCAGCCCAGGAGGATCTCCTGGAACCCCAATGCCCTGGGTTCCGAGGTACCATATACTAGGGGCTTAGAAGCTGGGTCCAGTGTGCCAATCTGAATTGGAATATGGAGTCACTATAGTATATTGACCAATTTGGTAAACAGAGAGAGCATAAGCACTGGAGTTCTGCTTAGCAGAACTCCAGTGACACAGTCAAGCATACTGACAACACAGTAAAACACACTTGCATGTAGGCCACAAACTATGAGCACTGGGGTCCTGACTAGCAGGATCCCAGCAAGACAGTAAAAACACACTGACAAACAGGTCAAAAATTGGGATAACCATGCTAGAAGAAAGCCACCTTCCAACACTGACAACCCAGGGAAAGCAGTGAGAAGGATGGACAGGCAGGCAGATGTCATGCACACTGCTGGGCTGAGAGACCTGGGAAATAAGTGAATCATTCATAAAAAAAAGGAAGGCAGCAGGCAGAGCACATCACAGAGCTCAGGGAAAGAAGTGAGAAGGAGGGACAGGCAGCAGGCATACATACACCCAATGGGCCAGAGAGCCCAAGGAAAGCAGTGAAATGGAGGGACAGGCAAGCAGCAGGCATACACACAATGGAGCTGAAAGACCGGGGGAAAGAAGTGAGAGAGACGGACAGGAAGCAGGACGCACACAATTTGGCTGAGAGCCCGGGAAAAGCATTAAGAAGGTGAGACAGGCAGATGCACACAATGGGGCTAATAACTTAGTGATAGCAGTGAGAAGAAGGGACAGACAGACAGTAGGCATGCACACAAGGGTTTGACAGCCCAGGGAAAGCAGTGATGAGGAGGGACAGTCAGACAGCAGGCATGCACACAATGGGGCTGAGAGCCCTGGAAAAGCAATGAATCATTCATAAAAGAAAGGCAGGTGGCAGGCAGCACACCTGCACATGATGGGCTGAGAGCCGAGGAAAAGAAGTGAGATAAAGGGACAGGCAGGCAGCAGGCATGCACACGACAGGGCCAAGAACCAGGGGAAAACAATGAGAAGGAGGGACAGGTAGGAAGAAATCACATACACAATGGGGCTGAGAGCCCAGGGAAAGCAGTGAGAAGGAGTGATAGGCAGGCATGCACATGATGGGGCTGAGAGGTCAGGAAAACCATTGACAAGGAGGGACATGAGGGTAACAGGCAAGTACACTATAGGGCTGAGAGTCCTCGGAATGCAGTAAGAAGCAGGGACAGGCACGTCTCAGGTACGCTCACAATGGGGTGGGAGCAAGGGGAAAGCGTGTGAGAAATGGATAGACAGGCAGTAGGCGTACAGATGAAAGGGCTGAGAACCAGTGGAGAGGACGGAATAGAAGGGACAGACAGCAGCAGACACAGACATGACAGGAATGAGAGCCCAGGGAAAGAAGTGAGATGGAGGGACAGGCAGGCCACAGGCATGCACATAAGGAGGCTGAGAGCCCGCGGAAAGCAGTGAATCATTTATAACAGAAAGGCAGACACGTATACGAAGGACTGAGATCCTGGGGAAAACAGTGAGAAAGAGGTAAAGGCAGACATCAGGCACTCACACAACAGAGCTGAGAGTCAGGATAAAGCAGTAAGAAATAGGGATAGACAGGCAGCAGACACACAATGGGGCTGAGAGCCTAGGAAAAGAGTGAGATGGAGAAACAGGCAGGAAGCAGGTACAGACACAATGGGGCTGATTGCCTGTGGAAAGTAGTGAGAAGGAGGGTCAGGCAGGCAGCAGTCACCCACACAATAGGACTGAGAGCCTAGTAAAACAGTGAGATGGAGAAACAGGCAGGCAGCAGGTACACACACAATGGGGCTGATTGTCTGTGGAAAGTAGTGAGAAGGAAAGACAGGCAGGCATGCAGAAGGTTTGCGCACAAATGCGCTGAGAGCCCGAGGAAGAAATGGGAAGGGGGACAAAAATACAACAGGCACTCACACAATGGGGATGAGAGCCCACGGAAGGCAGAGAGAAGGGACAGACATGCAGCAGACATACACACAACGTAGCTGAGAGCCCACAGAAAGCAGTGAGAAGGAGGGTCAGGCAGCAAGCATTTACACAACAGGGCTGAAAGACTGGGGAAAGCAGTGAATCATTCATAACAGAAAGGCAAGCAGCAGTCATGCACGCAATGGGGCTGAGAGGCCAAGTTAAGCAGTGAGAAGGAGGGACAGGCAGGAAGCAGTCATAAAAACAATGGGGCTTAAAGCCTGGGGAAAGTGGTGAGAAGTACAAACAAGCAAGCATGCACACAATGGGGCTGAGAGCCAGGGAAAAGCAGAAAAAGAAATGGACAGGCAGGCAGTAGACTGTCACACAATAGGGCTGAGATCCAGGGGAAAGCTGTGAAATTATTCATAACCGAGAGACAGGCAGTGGGCACACATGCAACCAGAATGAAAGGCCAGGGAAGCAGTGAGAAGCAGTGAGAAGGAGGCATAAATAGGCAGCAGACATGCACTTGATGGGCTTGAGAGCCCAGGGAAAGCAGTCAGAGAGAGGGACAGGTGGGCAGCAGACAGCCACACAATGGGACTGAGAGCCCAGGGAAAGCAATGAGAAGGAGTGACAGGCAGGCAGCAGGCATGCACATGACAGGGCTGAGAGCACACGGAAGGCAGTGAGGAGGGACAGGCAGGCAGCATGCAAACACAAAATGGGACTGAGAGCCCTGGGAAAGCAGTGAAAAGGAGGGACAGGCAGACAGAAGGAACACACACAATGGGACTGGCAGATCAGGGAAAGCAGTGAGAAAGAGGGACAGTCGTGCAGCAGGAATGAACAACTGGGCAGATGGACTGGGGAAAGCAGTGAATCACTCATAAAAAAAAAGGCAAGTATCACACCTGCACAGGATAGTATTGAGAACCCAGGGAAAGAAGTGAGAAGAAGGAACAAGCAGGCAACAGGCACACACACAATGGGGGCAAAAGCCCAGGGAAAGCAGTGAGAGCAATGGACAGGCAGCCAGCAGGCATGCACACAAAGGGGCTGAGAACCCAGGGAAAGCAGTGAGAATGAGGAACAGGCAGGCAGCAGGCATGCATACAAGTAGCCTGAGAGTCCTGGGAAAGAAGTTCTTCATAACAAACAGAAAGGCATTAAGCAGACATGCACACAATGGGTCTGAGTTCCCAGAGAAATAAGATAGAAGGCGGGACAGGCAGGCAGCAGACATGTATACAAAGGGTTTGAGAGCCCCGTAAAGCTGGGAAATATTCATAGCAGAGAGGCAGGCATGCACACAAAAGGGACTGAGATCCTGGGGAAAACAGTGAGAAGGAGGGAAAGGCAGACAGCAGACACACACACAATGGGTCTGGTTGCCTGCGGAAAGCAGTTAGAAAGAGGGATAGAAGACAACTGGCATGCACACTACGGGGCTAAGAGCACAGGAAAAGCAGTGAGAAGGAAAGATAGGCATACATGCACAGTTAGGTTGAGAGCCCAGTGAATGCAGTGAGAAGGAGTGACAGGCAAGCAGCAAAAACACACCACAGGGCTGAGAGCCCGGGGAAGCAGTCGGAAAGTGGGACTGGCATGCAGCAGGCCCTCACACAATGGGGCTGCGAGCCTACAAAAGTCAGTGAGAATGAGGGACAGACAGGCAGCAGACACACAAAAAATGTAGCTGAGAGCCCCTGGAAAGCAGTGAGAAGGAGGGTCAGGCAGGCTGCAGGGATGCACACAACAAGGCAGACAGCCCAGGGAAAACAGTGAATCATCCATAACAGAAATGCAGGCAGCAGGCATCCACACAATGGGGCTGGCAGCTCGGGTAAAGCAGTGGAGGGATAGGCAGGCAGCAGACATACAAACAATGGGACTTACAGCCTAGGTTAATGGTGAGATGAACACACAAGCAAGCATGCACACAATGGGGATGAGAGCCCAGGCAAAGCAGTGAGAAAAAGGGACAGGCAGGCAGCAGAAATGCACACAATGGGGCTGAGAGCCCGTGAATTACTGTGAATCATTCATAGCAGAAAGATATGCAGCAAGCATGCACACAACGGTGATGAGAGTCTGGGAAAAACAGCGAGAAGAAAGGACAGGCAGGCAGCAGGTTTGCACATGACGGGTCTGAGAGCCTGGAGAAAGCACTGAGAAGGAGGGAAAGGGAGAAAGCAGACATGCACACAAGGGAGTTGACAGCCCAGGGAAAGCAGTGATAAGGAGGCACTGTCAGGCAGCAGGCATGCACACAATGGGGCTGAGAATCCCTGGGAAAGCAGTGAATCATTCATAAAAGAAAGGTAGGCAGCAGGCCACACATGATGAGGCTGAGAGCCCAGAAAAAGAAGTGAGATGAAGGGACAAGAAAGCAGCAGGCATGCACACAATGGGGCTGAGAGCCTGAGGAAAGCAGTGAGAAGATGGGATAGGCAGGCACGCACCCTATGGGGCGAGAGGCTGGGGAAGGCAGTGAGAAGAAGATAACAGGCAGGCCTCAGGTATGCTCACAATGGGGTTGGGAGCAAGGGAAAAATAGTGTGAAAGGGGGACAGGCAGGCAGCATGCATATAGATGATGGGGCTGAGAGCCCATTTAATGGACTGAATAGAAGGGAAACGCAGGCAGCAGACACGCTCATGACAGGGCTGAGAGCCTAGGGAAAGTAGTGAAGGAGGGACAGGCAGGCAGCAGGCATGCACATGATGTGGCTGAGAGACCAGGGAGAGCAGTGAGAAGCAGAGAGAGGCAGGTAGCAGGCCTCCACACAAGGAGGCTGAGAGCTCTAGGAAAGCAGTGAATCATTCATAACAGAAAGACAGTCATCAGGCATGCACAAAACAGGGCTGAGAGCTTGTGGAAAGTAGTGAGAGTGAGAAGGAGAAGGAGGGACAGGCAGGCAGCAGGAATGCCCATTACGAGGTTGAGAGACCGGGGAATGCAGTGAGAAGGAGGGTGAGACAGGCAGCAGGCACACATACAATGGGTCCGAAAGCCCAGGGAAAGCAGTGAAAAAGAGGGGCAGGCAGGCAGCAGACATGTACACAAAGAGGTTAAGAGCCCAGAGAAAGCAGAGAATCATTCATAACAGAAAGGCAGACACGCATGTGAAGGGCATTGAGATCCCAGGAAAAACAGTGGGAAGGAGGGAATGGCAGACAGCAGGCACTCACAAGACAGGACTGAGAGCCCGGAGAAAGCAGTGCGAAATAGGGACAGGCAGTCATCAGTAACACATACATCATGGCTGTGAGCCTGGGGAAACCAGTGAGAAGGAGGGACAGGCATGCAGCAGGTACACATACAATGGGGCTGATTGCCTGTAAAAAGCAGTGCGAAGGAAGGAAAGGCATGCATCAGGCCTGCACACTAGGGGGCTGAGAGCCCGGGAAAAGGAGAGAGAAGGAAAGACAGGCAGGCAGCAGGTATGCTCACAGTGGGGTTGAGAGCCCTGTAAAAGCAGTGAGAAGGAGTGACAGGCAAACAGAAGCTACACACAACACGGGGCTGAGAGCCCCGGAAGCAGTGGGAAGGAGGATCAGGCATGCAGCAGGCACTCACACAACTGGAATGAGATCCCGCAAAAGGCAGTGAAAAGGAGGGACAGACAGGTAGCACACACAAAATGGTTGAGAGCCCACAGTAAGCAGTAAGAAAGAGGGTCAGTGTCGGAGGCTGGCTTGGCTTATAGTGGGTACCTTGTGGGACTTACACCTTGTGCCAGGTGCGGTTATCCCTTATTAGTATACTAGTAGTGTTCTAGCAGCTTAGGTAGCTGCCCAGGCCCCAGGGGGGCAGAAACCTGTCCGAGGGTTGGCAGCAGCGGTAGCTGCAGAGAAAACCCCAGAGAGCTAGTTTGGCAGTACCCGGGTCCATGCTGGAGCGCCGGAGATGCATGGGATTGGCACCCCAATACCAGATTTGGCTTGGGGGGACAATTCCATGATCTTAGACATGTTACATGGCCATGTTTGGAGTTACCATTGTGAAGCTACACATAGGTATTGACCTATATGTAGTTCACACGTGTAATGGTGTCCCCGCACTCCCAAAGTCCGGGGAAACAACGTGGGGGCACCTTGGCTAGTGCCAGGGTGCCCTCACACTTAGTAACTTTACACCTAACCTTCACTAAGTGAGGGTTAGACATATAGGTGACTTATAAGTTACTTAAGTGCAGTGTAAAATGGCTGTGAAATAACGTGGACGTTATTTCACTCAGGCTGCTGTGGCAGTCCTGTGTAAGAATTGTCTGAGCTCCCTATGGGTGGCAAAAGAAATGCTGCAGCCCATAGGGACTTCCTGGAGCCCCAATAACCTGGGTACTTAGGTACCATATACTAGGGAATTATAAGGGTGTTCCAGTGTACCAATTAGAATTTGTGTAAATGGTCACTAGCCTGCAGTGACAATGTAAAAAGCAGAGAGAGCATAAACATTGAGATACTGGTTAGCAGAATCTCAGTGATACAGTTAGGCACCACACAGGGAACACAGACAGGGCACAACTTATGATCACTGGGGTCCTGGCTAGCCGGATCCCAGTGACACAGGCAAAAACGAACATACACACAAGTAAAAATGGGGGTAACATGCCAGGCAAGATGGTACTTTCCTTCAGTCAAGCAAGCAGCAGACATGCATACAATGGGGTTGAGAGCCTATGAAAAGCAGTGAATCATTCACAACAGAAAAGCAGGCAGCAGGCATGCACACGATGGGGCTGAGAGCACGGGTAAACCAGTGAGAAGGAGGGACAGGCAGACAACAGACATAATAACAATGGAGCTTAGAGCCTGGTGAAAGAGGTGAGAGTGACAAACAACTAATTTGCACACAACAGGGCTGAGGGCCTGGGAATAGTAGTGAAAGGAAAGGACAGGCAGGCAGCAGGTATGCAGACAAGAAGCCCAGGGAAAGCATGGGATCATCCATAACAGAAAGGCAGCGATCAGGCATGTACAGGAAAGGGCTGAGAGCCCAGGGAACATAATAAGAAGGAAGGACAGGCAGGCAGGACAAGCATCCTATATGGGCTGAGTGACCAGGGAAGGCAGTGAGAAGAAGGGAGAGGCAGGCAACAGGCCCACACACAACAGGTCTGGGAGCCTGGAGAAAGCAGAGAGAAGGAGGGACAGACATGCAGCAGGCCACACACAACAGGGCTAAGAGCCTGGGGAAAGCAGTGAGAAGGAGGGACAGGCAAGCAGCAGGCATGGACAAAAGAGAGCTGAGAGCCCACAGAAAGCAATGAGAAGGAGGGACAGGCAGACAGCAGGCAAGTACACAAAGGTGTTGAGAGCCCACAGAAAGCCGAGAATCATTAATAGCAGAAAGGCAGCCACACACACAAAGGAGAGGTACACACACAAAAGGGACTGAGATCCTTGGGAAAAACAATGAGAATTAAGGAAAGGCAGGCAACAGGCACTGATATGACAGGGCTGCAAGCCCAGAGAAAGCAGTGATAAAGAGGAACAAGCAGGCAGCAGGCATGCACACAATGGTGCTGAGAGCCTGGGGAAACCATTGAGAAGGATGGATAGGCAGTGAATAGGTACACACACAATGGGGCTGATGGCCAATGGAAAGCAGTGAGAAGGAGGGACACACCGGCAGCACACACACACACAATGTGCTGAGGGCATGCAGAAAGCACTGACAAGGAGCATCAGGCAGGCAGCAGAGGCAGGGAAACAATGGGGCTGAGAGTCCAGGGACAGCAGTGAATCAATCATACCAGAAAGGCAGGGAGCTGGTATGCACACAATGAGGCTGAGAGCCTTGGGAAAGTAGTGAAAAGGAGGGACAGGCAGGTACGCACGTGACAGGGCTGAGAGGCCGGGGAAAGCAGTGACACATTTGTTGGACTTTTTTGCTTATGCAGGGTCATCCCCAATCCTTTTGCCTCCTGCCTCCTATTTTTTCTGACCTGTTGCTGTTGTCTTTTGAACTCTGAGCACTTTACCACTGCTAACCAGTGCTAAAGTGCATATGCTCTCTGTGTAAATTGTATTGTTGATTGGTTTATCCATGATTGGAATATTTGATTTACCAGTAAGTCCCTAGTAAGGTGCACTAGAAGTGCCAGGGCCTGTGAATCAAATGTCACTCGTGGGACTGCAGCACTGGTTGTGCCACCCACATAAGTAGCTCCGTAATCATGTCTCAGACCTGCCATTGTAGTGTCTGTGTGTGCAGTTTTAATTGTAAATTCGACTTGGCAAGTGTACTCACTTGCCAGGCCTAAGCCTTCCCTTTTCTTACATGTCAGGCACCCCTAAGGTAGGCCCTAGGTAGCCCCAAGGGCAGGGTGCAGTGTATGGTTAAGGTAGGACATGTAGGGGGTGTTTCCAACCCTGGCGGTCGGTGAAAAAGCGGCAGCCAACCCGCCAACAGGCAGGCGGTCCAAAAAATGCAATTCTGACCCTGGCGGGAACCACCAACACAGACCGACACTTTAACACTCCGACCGCCACGGCGGGACCGACAAACAGCGCAGCGGTCACCGCCAACAGGCAGGCGGCAGACAATGTACCGCCCACCCTATCACAACTCACCAATCCGCCACCTTTTCCGGGGCGGGAGCCCCGCCGATAAAAACACGGCGGAAACAGACTACGAACGGGAAAACGCTCACCTCCACACACTCTACGAGGAATCTGGACAGCATGGAACCCGAATTAAACATCCTACCAGCTATTGTCTACCATGAGTACGAACGCCGGCGCAGACGACAACGGTGAGTACTGCACCTACGACACAGGGGAGGGGGGAGGAGGAAAGGTTACGTGCACACACATACGCGATACACCCACTCCCCCACCCCACCCCCCCAATACCTACACACCAATGCAGAGCAACAAGTCAGAGTGACACCCCCAACCCCCCCGGAAGAATGCAAAGACATAATTAAAATGAAGTTTAAAATTTATGTATAAAATAGGTTCATTGAAGTCATGGTAAATATGCCATATGAAATATACAAAAAAATAATGAACATAGTGCAAAGTATAAACATAGTCAATAAGTCCTGCACAGTTCGTTAAATATCCATAGTCCGTGGGCCAATGTGTACAAACACATGGGCAAAGCCCACACAGGAGAACGGATACCATTGGAGAGAACACTGCAGGGGCATCAGATGATAAAACAACAGGCACCTCATGGGAAGGGAAAGGGGGCACCTCAGCCACTTGAGTCCACGAAGCCAGATCCACGAGGGGCCTCCATGCCCACTGTACCATCCTGGGGAGTGCAAAGCCACAGTCTCACAAGTCTCTACAGTGGGTGGTTTGCCCACTGCATTATCCTGGGGAGTGCAAAGCCACAGTCTCACAAGTCTCTACACTGGGTGGTTTGCCCACTGCATTATCCTGGGGAGTGCAAAGCCACAGTCTCACAAGTCTCTACAGTGGGAGGGTTGCCCACTGTTCAATCCTGGGGAGTGCAAAGCCACAGTCCATCAGATGGATAACCGACTCCACTGGTATTGGAGGAGGCATGGTGCCCAGAGTGCTTCGTGAACACCTGCTCGACACAGAACCGGCACTGTCAATGGACCAGCGGTGCTTGAGACGGCGGTGCCCAGCGGAGCGGTGCCTGAGATGAAGGGCCCAGCGGAGCGGTGCTTGAGATGAAGGGCCCAGCGGAGCGGTGCTTGAGATGAAGGGCCCAGCGGAGCGGTGCTTGAGATGAAGGGCCCAGCGAAGCGGTGCTTGAGATGAAGGGCCCAGCGGAGCGGTGCTTGACAGGAAGGGCCCAGCGGAGCAGTGCTTGACAGGAAGGGCCCAGCGGAGCGGTGCTTGAGATGAAGGGCCCAGCGGAGCGGTGCTTGAGATGAAGGGCCCAGCGGAGCGGTGCTTGACAGGAAGGGCCCAGCGGAGCGGTGCTTGAGATGAAGGGCCCAGCGGAGCGGTGCTTGAGATGAAGGGCCCAGCGGAGCGGTGCTTGAGATGAAGTGCCCAGCGGAGCGGTGCTTGAGACGGCGGTGCCCAGCGGAGCGGTGCTTGAGATGAAGGGCCCAGAGGAGCGGTGCTTGATATGAAGGGCCCAGCGGAGCGGTGCTTGACAGGAAGGGCCCAGCGGAGCGGTGCTTGAGACGGCGGGGCCCTGTTCAGCGGTGCCTGTCTTGGCGGGGCCGTGTTCAGCGGTGCTCTTCACGGCGGGGCCCTGTTCAGCGGTGCCTGTCTTGGCGGGGCCCTGTTCAGCGGTGCCCTTCACGGCGGGGCCATGTTCAGCGGTGCTCTTCATGGCGGGGCCCTGTTCAGCGGTGCCTGTCTTGGCGGGGCCCTGTTCAGCGGTGCCCTTCACAGCGGGGCCCTGTTCAGCGGTGCCTGTCTTGGTGGGGCCCTGTTCAGCGGTGCTCTTCACGGTGGGGCCCTGTTCAGCGGTGCTCTTCACGGCGGGGCCCTGTTCAGCGGTGCCTGTCTTGGCGGGGCCCTGTTCAGCGGTGCTCTTCACGGCGGGGCCCTGTTCAGTGGTGCTTGTCCTGTCTTTCAAGGGAGCCAGACCTGGCCAAGACTCCCCGCTTGGTCGCCCTCCGACCTTGCGGTAGCGGGGCCCTCCTGTGATGGAGTCTTGGGCCCGTGGGTGTCATCCGTCACACCCGGTATGGGGCTGGTGGGGCCCTCCTGGTGCGCTCGCCTGCTGCATGTCTTCTCCGCCCTGCTGCCCTTGCCCTCCTTCGCTGCAGCTCTCTGGCCCTTGCCTCCCTTAGATGATGTGGCAGGTGACGGGGCAAGGCCACTCTCGTTGGTGGCAGCCGTCTCAGGCTTTTCGCGCCGGCCCTTAATTTTTCTTGTCCTCTTCCCAGGGGGTGGGCTGGCTGTCCCCTTGCTGCTGGGCGATGTTCCTTCCCTAGGAGCTGGTGGACTCCAATAGCCCTGCACTATGGTGATACTAGATGCAGGGCTGGTGGTGGCTGAGGTGCTCTTTGGACTCTTACCAGATGGAGGGGGTGGGTCAGGTGATGCAAAGAGGTTAATTTTGGAGAGGAAAAGTTTTTTAGGAGCAATGGGAAGGGTAGGTGCAGTGGGTATGGGAGTGGAGGAAGAGGATGTGGTTGTAGGAGAGTCAAGTGTGCTGTCTTTGGGTGCAGGTTCTTGGGCTGGAGGCTGTCGTGAGGTGGATAGCTGTTGGGTGGGTGGCTGCCTGCGTTTGTGTAGTTTGGAAGAGGGGGTGACAGACACAGTGGGAGAGGACACGGGGGACGTGTAAATGGCAGTGGGGGTGGTGACTGCACGTGTGCTGACTGTAATGGAGGGTGTGCTGGTGATGGAAGTACTGGCTGATGGTGGTGTGCATGCAGGTGTGAGTGGAGACGTCACAGGGAGGGAGGAGGGAGACGAGGAGGAGGGGGACACAGAGGTGGTAGTGACTGTTGGCATGGCTGCATCTGGATGTTGCTTGTGTGAATGCTTGTGGGATCTGTGGTGCTTATGTCTGGATGAGCTGCCCTTGGGTGTTGAGATGTGTGCAGGCTGGTCTGATGGTGTGGATGGGATAGGCTGAGGAACAGGAGACTGGGACTGGATGGAGGGAGTTAGAAGAGGGAGGCTGGAGACAGGGACAATGGCTGCCGTCAGTGCTGAGGCCAGAGCGTTGAACGATCGTTGATGGGCAGCCTGACCCGAATGAATGCCCTCCAGGTATGCATTGCTCCGATGCACCTCCCTTTCTACACCCTGGATGGCATTCAAAAGGGTAGACTGCCCAACAATGATGGTCTGAAGGAGGTCAATGACCTCCTCACTGAGGGCAGCAGGGGTAACTGGGGCAGGGCCTGAGGTGCCTGGGGTGAAGGAGATGCCCACCTTCCTGGGTGAGCGGGCACGGAGCGAAGGCTGAGGGGCTGCTGGGAGGGCGGGGCTGGTGCGCTGGGTGGCAGCTGTACCTGTTGTGGCGGTGGGCACGGATGTTGCCGCCACCGCAAGGGAGCTCCCTTCCGAGGACGTGTCGGTGTCGCTGACGTCTCCATTGGTCCCCGTTGTGGAGCTCCCCTCACCCTCCATCTCACTGGTGAACTCGGAGTCGGTTGCATGGCCCTCCGGGGCCATGTGAGATGCAGCTCCCTCGTGCGCCGATGCCACTTCTCCTCCGCCTGATGATGCTAATGCACACATGCACAGGAAGAAAAAGAAAATGGGTGGGGGGGAGAAATGAAGACAGGTTGAGTGCATGCATTGGCAACACCGTTGGCAGAGAGGACAGACACAGAAGCCCCCTGCACTACGCTGCGCAATCGGGGTACACTACTCAGTTCATGTGACTAGGCCTACAGGTCTATGGATGACAAATGCACACATGGGTGATGCAGGACCATGGATAGCTGTACTTGGCACCCTACAGAGGTGGGGGGCGGGGGCACAGGGCCATGCCTAACGGAGGGGACTAGCCTACAGAAAGCACCCTGGCCTTGAGTTACCCACAGCCCTCCTCCCCAACCCAGACACCTCCACTGCGCGCAAAGATAGCAGAATGTGCTGATACTCACCCCCTTGTGTCTGCTGTGATGTCCTCACGCGCCCATCCAAATCGGGGTAGGCCACCGCCAGGATCCGGGACATCAGGGGGGTCAATTGGCGGCAGGCACCCCTCCTACGTTGGGAGGCCATCCCCAGCAGAGACTCTGCGGTCTTTCTGGTCCCGCGGCGGATGTCCTCCCACCTCTTTCGGCAGTGGGTGCCCCGTCTGTAGTGGACCCCCGGGGCCCGGACGTCCTTGGCGATGGCACGCCAAATGTCGATCTTCTGATGGGCGCTGACCTATTTGACATGTACAGGGTGGGAAAGGAAATATCATCACTTTTCTGCATGGTCGATGTGAGGGCCCCCCCTCCCCAACCTTGCCATGTGGCACATGTTCCCATCTGTCGTGCGTTGCACTCCTCATTTGCTCCCCTCCCCACCATCTTACATCCACCCCACTCTACACAGGCATAGCCCATTCAGCGTGCACCCTGTGTACTAACCTGTTGGTCTGGAGGACCGTAGAGTAGCGCATACTGGGGGAGGACCCCATCAACAAGTTTCTCCAATTCCTCAGATGTGAAGGCAGGGGCCCTTTCCCCAGTCGCAGCAGCCATAGTATCTCCCAGACCGAGGTCACAGCAGCACTTGCAGTATAGGTCCTCTCCTGTGGATGATCAGGTCTCGAGTGATTAATCAGACAGAAAATGGCGGTCACGCCCGCGGCGGTGCGTACTGCGACCGCCGGCGCACATCGTCATTGGCTCATGAAACCCATAGGGTGCAATGTTAACCAATGCGGCTTCGCACCGCGGTCTTCGACCGCCTACCGCCACAGTGTGCCACGCCAGCGCATTGACCTCACATCCCACTGTCACACTTCACAGGTCAGGCAGCCGCAATTTCCAGGGCCCACATGGCATAATTTCAACTGCGTCACACAGGCCTAGGCCGTGCATTGCCTCTCATACAAGCCTTTCAATGCATTGCGATTCTTTTACTGTGCAAGCTGTGTGAACGAACCTGTGGTTTGCTTGACTTTCTGCTCCATGTTGTCCTTCCTAGGCACCGTCCGCTGGGACTTGCGAGGAGAAGGATAAATCCTCCCGTGTACCGACCGCTGGTGGACCTGTCGACAATGGAAGAACGACATGTTATACTTAGATACAGACTTGACAGAGCCACTATACATGAACTGTGTGCCCAGCTGGAGCCAGACCTGATGTCCCCCATCCGCCAACCCACAGGGATTCCCCCTCTGGTGCAGGTTCTGTTTTTTGGCAAGTGGGTCTTTTCAGACAACAGTGGCCATGTCATCAGGGATGTCTCAGCCTATGTTTTTTAAGGTTTTGTCCAGAGTGTTGTCTGCCCTGATGAAATACATGCGGAGCTACATTGTTTTCCCTGAGGAGGATGATTTGGCTACAGTGAAGGGTGATTTCTATGCCCTTGGACATATCCCCAACATCATTGGTGCCATTGATGGGACCCATGTGGCTTTGGTTCCCCCCAGTGGAAGTGAGCAGGTGTACAGAAACAGAAAAAGTTATCATTAGATGAATGTCCAGGTGGTCTGTTTGGCAGACCAGTACATCTCCCATATAAATGCCAAGTTCCCTGGGTCAGTGCATGACGTGTATGTTATGAGAAATAGCAGCATCCCTTATATGATGGAACAGCTACAGAGACACCGTGTGTGGTTATTGGGTGACTCTGGTTACCCCAACCTCTCCTGGCTATTGACCCCAGTGAGGAATCCCCGGACCAGGGCAGAGGAACGGTACAATGAGGCCCATGGGCGATCTAGGAGGATCATAGAAAGGACCTTCGGCCTCCTGAAAGCCAGGTTTAGGTGCCTACATATGAATGGTGGATCCCTAATGTACTCACCAAAGAAGGTGTGCCATATCATCGTGGCCTGCTGTATGCTTCACAATCTTGCTTTGCAACGCCAGGTGCCTTTTGTGCAGGAGGATGGTCCAGATGGTGGTGTTGTAGCAGCTGTGGAGCCTGTGGAGAGTGAAGAGGCGGAAGACGATGGGGACGACACAGACAGCAGGGATACAGTGATACAACAATATTTTCAGTAGCACACAGGTAAGGATCAACCACGCCATTTCACATTTACTTAAGGCCTCCTGCGTCTCTACTGTCTGTGTTTCCCCCCAGTTCCTTTTAAGTTAATTGTGACTTTCCCTTCCCTTTTCAGAGCTGTATGACCAACTGCGTGACTACTGCTTTGTTTGCCCATGGACTAAAGCTTATTGACATTGGTATGTTGTCATCACAATGTAACTGAACATAATTGCACCGTTATGTGTAATATATTTGTGAAAAATACAAGCAGACTCCTGTTATTTTAAGTGCAATGAGTGATTTATTTCAAGTGCTACATATAGGTACATGATTGTAAGACGGTGATGGGTGGGGGTGGAGTAATGTCCATGGCAGAGTCCAGTTCTCAGTCGCACAGGTGCATTGTCCATATGCCTGTGGAAGGATGGAGCAGGGGCAGTTCAAGGTTGGACAGGGTGACAATGTGGGACAGTGGGATGACATCAGGGGGTATCATATGCTGGTGGGGGTCTTGCAATCTTACTCTGTCTTCTTGTGAGATCTCAGGTTCCGCTTGCGGGGTGGTTCTTCTTCAGCAGGAGGTGGGGTTCTGGTGGACTGTCGTTGTGTGGGGGCCTCCTGTCCACTAGCGCCGGCGGATGTGGTAGCCTGTTCCTGGTCCTGGCTAGTGACAGGGGCCCTTTGTGGTGCCACATGGTCCCGCAATGTGGTGACAATCTGGTTAAGGGCCAGGACGATGGTCCCCATTGCGGAACCGATGTTCCTCAGTTCCTCTCTGAACCCCATGTACCGTTCCTCCTGCTGTGCCTGGATCTCCTGGAACCTGGCCAGTACCGTCGCCATTGTCTCCTGGGAGTGGTGGTATGCTCCCATGATGGAGGAGAGGGCCTCTTGGAGAGTGGGTTCCCTGGGCCTGTCCCCCCCCCTGTCGCACAGCAGCACTCCCAGTTCCCCTGTTTCCCTGGGCCTTTGTCCCCTGGACGGTGTGCCCACTACCACTGCCCCCACGTCCCTGTGGTTGTTGGGGTGGTGGGTCAACCTGGGTGCCCTGTAGTGGCGGACACACCGCTGATTGACGTGTCCTGGAGACAGAGGCATGGTCCCGCTGGGTGGGAGCTGTGCTGGTGTTCCCAGAGGGGGTTAGGTCTGCTGTAGCCTGTGGCTGTCTGTGGGGAACCGACTGTCCAGAGGTCTCCGATGGGCCGGGCTGGTCATCTGGGTCCAGGGAGACAGAGCTGCTGTCATCGCTGGGGGCCTCATCTGGGGGTGGGATGGACATCTCTGGACCCTCCGTGGCGGTGTGGTGGCGTTCGGGTCCTGCAGGGGTATTAAGGTATGGTTATAGCTTCTGTGTGTGGCATTTCGTGTGATGGGTGGGTGTCCGTGTACCCAAGTGCAGGCATTCCCTTGTGGGGGCTTTTGTGAGGGTGGCTTGTGGGGGTGATGTGTGTGTGCAGTGGGCATGGTTTGGTGATGGGTGTCCATGCTTCGTGGTCGCATGCAGGGCTTGGTTTTGGGATGGGTGGGTTGTGATGGTGAGCCTTTTGCAAGGAGTTGGTGTGATGGGGGTGGGGGTGAGGTTGGGGGTATGTGCTGGCATGCAGGTGGGGTGGGGGTGGGAAGTAGTAGTTAAGATTTGACTTACCAGAGTCCATTCCTCCAGATACTCCTGCGGGGCCCTCAGGATGCAGGATGTGCAAGACTTCCTCCTCCCATGCTATAAATTCTGGGGGAGTAGGTGGGGGTCCGCCGCCAGTCTTCTGCACCGCTATGTTGTGCCTTGATACCATGGAACGCACCTTCCCCCGTAGGTCGTTCCATCGCTTCCTGATGTCATCCCGATTGCGTGGATGATGTCCCACCGCATTGACCCTGTCCACTATCCTTTGCCATAGCTCCATCTTCCTAGCTATTGTGGTGTGCTGCACCTGTGCCCCGAATAGCTGGGGCTCTACACGGACTATTTCCTCCACCATGACCCTGAGTTCTGCGTCAGAGAACCTGGGGTGTCTTTGGGGTGCCATGGGGTGGTGTGGATGAGGTGAGCGGTGGTGTATGTGTTGTGGAGTGTAATGTGTGTGGTGGTGTATGGTGTTTTGTGCATGGTAATTGTGTGGGTGATGTTGTGATTTGCCTCTGTGTGATGGTCTACTCTAAGCAGTGCTGTTTCTCTCTGTCCTTGATTCGCAATTGTTGTCGTAGGGGTTTGTGGGTGATGTGGGTGTGTGTTTTATTTTGTATTGGGTGTGTGGGAGTGGTGTGTATATGTGTCTCAGGTGTGTGTGTTTCAAATTGACCAATGTGGGGATGTTTTGTAAAGGTGTGTGTATTTTGAGCGCGGCGGTGTGTACCGCCAATAGAATACTGCGGTT
Source organism: Pleurodeles waltl (assembly GCF_031143425.1). Classification (NCBI taxonomy): domain Eukaryota; kingdom Metazoa; phylum Chordata; class Amphibia; order Caudata; family Salamandridae; genus Pleurodeles; species Pleurodeles waltl. The sequence goes on from NC_090448.1 coordinate 847,867,518, forward strand.
GAAAGACTGCCGCATGGATTCGTGGGTCGTAATGGCATGGGCGTATTTCTGTTGCCGTGACGGTGGAGGTTTGGTCATCGCCATTTTTTCGCTGACCTTTGTTGTGGCGGACTTTTGTGGATGTCGGGTTTTTGGAGGTTTTCAAGTAGCGGGTCAGAATGACCGTGGCGGTTTACCGTGGCCACGGCGGTGTTATTGGCGGTCTTCTGACCGGCGGTAAGCGCCTTTTACCGCCGAGGTCAGAATGACCCCCATAGTAATGCGTTTTATATGTCCTGACAGTGAAATGTTGTTAAATTAGTTTTTCACTGTTGTAAGGCCTGTCCCTCTCATAGGTTAACATGGGGGCTACCTTTAAATCTGATTAAAGTGTAGATTCCCTTTGGGAGCAGATGGACATGTGGAGTTTGGGGTCCCTGAGCTCACAATTTAAAAATACATATTTTAGTAAAGTTGATTTTAAGATTGGGTGTTTGAAAATGCCACTATTAAAAAGTGAGAATTTCCTTGCTTATACCATTTATGTGACTCTGCCTGTTTGTGGATTCCCTGTCTGGGTTAGTTTGACAGTTGGGCTGGTTGCACCTCACACTAGTTAGTGACACAAAGGGAGCTGGGGTGTAGTCTGCATTTCCTGATGAGCCATCTGTGCTAAGAGGGAGGGGAGGAGTGGTCATTTACACCTGAAAGGGCTGTGCCTGTCCTCACACAATGCAGTCTCCGACCCCCTGGTGATTCTGGGGCCTGGCTTGGGCAAGGCAGGATTTCACATTCAAAAGAGACTTTACTTTGAAGTAGGCCTACTTCAAAGGAGAAATTGGGTATAAGAAGGGCGCCCAAAACCACAGACTTTAGATCACTTCTGGACATCAAGAGGATCCCCTGCCTGGAGAAGTGCTGAAGAGCTGAGGAGAAGTGCTGCCCTGCCTGAGACTGTGCTTTGTCGAGCTATCCTGCAGTTGCTGCTTCTGTCAGAGTAAGAGGTCAAAGACTGGACTTTGTGTGCCTTCCATTCTGGTGAAGAAATCTCCAAGGGCTTGATTTAGAGCTTGCCTCCTGTTGTTTGAAGTCTCAGGGACAGCAAAGACTTCTCTCTGCCAGCACCTAGAGTCTCTGGAGAGACTCCTGCTCTGAAAAGTGGTGCACTATCCAGTCCCTGGGCTCTTGAAAGGAAAGCTGGTGGAAATCCAAGAAAATCGACTTCGGATGACTTCGGACCGATGCCGCTGCTGAATCCGGTGATGCCACCTGCAACTGCGACTCCGTGGAGGTCGCGGAACCACGTCATGACTGACGTCACTCGAAGTGTGCAGATTCAACACTTCGCGCATCGACTTTTTTTCACTCTTCACCAAAGGTACTGTAGTTGGGGGTCTGTGCGACTCCGTGTCCAGCGCCGCTGGTTTCGGCTTATTGGGAACGACTCAGTCACGGCACCGTGTTAACACCTCATCGAAGCATTTTGGGGCATATTTATACTCCGTTTGCGCCGAATTAGCATCGTTTTTTTCGACGCAAATTCGGCGCTAAATTAACGCCATATTTATACTTTGGCGTTAGACGCGTCTAGCGCCAAAGTAGGAGTAAAGAGCGTAATTTTTTTGCGTGAACGCCTTCCTTGCGTTAATGAGATGCAAGGTAGGCGTTCCCGTCCAAAAAAATGACTGTGACGCAAATGCGTCGTATTTATACTCCCGGGCAAAAATCACGCCCGGGAGTGGGCGGGTCAAAAAAACCCGCATTTGCGCCGCTTTTTAACGCCTGGGTCAGGGCAGGCGTTAAGGGACCTGTGGGCTCAAAATGAGCCCACAGCTGCCCTCCCATGCCCCAGGGACCCCCCCTGCCACCCTTGCCCACCCCAGGAGGACACCCAAGGATGGAGGGACCCACCCCAGGGACATTCAGGTAAGTTCAGGTAAGTATAAATATTTTTATTTTTATATTTTTTTTGTGGCATAGGGGGGCAGAAGTCCCCTGGGCATGGCCATTGGGCAAGGGGGCATGACTCCTGTCTTTACTAAGACAGGAGTCATGTAAATGGCGTCTGGGCGTCGTTAAAAATGGCGCAAATCGGGTGGAGGCGATTTTTTAGCGTCAACCTGACTTGCACTATTTTTAAGACGCCCTAACGCCATTTTTCCCTACGCCGGCGCTGCCTGGTGTTCGTGTTTTTTTTCCACGCACACCAGGCAGCGCCGGTCTGCTTGCGCCGGCTAACGCCATTCAATAAATACGGCGCCCGCATGGCGCTTCAGAATGGCGTTAGCCGGCGCAAAAATATTTGACGCTAAACTGCGTTAGCGCAGTTTAGCGTCAAAAAGTATAAATACGGGCCTTTGTGTTTCTCAGCACTATTTTTGAGTTGAATCTTTAAAAATTCATAACTTGACTTGTGTATGTCTGATTTTTGTTGTTTTGGTCTTGTTTTGTTTAGATAAATATTTGCTATGTTTCTAAACTGGTGTTGTATCATTTTGTAGTGTTTTCATTAAGTTACTGTGTGTGCTGGTACAAATACATTACACCTAGCACTCTGAATTTAAGCCTAATGCTCTGCCAAGCTACCAAGGGGGTAAGTAGGGGTTAGCTGAGGGTGATTCTCCTTTACCCTGACCAGAGTGAAGGTCCTTGCTTGAACAGGGGGTAACCTGACTGTCAACCAAATACCCCATTTCTAACATTGGTGATCAGCGGTTGGGATTTGGACTTGTATTTGTACTTGACATACAAGGATTAAGTGTACACTACTGTTTTGATCTCAGACCACTACGTGACCACATACTACTTGTTGGCGATCTTTCATTTTTCTCTTAAGGACTCCTTTTTGTTCTACTTCCACGATTTTGCTGATCCCTTGACTGATTCTTTTTACTTCATTGGGAACTTGTTTTCTGGTGTTGGAACTTTGCACTTGTTGCCATCATGTCTCAATCTGGATATGCAACAGCTGGAGCTGTGTTTGGAACTGAAGAGGTACTCAGTTGCTCAATTGAAAGAGTTCTGTGAAGATCTTGCCTGTCCCGTTAAGAGCTCCGCCAGGAAGTGGGAGCTGCAAAAGGCATTGAGAGAGTGGGTGACAGCCAAGGAAGACGGGGGGCACACAGAAGATATGGATGGGAAAGTGCAGAGTCTACACCGTTGTGTAGTAGAGGTCCAGTTACACCTGGGGGGAGGGTCTCCAGGAGCAGTAGCAGTAGGTCCGCTAAGGGTCTTACTCCTAAAGATGTGCAGGACAGACAGGCAGAAAGGGCTCGCCGGTTGGAGGCAGAAAAGTTGAGGATGCAAAGGGAGTTCGACAAGTGGAAAAGGGACTTGGAGATAGAAGCTATGATTTTGCCTTATGAGCTAAGACTGGAAGAGTTGGAAGTCAGGAGAGCTGAGTCCGGCTGGAATGGTGGCAGCAACAGTTTTAGATCCAGTGCTGTTGAAGAAGTGCACATGCCCAGAGATGTGGTGCCCTACTTGAAGGAGGGAGTTAACACACACCAGGAGGTTCAGGGGTTAGCTGAGGGTGATTCTCTTTTACCCTGACCAGAGTGAGGGTCCTTGCTTGAACATGGGCTAAACTGACTGTCAACCAAAGACCCCATTTCTAACAACATTCATAACAGAAAAGCAGACAGCAGGCATTCACGAATCGGGGCTGAGAGCCCCGGTAAAATAGTGAGAAGGATGGACAAGCAGGCATGCACACAAATGAGTCTTGGGAAAGAGGTGAGAAGTAGAGTCAAGCAGACACACACTCAACAGGGCTGAGATCCCAGAAATATCAGCGAAAAAGAGGGACAGGTATGCAGCAGGCAAGCAGGCAGGCAACAGGCATGCACACAATGGGGCTGAGATCCCGTGGAAGGCAGTGAGAAGGAGAGACAGGTATGCAGCAGTCATGCAGGTAGGCAACAGGCATGAACACAACAGGGCTGAGAGGGAAAGCAGTAGGAACGAGGTAAAGGCAGGCAGCAGACTTCTACACAACGGGGCTGAGAGCCCTAGGAAAGCAGTGCATCATTCATAAGAGAAAGCTAGACAGAAGCCATACACACAACAGGGCTTAGAGCCTAGGAAAAACAATGAGAGGGAATTGCAGGCAGGCAGCAGTCGGAATGGCTGAGAGCCTGGGGAAAGCAATCAGGAGAGACAGACAGGTAACAGGCAAGAGCCACACTGGGGCTGAGAGCCTGGGGAAAGCAGTGAGAGGGAGAACAGGCAGGCAGCAGACATGCACACAACAGTGCTGAGAGCCTGGGAAAAGCACTGAGAAGAAGGGTCAAGAAGCAAGCAGGCACACACACAATTGGGCTGTTATTCTGGGGAAAGAAGTGAGAAGATGAGATAGGCAGGTAGCAGATATACACACAATGGGGCTGAGAGCCCGGTGAAAGCAGTGAACCATGAGTAACATAAAGGCAGGCAGCAGGAATGTACACAACAGGGATGAGAGCCCAGGGAAAGTAGAAAGAAGGAGGGACAGGCAGGCAGCAGACGTGCACACAACAGGATTGTGAGACTGGGTAAAGCAGTGAGAAGGAGGGACAGGCAAGCAGCAGGCATGCCCACAAAGGAGCTGAGAGCCCAGGGAAAGTAGTGAGAAGGAGGGACAGGCAGGCAGCAGGCATGCACACAATGGGGCTGAGAGCCCGGGAAAAGCAGTGAGAAGGAAGGACAAGCAGGCAGCAGGCATCTACAGAATGGGTCTGAGAGTCTGGGGAAAACAGTGAGAAAGAGGGATAGGCATGCAGTGGGCATGCACACAACAGGGCTGAGGTCACAGGGAAAGCATTGAGAAGAAGGGACAGGCAGAGAGCAGACATGCACACAACAGGGCTGACAACCCAGGGAAAACAGTGAGAATGAGGGACATGGAGGCAACAGGCATGCACACAGTGGGGCTGAGAGCCCTGGGAAAGAAGTGAATCATTCATGAAAGAAAGGCAGACACCAGGCACGTAGATGACAGAGCTTAGAGCTCAGGGAAAGAAATGTGAAGAAAGGACAGGCAGGCAGCTGGTATGTATACAATGGTGCTGAGAGCCCAGGGAACGCAATGAGAAGGAGGGACAGGCAGGCAGCAGGCATGCACACAACAGGGCTGACAACCCAGGAAAAGCAGTGAGAATGAGGGACATGGAGGCAACAGGCATGCACACAGTGGGGCTGAGAGCCCTGGGAAAGAAGTGAATCATTCATGAAAGAAAGGCAGACACCAGGCACGTAGATGACAGAGCTTAGAGCTCAGGGAAAGAAATGTGAAGAAAGGACAGGCAGGCAGCTGGTATGTATACAATGGGGCTGAGAGCCCAGGGAAAGCAATGAGAAGGAGGGACAGGCAGGCAGCAGGCATGCACACAACAGGGCTGAGAGCCCAAGAAAAAACGTTTAGAAGGTGGGACAGGCAGCAGGAAAGAACACAAAGGGGCTGAGTGCCCAGGGAAAGCAATGAGAAGGAGGGATGCAGCAGGCATGCACACAACGGGGCTGAGAGCCCCGGCAAAGAAGTGAGAAGGAGGGACATGAAGGCAGCAGGCAGCAGGCATTCACACAATGGGGCTGGGAGCCTGGGGAAAACAGTGACAAAGATGGACAGGCAGACAACAGGCATGCATGCAGCAAGGCTGAAAACCCAGGCCAAGTAGTGAGAATGAGGGGCAGGCAGTAGGCATGCACGTAACAGGGCTGAAAACCCATGCCAAGCAGAGAGAATGAGGGTCAGGCAGGCAGCAGGCAGGTATATAATGGGACTGAGAGTCTGGCGAAAGAGGTGAGAAGGACAAACAATCAAGCATTCACACAACAGAGCTAAGAGCATGAGAAAAGCAATGAGGAGAAGGGGCAGACAGGCAACAGGCATTCACACAACAGGCTGGTAGCCAGGGAAAGTAGTGAATCATTCATAATGGAAAGATCGGCAGTAGGCATGCACAGAATGAGGATGAGAGCCTTGGGAAAGCAGTGAGAAGGCGGTACAGGCAGGCAGCAGGTATATACACAATGGGAGTGACAGCCTGGGGACAGCAGTGAGGTAGAGGGACACACAGGCAGCAGGCAAGCATAACACAGGACTAGGAGCCCTGGGAAAGCAGTGGGAAGGAGGGCAGGCCAGCAGCAGGCATGAACACAACAGGGCTGAGAGCCCAGGGAAAGCAGTGAGAAAGAGGGACTGGAAGGGAGCAGGCATGCACACAATGGGGCCGAGAGCCTGGGGAAAAGAGTGAGAAAGACGGGCAGGCAGGCAGCAGGCATGCACACAACAGGGCCGAGAGCCCGGAAAAAGCAATGAGAATCAGGGAAAGGCAGACAGCAGGCATGCACAGAACAGGGCTGACAAACCAGGGAAAGTAGTGAGAACAAGAGACAGGCAGGCAGCAGGCATAAGGCATGCACATAAAATGGCTGAGAACCCTGGGGAAGAAGTGAATTATTCATGAAAGAAAGGAAGACACCAGGCACGTTCATGACAGGGCTTAGAGCTCAGGGAAAGAAGTGAGAAGGAGGGACAGGCAGGCAGCTAATATGTATGCAATGGGGCTGAGAGCCAGGGATAGCAATGAGAAGGAGGGACAGGCAGCAGCAGGCATGCACACAACAGGGCTGAGAGGCCAGGGAAAACATTGAGAAGGTGGGACAGATGGGCATGCACACAATGGGATTGACAAATTGGGGAAAGCAATGGGAAGGAGGGCCACACAGGCAGCAGATATACAAACAATGGGGCTTAGAGCCTGGGGAAAGAGGTGAGAAGGATGACAAGCAAGCATGCACACAACAGGGCTGAGAGCACAAGAAAAGCAGTGAGTAGAAGGGACAGACTGGCAGCAGACTTGCACACAATGGGCTGAGAGCCCAGGGAAAGCTGTGAATCATTCATAACGGAAAGATAGGCAGCAGGCATGCACAGAACGGGGATGAGAGCCCGGGGAAAACAGTGAGGAGGAGGGACAGGCATGCAGCAGGTATACACACAATGGGAGTGACATCCTGTGATAAGCAGTGAGAAGGAGGGACAGGCAGATAGCAGGCAAGCAAAAAACAGGACTGAAAGCCTGGGGAAAGCAGTGAGAAGTAGGATTAGGCAGACAGCAGGCATGCACAGAATGGGGCTGACAGCCCAGGTAAAGCAGTGAGAATGAGGGACAATCAAGCAGCAGGAATGTTCACAATGGGCTGAGAGTCCAGGGAAAGCAGTGAATCATTCATAAAAGAATGCCAGACAGCAATCCCGCACAATATGGGGCTGGGAGCCCAGGGAAAGTAGTGAGAAGGATGGGCAGGCAGGCAGCAGGCACACACAAAATGGGGCTGAGCGCCTGGTGAAAGCAGCAAGAAGGAGGGATGCTCAGGCATGCACACAGTGGGGCTGAGAGTTTGAGGAAAGCATTGACAAGGAGGGACAGGTATGTAACAGGCATGCACAATATGGGACTGACCGCCTGAGGAAAGCAGGCAGAAGGCTGGACAGGCATGCCTCAGGTCCACTCTCAATGGGGCTGGGAGCAAGGGGAAAGCAGTGAGAAAGAGGGACAGGCAAACAGCAGGCATACAAAATAGGGCTGATAGCCCATGGAAATAACTGAAAAAGCAGAAACAAAGATGAAAGGGCTGAGAGCCCATGGAAAACAGTGAGAAGGAAAGACAGGCAGGCAGCAGGCATGCACACAAGCGGGCTAAGAGCCTGACAAAGCAGTGAGAAGGAGGGACATGCAGGCAGCAGGCACGCTCACAAGGAGAATGAGAGCCCTGGGAAAGCAAACAATCATTTATTTAAAGAAAAGCAGTCAGCAGACATGCACAGGATGGGGCTGAGAGCCCAGGGAAAGTAGTGAGAATGAGGGACAGGCAGGCTGCTTGAACTCCAATTACAGGGCTGAGAGACTGGGGAAAGCAGTGAGATGGAGGGAGAGGCAGGCAGCAGACACACACAAAATAGGTTTGAGAGCCCAAAGAAAGCAGAAAGAAGGAGGGACAGGCAGGTAGCAGGCACACACACAATGGACCTGTGAGCTTGGGAAAAGCAGTGAGAAGGAGGGGCAGGCAGGCAGCAGACATGTACACAAAGAGGTTGAGAGCCGGCAGAAAGCAGGGAATCATTTATAACAGAAAGGCAAGCATGCACGCGAAGGGAACTGAGATCCTGGAGAAAACAGTGATAAGGAGGGAAAGGCAGACATCAGGCACTCACACGACAGGGCTGAAGCCTGAAAGCAGTGAGAAATAGGGACAGGAAGGCAGCAGTCACACACACAATGAGGCTGAGATCCTGGGGAAGGCAGTGAAATGGAAAGACAGGCAGGTAGAAGGCATGCACACAAAGGGGCTGAGAGCCCGGGGAAGCAGTGGGAAGGAGGGACAGACAGGCAGCAGACACACACACATGGCTGAGAGCCCAGAGAAAGCAGTGAGAAGGAGAGTCAGGCAGATAGCAGGCATTCACACAACAGGGCTGAAAAGCCTGGGGAAAGCAGTGAATAATTCATAACAGAAAGGCAGGTGGCAGTCAAGCACAGGATGGGGCTGAGAGGTAGGGTTAAGCAGTGAGAAGGACGGACATGCAGGGAGCAGACATACAAACAATGGGGCTTAGAGCCTGGGGAAAGTAGTGAGAAGGACAAACAAGCAAGCATGCACACAACGGGGCTGAGATCCCGGGACAAGCAGAGAAAGGAATGGACAGGCAAGCAGAAGGCATGCACACAATGGGGCTAAGAGTCCGGGGAAAGCTATGAACTATTCATAACGGAAAGATAGGCAGCAGGCACGCACACAACCAGAATGGGAGCCCAGGGAAAGCAGTGAGAAGAATGTACAGACAGGAAGCAGGCATGCACATGACAGGGCTGAGATCACAGAAAGCAGTGAGAAGGAGGTACAGGCAGGCAGCAGGCATGCACATGATGGGGCAGAGAGACCAGGGAAAGCTGTGAAAAGGAGGGACAGGCAGGCAGCTGGCATGTGCACAAAGAGGATGAAATGCTTGGGAAAGCAGTGAATCATTCATTTACCCGAAAGGCAGTCAGCAGGCATGCACAGGATGGGGCGGAGAGCCTGGGGAATGTAGTGAGGATGATGGACATGCAGGCTGCTGGAACGCCCATTAGGGGGCTGAGAGACTGGGGAAAGCAGTGAAATGGGTGGAGAGGCAGGCAGCAGGCAAGCACATAACAGGTCTGAGAGCCCAAAGAAAGCAGAGAGAAGGAGGGACAGGCAGGTAGCAGACATACACAGAACAGGCCTGGGAGCTTAGGGAAAGCAGTGTGAAAGAGGAACAGGCAGACAGCAGGCATGTACACAAAGATGTTGAGAGTTCGCGCAAAGCAGGGAATCATATAAACAGAAAGGCAGGCATGCAAACAAAGGAGACTAAGATCCTGGGGAAAACAGTAAGAAAGAGGGAAAGGCAGACATCAGGCACTCACATGACAAGGCTGAAAGCACAGAGAAAGCAGTGAGGAATAAGGACAGGCAGACAGCAGTCATGCGCACAAAGAGGCTGAGAGCCCAGGAAAGCAGTGAGAAGGAGGTACAGACAAAAAGCAGGCATGCACTTAACGGGCCTGAGAGCCTGAGAGCCTGGGGGAGCAGCTAGAAGGAGTGCCAGGCAGGCAGCTGGCATGCACATGAAAGGGCTGAGAGCCTGGGGAAAGCAGTGAGAAGGAGGGCCATGCAGACAGCAGGCACTCACACAATGGGGCTGGCAGTCCAGGGAAAGCAGTGAGAAGGAGGGACAGTGAGGCAGCAGGCAAGCACAAATTGGAACTGAGAGTCTGGGGAAAGCAGTGAAAAGGAGTGACAAGCAGACATCAGGCATTCACACAATGGGGCTGGCAGTCCAGGGAAATCACTGAGAAAGAGGGACAGTCAGGCAGCAGGCATGCACACAACTGTGCTGAGAGACCGGGGAAAGCAGTGAATCATTCATAAAAGAAAGGCATGCAGCACGTTCACACATGATGGAATTGAAAACCCTGGGAAAGAAGTGAGAAGAAGGGACAAGCAGGCAACAGGCATGCACACGATGGAGCCAAAAGCCCAGGGAAAGCAGTGAGAAGGATGGACAGGCAGCCAGCAGGCACAAACAGAAAGGGTCTGGTAACCCGAGAAAAGCAGTGAGGAGGGACAGGCAGGAATCAGGCATGCACACTAGAAGGCTGAGAGTCCTGGGAAAGCAGCTAATCATTCATATCAGAAAGGCACGCAGCAGGCACACACACAACAGGTGTGAGATCCCAGATAAAACAGAAAGAAGGAGGGACAGGCAGGCAGCAGGCGTTTACACAAAGGGGTTGAGAGCCTGCAGAAAGCAGGGAATCATTCATAACAGTGAGGAAAGGACATACACGAAGAGGACTGAGATACTGGTGAAAACAGTGAGGAGGAGGGAAAGGCAAACAGCAGGCACTCAAACAACGGTGCAGAGAGCCCAGTGAAAACAGTGAGAAATAGGGACAGACAGGCAGCAGTCACACACACAATGGGGCTGAGAGCCTGGGGAAACCAGTGAGAAGGAGGGACAGGCAGGCAGCAAGTACACAGACAATAGGGCTGATTGCCTGCATAAAGCACATGAGAAGGAGGGATAGCAGGCAGCAGGCATGCACACTACAGGGTAAGAGCCAGTGAAAAATAGTGAAAAGAAAAGACAGACAAGCAACAGGCATGCACACAGTGGGTTTGAGGGCCCAGTGAAAGCAGTGAGAAGGAGTGACAGACAAGCACCAGATAAACACACCACTGGGCTAAGAGCTCAGGGAAGCAGTGGGAAGGAAGGACTGCCATGGAGCAGGTCCTCACACAAAGGAGTCGAGAGCCCAAAGAAAGCAGTGAGAAGGAGGAACGGACAGGCAGCAGACACATAAAAAACGTGGCTGAGAGAAGGGTCAGGCAGGTAGCAGGCATGCACACAAGAAGGCAGAGAGTCCAGAGAAAGCAGTGAATTTTTCACAACAGAAATGCAGGCAGCAGGCATGCACACAATGGTGCTGAGAACCCGGGTAAAACAGTGAGAAGGAGGGACTAGTAGGCAGCAGACAAACAAACAATGGGGATTAAAGTCTGGGAAAAGAGGTGAGAAGGGCAAACAAGCAAGCATGCATACATCGGGGCTGACAGCCCAGGAATAGCAGTGAAAGGAGGGGACAGGCAGGCAGCAGGCATGCACACAAAGGGACTGAGAGTTTGGGGAAAGCAGTGACTCACTCATAACAGAAAAGCAGGGACAGGCAGGCAATAGGCATACAAACAATGGGGCTTAGAGCATGGGGTAAGAGGTGAGAAGGACAAACAAGCAAGCATGCAGACAGCAGGGCTGAGAGCCTTTGAGAAAGAGTGAAAGGAAGAGACAGGCAGGCAGGAGGTATGCACATAAGAAGGCCGAGAACCCTGGGAAATCATTGAATCATTCATAACAGAAACGCAGTCAGATGGCATGCACAGGACAGAGCTGAGAGCCCATGCAATGTAATAAGAAGGAGGGACAGGCAGGCAGGAGAAGAGCCCATTATGGGGCTAAGAGACCGGGGAAGAAGTGAGAAGGAGAGAGCGGCAGGCAGCAGACACACACCACAGGTCTGAAAGCCTTGAGAAATCATAGAGAAGGAAGGACAGGCAGCAGACATATACACAATGGGGCTGAGAGCCCAGGGAAAGCAGTGAGAATCAAGGACAGGCAGGCAGCAGGTATGTACACACAGGAATTGAGAGCTCACAGAAAGCATGGAATCATTCATAACAGAAAGGCAGGGGCACACACAAAGGGGAGGCACATACAAAAAGGAGATTGAGATCTGGAGGAAAACAGAGAGAATTAGGGAAAGGTAGTGAGCAGGCACTCACATGACGGGGCTGAGAGCCCAGAGAAAGCAGTGAGAAAGAGGGACAGGCAGCCAGGAGGTATGCACACAACGGTGCTGAAAGCCTGGAGAAACCAGTGAGAACAATTCATAGGCAGACAATAGGTACACACCCAATGGGACTGATTGCCCCTAGAAAGCAGTGAGAAGGAGGGACAGGCAGGCAGCGGAGGCACACACACATCGGGGCTGGTAGCCCAGGGACAGAAGTGAATCATTCATAACAGAAAGGCAGGCAGCAGGCATGCATGCGATGAGGCAAAGAGCCCAGGTATAGCAGTGGGAAGGAGGGAATGGTAGGCAGCAGGCACGCACATGACGGAGCTGAGAGGACGGGGAAAGCAGTGACACATTCATAACAGAAAAGAAGGCAGCAGGCATGCACACAATAGGGCTGAGAGCCTGGGTAATGTAGTGACAAGGAGGGATAGGCGGGCATCTGGCATGCACACAATGGGCTTAGAAACTGGGGAAAGAGGTGAGATGTAGAGTCAAGTAGGCATTCACACAACGGGGCTGAGATCCCAGAAAAAGCAATGAGGAGGGACACATATGCATCAGGCATGCAGGCAGGCAACAGGCATGAACACAATGGGGCTGAGAGCCAGGAAAAGCATTGAGAAGGAGAGACAGGTATGCAGCAGTCATGGAGGTAGGCAACAGGCATGCACACAACAGGACTGAGAGTCCAGGGAAAGTAGTAGGAAGGAGGTAAAGGCAGGCAGCAGACTTGCACCCAATGGAGCTGATAGCCCAGGGAAAGCAAGGTATAATTCATAAGAAAAATCCAGACAGCAGGCACACACAACGAGGCTTAAAACATAGGATAAGCAGTGAGAGGGAATGACACGCAGGTAGTAGGCATGTACAGAATGGGGTTGAGAGCCTGGGGAAAGCAATGAGAAGTAGGGGCAGGCAGGTAACATGCAAGGACACACTGGAGCTGAAAATCCAGGGAAAGCAGTGAGAGGGAGAACAGGCAGGCAGCAGCCATGCACACTACAGAGGTGAGAGCCTGGAGAAAGCTCTGAGAAAAAGGGACAGGAAGCAAGCTGGCACACGCACACTTGGACTGTTATTTTGGGGAAGGCAGTGAGAAGGAGGGACAGGCAGACATCAGGCATGCATACAATGGGGCTAAGACTCCAATGAAAGCAGAAACCATTCGTAACAGAAGGGCAAGAAGCAGGAATGCACACAAGAGGGATGAGAGCCCAGGGAAAGTAGTGAGAAGGAGGGACAGGCAGGCAGCAGAAGTGCACAGAACAGGACTGTTAGAACGGGGAAACAGTGAGAAGGAGCAACAGGTAGGCAGCAGGCATGCACACAAAATGGATGAGAACCCAGGGAAAGCAGTGAGAAGGAGGGACAGGCAGACAGCAGGCTTCCACACAACAGGCCTGAGAGCCAGGAGAAAGTAAGGAGAAGGAGTGACAGGCAGGCAACAGGCATTCACACAACAGGACTGACAACCCAGGGAAAACAGTGAGAACGAGGAACAGGGAGGCAGCAGACATGTATACAATGGGGCTTAGAGCCTGGGGAAAGAGGTGAGAAGGACAAACAAACAAGCATGCACGCAACAGGGCTTAGGGCATGGGAAATGCAGTGAGGAGAGGGGACCGACAGGCAGCAGGCATGCACACAACATGGCTTTGAGCCCAGGGAAAGCTCTGAATCATTCATAGCAGAAAGATAGGCAGCGGGCATGCACAGAACGGGGATGAGAGCCTGGGGAAAGCAGTGAGGAGGAGGGACAGGCAGGCAGCAGGAATGCATAGTGTGGGGCTGAGAGCCATGGGAAAGCAGTGAGAAGGAGGGACAGGCAGACAGCAGGCATGCAAACTTTGGGGCTGACAGCCCATGGAAAGCAGTGAGAAGGAGGGGCAGTCAGGCAGCAGGCAAGTACACAATGGGCAGAGATCCCAGGGAGAGCAGTGAATAATTCAAAAGAGAAAGGCAGGCATGCACAAAACAGGACTGAGAGCCCGGTAAAGCATTGAGAAGGAGGGATAGGCATGAAGCAGGCATGCAAACAACCGGGTTAAGCGCCCAGGGAAATCAGTGAGAAGGAGGCACAGGCAGGCAACAGGCATGCACACAACAGGACTAAAAGCTGGGGTAAAGAAGTGAATCATTCATAACAGAAAAGCCCGAAGCAGACAAGTACTCAACAGGGCTGATAACCCATAGCAAGAAGGAAGAAGGAAGAACAGGCAGACAGCTGGCACACACATGAAAGTCCTGATTGCCTAGGGAAGCAGTGAGAAAGAGGGACAGGCATGCACCAGGAACTCACACAATGGGGCTGAAAGCCAATGGAAAGCAGTGAGAAGGAGAGAGAGGCAGGCAGCAGACATGCACACAAAGTTGCTGTGAGCCTGGGGAAAGCAGTGGGAAGGAGGGACAGGCAGGCAGCAGGCATGCATATGACAGGGCTGAGAGCACAGGGAAAGTCGTGAGAAGGAGGGACAGTCACACAGCAGGCATGCACACAACAGAGGTGAGAACCCGTGGAAAGCAGTGACTCATTCATAACAGAAAAGCAGACAGCAGGCATGAACACAACAGGGCTGAGAGCCTGGGTAAAGAAGTGAGAAGGAGGGACAGACAGACAGCAGGCATGCACACAATGGGGCTAAGAGCCTGGGGAAAGAGGTTAGAAGGAGAGACAAGTAGGCACTCTCAAACTGGGTTTCAGATCCCAGAAAGGCAGTGCGAAGGAGGGAAAGCCAAGCAACAAGCATGCATGCAATTTTCAAAGCGTCTGAGAGACCAGGGAAAGCAGTGAATCATTTATACCAGAAATGAGAGCAGCAGGCACATGGGTCTGAGAGCCTGGGGAGGGCAATGAGAAGGAGGGCCGGGCAGGCGTCAGGCATGTACACAAGGGGGCTGAGAGCCCAGGGAAAGCAGTGATTCATTCATAACAGGAAGGCAGGAAGCAGGCACACACACAAAGGGGCCGATATCCTGGGGAAAACACTGAGAAAGAGGGACAAGTAGGCAGCAGACATTTACATGATGAGGCAGGATGCTCTGGGAAAGCAGTGAGAAGGAGGGACAGCAAGCAGGAGGCACATACACAGCGTATGCTGAGAGCCCAGAGAAGCAGTTAGAAGCAGGGGCAGGCAGACAGCAGGCATAAACATCTCAGGGCTGAAAGACCATGGAAAGCAGTGACAAGGAGGAACAGGCAGCAGGCATGCAAACTATGGGGCTGAAATACTTGGCAAAGCAGTGAGAATGAGAGACAGGAGTCAGCAGGCATGCACACAACAGGGAAGGGAGTCCGGAGAAAGCTATGAAAAGAAGGGATAGGCAGGCAGCAGGCATGGACACTACAGGGCTGAGAGCAAGTGAGAAGCGGTGAGAAGGAGGGTCAGACAGGCAACATTCGGGCACACAATGCAGCTAGGAATCATTCATAACAGAAGAGCAGGTGAAAGGCACACATTAGACGTAGAAGATAGCCCGGGGTAAGCGGGGAGAAGGAAGGACAAGGAGGTAGCAGGCAAGCACATGATGATGCAGCAAGCCCAGCAGTGAGAAGGAGGGACAAGGCAGCAGCAGGCATGCACACAGCGGGACTGAGAGCAAGTGGGAAGCAGTGAGAAGGAGGGGCAGACAGGCAACATGCATGCACGCAATGCGGCTGGGAATCATTCATAACAGAAAGGCCGGTGAAAGGCACACATTCGATGGGGAAGATAGCCTGGGGTAAGCAGAGAAAAGGAAGGACAAGGAGGTAGCAGGCAAGCACATGATGCAGCAAGCCCAGAGAAAGCAGTGAGAAGGAGGGACAGGGCAGCAGCAGGCATGCACATAGCGGGGCTGAAAGCCTGGGGAAAGCAGTGAGAAGGAGGGGGCAGGCAGGCAGCAGGCACACATACAACAGGGCTTACAGCCCAGGGAAAGCAGTGAGAAGGAGGAACAGGAAGGGAGCAAGCATGCACATATTGGGGCTGAGAGCCCACGGAAAGCAGTGAGAAAGAGGGACAGCAAGCACATACACACAATGGGTCTGAGGCCCTGGGGAGGGAAATGAGAAGGAGGGACAGGCAGGCAGCAGGCATGCACACAAGGGGGCTGAGAGCCCAGGGAAAGCAGTGATTCATTCATAACAGGAAGGCAGGAAGCAGGCACACACACAAAGGGGCTGATATCCTGGGGAAAACAGTGAGAAAGAGGAACAAATAGACAGCAGGCACATACACAACTGTTGCTGAGAGCCCAGAGAAAGCAGTTAGAAGCAGGACAGGCAGGCAGCAGGCAAACACATCTCACAGCTGAAAGACCATGGAAAGCAGTGACAAGGAGGAACAGACAGCAGGCATGCAAACAATGGGGCTGAGAGCCCAAGGAAAGCAGTGAGGAGGGACAGGCAGTCAGCAGCTATGCACACTGCGAGGCTGAAATACTTGGGAAAGCAGTGAGAATGAGAGACAGGAGTCAGCAGGCAAGCACCCAACAGGGTGGGGAGTCCGGAGAAAGCTATGAAAAGGAAGGATAGGTAGGCAGCAGGCATGGACACTACAGGGCAGAGAGCAAGTGTGAAGCAGAGAGAAGGAGGGGCAGACAGGTAACATGCATTCACACAATGAGGCTGGGAATCATTCATAACAGAAAGGCAGGTGAAAGGCACACATTCGACAGGGTTGATAGCCCAGGGTAAGCGGAGAGAAGGAAGGACAAGGAAGTAGCAGGCAAGCACATGATGATGCAGCAAGCCCAGGGAAAGCAGTGATAAGGTGGGACAGTGCAGCAGCAAGAATGCACACAGAGGGGCTGAGAGCCTGGGAAATGCAGTGAGAAGGAGGGGGCAGGCAGGCAGCAGGCACACATACAACATGGCTTACAGCCCAGGGAAAGTAGTGAGAAGGAGGACCAGGAAGGAAGCAAGCATGCACTTATTGTGGCTGAGAGCCCAGGGAAAGCAGTGAGAAAGAGGGACACACGGGCAGCAGGCAAACTGACGATGGGCCTGAGAGCCCGGGGAAATCAGTGGGAAGAAGGGCCAGGCAGACAGCAGGCGTGAACATGACAGGATTGAGAACCCAGAGAAAGCAGTGTGAAGGAGGGACTGGCAGCCAGTACACAGTCACACAACAGGGCTGAGAGACCATTTAATGCAGTGAGAAGGAGGGACAGGCAGCAGGCATGCATACAATGGGGCTGAGGGGCCGGGCAAAGCAATGAATCATTCACAACAGAAAGGCAGGCACACACATGATGAAGTTGAGAGGCTGGGGAAAGCAGTGACAAGGATGGACAAGCAGAAGGCATGCACACTTTGGGTCAGAGAGCACAGGAAAACATTAAGAAGGAGGGACAGGCAGCCAGCAGGTACACACACAATGGGGCTGATTGCCTGTGGAAAGAAGTGAGAAGGAGGGGCAGGCAGGCTAGCAGGCACGCATAAGATGTGGCTGAGAGCCCGGGGAAACTACTGAGAAGGAGGGACAGGGAGATCACAGGCACACACACAATGGGGCTGAGATCCTGGGAAAAGCAGTGAGAATAAGGGACAGGCATTAAGCATGCACACACAACAGGGCTTAGATCCAGGGGGAAGCAGTGATAAGAATGGACAGACAAGCAACAGGCACACACCCATTGTGGTTGAGAGCCTGGAGAAAGCAGTAAATAATTTAAAACAGAAAGGCAGGCAGCAGACATACACATAACAGTGCTTAGAGCCCCACAAAAGCAGTGAGAAGGAGGGGGGCGCAGGTAGCAGGCTCCAACACAATGCGCTTGAGATCCCAGGGAAAGCAGTGAGAAGGAGGTACAGGCAGGCAGCAGGCACACACACAATATGGCAGAGAGCCCCAGGAAAGCAGGAAGAAGGTGAAAGAAGAAGGCAGGAAGCATGCATGCATGCGAAGGGGCAGATAGCCAGGATAAAGCAGTGAGAAGAAAAAAAAGTAGGTAGCAGACACGCACACAACAGGACAGATAGCCTGGAGAAAGCTGTGTGAAGTAGGGACAGGCAGGCAGCAGCCATGCACACAGCATGATTGAGAGCCCAGGAAAAGCAGTGAATCATTCATAACAGAAAGACAGGCAGCAGGTGTTCACACAACAGGACTGAGAGCCCAGGGAAAGATGTGAGAAGGAGGGACAGACAGGCAGCAGGATGCAAACTATGGGACTGAGAGCCCAGGGAAAGCAGTGAGAAGGAGGGAAAGGCAGGCAGCAGACATGCACACAATGGGGCTGAGAGCCCAGGGAAAGAAGTGAAAGGAGGGATGGCAGGCTCACTCACATACAACTTCTGATATACATATCGACTCAGATGACATATTTACAATTACTGTCACTGATAAGTAGCTCTGGAAGAGTACTGATTTAACTTATGCAATACCATAGTATTTGTTATTAACTCATGTAGATGTTTTTTCACACTTAGACAGACTGAATGATGTCATCAGTGATGTCATCAGAGATGCCATTTGAGATGTCATTAGTGATGTCATCAGAGATGTCACTGACCATGTCATGAGTGATGTAATGTGTGAGGTCATAAACAGTGCATTGCGGGTGTAAGCTATATTTAGGGCTGGTATGGTTCTGGTATGGTTTTGCAAGGACATTTATTACCTAACTGTAACGTCCCTGTATCCTTTTTTTTTGTTGTTGTTAATTTCTATAGCTTTTTTATTTTATTTCCTAACTATGACATACATGTAACCTTTTGTTTTTTTTTCTGTGAATGTCTACTTTTTAAAATTCTATTTCCTAAATATAATGTCCCTGTAGACTCTATTTTATTCAGTAAAAAAATACATATATATATATATATATATATATATATATATATATATATATATATATATATTACTGGCTAAGTAGAGGTCATATATATATATATATATGTATATATATATATATATATACCAACACAAGCAAACTTTTAATTACAGAAGGAAATCATGCACACTCCGGGTGAGGAATAAATCCAATGAAGTTTATTTCAGGCAACGCGTAACTGGAAGTTTATTTGTATTGATTTATCATATTCCCACACGAGATCACACGCCCCATTGAGGGGCTGAAAGCTTTGGCAGGATGTGGTGCAGCTGAAATGTATATATATGTATATATGTATATATAAATCTAAACAATGCTGTGTTGATTCTACAGACATCAAAGGAGCCTACTTGGCCTTCTAGTATTAACAAGTACGAGGGAGAACTTATGGGGTTACGTTAAAATTTGTTTAATTTAATATAAATAATAGATCTGCTGCCCAAAAATTTTATGAGATAGGATACTTTAGTCATTTGACCATTAACAAGTATATGCAATATTTTTTTGTGAGAGGAGTTCTGTTTTCTGATCTTTTAAGAGTCTGTTTTCTAATTTTATCCTTTTCTCACTGAGGTGATTGTGTTGGAATTATTTTTAAGGGAGAGGGGACACACTCATTTGTTTGGCTGTGATGAAGCTCGTTGAGATCCAAATGTGTTGCTGAATAAACTAATTCTCTTGAAACCACTGCCCGAGAGTGTGCTCCTTTGATGTCCATAGAATCAACACAGCATTGTTTGGATTTATATTAGTGGATCCCTGGCTTCCTGAGGATGCGCACCAGCCTCGCTAGGTGGAAGTGATTGGCCAGCTGGACTCTTGGTGCGTTTTTTGACTTGCCAATATCTTTGGCAGTTTGACAAATCTTCCTGACATTTTCCAAAAAAAAGTGTGCTGATGATTCTGGTTGCACATGTAAAGTTTCGGGGTGATCTGTTAAGTGGGCGCTGAGAAAAAGAGGGGGTCAAGAAAGTTGCATTTCCCATGTAATTCCCATGGGACCTTTAGACATAGCTACAGCCCAAACCACTGGATGGAATTACATCAAATATTTGGTGTAAATCGTTCAGTAGTTTTTGAGATATTAAAGGGAAAACAAATATGTATATCTCTGGTCATGACAATTAAGAGCTTGTGCACGGCAAATGCAGATCTCTGATTGGCTGTCAACACTTCAAACCAGGAAGTGTTGCCAGCCATCTTAGGACTCTGCTTCAGCTGAGTCGAGCTAACAAATGTGAAGAAAGAAAAATTGCCAGGACAGGGATACCCTATCCCCTTAGCTCTGGTGGTGGGGTCCCAGAGGGACCCTTCCCAGGGCTAAAAAGTATTTTATTTGAATTTTTTGTCACAACTTTACACCTCCCCGGGACATTCCTTATATTGTATTCAGGAGTGTGCAGGCACCCCTGCAGCCCAGGGGACCACCAGCTCCCTGGGGCATTTCTGAAATTGTATGCAGGGGGGCTGTGTTCCCCCCCCCTGCAGACCCAGGGACCCGCACCCCCAGGGCATTTCTTAAATTGTATTTGGGGAGGTTGCATAGCCCTAGGGACCACCACCGCCCCAGGACGTTCCTGTAATTTTGAGTGGGGGCCTCACGGCCCCCCTCACAGCCCCAGGGACCACCACCTCCCTGGTGCAAATGTTAAATAAAGAAAAGGGGGTCTGTTTCTGATCCCTGCCACCTTGGGGGCCACCAACTCCCTGTGGCTATTTTAGTTGGAGAGGATCTGCACGGCCCCCTTTGAGGAGCCACTGATGGCCCTGGGGACCACCACCCTCCAGGGCCATCTCCTGCTATCTCCTGGGGTGCCCACCCCCAGTACATAGCTGTTTGCTGTGGCTTGGCTGCAGCTTTGACAGCTGTAGCTAAGCCACAGCAGACACTCCATTTGCAGCGAGAGAGAGCTGTCAGACATCTCTCCCTCACTGCAAGCGGAGGCATCCCTGTCCACAGAGATGCAGGCAGGGAGACAGAGGAAACATTGCTCTCACAGACAGGAAGCTTCTTTAGCAGCTCCCTCTCAGTGACAGCAATTCTGGCTCCCCCACCATGCACTGCTATTTACCCCAGATATTACAGCAGCCATGAGAACTTCTATAACGTCCTAAAAAGTATAAATGAAACAGCATCAGTAAATTTAAAAAAAATCAAAAAACGTGCATGGCGGGGTATGAGTTATAGTTACCTTAGGGCATGAGTTATAGTTACTTGAAATAATGATAACCATAGCTGCTAACCTATTTTAACATCCCTGTAACTTTTGTTTTTTTCAGTGAATATACATATGTATGTAGTTATAGTTACAACCTAGTTTCCATAGAAAAAGTATTTTTTGACTTGCCTATATCTTTGGCTCGTTTGAGGAATCTTCAAAAAAAATTCCCAAAAAAAGCCCTTGAATGTCTTATTATGCATGGAAGATTTCAGGGTGATCTGTTAGGCGGGGCTGAGAAAAAGTGGCGGGATAATCTTTTTTACATTTCTCATGTTAATTTCCATGGAGTCTTCAGACACACCTGCAGCTTGAACGTCTGAATAGAATTACACCAAATTTGATAGAAAGGTAGCTTTTGGTCCAGAAAGCACCCTTCTTGTACTTTGGTGCAAATCCTTTAGCAGTTTTCGAGGTATTAAAGGAAATCCAAATTTGCATGTCTGGGTGGATCCTAAGCACAGATCTCATGGTGAGATCTGATTGGTTGTCAGCACTTTAACTAAAAAGTGATGGTAGTCATCTTGTGACCAATACATATGATAGCACCCCTTTGAAATGCATTGAAGTGAATAGCAGGTTCTGCTGGGATGTAATGAACCATGTTTGAGAGAAAACTGTTATAGCATGATTTTCCTATAGAGGTTATGGAAGGTGCTCCAGAAGCTAAAATTAGAGCATATTTCCTGTAATTTCATGCTATCTTTATAAGTCATATGAGAATGAAGTTTGGCATTAGTACAGCGTCAACTTCCAACAGGAGAAGTTTGTCAGTTGATTCCCTTGTGTTCTACTGCTGTTTCCCAGAGGCTAACAGTCTTAATTATGACAAAACTGTGAATCACCTGCTGCCATCTTGATTGAATCAAACTGGTAAAACTTAAAACATTTAACTTAGGAAGGAAAAAAATGAGGAGGTTTGTTTTTTCATAGAAATTAAGGTTGGTGCTGTAGAAAGAAAAATGAGGACACGTTTTTGGTGAGTTCTCAAATATCTTGCTATTCTGTTTCACTTAAACATTCAGACATGCAGACAGAAACATGCAGTTTCAAGACCAACAGCATGCTATCTGTTAACTCCCTAGTGATCAGCAGCTTCTCTACAGAGTTCTAATGTGCAACTAGAGTGCTAATTTTCTCAATGTATGCCAAAAGTGTTACACATCTGAATGTCATCTTGCTGGATTCAAAGTCAAAAACTGAAAGGATTTTCTACTGAGTATACTGCACTAAAAAGGAGATTAGGGAGCTTCATACCAAATAAGCCTCTCAAGATGGCCACCAGAGAACAAAGATCCCAAATATAGCACAAATATCACACAAATGTAACTCGAGTATAGCCCAAAGACAGAAGTGTTCAAAACACTTAGGGACTCATTTACAGGGCACTTGCACCACTGCAATGTCATTTTATTTATGCTGCAGAAGCACTAAAACAACTCCAAGTGATGCTAGACATCTCTTGCATCACCTTTCACCCCTTGGTACCAGCAACTGACTATAATATGCAAAGTAGGTGTTCCCAGGGAAAAAGCCACGCAGAACTGAGGCAGTGAAATTCACAGCTTTTCACTGTGTAATTCTGCGCATTCACCACATTCGATTTTTACCCCAAGCTCAGAGCAGGCAATAAAATTGATGTAGAGCTTTTGTCTATGGGGTCCTCCTCACATTACAGGAGTAGTGTATTTTTTACTATAGTCCAGCAATGCATGACTTTAGCTTCACAGATGCATAAGAATTTCAGCTGCATCTGTCAAAACCTGAGCCATGGAGCTCTGTGTTGTTAATACAGTGCATCAATGGCATCATTAGGGGGTCACTGGGCAGTGCAAGAATTCTGACACATTGGAGCCAATGCGTCACATTCTTGGAAATTAGGCCCTTAATTTTTTTGTTTTTTGCAGTGTTATATAGCTCAGACTTGACCTGAAGGTACGGTAATACTTTACATGAGTATCAGTGACATTACACAAGGACACTTTCATTTTAGTTTTAGGCATGGGGAGATTAAGTAGTTTGCCTGGAATCACAGGATGCAACTCTGAACGAACCACCACATCCTCTCCCCTAAGTGAAACATATAATCAAGTGATCAACTGAAAACATAAAGGTAGCAAATCATTTAAAGGTGTTTTGTCACTATTTGGGAACTCAGATAATATGTCATCATTTTAGTTTTTTGGAGCACTCACCATAATTTCTATGGAAATAAGACCTCATCATTTAGATAATTTCTAAAGGAAATGCTATAAGTATTATAGTTTTGATTACATAAAGATGACATATTCTATGATAAATACTGTATAGAATGTTAGCAATTGTTGTACATTTGAATACTGTGGGCAGGCAAAGGTCAGGGGCAGGGACTTGGATGATTGAGGACAGCAAGGAGGAAGCAGAAGCAACATGTTGACCACAATGGACAGGAGGCAGGGGTAGTGGGTCACCAACGGACCACGGAGGGCAGGGCAAAAAGGGGTAGGGAAAACAATCCAACCATGTAGCATAGGCAAAAGAGGCAATGACAAAATAATAGACCATTGAGGACAGAAGGAAGAGGCAGTGGCAGTACAACCATACATGCCAACAGACCTGATTCACGCAAGAGACTTCTGATGTTTTTCAGGCCAAAAGGGCTTCATTTTCTCTGTCTCCTGCCTGAAATTTCCTCTCTTTCAATGTAAGTCAGAGGGGAAAATACATTTCCCAGGTTTCTTTTTCAAAATCTCCATCTTACCAAGTTCAAAATGTTGGCAAGTATTAGACCTGGCAACGTTGGTGTGGTCTCCCCTGTCTTTTTTGCCTCTGCTTCCCATGTTTTGACTATGTGCTGGACTCTGTTTTTGCTGTTTTTGGTACTCTGGGCACTTTACTGCTGCCGACCAGTGCTAAACTTCAAGTGCTCCTGTGTAAACTTATGCCCAGATTTATACTTTTTCACGCAATGTGCTAATACAGTTTTGCATGAAAAAGTATACCGCCGGCTAACATCATTCCAAGATGCTGGCCTGGTGTCCTATTTAAGGAATGACAGCAGCCAGTGGGAGAGGCGTAGGGAGAACAGGAGGTTGTACATCAAAGGATGATGCTAGTCTGGTTACAAACCCCATGGACATGGCTCTTGCCTTAGTAAAGACAGGAGTCATGCCCACCACCCCTAAGCCCAGGTACGTGCAGGTGAGTAGTTTCATTTTTTTTAAGTGCCAAAGAAGGGCCACTGGGCCCAGTGTCATCTGGGGTGCCCAAGTTAGGCCACCCTATGGCACTTTAAAAAAAATGAAACTACTCACCTGTACTTACCTCACATACCTAGGATGGGGGTCCAATCATTCTCTGGCGTCCCTCTGGTGTGGGTGGGGGTGTCCCTGGGGCTATGGAAGGGCACCTGTGGGCCCATTTCATGGTCTCTGACCATGGAAATATGTGCACAGGTCCCCTCCTGCCCTGACCCAGAAGTTAATTAATAAGGGCCTGTACCTCGGTGCTTGATTTTAGCACGGGGGATGAATATTGTGCTAAGGCCATTGTGTCATTTTTTTGCACGGGAACACCTTGCATCTCATTGACACAAGGTAGTTTTCTGCAAGCAAAAAATGACTTTAACTCCAAAACTTTGGCATTAGACGGGCCTAGCTCCAAAGTATTAATATGGAGTTAGGTTTGCCCTGAATTTGTGTAACAAAAAGACACAAATTTGGCACAAACAGAGTCCAAATCTGGGCCTATGTGTAATTGGTTTTTCCATGATTGGCATATTCGATTTTCTAGTAAGTCTTTGGTAAAGTGCACTAGAGCTGCACTAGAGGTGCCCAGGGCCTGTAGATCAAATGCTAATAGTGGGCCATTAGTAGCCCTGTAAACATGTCTGAGACCTGCCACTGCAGTGTCTGTGTGCAGTTTTAAACCGCCAATTCGACTTGACAAGTGTACCCAATTGCCAGGCCTAAACCTTCCCTTTTTATACATGCAAGGCACCACTAAGGTAGGCCCTAGCAGCCCCATGGGCAGGCTGCAGTGTATGTTAAAGGTGGGACATGTACTGATATGTGTTACATGTCCTAACAGTGAAATACTACTAAATTCAGTTTTCACTGTTGCAAGGCCTAACTCTCTCATAGGTTAACATGGGGGCTGCCTTTAAATGTCCTTAAAGTGCACTTTCCCTTTGAGAGCAAATTGAAATGTGGAGTTTGGGGTCTCTGACCTCACAATTTAAAAATACATCTGTTAATGAAGTTTGTTTTCTAATACTGTGGGAGTGGATTTCTCACTCATCGTCCCTGGGCATCAAAGTCATCGTGAAAATTGACACGGATCCGAGGTGCTCTGTCCAGAAATCAATGCATGGCTCTCTTGCGAGGGAGAAAAAAGATGCATTGCCTACCCGACCGGAGAAGAAACGACACAGGGCCTCACTTGTGAGTAAGAAATTGATGCATCTTGGATTTTCCGATGCACGCTCGCCTGTGCAGCTTTATTGTTGAGGCAACCCAGGTACTTTGTGTAAAATTCAACATTTCCATTGTTTTCTATAGAGTAAGACTCTTATTTGTTTAAAAATTAATCTTGTGTCTTCTGTATGATCGATTTTTGACCTTTTGGTCTTGTTTGATTTATGTAAATATTGCATATTTTTCTAAACTGGTGTGGTGTCCATTTTGTAGTGTTTTTACTGTATTACTGTGTGTTGGTAAAAAATACTTTACACATTGCTTCTGGATTAAGCCTTTCTGCTCATGCCAAGCTACCAAGGGGTGAGTGGGGGTCAACAAAGCGTGTTTCTCCTTTGCCCTGACTAGGGTGAGGGTCCTTGTTTGGGCAGGGGATAATCTGTTGCCAACCAAAGACCCCAATTCTAACAACAAGTATGGTACATTAGATCACGGAGGACAGGAGGAATGAGTTAGGGACATGGACTTGTATAACAGAAGGCAAGAGGAGAAGGACAGGGGCATCAAACTGGCATTACTGGGCAATATGTTAGAGGTTGCAGCAGCACAATACACCACACAGGTCACGCAGGGTAGCAGTGCAGCACAACAGACCATGGAAAGCAATAGAGAAGGGACAGGTACATGAACATGGCCATCAGAGAGTAGAGGGGGAAGAGGCAAGGGCTGCAAGCTGCCCATCCCGGACAGACAAGAGGGACAGATATAGCATAATGGACCATGAAGCGAAGGATGTAGGTGACAAAGTCACGACAGCGGAGAAGGCAGGAGGGAGGGTAAAGGGGCCTGAACATGGAAAATAGAGGGCAGGGACAAGGGGCCAGGAGCAGCTAGATGACCATGGAGGGCAGGTAGAATGGGTAATGGAAGCACAACACACCTTGTAGGGCAACAGTGGAACTATAATAGTATACACACAGAGAATGGAGGGAGGGTGTGTGGGGTCAGGGGCAGTAAGCTGACCACACAGGGCAGGTGGGAGCGGCTGTGGCATCATAGAAGACCATGCATGGCAAGCAGGAGGGGTAGTGGAAACACAACAGCCCGGGTGGGCAAAAGGGAGTGGGTAGGGACATGCACAAAGGATGAAGGAAGACAGAAGGGACCGATATGTGCTAGACACTCACAGGAGAGGTCAAATGAAGGGGTTTCACAACAGACCATGCACGGCAGGCAGGAGGAGCAGTTGCAGAACAACAGAGCATGGAAGGCAGAAGGGAGTGGTAGCAACTTCGACCATGGAGGACTGGAGGGAGGCGATGGGGCATTGAACCTAGGCAGGACAGACAGGATGGAGGTGGCAGGGACAGGTGGCAGCCATCTGACCATGCTAAGCATGTGGGAGAGGCAGAGGGGTAGCTCAACAGAACACTTAGAGTAGATAGTAGAAACATTGGGAGGTCTATGGGATATGGTGGGCAAAAAGTAGGGAGCAGAGGCATGCACACAGGCATGGGAGGGTAAGGCGAGGGGAGTAGGGGCAGCAAGCTAATCACAGAGGTTAAGCAGGAGGGAAATTATGGTGCATTGAACGGGGAAACAAATGGCAGGAAAAATGGACAGGGACATGAAGCTAAATGGAGGGCAGTAGTAGCACATCGGACCAGGCAGGGCAGGAGGAAGGAGGCTGGTGCATGGACTCAGGCAACAGAGGGTAAGGATGAGGTGGATGGGGCAGCAAGCTAACTGTTCAGAGAGGGCAGGAAGGGGAGTGGCAGAACAACAGTCACACAGGGTTGTAATGAGGGAGCAGGGGCATGAACTTGGAATATGGATGGCAAAGAGGAGCAGGGGCAGGAGCAGCAAGCTTGGGTGGGGCAGCACATTGCCAGGCCAGGTTCTGAGTCCAACACCCCTCCCAACCGTGCATTGCGGTGGGCATTTTCAAAAAACTAGAAATTCACTGAAAAAGTCAGAGGTTACAGTGACTTTATAGTTAGGAAATTAAATTAAAAAATCCTTAAAAATTCACAAAAAAACTGAGATTGAAGGCACATTACAGTTAGGTTCAGATTTGAAATGCACAAAACAATAGAAATTCTGCTGTTATAGTTAGAGTTATATCAGGTAACTATAACTTGTGCTCTAAGGTAATTACAACTCATAGTTTAGTTTGTTATGGCTATATTTTTGTAATGAATATTAGTGTATTTCTGATTTACGTATCCATTGGTGATGTTCTTGATATTTTTGTAAAAGTGTTTACATTGATTTTCAAAAAGCAATAATGATATGCATTTAGTACATATGCTGTGCATAAGCAGTAGAAATGTGACCCAAATATCAATTTCATATCAGTACTAAGTAAAAAGATACTTTCCTAGGATGGAAGAGATTTGCTTATATAGGTCAAAGATCAAAACTATGATGTTATATCAAACCAAATTTAACTGCTGTTCTTAAAAATCTTAATGATATATTTGTTTGTCGAAGTTATTTTTCTCAGCATAATGTTATAGAAGGGTTGCTTGCGCTTCCCATAGGACTGTAACATGCCTCTGCTCAAAAACCCTATAAGGACAAAGTGATTGATGAAATGCTTGTATTAATCTTACCACTGGCAATCGCTCTGTGTCGTGTTTCAGTCCATTTTTATTTCACCCACCATGCAACTGCAGACAAAGGCTGCCTTATACAACACAGTACCATCTCTTCTCCTCCTCATTGTCATGGCAGTCCAACCAGATGTGCAAGGAAAGGTCTCCTCCAGAAGGGACCACAAGAAATCCCAGACCGGTTTCACTCTACTTTGGAGTCATCAGTTGGGTGTAGCTTAAGTCCAATGGAACAGTGAGACCTTATTCTTGTTACTGCTCAAAATACCAACATTTCTGCTTTGCTTTCCACACACTCCCCTAACAAACCAAGGGAAATTTAGTTCTGGCTTGATAGCTTAGCTAGTTGTCTGCTAAATGTCTTGCTAATAATGCACAGACAGTTGCATTTGGGTCAGCCCAATTCATCAGTGTTTTACTTTGGGTGAGTTCTATTCACCATGGTACAGAGTGTCAGTCACATCTTGAACCATTACAAAGTAGTTTTCCTGTATCACTATCATCCCCCTTTATAATGATGCTTATTATTCCACCTTCTAGAGAATACTTCAATTTTAATACCCTGTTTTTAGGAACAGCAGCAGCTGATGGGAACTGTTAGAAATGGGGTCTTTGGTTGGCAGACAGGTTGCCACCTGTCCAGGTAGGGACCCTCACTCTAGTCAAGGTAAAGGAGAATCACCCTCAGCTAACCCCCGCTCACTCTCTTGGTAGCTTGGCACGAGTAGTAGGCTTAACTTCAACACAATGTGTAAAGTATTTGTAGCAACACACACAGTAACTTAGTGAAAACACTACAAAATGACACAACAGAGGTTTAGAAAAATAGGTAATATTTATTTAAACAAAACAAGACCAAAACGACAAAATCCAAAATACACAAGTCAAGATATGAATTTGCAAAAGAATAAGTCTTATTCCTTAGAAAACAGTGAGACTACTG
Source organism: Pleurodeles waltl (assembly GCF_031143425.1). Taxonomy (NCBI): domain Eukaryota; kingdom Metazoa; phylum Chordata; class Amphibia; order Caudata; family Salamandridae; genus Pleurodeles; species Pleurodeles waltl. The sequence goes on from NC_090448.1 coordinate 847,896,345, forward strand.
TTGTTAAACAAAGTAGCTGGTTAGCGTAAAAGCCACCTATTTAAAGACAATTAGGGGGATATTTATAGTCCCCTAGCGCCACCTTGAGCCACGTTAACGTCATTATTTATGACGTTAACGTGGCTGAACGAGGCCAAAATATCTGTGCCATATCTACAGAGTGGTGCAACACATGCATTGCTCCACCCTGTAACCCTTTACGCTACATTATGCCTGCGCCAGGCATAATGTATGCAAAGGGGACATTCTCCCATTAGGGGAGCTGTAAAAATGGCGTAAGGACAGCACTTTTAACGCCCGCTCAAGAGCAGGTGTTAAAAGGGGGCTTCCATTCTTTAGAATGGAGCCCTTGGTACTCTGCAGAGTACATCAGTAGTGTCATGTGAAATGATGCTATTGCCCCCTACCCTTCGCCATGGTGTGCCGTATTTTAAATATGGTGTACACATTGTAGCAGAATAGGGGTGATAAGGGGGCAGGGAAAGTGGCACTGCACTTGGTCCAGTGCAACTTTCCATAAATCTCCCCCTTAAATTACACGTGGTAATCAGTAAAGAATCCTTAGAACCTCAGATACATGAAGAATTGTGTGTGGTATTAATATTGTCCCTCTGGCAAAGTTCTAGATCCTTCACAAATAAAAGTCAGGGAGTAAGCAGGCACCTCTCAGTATAGGACGTTTCAGTATTCGAGGTTAGAAGGACACATGCATTGATTACTAAAGGTTGATTTCCATGAGAAATAAGAAATTTCCTCAAATGGGAAATTTTGAAGAGACCGATTGTATTCATTGCTCTAACTTGAGGGGACAGGAGTGTTTCTGATCCAGTCCGAAGGTCTTAACCTTTGCCTAAAAAATAATTAACAAATCCTTTGAGATTGGGCGTAGAGCAAAGGCCTACCTTGCGATGTTATTACTTAATAACGAAATCTCGGTTTTGCTAGCATTGAGTCTTAGGTAGTTGTTGCTCATCCATTGATGGATAGCTGGTAATATAATGTTCAATACTGGTAATGAAAATCGGAATAGAAGATAGCCCTACAATCAAAAAACTTACTAGAAGGAACACTGAGCAAACATGAAAGGGTGAATGCAATCAGTGACTTGGTAAAAAGCCACGTCATTTTCATGTTCATAAACGTTTGGGTAGAGGTGAAAGTGCCTAAAGATTGCCTGAGAGTGACGGGTCAAAATGGGTACTACATGGCACATCATGGCACGAACGTCCTCCACTTCTTTGGAAAAAAACGTTAATCAGGAGTACAGCGCAAAGTCTTTATAAAAGAAAGTGATGACATGTCAAAGTTCATTCCAACTGTTAGTGTATTGGATCATTCAACACAAGGCTTTTTCACGAAGCCAACAAGGGAATGAAAGTGAAAGTCACATGCATCTGTACAAGAGGAATACATTTCAAGAGAAGGCTGTTGCTTTACTTGATCAAAAACATGAATTCTGCTACTCAGTGGAGAGAGCCATTGTAAAATGTAGAACTTTACTTTTAGTAAGGTCGTTCAACACCTCATTCCTTTATTCTTGTAAAATTTTCTTTGAGTGCACTACCTATACCCACTGAACGTTTGAGAGAGGAACTGAACAGGAGGTAGGGGTAGCAAAATACTTATAAATTGTCTATGGAGGTAAATATCCTTGTAGCGACCTTGGACTAATCTGTAGAGATTACAAACACAGTACTTGAGAAAACAGTCAATTTTTCACAATGCACCATCTCAACATTTTTCCTCTGGTAATAAAAGCCGTAACATCTTCCAAAATCTAACACAGTTTTACACTGCATGAAATACGTGTAGGTGACATCCAGCTCACATTAAGTGTGAATTTTGCAAGTTAGCAATTCGAGAGTGGCCGGCCATTCGGCAATCTGGCATTCAGCAGAAGGTTGCAGGCTGTGTGGCTGGTTTCAGATTTAGATACCATAACCCAAACATACCCCAATGGATCTGCTCGTATCTTTAGGGACTGAGGGCCGTATTTATACTCTGGTTGCGCCGAATTTGCGTCGTTTTTTTCGACGCAAATTCGACGCTAAACTAACGCCAACTAACGCCATATTTATACTATGGCGTTAGAGGCGTCTAGCGCCAAAGTTCCCGGAATGTGCGTCATTTTTTAGCGTGAACCCCTTCCTTGCGTTAATGATATGCAAGGGAGGCGTTCCCGTCTTAAAAAATGACTCCCAGGCCTTTACGTGGTATTTATACTCCCGGGCAAAAGAGACGCCCGGGAGTGGGCGTGGCTAAAAACGGCGCATTTGCGCCGCTTTTTAACGCCTGGGTCAGGCATGGCGTTAAGGGACAAGTGGGCTCAAAATGAGCCCAGAGTGCCCTCCCCTGCCCCCAGGGACCCCCCCTGCCACCCTTGCCCACCCCAGGAGGACACCCAAGGCTGGAGGGACCCACCCCAGGGACATTCAGGTAAGTTCAGGTAAGTATTATTTTTTTTTTTTTTAATAATTTTTTTTGGCATAGGGGGGCCTGATTTGTGCCCCCCTACATGCCACTATGCCCAATGACCATGCCCAGGGGACAGAAGTCCCCTGGGCATGGCCATTGGGCAAGGGGGCATGACTCCTATCTTTACAATGATAGGAGTCATGTTGATGGGGGATGGGCGTCGTTAAAAAATGGCGCAAGTCGGGTTAAGACGATTTTTTTGCCTCAACCTGACTTGCCCCATTTTAAGACGCCCTAACGTCATTTTTGCCCAACGCCGGCGCTGCCTGGTCTACGTGGTTTTTTGCCACGCACACCAGGCAGCGCCGGTCTGCTTGCGCCGGCTAACGCCATTCCATAAATACGGCGCCCGCATGGCGCTTCAGAATGGCGTTAGACGGCGCAAAATTTTTTGACGCAAAACTGCGTTAGCGCAGTTTAGCGTCAAAAAGTATAAATATGGGCCTGAATTCAACGTTTTTGTCACGGCTGATTTCGATGTGCAGTTAGGCCCTTCAAACTAATACATATTAAAATGGAGAAAACGACGTGTTGAAAAATATATTAATTCAGGTCACACGGTGCAGATGTCCCGGTGCAGATCCTACAGGTGTGTATAGAACATTTACCACCTCTACTGTAGAAGAACGTGCTGAGATTATACTGGCAGACCAGGAATCTAGTCACGGCTCAGATATAAACCAAGCAACATTCCCGCAGTTTAAGACAGCTCAACTATCTCTCCCACTTATCGTACTAATGTCTGGAGAAGTAATCCGCAAAACGAACAACGTTGATGTTTTGCAAAGAAAATTATGTACGTAATGTCTCAGAACGAAAATACAGCCCATTCGTCCAGAAACAGCCACGTTGTGAAAATTCTACACCGCGTGTGCCTTTTGTCACACAATGGAAAAGTTCATGCAAAAACATTAGCTACACGATCAAAGCAGAATCTTCATGTCAGAAAGAATCCAGGTAACATCTTTTTGAAAATATACGGATGTTTTACCGACAGATTCATGACTTTCGCCAGGAAAAAAATAGGCTATTACATAATATTATTACTACTAATGTATACTGCAGAAAAGAGCATAGTCTCCTTTTGAGGGATGACTGATTAAAACCAGGGTACAGGAAAAGTAGAACTACCTGCTCAAATGTCCAGATAGAAGTTTCCTCAGATAATGTCGGGGCAAACAAATAGGGTCTTTCTAATACAAGAATTTCCAGACTGTTGGAGGCTGGCCTGGTTTGTAGTGGTTACCTATGGTGCTTACACCTTATACAAGGTCCAGTTGTCCCTTATTACTGAAATGTAGGCAGTGTTCTAGCAGCTTAGACTGTCTAGAGGTAGCTGTAGCAGAGCAGCTTAGGCTGAGCTAGGAGACATGAAAAACTCCTGCAATACCACTATAGTTACACAGTACTGATACACAATTAAAGACAATACTCAGGCCCATATTTATACTTTTTGACGCAAAACTGCGCTAACGCAGTTTAGCGCCAAAAAAATTAGCGCCGGCTAACGCCATTATGAAACGCCATGCGGGCGCCGTATTTATTGAATGGCGTTAGCCGGCGTTAGGCGACCGGCGCTGCCTGGTTTGCGTGAAAAAAAAACACGTACACCAGGCAGCGCCGGCGTAGGGAAAAATGGCGTTTGGGCGTCCAAAAATGGGGCAAGTCAGGCTGAGGCAAAAAAAACGTCTTAACCCGATTTGCGCCATTTTTTTTGGGCGCCCAGACGCCATTAACATGACTCCTGTCTTAGCAAAGACAGGAGTCATGCCCCCTTGCCCAATGGCCATGCCCAGGGGACTTCTGTCCCCTGGGCATGGTCATTGGGCATAGTGGCATGTAGGGGGGCACAAATCAGGCCCCCCTATGCCAATTTTTTTTTTAAAAAAAATACTTACCACAACTTACCTTCTCTTCCCTGGGGTGGGTCCCTCCATCCTTGGGTGTCATCCTGGGGTGGGCAAGGGTGGCAGGGGGTGTCCCTGGGGGCTTGGGAGGGCACCTCTGGGCTCATTCTGAGCCCACAGGTCCCTTAACGCCTGCCCTGACCCAGGCGCTAAAATCCGGCGCAAATGCGGGTTTTTTAGTCCCGCCCACTCCCGGGCGTCATTTTTGCCCGGGAGTATAAATCCGACGCAATAGCATTGCAGTCATTTTTTTAGACGGGAACGCCTACCTTGCATATCATTAACGCAAGGAAGGTGTTCACGCAAAAAAATGACGCTAACTCCATGAACTTTGGCGCTAGACGCGTCTAACGCCAAAGTATAAATATGAAGTTAGTTTTGCGTCGAATTTGCCCAGGGACAGAAGTGAATCATTCATAACAGAAAGGCAGGCAGCAGGCATGCATGCGATGAGGCAAAGAGCCCAGGTATAGCAGTGGGAAGGAGGGAATGGTAGGCAGCAGGCACGCACATGACGGAGCTGAGAGGACGGGGAAAGCAGTGACACATTCATAACAGAAAAGAAGGCAGCAGGCATGCACACAATAGGGCTGAGAGCCTGGGTAATGTAGTGACAAGGAGGGATAGGCGGGCATCTGGCATGCACACAATGGGCTTAGAAACTGGGGAAAGAGGTGAGATGTAGAGTCAAGTAGGCATTCACACAACGGGGCTGAGATCCCAGAAAAAGCAATGAGGAGGGACACATATGCATCAGGCATGCAGGCAGGCAACAGGCATGAACACAATGGGGCTGAGAGCCAGGAAAAGCATTGAGAAGGAGAGACAGGTATGCAGCAGTCATGGAGGTAGGCAACAGGCATGCACACAACAGGACTGAGAGTCCAGGGAAAGTAGTAGGAAGGAGGTAAAGGCAGGCAGCAGACTTGCACCCAATGGAGCTGATAGCCCAGGGAAAGCAAGGTATAATTCATAAGAAAAATCCAGACAGCAGGCACACACAACGAGGCTTAAAACATAGGATAAGCAGTGAGAGGGAATGACACGCAGGTAGTAGGCATGTACAGAATGGGGTTGAGAGCCTGGGGAAAGCAATGAGAAGTAGGGGCAGGCAGGTAACATGCAAGGACACACTGGAGCTGAAAATCCAGGGAAAGCAGTGAGAGGGAGAACAGGCAGGCAGCAGCCATGCACACTACAGAGGTGAGAGCCTGGAGAAAGCTCTGAGAAAAAGGGACAGGAAGCAAGCTGGCACACGCACACTTGGACTGTTATTTTGGGGAAGGCAGTGAGAAGGAGGGACAGGCAGACATCAGGCATGCATACAATGGGGCTAAGACTCCAATGAAAGCAGAAACCATTCGTAACAGAAGGGCAAGAAGCAGGAATGCACACAAGAGGGATGAGAGCCCAGGGAAAGTAGTGAGAAGGAGGGACAGGCAGGCAGCAGAAGTGCACAGAACAGGACTGTTAGAACGGGGAAACAGTGAGAAGGAGCAACAGGTAGGCAGCAGGCATGCACACAAAATGGATGAGAACCCAGGGAAAGCAGTGAGAAGGAGGGACAGGCAGACAGCAGGCTTCCACACAACAGGCCTGAGAGCCAGGAGAAAGTAAGGAGAAGGAGTGACAGGCAGGCAACAGGCATTCACACAACAGGACTGACAACCCAGGGAAAACAGTGAGAACGAGGAACAGGGAGGCAGCAGACATGTATACAATGGGGCTTAGAGCCTGGGGAAAGAGGTGAGAAGGACAAACAAACAAGCATGCACGCAACAGGGCTTAGGGCATGGGAAATGCAGTGAGGAGAGGGGACCGACAGGCAGCAGGCATGCACACAACATGGCTTTGAGCCCAGGGAAAGCTCTGAATCATTCATAGCAGAAAGATAGGCAGCGGGCATGCACAGAACGGGGATGAGAGCCTGGGGAAAGCAGTGAGGAGGAGGGACAGGCAGGCAGCAGGAATGCATAGTGTGGGGCTGAGAGCCATGGGAAAGCAGTGAGAAGGAGGGACAGGCAGACAGCAGGCATGCAAACTTTGGGGCTGACAGCCCATGGAAAGCAGTGAGAAGGAGGGGCAGTCAGGCAGCAGGCAAGTACACAATGGGCAGAGATCCCAGGGAGAGCAGTGAATAATTCAAAAGAGAAAGGCAGGCATGCACAAAACAGGACTGAGAGCCCGGTAAAGCATTGAGAAGGAGGGATAGGCATGAAGCAGGCATGCAAACAACCGGGTTAAGCGCCCAGGGAAATCAGTGAGAAGGAGGCACAGGCAGGCAACAGGCATGCACACAACAGGACTAAAAGCTGGGGTAAAGAAGTGAATCATTCATAACAGAAAAGCCCGAAGCAGACAAGTACTCAACAGGGCTGATAACCCATAGCAAGAAGGAAGAAGGAAGAACAGGCAGACAGCTGGCACACACATGAAAGTCCTGATTGCCTAGGGAAGCAGTGAGAAAGAGGGACAGGCATGCACCAGGAACTCACACAATGGGGCTGAAAGCCAATGGAAAGCAGTGAGAAGGAGAGAGAGGCAGGCAGCAGACATGCACACAAAGTTGCTGTGAGCCTGGGGAAAGCAGTGGGAAGGAGGGACAGGCAGGCAGCAGGCATGCATATGACAGGGCTGAGAGCACAGGGAAAGTCGTGAGAAGGAGGGACAGTCACACAGCAGGCATGCACACAACAGAGGTGAGAACCCGTGGAAAGCAGTGACTCATTCATAACAGAAAAGCAGACAGCAGGCATGAACACAACAGGGCTGAGAGCCTGGGTAAAGAAGTGAGAAGGAGGGACAGACAGACAGCAGGCATGCACACAATGGGGCTAAGAGCCTGGGGAAAGAGGTTAGAAGGAGAGACAAGTAGGCACTCTCAAACTGGGTTTCAGATCCCAGAAAGGCAGTGCGAAGGAGGGAAAGCCAAGCAACAAGCATGCATGCAATTTTCAAAGCGTCTGAGAGACCAGGGAAAGCAGTGAATCATTTATACCAGAAATGAGAGCAGCAGGCACATGGGTCTGAGAGCCTGGGGAGGGCAATGAGAAGGAGGGCCGGGCAGGCGTCAGGCATGTACACAAGGGGGCTGAGAGCCCAGGGAAAGCAGTGATTCATTCATAACAGGAAGGCAGGAAGCAGGCACACACACAAAGGGGCCGATATCCTGGGGAAAACACTGAGAAAGAGGGACAAGTAGGCAGCAGACATTTACATGATGAGGCAGGATGCTCTGGGAAAGCAGTGAGAAGGAGGGACAGCAAGCAGGAGGCACATACACAGCGTATGCTGAGAGCCCAGAGAAGCAGTTAGAAGCAGGGGCAGGCAGACAGCAGGCATAAACATCTCAGGGCTGAAAGACCATGGAAAGCAGTGACAAGGAGGAACAGGCAGCAGGCATGCAAACTATGGGGCTGAAATACTTGGCAAAGCAGTGAGAATGAGAGACAGGAGTCAGCAGGCATGCACACAACAGGGAAGGGAGTCCGGAGAAAGCTATGAAAAGAAGGGATAGGCAGGCAGCAGGCATGGACACTACAGGGCTGAGAGCAAGTGAGAAGCGGTGAGAAGGAGGGTCAGACAGGCAACATTCGGGCACACAATGCAGCTAGGAATCATTCATAACAGAAGAGCAGGTGAAAGGCACACATTAGACGTAGAAGATAGCCCGGGGTAAGCGGGGAGAAGGAAGGACAAGGAGGTAGCAGGCAAGCACATGATGATGCAGCAAGCCCAGCAGTGAGAAGGAGGGACAAGGCAGCAGCAGGCATGCACACAGCGGGACTGAGAGCAAGTGGGAAGCAGTGAGAAGGAGGGGCAGACAGGCAACATGCATGCACGCAATGCGGCTGGGAATCATTCATAACAGAAAGGCCGGTGAAAGGCACACATTCGATGGGGAAGATAGCCTGGGGTAAGCAGAGAAAAGGAAGGACAAGGAGGTAGCAGGCAAGCACATGATGCAGCAAGCCCAGAGAAAGCAGTGAGAAGGAGGGACAGGGCAGCAGCAGGCATGCACATAGCGGGGCTGAAAGCCTGGGGAAAGCAGTGAGAAGGAGGGGGCAGGCAGGCAGCAGGCACACATACAACAGGGCTTACAGCCCAGGGAAAGCAGTGAGAAGGAGGAACAGGAAGGGAGCAAGCATGCACATATTGGGGCTGAGAGCCCACGGAAAGCAGTGAGAAAGAGGGACAGCAAGCACATACACACAATGGGTCTGAGGCCCTGGGGAGGGAAATGAGAAGGAGGGACAGGCAGGCAGCAGGCATGCACACAAGGGGGCTGAGAGCCCAGGGAAAGCAGTGATTCATTCATAACAGGAAGGCAGGAAGCAGGCACACACACAAAGGGGCTGATATCCTGGGGAAAACAGTGAGAAAGAGGAACAAATAGACAGCAGGCACATACACAACTGTTGCTGAGAGCCCAGAGAAAGCAGTTAGAAGCAGGACAGGCAGGCAGCAGGCAAACACATCTCACAGCTGAAAGACCATGGAAAGCAGTGACAAGGAGGAACAGACAGCAGGCATGCAAACAATGGGGCTGAGAGCCCAAGGAAAGCAGTGAGGAGGGACAGGCAGTCAGCAGCTATGCACACTGCGAGGCTGAAATACTTGGGAAAGCAGTGAGAATGAGAGACAGGAGTCAGCAGGCAAGCACCCAACAGGGTGGGGAGTCCGGAGAAAGCTATGAAAAGGAAGGATAGGTAGGCAGCAGGCATGGACACTACAGGGCAGAGAGCAAGTGTGAAGCAGAGAGAAGGAGGGGCAGACAGGTAACATGCATTCACACAATGAGGCTGGGAATCATTCATAACAGAAAGGCAGGTGAAAGGCACACATTCGACAGGGTTGATAGCCCAGGGTAAGCGGAGAGAAGGAAGGACAAGGAAGTAGCAGGCAAGCACATGATGATGCAGCAAGCCCAGGGAAAGCAGTGATAAGGTGGGACAGTGCAGCAGCAAGAATGCACACAGAGGGGCTGAGAGCCTGGGAAATGCAGTGAGAAGGAGGGGGCAGGCAGGCAGCAGGCACACATACAACATGGCTTACAGCCCAGGGAAAGTAGTGAGAAGGAGGACCAGGAAGGAAGCAAGCATGCACTTATTGTGGCTGAGAGCCCAGGGAAAGCAGTGAGAAAGAGGGACACACGGGCAGCAGGCAAACTGACGATGGGCCTGAGAGCCCGGGGAAATCAGTGGGAAGAAGGGCCAGGCAGACAGCAGGCGTGAACATGACAGGATTGAGAACCCAGAGAAAGCAGTGTGAAGGAGGGACTGGCAGCCAGTACACAGTCACACAACAGGGCTGAGAGACCATTTAATGCAGTGAGAAGGAGGGACAGGCAGCAGGCATGCATACAATGGGGCTGAGGGGCCGGGCAAAGCAATGAATCATTCACAACAGAAAGGCAGGCACACACATGATGAAGTTGAGAGGCTGGGGAAAGCAGTGACAAGGATGGACAAGCAGAAGGCATGCACACTTTGGGTCAGAGAGCACAGGAAAACATTAAGAAGGAGGGACAGGCAGCCAGCAGGTACACACACAATGGGGCTGATTGCCTGTGGAAAGAAGTGAGAAGGAGGGGCAGGCAGGCTAGCAGGCACGCATAAGATGTGGCTGAGAGCCCGGGGAAACTACTGAGAAGGAGGGACAGGGAGATCACAGGCACACACACAATGGGGCTGAGATCCTGGGAAAAGCAGTGAGAATAAGGGACAGGCATTAAGCAGGCACACACAACAGGGCTTAGATCCAGGGGGAAGCAGTGATAAGAATGGACAGACAAGCAACAGGCACACACCCATTGTGGTTGAGAGCCTGGAGAAAGCAGTAAATAATTTAAAACAGAAAGGCAGGCAGCAGACATACACATAACAGTGCTTAGAGCCCCACAAAAGCAGTGAGAAGGAGGGGGGCGCAGGTAGCAGGCTCCAACACAATGCGCTTGAGATCCCAGGGAAAGCAGTGAGAAGGAGGTACAGGCAGGCAGCAGGCACACACACAATATGGCAGAGAGCCCCAGGAAAGCAGGAAGAAGGTGAAAGAAGAAGGCAGGAAGCATGCATGCATGCGAAGGGGCAGATAGCCAGGATAAAGCAGTGAGAAGAAAAAAAAGTAGGTAGCAGACACGCACACAACAGGACAGATAGCCTGGAGAAAGCTGTGTGAAGTAGGGACAGGCAGGCAGCAGCCATGCACACAGCATGATTGAGAGCCCAGGAAAAGCAGTGAATCATTCATAACAGAAAGACAGGCAGCAGGTGTTCACACAACAGGACTGAGAGCCCAGGGAAAGATGTGAGAAGGAGGGACAGACAGGCAGCAGGATGCAAACTATGGGACTGAGAGCCCAGGGAAAGCAGTGAGAAGGAGGGAAAGGCAGGCAGCAGACATGCACACAATGGGGCTGAGAGCCCAGGGAAAGAAGTGAAAGGAGGGATGGCAGGCTCACTCACATACAACTTCTGATATACATATCGACTCAGATGACATATTTACAATTACTGTCACTGATAAGTAGCTCTGGAAGAGTACTGATTTAACTTATGCAATACCATAGTATTTGTTATTAACTCATGTAGATGTTTTTTCACACTTAGACAGACTGAATGATGTCATCAGTGATGTCATCAGAGATGCCATTTGAGATGTCATTAGTGATGTCATCAGAGATGTCACTGACCATGTCATGAGTGATGTAATGTGTGAGGTCATAAACAGTGCATTGCGGGTGTAAGCTATATTTAGGGCTGGTATGGTTCTGGTATGGTTTTGCAAGGACATTTATTACCTAACTGTAACGTCCCTGTATCCTTTTTTTTTGTTGTTGTTAATTTCTATAGCTTTTTTATTTTATTTCCTAACTATGACATACATGTAACCTTTTGTTTTTTTTTCTGTGAATGTCTACTTTTTAAAATTCTATTTCCTAAATATAATGTCCCTGTAGACTCTATTTTATTCAGTAAAAAAATACATATATATATATATATATATATATATATATATATATATATATATATATTACTGGCTAAGTAGAGGTCATATATATATATATATATGTATATATATATATATATATACCAACACAAGCAAACTTTTAATTACAGAAGGAAATCATGCACACTCCGGGTGAGGAATAAATCCAATGAAGTTTATTTCAGGCAACGCGTAACTGGAAGTTTATTTGTATTGATTTATCATATTCCCACACGAGATCACACGCCCCATTGAGGGGCTGAAAGCTTTGGCAGGATGTGGTGCAGCTGAAATGTATATATATGTATATATGTATATATAAATCTAAACAATGCTGTGTTGATTCTACAGACATCAAAGGAGCCTACTTGGCCTTCTAGTATTAACAAGTACGAGGGAGAACTTATGGGGTTACGTTAAAATTTGTTTAATTTAATATAAATAATAGATCTGCTGCCCAAAAATTTTATGAGATAGGATACTTTAGTCATTTGACCATTAACAAGTATATGCAATATTTTTTTGTGAGAGGAGTTCTGTTTTCTGATCTTTTAAGAGTCTGTTTTCTAATTTTATCCTTTTCTCACTGAGGTGATTGTGTTGGAATTATTTTTAAGGGAGAGGGGACACACTCATTTGTTTGGCTGTGATGAAGCTCGTTGAGATCCAAATGTGTTGCTGAATAAACTAATTCTCTTGAAACCACTGCCCGAGAGTGTGCTCCTTTGATGTCCATAGAATCAACACAGCATTGTTTGGATTTATATTAGTGGATCCCTGGCTTCCTGAGGATGCGCACCAGCCTCGCTAGGTGGAAGTGATTGGCCAGCTGGACTCTTGGTGCGTTTTTTGACTTGCCAATATCTTTGGCAGTTTGACAAATCTTCCTGACATTTTCCAAAAAAAAGTGTGCTGATGATTCTGGTTGCACATGTAAAGTTTCGGGGTGATCTGTTAAGTGGGCGCTGAGAAAAAGAGGGGGTCAAGAAAGTTGCATTTCCCATGTAATTCCCATGGGACCTTTAGACATAGCTACAGCCCAAACCACTGGATGGAATTACATCAAATATTTGGTGTAAATCGTTCAGTAGTTTTTGAGATATTAAAGGGAAAACAAATATGTATATCTCTGGTCATGACAATTAAGAGCTTGTGCACGGCAAATGCAGATCTCTGATTGGCTGTCAACACTTCAAACCAGGAAGTGTTGCCAGCCATCTTAGGACTCTGCTTCAGCTGAGTCGAGCTAACAAATGTGAAGAAAGAAAAATTGCCAGGACAGGGATACCCTATCCCCTTAGCTCTGGTGGTGGGGTCCCAGAGGGACCCTTCCCAGGGCTAAAAAGTATTTTATTTGAATTTTTTGTCACAACTTTACACCTCCCCGGGACATTCCTTATATTGTATTCAGGAGTGTGCAGGCACCCCTGCAGCCCAGGGGACCACCAGCTCCCTGGGGCATTTCTGAAATTGTATGCAGGGGGGCTGTGTTCCCCCCCCCTGCAGACCCAGGGACCCGCACCCCCAGGGCATTTCTTAAATTGTATTTGGGGAGGTTGCATAGCCCTAGGGACCACCACCGCCCCAGGACGTTCCTGTAATTTTGAGTGGGGGCCTCACGGCCCCCCTCACAGCCCCAGGGACCACCACCTCCCTGGTGCAAATGTTAAATAAAGAAAAGGGGGTCTGTTTCTGATCCCTGCCACCTTGGGGGCCACCAACTCCCTGTGGCTATTTTAGTTGGAGAGGATCTGCACGGCCCCCTTTGAGGAGCCACTGATGGCCCTGGGGACCACCACCCTCCAGGGCCATCTCCTGCTATCTCCTGGGGTGCCCACCCCCAGTACATAGCTGTTTGCTGTGGCTTGGCTGCAGCTTTGACAGCTGTAGCTAAGCCACAGCAGACACTCCATTTGCAGCGAGAGAGAGCTGTCAGACATCTCTCCCTCACTGCAAGCGGAGGCATCCCTGTCCACAGAGATGCAGGCAGGGAGACAGAGGAAACATTGCTCTCACAGACAGGAAGCTTCTTTAGCAGCTCCCTCTCAGTGACAGCAATTCTGGCTCCCCCACCATGCACTGCTATTTACCCCAGATATTACAGCAGCCATGAGAACTTCTATAACGTCCTAAAAAGTATAAATGAAACAGCATCAGTAAATTTAAAAAAAATCAAAAAACGTGCATGGCGGGGTATGAGTTATAGTTACCTTAGGGCATGAGTTATAGTTACTTGAAATAATGATAACCATAGCTGCTAACCTATTTTAACATCCCTGTAACTTTTGTTTTTTTCAGTGAATATACATATGTATGTAGTTATAGTTACAACCTAGTTTCCATAGAAAAAGTATTTTTTGACTTGCCTATATCTTTGGCTCGTTTGAGGAATCTTCAAAAAAAATTCCCAAAAAAAGCCCTTGAATGTCTTATTATGCATGGAAGATTTCAGGGTGATCTGTTAGGCGGGGCTGAGAAAAAGTGGCGGGATAATCTTTTTTACATTTCTCATGTTAATTTCCATGGAGTCTTCAGACACACCTGCAGCTTGAACGTCTGAATAGAATTACACCAAATTTGATAGAAAGGTAGCTTTTGGTCCAGAAAGCACCCTTCTTGTACTTTGGTGCAAATCCTTTAGCAGTTTTCGAGGTATTAAAGGAAATCCAAATTTGCATGTCTGGGTGGATCCTAAGCACAGATCTCATGGTGAGATCTGATTGGTTGTCAGCACTTTAACTAAAAAGTGATGGTAGTCATCTTGTGACCAATACATATGATAGCACCCCTTTGAAATGCATTGAAGTGAATAGCAGGTTCTGCTGGGATGTAATGAACCATGTTTGAGAGAAAACTGTTATAGCATGATTTTCCTATAGAGGTTATGGAAGGTGCTCCAGAAGCTAAAATTAGAGCATATTTCCTGTAATTTCATGCTATCTTTATAAGTCATATGAGAATGAAGTTTGGCATTAGTACAGCGTCAACTTCCAACAGGAGAAGTTTGTCAGTTGATTCCCTTGTGTTCTACTGCTGTTTCCCAGAGGCTAACAGTCTTAATTATGACAAAACTGTGAATCACCTGCTGCCATCTTGATTGAATCAAACTGGTAAAACTTAAAACATTTAACTTAGGAAGGAAAAAAATGAGGAGGTTTGTTTTTTCATAGAAATTAAGGTTGGTGCTGTAGAAAGAAAAATGAGGACACGTTTTTGGTGAGTTCTCAAATATCTTGCTATTCTGTTTCACTTAAACATTCAGACATGCAGACAGAAACATGCAGTTTCAAGACCAACAGCATGCTATCTGTTAACTCCCTAGTGATCAGCAGCTTCTCTACAGAGTTCTAATGTGCAACTAGAGTGCTAATTTTCTCAATGTATGCCAAAAGTGTTACACATCTGAATGTCATCTTGCTGGATTCAAAGTCAAAAACTGAAAGGATTTTCTACTGAGTATACTGCACTAAAAAGGAGATTAGGGAGCTTCATACCAAATAAGCCTCTCAAGATGGCCACCAGAGAACAAAGATCCCAAATATAGCACAAATATCACACAAATGTAACTCGAGTATAGCCCAAAGACAGAAGTGTTCAAAACACTTAGGGACTCATTTACAGGGCACTTGCACCACTGCAATGTCATTTTATTTATGCTGCGGAAGCACTAAAACAACTCCAAGTGATGCTAGACATCTCTTGCATCACCTTTCACCCCTTGGTACCAGCAACTGACTATAATATGCAAAGTAGGTGTTCCCAGGGAAAAAGCCACGCAGAACTGAGGCAGTGAAATTCACAGCTTTTCACTGTGTAATTCTGCGCATTCACCACATTCGATTTTTACCCCAAGCTCAGAGCAGGCAATAAAATTGATGTAGAGCTTTTGTCTATGGGGTCCTCCTCACATTACAGGAGTAGTGTATTTTTTACTATAGTCCAGCAATGCATGACTTTAGCTTCACAGATGCATAAGAATTTCAGCTGCATCTGTCAAAACCTGAGCCATGGAGCTCTGTGTTGTTAATACAGTGCATCAATGGCATCATTAGGGGGTCACTGGGCAGTGCAAGAATTCTGACACATTGGAGCCAATGCGTCACATTCTTGGAAATTAGGCCCTTAATTTTTTTGTTTTTTGCAGTGTTATATAGCTCAGACTTGACCTGAAGGTACGGTAATACTTTACATGAGTATCAGTGACATTACACAAGGACACTTTCATTTTAGTTTTAGGCATGGGGAGATTAAGTAGTTTGCCTGGAATCACAGGATGCAACTCTGAACGAACCACCACATCCTCTCCCCTAAGTGAAACATATAATCAAGTGATCAACTGAAAACATAAAGGTAGCAAATCATTTAAAGGTGTTTTGTCACTATTTGGGAACTCAGATAATATGTCATCATTTTAGTTTTTTGGAGCACTCACCATAATTTCTATGGAAATAAGACCTCATCATTTAGATAATTTCTAAAGGAAATGCTATAAGTATTATAGTTTTGATTACATAAAGATGACATATTCTATGATAAATACTGTATAGAATGTTAGCAATTGTTGTACATTTGAATACTGTGGGCAGGCAAAGGTCAGGGGCAGGGACTTGGATGATTGAGGACAGCAAGGAGGAAGCAGAGGCAACATGTTGACCACAATGGACAGGAGGCAGGGGTAGTGGGTCACCAACGGACCACGGAGGGCAGGGCAAAAAGGGGTAGGGAAAACAATCCAACCATGTAGCATAGGCAAAAGAGGCAATGACAAAATAATAGACCATTGAGGACAGAAGGAAGAGGCAGTGGCAGTACAACCATACATGCCAACAGACCTGATTCACGCAAGAGACTTCTGATGTTTTTCAGGCCAAAAGGGCTTCATTTTCTCTGTCTCCTGCCTGAAATTTCCTCTCTTTCAATGTAAGTCAGAGGGGAAAATACATTTCCCAGGTTTCTTTTTCAAAATCTCCATCTTACCAAGTTCAAAATGTTGGCAAGTATTAGACCTGGCAACGTTGGTGTGGTCTCCCCTGTCTTTTTTGCCTCTGCTTCCCATGTTTTGACTATGTGCTGGACTCTGTTTTTGCTGTTTTTGGTACTCTGGGCACTTTACTGCTGCCGACCAGTGCTAAACTTCAAGTGCTCCTGTGTAAACTTATGCCCAGATTTATACTTTTTCACGCAATGTGCTAATACAGTTTTGCATGAAAAAGTATACCGCCGGCTAACATCATTCCAAGATGCTGGCCTGGTGTCCTATTTAAGGAATGACAGCAGCCAGTGGGAGAGGCGTAGGGAGAACAGGAGGTTGTACATCAAAGGATGATGCTAGTCTGGTTACAAACCCCATGGACATGGCTCTTGCCTTAGTAAAGACAGGAGTCATGCCCACCACCCCTAAGCCCAGGTACGTGCAGGTGAGTAGTTTCATTTTTTTTAAGTGCCAAAGAAGGGCCACTGGGCCCAGTGTCATCTGGGGTGCCCAAGTTAGGCCACCCTATGGCACTTTAAAAAAAATGAAACTACTCACCTGTACTTACCTCACATACCTAGGATGGGGGTCCAATCATTCTCTGGCGTCCCTCTGGTGTGGGTGGGGGTGTCCCTGGGGCTATGGAAGGGCACCTGTGGGCCCATTTCATGGTCTCTGACCATGGAAATATGTGCACAGGTCCCCTCCTGCCCTGACCCAGAAGTTAATTAATAAGGGCCTGTACCTCGGTGCTTGATTTTAGCACGGGGGATGAATATTGTGCTAAGGCCATTGTGTCATTTTTTTGCACGGGAACACCTTGCATCTCATTGACACAAGGTAGTTTTCTGCAAGCAAAAAATGACTTTAACTCCAAAACTTTGGCATTAGACGGGCCTAGCTCCAAAGTATTAATATGGAGTTAGGTTTGCCCTGAATTTGTGTAACAAAAAGACACAAATTTGGCACAAACAGAGTCCAAATCTGGGCCTATGTGTAATTGGTTTTTCCATGATTGGCATATTCGATTTTCTAGTAAGTCTTTGGTAAAGTGCACTAGAGCTGCACTAGAGGTGCCCAGGGCCTGTAGATCAAATGCTAATAGTGGGCCATTAGTAGCCCTGTAAACATGTCTGAGACCTGCCACTGCAGTGTCTGTGTGCAGTTTTAAACCGCCAATTCGACTTGACAAGTGTACCCAATTGCCAGGCCTAAACCTTCCCTTTTTATACATGCAAGGCACCACTAAGGTAGGCCCTAGCAGCCCCATGGGCAGGCTGCAGTGTATGTTAAAGGTGGGACATGTACTGATATGTGTTACATGTCCTAACAGTGAAATACTACTAAATTCAGTTTTCACTGTTGCAAGGCCTAACTCTCTCATAGGTTAACATGGGGGCTGCCTTTAAATGTCCTTAAAGTGCACTTTCCCTTTGAGAGCAAATTGAAATGTGGAGTTTGGGGTCTCTGACCTCACAATTTAAAAATACATCTGTTAATGAAGTTTGTTTTCTAATACTGTGGGAGTGGATTTCTCACTCATCGTCCCTGGGCATCAAAGTCATCGTGAAAATTGACACGGATCCGAGGTGCTCTGTCCAGAAATCAATGCATGGCTCTCTTGCGAGGGAGAAAAAAGATGCATTGCCTACCCGACCGGAGAAGAAACGACACAGGGCCTCACTTGTGAGTAAGAAATTGATGCATCTTGGATTTTCCGATGCACGCTCGCCTGTGCAGCTTTATTGTTGAGGCAACCCAGGTACTTTGTGTAAAATTCAACATTTCCATTGTTTTCTATAGAGTAAGACTCTTATTTGTTTAAAAATTAATCTTGTGTCTTCTGTATGATCGATTTTTGACCTTTTGGTCTTGTTTGATTTATGTAAATATTGCATATTTTTCTAAACTGGTGTGGTGTCCATTTTGTAGTGTTTTTACTGTATTACTGTGTGTTGGTAAAAAATACTTTACACATTGCTTCTGGATTAAGCCTTTCTGCTCATGCCAAGCTACCAAGGGGTGAGTGGGGGTCAACAAAGCGTGTTTCTCCTTTGCCCTGACTAGGGTGAGGGTCCTTGTTTGGGCAGGGGATAATCTGTTGCCAACCAAAGACCCCAATTCTAACAACAAGTATGGTACATTAGATCACGGAGGACAGGAGGAATGAGTTAGGGACATGGACTTGTATAACAGAAGGCAAGAGGAGAAGGACAGGGGCATCAAACTGGCATTACTGGGCAATATGTTAGAGGTTGCAGCAGCACAATACACCACACAGGTCACGCAGGGTAGCAGTGCAGCACAACAGACCATGGAAAGCAATAGAGAAGGGACAGGTACATGAACATGGCCATCAGAGAGTAGAGGGGGAAGAGGCAAGGGCTGCAAGCTGCCCATCCCGGACAGACAAGAGGGACAGATATAGCATAATGGACCATGAAGCGAAGGATGTAGGTGACAAAGTCACGACAGCGGAGAAGGCAGGAGGGAGGGTAAAGGGGCCTGAACATGGAAAATAGAGGGCAGGGACAAGGGGCCAGGAGCAGCTAGATGACCATGGAGGGCAGGTAGAATGGGTAATGGAAGCACAACACACCTTGTAGGGCAACAGTGGAACTATAATAGTATACACACAGAGAATGGAGGGAGGGTGTGTGGGGTCAGGGGCAGTAAGCTGACCACACAGGGCAGGTGGGAGCGGCTGTGGCATCATAGAAGACCATGCATGGCAAGCAGGAGGGGTAGTGGAAACACAACAGCCCGGGTGGGCAAAAGGGAGTGGGTAGGGACATGCACAAAGGATGAAGGAAGACAGAAGGGACCGATATGTGCTAGACACTCACAGGAGAGGTCAAATGAAGGGGTTTCACAACAGACCATGCACGGCAGGCAGGAGGAGCAGTTGCAGAACAACAGAGCATGGAAGGCAGAAGGGAGTGGTAGCAACTTCGACCATGGAGGACTGGAGGGAGGCGATGGGGCATTGAACCTAGGCAGGACAGACAGGATGGAGGTGGCAGGGACAGGTGGCAGCCATCTGACCATGCTAAGCATGTGGGAGAGGCAGAGGGGTAGCTCAACAGAACACTTAGAGTAGATAGTAGAAACATTGGGAGGTCTATGGGATATGGTGGGCAAAAAGTAGGGAGCAGAGGCATGCACACAGGCATGGGAGGGTAAGGCGAGGGGAGTAGGGGCAGCAAGCTAATCACAGAGGTTAAGCAGGAGGGAAATTATGGTGCATTGAACGGGGAAACAAATGGCAGGAAAAATGGACAGGGACATGAAGCTAAATGGAGGGCAGTAGTAGCACATCGGACCAGGCAGGGCAGGAGGAAGGAGGCTGGTGCATGGACTCAGGCAACAGAGGGTAAGGATGAGGTGGATGGGGCAGCAAGCTAACTGTTCAGAGAGGGCAGGAAGGGGAGTGGCAGAACAACAGTCACACAGGGTTGTAATGAGGGAGCAGGGGCATGAACTTGGAATATGGATGGCAAAGAGGAGCAGGGGCAGGAGCAGCAAGCTTGGGTGGGGCAGCACATTGCCAGGCCAGGTTCTGAGTCCAACACCCCTCCCAACCGTGCATTGCGGTGGGCATTTTCAAAAAACTAGAAATTCACTGAAAAAGTCAGAGGTTACAGTGACTTTATAGTTAGGAAATTAAATTAAAAAATCCTTAAAAATTCACAAAAAAACTGAGATTGAAGGCACATTACAGTTAGGTTCAGATTTGAAATGCACAAAACAATAGAAATTCTGCTGTTATAGTTAGAGTTATATCAGGTAACTATAACTTGTGCTCTAAGGTAATTACAACTCATAGTTTAGTTTGTTATGGCTATATTTTTGTAATGAATATTAGTGTATTTCTGATTTACGTATCCATTGGTGATGTTCTTGATATTTTTGTAAAAGTGTTTACATTGATTTTCAAAAAGCAATAATGATATGCATTTAGTACATATGCTGTGCATAAGCAGTAGAAATGTGACCCAAATATCAATTTCATATCAGTACTAAGTAAAAAGATACTTTCCTAGGATGGAAGAGATTTGCTTATATAGGTCAAAGATCAAAACTATGATGTTATATCAAACCAAATTTAACTGCTGTTCTTAAAAATCTTAATGATATATTTGTTTGTCGAAGTTATTTTTCTCAGCATAATGTTATAGAAGGGTTGCTTGCGCTTCCCATAGGACTGTAACATGCCTCTGCTCAAAAACCCTATAAGGACAAAGTGATTGATGAAATGCTTGTATTAATCTTACCACTGGCAATCGCTCTGTGTCGTGTTTCAGTCCATTTTTATTTCACCCACCATGCAACTGCAGACAAAGGCTGCCTTATACAACACAGTACCATCTCTTCTCCTCCTCATTGTCATGGCAGTCCAACCAGATGTGCAAGGAAAGGTCTCCTCCAGAAGGGACCACAAGAAATCCCAGACCGGTTTCACTCTACTTTGGAGTCATCAGTTGGGTGTAGCTTAAGTCCAATGGAACAGTGAGACCTTATTCTTGTTACTGCTCAAAATACCAACATTTCTGCTTTGCTTTCCACACACTCCCCTAACAAACCAAGGGAAATTTAGTTCTGGCTTGATAGCTTAGCTAGTTGTCTGCTAAATGTCTTGCTAATAATGCACAGACAGTTGCATTTGGGTCAGCCCAATTCATCAGTGTTTTACTTTGGGTGAGTTCTATTCACCATGGTACAGAGTGTCAGTCACATCTTGAACCATTACAAAGTAGTTTTCCTGTATCACTATCATCCCCCTTTATAATGATGCTTATTATTCCACCTTCTAGAGAATACTTCAATTTTAATACCCTGTTTTTAGGAACAGCAGCAGCTGATGGGAACTGTTAGAAATGGGGTCTTTGGTTGGCAGACAGGTTGCCACCTGTCCAGGTAGGGACCCTCACTCTAGTCAAGGTAAAGGAGAATCACCCTCAGCTAACCCCCGCTCACTCTCTTGGTAGCTTGGCACGAGTAGTAGGCTTAACTTCAACACAATGTGTAAAGTATTTGTAGCAACACACACAGTAACTTAGTGAAAACACTACAAAATGACACAACAGAGGTTTAGAAAAATAGGTAATATTTATTTAAACAAAACAAGACCAAAACGACAAAATCCAAAATACACAAGTCAAGATATGAATTTGCAAAAGAATAAGTCTTATTCCTTAGAAAACAGTGAGACTACTGTTGTTAAACAAAGTAGCTGGTTAGCGTAAAAGCCACCTATTTAAAGACAATTAGGGGGATATTTATAGTCCCCTAGCGCCACCTTGAGCCACGTTAACGTCATTATTTATGACGTTAACGTGGCTGAACGAGGCCAAAATATCTGTGCCATATCTACAGAGTGGTGCAACACATGCATTGCTCCACCCTGTAACCCTTTACGCTACATTATGCCTGCGCCAGGCATAATGTATGCAAAGGGGACATTCTCCCATTAGGGGAGCTGTAAAAATGGCGTAAGGACAGCACTTTTAACGCCCGCTCAAGAGCAGGTGTTAAAAGGGGGCTTCCATTCTTTAGAATGGAGCCCTTGGTACTCTGCAGAGTACATCAGTAGTGTCATGTGAAATGATGCTATTGCCCCCTACCCTTCGCCATGGTGTGCCGTATTTTAAATATGGTGTACACATTGTAGCAGAATAGGGGTGATAAGGGGGCAGGGAAAGTGGCACTGCACTTGGTCCAGTGCAACTTTCCATAAATCTCCCCCTTAAATTACACGTGGTAATCAGTAAAGAATCCTTAGAACCTCAGATACATGAAGAATTGTGTGTGGTATTAATATTGTCCCTCTGGCAAAGTTCTAGATCCTTCACAAATAAAAGTCAGGGAGTAAGCAGGCACCTCTCAGTATAGGACGTTTCAGTATTCGAGGTTAGAAGGACACATGCATTGATTACTAAAGGTTGATTTCCATGAGAAATAAGAAATTTCCTCAAATGGGAAATTTTGAAGAGACCGATTGTATTCATTGCTCTAACTTGAGGGGACAGGAGTGTTTCTGATCCAGTCCGAAGGTCTTAACCTTTGCCTAAAAAATAATTAACAAATCCTTTGAGATTGGGCGTAGAGCAAAGGCCTACCTTGCGATGTTATTACTTAATAACGAAATCTCGGTTTTGCTAGCATTGAGTCTTAGGTAGTTGTTGCTCATCCATTGATGGATAGCTGGTAATATAATGTTCAATACTGGTAATGAAAATCGGAATAGAAGATAGCCCTACAATCAAAAAACTTACTAGAAGGAACACTGAGCAAACATGAAAGGGTGAATGCAATCAGTGACTTGGTAAAAAGCCACGTCATTTTCATGTTCATAAACGTTTGGGTAGAGGTGAAAGTGCCTAAAGATTGCCTGAGAGTGACGGGTCAAAATGGGTACTACATGGCACATCATGGCACGAACGTCCTCCACTTCTTTGGAAAAAAACGTTAATCAGGAGTACAGCGCAAAGTCTTTATAAAAGAAAGTGATGACATGTCAAAGTTCATTCCAACTGTTAGTGTATTGGATCATTCAACACAAGGCTTTTTCACGAAGCCAACAAGGGAATGAAAGTGAAAGTCACATGCATCTGTACAAGAGGAATACATTTCAAGAGAAGGCTGTTGCTTTACTTGATCAAAAACATGAATTCTGCTACTCAGTGGAGAGAGCCATTGTAAAATGTAGAACTTTACTTTTAGTAAGGTCGTTCAACACCTCATTCCTTTATTCTTGTAAAATTTTCTTTGAGTGCACTACCTATACCCACTGAACGTTTGAGAGAGGAACTGAACAGGAGGTAGGGGTAGCAAAATACTTATAAATTGTCTATGGAGGTAAATATCCTTGTAGCGACCTTGGACTAATCTGTAGAGATTACAAACACAGTACTTGAGAAAACAGTCAATTTTTCACAATGCACCATCTCAACATTTTTCCTCTGGTAATAAAAGCCGTAACATCTTCCAAAATCTAACACAGTTTTACACTGCATGAAATACGTGTAGGTGACATCCAGCTCACATTAAGTGTGAATTTTGCAAGTTAGCAATTCGAGAGTGGCCGGCCATTCGGCAATCTGGCATTCAGCAGAAGGTTGCAGGCTGTGTGGCTGGTTTCAGATTTAGATACCATAACCCAAACATACCCCAATGGATCTGCTCGTATCTTTAGGGACTGAGGGCCGTATTTATACTCTGGTTGCGCCGAATTTGCGTCGTTTTTTTCGACGCAAATTCGACGCTAAACTAACGCCAACTAACGCCATATTTATACTATGGCGTTAGAGGCGTCTAGCGCCAAAGTTCCCGGAATGTGCGTCATTTTTTAGCGTGAACCCCTTCCTTGCGTTAATGATATGCAAGGGAGGCGTTCCCGTCTTAAAAAATGACTCCCAGGCCTTTACGTGGTATTTATACTCCCGGGCAAAAGAGACGCCCGGGAGTGGGCGTGGCTAAAAACGGCGCATTTGCGCCGCTTTTTAACGCCTGGGTCAGGCATGGCGTTAAGGGACAAGTGGGCTCAAAATGAGCCCAGAGTGCCCTCCCCTGCCCCCAGGGACCCCCCCTGCCACCCTTGCCCACCCCAGGAGGACACCCAAGGCTGGAGGGACCCACCCCAGGGACATTCAGGTAAGTTCAGGTAAGTATTATTTTTTTTTTTTTTAATAATTTTTTTTGGCATAGGGGGGCCTGATTTGTGCCCCCCTACATGCCACTATGCCCAATGACCATGCCCAGGGGACAGAAGTCCCCTGGGCATGGCCATTGGGCAAGGGGGCATGACTCCTATCTTTACAATGATAGGAGTCATGTTGATGGGGGATGGGCGTCGTTAAAAAATGGCGCAAGTCGGGTTAAGACGATTTTTTTGCCTCAACCTGACTTGCCCCATTTTAAGACGCCCTAACGTCATTTTTGCCCAACGCCGGCGCTGCCTGGTCTACGTGGTTTTTTGCCACGCACACCAGGCAGCGCCGGTCTGCTTGCGCCGGCTAACGCCATTCCATAAATACGGCGCCCGCATGGCGCTTCAGAATGGCGTTAGACGGCGCAAAATTTTTTGACGCAAAACTGCGTTAGCGCAGTTTAGCGTCAAAAAGTATAAATATGGGCCTGAATTCAACGTTTTTGTCACGGCTGATTTCGATGTGCAGTTAGGCCCTTCAAACTAATACATATTAAAATGGAGAAAACGACGTGTTGAAAAATATATTAATTCAGGTCACACGGTGCAGATGTCCCGGTGCAGATCCTACAGGTGTGTATAGAACATTTACCACCTCTACTGTAGAAGAACGTGCTGAGATTATACTGGCAGACCAGGAATCTAGTCACGGCTCAGATATAAACCAAGCAACATTCCCGCAGTTTAAGACAGCTCAACTATCTCTCCCACTTATCGTACTAATGTCTGGAGAAGTAATCCGCAAAACGAACAACGTTGATGTTTTGCAAAGAAAATTATGTACGTAATGTCTCAGAACGAAAATACAGCCCATTCGTCCAGAAACAGCCACGTTGTGAAAATTCTACACCGCGTGTGCCTTTTGTCACACAATGGAAAAGTTCATGCAAAAACATTAGCTACACGATCAAAGCAGAATCTTCATGTCAGAAAGAATCCAGGTAACATCTTTTTGAAAATATACGGATGTTTTACCGACAGATTCATGACTTTCGCCAGGAAAAAAATAGGCTATTACATAATATTATTACTACTAATGTATACTGCAGAAAAGAGCATAGTCTCCTTTTGAGGGATGACTGATTAAAACCAGGGTACAGGAAAAGTAGAACTACCTGCTCAAATGTCCAGATAGAAGTTTCCTCAGATAATGTCGGGGCAAACAAATAGGGTCTTTCTAATACAAGAATTTCCAGACTGTTGGAGGCTGGCCTGGTTTGTAGTGGTTACCTATGGTGCTTACACCTTATACAAGGTCCAGTTGTCCCTTATTACTGAAATGTAGGCAGTGTTCTAGCAGCTTAGACTGTCTAGAGGTAGCTGTAGCAGAGCAGCTTAGGCTGAGCTAGGAGACATGAAAAACTCCTGCAATACCACTATAGTTACACAGTACTGATACACAATTAAAGACAATACTCAGGCCCATATTTATACTTTTTGACGCAAAACTGCGCTAACGCAGTTTAGCGCCAAAAAAATTAGCGCCGGCTAACGCCATTATGAAACGCCATGCGGGCGCCGTATTTATTGAATGGCGTTAGCCGGCGTTAGGCGACCGGCGCTGCCTGGTTTGCGTGAAAAAAAAACACGTACACCAGGCAGCGCCGGCGTAGGGAAAAATGGCGTTTGGGCGTCCAAAAATGGGGCAAGTCAGGCTGAGGCAAAAAAAACGTCTTAACCCGATTTGCGCCATTTTTTTTGGGCGCCCAGACGCCATTAACATGACTCCTGTCTTAGCAAAGACAGGAGTCATGCCCCCTTGCCCAATGGCCATGCCCAGGGGACTTCTGTCCCCTGGGCATGGTCATTGGGCATAGTGGCATGTAGGGGGGCACAAATCAGGCCCCCCTATGCCAATTTTTTTTTAAAAAAAAATACTTACCACAACTTACCTTCTCTTCCCTGGGGTGGGTCCCTCCATCCTTGGGTGTCATCCTGGGGTGGGCAAGGGTGGCAGGGGGTGTCCCTGGGGGCTTGGGAGGGCACCTCTGGGCTCATTCTGAGCCCACAGGTCCCTTAACGCCTGCCCTGACCCAGGCGCTAAAATCCGGCGCAAATGCGGGTTTTTTAGTCCCGCCCACTCCCGGGCGTCATTTTTGCCCGGGAGTATAAATCCGACGCAATAGCATTGCAGTCATTTTTTTAGACGGGAACGCCTACCTTGCATATCATTAACGCAAGGAAGGTGTTCACGCAAAAAAATGACGCTAACTCCATGAACTTTGGCGCTAGACGCGTCTAACGCCAAAGTATAAATATGAAGTTAGTTTTGCGTCGAATTTGCGTCGAAAAAAACGACGCAAATTCGGCGCAAACGGAGTATAAATATGCCCCTCAGTGTTACCAAAAATAAAGGTACTTTATTTTAGTGACACAAGGCCAAAAATATCTTAGAGGTAAGACTCCTTTTGGAGGTAAGTGCTATACACAATATATACACTAGTAACTAAAATAAGGTAGGTAAACAGTCATAGAATAGTGCAAACAGTAGAAAATAAAACAGATTGCAATGGGCTTAGGGGCAACACAAACCATATACTAAAATAGTGGAATGTGAATGTCGAATTCCCCCGTAGGCAAGTGTAGTGGGGCGCTCGGGGTGTAGGAAAACACCAAAGATAAGTAAAGTACCCCACCTCGGAGCTCAGGAAAGCAGGAGTAGAGTACAGCAAGTTTCCTCAGAACACATTACAAGTTATGATACAGGATTTTGCAAGAACCAAGCAAGACTACTAGCAACAAACAATGGATTCCTGTATCTGAAGACCTGTGGAGATAGGAGACCAAGTACAGAAGTCAAGGAAGAGTCCAGGAAGAACAGGAGCCCCTGCCAACCTGGAAGAAGGTACAAAAGTGGATTGCCCGATTAGAAGAAAAGTACAGAAGAGCACCAAAGAAGATTGCTGCGGGTTCCTGCTTCGTGCAAGAGATGTCCACGTCAAGTTGTTGGATGCAGACTGTTTGCATCGCTGGATTCCGCCAACAAGCCTTGGTTCAAGCAAGTACGCAATTTGCTTCAAAAAGGAGCTTGGGGTCTTAACTCGGACTGAGGAGACAGAGGGATCTCTCAGCACTTCAGAGAGCCCTCAGAAGGCCAGGCAGCATCCACGGCAGTCCCAGAACACGGGGACAAAGAAGATGTAAAGTGCAGTTGTCGAGGCACTTCACTGGAAGGTCCCACGCCGCCGGAGAACAACTCAGGGAGCTGTGCGTCGCAGGATGGAGTGCTAGGGACCTGGGCTATGCTATGCATGAAGGATTCTTGAAGAAGTGCACAGAAGCCCAAGGAGCTGCAGAAGACGCGATGCACAGGGGTACTCTCTGGCATCATGTGGAGGCAAGCTCTTACCTCCCCCAAATTTGGACAGCTGGACCTTTAGACAGTCTGGGTCACTTTGTTCCACCACCTGTGTTCCAGGGAGTACGCTCGTCTTCAGCAGAGGAGTCCCAGAGGACCGTTTGTCATTGCAGAAGGGTGCCTTCAGAAGCAGGGAAGTGACTCCATCACTCCACAGGAGACTCCTTCGGTTCTTCTGGTGCAGGGTGAGGACAGGCAGTCCTCAGAGTGTGCACACCTTGGAAACTGTTGCAAAGCTGGCTGGAGCTGAAGTTGCAGGTCACAGGAGTCGTCCTGGATTCTTTGTTGCAGTTACAGCGGTTCTTGGATCAATCTGCGGTTGATCTGATGGTCATAAGCTGAAGCAGAGGATGCAGTGGGGTCCTGGAGGAATCTTGGAAACCAAATCTGAGGAAACACCCAGAGGCAAGACCCTAAATATCCCTGCAAGGGGAATTAGCAACCTACCCAGGTATGCACCTATCAGGAGGGGTCTGTGACATCACCTGCTGGCACTGGCCACTCATAGTTCTCCAGCGGGTCTCCGCACCTTGGAATCCAAGATGGCTAATGCCAGGGACACTCTGGAGGAGCTCTGGGCACCACCCCTGGGGTAGTGATGGACAGGATAGTGGTCACTGCTCCTTTCCTTTCCAGTTTTGTGCCAGAGCAAGGTCTTGGGGTCTCAGAACCAGTGTTGACTGGATTATGCAAGGAGGGCACCATTTGTGCCCTTCAAAGCATTTCCAGAGGCTCTGGGAGGCTACCCCTCCCAAGCCTGTAACACCTATTTCCAAATTTAGAGGGTGTAACACCTTCCTCCCAAGGGAAATGCATTGTGCTGCCTTCCTGGGATTGAGCTGCTTAGTCCCCAGGAGGGCAGAAACCTGTCTGTGAGGTGGCAGCAGCTGGGGCTGCAGTGGAAACCTCAAAGAGCTGGTTAGGCAGCACTGGGGGCCATTGTGAAGCCCCAGGGTGCATGGGATTGGCCACCCAATACCAGATTTGGATTGGGGGGACAATTCCAGGATGTTAGACACCTCACATGGCCATAGTCGGAGTTGCTATTATGAAGCTACATATATGTATTGACATATATGTAGTGCACGCTTATAATGGTGTCCCCACACTCACAAAGTCTGGGGAATTGGACCTGGACAACGTGGGGGCACCTTTGCTATTGCAAGGATTCCCTCATACAAAGTAACTTTGCACCTGGCCTTCAGTAAATGAAGGTTAGACATATAGGTGACTTATAAGTTACCTTATTGCAGTGAAAATGGCTGTGAAATAGTGTGTGCACTATTTTACTCAGAATGCAGTGGCAGTCCTGATGAAAGGTTTGTATGATCTCCTTATGGGTGACAAAAGAAATGCTGCAGCCCAAAAGGATCTCCTAAAAACCCCAATGCCCTGGAGTCACTTAAGTGTAGTGACAGATTTGGTAAGTAGAGAGAGCATAAGCACTGGAGTTCTGGTCAGAAGAACTTCAGTGACACACTGAGCACAGTTACTGACAACACACATAGGCCACAAACTATGAGCACTGGGGTCCTGGTTAGCAGGATCCCAGTGAGACAGGCAAACCATACTGACAAACAGGCTGAAACTGGGGAAAACATGCCAAGAAAGATGGTACTTTCCTACACAGACTTTCTAAGGAAATAAACACTACAGGTCAAATTAAAATATGGGATTTTGTTAACTGTTCTCTGGCTGCTCCTGTGTCAAGAATTGAGCACGTGCATGAGTTTGGTTTGGGAACATGATCCTGGATTGTTTCATGGCTAGTAGAAGTGGGTTTCTGTAATTAATACTGTTTTTATTAGCCCTAGGCAAAATATTAATTGCTCCAGTAAAATTTGTGTACTTTAAGAATTTCATGTTGCAAGAATTTTTTTTTAAATGATGTAATTTGGATTTTTCGGCATGTTGGAAGATTGCCTATGCAGACAATACGAAGGTTGCACTTGCGTCAAAAAAATCAAAAGATATCTGCAAACCACATTTTTTTTAAAAGCATTTTCAATATCATTTTCTGGAATTTCATTACGTTTTGCAAAAGAACATTATGCAATTTCTCAGACCCCTATGTTTTGACTAACAAATATTTAGTAATTCTTAGAAACTGAGATTTGCCACTTATGAGTGGGTGAAGTGATAACTGGCTGGAGGATGAAATCACATACTTACTTGTAAGTGAAGCTATAGATATTAAAACTGGAATTCAACATCTCTTCCTCAGGTTATCTCCTCAAAACTTGAAAATAAAGAAAATCACATACATCTCCTGTTTATGAAACTAAGGATTGATGTATTTCTTTCCCTAATAAAGGAAACACACTATTACGTGAGTTTGTTACAATCCACAAATAATAATAATGATAATGTTGATAACCATGATAATAGTGACAACTGTGAGAAATTGGGTTGCTGGTTAACTCAGATGTGAGCCTTGATCAAACAGAAACTACAATCCATGTCAGGGTAAGGCACAAGCAACCCCAAATTAACCTGTGCTCAAACCCCTGGCAGATTGGCACAGAGCAGTTTGGTTTATTTTAGAGGCAATGTCTAAAGTATTTGTGCAACACTTCAAACAGTAATGAAGTGAAATATCACAGAAAAGTATCCCACACCGAGTTAGAACAATAAAACTTTCTTTAATTAATGAAGCAAGAACAAAATGAACAAAATCTAATTAGTAGAACCAGCCATATTCAATGTTAAAGATTCAGGTAAAATAGAGCCAAAAAACACAAAATACCAACTGTGGATTTCTGGTTACAGTGGAACAGGATCAAGTCACAAATACAGACTGACCACAATGTAGTGCGGGCCAGCTACAGGGACCCAGTTAGGCCCGCTGAACAAACTACCCTAACTCCTGGTTTGTGGAGCAGTGTGAGGATCCACATTGAAGATGCTCTCACAGTAGAAGTGAGGCTTTGGTTCCAATATGCAGCAAGGCTGTGATAAGAGTACCTGCCTTGTTCTTGAGAATCCCTGCGACAGCCCTTGTGATGGGAAGTCCAGTGTTGTGGAATCAGTGCTTAGTCCTGACAATGCATAGGTTCTGAAGAGCTTTGATGTGAAGTGTGAGGCTTCGATGTGAAGTGTGTCGTTGTTGAGGCAGCAGTTGACAAGGGATGCATTGCCCTCTGCCGAGGATGTGGCACACAGTGGCAGTTCCGAAAGCATGGTAATGGTGACTTAAGGTATTTCACCTTGAGTTATCCCCCTGGATGAAATGTCACAACTCATAATGAGAGCCTCATTGGGGATATCCTGCATTGCCCTCTGCACCATGTAACATCAAGGGTACAGCCTCCATTGACCCTTTGTGCACCCTGGCCTTAAGTCAGGTCAGGGTTACCCCTGACCTGACTTTAGGCCAGGAACCACTCTGCACGCCGAGCAGCTCCACCAGACTGCCCTCGTGCTCCTAAACCCAAACTTGCTGCTGCCCCGAGATTGAGGCCCTCATCCACCCCCAGGCACCCACCTGCGCCTCATCCCTGGTGTCTAGTGGTAGGCGTAAGTATCGTGTGTTGGTCTTGTTATCTTGTGTGTTCATCTTGCCATCTGTTTACTGTGCTTGTGTGCTGTTTTTTGCTTTTGCCTTTTTGCTGTCTCTGCCTTTTTCTGACCATTTCTGCTTTGCTTGATCTGCCCGGTCTCCCCGTTCCCGCCGCTGCGTCCCTGTGGGCCCACCCCCCTCGCGCCCCCATTCACCACCCCTCCCGCCTCCCAGCTGCTCCTCCCTCCCACCTCCCCTTCTTAATGGTGGCTGCTGTGTAGTGTTCAGAGTGACCCCTGACCTGACTTAAGACCAGGAACCACTCTGCACGCCAAGTAGCTCCACCAGACTGTCCTCGTGCTCCTAACCCCACCCTCGCTGCTGCTGCGAGTTCGAGGCCCTCCTCAACCCACAGGCACCCGCCTGCGCCTCATCCCTGGTGTCTAGTGGTAGGCGTAAGTATCGTGTGTTGGTCTTATTATCTTGTGTGTTTGTCTTACCATCTGTTTTCAGTGCTTGTGTGCTGTTTTCTGCTTTTGCCTTTTTTGCTGTCTCTGCCTTTTTCTGCCCATTTCTGCTTTGCTTGATCTGCCTGGTCTCTCCGTTTCTGCCGCTGCATCCCCTGTGACCCCGCCCCCCTTGTGCCCCCATTCGCCAACCCTCCCGCCTCCCAGCTGCTCCACTCTTCCACCTCCCCTTCTTAATGGCGGCCGCCGTGTGGTGCTCAAAGTGACCCCTGACCTGACTTAAGGCCAGGAACCACTCTGCACGCCAAGCAGCTCCACCAGACTACTCTCGTGCTCCTAACCCCGCCCTCGCTGCTGCAGCGAACTTGGGGCCCTCCTCCATCCACAGGTACCCTCCTGAGCCTCATCCCTGGTGTCTAGTGGTAGGGTTAAGTATCCTGTGTTGGTCTTGTTATCTTGTGTGTTTGTCTTGCCATCTGTTTTCTGTGTTTGTGTGCCATTCTCTGCTTGTGTCTTTTTTTTGCTGTCTCTGCCTTTTTCTGCCCGTTTCTGCTTTGCTTGGTCTCCCCATTCCCGCTGCTGTGTCCCCTGCGGCCCGCCCCCCTCGAGCCCCCATTCGCCACCCCCCTCCTCCCTCCCACATCCCCTTCTTAATGGCGGCCGCGGCACGGCCGCACAGCAGGTGCACCGCTGGGGCGCCAGGGGTGGCGCCTAGGGCAAGCCCGTCTGCGCCCGTCGGCGTCCATCCACGCCTGGACTGCGCCCAGCGCCTGTCCCCCTGCCCCTTGCACCTCCCATGCCTCCAAACGCCAGTACCCCACCGCGGAGCTCCTCGCACTCAACCCCGGCCGTTCCACCGCCTGCGCCCAGGCCTCCCCCTGGCACACCCACGGACCCTTTGCCTGCCGCTCATGCCGCTTCACCTGCAATCAAGCCACCAAGCACCATAATAATGCCAGACACCCAACCATCTCGGCTGCATCCTCCTCAACACCCGCCCCGTCCACAAGCACGCCATCAAGCTCTGGGACCTACTCCCATCAGCCTCCCCTGACATCGCCTACCTCACCGAAAAAGGGATGAACCCCTCATCAGAACAACACATCGCCATAGCCAGCCCTGAGGGCTACAAGATCACTCGAAGCGACCATATCAACAAACCAGGAGGAGGAATCACCATAGTCCACAGAAGCTCCATCAGGATCTCCACAGCCAACCACGACACCCTGGATGCCGCAGAACACCTGCACTTTCAGATACAAATCAACGCCAACACCACCCTGAGAGGAACCCTCGTCTACAGACCACCAGGCCCTGCACCCAATTCTGCGACGCCATCGCAGACCTGATCAATTCCCACGCCCTCGCCTCCTCAGACTACCTGCTCCTCGGCGACCTAAATTTCTACCTGGAGAACACCAGTGACTGCAACTCCGGTGCCCTACTGGACAACCTCGCCAACCTCGGCCTCCAACAACTGGTCACCTCGCCCACCCACTCAGCTGGGCACACGCTCAACGCCATCTTCTCCTCCAGCAGCCACATCACCTTCACTCACACCACCATCGGACCGACCACCATTGTGTTAATTTTTCCTTCCTGAAGCCCACCACCAACTGCATCCAATTCCTCACCACAAGTGGATCAAGATCTCCAAGGAACAATTGATCTCCAACCTCGCCCAATCCCTACCACCCAAAACCAACGATCCCAACACCGTTGCCCTCAATCTCAGACAATGGCTCGATGACTGCGCCAACACCCTCGCTCCACTCAAAAAAACCAGCAACACCTGCATCAACAAGAAAGCTCCCTGGTTCATCGCAGACCTGCAGGCCTCCAAACGAGAATGCCGGAAAGCTGAGAAAACCTGGCCCAAGAACAATCAGAGAGCAAATTCACTGCTCTCAAATCACCCATGCGCAAACACCACCAGCTCATCCGGACCACCAAAAGATCTTTCTACAAAGAACGGATTGACAACAACGCACACAACAGCAAGGAGCTATTAAACATCATCAAGGAACTCACCAACGCTAAGCCCTGCTCCACCGACCCTCCCCACTCACAAGACCTCTGTGACTCCCTCGCAATCTTCTTCCACCGCAAGATCACAAACATAAATGGAAGCTTTGCAACGCCGTCCCCCACCACTAACACCACTGACATGGTTGATCCCATCGCACCCTGCTGCACCAACGTACTGAGCACCTGGACCCCCATCAACGATAAGGAAACCACCAAAACCATGATAACGATCCACTCCGGCTCTCCCGCAGACCCCTGCCCTCACCACGTCTTCAATAAGGCCAGCCAAATCATCCCTCCCCAGCTCCGGACCATCATCAACCGCCATTTTCCCAGAAAGCTGGAAACACGCCGAAGTCAATGCCTTGCTCAAAAAGCCGAAGCCGACCCCAAAGACCTCAAAAACTACCGACCTATCTCCCTACTCCACTTCCCCACGAAGGTCATAGAGAAGATAGTCAACATCCAACTTTCCAGCTTCCTGGAGGACAACAGCCTACTCAACGTCTCCCAGTCTGGATTCCGCAAAAACCACAGCACCGAGACCGCCCTCATCGCCTGCACCGACAACATCAGGACCAGGCTTGACAAAGGTGAAACTGTTGCCCTCATCCTCCTCGACCTCTCCGCAGCCTTCAACACTGTATGTCACCAAACCCTTTGCACACGTCTCTTCGATGCCAGAATTCACCTCAGAGCCCTGGACTGGCTCACCTCCTTCCTCTCCGAAAGAACACAAAGAGTTTGCCTCCCCCGTTCCGGTCAAAGGCCACCAAGACCATCTGCGGAGTCCCCCAGGGATCCTCACTCAGCCCCACCCTCTTCAATATCTACATGGCTCCGTTCGCCAACATCGTCCGATCCCACGGCCTCAACATCATCCCCTACGCAGACAACACTCAGCACATCCTCTCCCTCACGAGGAACCCCGCAACTGCCAAGAACAACCTCCACACCGGACTCCTCGCTATCGCCAACTGGATGACAGCAAGCCACCTCAAGCTGAATTCAGAAAAGACCGAGTTCATCATCTTCGGCCCCAACAACTCAGCATGGGATGACTCCTGGTGGCCGGCCACCCTGGTGTCGCCCCCACCACCCACGCACGCAACCTTGGCTTCATACTAGACTCTTCACTCTCCATGATCCAGCAAGTCAATGCCATCTCGTCCTCATGCTTCAACACCCTTCGAATGCTCCGCAAGACCTTCGGGTGGATTCCCATGGAAACCAGAAGAGCGGTCACCCATGCCCTCGTTAGCAGCAGACTGGACTACGGCAATGCCCTCTACGCGGGAACAATGGCCAAGCTCCAGAAAAAATTCCAGCGCATCCAGAACACCTCAGCACGTCTCATCCTCAACCTCCCTCGCCACAAACACATCTCGGCCCACCTCAGGGACCTCCACTGGCTACCCAACAACAAAAGGATCGTCTTCAAAATCCTAATCCACGCTCACAAAGCTCTCCACGACACCGGACCGGCCTACCTCAACAATCGTCTCAACTTCCACAACCTGGCACGCCAGCTCTGCTCCGCCAACCTCGCCCTTGTAACAGTCCCCTGCATTCACCATACCACTACCGGATGCAGATCCTTCTCCCACCTCACCGCCAAAACCTGGAACTCCCTCCCCACCAACCTACATAAGACCCAGGACCTCCTGACCTTCAGGAGGTATCTCAAGACCTGGCTCTTCGAACAGTAGCACCCCGCCCCAGTGCCTTGAGATCCTTCTGGGTGAGTAGTGCGCTCAACAAATTGATTGATTGATGACATGGCTGATGGTGGACTAGGTACCCACATGGAGCATCCTAGTAGTTTCCTTCTTTAAATGGTCACACTTGGGGACAAAATGGGCACCATTTTGCCTATTATCTTTATGATTTTGGCATATTTGCAAACATCATGATCATGAGCATAGCTTTTAGGAAATCTGATCATGATCACTCTAACATGAGGGTACAGTTAATGTTTAATGAACATGACCACAGCTCCCTTGTTAGGGTTAGCCGAGCTATTAGCAAACATCCATTTTTGCAGCAATACCGGTCACAAGGATGAGGGCTAAAGACCAGGGAACCATACACAGGGCCTGACTCACAAAGACAAAGTTAGACCAAAAACCTAACATACACCAAAAGTCTAAGGGCCCGATGCACAAAGATAAAGTTAGACCAAAAGTCTAACTTTGACCAAAAGTCTAATGCTACTACTTTTCAGTATTCGCAATGATCATGTTAGACCAAAAGTCTAACTTTACTACTTTTTTGTATCCACAGAGGTAAAGTTACACTGAAATTCTTACTTAGACCAAAAGTCCAAGGGGCCAATTCACAGAGGTAAACTTAGACGTTTGGTCTAAAGTTAGACTAAACATCTAAGTTTACAACTTTGGGATTTCACAAAGGACTTTAGAAGTAATATCTTTAGGTCCACATTTGGGACAGGGATCTATCCCAAGTATGGACCTAAAGAAACTACTTGTAAATACCCTTTGTGAATTCCCAAAGTAGTAAACTTAGATGTTTGATCTAACTTTAGACCAAACGTCTAAGTTTACCTTTGTGAATCGGTCCCCAACTTTACTACTTTTTGGTATTCACAAAGGTAAAAGTAAACTAAAAGTCTAACTTAGACCAAAAGTCTAACTTTACTACTTTTCGGTTTTCACAAAGATAAGTTACTACTAGTAACTTTACTGCTAGTAAAGTTAGACTTTTGGACTAACTTTACCTTTGTGAATACTGAAAAGTAGTAAAGTTAGACTTATGGTCTAAGTTAGAGTTTTAGCTTAACTTTATGTTTGTGAATACCAAAACATAGCAAAGTTAGACTTTTGGTTTAAGTTAGACTTTTGGTCTAACTTTATCTTTGTGAATACAGAAAAGTAGCAAAGATTACCTTTGTGAATCATGCTCACAATCTTTCAGCACCTCCTCCTCTGTTTCCCAAGTTGTCTGGAAAGATTAGACAGGGTTTCCCCCGGGCAGCTCCTTGGATTCTGAACCTGGTCATCTGCACATACACCATGACCACTACAATGCATTCTGGGTAGAGGATCTTCAAGAGTCTGTCCAAGAAAGGGAGGTCTGAACTAGCATAATGGGTTAGACTGTTTGAGTCTGGAGGTTGCACTGTTTCTGATTGGCAGCAGAAAGTGGTTAAACCTGACTGACCTTGGACATATGTAACTGGTGCTGTCCTCAAGCATGTCGAACACTTTTGCAATGAGGCCAGCATGAACCTTGTTGCTTTTGGTGCTTCTAGATTAAAGAGTTAAATGCTGCTTGTTTCATCCTGGTTAAAAAAGAAGTGTGAACACTACTGCTAAAGATTTGATAGAATACCACCCTACCGACTTTGCAACCATATAAGCACATGGCCAGCCCCAGGAAATCAGTGATATGCCTTTAATGCACTCTCATATCCTTAGCACTGGCCAAGAAGAACAATGCAATTAATTCAAATGAGCTGAGGAGTGACACTCATAGTGGGCATACACCTTCTCTACAGCCTTTACTTATTTGCTCTATTCCTTCACTGTGCTACTCTTGCTATGGTTGAGCGCTCACTTGCTAGCTAGCCTGACCAAGGGGACACCATTGGCCTGAAACATGCCTTTTGTACCTGTGAGCTTACAGCATTTCAGCGATTTAGACTGTGATCAAACCCCTCATAATCAGGGTTGTTCCACTAGCACAGAGCATCTAGGCCCGATGCAGCAAGACATCACCATTCTGGTTGACCTTCTGCAGTGGTATAAAGCATACTAATTAGCTTGCCCACCTGGGCTCAGGAAAAGCACTTTGGCATCTCTGAGACACCTTTCATTTTTTGCAGATTAAAAATTACACTGTATCTTGCTTACCACTGAATTTGTTTAGTGTCAGCATTTCTTGTTTGTTATGACTAGGACCCTGCGGAGTAATGTCTTTCCTTGTGCAGAGACCCCGCACATGAAAAAGGTAGGACTGACGTATCTTTTTATGTACAGAGGTACCTTTGTGAACAGCAAACAAACGTAAACTCACTTAACATTGTAAGCTTACCTTTGTGAATCAGGTCCTAGGTTGCAACATGTAGGCGTTACACAGAAAATAGGAAAGTAATTGAGTTTTGATGGGAGGATTGTAATACTTAATTTTTTGTGTGTTGATCACTATAAGAAATCGTGAGCACCTTATCTTTGAGAACTTAACCTCACTAAAGATTCAGTGACTGCATTAATGTATTATTTAGGTATTTGCTTTCAAGATTGTGCTGACATTTATCATCATTATAGGATTGCAAACAATATAAAGTGTGAACATAGGTATCCCAGCACTTGTACGAGTGGCATTCCCTACTGCTACAGTCCTCTTCCATATTAATAATTACATTTATTATTATTATTATTATTATTATTATTTTTATTATTATTATTATTATTAGTATTATTATTTTTATTAGTATTATTATTATTATTATTATTAGTGTTATTGTTAGTATTATTGATATTATTAGTGTTATCATTATTATTATTACTATATGCTTGTAGTAGTATTGGCATTAGTATTAATAGTACTTTTATTATAGTAGTATTATAAATCAGGGGAATCATTTTTTTTTTTATATCATACAGATTTGATTTGCTGCAAGGAACCACACTAATATTGCATCTGCATCCATCGATGTTCCCAATTTCCAAGGACAACTACTGGGAGTGCATTCTGTCTCCTTTTGTTCTCTTTTACTCTTGCTCAGAGTCTGAGTACAGGATCCACACTCCTCTCTAGAAAAGCACTGGAAATCTGTGGCATGTATTTCTGTGACGATCTGCCTGCCATCCCTGGCAGGCTCAAACATGGTAGTAATGGAAGGCAGCATCAGCATAAAATGATCCATGGTCTCATAGTATAGATTGGCAGAAACATTTCAGTACAGCCTACCAATAGAACGGAAGGGGGAGAACAGAATTATCAGGAGTATCTATTAGTGAGGGATTTTTCAATTAGCTGACGCTTCCACTCAGTGCATGGAGCACCACCTATTCCTAAGCAGTCCTTTCCCGTTATAAGCTGCAGGGTTCATACCTAACACTGAATCCCTGAAGAGTGACAAATAACTCCATCTGTTCCTCCTACCTCTGTAAATTAAGAGCAGCAAGACTAGACAGAACCAATGTCCTGTACAACCTCTGTGCCCCAGTGTCATGTGGGGAGATGGCAGACAAGGCCACAGTTGTGAGGCATGGCAATCCCAATGATCACATCCCGAGTCAGCCAGCCAGGCCATTCACTCTGAAATTGGTGTGCTGCCCAGTGATGCCAATGGTTTAGGGGTCCACCTGCCTGTATCCAGAGAGAGAAAGAGCAGGAGGACATAGGTATTAGGCTGGGGTCTTGGCTTACCTGGAGGGCTGGAGTTAGAGCTATGTTGTAGTCTGGCCTTAGGAAGGCCTGTGAACATTAAACAGCTGTCCCATGTGGGGACCCAAGATGGTGGATTGCACAGCTAAATGTTTTGTGATCAACGCAGCCACAGTCTGCTACAACAAAACAACTTGAGATGACCAAAGATGAGTCCAGAGAGTGCCCCATTTTGAAATTAAACCACGGCCAACAAAAGCATGTTTAAGTGATCCAAACTGAAGCATATAGCAATTAACATTTGAAGAAGAGCTGCTGAGTTGGGTTACTCTACCGCAGAGATTCGGGACATGTCTCAATGGGCCTGATAATTACCCAAGGTGCAAAAATATCCATCTTCTGTATAACTGGTGCTCACTTGGGCAGACAGATATAAGTGCCCCAAAGGAGAGGCATTGAAACCAGCCAGCTCAAGCCAGGATGAGACAAGACTTCCTTGGTCAGGAGTCTCCTTGGAGTCAAGGCAGGTCATCAATGTGGGAGCAAAGAGTGAATAACAAATGTGGTCTGACCCATAGAAATCCCTCTTGAAGTGCACCATGGTACTGACAATGGAGGACCTACTTACAAGCCTGAATTTCTGCATTTGCCGGTGTGGGCAGAAACTTTAATCCCCAGAGTGATTTGCCTGCAGGAGGCGGATGAACATTCACATCGTGCCAGGTGGTTGCTTTGTAAGGCTCCTATTCTCCTTGTGGTGTGGGATGCATTTCTGTAGTTGCTGAGGGGGCAAGGCCTTGAAACCCCAGAGACTGGTGCCCACAGGAGGTGGTGGAACATTCAGAGTGCACCAAGTGGGTGTTGTATAAGGTTCCTAATTTCCCCATGGTGTGGGAAGCATTTCTGCAGTCACCAGTGGGGGTGAGGACTTAAACCCCAGAGTGCCTTGCCTGTAGGAGGCAGGAGAATATTCATAACATGCCAGGTGGGTGCCTATTAAGACTTCTATTTTCTCCACACCACAGGACCCATTTCTGTAGTTGCCAGTGGGGGCTAGGAATTAGATCCCTAGAGTGCCTTGCCTGCAGGAGGTGAGGAAATATTGACAGCACGCCAAGTGGGGGCTTTCTAAGGCCCCTATTCTCCCTGTGGCACTGGATGCACATGGGGTGCAGCATGGCACAGCCAAGGCAAAGTCTGGGTAAAAAGCAGGCCCATTTGAGCCTGGATGAGGCTGGCCTGGGCCTGCTCTATTGGTCCTCTGTTTCCAGGCCTTTCCCTCACCCTAATTGTGTAATTTTGTTTCCCCGCCCTCCTCCTCCATGGTGAAGAGGACACTTCCCCCCTCAAAGCCTCAGGATAAAGCTTGTTCTTCAATTACAAACGTTTTAACTAGTGCAATGGGAGTGATCAATAAAGAGTTCACCAACATTGAAGAGAGGCTTGTGACCTGCCATTTTGCCTCAATAGACAACGAAAGCAGTTTACTGTCAATTTTTCCATCTAGTATTGACAGAGGGACTTATAGGGACTGCTCTGAGTAAGGCAGTTAATGGAAGAGTGCAGAATAACCCTGACTGTATAATCTCGGTATCACCATCTGAATCAATTTCTCACCCACCCCTTAAACATGTGAAAATCCACAGCCCTTACTTGTATACATTAGGTATCAACGTAAAGGACAGACTTGTTACAGAGTTCACACCTCACTGGCCTATCACCAAAATGGGCAAAGCAGCCAAAGTCCCAGTAGTCAATACGGAGGATCTCAAATGTGTGCTTGCTTCGATTCAAGACCTAGAAGCTCTATTCAGGACATCATTAGATTCTATCTCTGCAAGATTAACTCTAGTAGAAAAAATGATTTCTAGTTTTGATATCTTGCAATCTTAAGGCAGTTCTAGCTCTGTCCATAATCTGTGCCTTACCATGGTTCCACTTCCTTCAATTGCACCCCCCAACCACCCCTTTGTTCTAACACCATTTCAGTATTTCCTAGCCTTAAGTATGGCACTGCTAAATTAACCTTTAATCCCAAAAGAAATTCAGCCTCCTCATTCGGCTTCCCTACAATAAAAGTTTAGATTGAGTTAGTGCCAGGAGTGTGCCTCATTTCCTTGATCTTCCTACAGAAGTAACACCTTGTGTTGTGATACTGGCTAACGTACCAACTCTTTTTCAACCTGAGTTTGAGATCTGGGACAGCTTAAAGAATAAACAATTTACTGGGAGGGTAAGAAAACTGATTTGCGACAGGCCCTTTTCCAGAGACATAAAAATGGACCTAATTGTAAGTTGGGTTGGGGGGTAGCTTAAACTCTAGCTAGCTATTGGGTCAGTTATGTCTTTCAAATCCTCCAGCCTGGTAGAGGCAATTTTGTGTATAACTAGTCTATTAAATGCTCCCTCCAATGAAGTCACATCTCTCCCACTTGGCTATTTTTTACCGTCCTCCCACAATTAGCGATTGGCCACAGAGTATTCTTGGTTCTGGTCTGACACAGTCTCAAGAACTGCATCCAACGATTACTACTTTTAATGATTTTGCATGGGTGATTCTATTAGATGATATAGACTGACTTACAGCTAGGCCAGAGAAATTTGACTCAAGTGTTTACCGTACCGCCTTGGGAAATGACTCATCTTGACCAGTACAATTACTCATGTTCTTTTAGCTCCTACACTTGAGGCCCAAGATTGTCAATTGCATTGTAGTGTTTTATTTCAAAACGTAGCATTATTACGCTCCGAGGTGTTCTACCAGTCTGAATTAAATTTATAACTAATTTCCATATACTATATTTTCAGGAGACCAGGGCTCTTGAGCCCATCCAAATTAACGGTTACAGGACATTTCACCTACCCGCAGTTCCTTCGCAAGCTGGTAGAACCAAGACTGGGCTGTCCATTTTTATATCACATAGAGGCCCTCATAATCAACATGGCGGCAAACGCCGCTGACTGCTGTGGCAACAGTGAACTGAAGACCGCCAGTGGTGAAGAACAGCACACTGCCTTATAATGTTGCTAAAAACAAAAAACCCTTAAAAATCCAGCAACCTCCAGCCACTGCCAGGGCCCATGATGGCGGAAAGGCTGTACACCTCACCCCGCCACCGCCAAGCAGACAAATCCTCCGCCCACCAAATAATGATGCACAAATCACAGTGGTGCACATTGGCGGTATGGACCACCACGGCCAGCAATGGGACCCAACAACAAGAAATGCACACATTGGCAAGTTTGAAACCCACACACCTGACATACATCCACACTATTAAACACTCAAATACACAACCCAACAATCCATTGCAACGCCAATTGCACAAATGAGACTGACAAAACTACATGCATACACTGAACACAGCATAACAAAAGTCACACATACATATATGCAAAAGCACCCTCACCAATACACCCATAACACACACCATGGAACCCCCTAAGCACCCACGCTTCACAGATAGGGAGCTAAGGACCATGGTGGATGAAATACTCAAGGTTGAGCCACAACTTTTCGGGGCACATGTGTAACAGACAACCATCACCAGGAAGATAGAGTTATGGCAAACGATTGTCAACAAGGTCAACGCAGTGGGAAACCATCCAAGCACAAGGGACGACACCTGCAAGAGATGGAATGACCTGTGCGGGGAGGTGAGGTCTATGGCATCCAGGCACAATACTATGGTACAGAATACTGGTGGAGGACCACTACCAACACCCCCTGACTATACCGACTGGGAGGAAAAGGTACTGGCTATCCTGCACCAGGAGGGCCTCACTGGACTCACTGGAGGACTGGACTTGGGTAAGTCAACTACAATTACTTCATATCCACCACACCTGTAATGCATGTATCACCCCACCCCTCCCAAACCACCAGCACCACATCCACACCCATGCCACAACATCCACATCCAGTCACCCTGCATGCCCTCAAACCCACTAACAGGCCCACATCCCTCCTCCTGTGCACAGTCACCTACCCCTGCAATGATTCACATTGGCGCTACTGCACCCACAATTCACCTCCACATCCCACTCAAAATGAAAGAATCATTCCACAAAAGGTCCCTGCATGTCCCAACAGGGGAAAAAAAGCACAAAATAGGGCAGAGCTGTGCATCCATCTTTGAATTAGTACATGTAACATACATGTCCATTCCCCCCACAGGCACCACTACCCATGCCTCCCGGACGGAAAGGCCAAGGAGTGCCAGCGCCCCACATGGAGACAGAGGCCCCACTCAGGAGACTGGAGAGGGATGCATGGACAGTGATGAATACCCTGGCCCGTCACACAGTCCTGGACTGTCACCCTCCAGCAGCCCCACCCAGGATACCACTGACACCCCTGTCACCAAGCCGCCACCATCAACTCTGGCCAAACGACCCCACACCAGTGTCTCCAGGACACAGACTGGTGGACCATATTTAGGGAGGCCAGAATCTCCACCCACCAACAGGCAGGATGATGATGGTCCCAGTGCAAGTGGGACTGCCAGACCTGTACATGGGGAACAGGCACAGGGGGCAAGGGTCAGTGGGAGGG
The DNA here is from genome assembly GCF_031143425.1 of Pleurodeles waltl. Classification (NCBI taxonomy): domain Eukaryota; kingdom Metazoa; phylum Chordata; class Amphibia; order Caudata; family Salamandridae; genus Pleurodeles; species Pleurodeles waltl. Next base: position 847,939,653 of record NC_090448.1, read on the forward strand.
CATCAGTGGCCCAGGGGGGAGGCCAAAGGAGGGATGCTGCAGCCCAGGTGGTGATATCTGAGGTCCTGGGAGCACACCACCACACCCAAGACAGGATGGGCCAGATCCTAGCAACCCTGGAGCAGAATCAAAGGCTGCAGATAGCACAACACCCAGAGGCCATGGAGCAATGGAAACAGCTCAATGCCACCATGGCCACCTTTGCAGGGGCGCTGAAGCACCACAGCCTTAGCCAGCCTGAGAACCCCACACACTGCAAGCCCCTGCCACTGGCCAGGACACTGACCTGCCATCTACATCTGCAGCAGCTATTGGACTGGTGGCACTGCTAGAGGACACCCAGGAGACTAGCACCCCTAGCCCTGCAGCCCAGTACCAGTCACTCAAACGTGCCCTCAGACCCAGATATTGTACTGGAACACCAGCCAAGACCAAGACACCCGCTAAGAAGTGACTCATCCCTGAACTGTCTTTCAAGTGTGCCACTGTGCTACCATGTTGACCGGCCAATAGCAACAAACCAACCAGCAAGGGACAAATGGACCAATACCCACTGCCACCAACAGCTGAGCCCACATACCTAGTATGGATGTGCACCATGAGCCCTCTCCCTATCACTGTACAGCACAGTTACAAATTTGTGAGACTTAATAAAACAAGTCTACACGAAATCGTGTGTCCTCTGTCATTATGAGGTTACAATTGTGAGTGTGTATGCATTAGCCAGTCAATTCCATATTCATACCTTTATTGCAGGAATGCTACCCCACGCACAGCAATGTCTTAAATAAGTCAAAATGTACACCATTTTGGTTTCCCTGCACATGCCACTTCAGTCTTCAGTTAACCATGTCAATGACTACAGACACCACATCCCCAATCAAATGAGTCAGACTAACAATATGCAGTGAAGACAACAGCATCAGTGAACAGTACCTCATATTCACTGGAAGTATAGGCGGATCAGATGGTTCCTAGAGTTGACATCTTCCCCCTCTTCATCCTCACCATTACTCTCATCCCCTCTCAGAGGTTGCAGGTCTGGTTGGACAGAACCCTTCTCCTCTAGAAGGGGGATAGCTTTCCTCACAGCCAAGTTGTGCAGCATGCAGAAGCCACCACTATTCTACACACCTTCTCAGGGCCATAGCACAGGGATCCCCCAGAGAGATGGAGGAATTGAAACCTAGCCTTCAGGAGACCTGTAGTGTGCTCATTCACCCTCCTAGTACGTCCATGGGCCTCATTATAATTCCTCTCAGCATCTGTCCTGGGATTCCTCACCGGTGTCAGAAGCCATTGCAAGTTGGGGTACCCAGAATCACCTGCAAATGTGGGTGAAATAGCACCTTAACATACTGCCATTACTTGCATACAGGATGGTTGTCCGCTATGCACAGATCCAGTGGTATACACACTCACCTATGAGACATCCTCTGTCCCCTTGTAGTTGTCCCATCAAGTGTGGTACACTGCTGTTCCTCAGCACAAAGGAATCATGGACTGATCCTGGATACCTGGCATTTACATGTGATATGTGCTGGTCAGCAGTACACACCAATTTTACGTTCATTGATTGGAAGGTCTTTCGATTCTTGTACACCTGTTCATCCACTCTTGGGGGTATGAGAGCTATGTGGGTTCCATCAATGGCACCTATTGCATGGGGAATCTTAGCAAAGGCATAAAATCCAGACTTGATGGCAGGGAGATCAGTACTTTGGGGAAACTGGACATATGTCTGCATGTGTTGGACAAATGCATCCAGGAATTTGGACAGAATGAGGCAAAACATTGGCTGTGAGAAGCCTGCATCCATGCCCGCTGTCACCTGAAATGAGCCTGTAGCCACAAAATGGAGCACAGATAGCACTTGCACTGCAGTAGGGATGGCATGCTGATTCCAATTAGCCATTCTAAGTACCGGATCCAGTAAGGCACATAGGTCATGGATTGTTGCACAATTGTATCTGTAGGTGACAATGATGTGACGTTCATCCATGGTTTCCAAATCAACAAGAGGTCTGAACACAGATGGGGCCCTCCCTTGCCACATGGGTCTGTACCTATGGGGGAGAAAAGAACACATATGAGGGGCACACATACAAGTTCAAAACGGGTTGTAAATGAATGACTGGATGTGCAATACGTAGGTTACACACACAAGCTATGTATTATGTACAGCGTTTATGCACAGGTATGCAGAGCCAACTCTGTTCTAATGGCATCCCAATGTGGACACAAATCATAAGATGGGTTGATGTGAGGATCAGTCACTCATGTGAGCAAGCGACTAAGGGCTTGGTTCTGTAGGCCCTGAATGGGGCACCTGGCCAGGATATGTTTGTGGTGCTAGCAAAATGGCAGCCTCCTGCCATCCAGGTCTGAGGGAGTGGAAGTGACATCATTCAGCTGGCAGTAGTCATCATGGCGGAAGGTGGTGTTCACCGCCTTGCACCCATTCATTGGTTTACATGGTTGTCAATGAGGAACCTGGGCCTATCATGATCGCCGCCGGTGGTGATGGTGCACACTGCCGTGGAGAGTAAGCTATTTCGTCACACCCATGACACTTGACTCCTGATTCCCGTGTATGCAAGTACTCCACTGAGTGTGTTGCTGAGTCGTGACTCTGGTCCCTGAAATACTGCGAGTCACAAGGGAACGGGCCCGGCCTTCACCACAGAGGAGTTTGAGAAGCTGGTGGACGGGGTCCTACCCCTGTGTGCCAAGTTATATGGGCGATCGGAGGAGCAGGTCAGTTGGCGGTTGTCTTGCTTGGATGTGTGTGATGGGGCGGATGCCTGTATGCATGTGTGTACAAATTGTAACTGCACAGGCGAAGATTGTGTGGCATGCTCTGTTTGTGAGCTGGTAACATGATTTTATGAAATGTCCATCCCATATGGGACGACATGTCATCTGTCTAAGATGCCCTCATCCTGATGTCTGTTTTTCTGCTCTGTGTGTCCCATACAGGTCAGTGCCCATCAGAAGAGAGGACTGTGATAAGCCATCACCAGGGAGGTACAGACCCTGGGGGTCTACAACCGGTGGAGCACCCACTGCAGGAAGAGGTGGGAGGACCTGAGGCGCTGGGCCAGGAAGAACTGCGAGGGCCAGCTGGGGAAGGTTGCCCAAAGAGGAAGGGGTGCCCATCGGACCCTGACCCCCCTAATGGCCCACATTCTGGCAATGGCCTATCCAGATTTGGATGGGCGCTTGAAGGTAGCACAGCAGCCACAAGGGGGTGAGTACCAACACTGTTTAATACTACTTTGATGGATTGTGTGGGTGCTGTGGTATATATGCTGTCTAGTGCCTGGCACCCTGACAGGTGTGTTCCTGCAGTCCTGCACCCCATGGACACAGAGATGGTGTGGGGCAGGTGTCGACGGTCCAAATAGGCCCATGAGGGTTTCACCTTCCTGTACTGTTGGTTGTTTTTTGGGCCCATGGTCTAGTGGGTGCATTAGCTGGCCATGCTCCCCCACATGTGTATCAAAAGACTACATTGCCCACTCTTGGACCAACTATACAAAAACAATAACATTAACATGCAGCATAATTAGACAATACTTAAATAAACTTATTTTATTTACATACAAAGTTAAATGACATATTCACTTCTCAACTCCCCTATTAAAGAAAATAAGAAGGACAGAAAAAAGTGCCAAATTAACGAGTGCTTGTGTCAAAGAATAAAATAGAACAGTCAATCTCACACCTAACCAATAAAATCAAGATTAACAAGACAGCCTGTTGGTTAAACTTTTGGCGCACTGAATCTTTAGTAAAATTGCAATGGTATTAAATCCCCATTAAAGTCCTTCCTTCATCCCAAAAACGAAAACACATCCAGGCTCAAACATCATCCTCGAAGTTTCGACCCCTCTGGCTCTCGGACTAATCCTGGGCTCACATGCGGGTCTTCATCAGGACTAAAATGATAGGGGGCCACTAAAAATGATCCCAAAAAAATTATTAATCTAAATATACCAATCTTTTAAATAACATAATGCTGCTGTCGAACTAAATACTCCAATACTTACACTTACTTTGTCATCTTCCGCCACCCCATGCTATCTCCGCCCTCCCAGTTGCTCCCCACCCAGTTGCCCATGTCCGCTCACCCAGGAGGGTGGGCGTCTCCTTTGCCCCAGGCACCTCATCCCCTTCCCCAGTCAGCCCTGCTGCCCTCACAGAGGGGGCTATTGACCACCTGAGAACCGTCTCTGTAGGGCAGACAACCATTGTGAATGCCATCCAGGGGCTAGCATCCCAGATGCAACAATGCAATGCATACCTGGAAGGCATTTACAGTGCCATGTCTGGCCTACAGAGATCTTTTCAGGCTCTGACCTCCTCTTTGACGGCAGCCAGTGTCCCTGGTCTTTCCGAACCCACTTCAACCACCTCTCCCCATTTCAGCACCCAACTCCCTTCACCTATCCCAAGCACCCGTTCAGACAGCCATGCACATACCTCAACACACAAGAAGCACACTGAGAAACACAAGCACCACACTTCCCACCACAGGCAAACACACACCCAACATACAAAGGCACACACAACAATATCCACTTCACCCAGTGTGTCCAGCTCACTTCGCATCCCTGTCTGTTAACTCAACATGCACACCCACAAGCAGTACACCCAGAGTCCCTGCTGCTGCCCCCATTCTTGCAGTCACCACAACATCTGACATCCAATCATACATCCCAGACACCACACCTGCACTCACCACAACTACATTGACTGACACATGCAGCACACTCACCAGACCTGCAGACACCCAGACAACGTCCATGTACACTGGTAGCCTGTCTTGTCCTACTGTGCCCCCCCTCCTCCCAAAACACTCAAATGTTCACAGACACCCACACAACACACATCCACCACTCATCAGTATACTGTACTGGTATCTGCATCCACGTCCAGCACTTCTACACCTGGCACAAGCAGTCCCTCTACCTCCACTCACACACCTTCTTCCAAATCCATCCCACCTGCCCCTAAGAAACTTTTCCTCTCCCGTGTTGACCTGTTTGAACCCACTGGCCCACCCCGTCTCATTGCTAAACAGGCCCATCTCCTTGCCCAGTCTACTTCTTCCTCATCCAAGTCCTCCTCAGTCCACCCTTCCCATTCCCGTGCCCCTTCCCCAGGGAGGAAGAAACCCTGTGTTGCCCCAGGTCCCTTTGCCACCTCCCAGGTCCAAGTCCACTCCCCCACCTTCCAAGGGCAAGCCCAAACCCCCTTCAACTCCCAACCATCGGCCCAAACCACCACTTCCAGGCGTAAGTCCCCACCCCTGCCACCCCCTGCCCCTGTTCCCCAAGGTGCCTGGCTGCCCCAGCTAATGTCCCTTTACAGTGGAGTACCCTGTGCACATGTGGGAGTCAAGTCAGGGCTATTTGGGCCCTTCAGGGTATTCTGAATGGACTGGCCAATTACCTTGTTCGGACATTCCTTTTTTTTTAGCTTTATTAAAGTTTGAGTGACCAGTGGTGCTGTTGGCACAATATGGTGACATTATTCATCATTTCATTGTGAGGGTGTGGTGTGCACGTGTGTGTACTTTGGTGATGGACTTTGTTGCCTTGTGTCAGGTAAGTACATCTTGTTCTGGTGTGTATGGTGTGGGATGGTGTGAGGGGTTGGGAGTGTGTTGCAGGTTGTTTGGGGTGGGTGTGTAACTGTGCCCTTTCTTCCCATGTGTACTAGGTTGTGGTACTTACCGGCGTCGTCTTCGTCGGCGGTCACGGTTGTGGAGGTATATGGCAAGGAGCAGCACTGGCATTAATTGCAACTCTCTCTCCATGTCTGCTTCAGCGTGTTGTGTTTGCCTTCGGTGAGTGTTTCCTTTTATATTGTTTGTTTCCGTTCCTGCCCCAGAACTGATGGCGGTCCTGTGCTTCATTATTTGGTGGGTGGGTTCTTTCCACCGGCTTGTGGGCAGCCTTCTCCATCCTCGTCGCCACTCCAATGCTGACGGTGTGTGGCTAGACCGCTACTTGTTTCTCATGTGCTTCATTATTTGGCGCCCCAGATCGCCAGCCTGCTGGCGGTAGTTTCCGCCACCACCGAAGGAGGGTTGTTTCTCGCAATGTTCATAATGACCACCATAATGTCTTATGTTCTGATAACATCAGAGATTGGATTTACACACTATTAAATAATTTTTAGTGAGATTTCTGACAATCGTCATTTTGTGGTTGTTATTTTCTATGACAATGCTACATTACCTGATATACACAAGGTTTGATCAGAGCTTGACCATGTTATTCAAACTTTATGTTGCTGTCAAAAGAAGGAGCACTTTAAAGTGTAGGATGGTAATTTCAGTGCTCATTTATGTCATCTCCCACCTAAAAAGGTTTGTGGCATTGTGGATAAAGATGACACTGATCAAGATTCTAGTGCCAAAGTTTAATCTTGTTTTTGTCAATGAATGGTTGTAATGCTATCCGTATTTAGCCACCGGCTCCATCTTAGCCACTGACTCCATTTTGTGCTTAGCTTAGCTTTAAACGCTGTCACATTGGTGGCACAGGTATTTTTCCGCACACAGCCTGTTAACCTGTTTTCCCTTTTCTCACCGGGAAGGGAACATACCATGGGGGAGGCATTAATGGTAAGGATGTACCAAGCTGAGAATGTTTATGGTAGAGCAGGGAACAGTTCGGTCTTGGAAATACACCGTGAGATCTAGCCAGTCTCTATCGTGTTTTATCAACTCTGACCTGGTATCGCCAGTGCATGAATTTCACAACTTACGCAAAGGGAGGAGGATTTATAGAACCTTCCTCTTAATTTTGTTTAAAGTATATAAGGTGGGGAAGCTTGACACTGGAAAGAAGAAACTCATCTCTGAGGGAGGACTCATTGCTCAGATTAAGGGCCATATGTACGAACACTTTTTCCCATAGTTACATCTGGCCCTAAATCCCTTTTGGGGTTGTTCTCTTTTGTCTCATTTGTCAAAGGTGCCACAACTTGAGTGTGGCAGACAAAGGATGATGTTGGATTCAAGCCCCATGGTAATGCATTTTTAATTCTTATATCTGTCTTTGCTGTGTCCATGCATGAATAAGTAGTCACTGCATATATTATATTCATGGCTGATGTATTGCATTGTCTTTGATTATTATAATTCTTCTGCTATGATTATTTTAAGAGTTGCATGTGTGTGGCTGTATTCACATTAAGGCCCATATTTATACTTTTTGACGCTAAACTGCGCTAACGCAGTTTAGCGTCAAAAAGTTTTGCGCCGTCTAACGCCATTCTGAAGCGCCATGCGGGCGCCGTATTTATGGAATGGCGTTAGACGGCGCAATCAGACCGGCGCTGCCTGGTTTGCGTGGGAAAAAACCACGTAGACCAGACAGCGCCGGCGTAGGGGGAAAATGGCGCATGGGCGTCTTAAAATGGGGCAAGTCAGGTTACGTCGAAAAAATCGTCTTAACCCGACTTGCGCCATTTTTTAACGACGCCCATCCCCCATCAACATGACTCCTATCATTGTAAAGATAGGAGTCATGCCCCCTTGCCCAATGGCCATGCCCAGGGGACTTCTGTCCCCTGGGCATGGTCATTGGGCATAGTGGCATGTAGGGGGGCACAAATAAGGCCCCCCTATGCCACCAAAACAAAATATAAAAAAAAAAAAATTATACTTACCTGAACTTACCTGAATGTCCCTGGGGTGGGTCCCTCCATCCTTGGGGGTCCTCCTGGGGTGGGCAAGGGTGGCAGGGGGGGTCCCTGGGGGCATGGGAGGGCACCTGTGGGCTCATTTTGAGCCCACAGACCCCTTAACGCCTGCCCTGAGCAGGCGTTAAAAAGTGGCGCAAATGCGCCGTTTTTTGCCACGCCAACTCCCGGGCGTCTCTTTTGCCCGGGAGTATAAATACCACGTAAAGGCCTGGGAGTCATTTTTTAGACGGGAACGCCTCCCTTGCATATCATTAACGCAAGGAAGGGGTTCACGCTAAAAAATGACGCACATTCCGGGAACTTTGGCGCTATTCGCCTCTAACGCCATAGTATAAATATGGCGTTAGTTGGCGTTAGTTTTGCGTCGAAATTGCGTCAAAAAAAACGACGCAATTTCGGCGCAAACGGAGTATAAATATGGCCCTAAGTTCTCACGTTATTATCTTTGTGTAACCTGGGAAGTGCCTTAATAAATTAATTACTCAGACTAAGAGTGCTGCTTTCTTGTCATTCCTTTAGCTTTGTTCCCTCTCAGTCTGAAGCAAAGCAGAACAATAGTGTACCCCTCAAGTCTCATTTAATTATACATTCTACGGCTGTGGTCATAACACTGCTATTGATTATATTCTTTCTTCCTACAATTTTGGCATGTTTTTATCCAATTTCAGTACTCACCCCATATCAATGAGTGATCTTTACCCACAGATTATAAACATAAACTGTCTGTTAAGACAGAATAGCAATGATCCTGACACACCATTGACAACATTGTGTTAGCCACTCTCAATGGACTGCCACTACGTTTGTCTTTGACAGCTTTTTTGTAAATCTGGTCATTGATCATAAGGAGGCTTTTGAGATCTGTTTAGATAATTCTTATAACAACATTCAAGTCAAGGAAGCTTTCATTAGTATTTCTCATGGGATTAAAGAATGTCTAACCAGATCCTCACCTCAGTCTAGTCATAAAAGTCCAGGCTGGTTGAACAATAATTCCATTAAAGCTCATAAGCGCCTTATGGTAGGCCTTCACAACACTCTCATGGTGCATCTTAGAAGTGAGAATGTGTACATGTGAAAACAGCTCAGAGTTGAAACAAAGAAAATTAGAACTAAAGAATGTGGCCTGGTATTACTTAGTGGAGGGCAGTGTGGATAGAAACTGCTCAGCGATTTGCGTGTCATTAATGCCCCATTATTAAGGAATGATAGTGCCCCCAGATTAGAGTTCGGCACCAATAAATCTGATTGGGTGGCCTATTTTTCAAGAGTTACTCAATTTCAAGTTTGGAATTCCAGGACTTCAATTCTGTAGCTGCTGAGAGTTCTCCACCTAAAATCAACAGTCTATCATTCTCCCTGGATGAAATTAATAGGGCATTTACAGGAAGTAAGGGTGGCAAAGCTGCTGGCCTAGATGGCATTCCGATGGATCTTTTTCAGGCCAACATTCCATTTTGGGTCCCAATATTCAATATGGTGTTAAAGGCTTGTTGCCGCTCTGGTATTTTGAATACCTGGTCGGAGTCCCTGATAATACCCATCTATAAGAAAGAAGACCATTCCAATCCAGCTTGTTATTGCCCAGTCTCTCCACTTGACTCTCTGTGGAAAGTCACTAACAAAATATTACTGAACAGACAAGAAATGTGGGCAGAGAATAATTAAATCCTTTCTGACTTTCAATATGGCCTCCATAGGCGTTTGGAGACAATAGAACAAATATTCAATTTAAATTTGCAAATTGAAAAATATACCCTAATAAAGAAAACACACTTGTTCCTTGCATGTTTTGACTGTGTTTACATGATAAATTGTGAACATTTTTGGCAGAGCTTCAGGTGCCCACCAATAATATTCTTCTTTAAAGATATATAATTGGAGGAGTAGGACAAGGGTGTGCTATGGACCTAGGTGGGAATGCATTTGTGCTTTTAATCTTGAGAGAGGAGTTAAACACGGATATGTCCTTGCACCTTTTTTGTTCACCTTGTATATTAACAGTTTTGGCTGTTTCAACAAAATACTGTAGGGATCTTCTGCAAGATTGGGTATACTCATTCCTGCTCTGCTTTCTGCTGATGATACTGTACTTATGTCTCTCACTCCGGTGGGTTTGTAGCAGCTATTTAATTGTTTTGACCACTGTATGCTAAATTTAGGTTTGAATGTTAAAGTAGGGAAAACAAACATAATGAAATGTGGGAGAAAAGCCACAAAGTGTGACTTAGTGATTGGCAATGTTAAGTTAAACTTTACTACCACCTTCTCCTATTTGGGAGTTTTTTTTGAGGCTCTCAGCTCTTGAAAACAGGTCTTTAACAACAAAAAGCTGTATTTTAATAAACCAACTTCAGCTTTGCTAAATTTTGCTATCAAGTTTGGCAAAAAGCCCTTGAAAGAAATACTAATGATATACAAGGCCACATTTGCGTTGACAACCTTACATGGGGCAGAAATTTGGGACTATAGTAATCTTGATGCACTCCAAGTGGTAGAGAATGCCATTTTTAGAAAGCTCCTCTCTATTCCTAAAAGTTGTTCTTCTTTCATATGTCACACTGAACTTTGGGCTTTGTATTTAACTGCTATGATCGGAATCCAACCCATTTTATTATGGCACAAGGTATGGACCCGTGAAGACATAGGGGGTCATTACAACATTACCGGTAAAAGGCGCTTATCGCCGTGCAGAAGACCGCCAATACACCGCCGCCGCAGCGACATTCCGCCACAGCTATTATGACACACATCTTGGAATCCGCCGAAATTCAGACACCCACACAAGACCGCCACACCAAAGGTCAGTGATAAACTGGCAGAAACAAATCCTCCACCTCCACGTCAACAGAAACATGCCCATGCTATTACGACCCACGAATCCACGCGGCGCTCTTTCAACCGCTGTATTCCATTGGCGGTACACACCGCAGCGCTCAAAATACACACACATCTCCAAAACACCGCCACATTGGACAATTCGAAATACACACACCTGATACACATACAACAAACACACCCACACACCCAATACAATATAAAACACACACCCACATCACCCACAAACCCCTATGACCAAAAATTTGAGACGAAGGCGACAGAGAGAGAGCACAGAATAGACAACCCCACTACACAGAGGCACACAACACCATCACCCACACAACATCCACACACAAAACACCACACACCACTACACTCACCACAACCATCACCACATACACCACCCCACACATCACCCACACCACCACATGTCACTCCTCCGAGGAGGAGCTCAGGGTCATGGTGGAGGAAATCATCCGGGTAGAGCCACAGCTATGTGGCTCACAGGTACAGTACACATCCATAGCCAGGAAGATGGAGATATGGCAAAGAATAGTCGACAGGGTCAACGCTGAGGGACAGCACCCAAGAAATAGGGAGGACATCAGGAAGAGGTGGAACGACCTAAGGGGGAAGGTGCGTTCCACAGTATCCAGGCACCACATCGCGGTACAGCGGACTGGCGGCGGACCCCCACCTCCTCCCCCACAACTAACAACATGGGAGGAGCAAGTCTTGACCATCTTGCATCCTGAGGGCCTCGCAGGAGTCGGTGGAGGATGGGACACTGGTAAGTCAATTCTTAACTATCATATCCCCCACCCTACCTGCATGCCATCACACACCCCCTCCCTCACCCCCTCCCCTATCACTACAACTCCTCACTAATGTACTAATATCACAAACCACCCATCCCAACACCAAGCCCTGCATGACACAACTAAGCACGGACACCCCTCACTAAAGCATGCCCACTGCACATACCCAGTATACCCCCCCAAGCATCACCACACAACCCCACACACAGGAATGCTTGCACTGGGGTACACAAACACCCACCCATTGCACACCATTACACACACACATGCATTAATCTAGCTCTTATGCCCCTGCAGGAACCCGAAGGACCGTCACCACACCAGATGGTCCAGACAACACCACTCCACCCCCAGAAGAGGCCCACAGTGACGCGAGCAGCTCTGCCCTACTGGATCCTGATGACCAGCCTGGACCATTGTGGGCCTCAGGACAGTCGGTTCCCCTTGCACAGGCACAGACCAACACCGACCTTCCACCCTCTGGTAACACCAGCACAGCACCCACCCAGCGGGCCCAAACCTCCCTACCCAGGACAGGTCAATCAGCTGTGTGTCCACCACTACAGGGAACCCAGGATAACCCACCACCCCAACAACAACAGGGACCTGGGGGCAGTGGTAGTGGGCACACGGTCCAGGGGACGGAGGCACAGGAACACAGGGGAACTGGGAGGGCTGCTGTGCGACAGGGGACGGACAGGCCAAGGGAACCCACTCTCCACAAGGCCCTCTCCTCCATCATGGGAGCATACCACCACTCCCAGGAGACGATGGTGACGGTCCTGGACAAGTTGCAGGAGACCCTGCGTCTGCAGGACGAACTGTATTTGGGGTTCAGGGAGGAGCTCAGGACCATCAGCTCCGCCCTGGGCACCATCGTAGGGGTGCTGAAGGACATACAGCAGACCTTGAGGGACACCGTGGCACTCCAAGGGGCCCCTGACACTAGCCAGGACGATGAACTGCCCACCACCTCCACCGGCGCTAGTGGACAGGACGCCCCGCCACAGGACCACAACACCAGCACCCCACCCCCTGCAGACGGACAACCACCACGCAAGTGGTCCCTGAGATCCAGGAACAGGACAGAGCAAGATGGCAAGACCCCCGCCAGGAAATGACACCACCCTGTTTGTCCTCCCACTGTCCCACTTTGTTACCCTGTCCATACTTAAACTGCACCAGCTCCACTTCCTATGCCCAGATGGGCAGTGCACCTGTGAGACTAATAGACTGGACTCTGCCATGGACATTCCTCCGCCATCACCCATCCTCATTTTACAACCCCCTCCTATTTCTGAGCACTTCAATAAACACTCTTGAAACACAAAACAATCTGGAGTCAGTCTGTGATTTAGTAAAAATGTATTATCAATGACAGTGTCATAATGGGTTTACCATTGTAAAGCTAACATACCTATGTCACACATCACAAGCCCTTGAAGGATGCAAGCAGTTGACACGTAGGTAACCACACCTGTGAAACCGTAATGGAAGGGTACAACTCATTTACCAAATAGTGATTTAAATCGAAAAACAGGATAGAGGTAGACGTGTGAAAGTTAATGTAATGCTAAAAATGAAAATGTTCTCACCTGTGTCTCACTGGAAATATTGCTGTATGACTGACTCCCTGTTGTCGTTGTCTTCTTCCTCAGCTTCATCCTCATCACTGTCCACAGGCTCCACAGACTCCACAGCTGCTACAACACCGTCATTTGGATCATCCTCCTGCAGAAAAGGCACCTGGCGTCGCAAATCAAATTATGGAGCAGGCGATGATGATGTCGCACACCTTCTTCGGTGAGTAGAATAGGGATCCACCTGTCATATGGAGGCACCTGAACCTGGCCTTCAGGAGGTCGAAGGTGCGTTCGATCATCCTCCTAGTCCACCCATGGGCCTCATTGTACCGTTCCTCTGCCCTGGTCCTGGGATTCCTCACTGGGGTCAATAGCCAGGACAGGTTGGGGTAACCAGAGTCCCCCAATAGCCATACACGGTGCCTCTGGAGTTGACCCATCATATCAGGGATGCTGCTATTCTGCAGGATGTAGGCATCATGCACTGAGCCAGGGAACATAGCATTTACCTGCGAGATGTACTGGTCTGCCAAACAGACCATCTGGACATTCATGGAATGATAAATCTTCCTGTTCCTATACACCTCTTCACTCCTGTGGGGGGGGGGCAGAGCTACATGGGTCCAATCAATAGCACCTATGACGTTGGGGATATGTCCAAGGGCATAGAAGTCACCTTTCACTGTAGGCAAATCCTCCACCTGAGGGAAAATGCTGTATCTCCTTACGTGTTTCAGCAGGGCAGACAACACTCTGGACAACACATTGGAAAACATAGGCTGGGACATCCCTGATGCCATGGCCACTGTTGTCTGAAAAGACCCACATGCAAGGAAATGGAGCACTGACAGTACCTGCACGTCAGGGGGGATTCCAGTCGGATGGCGGATTGGTGACATCAGGTCTGGCTCCAACTGGTTACATAGTTCCTAGATTGTGGCACGGTCAAACCGGTAGGTTACGATGACATGTCTCTCTTCCATTGTCAACAGGTCCACCAGCGGTCGGTACACCGGAGGATTCCGCCATCTTCTCAATTGTCCCAAATAACGGTGCCTAGGAAGGACAACAGCGACCACAGAGTCAACTTTTTTCCAGGTATGTACCCACAGTTACACACAAGACTACACCACTCACAAAACCCTTCCTGTATGTGTGTTGAGTGTAGGTCTAGCTATGTGTGACGCAGTAGTAAATGAAGCCATGTGGGCCCCTGAAATGGCGGATGCCTGACCTCTAAAGTGGGACAATGGGATTGTGGGGTAACTGCGCTGGAGTTGCACACCGTCGCGGTAGGCGGTCGTAGACTGCGGCGCAAAGCTGCATTGGTTAACATTGGACCCTATGGGTCCCAGGAGCCAATGAACAGGTGCGCTGGCGGTGATGATGCGCACCGCCGCGGACGTCACCGCCATTTTCTATCTGTTCAATCACTAGATACCTGACCTTCGACAGGAGAAGACCTACACTGCAAGTGCTGCTGTGACCTCGGTCTGGAAGCGACGATGGCTGCTGCGTCTGGGGAAAGGGCCCCTGCCTTCACTGCATAGGAGTTGGAGAAACTGGTAGACGGGGTCCTCCCCCAGTACACGCTACTCTACGGTCCTCCAGACCAACAGGTTAGTACACAGGGAGCACATTGCATGGGCTAGGCCTGGGTGGAGAGGGCTGGTTGGAAGAGGGAAGGGGGCAGAGTTCATAGAACATAAATGCATGTGAATGAATGGGCCAAATGGCCAGAGTAGGGAGGGGGCCACTCACAAGGACGGTGCAGTAGGTAATGACTGTTCCTCTTCCCTTGTGCATGTCATGTAGTTTAGCGCCCACTAGAAGAGGGACATCTGGCGTGCCATCGCCAAGGAGGTCCTGACCCTGGGGCCCCACCAGAGAAGGGGCACCCACTGCCGTAAGAGATGGGAGGAAATTCGCCGCTGCAGCAAGAAGATGGCGGAGGCTCAGCTGGGGATGGCCTCCCAACGTGGGAGGGGTGCCCGTCGCACCATGACCCCCCTGATGTTCCGGATCCTGGCGGTGGCCTACCCGGAGTTGGATGGGCGCTTGAGGGCATCACAGCAGACACAAGGGGGTGAGTACACTCTCATTCTGCGGACTTTGCGTGCAGTGGAGGTGTCTGGGTGGGGGACGTGGGCTGTGGGTGTCCCTAGGCCAGGGCGAGTTAGGTAGGCAAGGCCCCTCCATAATGTAGGCCATGTGGCACTCTACCCCACCTCAGCAGAGTGCCAAGTCGAGGTATAGTTGCCCTGTGGCATCCATGTGCGCAGATGTCCACCATTGCCATATAGGCCATATCCCAGAAATTGCGGGCCGTATTTATACTTTTTGACGCAAAACTGCGCTAACGCAGTTTTGCGTCAAAAAAATTAGCGCCGGCTAACGCCATTCTGAAGCGCCATGCGGGCGCCGTATTTATTGAATGGCGTTAGCCGGCGCTAGCAGACCGGCGCTGCCTGGTGTGCGTGGAAAAAAACCACGTACACCAGACAGCGCCGGCGTAGGGGGAAAATGGCGTATGGGCGTCTTAAAATGGGGCAAGTCAGGTTGCGTCGAAAAAATCGTCGTAACCCGACTTGCGCCATTTTTTTTCGACGCCCATCCCCCATCAACATGACTCCTATCATTGTAAAGATAGGAGTCATGCCCCCTTGCCCAATGGCCATGCCCAGGGGACTTATGTCCCCTGGGCATGGTCATTGGGCATAGTGGCATGTAGGGGGGCACAAATCAGGCCCCCCTATGCCACAAAAAATAAAAAAAAAAATACTTACCTGAACTTACCTTAATGTCCATGGGATGGGTCCCTCCGTCCTTGGGTGTCCTCCTGGGGTGGGCAAGGGTGGCAGGGGGGGTCCCTGGGGGCAGGGGAGGGCACTCTGGGCTCATTTTGAGCCCACTTGTCCCTTAACGCCATCCCTGACCCAGGCGTTAAAAAGCGGCGCAAATGTGCCGTTTTTGGCCACGCCCACTCCCGGGCGTCTCTTTTGCCCGGGAGTATAAATACCACGTAAAGGCCTGGGAGTCATTTTTTAAGACGGGAACGCCTCCCTTGCATATCATTAACGCAAGGAAGGGGTTCACGCTAAAAAATGACGCACACTCCGGGCACTTTGGCGCCCGAAGCGTCTAACGCCAGAGTATAAATATGGCGTTAGTTGGCGTTAGTTCTGCGTCGAATTTGCGTCGAAAAAAACGACGCAAATTCGGCGCAAACGGAGTATAAATACGGGCCTGCATGTGCAGAGGGCAGGAGCACGGCGTAATGCAGGGGGCTGCTGCATTTGTCTTGTCCGCCAACGGTAGCAGTATACCATGCACTAAAACTCTCTTTCTTCTGTCTCCCCCCCTTTTTCGGCTCTACCTGTCCTTTTGTACATCAGCATCAACAGGCGGAGGTACAGTGGCACCGGAGCACGAGGGAGCCGCATCCCACATGGCCATGGAGGGCCACACCACGGACTCTGAATGCACCAGTGGGACAGAGGGCGAGGGGAGCTTCACGTCGGCCACCGGATCACCAAGCAGCGACACGGACTCGCCACCTCCCCTACCAGCACCGCCCTCCCAGCAGCCCCTCAGCGTTCGCTTCGTGCCCGCTCAACCAGGAGGGTGGGCATCACCTTCTCCCCAGGCACCTCAGGCCCTGCCCCTGTCATCCCTGCTGCCCTCAGTGAGGAGGCCATTGACCTTCTCAGGTCACTCACTGTTGGGCAGTCTACCATTGTGAATTCCATCCAGGGTGTAGAACGAGAGTTGCAACACGGTAATGCATTCCTGGAGGGCATTCATTCTGGTCAGGATGTCCTTCAGCGAACCCTGCAATCTCTGGCCTCAGCACTGATGGCAGCCATGGTCCCTGTGTCTAGCCTCCCCCCTCCAACTTCCTCCACCCAGACCCAATCTCCTGTACCCCAGCCCATATCTAGCACACCTACAGACCAGCATGCACACAAGTCAACAAACACAAGTAGCTCAAGCAAACATAGGCACCACACAACCCACAGGTACTCACCCAAACCTCACCCACCTACAGACACAGCAACATCCACTGCCTCCACTCTGTCCCCCTCCTCCTCTTCTCCCTCCTCCCTCCCAGTCTCGTCTACACACACACCTGCATGCACCACATCTACAGGCACCATGAATCGCACCAGGACACCCAGCACCCCAAGCCGCTCACCTGCACTCACCACCTCCACTTCCATTTACACGTCCCCTGTGTTCTCTCCCAGTGTGTCTGGAACGCCCCCTTCCAAAGTACACAAACGCCGGCAATCACTCACACAACATCCATCCACCTCACGACAGCCTCAAGTACCTGCACCTGCACCCAAAACAGCTAAAGTGACACCTCCGACAACCACCTCCTCTTCCTCCACTCCCAGACCCCCTCCAGCTACCCATCCCAGTGTTCGTCAGAAACTGTCCCTGTGTAAAGTTGACCTTTTTGCCCCCCCCAATTCATCAGTCCCGTCGTAGCGCCTCAGCCAAAAAGCCTCCAATACCAGTGGTGCCTGTTCAAGGTTTGTGGAGTGCACCGTCCACCAGGGCAGGCAGTAGGACCCGGAGCCAAGGCACTGGCAGCCCACCCCCTGTAAAGGCTCTAAAATTGGAGATTGGACGATGGGACCGTGTTAAGACTCCTGGTGGGAAAACAATTGAACAACGGTCCTGAACCGCCATGGCAAAGAACCGCTGAACAGAGCAACGACCGCCATGGCAAAGCACCGCTGAACAGGGCAAAGACCGCCATGGCAAAGCACCGCTGAACAGGGCAAAGACCGCAATGGCAAAGCACCGCTGAACAGAGCAAAGACCGCCATGGCAAAGCACCGCTGAACAGGGCAAGCACCGGGTAGGAATGAATCGACCGCCACATCAGGCATCCTTATCCCATGTGCAGCTGGGACAGTGACAGGACACGACCTTTCACGGGGAGACTCATCCAGTCTGGGCACCAGTCCCCCCCAGTACCAGTAGAGACCTGCATCAACTTGAGAGACTGTGGCTTTGCACTCCCCATGATTGAACAGTGGGCAAACCACCCACTGTATAGACTTGAGATACTGTGGCTTTGCACTCCCCAGGATGGTACAGTGGGCAACCCACCCACTGTAGAGACTTGAGAGACTGTGGCTTTGCACTCCCCAGGATGGCATAAATGGTCATGGAGCCCCGTCGTGGATCTGGCTTTGCACTCCTCCGGCTGAGGTGCCCCTCCTTCCCTTCCCCATGAGGTGCCTGTAGTATTTCTATCTGATGCCCCGGCAGTGTTCTCTCCGATTGTGGTCAGGTATCGTTAGTGGGCCTCGCTCATGCATTTTTGGACTGATGGTGCACGGACATTGTTATGTACATATCTGCACTACTTCTCGTATTGTAAATAATTATGACTGATTTTCAAATATATATCTGTATATTTTTGTATGACATGTATATTTGCACATTACATTGTTTGACCGATTTTCGCTTTGTGTTTTCATTCTTCCGGGGGGATTGTGGGTTGTTACTGTGATTTTTTGTGAATGCATTGGTGTGTATGTTGTAATATGCGAGGGTGGGGGTGGGGGTGTTTGGTGGGTGTCCCCCTAACTTTTGCCTCCCCCTCCCCTGTGTCGTAGGTGCAGTACTCACCGTTGTCTTCGGCGCCTACGTAGCTGTTGGTCATAGAGGAGCAGAAACACAAGGGCAGGGAGTATTTGGAGTTCCGGATCCATGGTGTCCTCCTTCCTCGTGGGATGTGTAGAAGGTGAGCGTTTTCCCATAGCAAAAGCTATTTCCGCAGTGTTTTTATCCGCTTTGAATCCGCCCCGGAAAAGGTGGCGGATTGGCTGGTTGTAATACTGTGGGCGGTACATTGTCTCCCGCCTGTCTGTTGGCGGTGACCGCCGCGCTGCTTGTCTGTACCGCTGTGGGTGGCGGTGTGTTAAAGTGGCTGTCATAATTCCCTTTTTTTGTCCGACGGCCTGTTTGCGGTATTTCCGCAGCTTTAACACCGTCCGCCAGGGTTGTAATGACCCCCATAGTTTTAAATCTCAAGATTATTAATATCTGCCTTAAATTGTCTTTGGTTCACCAAATTCCCTAGTTCAAACCCATAAAACAGACCTGTTTGAAATTAGGTCACGCTTAGTATTTTTAGAATCCTTACACACTTCATCACATAAGTAGAAGAAATTTAAGGAAGCAATGCTTATTATGCCTGATTAAATAACGTAGACTATCTTCCAAACTAGTAAAACCCCAGTGTAAACAACAGCCAAATAATGCTTATCAGTGGCGGCATGCAGCATTATCTTATTATTGAGAAGAATTGTTGCCATAGGGTTTTTTTATCCGTTTCAGACACAGTATTTTTTAGTGATTGGTCGGTAGTCTTGATTAAATGTCCCTGTAAAGACACATCTAGCCAATGTACCTTGTGTGTTATTTTCATCTGCACATTTTATAAGGTTCCTTGGATATGTTTTACATTGCCTATTTTACATGATAACAGTTTTAAAGAGTGCTGTCACGCTTATTGTTCTTGGAACTACTAACCTCTTTATTGATTTGCTGTAGGATATCCATTTGTTTTGGTGGTCTGTGATCCATCTCAGGAAAATGATGGTTTATCAGCACGAATCACTGGTTTTGTTATGGCAATTTTATTACCTTTGCACATTCTTACAATGTCTATTTTTTATACCGATATCTTTTTTTCAATCATCAATTTTTTTATTTTATTTGATATGGTCGTGTAAGTTACTCTGCTCTAGTTTCACAATTCATTGTATGGTTTTATGGTTTATTTTATGAAAACCGAATAAAGCAGACATTGATCGATACTAGCATTTAGCTATTTAAACAGGAGCTAATAAATTACTTTAAAAGAGGATCTGTCACCACTCTCTGTGTTGAACCTGTCAGCCTTAAGATGGCCTTCGCCAAACACTTTTGCTTTCACGCCTCCTATTTTTGCTGATCTCATTTTGCTGGCCTTAAGTCTGTGCACTTTACCACTGATAGTGAGTGGGAAAGTGCATTTGCTCACTCCTTAAAATGTGTGGAATTGGCTTATACCCAATTGGAACATTTAATTTACTTGTGAGTCCCTAGGAAATTGCTACGTCATATACATAGGGCTTGTAAACTAAATGCTACTAGTAAGCCTGCAGCACTTATTGTGCCACCCACCGAAATAGCCCTTTAAATATGTCTCAGGCCTGCCATTGCAGCCTGTTTGTGAAGTTTGTAACTGCAATTTCAACCTGGTGAAATAAACAATTTGCCATGCCCAAACTTTCCTCCTCAATACATATGTCACCCCCAAGATAGGCCCTGGACAGCCCAGAGGCAGGGTGTAGCATATTTGGAAAGTATGAAATATACTGTTTTTCACTATATTAAGCCCTCCTTCTCCCTTAGGATAAAACTGGAGTTGCCATATAACATTGTGGAGGTCAGTACGACCCTGGCGGCCCGCGGAACACTGGCGGTAACACCGCCAACAGGCTGGCAGTGTTCTGCCAGTGTATTATGGCGCATTAGCCTTGGCCATACCGCCGGCCCCTCCACTACACCGCCAGGCTTCCGCCAGGCGGTCATAATCCCCAACCGCCAGCCTGTCCATGGTGATAAACACCGCCATGGAAAGGCTGGAGGTAAGAGGGATTCGGGGTGCCCCTGGGGGCCCCTGCACTGCCCATGCACTTGGCATGGGCAGTGAAGAGGCCCCCAGGCACAGCCCCATCACGCATTTGCAGTGAAATGCGTAATGGGTGCTGGTGTATCCGCTGCACATCAACATTGCCACCGGCTCTGTAATGAGCCGGCTTCAATGTTGATGTGACTTTTCCACTGGGCCAGCGGAAATGTCAGAATAGGGTGCCACACATACCACCAGGACAGGCGGTATTGTGGCGCCCGCGGCTTTGGCAGTCTTTTTTCAAGACCGCCAAAGTCGTAATGAGGGCCTTAATAAATTATAACTTCCAAATGAGAACAGGTAACCAGCTCAAATTTTGTATCTTTCGAATTGTAATGGTGAAATCTGATTTTAAATTGCAGTTTTAAAATTGACACTTGGCATTTTCTTGCCTTAGCCTTTTAGTGCCTGCAGCCTTTCTCTGAGTCACATGATTGGGTGTAGCTTAAGATGGGATTTGAGTATTCCTCCAAGATAGTCCCACACAATAGAGAGCTTAGGGGCCATATTTATACTCCGTTTGCGCCAAAATTGCGTCGTTTTTTTTGACGCAATTTCGACGCAAAACTAACGCCAACTAACGCCATATTTATACTATGGCGTTAGAGGCGAATAGCGCCAAAGTTCCCGGAATGTGCGTCATTTTTTAGCGTGAACCCCTTCCTTGCGTTAATGATATGCAAGGGAGGCGTTCCCGTCTAAAAAATGACTCCCAGGCCTTTACGTGGTATTTATACTCCCGGGCAAAAGAGACGCCCGGGAGTTGGCGTGGCTAAAAACGGCGCATTTGCGCCACTTTTTAACGCCTGCTCAGGGCAGGCGTTAAGGGGCCTGTGGGCTCAAAATGAGCCCACAGGTGCCCTCCCATGCCCCCAGGGACCCCCCCTGCCATCCTTGCCCACCCCAGGAGGACCCCCAAGGATGGAGGGACCCACCCCAGGGACATTCAGGTAAGTTCAGGTAAGTATAATTTTTTATTTTTTATATTTTATTTTGGTGGCATAGGGGGGCCTTATTTGTGCCCCCCTACATGCCACTATGCCCAATGACCATGCCCAGGGGACAGAAGTCCCCTGGGCATGGCCATTGGGCAAGGGGGCATGACTCCTATCTTTACAATGATAGGAGTCATGTTGATGGGGGATGGGCGTCGTTAGAAAATGGCGCAAGTCGGGTTAAGACGATTTTTTCGACGTAACCTGACTTGCCCCATTTTAAGACGCCCATGCGCCATTTTCCCCCTACGCCGGCGCTGTCTGGTCTACGTGGTTTTTTCCCACGCAAACCAGGCAGCGCCGGTCTGATTGCGCCGTCTAACGCCATTCCATAAATACGGCGCCCGCTTGGCGCTTCAGAATGGCGTTAGACGGCGCAAAACTTTTTGACGCTAAACTGCGTTAGCGCAGTTTAGCGTCAAAAAGTATAAATATGGGCCTAGGTGTGCCTGAATGACCCATAACTGACAGGATGAAAGGGCAGAGCTGGGCAGAGCCATACTTACACTTGAATAAGCTGTGTCCTGCCTGTGTACAAAGAGCTGCTTAGCCCCTGTAGTTAGTCTGCAGCAAGGGCAGGGAAGGCAGGAGGAATGTGGACTCAAAATGAAACATCCAGAATCTTCTGGCAGTTCAGAGGAAGGCCCAAGTATAAATATTGGACCTCAGACATCAATTCTTCAGTACACTTCTGAACCTGTAGATCCTTTGCCAGGAAGGACTGCTGTACTGCTGAAAGGACTGCCATTCTGATTGACTGCTGCTCCGAAGGATTGATGCCCTTCAAATGTTGTTGTACTGCCTGTGGTTCCTTTCTTGCCTGGGAGAGAAGGGATGGACTTGCATCTGTTGAGTCTAGGCTCCTAGAGTGACTGTAAGGGTTATTTATCTAGCTTCCTGGCAAAAGCCTCAGGGACTGAAGGCTTCAACCACCTTAAACTCAGCACTTGAACACTGCCCTCTATGAGTACTGTCCTGCCAAGTGGTGCCATCCCAGTCCTGGACCCTTGGAAGTGGGTCTAAAAGTGCTCTGCCAGCCCATCTGTGGATCCAAGAGAACTGGCGCAAGTCCTATGCTGTGTAACATAATCCCGAGCACAGCATACTCATCACCTCTTCTGTGAGGATTCTGTCAGTGCAGGGACTCACAGCAGTATTAATGCTCACATCAGAACCGCCCTTGTGCAAAGCTTCCCTGATGCAGGGCTCTGCATTGCAAATCTCTCACCAATGGCAGCCTCGATGACAACACAGGTTCTCACATTGCAGCCTCCCAGCTCCATAGAATCAACACATCGCCTTGACTTTGCAATGCATTCTGGATGCCAAACTTCACATCGCATGAACTCGTTGATGAGATTTTGGGAGGCACCGCAGGATCTTGCATAGAAGCTTCATAGTTCCTTTGAACTGAGGCATCATCTTGACCATGTAACACATCCTCAGCGTGGGACCTCGCAACGCTCCACAATCAGGATTTAAGGTACTCTTGTTCAGCAGCCCTAACTGGGTCCCTGTAGATGGCCTATGCTCCATCATGGTTGGTCTAAACTTGTGACTTTGAGCCTGATTTAGAGTTAGGGGGAGGGGTGACAGATATGGCATCGCAATATGGCCAAGGGGATATCCATTATGTTTGTGACGGAGTAACCCTATCCGCCAAACTCTAAATCAGGCCCTTTATCCCAGTCCGACACAACCAGATGTCCACAGTTGGTTCTTTGCATTTTTGGGTGCTATTTTCACATAAATGTTTAAAAATGCATATCTCCGGTTCTACGAAATGGATTTTGTCATTTTGGTCTAGTTTTATTTATTAAATTGTAATCAGTTCAAAATCAGATGTTGGATCCTTTTTGTGGTGATTTTCGCAGTGTTACTGTTTGAAGTGTTGTAAAAATAGTTTGGCCCATATTTATACTTTTTGACGCTAAACTGCGCTAACGCAGTTTAGCGTCAAAAAATTTAGCGCCGTCTAACGACATTCTGAAGCGCCATGCGGGCGCCGTATTTATGGAATGGCGTTAGCCGGCGCAAGCAGACCGGCGCTGCCTGGTGTGCGTGGAAAAAAACCACGTAGACCAGGCAGCGCCGGCGTTGGGCAAAAATGACGTTAGGGCGTCTTAAAATGGGGCAAGTCAGGTTGAGGCAAAAAAATCGCCTCAACCCGATTTGCGCCATTTTTTAACGACACCCAGACGCCATTTCATGACTCCTGTCTTAGTAAAGACAGGAGTCATGCCCCCTTGCCCAATGGCCATGCCCAGGGGACTTGTGTCCCCTGGGCATGGTCATTGGGCATAGTGGCATGTAGGGGGGCACAAATAAGGCCCCCCTATGCCACCCAAAAAAAATTAAAAAATATAAAAAATTATACTTACCTGAACTTACCTGAATGTCCCTGGGGTGGGTCCCTCCATCCTTGGGTGTCCTCCTGGGGTGGGCAGGGGTGGCAGGGTGGGTCCCTGGGGGCAGGGGAGGGCACCTGTGGGCTCATTTTGAGCCCACAGGCCCCTTAACGCCTACCCTGACCCAGGCGTTAAATAGTGGCGCAAATGCAGGGTTTTTTGACCCGCCAACTCCCGGGCGTGATTTTTGCCCGGGAGTATAAATACGACGCATTTGCGTCGCTGTCATTTTTTAGACGGGAACGCCTTCCTTGCATCTCATTAACGCAAGGAAGGTGTTCACGCAAAAAAATTACGCTATTTGCCAATACTTTGGCGCTAGACGCGTCTAACGCCAAAGTATAAATATGGCGTTAGTTTTGCGCCGAATTTGCGTCGAAAAAAACGACGCAAATTCGGCGCAAACGGAGTATAAATACGGGCCTTTACACATTGCCTCTAAGCCTGATGACTCTGTGCCAAGCTACGAGGGGGTTGAGCACATATTAGTTTGGGGTTGCTTGTGGCTTCACCATGAAAAGGTTTGTGGTTTCTGCTTAAATAGGTTTTTATCTCCCTCAACCAGCAATACAATTTCTTACACTCTTTAAATGACCTTCAAAAAATCAATACTAGATAAAATTTCAAACACAAAAACACCAACTGGATCTTCAACGAGGAACTTATGTTCCTATGAGAGATATTCTCCAGGCCACAGTCTTTAAAAGTGAAGGCAGAGAAAATAGGTCTAGGAGGGAAAGAGTTCATATTACCGACCTGGAGGAAGGGGGTTAGGGCATTGACCTAACTGTTTTACTTGACTCAACCACTTCTCAACTCTCCTAGGAGATAATCACTCAGACATTAAAATTGACTGATCGCATAGAATGGCCCTACTGTTCACTTCAAAGTCCCAATGGCCCAGAGATGTGTTGGTCAAGGTCCAAATTTGTTAAAGTCAATGAGGCTATCAGCAACCCAAAAACTGTAACAGATTTATTTCCAGGTGGCTCCTTGTTCTCTATGCTAGGATAATGCACCCACCACATTGTTTTGCCAGAACAATTTAGGCTGATCACTGACAAGTTGATAGCTGAACAGACCTGCTATAGTTAGACATATACATCTGGCCTGGCCTTTGACTATAAGCAGCAATTTCACCATTTCACCAAAGTCTCGAAAGCAGCTCAACTGCTGGGCATTGCTAATGCAACGGCAGACTAAGAAGATGGTCTTGCAGGAAGGCAGGGTCCCTCAAGAGGATTTGAAGGAAGATGCAAAGCAATGGAAACCTCAATGTGAAAGGAATCAGTGGGTCAACAAAAGCCTTCAATAGAATAATAAAGACAATGGTTGAGCATCTTGATGCTCACTTCTGCACACCCATGCAGAACTACAATTGTGTTCCATACAATATTGTAATTGAACACGTATTAGTCCCACACAATATGGCAGTACAATCTACTCCTGGAGAGGTGGAAAAATATACATATTGGATAACTGTTCTCATATTGTTCTCTTAATATCCCCAGCTAGCATTCTTTACTTTGAGATATGCCAGTTGGCTGCCCTTGTCTCCCCTTATCATGGCATATTGTTTGTTACATTTTGTGGGCACCTCTTTGGTGGGTCAGAAATTCTCCTGTCTGGTTCACAGATGTTACATATGACTTGCAGTCATCTTCTTAGTAAATTCAGTCTGTTTGTGTTTTGCTTCATTGAATTTTTTTGTAGGGATCAGGTGCAACTAATAAGGTAACTGATGGATGGGAACCATATTTGGGAGATGCTTGAGGGGGAGCTCACTATGTACAGTTCCTTGAGATGTACACTCACTTCCGATGGGAATTCAAAAATCCTAGGCATCAACAGTAGCAACATCTTATACAAAGATCAAGATATACTTAATGTTGTAGTAAGGTAGGTTTGTGATGGCCAAGGGCCATCTAGATGGTAGACTCGGTATGACAGCCACATTAAGGGCCGTATTTATACTCCGTTTGCGCCGAATTTGCGTCGTTTTTTTCGACGCAAATTCGACGCTAAACTAACGCCAACTAACGCCATATTTATACTATGGCGTTAGAGGCGAATAGCGCCAAAGTTCCCGGAATGTGCGTCATTTTTTAGCGTGAACCCCTTCCTTGCGTTAATGATATGCAAGGGAGGCGTTCCCGTCTAAAAAATGACTCCCAGGCCTTTACGTGGTATTTATACTCCCGGGCAAAAGAGACGCCCGGGAGTGGGCGTGGCTAAAAACGGCGCATTTGCGCCGCTTTTTAACGCCTGGGTCAGGCATGGCGTTAAGGGACAAGTGGGCTCAAAATGAGCCCAGAGTGCCCTCCCCTGCCCCCAGGGACCCCCCCTGCCACCCTTGCCCACCCCAGGAGGACACCCAAGGCTGGAGGGACCCACCCCAGGGACATTCAGGTAAGTATTTTTTTATTTTTTTTTAATAATTTTTTTTGGCATAGGGGGGCCTGATTTGTGCCCCCCTACATGCCACTATGCCCAATGACCATGCCCAGGGGACAGAAGTCCCCTGGGCATGGCCATTGGGCAAGGGGGCATGACTCCTATCTTTACAATGATAGGAGTCATGTTGATGGGGGATGGGCGTCGAAAATAAATGGCGCAAGTCGGGTTACGACGATTTTTTCGACGTAACCTGACTTGCCCCATTTTAAGACGCCCATGCGCCATTTTCCCCCTACGCCGGCGCTGCCTGGTGTACGTGGTTTTTCTCGCGCACACCAGGCAGCGCCGGTCTGCTTGCGCCGGCTAACGCCATTCAATAAATACGGCGCCCGCATGGCGCTTCAGAATGGCGTTAGCCGGCGCAAAACTTTTTGACGCTAAACTGCGTTAGCGCAGTTTAGCGTCAAAAAGTATAAATATGGGCCTAAATGCACTCAATATGGGCCAGGAGCAATTTCTGAATGCTTTCACACATTTGCAAGGGGGAGATCCTCGAGACGGGTGACTTTAATATAGCATGGGATGCAAAGTTTAATAGTGCAGTCATATTTCCCAACTCACCTTGTCCCCACATTTTCTGAAAAGGCACTTTGTGATCTGGACTTGCATTATGGCTGGTGATCTCTTCATTCATCCACACTAGATTACTCATTCTTGTCCCACTCTTGTCTCAGCCATTCTACAATAGATTACATTCTGGCCAGAACTTTGGGCCAGATGTATGAAACTTTTTTGAACTCGCAAACCGTGCGAATCGCACAAATCGGCCGTTTGCGAGCGCAAAAAAGTGGTCTGCGATGCATGAAATGCATTCGCAGACCAAAAATAAGAAATAGCAAAATCTGTGATTTTTTGCGTTGCAACCTGGTTTTGGGAGTCACAATTTGCGATTCGGTATTTCCAGTAGGAAGCAAAATCCAAGTCGCAAAGAGATGCATCTCAAGAATTGCGATATTTCGCAGAATGGCATTTTGTACATGCAAAATACCATGAACTGAAACCAGGTGGTAACCAGGTGCAACCGATATAAAGAGGCCTAGAATGCCTCAGACTCTTTTCCACAATGGCTGCACTCTACGTTATGGCGAGAAGGATGAGGATCTTGGCAGGTTTGAGTAGAGGGAGGAGGAGACAGGAGTGCATTCACAGAGTGCGCATTACACTTTTTAACCTGACAGAGGAGGAAATATATGAGAGGTATAGGTTGAACTCAGCCATGATACTTGATCTGATAGCTGAGCTACAACCCATACTGCAGTGCAGAACACTAAGGACTCACAGCATACCCACCCATTTGCAGGTATTATGCTCCCTCCACCTACGCACCTCAGGGAGCTATCAAGGGGTCATAGCAGCAGCTGGAGGGATCTCACAGTGTATCCTCTCCAGATTTTTCAATGCATTTATCAACGCCATGCTGAGCAAACTACACCAGTACATCAGATTCCCCCACACCCCACAGGAATTACAGCAGACAAAAATTGAATTTTACCAGATAGCACAGTTCCCCCACATCCTAGGTGCCGTAGATGGGACACATGTGGCAATCTGTCCACCATCAGCCACAGAGTATGTGTACCGCAACAGGAAATACCAACATTCCATGAATATACAGGTGATATGCAATGCATCCTACATCATTACTGATCTTGTGGCCAGGTACCCAGGGAGCACACATGATTCTTACATCTTTCGCCACAGCGGGATTCACACAAGGCTGCTAGCTGGGGAGTTTGGAGAAGGATATCTACTAGGTATTGTCCTAGTAGGTATTGTACACTGGCGCATTGATGGCGTACCAATGTCAGATGGCTCATTCCTCATCATACCCTCTGTCCCTTCCAGGAGACAGCACCTACGCAGTGCGCACCTACATGATGACACCCTACCTCAATCCTACAACACCTGCTGAACGGAGATACAATGCAGCACACAGGGCGACCCGCAATGTGGTGGAGTGCACATTTGGACTGCTGAAGAGTCGATTCCGGTGCGTCCACAAAAGTGGAGGGGCACTACAGTACAGTCCAGAGAATACATGTAGAATAGTGGCTACTTGTGCAATCTTGCACAATATAGCTACCCCCAGGGGCATACCTGTAGAAATATGTGAATCTGAATCAGATGAGGATAATGATCCCATACCACCTCTACAGCCAGCAGACAGGACCAGTGCAGCAGAGGGACGGCAAAAGCGTGCCAACATCACACACAACCATTTCAGACGTGAGTATTAATGACACAAATCCTCTGACAACTCTACCTGTAGTGAAAAAGATTTATTACCTTAAGTCAGGTAATGTACGTTTGAGTAATAACAAAAAACAGGTCATGTGAGAAACGCAAAATAATGGAGGAACAGAGTTATGCACTATTACTTCATAGTGTCAACAGCAGTCCAATGGCAGCTAGAGTCATTTATTGCGCCAACGCACACCACTCGGGTGCCCAGTTACATCACTGGCACCTCTATTGTCACCCTCAGTGGCAGTGCTGTGCCTGGCACTGCGCCATCTGGTGTCCGCTGCTGGTACAGCAACAATGCTGAGGCTGGAACTGTCCTCAGTGTCGCCCAGTGCTAGCTCACTCGGAGTGGCTGACCTTGGTCCCATAATGTGTTCGATCACATTGGTGATCTACACAAGCCTATTTACAATGTCCCTGCTGCTGTGTGCTGCCTCCACTTGCGCAGCCACTGCATGACGGACAATCAGTGCTGTAGAATTTGCCATCCTGTTAGAGGAACGACAGAAGCTGTCAAACATGGTACGGAATCTGCACTCCTGTGTGCGCTGGCTCACCCTCTCATGGCGCAGCTCCTGCCAGAGTTCACAGACAGCACTAGTGAGGTCCCTGGTGTCCTGTGATGCCTGCACCTGTCCCTCTCGCAGCTGTAAAATGTTATTATTGAGGGAGTCAAGTTGGTGGTGCAGGCCCATCATGTTGCGGTTATGTTTGCACAAGTTTTTATCTAATGCAAGGATCCGCTTATTTTGTAGACGCTTCTGCTGCAACATAGCAGCTTCCAGGCCACCAAATAAGGAGGGACCCTCAGCTGCCTCATGCTGCTGTGCCCAGGAATCTGTCGCCATCCTACGTGGTGCTGTGGCAGGATGACACATGCCCTCCTGAATCTGGCTGCGCCTGTCTGTTGCTGATGGGGTACTTGGCCCTTCCTGCTGCTCATCAGAGTCATTGCTGAGCTCTGGCAGTGGCAGTGCCCTGGGCCTGTGTCGTACAGTCGCTATGTTGAGGGACCCACTGGTGTTAGAATCTGAGGCCAGATGTGTGTCTGTCTCGCCAACCCGTGCAGATGCTGTGGCTGCTGGGCCTGGCCCACCTGCAACAACAATATGCAGCATATCAGTTATGTATGTTACATTTACAGTCAGACAATGGTAATAAAGGTACAGGTACTTCTCTACACTGTGTTGTGTGTGTTGTGTTCCTCTGGGTGTCACTCTACTTTCAGTTCTGGGTTGTGGACTGCCACTCCCATAATGCATTGTTGTGCTGCTTCTAAGATGTGGACTGGACTTCTTCTCACACTGTTTAACATTACTTGCTAATTCCTAAGGGGCTCTTGTGCATACACATATGGGGTTACAAATCAATATTGCACTTACCTGGCTGGTACTTGGGGCCATATTTATACTTTTTGACGCAAAACTGCGCTAACGCAGTTTAGCGTCAAAAAATTTAGCGCCGTCTAACGCCATTCTGAAGCGCCATGCGGGCGCCGTATTTATTGAATGGCGTTAGCCGGCGCTACCAGACCGGCGCTGCCTGGTGTGCGTGGAAAAAAACCACGTACACCAGACAGCGCCGGCGTAGGGGGAAAATGGCGTATGGGCGTCTTAAAATGGGGCAAGTCAGGTTGCGTCGAAAAAATCGTCTTAACCCGACTTGCGCCATTTTTTAACGACGCCCATCCCCCATCAACATGACTCCTATCATTGTATAGATAGGAGTCATGCCCCCTTGCCCAATGGCCATGCCCAGGGGACTTCTGTCCCCTGGGCATGGTCATTGGACATAGTGGCATGTAGGGGGGCACAAATCAGGCCCCCCTATGCCACAAAA
This sequence comes from Pleurodeles waltl, assembly GCF_031143425.1. Lineage (NCBI taxonomy): Eukaryota > Metazoa > Chordata > Amphibia > Caudata > Salamandridae > Pleurodeles > Pleurodeles waltl. The sequence goes on from NC_090448.1 coordinate 847,970,241, forward strand.
AAAAAAAAAAATACTTACCTGAACTTACCTTAATGTCCATGGGATGGGTCCCTCCGTCCTTGGGTGTCCTCCTGGGGTGGGCAAGGGTGGCAGGGGGGGTCCCTGGGGGCAGGGGAGGGCACTCTGGGCTCATTTTGAGCCCACTTGTCCCTTAACGCCATGCCTGACCCAGGCGTTAAAAAGCGGCGCAAATGCGCCGTTTTTGGCCACGCCCACTCCCGGGCGTCATTTTTGCCCGGGAGTATAAATACCACGTAAAGGCCTGGGAGTCATTTTTTAAGACGGGAACGCCTCCCTTGCATATCATTAACGCAAGGAAGGGGTTCACGCTAAAAAATGACGCACACTCCGGGCACTTTGGCGCCCGAAGCGTCTAACGCCATAGTATAAATATGGCGTTAGTTGGCGTTAGTTTAGCGTCGAATTTGCGTCGAAAAAAACGACGCAAATTCGGCGCAACCAGAGTATAAATACGGCCCTTGGTGTGCCGGAGGAGTCGATCTCTGTGACTCCAGTCACAGCTTCAGGGAGGAGTGTGGACTTGACTAAGTCCTCCAATGGTGTGGATGGTGCCTCTGTGGATGGACCACCTCCTGTGCCCCTGGCCTCCGCAAGTCTCCTTGTCACCCCCTCCTTTGCACGGGACCGCAGGTCATACCACCTTTTTTTATCTCTTCAATGGAGCGCTGTGCCACTCCAATTGACTGTATGTCCAACCATAGTCTCCTCTTCTCACTCTCAGGCGGCTGGAGTGTGCTTTTTCCAAAAAGGCGGTCATGGCTCCTGACCACCTCCTCAGTTAGCACCTCAAGCTCCTGCTCGCTGAATTTCAGCTTGCGCTTACTTTCACCCTTCTCCTGTGCTTGGCCTGGGGTCCTCCATCCTCCATCCTTGCTCAGGAGTTCTGGCTCCTTCTGAATGCTGCTCTGTGTGGCCGGTCTGCTCCCTCTCAGGATGCTGGTTTGGGTGTGGCACCTGAAACTGCCTGGGATGACTCATTTCCTGCTGGTAATGTCATCAGGTGTGCTTTCTCGAACTTTCTCGCAATTTGCGATTTTTTACTGAATACAAAAAAATCGCAATTTGTGAAAATGCTAATTGCGATTCGGAAAATGGGCATTGCAAATCACAAATAGCGATTTTTAAGAAATCGCTTTTTCTGAATCACAATATTGCTACATGGCCAATTGCGATTCGGAAATAGAGATTTCTTAATAATCACTATTTGCGATTCGCAAGCTCCTGTTTTCAAACATATGGCCCTTTGATACTCTCACGAGTCAGTGCAGCCAAGATTCACAATATCAAAAAACAACAACTGATGGACGGAATGCTGAACATTGTCAAACACTCACCCCCAGTCATAGATCTGGGTTTAATCCATCGTTTTTTTGCTCACCATGCCACCCCAGTTTGGACCCAGCCATATGCAAATCAGTCTTGACCCTGTTCCTCATGGGAACAGTCCAGACCGAACTGCCAAGCCAGGTCCTCACTGGACCGGAAACAAGCATCCTGGGACCGGTTTCGGGGTTTCACCCCTCATCAGCCAGGCTAGCTTGAATCCAGTGGCATGGGAAGCACGGGACCCACGTCTGGGCATACCCTTCCCACTTAGGGCGACAAAGCAAAAAACAACAAGTGATGGACGGAATGCTGAACATTGTCAAACACTCACCCCCAGTCATAGATCTGGGTTTAATCCATCGTTTTTTTGCTCACCATGCCACCCCAGTTTGGACCCAGCCATATGCAAATCAGTCTTGACCCTGTTCCTCATGGGAACAGTCCAGACCGAACTGCCAAGCCAGGTCCTCACTGGACGGGAAACAAGCATCCTGGGACCGGTTTCGGGGTTTCACCCCTCATCAGCCAGGCTAGCTTGAATCCAGTGGCATGGGAAGCACGGGACCCACGTCTGGGCATACCCTTCCCACTTAGGGCGACAAAGCAAAAAACAACAAGTGATGGACGGAATGCTGAACATTGTCAAACACTCACCCCCAGTCATAGATCTGGGTTTAATCCATCGGTTTTTTGCTCACCATGCCACCCCAGTTTGGACCCAGCCATATGCAAATCAGTCTTGACCCTGTTCCTCATGGGAACAGTCCTGACCGAACTGCCAAGCCAGGTCCTCACTGGACCGGAAACAAGCATCCTGGGACCGGTTTCGGGGTTTCACCCCTCATCAGCCAGGCTAGCTTGAATCCAGTGGCATGGGAAGCACGGGACCCACATCTGGGCATACCCTTCCCACTTAGGGCGACAAAGCAAAAAACAACAAGTGATGGACTGAATGCTGAACATTGTCAAACACTCACCCCCAGTCATAGATCTGGGTTTAATCCATCGTTTTTTTGCTCACCATGCCACCCCAGTTTGGACCCAGCCATATGCAAATCAGTCTTGACCCTGTTCCTCATGGGAACAGTCCAGACCGAACTGCCAAGCCAGGTCCTCACTGAACCGGAAACAAGCATCCTGGGACCGGTTTCGGGGTTTCACCCCTCATCAGCCAGGCTAGCTTGAATCCAGTGGCATGGGAAGCACGGGACCCACGTCTGGGCATACCCTTCCCACTTAGGGCGACAAAGCAAAAAACAACAAGTGATGGACGGAATGCTGAACATTGTCAAACACTCACCCCCAGTCATAGATCTGGGTTTAATCCATCGTTTTTTTGCTCACCATGCCACCCCAGTTTGGACCCAGCCATATGCAAATCAGTCTTGACCCTGTTCCTCATGGGAACAGTCCAGACCGAACTGCCAAGCCAGGTCCTCACTGGACCGGAAACAAGCATCCTGGGACCGGTTTCGGGGTTTCACCCCTCATCAGCCAGGCTAGCTTGAATCCAGTGGCATGGGAAGCACGGGACCCACGTCTGGGCATACCCTTCCCACTTAGGGCGACAAAGCAAAAAACAACAAGTGATGGACGGAATGCTGAACATTGTCAAACACTCACCCCCAGTCATAGATCTGGGTTTAATCCATCGTTTTTTTGCTCACCATGCCACCCCAGTTTGGACCCAGCCATATGCAAATCAGTCTTGACCCTGTTCCTCATGGGAACAGTCCAGACGGAACTGCCAAGCCAGGTCCTCACTGGACCGGAAACAAGCATCCTGGGACCGGTTTCGGGGTTTCACCCCTCATCAGCCAGGCTAGCTTGAATCCAGTGGCATGGGAAGCACGGGACCCACGTCTGGGCATACCCTTCCCACTTAGGGCGACAAAGCAAAAAACAACAAGTGATGGACGGAATGCTGAACATTGTCAAACACTCACCCCCAGTCATAGATCTGGGTTTAATCCATCGTTTTTTTGCTCACCATGCCACCCCAGTTTGGACCCAGCCATATGCAAATCAGTCTTGACCCTGTTCCTCATGGGAAAAGTCCAGACCGAACTGCCAAGCCAGGTCCTCACTGGACCGGAAACAAGCATCCTGGGGCATGGGAAGCACGGGACCCACGTCTGGGCATACCCTTCCCACTTAGGGCGACAAAGCAAAAAACAACAAGTGATGGACGGAATGCTGAACATTGTCAAACACTCACCCCCAGTCATAGATCTGGGTTTAATCCATCGTTTTTTTGCTCACCATGCCACCCCAGTTTGGACCCAGCCATATGCAAATCAGTCTTGACCCTGTTCCTCATGGGAACAGTCCAGACCGAACTGCCAAGCCAGGTCCTCACTGGACCGGAAACAAGCATCCTGGGACCTGGGACCGGTTTCGGGGTTTCACCCCTCATTAGCCAGGCTAGCTTGAATCCAGTGGCATGGGAAGCACGGGACCCACGTCTGGGCATACCCTTCCCACTTAGGGCGACAAATCAAAAAACAACAAGTGATGGACGGAATGCTGAACATTGTCAAACACTCACCCCCAGTCATAGATCTGGGTTTAATCCATCGTTTTTTTGCTCACCATGCCACCCCAGTTTGGACCCAGCCATATGCAAATCAGTCTTGACCCTGTTCCTCATGGGAACAGTCCAGACCGAACTGCCAAGCCAGGTCCTCACTGGACCGGAAACAAGCATCCTGGGACCGGTTTCGGGGTTTCACCCCTCATCAGCCAGGCTAGCTTGAATCCAGTGGCATGGGAAGCACGGGACCCACGTCTGGGCATACCCTTCCCACTTAGGGCGACAAAGCAAAAAACAACAAGTGATGGACGGAATGCTGAACATTGTCAAACACTCACCCCCAGTCATAGATCTGGGTTTAATCCATCGTTTTTTTGCTCACCATGCCACCCCAGTTTGGACCCAGCCATATGCAAATCAGTCTTGACCCTGTTCCTCATGGGAACAGTCCAGACCGAACTGCCAAGCCAGGTCCTCACTGGACCGGAAACAAGCATCCTGGGACCGGTTTCGGGGTTTCACCCCTCATCAGCCAGGCTAGCTTGAATCCAGTGGCATGGGAAGCACGGGACCCACGTCTGGGCATACCCTTCCCACTTAGGGCGACAAAGCAAAAAACAACAAGTGATGGACGGAATGCTGAACATTGTCAAACACTCACCCCCAGTCATAGATCTGGGTTTAATCCATCGTTTTTTTGCTCACCATGCCACCCCAGTTTGGACCCAGCCATATGCAAATCAGTCTTGACCCTGTTCCTCATGGGAACAGTCCAGACGGAACTGCCAAGCCAGGTCCTCACTGGACCGGAAACAAGCATCCTGGGACCGGTTTCGGGGTTTCACCCCTCATCAGCCAGGCTAGCTTGAATCCAGTGGCATGGGAAGCACGGGACCCACGTCTGGGCATACCCTTCCCACTTAGGGCGACAAAGCAAAAAACAACAAGTGATGGACGGAATGCTGAACATTGTCAAACACTCACCCCCAGTCATAGATCTGGGTTTAATCCATCGTTTTTTTGCTCACCATGCCACCCCAGTTTGGACCCAGCCATATGCAAATCAGTCTTGACCCTGTTCCTCATGGGAACAGTCCAGACCGAACTGCCAAGCCAGGTCCTCACTGGACCGGAAACAAGCATCCTGGGACCGGTTTCGGGGTTTCACCCCTCATCAGCCAGGCTAGCTTGAATCCAGTGGCATGGGAAGCACGGGACCCACGTCTGGGCATACCCTTCCCACTTAGGGCGACAAAGCAAAAAACAACAAGTGATGGACGGAATGCTGAACATTGTCAAACACTCACCCCCCGTCATAGATCTGGGTTTAATCCATCGTTTTTTTGCTCACCATGCCACCCCAGTTTGGACCCAGCCATATGCAAATCAGTCTTGACCCTGTTCCTCATGGGAACAGTCCAGACCGAACTGCCAAGCCAGGTCCTCACTGGACCGGAAACAAGCATCCTGGGACCGGTTTCGGGGTTTCACCCCTCATCAGCCAGGCTAGCTTGAATCCAGTGGCATGGGAAGCACGGGACCCACGTCTGGGCATACCCTTCCCACTTAGGGCGACAAAGCAAAAAACAACAAGGGATGGACGGAATGCTGAACATTGTCAAACACTCACCCCCAGTCATAGATCTGGGTTTAATCCATCGTTTTTTTGCTCACCATGCCACCCCAGTTTGGACCCAGCCATATGCAAATCAGTCTTGACCCTGTTCCTCATGGGAACAGTCCAGACCGAACTGCCAAGCCAGGTCCTCACTGGACCGGAAACAAGCATCCTGGGACCGGTTTCGGGGTTTCACCCCTCATCAGCCAGGCTAGCTTGAATCCAGTGGCATGGGAAGCACGGGACCCACGTCTGGGCATACCCTTCCCACTTAGGGCGACAAAGCAAAAAACAACAAGTGATGGACGGAATGCTGAACATTGTCAAACACTCACCCCCAGTCATAGATCTGGGTTTAATCCATCGTTTTTTTGCTCACCATGCCACCCCAGTTTGGACCCAGCCATATGCAAATCAGTCTTGACCCTGTTCCTCATGGGAACAGTCCAGACCGAACTGCCAAGCCAGGTCCTCACTGGACCGGAAACAAGCATCCTGGGACCGGTTTCGGGGTTTCACCCCTCATCAGCCAGGCTAGCTTGAATCCAGTGGCATGGGAAGCACGGGACCCACGTCTGGGCATACCCTTCCCACTTAGGGCGACAAAGCAAAAAACAACAAGTGATGGACGGAATGCTGAACATTGTCAAACACTCACCCCCAGTCATAGATCTGGGTTTAATCCATCGTTTTTTTGCTCACCATGCCACCCCAGTTTGGACCCAGCCATATGCAAATCAGTCTTGACCCTGTTCCTCATGGGAACAGTCCAGACGGAAATGCCAAGCCAGGTCCTCACTGGACCGGAAACAAGCATCCTGGGACCGGTTTCGGGGTTTCACCCCTCATCAGCCAGGCTAGCTTGAATCCAGTGGCATGGGAAGCACGGGACCCACGTCTGGGCATACCCTTCCCACTTAGGGCGACAAAGCAAAAAACAACAAGTGATGGACGGAATGCTGAACATTGTCAAACACTCACCCCCAGTCATAGATCTGGGTTTAATCCATCGTTTTTTTGCTCACCATGCCACCCCAGTTTGGACCCAGCCATATGCAAATCAGTCTTGACCCTGTTCCTCATGGGAACAGTCCAGACCGAACTGCCAAGCCAGGTCCTCACTGGACCGGAAACAAGCATCCTGGGACCGGTTTCGGGGTTTCACCCCTCATCAGCCAGGCTAGCTTGAATCCAGTGGCATGGGAAGCACGGGACCCACGTCTGGGCATACCCTTCCCACTTAGGGCGACAAAGCAAAAAACAACAAGTGATGGACGGAATGCTGAACATTGTCAAACACTCACCCCCAGTCATAGATCTGGGTTTAATCCATCGTTTTTTTGCTCACCATGCCACCCCAGTTTGGACCCAGCCATATGCAAATCAGTCTTGACCCTGTTCCTCATGGGAACAGTCCAGACCGAACTGCCAAGCCAGGTCCTCACTGGACCGGAAACAAGCATCCTGGGACCGGTTTCGGGGTTTCACCCCTCATCAGCCAGGCTAGCTTGAATCCAGTGGCATGGGAAGCACGGGACCCACGTCTGGGCATACCCTTCCCACTTAGGGCGACAAAGCAAAAAACAACAAGTGATGGACGGAATGCTGAACATTGTCAAACACTCACCCCCAGTCATAGATCTGGGTTTAATCCATCGTTTTTTTGCTCACCATGCCACCCCAGTTTGGACCCAGCCGTATGCAAATCAGTCTTGACCCTGTTCCTCATGGGAACAGTCCAGACCGAACTGCCAAGCCAGGTCCTCACTGGACCGGAAACAAGCATCCTGGGACCGGTTTCGGGGTTTCACCCCTCATCAGCCAGGCTAGCTTGAATCCAGTGGCATGGGAAGCACGGGACCCACGTCTGGGCATACCCTTCCCACTTAGGGCGACAAAGCAAAAAACAACAAGTGATGGACGGAATGCTGAACATTGTCAAACACTCACCCCCAGTCATAGATCTGGGTTTAATCCATCGTTTTTTTGCTCACCATGCCACCCCAGTTTGGACCCAGCCATATGCAAATCAGTCTTGAACCTGTTCCTCATGGGAACAGTCCAGACGGAACTGCCAAGCCAGGTCCTCACTGGACCGGAAACAAGCATCCTGGGACCGGTTTCGGGGTTTCACCCCTCATCAGCCAGGCTAGCTTGAATCCAGTGGCATGGGAAGCACGGGACCCACGTCTGGGCATACCCTTCCCACTTAGGGCAACAAAGCAAAAAACAACAAGTGATGGACGGAATGCTGAACATTGTCAAACACTCACCCCCAGTCATAGATCTGGGTTTAATCCATCGTTTTTTTGCTCACCATGCCACCCCAGTTTGGACACAGCCATATGCAAATCAGTCTTGACCCTGTTCCTCATGGGAACAGTCCAGACCGAACTGCCAAGCCAGGTCCTCACTGGACCGGAAACAAGCATCCTGGGACCGGTTTCGGGGTTTCACCCCTCATCAGCCAGGCTAGCTTGAATCCAGTGGCATGGGAAGCACGGGACCCACGTCTGGGCATGCCCTTCCCACTTAGGGCGACAAAGCAAAAAACAACAAGTGATGGACGGAATGCTGAACATTGTCAAACACTCACCCCCAGTCATAGATCTGGGTTTAATCCATCGTTTTTTTGCTCACCATGCCACCCCAGTTTGGACCCAGCCATATGCAAATCAGTCTTGACCCTGTTCCTCATGGGAACAGTCCAGACCGAACTGCCAAGCCAGGTCCTCACTGGACCGGAAACAAGCATCCTGGGACCGGTTTCGGGGTTTCACCCCTCATCAGCCAGGCTAGCTTGAACTCAGTGGCATGGGAAGCACGGGACCCACGTCTGGGCATACCCTTCCCACTTAGGGCGACAAAGCAAAAAAACAACAAGTGATGGACGGAATGCTGAACATTGTCAAACACTCACCCCCAGTCATAGATCTGGGTTTAATCCATCGTTTTTTTGCTCACCATGCCACCCCAGTTTGGACCCAGCCATATGCAAATCAGTCTTGACCCTGTTCCTCATGGGAACAGTCCAGACCGAACTGCCAAGCCAGGTCCTCACTGGACCGGAAACAAGCATCCTGGGACCGGTTTTGGGGTTTCACCCCTCATCAGCCAGGCTAGCTTGAATCCAGTGGCATGGGGAAGCACGGGACCCACGTCTGGGCATACCCTTCCCACTTAGGGCGACAAAGCAAAAAACAACAAGTGATGGACGGAATGCTGAACATTGTCAAACACTCACCCCCAGTCATAGATCTGGGTTTAATCCATCATTTTTTTGCTCACCATGCCACCCCAGTTTGGACCCAGCCATATGCAAATCAGTCTTGACCCTGTTCCTCATGGGAACAGTCCAGACCGAACTGCCAAGCCAGGTCCTCACTGGACCGGAAACAAGCATCCTGGGACCGGTTTCGGGGTTTCACCCCTCATCAGCCAGGCTAGCTTGAATCCAGTGGCATGGGAAGCACGGGACCCACGTCTGGGCATACCCTTCCCACTTAGGGCGACAAAGCAAAAAACAACAAGTGATGGACGGAATGCTGAACATTGTCAAACACTCACCCCCAGTCATAGATCTGGGTTTAATCCATCGTTTTTTTGCTCACCATGCCACCCCAGTTTGGACCCAGCCATATGCAAATCAGTCTTTACCCTGTTCCTCATGGGAACAGTCCAGACCGAACTGCCAAGCCAGGTCCTCACTGGACCGGAAACAAGCATCCTGGGACCGGTTTCGGGGTTTCACCCCTCATCAGCCAGGCTAGCTTGAATCCAGTGGCATGGGAAGCACGGGACCCACGTCTGGGCATACCCTTCCCACTTAGGGCGACAAAGCAAAAAACAACAAGTGATGGACGGAATGCTGAACATTGTCAAACACTCACCCCCAGTCATAGATCTGGGTTTAATCCATCGTTTTTTTGCTCACCATGCCACCCCAGTTTGGACCCAGCCATATGCAAATCAGTCTTGACCCTGTTCCTCATGGGAACAGTCCAGACCGAACTGCCAAGCCAGGTCCTCACTGGACCGGAAACAAGCATCCTGGGACCGGTTTCGGGGTTTCACCCCTCATCAGCCAGGCTAGCTTGAATCCAGTGGCATGGGAAGCACGGGACCCACGTCTGGGCATACCCTTCCCACTTAGGGCGACAAAGCAAAAAACAACAAGTGATGGACGGAATGCTGAACATTGTCAAACACTCACCCCCAGTCATAGATCTGGGTTTAATCCATCGTTTTTTTGCTCACCATGCCACCCCAGTTTGGACCCAGCCATATGCAAATCAGTCTTGACCCTGTTCCTCATGGGAACAGTCCAGACCGAACTGCCAAGCCAGGTCCTCACTGGACCGGAAACAAGCATCCTGGGACCGGTTTCGGGGTTTCACCCCTCATCAGCCAGGCTAGCTTGAATCCAGTGGCATGGGAAGCACGGGACCCACGTCTGGGCATACCCTTCCCACTTAGGGCGACAAAGCAAAAAACAACAAGGGATGGACAGAATGCTGAACATTGTCAAACACTCACCCCCAGTCATAGATCTGGGTTTAATCCATCGTTTTTTTGCTCACCATGCCACCCCAGTTTGGACCCAGCCATATGCAAATCAGTCTTGACCCTGTTCCTCATGGGAACAGTCCAGACCGAACTGCCAAGCCAGGTCCTCACTGGACCGGAAACAAGCATCCTGGGACCGGTTTCGGGGTTTCACCCCTCATCAGCCAGGCTAGCTTGAATCCAGTGGCATGGGAAGCACGGGACCCATGTCTGGGCATACCCTTCCCACTTAGGGCGACAAAGCAAAAAACAACAAGTGATGGACGGAATGCTGAACATTGTCAAACACTCACCCCCAGTCATAGATCTGGGTTTAATCCATCGTTTTTTTGCTCACCATGCCACCCCAGTTTGGACCCAGCCATATGCAAATCAGTCTTGACCCTGTTCCTCATGGGAACAGTCCAGACCGAACTGCCAAGCCAGGTCCTCACTGGACCGGAAACAAGCATCCTGGGACCGGTTTCGGGGTTTCACCCCTCATCAGCCAGCCTAGCTTGAATCCAGTGGCATGGGAAGCACGGGACCCACGTCTGGGCATACCCTTCCCACTTAGGGCGACAAAGCAAAAAACAACAAGTGATGGACGGAATGCTGAACATTGTCAAACACTCACCCCCAGTCATAGATCTGGGTTTAATCCATCGTTTTTTTGCTCACCATGCCACCCCAGTTTGGACCCAGCCATATGCAAATCAGTCTCGACCCTGTTCCTCATGGGAACAGTCCAGACCGAACTGCCAAGCCAGGTCCTCACTGGACCGGAAACAAGCATCCTGGGACCGGTTTCGGGGTTTCACCCCTCATCAGCCAGGCTAGCTTGAATCCAGTGGCATGGGAAGCACGGGACCCACGTCTGGGCATACCCTTCCCACTTAGGGCGACAAAGCAAAAAACAACAAGTGATGGACGGAATGCTGAACATTGTCAAACACTCACCCCCAGTCATAGATCTGGGTTTAATCCATCGTTTTTTTGCTCACCATGCCACCCCAGTTTGGACCCAGCCATATGCAAATCAGTCTTGACCCTGTTCCTCATGGGAACAGCCCAGACCGAACTGCCAAGCCAGGTCCTCACTGGACCGGAAACAAGCATCCTGGGACCGGTTTCGGGGTTTCACCCCTCATCAGCCAGGCTAGCTTGAATCCAGTGGCATGGGAAGCACGGGACCCACGTCTGGGCATACCCTTCCCACTTAGGGCGACAAAGCAAAAAACAACAAGTGATGGACGGAATGCTGAACATTGTCAAACACTCACCCCCAGTCATAGATCTGGGTTTAATCCATCGTTTTTTTGCTCACCATGCCACCCCAGTTTGGACCCAGCCATATGCAAATCAGTCTTGACCCTGTTCCTCATGGGAACAGTCCAGACCGAACTGCCAAGCCAGGTCCTCACTGGACCGGAAACAAGCATCCTGGGACCGGTTTCGGGGTTTCACCCCTCATCAGCCAGGCTAGCTTGAATCCAGTGGCATGGGAAGCACGGGACCCACGTCTGGGCATACCCTTCCCACTTAGGGCGACAAAGCAAAAAACAACAAGTGATGGACGGAATGCTGAACATTGTCAAACACTCACCCCCAGTCATAGATCTGGGTTTAATCCATCGTTTTTTTGCTCACCATGCCACCCCAGTTTGGACCCAGCCATATGCAAATCAGTCTTGACCCTGTTCCTCATGGGAACAGTCCAGACCGAACTGCCAAGCCAGGTCCTCACTGGACCGGAAACAAGCATCCTGGGACCGGTTTCGGGGTTTCACCCCTCATCAGCCAGGCTAGCTTGAATCCAGTGGCATGGGAAGCACGGGACCCACGTCTGGGCATACCCTTCCCACTTAGGGCGACAAAGCAAAAAACAACAAGTGATGGACGGAATGCTGAACATTGTCAAACACTCACCCCCAGTCATAGATCTGGGTTTAATCCATCGTTTTTTTGCTCACCATGCCACCCCAGTTTGGACCCAGCCATATGCAAATCAGTCTTGACCCTGTTCCTCATGGGAACAGTCCAGACCGAACTGCCAAGCCAGGTCCTCACTGGACCGGAAACAAGCATCCTGGGACCGGTTTCGGGGTTTCACCCCTCATCAGCCAGGCTAGCTTGAATCCAGTGGCATGGGAAGCACGGGACCCACGTCTGGGCATACCCTTCCCACTTAGGGCGACAAAGCAAAAAACAACAAGTGATGGACGGAATGCTGAACATTGTCAAACACTCACCCCCAGTCATAGATCTGGGTTTAATCCATAGTTTTTTTGCTCACCATGCCACCCCAGTTTGGACCCAGCCATATGCAAATCAGTCTTGACCCTGTTCCTCATGGGAACAGTCCAGACCGAACTGCCAAGCCAGGTCCTCACTGGACCGGAAACAAGCATCCTGGGACCGGTTTCGGGGTTTCACCCCTCATCAGCCAGGCTAGCTTGAATCCAGTGGCATGGGAAGCACGGGACCCACGTCTGGGCATACCCTTCCCACTTAGGGCGACAAAGCAAAAAACAACAAGTGATGGACGGAATGCTGAACATTGTCAAACACTCACCCCCAGTCATAGATCTGGGTTTAATCCATCGTTTTTTTGCTCACCATGCCACCCCAGTTTGGACCCAGCCATATGCAAATCAGTCTTGACCCTGTTCCTCATGGGAACAGTCCAGACCGAACTGCCAAGCCAGGTCCTCACTGGACCGGAAACAAGCATCCTGGGACCGGTTTCGGGGTTTCACCCCTCATCAGCCAGGCTAGCTTGAATCCAGTGGCATGGGAAGCACGGGACCCACGTCTGGGCATACCCTTCCCACTTAGGGCGACAAAGCAAAAAACAACAAGTGATGGACGGAATGCTGAACATTGTCAAACAATCACCCCCAGTCATAGATCTGGGTTTAATCCATCGTTTTTTTGCTCACCATGCCACCCCAGTTTGGACCCAGCCATATGCAAATCAGTCTTGACCCTGTTCCTCATGGGAACAGTCCAGACCAAACTGCCAAGCCAGGTCCTCACTGGACCGGAAACAAGCATCCTGGGACCGGTTTCGGGGTTTCACCCCTCATCAGCCAGGCTAGCTTGAATCCAGTGGCATGGGAAGCACGGGACCCACGTCTGGGCATACCATTCCCACTTAGGGCGACAAAGCAAAAAACAACAAGTGATGGACGGAATGCTGAACATTGTCAAACACTCACCCCCAGTCATAGATCTGGGTTTAATCCATCGTTTTTTTGCTCACCATGCCACCCCAGTTTGGACCCAGCCATATGCAAATCAGTCTTGACCCTGTTCCTCATGGGAACAGTCCAGACCGAACTGCCAAGCCAGGTCCTCACTGGACCGGAAACAAGCATCCTGGTACCGGTTTCGGGGTTTCACCCCTCATCAGCCAGGCTAGCTTGAATCCAGTGGCATGGGAAGCACGGGACCCACGTCTGGGCATACCCTTCCCACTTAGGGCGACAAAGCAAAAAACAACAAGTGATGGACGGAATGCTGAACATTGTCAAACACTCACCCCCAGTCATAGATCTGGGTTTAATCCATCGTTTTTTTGCTCACCATGCCACCCCAGTTTGGACCCAGCCATATGCAAATCAGTCTTGACCCTGTTCCTCATGGGAACAGTCCAGACCGAACTGCCAAGCCAGGTCCTCACTGGACCGGAAACAAGCATCCTGGGACCGGTTTTGGGGTTTCACCCCTCATCAGCCAGGCTAGCTTGAATCCAGTGGCATGGGAAGCACGGGACCCACGTCTGGGCATACCCTTCCCACTTAGGGCGACAAAGCAAAAAACAACAAGTGATGGACGGAATGCTGAACATTGTCAAACACTCACCCCCAGTCATAGATCTGGGTTTAATCCATCGTTTTTTTGCTCACCATGCCACCCCAGTTTGGAACCAGCCATATGCAAATCAGTCTTGACCCTGTTCCTCATGGGAACAGTCCAGACCGAACTGCCAAGCCAGGTCCTCACTGGACCGGAAACAAGCATCCTGGGACCGGTTTCGGGGTTTCACCCCTCATCAGCCAGGCTAGCTTGAATCCAGTGGCATGGGAAGCACGGGACCCACGTCTGGGCATACCCTTCCCACTTAGGGCGACAAAGCAAAAAACAACAAGTGATGGACGGAATGCTGAACATTGTCAAACACTCACCCCCAGTCATAGATCTGGGTTTAATCCATCGTTTTTTTGCTCACCATGCCACCCCAGTTTGGACCCAGCCATATGCAAATCAGTCTTGACCCTGTTCCTCATGGGAACAGTCCAGACCGAACTGCCAAGCCAGGTCCTCACTGGACCGGAAACAAGCATCCTGGGACCGGTTTCGGGGTTTCACCCCTCATCAGCCAGGCTAGCTTGAATCCAGTGGCATGGGAAGCACGGGACCCACGTCTGGGCATACCCTTCCCACTTAGGGCGACAAAGCAAAAAACAACAAGTGATGGACGGAATGCTGAACATTGTCAAACACTCACCCCCAGTCATAGATCTGGGTTTAATCCATCGTTTTTTTGCTCACCATGCCACCCCAGTTTGGACCCAGCCATATGCAAATCAGTCTTGACCCTGTTCCTCATGGGAACAGTCCAGACCGAACTGCCAAGCCAGGTCCTCACTGGACCGGAAACAAGCATCCTGGGACCGGTATCGGGGTTTCACCCCTCATCAGCCAGGATAGCTTGAATCCAGTGGCATGGGAAGCACGGGACCCACGTCTGGGCATACCCTTCCCACTTAGGGCGACAAAGCAAAAAACAACAAGTGATGGACGGAATGCTGAACATTGTCAAACACTCACCCCCAGTCATAGATCTGGGTTTAATCCATCGTTTTTTTGCTCACCATGCCACCCCAGTTTGGACCCAGCCATATGCAAATCAGTCTTGACCCTGTTCCTCATGGGAACAGTCCAGACCGAACTGCCAAGCCAGGTCCTCACTGGACCGGAAACAAGCATCCTGGGACCGGTTTCGGGGTTTCACCCCTCATCAGCCAGGCTAGCTTGAATCCAGTGGCATGGGAAGCACGGGACCCACGTCTGGGCATACCCTTCCCACTTAGGGCGACAAAGCAAAAAACAACAAGTGATGGACGGAATGCTGAACATTGTCAAACACTCACCCCCAGTCATAGATCTGGGTTTAATCCATCGTTTTTTTGCTCACCATGCCACCCCAGTTTGGACCCAGCCATATGCAAATCAGTCTTGACCCTGTTCCTCATGGGAACAGTCCAGACCGAACTGCCAAGCCAGGTCCTCACTGGACCGGAAACAAGCATCCTGGGACCGGTTTCGGGGTTTCACCCCTCATCAGCCAGGCTAGCTTGAATCCAGTGGCATGGGAAGCACGGGACCCACGTCTGGGCATACCCTTCCCACTTAGGGCGACAAAGCAAAAAACAACAAGTGATGGACGGAATGCTGAACATTGTCAAACACTCACCCCCAGTCATAGATCTGGGTTTAATCCATCGTTTTTTTGCTCACCATGCCACCCCAGTTTGGACCCAGCCATATGCAAATCAGTCTTGACCCTGTTCCTCATGGGAACAGTCCAGACCAAACTGCCAAGCCAGGTCCTCACTGGACCGGAAACAAGCATCCTGGGACCGGTTTCGGGGTTTCACCCCTCATCAGCCAGGCTAGCTTGAATCCAGTGGCATGGGAAGCACGGGACCCACGTCTGGGCATACCATTCCCACTTAGGGCGACAAAGCAAAAAACAACAAGTGATGGACGGAATGCTGAACATTGTCAAACACTCACCCCCAGTCATAGATCTGGGTTTAATCCATCGTTTTTTTGCTCACCATGCCACCCCAGTTTGGACCCAGCCATATGCAAATCAGTCTTGACCCTGTTCCTCATGGGAACAGTCCAGACCGAACTGCCAAGCCAGGTCCTCACTGGACCGGAAACAAGCATCCTGGGACCGGTTTCGGGGTTTCACCCCTCATCAGCCAGGCTAGCTTGAATCCAGTGGCATGGGAAGCACGGGACCCACGTCTGGGCATACCCTTCCCACTTAGGGCGACAAAGCAAAAAACAACAAGTGATGGACGGAATGCTGAACATTGTCAAACACTCACCCCCAGTCATAGATCTGGGTTTAATCCATCGTTTTTTTGCTCACCATGCCACCCCAGTTTGGACCCAGCCATATGCAAATCAGTCTTGACCCTGTTCCTCATGGGAACAGTCCAGACCAAACTGCCAAGCCAGGTCCTCACTGGACCGGAAACAAGCATCCTGGGACCGGTTTCGGGGTTTCACCCCTCATCAGCCAGGCTAGCTTGAATCCAGTGGCATGGGAAGCACGGGACCCACGTCTGGGCATACCATTCCCACTTAGGGCGACAAAGCAAAAAACAACAAGTGATGGACGGAATGCTGAACATTGTCAAACACTCACCCCCAGTCATAGATCTGGGTTTAATCCATCGTTTTTTTGCTCACCATGCCACCCCAGTTTGGACCTAGCCATATGCAAATCAGTCTTGACCCTGTTCCTCATGGGAACAGTCCAGACCGAACTGCCAAGCCAGGTCCTCACTGGACCGGAAACAAGCATCCTGGGACCGGTTTCGGGGTTTCACCCCTCATCAGCCAGGCTAGCTTGAATCCAGTGGCATGGGAAGCACGGGACCCACGTCTGGGCATACCCTTCCCACTTAGGGCGACAAAGCAAAAAACAACAAGTGATGGACGGAATGCTGAACATTGTCAAACACTCACCCCCAGTCATAGATCTGGGTTTAATCCATCGTTTTTTTGCTCACCATGCCACCCCAGTTTGGACCCAGCCATATGCAAATCAGTCTTGACCCTGTTCCTCATGGGAACAGTCCAGACCGAACTGCCAAGCCAGGTCCTCACTGGACCGGAAACAAGCATCCTGGGACCGGTTTCGGGGTTTCACCCCTCATCAGCCAGGCTAGCTTGAATCCAGTGGCATGGGAAGCACGGGACCCACGTCTGGGCATACCCTTCCCACTTAGGGCGACAAAGCAAAAAACAACAAGTGATGGACGGAATGCTGAACATTGTCAAACACTCACCCCCAGTCATAGATCTGGGTTTAATCCATCGTTTTTTTGCTCACCATGCCACCCCAGTTTGGACCCAGCTATATTCAAATCCTCACTGGACCGGAAACAAGCATCCTGGGAACGGTTTCGGGGTTTCACCCCTCATCAGCCAGGCTAGCTTGAATCCAGTGGCATGGGAAGCACGGGACCCACGTCTGGGCATACCCTTCCCACTTAGGGCGACAAAGCAAAAAACAACAAGTGATGGACGGAATGCTGAACATTGTCAAACACTCACCCCCAGTCATAGATCTGGGTTTAATCCATCGTTTTTTTGCTCACCATGCCACCCCAGTTTGGACCCAGCCATATGCAAATCAGTCTTGACCCTGTTCCTCATGGGAACAGTCCAGACCGAACTGCCAAGCCAGGTCCTCACTGGACCGGAAACAAGCATCCTGGGACCGGTTTCGGGGTTTCACCCCTCATCAGCCAGGCTAGCTTGAATCCAGTGGCATGGGAAGCACGGGACCCACGTCTGGGCATACCATTCCCACTTAGGGCGACAAAGCAAAAAACAACAAGTGATGGACGGAATGCTGAACATTGTCAAACACTCACCCCCAGTCATAGATCTGGGTTTAATCCATCGTTTTTTTGCTCACCATGCCACCCCAGTTTGGACCCAGCCATATGCAAATCAGTCTTGACCCTGTTCCTCATGGGAACAGTCCAGACCGAACTGCCAAGCCAGGTCCTCACTGGACCGGAAACAAGCATCTTGGGACCGGTTTCGGGGTTTCACCCCTCATCAGCCAGGCTAGCTTGAATCCAGTGGCATGGGAAGCACGGGACCCACGTCTGGGCATACCCTTCCCACTTAGGGCGACAAAGCAAAAAACAACAAGTGATGGACGGAATGCTGAACATTGTCAAACACTCACCCCCAGTCATAGATCTGGGTTTAATCCATCGTTTTTTTGCTCACCATGCCACCCCAGTTTGGACCCAGCCATATGCAAATCAGTCTTGACCCTGTTCCTCATGGGAACAGTCCAGACCGAACTGCCAAGCCAGGTCCTCACTGGACCGGAAACAAGCATCCTGGGACCGGTTTCGGGGTTTCACCCCTCATCAGCCAGGCTAGCTTGAATCCAGTGGCATGGGAAGCACGGGACCCACGTCATGGACGGAATGCTGAACATTGTCAAACACTCACCCCCAGTCATAGATCTGGGTTTAATCCATCGTTTTTTTGCTCACCATGCCACCCCAGTTTGGACCCAGCCATATGCAAATCAGTCTTGACCCTGTTCCTCATGGGAACAGTCCCGACCGAACTGCCAAGCCAGGTCCTCACTGGACCGGAAACAAGCATCCTGGGACCGGTTTCGGGGTTTCACCCCTCATCAGCCAGGCTAGCTTGAATCCAGTGGCATGGGAAGCACGGGACCCACGTCTGGGCATACCCTTCCCACTTAGGGCGACAAAGCAAAAAACAACAAGTGATGGACGGAATGCTGAACATTGTCAAACACTCACCCCCAGTCATAGATCTGGGTTTAATCCATCGTTTTTTTGCTCACCATGCCACCCCAGTTTGGACCCAGCCATATGCAAATCAGTCTTGACCCTGTTCCTCATGGGAACAGTCCAGACCGAACTGCCAAGCCAGGTCCTCACTGGACCGGAAACAAGCATCCTGGGACCGGTTTCAGGGTTTCACCCCTCATCAGCCAGGCTAGCTTGAATCCAGTGGCATGGGAAGCACGGGACCCACGTCTGGGCATACCCTTCCCACTTAGGGCGACAAAGCAAAAAACAACAAGTGATGGACGGAATGCTGAACATTGTCAAACACTCACCCCCAGTCATAGATCTGGGTTTAATCCATCGTTTTTTTGCTCACCATGCCACCCCAGTTTGGACCCAGCCATATGCAAATCAGTCTTGACCCTGTTCCTCATGGGAACAGTCCAGACCGAACTGCCAAGCCAGGTCCTCACTGGACCGGAAACAAGCATCCTGGGACCGGTTTCGGGGTTTCACCCCTCATCAGCCAGGCTACCTTGAATCCAGTGGCATGGGAAGCACGGGACCCACGTCTGGGCATACCCTTCCCACTTAGGGCGACAAAGCAAAAAACAACAAGTGATGGACGGAATGCTGAACATTGTCAAACACTCACCCCCAGTCATAGATCTGGGTTTAATCCATCGTTTTTTTGCTCACCATGCCACCCCAGTTTGGACCCAGCCATATGCAAATCAGTCTTGACCCTGTTCCTCATGGGAACAGTCCAGACCGAACTGCCAAGCCAGGTCCTCACTGGACCGGAAACAAGCATCCTGGGACCGGTTTTGGGGTTTCACCCCTCATCAGCCAGGCTAGCTTGAATCCAGTGGCATGGGAAGCACGGGACCCACGTCATGGACGGAATGCTGAACATTGTCAAACACTCACCCCCAGTCATAGATCTGGGTTTAATCCATCGTTTTTTTGCTCACCATGCCACCCCAGTTTGGACCCAGCCATATGCAAATCAGTCTTGACCCTGTTCCTCATGGGAACAGTCCCGACCGAACTGCCAAGCCAGGTCCTCACTGGACCGGAAACAAGCATCCTGGGACCGGTTTCGGGGTTTCACCCCTCATCAGCCAGGCTAGCTTGAATCCAGTGGCATGGGAAGCACGGGACCCACGTCTGGGCATACCCTTCCCACTTAGGGCGACAAAGCAAAAAACAACAAGTGATGGACGGAATGCTGAACATTGTCAAACACTCACCCCCAGTCATAGATCTGGGTTTAATCCATCGTTTTTTTGCTCACCATGCCACCCCAGTTTGGACCCAGCCATATGCAAATCAGTCTTGACCCTGTTCCTCATGGGAACAGTCCAGACCGAACTGCCAAGCCAGGTCCTCACTGGACCGGAAACAAGCATCCTGGGACCGGTTTCGGGGTTTCACCCCTCATCAGCCAGGCTAGCTTGAATCCAGTGGCATGGGAAGCACGGGACCCACGTCTGGGCATACCCTTCCCACTTAGGGCGACAAAGCAAAAAACAACAAGTGATGGACGGAATGCTGAACATTGTCAAACACTCACCCCCAGTCATAGATCTGGGTTTAATCCATCGTTTTTTTGCTCACCATGCCACCCCAGTTTGGACCCAGCCATATGCAAATCAGTCTTGACCCTGTTCCTCATGGGAACAGTCCAGACCGAACTGCCAAGCCAGGTCCTCACTGGACCGGAAACAAGCATCCTGGGACCGGTTTCGGGGTTTTACCCCTCATCAGCCAGGCTAGCTTGAATCCAGTGGCATGGGAAGCACGGGACCCACGTCTGGGCATACCCTTCCCACTTAGGGCGACAAAGCAAAAAACAACAAGTGATGGACGGAATGCTGAACATTGTCAAACACTCACCCCCAGTCATAGATCTCGGTTTAATCCATCGTTTTTTTGCTCACCATGCCACCCCAGTTTGGACCCAGCCATATGCAAATCAGTCTTGACCCTGTTCCTCATGGGAACAGTCCAGACCGAACTGCCAAGCCAGGTCCTCACTGGACCGGAAACAAGCATCCTGGGACCGGTTTCGGGGTTTCACCCCTCATCAGCCAGGCTAGCTTGAATCCAGTGGCATGGGAAGCACGGGACCCACGTCTGGGCATACCCTTCCCACTTAGGTCGACAAAGCAAAAAACAACAAGTGATGGACGGAATGCTGAACATTGTCAAACACTCACCCCCAGTCATAGATCTGGGTTTAATCCATCGTTTTTTTGCTCACCATGCCACCCCAGTTTGGACCCAGCCATATGCAAATCAGTCTTGACCCTGTTCCTCATGGGAACAGTCCAGACCGAACTGCCAAGCCAGGTCCTCACTGGACCGGAAACAAGCATCCTGGGACCGGTTTCGGGGTTTCACCCCTCATCAGCCAGGCTAGCTTGAATCCAGTGGCATGGGAAGCACGGGACCCACGTCTGGGCATACCCTTCCCACTTAGGGCGACAAAGCAAAAAACAACAAGTGATGGACGGAATGCTGAACATTGTCAAACACTCACCCCCAGTCATAGATCTGGGTTTAATCCATCGTTTTTTTGCTCACCATGCCACCCCAGTTTGGACCCAGCCATATGCAAATCAGTCTTGACCCTGTTCCTCATGGGAACAGTCCAGACCGAACTGCCAAGCCAGGTCCTCACTGGACCGGAAACAAGCATCCTGGGACCGGTTTCGGGGTTTCACCCCTCATCAGCCAGGCTAGCTTGAATCCAGTGGCATGGGAAGCACGGGACCCACGTCTGGGCATACCCTTCCCACTTAGGGCGACAAAGCAAAAAACAACAAGTGATGGACGGAATGCTGAACATTGTCAAACACTCACCCCCAGTCATAGATCTGGGTTTAATCCATCGTTTTTTTGCTCACCATGCCACCCCAGTTTGGACCCAGCCATATGCAAATCAGTCTTGACCCTGTTCCTCATGGGAACAGTCCAGACCGAACTGCCAAGCCAGGTCCTCACTGGACCGGAAACAAGCATCCTGGGACCGGTTTCGGGGTTTCACCCCTCATCAGCCAGGCTAGCTTGAATCCAGTGGCATGGGAAGCACGGGACCCACGTCTGGGCATACCCTTCCCACTTAGGGCGACAAAGCAAAAAACAACAAGTGATGGACGGAATGCTGAACATTGTCAAACACTCACCCCCAGTCATAGATCTGGGTTTAATCCATCGTTTTTTTGCTCACCATGCCACCCCAGTTTGGACCCAGCCATATGCAAATCAGTCTTGACCCTGTTCCTCATGGGAACAGTCCAGACCGAACTGCCAAGCCAGGTCCTCACTGGACCGGAAACAAGCATCCTGGGACCGGTTTCGGGGTTTCACCCCTCATCAGCCAGGCTAGCTTGAATCCAGTGGCATGGGAAGCACGGGACCCACGTCTGGGCATACCCTTCCCACTTAGGGCGACAAAGCAAAAAACAACAAGTGATGGACGGAATGCTGAACATTGTCAAACACTCACCCCCAGTCATAGATCTGGGTTTAATCCATCGTTTTTTTGCTCACCATGCCACCCCAGTTTGGACCCAGCCATATGCAAATCAGTCTTGACCCTGTTCCTCATGGGAACAGTCCAGACCGAACTGCCAAGCCAGGTCCTCACTGGACCGGAAACAAGCATCCTGGGACCGGTTTCGGGGTTTCACCCCTCATCAGCCAGGCTAGCTTGAATCCAGTGGCATGGGAAGCACGGGACCCACGTCATGGACGGAATGCTGAACATTGTCAAACACTCACCCCCAGTCATAGATCTGGGTTTAATCCATCGTTTTTTTGCTCACCATGCCACCCCAGTTTGGACCCAGCCATATGCAAATCAGTCTTGACCCTGTTCCTCATGGGAACAGTCCCGACCGAACTGCCAAGCCAGGTCCTCACTGGACCGGAAACAAGCATCCTGGGACCGGTTTCGGGGTTTCACCCCTCATCAGCCAGGTTAGCTTGAATCCAGTGGCATGGGAAGCACGGGACCCACGTCTGGGCATACCCTTCCCACTTAGGGCGACAAAGCAAAAAACAACAAGTGATGGACGGAATGCTTAACATTGTCAAACACTCACCCCCAGTCATAGATCTGGGTTTAATCCATCGTTTTTTTGCTCACCATGCCACCCCAGTTTGGACCCAGCCATATGCAAATCAGTCTTGACCCTGTTCCTCATGGGAACAGTCCAGACCGAACTGCCAAGCCAGGTCCTCACTGGACCGGAAACAAGCATCCTGGGACCGGTTTCGGGGTTTCACCCCTCATCAGCCAGGCTAGCTTGAATCCAGTGGCATGGGAAGCACGGGACCCACGTCTGGGCATACCCTTCCCACTTAGGGCGACAAAGCAAAAAACAACAAGTGATGGACGGAATGCTGAACATTGTCAAACACTCACCCCCAGTCATAGATCTGGGTTTAATCCATCGTTTTTTTGCTCACCATGCCACCCCAGTTTGGACCCAGCCATATGCAAATCAGTCTTGACCCTGTTCCTCATGGGAACAGTCCAGACCGAACTGCCAAGCCAGGTCCTCACTGGACCGGAAACAAGCATCCTGGGACCGGTTTCGGGGTTTCACCCCTCATCAGCCAGGCTAGCTTGAATCCAGTGGCATGGGAAGCACGGGACCCACGTCTGGGCATACCCTTCCCACTTAGGGCGACAAAGCAAAAAACAACAAGTGATGGACGGAATGCTGAACATTGTCAAACACTCACCCCCAGTCATAGATCTGGGTTTAATCCATCGTTTTTTTGCTCACCATGCCACCCCAGTTTGGACCCAGCCATATGCAAATCAGTCTTGACCCTGTTCCTCATGGGAACAGTCCAGACCGAACTGCCAAGCCAGGTCCTCACTGGACCGGAAACAAGCATCCTGGGACCGGTTTCGGGGTTTCACCCCTCATCAGCCAGGCTAGCTTGAATCCAGTGGCATGGGAAGCACGGGACCCACGTCTGGGCATACCCTTCCCACTTAGGGCGACAAAGCAAAAAACAACAAGTGATGGACGGAATGCTGAACATTGTCAAACACTCACCCCCAGTCATAGATCTGGGTTTAATCCATCGTTTTTTTGCTCACCATGCCACCGCAGTTTGGACCCAGCCATATGCAAATCAGTCTTGACCCTGTTCCTCATGGGAACAGTCCAGACCGAACTGCCAAGCCAGGTCCTCACTGGACCGGAAACAAGCATCCTGGGACCGGTTTCGGGGTTTCACCCCTCATCAGCCAGGCTAGCTTGAATCCAGTGGCATGGGAAGCACGGGACCCACGTCTGGGCATACCCTTCCCACTTAGGGCGACAAAGCAAAAAACAACAAGTGATGGACGGAATGCTGAACATTGTCAAACACTCACCCCCAGTCATAGATCTGGGTTTAATCCATCGTTTTTTTGCTCACCATGCCACCCCAGTTTGGACCCAGCCATATGCAAATCAGTCTTGACCCTGTTCCTCATGGGAACAGTCCAGACCGAACTGCCAAGCCAGGTCCTCACTGGACCGGAAACAAGCATCCTGGGACCGGTTTCGGGGTTTCACCCCTCATCAGCCAGGCTAGCTTGAATCCAGTGGCATGGGGAAGCACGGGACCCACGTCTGGGCATACCCTTCCCACTTAGGGCGACAAAGCAAAAAACAACAAGTGATGGACGGAATGCTGAACATTGTCAAACACTCACCCCCAGTCATAGATCTGGGTTTAATCCATCGTTTTTTTGCTCACCATGCCACCCCAGTTTGGACCCAGCCATATGCAAATCAGTCTTGACCCTGTTCCTCATGGGAACAGTCCAGACCGAACTGCCAAGCCAGGTCCTCACTGGACCGGAAACAAGCATCCTGGGACCGGTTTCGGGAATCCAGTGGCATGGGAAGCACGGGACCCACGTCTGGGCATACCCTTCCCACTTAGGGCGACAAAGCAAAAAACAACAAGTGATGGACGGAATGCTGAACATTGTCAAACACTCACCCCCAGTCATAGATCTGGGTTTAATCCATCGTTTTTTTGCTCACCATGCCACCCCAGTTTGGACCCAGCCATATGCAAATCAGTCTTGACCCTGTTCCTCATGGGAACAGTCCAGACCGAACTGCCAAGCCAGGTCCTCACTGGACCGGAAACAAGCATCCTGGGACCGGTTTCGGGGTTTCACCCCTCATCAGCCAGGTTAGCTTGAATCCAGTGGCATGGGAAGCACGGGACCCACGTCTGGGCATACCCTTCCCACTTAGGGCGACAAAGCAAAAAACAACAAGTGATGGACGGAATGCTTAACATTGTCAAACACTCACCCCCAGTCATAGATCTGGGTTTAATCCATCGTTTTTTTGCTCACCATGCCACCCCAGTTTGGACCCAGCCATATGCAAATCAGTCTTGACCCTGTTCCTCATGGGAACAGTCCAGACCGAACTGCCAAGCCAGGTCCTCACTGGACCGGAAACAAGCATCCTGGGACCGGTTTCGGGGTTTCACCCCTCATCAGCCAGGCTAGCTTGAATCCAGTGGCATGGGAAGCACGGGACCCACGTCTGGGCATACCCTTCCCACTTAGGGCGACAAAGCAAAAAACAACAAGTGATGGACGGAATGCTGAACATTGTCAAACACTCACCCCCAGTCATAGATCTGGGTTTAATCCATCGTTTTTTTGCTCACCATGCCACCCCAGTTTGGACCCAGCCATATGCAAATCAGTCTTGACCCTGTTCCTCATGGGAACAGTCCAGACCGAACTGCCAAGCCAGGTCCTCACTGGACCGGAAACAAGCATCCTGGGACCGGTTTCGGGGTTTCACCCCTCATCAGCCAGGCTAGCTTGAATCCAGTGGCATGGGAAGCACGGGACCCACGTCTGGGCATACCCTTCCCACTTAGGGCGACAAAGCAAAAAACAACAAGTGATGGACGGAATGCTGAACATTGTCAAACACTCACCCCCAGTCATAGATCTGGGTTTAATCCATCGTTTTTTTGCTCACCATGCCACCCCAGTTTGGACCCAGCCATATGCAAATCAGTCTTGACCCTGTTCCTCATGGGAACAGTCCAGACCGAACTGCCAAGCCAGGTCCTCACTGGACCGGAAACAAGCATCCTGGGACCGGTTTCGGGGTTTCACCCCTCATCAGCCAGGCTAGCTTGAATCCAGTGGCATGGGAAGCACGGGACCCACGTCTGGGAATACCCTTCCCACTTAGGGCGACAAAGCAAAAAACAACAAGTGATGGACGGAATGCTGAACATTGTCAAACACTCACCCCCAGTCATAGATCTGGGTTTAATCCATCGTTTTTTTGCTCACCATGCCACCGCAGTTTGGACCCAGCCATATGCAAATCAGTCTTGACCCTGTTCCTCATGGGAACAGTCCAGACCGAACTGCCAAGCCAGGTCCTCACTGGACCGGAAACAAGCATCCTGGGACCGGTTTCGGGGTTTCACCCCTCATCAGCCAGGCTAGCTTGAATCCAGTGGCATGGGAAGCACGGGACCCACGTCTGGGCATACCCTTCCCACTTAGGGCGACAAAGCAAAAAACAACAAGTGATGGACGGAATGCTGAACATTGTCAAACACTCACCCCCAGTCATAGATCTGGGTTTAATCCATCGTTTTTTTGCTCACCATGCCACCCCAGTTTGGACCCAGCCATATGCAAATCAGTCTTGACCCTGTTCCTCATGGGAACAGTCCAGACCGAACTGCCAAGCCAGGTCCTCACTGGACCGGAAACAAGCATCCTGGGACCGGTTTCGGGGTTTCACCCCTCATCAGCCAGGCTAGCTTGAATCCAGTGGCATGGGGAAGCACGGGACCCACGTCTGGGCATACCCTTCCCACTTAGGGCGACAAAGCAAAAAACAACAAGTGATGGACGGAATGCTGAACATTGTCAAACACTCACCCCCAGTCATAGATCTGGGTTTAATCCATCGTTTTTTTGCTCACCATGCCACCCCAGTTTGGACCCAGCCATATGCAAATCAGTCTTGACCCTGTTCCTCATGGGAACAGTCCAGACCGAACTGCCAAGCCAGGTCCTCACTGGACCGGAAACAAGCATCCTGGGACCGGTTTCGGGGTTTCACCCCTCATCAGCCAGGCTAGCTTGAATCCAGTGGCATGGGAAGCACGGGACCCACGTCTGGGCATACCCTTCCCACTTAGGGCGACAAAGCAAAAAACAACAAGTGATGGACGGAATGCTGAACATTGTCAAACACTCACCCCCAGTCATAGATCTGGGTTTAATCCATCGTTTTTTTGCTCACCATGCCACCCCAGTTTGGACCCAGCCATATGCAAATCAGTCTTGACCCTGTTCCTCATGGGAACAGTCCAGACCGAACTGCCAAGCCAGGTCCTCACTGGACCGGAAACAAGCATCCTGGGACCGGTTTCGGGGTTTCACCCCTCATCAGCCAGGCTAGCTTGAATCCAGTGGCATGGGAAGCACGGGACCCACGTCTGGGCATACCCTTCCCACTTAGGGCGACAAAGCAAAAAACAACAAGTGATGGACGGAATGCTGAACATTGTCAAACACTCACCCCCAGTCATAGATCTGGGTTTAATCCATCGTTTTTTTGCTCACCATGCCACCCCAGTTTGGACCCAGCCATATGCAAATCAGTCTTGACCCTGTTCCTCATGGGAACAGTCCAGACCGAACTGCCAAGCCAGGTCCTCACTGGACCGGAAACAAGCATCCTGGGACCGGTTTCGGGGTTTCACCCCTCATCAGCCAGGCTAGCTTGAATCCAGTGGCATGGGAAGCACGGGACCCACGTCTGGGCATACCCTTTCCACTTAGGGCGACAAAGCAAAAAACAACAAGTGATGGACGGAATGCTGAACATTGTCAAACACTCACCCCCAGTCATAGATCTGGGTTTAATCCATCGTTTTTTTGCTCACCATGCCACCCCAGTTTGGACCCAGCCATATGCAAATCAGTCTTGACCCTGTTCCTCATGGGAACAGTCCAGACCGAACTGCCAAGCCAGGTCCTCACTGGACCGGAAACAAGCATCCTGGGACCGGTTTCGGGGTTTCACCCCTCATCAGCCAGGCTAGCTTGAATCCAGTGGCATGGGAAGCACGGGACCCACGTCATGGACGGAATGCTGAACATTGTCAAACACTCACCCCCAGTCATAGATCTGGGTTTAATCCATCGTTTTTTTGCTCACCATGCCACCCCAGTTTGGACCCAGCCATATGCAAATCAGTCTTGACCCTGTTCCTCATGGGAACAGTCCCGACCGAACTGCCAAGCCAGGTCCTCACTGGACCGGAAACAAGCATCCTGGGACCGGTTTCGGGGTTTCACCCCTCATCAGCCAGGCTAGCTTGAATCCAGTGGCATGGGAAGCACGGGACCCACGTCTGGGCATACCCTTCCCACTTAGGGCGACAAAGCAAAAAACAACAAGTGATGGACGGAATGCTGAACATTGTCAAACACTCACCCCCAGTCATAGATCTGGGTTTAATCCATCGTTTTTTTGCTCACCATGCCACCCCAGTTTGGACCCAGCCATATGCAAATCAGTCTTGACCCTGTTCCTCATGGGAACAGTCCAGACCGAACTGCCAAGCCAGGTCCTCACTGGACCGGAAACAAGCATCCTGGGACCGGTTTCGGGGTTTCAACCCTCATCAGCCAGGCTAGCTTGAATCCAGTGGCATGGGAAGCACGGGACCCACGTCTGGGCATACCCTTCCCACTTAGGGCGACAAAGCAAAAAACAACAAGTGATGGACGGAATGCTGAACATTGTCAAACACTCACCCCCAGTCATAGATCTGGGTTTAATCCATCGTTTTTTTGCTCACCATGCCACCCCAGTTTGGACCCAGTCATATGCAAATCAGTCTTGACCCTGTTCCTCATGGGAACAGTCCAGACCGAACTGCCAAGCCAGGTCCTCACTGGACCGGAAACAAGCATCCTGGGACCGGTTTCGGGGTTTCACCCCTCATCAGCCAGGCTAGCTTGAATCCAGTGGCATGGGAAGCACGGGACCCACGTCTGGGCATACCCTTCCCACTTAGGGCGACAAAGCAAAAAACAACAAGTAATGGACGGAATGCTGAACATTGTCAAACACTCACCCCCAGTCATAGATCTGGGTTTAATCCATCGTTTTTTTGCTCACCATGCCACCCCAGTTTGGACCCAGCCATATGCAAATCAGTCTTGACCCTGTTCCTCATGGGAACAGTCCAGACCGAACTGCCAAGCCAGGTCCTCACTTGACCGGAAACAAGCATCCTGGGACCGGTTTCGGGGTTTCACCCCTCATCAGCCAGGCTAACTTTAATCCAGTGGCATGGGAAGCACGGGACCCACGTCTGGGCATACCCTTCCCACTTAGGGCGACAAAGCAAAAAACAACAAGTGATGGACAGAATGCTGAACATTGTCAAACACTCACCCCCAGTCATAGATCTGGGTTTAATCCATCGTTTTTTTGCTCACCATGCCACCCCAGTTTGGACCCAGCCATATGCAAATCATTCTTGACCCTGTTCCTCATGGGAACAGTCCAGACCGAATGGGAAGCACGGGACCCACGTCTGGGCATACCCTTCCCACTTAGGGCGACAAAGCAAAAAACAACAAGTGATGGACGGAATGCTGAACATTGTCAAACACTCACCCCCAGTCATAGATCTGGGTTTAATCCATCGTTTTTTTGCTCACCATGCCACCCCAGTTTGGACCCAGCCATATGCAAATCAGTCTTGACCCTGTTCCTCATGGGAACAGTCCAGACCGAACTGCCAAGCCAGGCCCTCACTGGACC
Source organism: Pleurodeles waltl (assembly GCF_031143425.1). NCBI lineage: Eukaryota > Metazoa > Chordata > Amphibia > Caudata > Salamandridae > Pleurodeles > Pleurodeles waltl. Next base: position 847,999,752 of record NC_090448.1, read on the forward strand.
GGAAACAAGCATCCTGGGACCGGTTTCGGGGTTTCACCCCTCATCAGCCAGGCTAGCTTGAATCCAGTGGCATGGGAAGCACGGGACCCACGTCTGGGCATACCCTTCCCACTTAGGGCGACAAAGCAAAAAACAACAAGTGATGTACGGAATGCTGAACATTGTCAAACACTCACCCCCAGTCATAGATCTGGGTTTAATCCATCGTTTTTTTGCTCACCATGCCACCCCAGTTTGGACCCAGCCATATGCAAATCAGTCTTGACCCTGTTCCTCATGGGAACAGTCCAGACGGAACTGCCAAGCCAGGTCCTCACTGGACCGGAAACAAGCATCCTGGGACCGGTTTTGGGGTTTCACCCCTCATCAGCCAGGCTAGCTTGAATCCAGTGGCATGGGAAGCACGGGACCCACGTCTGGGCATACCCTTCCCACTTAGGGCGACAAAGCAAAAAACAACAAGTGATGGACGGAATGCTGAACATTGTCAAACACTCACCCCCAGTCATAGATGTGGGTTTAATCCATCGTTTTTTTGCTCACTATGCCACCCCAGTTTGGAACCAGCCATATGCAAATCCGTCTTGACCCTGTTCCTCATGGGAACAGTCCAGACCGAACTGCCAAGCCAGGTCCTCACTGGACCGGAAACAAGCATCCTGGGACCGGTTTCGGGGTTTCACCCCTCATCAGCCAGGCTAGCTTGAATCCAGTGGCATGGGAAGCACGGGACCCACGTCTGGGCATACCCTTCCCACTTAGGGCGACAAAGCGAAAAACAACAAGTGATGGACGGAATGCTGAACATTGTCAAACACTCACCCCCAGTCATAGATCTGGGTTTAATCCATCGTTTTTTTACTCACCATGCCACCCCAGTTTGGACCCAGCCATATGCAAATCAGTCTTGACCCTGTTCCTCATGGGAACAGTCCAGACCAAACTGCCAAGCCAGGTCCTCACTGGACCGGAAACAAGCATCCTGGGACCGGTTTCGGGGTTTCACCCCTCATCAGCCAGGCTGGCTTGAATCCAGTGGCATGGGAAGCACGGGACCCACGTCTGGGCATACCCTTCCCACTTAGGGCGACAAAGCAAAAAACAACAAGTGATGGACGGAATGCTGAACATTGTCAAACACTCACCCCCAGTCATAGATCTGGGTTTAATCCATCGTTTTTTTGCTCACCATGCCACCCCAGTTTGGAACCAGCCATATGCAAATCAGTCTTGACCCTGTTCCTCATGGGAACAGTCCAGACCGAACTGCCAAGCCAGGTCCTCACTGGACCGGAAACAAGCATCCTGGGACCGGTTTCGGGGTTTCACCCCTCATCAGCCAGGCTAGCTTGAATCCAGTGGCATGGGAAGCACGGGACCCACGTCTGGGCATACCCTTCCCACTTAGGGTGACAAAGCAAAAAACAACAAGTGATGGACGGAATGCTGAACATTGTCAAACACTCACCCCCAGTCATAGATCTGGGTTTAATCCATCGTTTTTTTGCTCACCATGCCACCCCAGTTTGGACCCAGCCATATGCAAATCAGTCTTGACCCTGTTCCTCATGGGAACAGTCCAGACCGAACTGCCAAGCCAGGTCCTCACTGGACCGGAAACAAGCATCCTGGGACCGGTTTCGGGGTTTCACCCCTCATCAGCCAGGCTAGCTTGAATCCAGTGGCATGGGAAGCACGGGACCCACGTCTGGGCATACCCTTCCCACTTAGGGCGACAAAGCAAAAAACAACAAGTGATGGACGGAATGCTGAACATTGTCAAACACTCACCCCCAGTCATAGATCTGGGTTTAATCCATCGTTTTTTTGCTCACCATGCCACCCCAGTTTGGACCCAGCCATATGCAAATCAGTCTTGACCCTGTTCCTCATGGGAACAGTCCAGACCGAACTGCCAAGCCAGGTCCTCACTGGACCGGAAACAAGCATCCTGGGACCGGTTTCGGGGTTTCACCCCTCATCAGCCAGGCTAGCTTGAATCCAGTGGCATGGGAAGCACGGGACCCACGTCTGGATGGACGGAATGCTGAACATTGTCAAACACTCACCCCCAGTCATAGATCTGGGTTTAATCCATCGTTTTTTTGCTCACCATGCCACCCCAGTTTGGACCCAGCCATATGCAAATCAGTCTTGACCCTGTTCCTCATGGGAACAGTCCAGACCGAACTGCCAAGCCAGGTCCTCACTGGACCGGAAACAAGCATCCTGGGACCGGTTTCGGGGTTTCACCCCTCATCAGCCAGGCTAGCTTGAATCCAGTGGCATGGGAAGCACGGGACCCACGTCTGGGCATACCCTTCCCACTTAGGGCGACAAAGCAAAAAACAACAAGTGATGGACGGAATGCTGAACATTGTCAAACACTCACCCCCAGTCATAGATCTGGGTTTAATCCATCGTTTTTTTGCTCACCATGCCACCCCAGTTTGGACCCAGCCATATGCAAATCAGTCTTGACCCTGTTCCTCATGGGAACAGTCCAGACCGAACTGCCAAGCCAGGTCCTCACTGGACCGGAAACAAGCATCCTGGGACCGGTTTCGGGGTTTCACCCCTCATCAGCCAGGCTAGCTTGAATCCAGTGGCATGGGAAGCACGGGACCCACGTCTGGGCATACCCTTCCCACTTAGGGCGACAAAGCAAAAAACAACAAGTGATGGACGGAATGCTGAACATTGTCAAACACTCACCCCCAGTCATAGATCTGGGTTTAATCCATCGTTTTTTTGCTCACCATGCCACCCCAGTTTGGACCCAGCCATATGCAAATCAGTCTTGACCCTGTTCCTCATGGGAACAGTCCAGACCGAACTGCCAAGCCAGGTCCTCACTGGACCGGAAACAAGCATCCTGGGACCGGTTTCGGGGTTTCACCCCTCATCAGCCAGGCTAGCTTGAATCCAGTGGCATGGGAAGCACGGGACCCACGTCTGGGCATACCCTTCCCACTTAGGGCGACAAAGCAAAAAACAAAAACAACAAGTGATGGACGGAATGCTGAACATTGTCAAACACTCACCCCCAGTCATAGATCTGGGTTTAATCCATCGTTTTTTTGCTCACCATGCCACCCCAGTTTGGACCCAGCCATATGCAAATCAGTCTTGACCCTGTTCCTCATGGGAACAGTCCAGACCGAACTGCCAAGCCAGGTCCTCACTGGACCGGAAACAAGAATCCTGGGACCGGTTTCGGGGTTTCACCCCTCATCAGCCAGGCTAGCTTGAATCCAGTGGCATGGGGAAGCACGGGACCCACGTCTGGGCATACCCTTCCCACTTAGGGCGACAAAGCAAAAAACAACAAGTGATGGACGGAATGCTGAACATTGTCAAACACTCACCCCCAGTCATAGATCTGGGTTTAATCCATCGTTTTTTTGCTCACCATGCCACCCCAGTTTGGACCCAGCCATATGCAAATCAGTCTTGACCCTGTTCCTCATGGGAACAGTCCAGACCGAACTGCCAAGCCAGGTCCTCACTGGACCGGAAACAAGCATCCTGGGACCGGTTTCGGGGTTTCACCCCTCATCAGCCAGGCTAGCTTGAATCCAGTGGCATGGGAAGCACGGGACCCACGTCTGGGCATACCCTTCCCACTTAGGGCGACAAAGCAAAAAACAACAAGTGATGGACGGAATGCTGAACATTGTCAAACACTCACCCCCAGTCATAGATCTGGGTTTAATCCATCGTTTTTTTGCTCACCATGCCACCCCAGTTTGGACCCAGCCATATGCAAATCAGTCTTGACCCTGTTCCTCATGGGAACAGTCCAGACCGAACTGCCAAGCCAGGTCCTCACTGGACCGGAAACAAGCATCCTGGGACCGGTTTCGGGGTTTCACCCCTCATCAGCCAGGCTAGCTTGAATCCAGTGGCATGGGAAGCACGGGACCCACGTCTGGGCATACCCTTCCCACTTAGGGCGACAAAGCAAAAAACAACAAGTGATGGACGGAATGCTGAACATTGTCAAACACTCACCCCCAGTCATAGATCTGGGTTTAATCCTCCATTTTTTTGCTCACCATGCCACCCCAGTTTGGATCCAGCCATATGCAAATCAGTCTTGACCCTGTTCCTCATGGGAACAGTCCAGACCGAACTGCCAAGCCAGGTCCTCACTGGACCGGAAACAAGCATCCTGGGACCGGTTTCGGGGTTTCACCTCTCATCAGCCAGGCTAGCTTGAATCCAGTGGCATGGGAAGCACGGGACCCACGTCTGGGCATACCCTTCCCACTTAGGGCGACAAAGCAAAAAACAACAAGTGATGGACGGAATGCTGAACATTGTCAAACACTCACCCCCAGTCATAGATCTGGGTTTAATCCATCGTTTTTTTGCTCACCATGCCACCCCAGTTTGGACCCAGCCATATGCAAATCAGTCTTGACCCTGTTCCTCATGGGAACAGTCCAGACCGAACTGCCAAGCCAGGTCCTCACTGGACCGGAAACAAGCATCCTGGGACCGGTTTCGGGGTTTCACCCCTCATCAGCCAGGCTGGCTTGAATCCAGTGGCATGGGAAGCACGGGACCCACGTCTGGGCATACCCTTCCCACTTAGGGCGACAAAGCAAAAAACAACAAGTGATGGACGGAATGCTGAACATTGTCAAACACTCACCCCCAGTCATAGATCTGGGTTTAATCCATCGTTTTTTTGCTCACCATGCCACCCCAGTTTGGACCCAGCCATATGCAAATCAGTCTTGACCCTGTTCCTCATGGGAACAGTCCAGACCGAACTGCCAAGCCAGGTCCTCACTGGACCGGAAACAAGCATCCTGGGACCGGTTTCGGGGTTTCACCCCTCATCAGCCAGGCTAGCTTGAATCCAGTGGCATGGGAAGCACGGGACCCACGTCTGGGCATACCCTTCCCACTTAGGGCGACAAAGCAAAAAACAACAAGTGATGGACGGAATGCTGAACATTGTCAAACACTCACCCCCAGTCATAGATCTGGGTTTAATCCATCGTTTTTTTGCTCACCATGCCACCCCAGTTTGGACCCAGCCATATGCAAATCAGTCTTGACCCTGTTCCTCATGGGAACAGTCCAGACGGAACTGCCAAGCCAGGTCCTCACTGGACCGGAAACAAGCATCCTGGGACCGGTTTCGGGGTTTCACCCCTCATCAGCCAGGCTAGCTTGAGTCCAGTGGCATGGGAAGCACGGGACCCACGTCTGGGCATACCCTTCCCACTTAGGGCGACAAAGCAAAAAACAACAAGTGATGGACGGAATGCTGAACATTGTCAAACACTCACCCCCAGTCATAGATCTGGGTTTAATCCATCGTTTTTTTGCTCACCATGCCACCCCAGTTTGGACCCAGCCATATGCAAATCAGTCTTGACCCTGTTCCTCATGGGAACAGTCCAGACCGAACTGCCAAGCCAGGTCCTCACTGGACCGGAAACAAGCATCCTGGGACCGGTTTCGGGGTTTCACCCCTCATCAGCCAGGCTAGCTTGAATCCAGTGGCATGGGAAGCACGGGACCCACGTCTGGGCATACCCTTCCCACTTAGGGCGACAAAGCAAAAAACAACAAGTGATGGACGGAATGCTGAACATTGTCAAACACTCACCCCCAGTCATAGATCTGGGTTTAATCCATCGTTTTTTTGCTCACCATGCCACCCCAGTTTGGACCCAGCCATATGCAAATCAGTCTTGACCCTGTTCCTCATGGGAACAGTCCAGACCGAACTGCCAAGCCAGGTCCTCACTGGACCGGAAACAAGCATCCTGGGACCGGTTTCGGGGTTTCACCCCTCATCAGCCAGGCTAGCTTGAATCCAGTGGCATGGGAAGCACGGGACCCACGTCTGGGCATACCCTTCCCACTTAGGGCGACAAAGCAAAAAACAACAAGTGATGGACGGAATGCTGAACATTGTCAAACACTCACCCCCAGTCATAGATCTGGGTTTAATCCATCGTTTTTTTGCTCACCATGCCACCCCAGTTTGGACCCAGCCATATGCAAATCAGTCTCGACCCTGTTCCTCATGGGAACAGTCCAGACCGAACTGCCAAGCCAGGTCCTCACTGGACCGGAAACAAGCATCCTGGGACCGGTTTCGGGGTTTCACCCCTCATCAGCCAGGCTAGCTTGAATCCAGTGGCATGGGAAGCACGGGACCCACGTCTGGGCATACCCTTCCCACTTAGGGCGACAAAGCAAAAAACAACAAGTGATGGACGGAATGCTGAACATTGTCAAACACTCACCCCCAGTCATAGATCTGGGTTTAATCCATCGTTTTTTTGCTCACCATGCCACCCCAGTTTGGACCCAGCCATATGCAAATCAGTCTTGACCCTGTTCCTCATGGGAACAGTCCAGACCGAACTGCCAAGCCAGGTCCTCACTGGACCGGAAACAAGCATCCTGGGACCGGTTTCAGGTTTCACCCCTCATCAGCCAGGCTAGCTTGAATCCAGTGGCATGGGAAGCACGGGACCCACGTCTGGGCATACCCTTCCCACTTAGGGCGACAAAGCAAAAAACAACAAGTGATGGACGGAATGCTGAACATTGTCAAACACTCACCCCCAGTCATAGATCTGGGTTTAATCCATCGTTTTTTTGCTCACCATGCCACCCCAGTTTGGACCCAGCCATATGCAAATCAGTCTTGACCCTGTTCCTCATGGGAACAGTCCAGACCGAACTGCCAAGCCAGGTCCTCACTGGACCGGAAACAAGCATCCTGGGACCGGTTTCGGGGTTTCACCCCTCATCAGCCAGGCTAGCTTGAATCCAGTGGCATGGGAAGCACGGGACCCACGTCTGGGCATACCCTTTCCACTTAGGGCGACAAAGCAAAAAACAACAAGTGATGGACGGAATGCTGAACATTGTCAAACACTCACCCCCAGTCATAGATCTGGGTTTAATCCATCGTTTTTTTGCTCACCATGCCACCCCAGTTTGGACCCAGCCATATGCAAATCAGTCTTGACCCTGTTCCTCATGGGAACAGTCCAGACCGAACTGCCAAGCCAGGTCCTCACTGGACCGGAAACAAGCATCCTGGGACCGGTTTCGGGGTTTCACCCCTCATCAGCCAGGCTAGCTTGAATCCAGTGGCATGGGAAGCACGGGACCCACGTCTGGGCATACCCTTCCCACTTAGGGCGACAAAGCAAAAAACAACAAGTGATGGACGGAATGCTGAACATTGTCAAACACTCACCCCCAGTCATAGATCTGGGTTTAATCCATCGTTTTTTTGCTCACCATGCCACCCCAGTTTGGACCCAGCCATATGCAAATCAGTCTTGACCCTGTTCCTCATGGGAACAGTCCAGACCGAACTGCCAAGCCAGGTCCTCACTGGACCGGAAACAAGCATCCTGGGACCGGTTTCGGGGTTTCACCCCTCATCAGCCAGGTTAGCTTGAATCCAGTGGCATGGGAAGCACGGGACCCACGTCTGGGCATACCCTTTCCACTTAGGGCGACAAAGCAAAAAACAACAAGTGATGGACGGAATGCTGAACATTGTCAAACACTCACCCCCAGTCATAGATCTGGGTTTAATCCATCGTTTTTTTGCTCACCATGCCACCCCAGTTTGGACCCAGCCATATGCAAATCAGTCTTGACCCTGTTCCTCATGGGAACAGTCCAGACCGAACTGCCAAGCCAGGTCCTCACTGGACCGGAAACAAGCATCCTGGGACCGGTTTCGGGGTTTCACCCCTCATCAGCCAGGCTAGCTTGAATCCAGTGGCATGGGAAGCACGGGACCCACGTCATGGACGGAATGCTGAACATTGTCAAACACTCACCCCCAGTCATAGATCTGGGTTTAATCCATCGTTTTTTTGCTCACCATGCCACCCCAGTTTGGACCCAGCCATATGCAAATCAGTCTTGACCCTGTTCCTCATGGGAACAGTCCCGACCGAACTGCCAAGCCAGGTCCTCACTGGACCGGAAACAAGCATCCTGGGACCGGTTTCGGGGTTTCACCCCTCATCAGCCAGGCTAGCTTGAATCCAGTGGCATGGGAAGCACGGGACCCACGTCTGGGCATACCCTTCCCACTTAGGGCGACAAAGCAAAAAACAACAAGTGATGGACGGAATGCTGAACATTGTCAAACACTCACCCCCAGTCATAGATCTGGGTTTAATCCATCGTTTTTTTGCTCACCATGCCACCCCAGTTTGGACCCAGCCATATGCAAATCAGTCTTGACCCTGTTCCTCATGGGAACAGTCCAGACCGAACTGCCAAGCCAGGTCCTCACTGGACCGGAAACAAGCATCCTGGGACCGGTTTCGGGGTTTCAACCCTCATCAGCCAGGCTAGCTTGAATCCAGTGGCATGGGAAGCACGGGACCCACGTCTGGGCATACCCTTCCCACTTAGGGCGACAAAGCAAAAAACAACAAGTGATGGACGGAATGCTGAACATTGTCAAACACTCACCCCCAGTCATAGATCTGGGTTTAATCCATCGTTTTTTTGCTCACCATGCCACCCCAGTTTGGACCCAGCCATATGCAAATCAGTCTTGACCCTGTTCCTCATGGGAACAGTCCAGACCGAACTGCCAAGCCAGGTCCTCACTGGACCGGAAACAAGCATCCTGGGACCGGTTTCGGGGTTTCACCCCTCATCAGCCAGGCTAGCTTGAATCCAGTGGCATGGGAAGCACGGGACCCACGTCTGGGCATACCCTTCCCACTTAGGGCGACAAAGCAAAAAACAACAAGTGATGGACGGAATGCTGAACATTGTCAAACACTCACCCCCAGTCATAGATCTGGGTTTAATCCATCGTTTTTTTGCTCACCATGCCACCCCAGTTTGGACCCAGCCATATGCAAATCAGTCTTGACCCTGTTCCTCATGGGAACAGTCCAGACCAAACTGCCAAGCCAGGTCCTCACTGGACCGGAAACAAGCATCCTGGGACCGGTTTCGGGGTTTCACCCCTCATCAGCCAGGCTGGCTTGAATCCAGTGGCATGGGAAGCACGGGACCCACGTCTGGGCATACCCTTCCCACTTAGGGCGACAAAGCAAAAAACAACAAGTGATGGACGGAATGCTGAACATTGTCAAACACTCACCCCCAGTCATAGATCTGGGTTTAATCCATCGTTTTTTTGCTCACCATGCCACCCCAGTTTGGAACCAGCCATATGCAAATCAGTCTTGACCCTGTTCCTCATGGGAACAGTCCAGACCGAACTGCCAAGCCAGGTCCTCACTGGACCGGAAACAAGCATCCTGGGACCGGTTTCGGGGTTTCACCCCTCATCAGCCAGGCTAGCTTGAATCCAGTGGCATGGGAAGCACGGGACCCACGTCTGGGCATACCCTTCCCACTTAGGGTGACAAAGCAAAAAACAACAAGTGATGGACGGAATGCTGAACATTGTCAAACACTCACCCCCAGTCATAGATCTGGGTTTAATCCATCGTTTTTTTGCTCACCATGCCACCCCAGTTTGGACCCAGCCATATGCAAATCAGTCTTGACCCTGTTCCTCATGGGAACAGTCCAGACCGAACTGCCAAGCCAGGTCCTCACTGGACCGGAAACAAGCATCCTGGGACCGGTTTCGGGGTTTCACCCCTCATCAGCCAGGCTAGCTTGAATCCAGTGGCATGGGAAGCACGGGACCCACGTCTGGGCATACCCTTCCCACTTAGGGCGACAAAGCAAAAAACAACAAGTGATGGACGGAATGCTGAACATTGTCAAACACTCACCCCCAGTCATAGATCTGGGTTTAATCCATCGTTTTTTTGCTCACCATGCCACCCCAGTTTGGACCCAGCCATATGCAAATCAGTCTTGACCCTGTTCCTCATGGGAACAGTCCAGACCGAACTGCCAAGCCAGGTCCTCACTGGACCGGAAACAAGCATCCTGGGACCGGTTTCGGGGTTTCACCCCTCATCAGCCAGGCTAGCTTGAATCCAGTGGCATGGGAAGCACGGGACCCACGTCTGGATGGACGGAATGCTGAACATTGTCAAACACTCACCCCCAGTCATAGATCTGGATTTAATCCATCGTTTTTTTGCTCACCATGCCACCCCAGTTTGGACCCAGCCATATGCAAATCAGTCTTGACCCTGTTCCTCATGGGAACAGTCCAGACCGAACTGCCAAGCCAGGTCCTCACTGGACCGGAAACAAGCATCCTGGGACCGGTTTCGGGGTTTCACCCCTCATCAGCCAGGCTAGCTTGAATCCAGTGGCATGGGAAGCACGGGACCCACGTCTGGGCATACCCTTCCCACTTAGGGCGACAAAGCAAAAAACAACAAGTGATGGACGGAATGCTGAACATTGTCAAACACTCACCCCCAGTCATAGATCTGGGTTTAATCCATCGTTTTTTTGCTCACCATGCCACCCCAGTTTGGACCCAGCCATATGCAAATCAGTCTTGACCCTGTTCCTCATGGGAACAGTCCAGACCGAACTGCCAAGCCAGGTCCTCACTGGACCGGAAACAAGCATCCTGGGACCGGTTTCGGGGTTTCACCCCTCATCAGCCAGGCTAGCTTGAATCCAGTGGCATGGGAAGCACGGGACCCACGTCTGGGCATACCCTTCCCACTTAGGGCGACAAAGCAAAAAACAACAAGTGATGGACGGAATGCTGAACATTGTCAAACACTCACCCCCAGTCATAGATCTGGGTTTAATCCATCGTTTTTTTGCTCACCATGCCACCCCAGTTTGGACCCAGCCATATGCAAATCAGTCTTGACCCTGTTCCTCATGGGAACAGTCCAGACCGAACTGCCAAGCCAGGTCCTCACTGGACCGGAAACAAGCATCCTGGGACCGGTTTCGGGGTTTCACCCCTCATCAGCCAGGCTAGCTTGAATCCAGTGGCATGGGAAGCACGGGACCCACGTCTGGGCATACCCTTCCCACTTAGGGCGACAAAGCAAAAAACAAAAACAACAAGTGATGGACGGAATGCTGAACATTGTCAAACACTCACCCCCAGTCATAGATCTGGGTTTAATCCATCGTTTTTTTGCTCACCATGCCACCCCAGTTTGGACCCAGCCATATGCAAATCAGTCTTGACCCTGTTCCTCATGGGAACAGTCCAGACCGAACTGCCAAGCCAGGTCCTCACTGGACCGGAAACAAGAATCCTGGGACCGGTTTCGGGGTTTCACCCCTCATCAGCCAGGCTAGCTTGAATCCAGTGGCATGGGGAAGCACGGGACCCACGTCTGGGCATACCCTTCCCACTTAGGGCGACAAAGCAAAAAACAACAAGTGATGGACGGAATGCTGAACATTGTCAAACACTCACCCCCAGTCATAGATCTGGGTTTAATCCATCGTTTTTTTGCTCACCATGCCACCCCAGTTTGGACCCAGCCATATGCAAATCAGTCTTGACCCTGTTCCTCATGGGAACAGTCCAGACCGAACTGCCAAGCCAGGTCCTCACTGGACCGGAAACAAGCATCCTGGGACCGGTTTCGGGGTTTCACCCCTCATCAGCCAGGCTAGCTTGAATCCAGTGGCATGGGAAGCACGGGACCCACGTCTGGGCATACCCTTCCCACTTAGGGCGACAAAGCAAAAAACAACAAGTGATGGACGGAATGCTGAACATTGTCAAACACTCACCCCCAGTCATAGATCTGGGTTTAATCCATCGTTTTTTTGCTCACCATGCCACCCCAGTTTGGACCCAGCCATATGCAAATCAGTCTTGACCCTGTTCCTCATGGGAACAGTCCAGACCGAACTGCCAAGCCAGGTCCTCACTGGACCGGAAACAAGCATCCTGGGACCGGTTTCGGGGTTTCACCCCTCATCAGCCAGGCTAGCTTGAATCCAGTGGCATGGGAAGCACGGGACCCACGTCTGGGCATACCCTTCCCACTTAGGGCGACAAAGCAAAAAACAACAAGTGATGGACGGAATGCTGAACATTGTCAAACACTCACCCCCAGTCATAGATCTGGGTTTAATCCACCATTTTTTTGCTCACCATGCCACCCCAGTTTGGATCCAGCCATATGCAAATCAGTCTTGACCCTGTTCCTCATGGGAACAGTCCAGACCGAACTGCCAAGCCAGGTCCTCACTGGACCGGAAACAAGCATCCTGGGACCGGTTTCGGGGTTTCACCTCTCATCAGCCAGGCTAGCTTGAATCCAGTGGCATGGGAAGCACGGGACCCACGTCTGGGCATACCCTTCCCACTTAGGGCGACAAAGCAAAAAACAACAAGTGATGGACGGAATGCTGAACATTGTCAAACACTCACCCCCAGTCATAGATCTGGGTTTAATCCATCGTTTTTTTGCTCACCATGCCACCCCAGTTTGGACCCAGCCATATGCAAATCAGTCTTGACCCTGTTCCTCATGGGAACAGTCCAGACCGAACTGCCAAGCCAGGTCCTCACTGGACCGGAAACAAGCATCCTGGGACCGGTTTCGGGGTTTCACCCCTCATCAGCCAGGCTGGCTTGAATCCAGTGGCATGGGAAGCACGGGACCCACGTCTGGGCATACCCTTCCCACTTAGGGCGACAAAGCAAAAAACAACAAGTGATGGACGGAATGCTGAACATTGTCAAACACTCACCCCCAGTCATAGATCTGGGTTTAATCCACTGCCAAGCCAGGTCCTCACTGGACCGGAAACAAGCATCCTGGGACCGGTTTCGGGGTTTCACCCCTCATCAGCCAGGCTAGCTTGAATCCAGTGGCATGGGAAGCACGGGACCCACGTCTGGGCATACCCTTCCCACTTAGGGCGACAAAGCAAAAAACAACAAGTGATGGACGGAATGCTGAACATTGTCAAACACTCACCCCCAGTCATAGATCTGGGTTTAATCCATCGTTTTTTTGCTCACCATGCCACCCCAGTTTGGACCCAGCCATATGCAAATCAGTCTTGACCCTGTTCCTCATGGGAACAGTCCAGACGGAACTGCCAAGCCAGGTCCTCACTGGACCGGAAACAAGCATCCTGGGACCGGTTTCGGGGTTTCACCCCTCATCAGCCAGGCTAGCTTGAGTCCAGTGGCATGGGAAGCACGGGACCCACGTCTGGGCATACCCTTCCCACTTAGGGCGACAAAGCAAAAAACAACAAGTGATGGACGGAATGCTGAACATTGTCAAACACTCACCCCCAGTCATAGATCTGGGTTTAATCCATCGTTTTTTTGCTCACCATGCCACCCCAGTTTGGACCCAGCCATATGCAAATCAGTCTTGACCCTGTTCCTCATGGGAACAGTCCAGACCGAACTGCCAAGCCAGGTCCTCACTGGACCGGAAACAAGCATCCTGGGACCGGTTTCGGGGTTTCACCCCTCATCAGCCAGGCTAGCTTGAATCCAGTGGCATGGGAAGCACGGGACCCACGTCTGGGCATACCCTTCCCACTTAGGGCGACAAAGCAAAAAACAACAAGTGATGGACGGAATGCTGAACATTGTCAAACACTCACCCCAAGTCATAGATCTGGGTTTAATCCATCGTTTTTTTGCTCACCATGCCACCCCAGTTTGGACCCAGCCATATGCAAATCAGTCTTGACCCTGTTCCTCATGGGAACAGTCCAGACCGAACTGCCAAGCCAGGTCCTCACTGGACCGGAAACAAGCATCCTGGGACCGGTTTCGGGGTTTCACCCCTCATCAGCCAGGCTAGCTTGAATCCAGTGGCATGGGAAGCACGGGACCCACGTCTGGGCATACCCTTCCCACTTAGGGCGACAAAGCAAAAAACAACAAGTGATGGACGGAATGCTGAACATTGTCAAACACTCACCCCCAGTCATAGATCTGGGTTTAATCCACCATTTTTTTGCTCACCATGCCACCCCAGTTTGGATCCAGCCATATGCAAATCAGTCTTGACCCTGTTCCTCATGGGAACAGTCCAGACCGAACTGCCAAGCCAGGTCCTCACTGGACCGGAAACAAGCATCCTGGGACCGGTTTCGGGGTTTCACCTCTCATCAGCCAGGCTAGCTTGAATCCAGTGGCATGGGAAGCACGGGACCCACGTCTGGGCATACCCTTCCCACTTAGGGCGACAAAGCAAAAAACAACAAGTGATGGACGGAATGCTGAACATTGTCAAACACTCACCCCCAGTCATAGATCTGGGTTTAATCCATCGTTTTTTTGCTCACCATGCCACCCCAGTTTGGACCCAGCCATATGCAAATCAGTCTTGACCCTGTTCCTCATGGGAACAGTCCAGACCGAACTGCCAAGCCAGGTCCTCACTGGACCGGAAACAAGCATCCTGGGACCGGTTTCGGGGTTTCACCCCTCATCAGCCAGGCTGGCTTGAATCCAGTGGCATGGGAAGCACGGGACCCACGTCTGGGCATACCCTTCCCACTTAGGGCGACAAAGCAAAAAACAACAAGTGATGGACGGAATGCTGAACATTGTCAAACACTCACCCCCAGTCATAGATCTGGGTTTAATCCATCGTTTTTTTGCTCACCATGCCACCCCAGTTTGGACCCAGCCATATGCAAATCAGTCTTGACCCTGTTCCTCATGGGAACAGTCCAGACCGAACTGCCAAGCCAGGTCCTCACTGGACCGGAAACAAGCATCCTGGGACCGGTTTCGGGGTTTCACCCCTCATCAGCCAGGCTAGCTTGAATCCAGTGGCATGGGAAGCACGGGACCCACGTCTGGGCATACCCTTCCCACTTAGGGCGACAAAGCAAAAAACAACAAGTGATGGACGGAATGCTGAACATTGTCAAACACTCACCCCCAGTCATAGATCTGGGTTTAATCCATCGTTTTTTTGCTCACCATGCCACCCCAGTTTGGACCCAGCCATATGCAAATCAGTCTTGACCCTGTTCCTCATGGGAACAGTCCAGACGGAACTGCCAAGCCAGGTCCTCACTGGACCGGAAACAAGCATCCTGGGACCGGTTTCGGGGTTTCACCCCTCATCAGCCAGGCTAGCTTGAGTCCAGTGGCATGGGAAGCACGGGACCCACGTCTGGGCATACCCTTCCCACTTAGGGCGACAAAGCAAAAAACAACAAGTGATGGACGGAATGCTGAACATTGTCAAACACTCACCCCCAGTCATAGATCTGGGTTTAATCCATCGTTTTTTTGCTCACCATGCCACCCCAGTTTGGACCCAGCCATATGCAAATCAGTCTTGACCCTGTTCCTCATGGGAACAGTCCAGACCGAACTGCCAAGCCAGGTCCTCACTGGACCGGAAACAAGCATCCTGGGACCGGTTTCGGGGTTTCACCCCTCATCAGCCAGGCTAGCTTGAATCCAGTGGCATGGGGAAGCACGGGACCCACGTCTGGGCATACCCTTCCCACTTAGGGCGACAAAGCAAAAAACAACAAGTGATGGACGGAATGCTGAACATTGTCAAACACTCACCCCCAGTCATAGATCTGGGTTTAATCCATCGTTTTTTTGCTCACCATGCCACCCCAGTTTGGACCCAGCCATATGCAAATCAGTCTTGACCCTGTTCCTCATGGGAACAGTCCAGACCGAACTGCCAAGCCAGGTCCTCACTGGACCGGAAACAAGCATCCTGGGACCGGTTTCGGGGTTTCACCCCTCATCAGCCAGGCTAGCTTGAATCCAGTGGCATGGGGAAGCACGGGACCCACGTCTGGGCATACCCTTCCCACTTAGGGCGACAAAGCAAAAAACAACAAGTGATGGACGGAATGCTGAACATTGTCAAACACTCACCCCCAGTCATAGATCTGGGTTTAATCCATCGTTTTTTTGCTCACCATGCCACCCCAGTTTGGACCCAGCCATATGCAAATCAGTCTTGACCCTGTTCCTCATGGGAACAGTCCAGACCGAACTGCCAAGCCAGGTCCTCACTGGACCGGAAACAAGCATCCTGGGACCGGTTTCGGGGTTTCACCCCTCATCAGCCAGGCTAGCTTGAATCCAGTGGCATGGGAAGCACGGGACCCACGTCTGGGCATACCCTTCCCACTTAGGGCGACAAAGCAAAAAACAACAAGTGATGGACGGAATGCTGAACATTGTCAAACACTCACCCCCAGTCATAGATCTGGGTTTAATCCATCGTTTTTTTGCTCACCATGCCACCCCAGTTTGGACCCAGCCATATGCAAATCAGTCTTGACCCTGTTCCTCATGGGAACAGTCCAGACCGAACTGCCAAGCCAGGTCCTCACTGGACCGGAAACAAGCATCCTGGGACCGGTTTCGGGGTTTCACCCCTCATCAGCCAGGCTAGCTTGAATCCAGTGGCATGGGAAGCACGGGACCCACGTCTGGGCATACCCTTCCCACTTAGGGCGACAAAGCAAAAAACAACAAGTGATGGACGGAATGCTGAACATTGTCAAACACTCACCCCCAGTCATAGATCTGGGTTTAATCCATCGTTTTTTTGCTCACCATGCCACCCCAGTTTGGACCCAGCCATATGCAAATCAGTCTTGACCCTGTTCCTCATGGGAACAGTCCAGACCGAACTGCCAAGCCAGGTCCTCACTGGACCGTAAACAAGCATCCTGGGACCGGTTTCGGGGTTTCACCCCTCATCAGCCAGGCTAGCTTGAATCCAGTGGCATGGGAAGCACGGGACCCACGTCTGGGCATACCCTTCCCACTTAGGGCGACAAAGCAAAAAACAACAAGTGATGGACGGAATGCTGAACATTGTCAAACACTCACCCCCAGTCATAGATCTGGGTTTAATCCATCGTTTTTTTGCTCACCATGCCACCCCAGTTTGGACCCAGCCATATGCAAATCAGTCTTGACCCTGTTCCTCATGGGAACAGTCCAGACCGAACTGCCAAGCCAGGTCCTCACTGGACCGGAAACAAGCATCCTGGGACCGGTTTCGGGGTTTCACCCCTCATCAGCCAGGCTAGCTTGAATCCAGTGGCATGGGAAGCACGGGACCCACGTCTGGGCATACCCTTCCCACTTAGGGCGACAAAGCAAAAAACAACAAGTGATGGACGGAATGCTGAACATTGTCAAACACTCACCCCCAGTCATAGATCTGGGTTTAATCCATCGTTTTTTTGCTCACCATGCCACCCCAGTTTGGACCCAGCCATATGCAAATCAGTCTTGACCCTGTTCCTCATGGGAACAGTCCAGACCGAACTGCCAAGCCAGGTCCTCACTGGACCGGAAACAAGCATCCTGGGACCGGTTTCGGGGTTTCACCACTCATCAGCCAGGCTAGCTTGAATCCAGTGGCATGGGAAGCACGGGACCCACGTCTGGGCATACCCTTCCCACTTAGGGCGACAAAGCAAAAAACAACAAGTGATGGACGGAATGCTGAACATTGTCAAACACTCACCCCCAGTCATAGATCTGGGTTTAATCCATCGTTTTTTTGCTCACCATGCCACCCCAGTTTGGACCCAGCCATATGCAAATCAGTCTTGACCCTGTTCCTCATGGGAACAGTCCAGACCGAACTGCCAAGCCAGGTCCTCACTGGACCGGAAACAAGCATCCTGGGACCGGTTTCGGGGTTTCACCCCTCATCAGCCAGGCTAGCTTGAATCCAGTGGCATGGGAAGCACGGGACCCACGTCTGGGCATACCCTTCCCACTTAGGGCGACAAAGCAAAAAACAACAAGTGATGGACGGAATGCTGAACATTGTCAAACACTCACCCCCAGTCATAGATCTGGGTTTAATCCATCGTTTTTTTGCTCACCATGCCACCCCAGTTTGGACCCAGCCATATGCAAATCAGTCTTGACCCTGTTCCTCATGGGAACAGTCCAGACCGAACTGCCAAGCCAGGTCCTCACTGGACCGGAAACAAGCATCCTGGGACCGGTTTCGGGGTTTCACCCCTCATCAGCCAGGCTAGCTTGAATCCAGTGGCATGGGAAGCACGGGACCCACGTCTGGGCATACCCTTCCCACTTAGGGCGACAAAGCAAAAAACAAAAACAACAAGTGATGGACGGAATGCTGAACATTGTCAAACACTCACCCCCAGTCATAGATCTGGGTTTAATCCATCGTTTTTTTGCTCACCATGCCACCCCAGTTTGGACCCAGCCATATGCAAATCAGTCTTGACCCTGTTCCTCATGGGAACAGTCCAGACCGAACTGCCAAGCCAGGTCCTCACTGGACCGGAAACAAGCATCCTGGGACCGGTTTCGGGGTTTCACCCCTCATCAGCCAGGCTAGCTTGAATCCAGTGGCATGGGGAAGCACGGGACCCACGTCTGGGCATACCCTTCCCACTTAGGGCGACAAAGCAAAAAACAACAAGTGATGGACGGAATGCTGAACATTGTCAAACACTCACCCCCAGTCAAAGATCTGGGTTTAATCCATCGTTTTTTTGCTCACCATGCCACCCCAGTTTGGACCCAGCCATATGCAAATCAGTCTTGACCCTGTTCCTCATGGGAACAGTCCAGACCGAACTGCCAAGCCAGGTCCTCACTGGACCGGAAACAAGCATCCTGGGACCGGTTTCGGGGTTTCACCCCTCATCAGCCAGGCTAGCTTGAATCCAGTGGCATGGGAAGCACGGGACCCACGTCTGGGCATACCCTTCCCACTTAGGGCGACAAAGCAAAAAACAACAAGTGATGGACGGAATGCTGAACATTGTCAAACACTCACCCCGAGTCATAGATCTGGGTTTAATCCATCGTTTTTTTGCTCACCATGCCACCCCAGTTTGGACCCAGCCATATGCAAATCAGTCTTGACCCTGTTCCTCATGGGAACAGTCCAGACCGAACTGCCAAGCCAGGTCCTCACTGGACCGGAAACAAGCATCCTGGGACCGGTTTCGGGGTTTCACCCCTCATCAGCCAGGCTAGCTTGAATCCAGTGGCATGGGAAGCACGGGACCCACGTCTGGGCATACCCTTCCCACTTAGGGCGACAAAGCAAAAAACAACAAGTGATGGACGGAATGCTGAACATTGTCAAACACTCACCCCCAGTCATAGATCTGGGTTTAATCCATCGTTTTTTTGCTCACCATGCCACCCCAGTTTGGATCCAGCCATATGCAAATCAGTCTTGACCCTGTTCCTCATGGGAACAGTCCAGACCGAACTGCCAAGCCAGGTCCTCACTGGACCGGAAACAAGCATCCTGGGACCGGTTTCGGGGTTTCACCCCTCATCAGCCAGGCTAGCTTGAATCCAGTGGCATGGGAAGCACGGGACCCACGTCTGGGCATACCCTTCCCACTTAGGGCGACAAAGCAAAAAACAACAAGTGATGGACGGAATGCTGAACATTGTCAAACACTCACCCCCAGTCATAGATCTGGGTTTAATCCATCGTTTTTTTGCTCACCATGCCACCCCAGTTTGGACCCAGCCATATGCAAATCAGTCTTGACCCTGTTCCTCATGGGAACAGTCCAGACCGAACTGCCAAGCCAGGTCCTCACTGGACCGGAAACAAGCATCCTGGGACCGGTTTCGGGGTTTCACCCCTCATCAGCCAGGCTGGCTTGAATCCAGTGGCATGGGAAGCACGGGACCCACGTCTGGGCATACCCTTCCCACTTAGGGCGACAAAGCAAAAAACAACAAGTGATGGACGGAATGCTGAACATTGTCAAACACTCACCCCCAGTCATAGATCTGGGTTTAATCCATCGTTTTTTTGCTCACCATGCCACCCCAGTTTGGACCCAGCCATATGCAAATCAGTCTTGACCCTGTTCCTCATGGGAACAGTCCAGACTGAACTGCCAAGCCAGGTCCTCACTGGACCGGAAACAAGCATCCTGGGACCGGTTTCGGGGTTTCACCCCTCATCAGCCAGGCTAGCTTGAATCCAGTGGCATGGGAAGCACGGGACCCACGTCTGGGCATACCCTTCCCACTTAGGGCGACAAAGCAAAAAACAACAAGTGATGGACGGAATGCTGAACATTGTCAAACACTCACCCCCAGTCATAGATCTGGGTTTAATCCATCGTTTTTTTGCTCACCATGCCACCCCAGTTTGGACCCAGCCATATGCAAATCAGTCTTGACCCTGTTCCTCATGGGAACAGTCCAGACCGAACTGCCAAGCCAGGTCCTCACTGGACCGGAAACAAGCATCCTGGGACCGGTTTCGGGGTTTCACCCCTCATCAGCCAGGTTAGCTTGAATCCAGTGGCATGGGAAGCACGGGACCCACGTCTGGGCATACCCTTCCCACTTAGGGCGACAAAGCAAAAAACAACAAGTGATGGACGGAATGCTGAACATTGTCAAACTCTCACCCCCAGTCATAGATCTGGGTTTAATCCATCGTTTTTTTGCTCACCATGCCACCCCAGTTTGGACCCAGCCATATGCAAATCAGTCTTGACCCTGTTCCTCATGGGAACAGTCCAGACCGAACTGCCAAGCCAGGTCCTCACTGGACCGGAAACAAGCATCCTGGGACCGGTTTCGGGGTTTCACCCCTCATCAGCCAGGCTAGCTTGAATCCAGTGGCATGGGGAAGCACGGGACCCACGTCTGGGCATACCCTTCCCACTTAGGGCGACAAAGCAAAAAACAACAAGTGATGGACGGAATGCTGAACATTGTCAAACACTCACCCCCAGTCATAGATCTGGGTTTAATCCATCGTTTTTTTGCTCACCATGCCACCCCAGTTTGGACCCAGCCATATGCAAATCAGTCTTGACCCTGTTCCTCATGGGAACAGTCCAGACCGAACTGCCAAGCCAGGTCCTCACTGGACCGGAAACAAGCATCCTGGGACCGGTTTCGGGGTTTCACCCCTCATCAGCCAGGCTAGCTTGAATCCAGTGGCATGGGGAAGCACGGGACCCACGTCTGGGCATACCCTTCCCACTTAGGGCGACAAAGCAAAAAACAACAAGTGATGGACGGAATGCTGAACATTGTCAAACACTCACCCCCAGTCATAGATCTGGGTTTAATCCATCGTTTTTTTGCTCACCATGCCACCCCAGTTTGGACCCAGCCATATGCAAATCAGTCTTGACCCTGTTCCTCATGGGAACAGTCCAGACCGAACTGCCAAGCCAGGTCCTCACTGGACCGGAAACAAGCATCCTGGGACCGGTTTCGGGGTTTCACCCCTCATCAGCCAGGCTAGCTTGAATCCAGTGGCATGGGAAGCACGGGACCCACGTCTGGGCATACCCTTCCCACTTAGGGCGACAAAGCAAAAAACAACAAGTGATGGACGGAATGCTGAACATTGTCAAACACTCACCCCCAGTCATAGATCTGGGTTTAATCCATCGTTTTTTTGCTCACCATGCCACCCCAGTTTGGACCCAGCCATATGCAAATCAGTCTTGACCCTGTTCCTCATGGGAACAGTCCAGACCGAACTGCCAAGCCAGGTCCTCACTGGACCGGAAACAAGCATCCTGGGACCGGTTTCGGGGTTTCACCCCTCATCAGCCAGGCTAGCTTGAATCCAGTGGCATGGGGAAGCACGGGACCCACGTCTGGGCATACCCTTCCCACTTAGGGCGACAAAGCAAAAAACAACAAGTGATGGACGGAATGCTGAACATTGTCAAACACTCACCCCCAGTCATAGATCTGGGTTTAATCCATCGTTTTTTTGCTCACCATGCCACCCCAGTTTGGACCCAGCCATATGCAAATCAGTCTTGACCCTGTTCCTCATGGGAACAGTCCAGACCGAACTGCCAAGCCAGGTCCTCACTGGACCGGAAACAAGCATCCTGGGACCGGTTTCGGGGTTTCACCCCTCATCAGCCAGGCTAGCTTGAATCCAGTGGCATGGGAAGCACGGGACCCACGTCTGGGCATACCCTTCCCACTTAGGGCGACAAAGCAAAAAACAACAAGTGATGGACGGAATGCTGAACATTGTCAAACACTCACCCCCAGTCATAGATCTGGGTTTAATCCATCGTTTTTTTGCTCACCATGCCACCCCAGTTTGGACCCAGCCATATGCAAATCAGTCTTGACCCTGTTCCTCATGGGAACAGTCCAGACCGAACTGCCAAGCCAGGTCCTCACTGGACCGGAAACAAGCATCCTGGGACCGGTTTCGGGGTTTCACCCCTCATCAGCCAGGCTAGCTTGAATCCAGTGGCATGGGAAGCACGGGACCCACGTCTGGGCATACCCTTCCCACTTAGGGCGACAAAGCAAAAAACAACAAGTGATGGACGGAATGCTGAACATTGTCAAACACTCACCCCCAGTCATAGATCTGGGTTTAATCCATCGTTTTTTTGCTCACCATGCCACCCCAGTTTGGACCCAGCCATATGCAAATCAGTCTTGACCCTGTTCCTCATGGGAACAGTCCAGACCGAACTGCCAAGCCAGGTCCTCACTGGACCGGAAACAAGCATCCTGGGACCGGTTTCGGGGTTTCACCCCTCATCAGCCAGGCTAGCTTGAATCCAGTGGCATGGGAAGCACGGGACCCACGTCTGGGCATACCCTTCCCACTTAGGGCGACAAAGCAAAAAACAACAAGTGATGCACGGAATGCTGAACATTGTCAAACACTCACCCCCAGTCATAGATCTGGGTTTAATCCATCGTTTTTTTGCTCACCATGCCACCCCAGTTTGGACCCAGCCATATGCAAATCAGTCTTGACCCTGTTCCTCATGGGAACAGTCCAGACCGAACTGCCAAGCCAGGTCCTCACTGGACCGGAAACAAGCATCCTGGGACCGGTTTCGGGGTTTCACCCCTCATCAGCCAGGCTAGCTTGAATCCAGTGGCATGGGAAGCACGGGACCCACGTCTGGGCATACCCTTCCCACTTAGGGCGACAAAGCAAAAAACAACAAGTGATGGACGGAATGCTGAACATTGTCAAACACTCACCCCCAGTCATAGACCTGGGTTTAATCCATCGTTTTTTTGCTCACCATGCCACCCCAGTTTGGACCCAGCCATATGCAAATCAGTCTTGACCCTGTTCCTCATGGGAACAGTCCAGACCGAACTGCCAAGCCAGGTCCTCACTGGACCGGAAACAAGCATCCTGGGACCGGTTTCGGGGTTTCACCCCTCATCAGCCAGGCTAGCTTGAATCCAGTGGCATGGGAAGCACGGGACCCACGTCTGGGCATACCCTTCCCACTTAGGGCGACAAAGCAAAAAACAACAAGTGATGGACGGAATGCTGAACATTGTCAAACACTCACCCCCAGTCATAGATCTGGGTTTAATCCATCGTTTTTTTGCTCACCATGCCACCCCAGTTTGGACCCAGCCATATGCAAATCAGTCTTGACCCTGTTCCTCATGGGAACAGTCCAGACCGAACTGCCAAGCCAGGTCCTCACTGGACCGGAAACAAGCATCCTGGGACCGGTTTCGGGGTTTCACCCCTCATCAGCCAGGCTAGCTTGAATCCAGTGGCATGGGAAGCACGGGACCCACGTCTGGGCATACCCTTCCCACTTAGGGCGACAAAGCAAAAAACAACAAGTGATGGACGGAATGCTGAACATTGTCAAACACTCACCCCCAGTCATAGATCTGGGTTTAATCCATCGTTTTTTTGCTCACCATGCCACCCCAGTTTGGACCCAGCCATATGCAAATCAGTCTTGACCCTGTTCCTCATGGGAACAGTCCAGACCGAACTGCCAAGCCAGGTCCTCACTGGACCGGAAACAAGCATCCTGGGACCGGTTTCGGGGTTTCACCCCTCATCAGCCAGGCTAGCTTGAACCCAGTGGCATGGGAAGCACGGGACCCACGTCTGGGCATACCCTTCCCACTTAGGGCGACAAAGCAAAAAACAACAAGTGATGGACGGAATGCTGAACATTGTCAAACACTCACCCCCAGTCATAGATCTGGGTTTAATCCATCGTTTTTTTGCTCACCATGCCACCCCAGTTTGGACCCAGCCATATGCAAATCAGTCTTGACCCTGTTCCTCATGGGAACAGTCCAGACCGAACTGCCAAGCCAGGTCCTCACTGGACCGGAAACAAGCATCCTGGGACCGGTTTCGGGGTTTCACCCCTCATCAGCCAGGCTAGCTTGAATCCAGTGGCATGGGAAGCACGGGACCCACGTCTGGGCATACCCTTCCCACTTAGGGCGACAAAGCAAAAAACAACAAGTGATGGACGGAATGCTGAACATTGTCAAACACTCACCCCCAGTCATAGATCTGGGTTTAATCCATCGTTTTTTTGCTCACCATGCCACCCCAGTTTGGACCCAGCCATATGCAAATCAGTCTTGACCCTGTTCCTCATGGGAACAGTCCAGACCGAACTGCCAAGCCAGGTCCTCACTGGACCGGAAACAAGCATCCTGGGACCGGTTTCGGGGTTTCACCCCTCATCAGCCAGGCTAGCTTGAATCCAGTGGCATGGGAAGCACGGGACCCACGTCTGGGCATACCCTTCCCACTTAGGGCAACAAAGCAAAAAACAACAAGTGATGGACGGAATGCTGAACATTGTCAAACACTCACCCCCAGTCATAGATCTGGGTTTAATCCATCGTTTTTTTGCTCACCATGCCACCCCAGTTTGGACCCAGCCATATGCAAATCAGTCTTGACCCTGTTCCTCATGGGAACAGTCCAGACCGAACTGCCAAGCCAGGTCCTCACTGGACCGGAAACAAGCATCCTGGGACCGGTTTCGGGGTTTCACCCCTCATCAGCCAGGCTAGCTTGAATCCAGTGGCATGGGAAGCACGGGACCCACGTCTGGGCATACCCTTCCCACTTAGGGCGACAAAGCAAAAAACAACAAGTGATGGACGGAATGCTGAACATTGTCAAACACTCACCCCCAGTCATAGATCTGGGTTTAATCCATCGTTTTTTTGCTCACCATGCCACCCCAGTTTGGACCCAGCCATATGCAAATCAGTCTTGACCCTGTTCCTCATTGGAACAGTCCAGACCGAACTGCCAAGCCAGGTCCTCACTGGACCGGAACCAAGCATCCTGGGACCGGTTTTGGGGTTTCACCCCTCATCAGCCAGGCTAGCTTGAATCCAGTGGCATGGGAAGCACGGGACCCACGTCTGGGCATACCCTTCCCACTTAGGGCGACAAAGCAAAAAACAACAAGTGATGGACGGAATGCTGAACATTGTCAAACACTCACCCCTAGTCATAGATCTGGGTTTAATCCATCGTTTTTTTGCTCACCATGCCACCCCAGTTTGGACCCAGCCATATGCAAATCAGTCTTGACCCTGTTCCTCATGGGAACAGTCCAGACCGAACTGCCAAGCCAGGTCCTCACTGGACCGGAAACAAGCATCCTGGGACCGGTTTCGGGGTTTCACCCCTCATCAGCCAGGCTAGCTTGAATCCAGTGGCATGGGAAGCACGGGACCCACGTCTGGGCGTGATGGACGGAATGCTGAACATTGTCAAACACTCACCCCCAGTCATAGATCTGGGTTTAATCCATCGTTTTTTTGCTCACCATGCCACCCCAGTTTGGACCCAGCCATATGCAAATCAGTCTTGACCCTGTTCCTCATGGGAACAGTCCAGACCGAACTGCCAAGCCAGGTCCTCACTGGACCGGAAACAAGCATCCTGGGACTGTTTTCGGGGTTTCACCCCTCATCAGCCAGGCTAGCTTGAATCCAGTGGCATGGGAAGCACGGGACCCACGTCTGGGCATACCCTTCCCACTTAGGGCGACAAAGCAAAAAACAACAAGTGATGGACGGAATGCTGAACATTGTCAAACACTCAACCCCAGTCATAGATCTGGGTTTAATCCATCGTTTTTTTGCTCACCATGCCACCCCAGTTTGGACCCAGCCATATGCAAATCAGTCTTGACCCTGTTCCTCATGGGAACAGTCCAGACCGAACTGCCAAGCCAGGTCCTCACTGGACCGGAAACAAGCATCCTGGGACCGGTTTCGGGGTTTCATCCCTCATCAGCCAGGCTAGCTTGAATCCAGTGGCATGGGAAGCACGGGACCCACGTCTGGGCATACCCTTCCCACTTAGGGCGACAAAGCAAAAAACAACAAGTGATGGACGGAATGCTGAACATTGTCAAACACTCACCCCCAGTCATAGATCTGTGTTTAATCCATCGTTTTTTTGCTCACCATGCCACCCCAGTTTTGACCCAGCCATATGCAAATCAGTCTTGACCCTGTTCCTCATGGGAACAGTCCAGACCGAACTGCCAAGCCAGGTCCTCACTGGACCGGAAACAAGCATCCTGGGACCGGTTTCGGGGTTTCACCCCTCATCAGCCAGGCTAGCTTGAATCCAGTGGCATGGGAAGCACGGGACCCACGTCTGGGCATACCCTTCCCACTTAGGGCGACAAAGCAAAAAACAACAAGTGATGGACGGAATGCCGAACATTGTCAAACACTCACCCCCAGTCATAGATCTGGGTTTAATCCATCGTTTTTTTGCTCACCATGCCACCCCAGTTTGGACCCAGCCATATGCACAATATACCATTCCCGGAACATGCTCCAGTTGAGACAACATTTTCATGGGGTCCTACCAACCATAAGCCTAAGAGATGGATTTTTAATGCCCCCTATAGTGGGATCTGGCCTTAAAATAGGAATTTCAATCACTCATTAGAGATGTGTTTGTATTGCTGAGCCCAGAGAATAGTACCCACCATATTAACTGGGATGCTTTTAATCAGTGATAAGCGGAAAATGCATATCCATGATGTTTGCCCTATTGAAATGGAAAAACACTTCTAGAGGCAGAATTATAACTAGCAGAGGCAGCCCATGAGGAACATCCAACTAGCTCCTGCAAAGAAAAGCCATTTTGATAACAGGCAAAATAAATGCAATGTTAACAAGTAAAGTGAAGGTTTTGCTTCCATGCTGCAAAAGAACTACCTCTGACCAGGAAACCAAAGTTGGGTTACATTCTTTGCCAAAAGAAGGAACAGGCACATACAGGTACTGTGTTCTTTTACTTAAAATAATAAAATCAATATTAAAAATAACTGAATAAGACAAAGTAGAATAATGTTTCTAGGCCTTTTATTGTACCCTCCATACAAAAGACAATTTGTTACAGGTCAACCAACCCCAATAACTTAAAACATTTGAGCTCCTCTGACTCACATCAAATCAATGAGACATGCTTAACCCCTATTACAGAGGAGAAGTTATGGCAGTTATTAAGGAGCCCAAGTTCTACAAGGGCCCTGTTAGAAATGGGGTTTTTGGTTGGCAGTCAGGTTGCCCTCTGTCCAAGCAAGAACCCTCACTCTAGTCAGGGTAAGTCACACACAATCCAAATTATCCTGTGCCCACCCTCTGGTAGCTTGGCACAAGCAGTCAGGCTTAACTTAGAAGGCAATGTGTAAAGTATTTGTGCAATAAATCATACAATAACACCATATAGCACCACAAAAATACACCACACAGTGTTTAGAAAAATATAGAATATTTATCTGGATATTTGTAGATCAACACAAAAATAGATGCAATAAGAATTTGTAGGAATATCACTTAAAAGTGATATAAAGGGGGTCATTCTGACCCTGGCGGTCTTTGACCGCCAGGGCGGAGGACCGCGGGAGCACCGCCGACAGGCCGGCGGTGCTCCAATGGGGATTCCGACCGCGGCGGTAAAGCCGCGGTCGGACCGGCACCACTGGCGGGGTCCCGCCAGTGTACCGCGGCCCCATTGAATCCTCCGCGGCGGCGCAGCTTGCTGCACCGCCGCGGGGATTCCGACCCCCACTACCGCCATCCAGATCCCGGCGGTCGGACCGCCGAGATCCGGATGGCGGTAGGGGGGGTCGCGGGGCCCCTGGGGGCCCCTGCAGTGCCCATGCCACTGGCATGGGCATTGCAGGGGCCCCCGTAAGAGGGCCCCTACATGTATTTCACTGTCTGCTGCGCAGACAGTGAAATACGCGACGGGTGCAACTGCACCCGTCGCACAGCTTCCACTCCGCCGGCTCGATTCCGAGCCGGCTTCATCGTGGAAGCCTCTTTCCCGCTGGGCTGGCTGGCGGTCTGAAGGCGACCGCCCGCCAGCCCAGCGGGAAAGTCAGAATTACCGCCGCGGTCTTTCGACCGCGGAACGGTAACCTGACGGCGGGACTTTGGCGGGCGGCCTCCGCCGCCCGCCAAGGTCAGAATGAGGGCCAAAGTGTCTTAAGTCTTTAAAAAGCAAACAATGGTGGTCATTACAACCTCGGCGGTCTTTTTACAAGACCGCTGAGGTACCGCCGTGCGGAAGACCACCAGTGGTGGCGGTTTGCCGCTCGCCCTATTATGACCGTTGGCAGCTTTCCATTCTTTTAGGGACGGAGAGCCGCCAACAGCCATACTGGCGGGAGGCGGGGAAGTGGAGGTTGCTCCACCTCCACCGCCACGCCAACAGAACACCACCCAGCAAATCATGTCCTGTGATTCGCCGTGGCGGTGTTCTGTTGACGGTGTGGTGCCTGCGGAGCTGCCCCCATGGCTCCTGTCCCCTTCCGGAGGATCAACGGAACAGGTAAGTCGATCGTCCGTTAGGGGAGGGGGTGGGGGGTTGTTGTGTGTTGTGTGGGTGCATGGGGGTGTGCGTCTGTGTGTGTAGAGGGGGTGTGCGAGTGCGTGTATGCTTGCGGGGGTGTTGCGTGTTTTGGGAATGAGTGCGTGTATGTCTGTGGGTATGTCTGTATGGATGTGTTCATGTATGTTTGCATGTGGGTGTGCGTGTCTGACTGTGTGTGTGGATGGAGGCATGTATGTCGGTGTGTGTGTGTGTGTTGGTGGTGCCTGCGTGCGTGTCGTGTGTGTGTGAGTTTCTGTGATGTTGGGGGTAGGGGTGGGGAGGGGGGCCATGCCACCTTTGGGGATGGCAGGGGTGGTGGGGGGTGTAGGGGAGGGAGTCGGGGTGGGGGTCGGGGTGGTGAAGACCCCCATCAGTGCCAGAGAATTCCTTCCCTGGCACTGATAGTGCTTACCGCCATGGATTTCATGGCGATTTCAACCGCTGGAAATCCACGCCGGTAAGCCGGGTCAAAATACGGCCAGCGGTAAAATGATGCCCAAAGTCTCTTTCAAGCACAAAGTACCTGGTTTAAAGTGAAAAATCTCCGCAAAGGGCCGCAGAAGAAGAGATACATGGAAAAATGGTGTGTGCATCGATTTCTCCCCTGCACACACGGACTTGCATGGTTATTTTTCACGCAGGGAAGTCGTGCGACGTTTCCAGTGCGCGGACAGTCTCTTTCTGTGGTTCGAGGGATTTCCAGATGTCCCGGGGTCTGTGCGTGGATTCTTCGGCTTGTGTTCTGGCTGCGCGTCGTTCCAGGAGGCTGTGCGTTGAAGCTTCGTTCTCACAGCAGGCGTCGCGTTGATTTCCCCTCTGGAAGTCAGGCAGCGTTGTCCTCACGAGGCCGTGCGTCGAAGTTCCGGTCGCCCCGAAGGCATTGCGTCGATCAGCGTCGGTGTGCGGCGATTTTCTCGCCGCGGAGCAAGCTGTGCACCGAAATGTTCGGTGCGCGAAGAGTCCAAATGAAAAAGAGAAGTCTTTTTGGTCCTGAGACTTCAGGGAACAGGAGGCAAGCTCTATCCAAGCCCGTGGAGAGCACTTTTGCTGCCAGACAAGAGTTCAGCAAGGCAGCAGGCCAACAGCAAGGCAGTAGTCCTTTGTAGAAAGCAGACAGGTGAGTCCATTCAGCAGCCAGGTAGTTCTTCTTGGCAGGATGCAGGTTCTGGTTCAGGTTTCTTCTCCAGCAAGTGTCTGAGGTGGTAGGGCAGAGGCCCTGTTTTATACCCAAATGTGCCTTTGAAGTGGGGTAGACTTCAAAGAGTGGCTTAGAAGTATACCAGGTCCCCTTTCAGTTCAATCCTGTCTGTCAGGGTCCCAGTAGGGTGTGTGGCAGTCCTTTGTGTCAGAGCAGGCCCTCCACCCTCCCAGCCCAGGAAGACCCATTCAAAATGAAGATGTATGCAAGTGAGGCTGAGTACCCTGTGTTTGGAGTGTGTCTGAGTGAATGCACAAGGAGCTGTCAACTAAACCTAGCCAGACGTGGATTGTAAGGCACAGAAAGATTTAAGTGCAGGGAAATGCTCACTTTCTAAAAGTGGCATTTCTACAATAGTAATATTAAATCCAACTTCACCAGTCAGCAGGATTTTGTATTACCATTCTGGCCATACTAAATATGACCTTCCTACTCCCTTCAGATCAGCAGCTGACACTTCAACAATGTATGAGGGCAGCCCCAATGTTAGCCTATGAAGGGAGCAGGCCTCACAGTAGTGTAAAAACGAATTTAGGAGTTTTACACTACCAGGACATGTAACTACACAGGTACATGTCCTGCCTTTTACCCACACAGCACCCTGCTCTAGGGGTTACCTAGGGCACACATTAGGGGTGACTTATATGTAGAAAAAGGGGAGCTTGAGGCTTGGCAAGTACTTTTAAATGCCAAGTCGAAGTGGCAGTGAAACTGCACACACAGGCCTTGCAATGGCAGGCCTGAGACAAGGTAAAGGGGCTACTTGAGTGGGTGGCACAACGAGTGCTGCAGGCCCACTAGTAACATTTAATCTACAGGCCCTAGGCACATACAGTGCACATTACTAGGGACTTATAAGTAGATTAAATAGTACAATTGGGTATGATCTAAGGTTACCATGTTTAAAGGGAGAGACCATATGCACTTTAGCACTGGTTAGCAGTGGTAAAGTGCGCAGAGTCTAAGAGCCAGCAAAAACAGAGTCCAAAAAGTAGAGGGAGGCAGGCAAAAAATTAGGGGTGACCACCCTAAAGCATGTCAGGTCTAACATGTGTCCGCACCAGCTGAAAGTGGGGAGAGCTACCTGACCTCCTGGGAGCTCTCATCGCTAAGGCGGAAGTATCTAGAGAGACCATCAGCGTTGGCGTGGTCAACCCCTGGGCAATGCTCCACCGTAAAGTCCATCCCTTGTAGGGAAATGGACCACCTCAAGAGTTTTGGATTCTCACCCCTCATCTGCATGAGCCACCTGAGGGACCTGTGGTCTGTCTGAACCCGGAAGTGAGTCCCAAACAGGTAGGGTCTTAGCTTC
Source organism: Pleurodeles waltl (assembly GCF_031143425.1). Classification (NCBI taxonomy): domain Eukaryota; kingdom Metazoa; phylum Chordata; class Amphibia; order Caudata; family Salamandridae; genus Pleurodeles; species Pleurodeles waltl. Next base: position 848,030,830 of record NC_090448.1, read on the forward strand.
TTCAGTGCCCAGACCACAGCAAATGCTTCTCTCTCAATAGCACTCCACCTTTGTTCCCGTGGTAATAGTCTTCTGCTAATAAAGACTACTGATTGGTCTGAGCCCTCCTCATTTAGCTGTGCTAGAACAGCCCCTATGCCATGCTCTGAAGCGTCTGACTACACAATAAATTCCTGGGAGTAGTCAGGGGCCTTGAGCACGGGGCCGTGCACATGGCTTCCTTCAGAGAATCAAAGGCTTTCTGACAAGCCTCTGTCCAATTCACCAACCTAGGTTGTTTCTTGGAAGTGAGTTCTGTCAAGGGGGATACAATGGTACCATAACCCTTGACGAACCTGCGGTAGTATCCAGTGAGGCCCAAAAAGGCTCTCACCTCAGTCTATGTTCTAGGTGGTTGCCAGGCCTTGATAGTCTCAATCTTGGCCTGGAGTGGCAGCACCTTGCCACCACCTACTAGGTGTCCCAAGTACACCACGGAACCCTGCCTAATCTGGCACTTACTAGCCTTGATAGTCAGGCCTGCCTGTTGCAGAGCCTGAAGCACCTCCTTGAGGTGGAGCAGGTGTTCTTCCCAGCTGGAACTGTAGACAGCTATGTCGTCCAGGTAAGCTGCACAGAAGGCATCTTTACCAGCTAGGACCCTGTTAACCAACCGTTGGAAGGTAGCTGGGGCATTTTTCAGCCCAAATGGCATCACCCGGAATTGGTAATGGCCATCAGAGGTGGAAAATGCTGATCTTTCCTTCGCCCCCTAAGTGAGGCCGATCTGCCAGTACCCTGAAGTAAGATCGAACGTACTCAGGAACTTGGCAACGCCTAGCCTGTCAACGAGCTCATCAGCTCGGGGGATGGGGTGAGCATCAGTCCGGGTGACTGAGTTGGGACCCCAGTAGTCCAAACAGAACCGAAGTTCTGGCTTCGCGCCTGGGGCAGCAGCCTTAGGAACCAATACCACAGCCCTGGCCCAGGGACTACTGGATTTTTCAATAACCCCTAAAGTCAACATCTTGGAGACCTCCTCCTTGATGCTGGCCTTCACCTTATCCGACAACCTGTAAATTTTGTTCTTCACAGGGGGACTGTCACCTGTGTCAATGTCATGAACACAGAGGTGGGTTAGTCCAGGAGTAAGGGAGAACAGGGGGGAGAACTGCTCTAACAGCTCATAGCAGTCTCCTCCCTGGGTTAGAGTCAGGGAGTCAGAGAGAATAAAACCCCTCACTGACCCATCCCCTTCTTTGACAGCGAGGAGGTCGGGGAGATGTTCACTCTCCTCTTCCATGCCCTCATCTGTGACCAGGAGCATACTGACTTCAGACCTCTCAAAGTGAGGTTTGAGCCGGTTGTGATGGAGGACCCTTAGTGGGTGCCTAGGGGTCTTGAGGTCCACTAGGTAAGTGGCCTCCCCTTTATGCTCCTTGATCTCAAAGGGGCTAGTCCAGTGGTCCTGGAGAGCCCTGGGCTCTACTGGCTCCATCACCCAAACTTTGTCTCCAGGTGAGAACTCAACTAGAGTGGCCTTCTGGTCATACCACTCCTTCATCACCTCTTGACTGGCCTCAAGGTTACTCTGGGCCTGCTTCCAGAAGCGTTGGGTTTGGTTGCGGAGGGCCAGCATGTAGCTGACCACATCCTGGGGAGGTGACTTGGGAGCTTTCTCCCAGCCCTCCTCAACAATGCTTAGGGGTCCCCTGACAGGGTGACCATAGAGAAGCTAAAAGGGGCTGAACCCCACCCCTTTCTGGGGCACTTCTCTGTAAGCAAACAACAGGCAAGGTAAGAGGACGTCCCACTTACGCCTCATGGCATCAGTCAGGCCACCAATCATGCCTTTCAGGGTCTGGTTGAATCTCTCAACAAGCCCATTGGATTGAGGATGATAAGGGGTGGTAAACCGGTAGGTCACCCCACACTCATCCCACATGGACTTCATGTATGCAGACATGAAGTTTGTGCCCCTGTCGGACACGACCTCCTTAGGGAATCCCACACGGGTAAATATTCCCAACAGGGCTCTGGTCACCACCGGTGCAGTCACTGTTCTCAGAGGGATTGCCTCTGGATAGCGGGTGGCATGGTCCACCAAAACCAGGATAAACCTGTTGCCCAAGGCAGTTTTGGGGTCCAAGGGACCAACAATGTCGATACCCAGCCTTTCAAAGGGGGTGCCAACGACTGGGAGTGGGATCAGGGGAGCTTTAAGCCGTTTTCCTGTCTTCCCACTAGCCTGGCAGGCGGGGCAAGCTCTGCAGAAGTTATCTGAGGCTGTCCTCATTCTGGGCCAATAGAAGTGGGTGTCAAGCCTGTTAAAGGTCTTGTCTTGGCCCAGGTGTCCTGCCAGGGGGATGTCGTGAGCCAGGCCCAGTAGGAAGTTCCGGTAACACTGGGGGACCACCAGCACACGGGGTGCCCCAGGACCTGGAACCTTATGCTCACTGTAAAGGAGATCATTCTCCCAGTAAATATGGTGAGCGCCAGAGGCGTCACCTGCTGCCTGGGCTGTGGCCTGTTGCCTCAGACCCTCAAGGGTGGGGCATTCCTTTTGCACCTTGCAGAATTCTGCCCTGGTTGCCCCCCCTCTACTTGCCAGCCAGCAAGTTCAGGTAGGTTACCCAGGTCAGCCATGTCCTCCCCACTTGGCTCAGGGGCCTCCTCCTCCTCTGGGGCCTCATCCACCACCGTGGGAGCATTTGAGGCGGGTTTCCCCCGCCTCTTGCCCTTCCTCTTTGCAGCTGTCTGGGCCATCTTTCCAGGCTCCAAACGCCCTTGGCTCCCTTCCCGGGCAGCCATGGACCGTGTGGTCATGCAGACCCACTCAGGTAACCCTAACATCTCCAGGTGAGATCTGAGCTCTACTTCCTTCCAAGCAGTATGCTCAAGATCATTGCCTAACAGACAATCTACAGGCATGGCAAGACTCACAGCTACTTTCAGAGTACCAGAGACCCCCCACACTCAAAGGGAACCAGAGCCACTGGTAGGTGACTCTCACGATTGTCAGCGACTGTGACCTGGTGGAATGTATTAGGGACTATCTGCTCTGTTGACACCAGCTGACTCTTGATAGTAGTCATACTGGCTCCTGTGTCACGCAGAGCCTCCACCTTTTGCCCATCAATGGTGACCCACTGCCTGTACTGGGAAGTATTTCGGGGCATGTGGGCTTTGGGCACCATTTCTCTTTCTCCCAGGGACACTAGGGAAATCTCTACCTGCTCCCCAAAGCTATCTGGGTCCATCTCCCCCCGAGCGCTACACTAGTCAACCCAGGTGTCTGTCCAGTAGTGGACGGTGCCCTCTTTGAGCACCGGGGGTCGCCTTTATAGTGACCATACTGATAGCACTCCATGCATTTTGGGTTGGATTTCCCTGATTTATCATAAGTCCCTGGCTTTTTCCCAAATCTGGAAAAGGAATGGTTGCCATCCCCTCCCTGGGAATTGTTTTGGGGGCCTTTTGAGAGTTCCTTATCTGTAAGTTTATCTCCCCCCTCTTTCTTCGGTTGGGAACCCTGACCACCTTTGTGGGTGTCCCCCCCAGGTACCTTTTTGGACACTCTGGTGCTAACCCAGAGGTCCGCCTCCTCAGCTAGCTTCCTGGGATTAGTCAGCTTACTATCTACCAAGTGCTGGCGCAAACATCAAATAAGGGGGTGATTAGTGAGTACTAGGCGCTCCCTACTCCAAATCTGTAATGTAATACTTCACTATATCACACGGTGCAAAAGACTGGGGTCACACCCTATACATCCCCCAAAAAGACAACAACACGTTTCAAAATTATAAATAAATACAATTGCACACGTGATTAGTAACAGAAAGAACATTTCTAGTTTCAATAACGTATTCAGATTCTATTATATATAGAGTATAGACAAAACATAAATCGAAGTAGTACAATTCAATCTTGAATCAAATTCTTCCTCAAATATAGGTTCCACAAGAATCAGTCCAATGTATATTTATATCTTCTCCACAGTCCGAAAATAGTATCCACCAGTCCAAAATATATATCCTACGTGATTGGTCCCAAAGTTACCAATTCAGTCCAGCAACTTCCTCCTTCGTCAACACGTGTTTCATCCGGGGAGTACCCCTGGATTTCATCAGGACCTCCCATAATAACATTTCATACATGGTGTTACATGATATGAATATTATGTGTTCTAAACATTTCCAGATTTGTTGTATTATGACAAAGTGACATGCTTGGCAATGGGAATCTGTATAAACCTATTATCATTAGTTGTGACAAGTTAAAACTGATAATCCACAATTACAAATCCAACTACCATGTGTGAAATCTGTGACTGACTCCTACAAGTATACATGCACATCCCTTATACAAAAAATGCACATCCCTTACACACAACACCGTGCTTGTAGTGTATTTATAGAGGACGCTTTCCAAACAAATCCAAATTATTCGATCCATAGTCCAACTAATCATACCTTCAAAATATGCTTGATTGTTATATACACTCCATAGTATCTGCGTCTGTATCTCCCTTATAGCTCCAATTGTTATTACAATGTTCTATATGTCCCTGTAAAATTACATTGGAAATATGGTATTTATATGTCCTTATTCTTACACCGAATTCTCCCACAGTATAGAGCTTTAAATATAATCGTTTCCCTTTCATTGTGTGCTTACCGGTTGATTTAATTCATACGAGCGAGTATGCTTCCGATATTTAAAACCGAGGCTACGTAACCTCCGACTATTTAAGCGTCTCTCTTTGTGGTAGAAAGAGAAGACGGACTGCACACGATACCATCCCCGTTTCCGGGATGGTAGAAACTGACGACGGACTTCATTCCTATACTTATATTCTAGCCAGTACATTTCCCTATTATTGTGGATTGGGGCTGTACTGCACCGATCCACTCTAGCGTCTCTCCGTAGTAATAATGAGAGAAATTAATTGTATATATTGCCTTCTCTGTTTTCAAATCTAATGTGAGTAAAGTGCGAAATATTACATTGTCTAGCCTCACTCCAAATTTTTACTAAATATATCTAAATCTATATAATAAATCATTATCTATAACGTGTATCCCTTATACTCCACTGTGTTATATTATTATGAAACAGATATATTATGTCTACATAGGTGTGTTATGTTTCTTAGGACAAATCTCACATCATCCACTGCACGTGTGTCCCTTATACTCCACTGTGTTATATTATTATTAAACAGATAGATTGTGTATACTCTGGCGCAACTCTGTAAAAGTAGTATTGAGCATATGCTCTCTCAGAATCAAGTCATTTAACCCTTTATAATCATCTACTTTGTTGCCCCGCACCCATCCATTCAGTGCCTTACTGGAAAAATCAAAGAAATCTACCCATGTTTGTGTGGATTGTTTGGTGCTGTCCCTGAACCTTTGATGGTATCCCTCAGGGGTCAGCCCAAACTTGGCAAGTAAAGTGGCTTTCTGAAGTGGGTATGTTTTTTGATCAGGTTGATCCAATGTGAGAAGTGTGTCCCTCCCCAATGGTGGCACATAACCCCACATAGCTGTACCCCAATGCCCTTCAGGAACCTCATGAGCTCTTAGTGCAACTTCATGAGCAGCTAACCATTTATCTATGTCATCTCTCACCACAAAACTGGGCACCACATTTTTGGGTATACGAACCTTCTTTTCTCCAGCAGGTCCTGTCTGTATGCTGCCACCATTATTGCTGGATTCAGACTGTCTCGCCTTGATCTCCAGCTCCTTTAGACTCAGTTCATGAGCCAACAATAGTTTCTTTTCAGCCAAAGCTCTCTCAGCTGCAGCTTCAGCTCTTTCAGCTTCCACCTGTTTGGCTGCTCTTTCAGCCTTCCTTTCCTCCTGTTGGGCCTCAATTTTCAGTTTTGCCATTTGCAATTGGAACTCCCTTTCCTCTCTCCTTTCCTCTGCGGTCAGGCTTTGCTCAGAGACACTGCTCCCTGGTCTGGAAGGGGGCATAATTGCAGTGATAACATTACCCACTGATGGCAATAAATCCTCTGAAAGGCCATTTTCTGGCTCCTCTTCCTCCTCATTCTCCTCTAAATGGGCTTCTGCCCAGGCCCTCAGCGCCACTTGAAAGTCCTCCTTATTGGAGGCCCCTTTGGTGGGTACTCTCAGCACCCTGCAGAACCCTTTCAGCTGTTTGACAGCATATGTCTCCAACAGGGCTAGGTCCAAATCTCCCACTTGAGACCCAGCCAGAGACATGTTGAGAGAGGATTTAGTTTTTGAAAATTGTCAGGAAAAACGAATTTGCAAAAAAGAGATACAAATCAAGTTGACCTTCAACTGTAACAGGCCCCAGACGGCTTCACTAACAACTTTTATAAAACCCATGGAGCTGAGATGATTCCCCTTCTTACAGCCCTCTTGAACATTCTAACTAATAATGGGGAGTTCCCCAGTCTAAAAGTGAAGCCTGGATCACATTGCTCCCTAATCCGGGAAGCAATCCTACACTCTATTCTTCATACCATCCAATTGCTCTTTTAAACGCAGATGGACAGATTTACTCCAGGGTTTTAGTGAATAGGCTTGAAGATTTAAAGCCAAGTCTAATATACCCTGATTAGTCGGAATTTACTAGGAGAGGAAGTGTTAAACTTGGCATCACTGGCATGGTCTCCCCTCACTTTTTGCCTCTACTTCCCAGGTTGCCTTTGTGTGCTGGACTCTGTTTTTGCTATTTTTGTTTGCTCTGGACACTTCACCACTGCTGACCAGTGCTAAAGTGTAAGTGTTCCGTGTATAAAGTACATGTGTACATTGGCTTATCCATGATTGGCATATTTGATTTACAAGTAAGTCCCTAGTAAAGTGCACTAAAGGTGCCCAGGGACTGGAAATCTAATGCTACTGGTGGGTCTGCAGCACTGGTTGTGCCACCCACATTAGTAGCCCTGTAACCATGGCTCAGACCTGCCAATGAAGTATCTGTGTGTGCAGTTTTAAACTGCCAATTCGACTTGCCAAGTGTGCCAACTAGCCTGACCTAAACCTTCCCTTTTTATACATGTAGGGCACCCCTACGGTAGGCCCTAGGTAGCCTCGTGGGCAGGGTGCAGTGTATGTTAAAGGTGGGACATGTACTTATATGTTTTACCTGTCCTGACAGTAAAATACTACCAAATTCAGTTTTCACTATTGCAAGACCTATCTCTTTCATAGGTTAACATGGGGGCTGCCTTTAAATGTGATTAAATGGAAGATTCCCATTGGGAGCAAAGAGAAATGTGGAGTTTAGGGTCTCTGAGTTCACAATTTAAAAATACATCTTTTAATGAAGTTGGTTTTTAGATTGTGTGTTTGAAAATGCCACTTTTAGAAAGTAGGCTTTTTCTTGCTTAAACCGTTCTGTGACTATGCCTGTTTGTGGATTCCCTCTCTGGGTCAGTGTGACAGTAAGGCTGTTTGCACCTCTCCTCTAGACAGTGAGACAAATGGAGCTGGGGTGTAGCCTGCATATCCTGATTGGCCATCTGGGCTGAGGGGAGGAGTGGTCACTTACTCCTTGAAAGGGCTGTGCCTTCCCTCACACAATGTGTGCTCCAACCCCCTGATGGGTGTCAGGGGCATGGGCAAGGCAGGATCTTGAAAACAATAGAGGCTTCTCTTTGAAGTAGGCCTACTTCAAAGGCAGAAGGGGGTATAAGAAGAGCACCCCAAACCTCTGAAGATCAGATTACTTCTGGAACCAAGAGGAACCTCTGCCCGGAAGAAGAGCTGAGAAGCTGGCGGAGGAGTACTGTCCCTTTGGCTGTGACTGTGCTTTGCTGGGTTTAACTGAGGTAGCTGCTTCTAACTGAGAGAGGACAAAGACTTACTTTTGGGTGACTTCCTACTGGTGAATAATCCCCAAGGGCTTGAAATGAGCTTAACTCCTGTTGTTGAAGTCTCAAGGACAACCAAGAATTCTCTCTGCCAGCCCTAGGGCTTTTTGCTGAGAGTCCTGCCTGCCAAGTGGTGCCCTAACCTGTCTCTGGGCCCTTCAAAGGTGCAGCTAATGGAAAAGGACAGAAATCCATGCAAGACCACTGTGCGGGGAAACTTTTGCCGCACCACCTGCCTCGTGGCTGCTAACCGCTGCGACGCCGGCTCATGGTTAAAATCGACTCTCTGTCAGCATTGCGGCTGGGAGATTGACGCAACGCGGCTGGAGAAATGATGCACAACACCCGCAGTGGCTGCTGTTAACAACACAAGCTGCAGCGTAGGGTGGGTTCTTGACACCGTGGGACCGGATTTCAACGCAACTTCGCTGGACGCGGAAGATCAATGCAAAGCCTGCCCGGACCCAAGGTTCCCGTCCGGAATCAACGCATCGCTCTCTTGCTGAGACGACGCCCGCAGATCCGACCAGAGGACTTGCTTGCGAGTGAGAAATCAATGCATTGCTGGCCTTTTCCAAAGCACACTCACCCGTGTGGCTTTATTTTGACACTACCCAGGTACCTTTGTGCAATAACAGCGTTCTCACTGTTTTCTAAAGGATTTAAGACTCTTTTTCTTTTTAAAATTCATCACTTGGCTTGTGTATGTCCGATTTTTATCATTTTTGGTCTTCTTTTGTTTAGATAAATGCCACCTATTTGTTCTAAACCTGTGTTGTGACATTTTGTGGTGGTTTCACTGGGTTACTGTGTGTGTTGGTACAAATACTTTACGTATTGCTTCTGAAGTTAATTCTGCCTGCTCGTGCCAAGCTACCAATGGGGCAAGGGGGGGTTAACTGAGGGTGATTCTCCTTTACCCTGACTAGACTGAGGGTCCTTGCTTGGACAGGGGGTAACCTCACTGACAAACAAAGACACAATGTCTAACAGATAGACACATGATAACTTGCTCAGAACATTCCACTTGGTTAAGAAGTTGAACAAATGGCAATCTCAGCTGCCTTAATGGTGTTACACTCTGAAAAAGCTTTCAAACAAAAGGTCCTTTCTTGCCAGAGTCTTCAGCAAGTTCAGCTTCATCCCTAAGTTGATTGTCATGGTGATACCCAACTATCAAAGCCCTATTTCGTATGTCCTGATTGATAGGGACTGTGCGAAAGTAGATAATTAGCTAAAGTGTATGTTAGTCTTCTTCATGTAATAATAACACTATTCCTTTTTAGTCCCACTTAGATCTCAATACATTAAACCTGAGCTCACCTGTTGATAGCTGTAGCACGGAACAGACAAGCCTGACTCAGGAGAAATGTGAAAAGTTTTTATCAGTACCAAACAGTTAAAAAGTAGCACAAAGAATCTCATCCAAATTTATAAAAAATATAAAACTGTAACAAGCAAAGGGACACTAAAACAACAAAAATCGGATGTAGGGAACAGAGGATGTTTTTTTAAAAAAAGGTTTGGGAATGTCTATCACCATAAAGAGCAAAGCACCAGCTGTAGGTATCTGGCCAAGCTAGACTGAGTCAAAGTCAAAAGTTAAGGCTGATCACAGTGGAATGTGGGTCAGATACAGGTTCAGTCCAGTAGAAAGATTTTCTTTCTGACATAGTCTCTGGACTGAAAATTGTGGATCCTCAGCATTGCAAGGCACCAGACTGTGGATGAGTGTGTTCCACTTGGCCGGATTTCAGTAGGACAAAGCCCTGGTGAAGCTGTTGACTTTTGGTGGAAAAGCTACAAGTGGGAGTGGGAAAATTTTGAATTTTGCACCCAATGGTGGTCCCTCAGCTAATGGATATGTAAGGTACCTTCTCCCGGAGAGTATTCTTTCTTTCAGATTTAAAAATGTTTTGGAAGTTAGAAGCTTTTCAAGATCCTCAGGAATGGAGGGACACAACCTGTGGGACAGGGCTTACCGCAAGGGAACCCACAAGCAGGATCCAGGGCTATTCCAATTGGAACATGTCAGCTGAGCTCTTCAAGAAGGTGGATTCCTGCAGTTTTTGAAGTCCCTGTATCTTAGCAGGAGGATAGCCAACTAACTGTTGGCTTCAATATTTCTGTCCTGGGTTCAAGTGGGAACAGAGCTTCAACTTGGGTATTCTCTCCACAAGTAATAGTAGGGATAGTCCTCTTTCTGACATCCAAATGGGGTTCAGTAGTACAGTGTTTCTTCAGTTTATCCCTGATACAACAGTGTTCTGAAGGAGGTGTCCAGGAGTTCCACTTTTATGACTGACACTAGCTTGTGAATGTGGAAACTCCCAGTCTAATAGGGAAAAAAATAACAGGGGAACTCACTTTGACATCATTTCTTGAGGGCTTGGCTCCCATGAATGCGCAAGTGCCAAAATCTAACATGGTAGTTTCTTTCTTTCCCTAGTCAGAACTCTCAGCACATCCCTGAGGTATGTCTAGGAAAATGAGGAACTACCCCTGCAAACTAGTGCTGGAAAAGTTTTTTTCCTGCATTAGGATTGGTGCAAATGTACCTACTTAGACAATTGTAGGGTTATTCATGAGTTACTTCTGTCTGTGTAACAAATGCCCCTTTAAGAGTATGCAGTTGGTAGGCACATCACAAAGCAATCCTGTCAGGATGAGTTCATACCTTTTCCCAGTCAAAGCCCTTGTGTTCCCTTTCATGGACGCCATTTACAACTCTTAACAAGATGCTAGGTGAAAGTTGGAGATTAACTCTGAAATAGCTACTAGAGGCTTCAGGCAGGAAAAGGCCATCTTTCTAAAAATGGCAACTTCTTAATAGTAAATTGAAATATGACGACAATCAGATTGTATTTTAGATTCTTAGTAATGTGAGTATTTGAACCATTGTTCTAGCTATTTCCAAACATACTTATGCATTATAAGGTGTCACTCTGTACTTTTCTGTGCCAGAGTTGGTCTTGCCGCAGTGAAAAATGACTTTGGAGATTGTTCAAGACCAGGACATGTAAAACAAAAGTAGAAATGCCATACCATTTAAAAACCATACACCTTGCCTAGGGGCATTGAAGGCCAACCTTAAGGGTTACTTGTAAGTATTCAAAGGGATGGTTTAGATCTGGCAAAAGGTTTATTTTACCAGACAGACTTTGCAGTATATAAGTGCACACTAAGGCTCAAAAACAAGCTTTGCATTGTTATTTTAGTGGCAGCACATTATGTGCTGTAGACCACTAGTGACAGATAACTTGCAAGCCCTCAGTACAGAGTACCATACACTAGCAACGTAGAGGTAAGTTAAATATGCGAATCATGGAATAGCTAATTGTACATTTTAGGGGTCAGAGCAAATACACTAGGGCTGGACGGCAGTTCCCAGTACTCAGAGTCCATACACCAGCAATAAAATCTAGTAAAAACTCTGAGGGACCATGCAAGAAAGGCATTTTGATTACAGATAAGGATCTGGGTTGTTGGGAAGGGATATGAGGCATGTTTGACTACTTTCTATTGTCCTCTTTTGCCGAGAAAAACTGTGTGGACAAAGTTCCCGTACCTGAATACCCATGTTCACTTCACTGTAGCTTTAGTCCATTGTCTCACACTGGGCCCCTTTGACAGTTGGGTGACAAGAATTTTTTAATATATCACATCTGTTCCACAACACAGAGGTTTTGACTTTTGATATTTATAAAGATTTTTTTTTCGATGAAATGCAGGACTTTCACTACATCCAGTCAAGGCACTGGGTTCTCCACCCTAATAAAACAGACTGCTAGTAGGATTCTTCACCCAATTTATAAATTTGCGCAAACAACAGGAGAGTCCAGAAGGAAGGTTACATACCTATAGAACCTCTTAGGCCCATATTTATACTTTTTTAGCGCTGCATTTGCGCAGCTTTTTGATGCAAAAGCGGCACAAACTTACAATTGTATTTTGTAAGTTTGCGCCGCTTTTGCGTCAAAAAATGATGCAAATGCGCCGCTAAAAAAGTATAAATATGGGCCTTAATGTCTTCACCATGGGCCCTGCCCTCGCCTTTTAATTGACTTCTGAGAAAAATACAGGGTCTGACATTACAGAAAACTAAACGGTTTCCCTCTTGTGTGATACTCAAAGGTTCACACTCTGGCTGGTAGAGAGGCTCCTCTTTAAAGTATTCCTTGATTTATACTCCTCCAAATTATATTCCACAGCAGTCACACGTTGCTTCTCGGTATGCAGCCTATTGGGTGATTTTAAACACATTTGGTCGGATTGTACATCCATTTTCCCACGTTTGAACGGGATCCTAGCACAGTTTAAATTTAATCTAGGTTATCCTGTCCAGATACAATGGAGTTTCATTGGGGGCTGCGCTCTGGCGCCCTATAATATTAAACTCTGTTTTATTACATGAAAATACGGAATTGTTTACTGGCCGTCAAAACCGCTTGGACAGCCTAACGGAAAAAAACAGAGGGCCTGGCAAAGACTCTGTGGCATCACAAACTAAGGAACATTCGGAGGATGGAACACTTAGCGAAAGTTGTGTCTGAAACCTACAAACTCTTTGTGGTTGTGTGACGAACTTTAATTGAATATTTAATCAGAGGGTCTACAATTATTGCTTTGCACTACTCATACAAGAGCACTGAATCTGTTTAGTTATTGATGCATGGGTGATTGTGCCCAAAGCATTACCTATTCTTTTGAGGGATTAACGCATGGTTCTGTACTTATTAATGAAAATCAAAAACATAAAAACCCAAAAAACATGGAATTCAAAGCCAGCTGTGTGTACCACAAAGTGCAAAATGTTAAAGTGTAATTCATTAAGAGTGAAAATGTGAAAGAAAGAATTGTAAGAATTACATATGGAATAACTGTTAAAAAAAAAAAAAAACACACAGAAGAGAAGGTAATGTCGTTGAGTGGCTAAACCACTGACTTTGGTGCTAGGGAGTTTGGCTCAAATTCCATTGTTGGTCCCTGAAGCAGACTTTTGCCTGCAGTACACCTTGAAAGTTTCCAAGTGGGTAGAAATAAGTGTCCCTGCGAACTGCCAGCTAAAATTTGGTAGTAGGCGGTTTCACTGCTCTATTTTAATATATTAATATTTACTGTGCATTTGTTTCGGGCCAGGCTGTTTCTGGCACTTTAATTTCCATGTATAGTTTTAATATATTCCTGCATCCCTTTATCTCCTGATTTAGGCGGGTGAAACCTCCTATAAAGTGATACAGTGCAAGTGAGGCAAAGAGCTATTTTGGCCTAATCGAAATAAGGGAAGCATGCACATTTTTTTGTTATCCCTCATTCCAAGGTCTACAACTCAGAAATGGGTGCCAATTTCTCATCCAGCAATTATTGCATCCTCAATACTTGGTAATTAACACGTGCATTTTTCACAAGCAATCACAGAGGCCTTGTAATCACGGCCTATACTTGTCTTTTCAGATGGCACATCTAACTCTATGACCTAAGAGACATTGGTGCTAGAGGTAGAGCTGCGGGAGGGGTTCTTCAGCACCAACAGAATAACCATGCTGGAGTTCAGAAGGTTAATGAGCAATAAAGGTGTCTTTAAATGTTATCCAGTCACAGAGGTCAAACGTTAGACTTTGTCTTCTAACAAACTGCTGCTTCTTTTTTTAGGGTCGAGCCTGCGTCGCATGCGCTAGCGCATGCGTGTTGCTAGCGAGACGCTTAAGGTATTAGAAAAGGGCTTGGAGCCCCGTCGACGTCACGTCAGTGTCTTTCATTGGCAAGTTGGCTTGCCTGTTAGAATCTGCTTCTTTTTATTAGTGGAAGGCACGCATACGTCATGCCTTTTCCGTAGTTAGCCCTCCTCGACGCAGTGACCAAGTACGGAAAACATGCGAGGCTCGATGGCGTTGTGGACTACTTTTTCTCTGTTTTCGTAGCGCAATCTCGCTGGGCAGAAGTCGAGCGCTTCGTTAATGCACTTTTGGCGGTAAACTGTACAGCGCGATTGCGCTGTTTTTTTCTTTTAACGCAGGGAAAATCCGGTTGGGAGTTTACAACTGTGAACAGTTGTAACTCTGACAAATGCGAGACCCTAAGTGCATTGCAAATGCTTGTTTAACATGGGGACTGTTTTAGTTTTGTGCTCTAAATGTAAAGTTAGAGTATTTTGTTATGTGGACTATGTGACAATCTTGCTGAGTGTGAAAGGAAAGGCTATAGGATGTTATTTTTTTTATAACAGATAGCAAAACTTGAAATTTACAAATATTTCAAAATGTCTTAGCAACTAGGAAAGCTCAAATGAAGCACTTTCTGTTGTAATTTTGAATTATGAAGGAAATAAATATTTTTTATAAAATCAAAGTAAAGCAAGATAATTTACCTAATGACACACAAATGATATTCACTAAAGCCCAAATTCCAAACATTATCGTTAGTGTGCTATATAGTTTTTTCAGTAATCGTATGTCTATAAAAAATAGTGGCATTCAAATGGAAAATACACTGGGGCATATTTATACTCCGTTTGCCCCAAATTTGCGTCGTTTTTTTCGACGCAAATTCGGCGCAAAACTAACGCCATATTTATACTTTGGCGTTAGACGCGTCTAGCGCCAAAGTATGAGGAAAGAGCGTCATTTTTTTGTATGAACGCCTTCCTTGCGTTAATGAGATGCAAGGTAGACGTTCCCGTCTAAAAAAATGACTGTGACGCAAATGCGTCGTATTTATACTCCCGGGCAAAAATCACGCCCGGGAGTGGGCGGGGCAAAAAAAAAACGCATTTGGGCAGGCGTTAAGGGACCTGTGGGCTCAAAATGAGCCCACAGCTGCCCTCCCATGCCCCCAGGGACCCCCCCTAACACCCTTGCCCACCCCAGGAGGACACCCAAGGATGGAGGGACCCATCCCAGGGACATTCAGGTAAGTTCAGGTAAGTATATATATATTTTTTTAAAAATATTTTTTTTGGGCATAGGGGGGCCTGATTTGTGCCCCCCTACATGCCACAATGCCCAATGACCATGCCCAGGGGACATAAGTCCCCTGGGCATGGCCATTGGGCAAGGGGGCATGACTCCTGTCTTTACTAAGACAGGAGTCATGTAAATGGCGTCTGGGCGTCGTTAAAAATGGCGCAAATCGGGTGGAGGCGATTTTTTTGCGTCAACCTGACTTGCACCATTTTAAGACGCCCTAACGCCATTTTCCCCAACGCCGGCGCTGCCTGGTGTACGTGGTTTTTTTCCACGCACACCAGGCAGCGCAAGTCTGCTAGCGCCGGCTAACGCCATTCAATAAATACGGCGCCCGCATGGCGCTTCAGAATGGCGTTAGCCGGCGCTAAACTTTTTGACGCTAAACTGCGTTAGCGCAGTTTAGCGTCAAAAAGTATAAATACGGGCCACTGTCTGTAAATGAAAGTGCGCTACCACACCATGCTTTACTAATATATTTGTGGCAATGTGCGCTAAAATGCTCCAGCTGCTATGCACCAAACCTTTACCACTGTCCTGCTAAACGGATGCAACTCATTTGGTACACTTGTTTTTTGGGTGATGCTTACATTTTTAAGAATCCCTATGACTTCAGTGACATAACACTGATAGCAGCACTTCCGCTCTGAAAATCAATCCAGCACCACTGCTCACAGACCATGAGGTTGTATGAGAAATGTTAGTTATCCTGAGCTGAGATGTTACCTCCTGGCTTTTGTATGCGTATATTGATGACAAGGATTATACTGCCTTCTGCGGCATGCACTACAGTATTACTCCTTCAAATATTCTTCCCGCTTCTTCCCTCAAGCCCTATATACTTCTCAAGACTGGTTTCGTTGTATTTTCCTGCCTTATTCGGCACTAACCACTACATAATTTTAAATTTCATCAGCTTTTTCTCTCTGAAAAAAAACAGTCCTTTTATTACTAGGTGATTGCCTGAAAACTCCCCACTAATAATAACTTTGTTCAGCCCGCTGTCAGAATTGTCTACACACGGAAACATTGTTTAATATACGTAGTGGAGGCTTACTGCTCAACAATGTATTAATATGAGGCTGATATTGTTAGCAGTAAATCCTACAATAGTTATGACACTCCATAACTTGTAAGTAGAGCTGCCATGATGATAATACAACAACAAAACAAAACAACAGCCGATTCGCATTAGTGCTGAATCGCATGTTACCTTTGCTCATGGCAGGTTACTGCAGTATGTCCCTGCTCTCACCCCAGACCTCCCTCTCCCAAATGACCCAATATAATTCAATGGATTCTTGCTGCTGCACTCCTCCTTATTACAGATGTAACTGAAACCTTACTCTGCTGAAATCTATAGAGCCATTAAAAATACAGGAGTGAGACTCAGTTGTGGCATGTACATCTTAGACCCAGATTTATGAAAAAGGGGCGCATCAGTTGTGATGCACCACTTTTTCTGTCCTCCCCCCTACTGGCACCTAACAACAATATGGTTGCGCCGTATTTAACATACTACGTACCATGGCAGTATTTAGAACAATTGTGTCAACATTTTGGTACTTTGCTTCAATAGCGTCAAAAATTTTCATGCCAGTGTAGCAAAGTGCAAGGAGGCCCATTGATTTAATTGGGTGCATCATTTTGATGTCTCCTCTGAGCAGAGGATAATAATGATAGAAAAAAATGGCGCAGTGAAATCTGTTAATTTCACTGCACTATTTTTTCAGGCCTCCTAATACCGGGAACTCCCTCCCTGCATACATTATGCCTGGCGCAGGCATAATGTTGCGCAAGGTGTTACAAAGTGGCACGATGCTGCGCCACCACTAGAATAATATACAATTCAGAAAAATATTAAGTCTCAAATGAGCAGAAAACTCAATAGAGAAACAGACAGCCTCCCTAGTAGCATTCAGGACAGCCTCCCTAGTAGCTCCCGCTCACCCCAAAGTCAGGATATTACATGCCATTTTCTGACATCGAAAATCAATAATTCTGCAGATTCATCATAGTGTGAGCAAAAGAATTACATTCTTATCAAATAAGAGCACAATTTTTTGAAATGTCACATTGCTTTGGCACCTAACACTATCCCACTACATGAATATTGCATCTGTCTACTCTATGTCACCAAGAGATGGTAGGAAAAACTAGTTACATGAATAGTAAACTATTATGACTGAATAAGGTACAATGAGTTTGCGGAAGGGCCTTGGGAAACTTTTCATCCAGAACGGCAAGAATAACATCAATAGAAATACACAAATAGGACCTTACTTGACCGTATGCTGCAGAAATAATGGACAGTGTTCATGCAGTAAGAGACATCCATTTTTGAACAAGATACCATCTAGGCCTAAATTGATTCCTAGTTAGCAAGAGCCAGAAAACACACTTTTGTATATCTTAGTATCTTTGTTTCAAGTGCAATAGCATCATGTCAACGTGCACACATAAATTTGAAAGTAAATCCACATTCTGCATATTCATAATAATGTACAAAATATAAAATGCACAAAAACTCCAACACTGCCATTGTTCTAAGTGCCCTCATGCCATTGAAAACTGTCCTACATGCCTCAACAAGGCTGGTGTCACCAACCAGAAAACTCACCTGTATTACGCGTATACTGACTGATTTACATTGGCTCCTCATTGAACCCAGAATAAAGTTCAATCTCTGGTGCCTGGCTTACAGATCTGTTCATCTCAACTTCTGACACTAGCTTGCTTCCATCTTCAAACAATCAGGGATGCCAGAGCATTAAAATATAAAATAAACCTGTTATTCATGTTACCAGTGCTCAATTTGAGCCGGTGGTTGTTGGTTTGGGCCTCTATCACTTACTTTTGGGGACCAGCACATATTCTTCCTCACCAGACATTCCCATTGATCAAGAGGAAGAAAAACTCACAGAAAGGAATGAAATAAGTAAAGAAAGAAGAAAAACCTGGCACAAGGGGAGGAAACGGGAACCTGGAAGAGTGAGATAAAGTGGCCAGGATTGACCAATAGCCCATTAAAGAGAAATTAGGTTGATTCAACACTCTGCAGGCTGGGTATTCGGTGCACTGACATTTAAAGACACCATCCGCAGATTTTTGAGCTGAGCTTTGGGCAATGGCACTGATGCTATTATAAATTAAGCATTGCAAGCTACCCACTTTCAAAACTACATTTATTCAGCAGCAATACTTCAATGGTGCTGCTTCGCTTACAAGGATCGCACTAGCAGTGCAACTAAGAGTAAAACCAATCCAGATGTCTTTCCCCAAACCCCTGAAATCTTTTGTCTTCAATTAATATATAGGTCAAAACAATGTACTCTACTGTATGCTTCTCCAATAAAATGCTGCTCTTTTAACACATACCTACCATGTTGCCTTGTTTTTAATTTCTTTGGATACTGTTCGGTTGTAGACTTTTCTACCTTTATTTAAACTGACGCTTAGCTGGTGTTATGTTTAATGTTGTTCTTTGTAGATTGTATACCTCGATTGTTCTGTGTAAAACTCTCTCATAACTTACAGAGCTGTGTGCTACATAGCGGATAAAATAAGAAAAAAGGATATATTCCTAGGATATTTTATCTGCTATTTGTGCGTCACCCTGCCAGCTGGACCTGGCCCTTTATGCAGGGTTACCCTCAAACAATTTGCCTTTTTCCTCCTATGTTGTCCTGTTTTTGTTGGCTTTAGGACTCTGTGCACTTTACCACTGCTAAACAGTGCTGCCCAGGTGCATATGCTCTCTGTCTAAAATGTATTGGTGATTGGCTTCTCCGTGACTGGCATATTTGACTTACTAGTAAGCCCCTAGTACAGTGCACAGTGTGTGTCCAGGACCTGTGAATCAAATGCTACTAGTAGACCTGAAGCACTGATTGTGCCACCCCCATGAGCAGCCCTGTAAATGTGGCTCTGGCTTGCCATTGCAGTGATTATGAGTGCACTCTTAAACTGCCATTTCGACCTGCCAAGTGCACCCACTTTCCATGCCCAAACTTTCTCTTTTATAACCAGTAAGTCACCACTACGGTAGGCCCAAAGCAGCTCGTGGGCAGGGACTACTGTATTTAAAAGGTATGACATGTACTAGTGTGTTGTACATGTCCTGATAGTGAAATACTGCTTATTTCATTTTTCACTATTGCAAGGCTTCTCTCTCTCATGGGGTGACATGAGGATTGTCCTGAAATATCTTTTAAGTGTAGTTTCCCGTTGGAGGCAGATAGAGATATGGAGTTTCTCTGAACTCACAATTTAAAAATACATCTTTTGGTGAAGTTTGTTGAAAAATGGGTTATTGGCAAGGGTAGGTAAGTACCTACACTTTGCAATAGGCTACTAACCTCCACTTAGGTCCAGTTAGGTCTCAGTAAATTAAACCCAGCTCAACCCTTGGTAGCTTGGCAACGAGCGACAAGACTTAACTTAGGAGACAGAGTGTAAAGCATTCAAATATCACAAAACAGTAATTAAATAAAACACAGGAAACAGTTTAAAAATCCAAAATCAATTTACAAACATAGATCATATTGTTATCTTTAAAATGACACAAAAATGAATAAAATCAGATAAGGGGAACCGGAGATATGAATTTTTAAAGAATTATTGTTTTCTGCCGCCTAGAAACAAAAAGCGCCAATATGGTCATCTGGTCGCACCTCGACTGGGGCAAAGTCAAAGTTTAAGGCCAACTGCGATGGAGCCCGGCTTGGCTACAGCCCGCGGGAGGCCTCGGTCAAAAGTTTACCTTATGACTTAGTCGTTTTTCTGAAGATTTTCTTCAGCGTGAAGAACCTGCCAGTTCAATCCAACCTCCTGGAGCTCTTCCTCGGATACGCGTCGCGGGAGCCCTCGGTGGAGATTTTTACCTTCATTTTTTCGAGGTGAAAATCCTTTGTCCGGGGCAAACCTGGATCTTGATTCGACGTCCTTGGAGGCCTCCTCGGATACGCTGGCTGGGAGGTCCCTGCCAACTTCCTGCATTCGGACTTAGTCTCTTTTTTGGAGATTTTCTTCACCGGGACGAACCTGCAAGACAGGCCAGGTCGCAGTTGAGGCAAGCCAGCTATAGTTGCTGCGGTGGGTTGGTCACTCTATGGAGATTTTTTCCAAAAGTTCTCCTAAGTTCTCCAAAATTCTGGATCTTCTTCCAAATGTTCCTTTAAGGTTCGTTTGGGGTCCACAGCTCACCCCAAGGTTACAAAAGCTCTGAGATTATCCTTGGGGGTGTGGACTACAACTCCCAGAATGCATCTGGCACAAACTCCTTTTTGGCCACTGGACAGTGGTCAGCTGGTTGGTTTCTTCAGGGGTTGGTGCAGGGGACTCTGGTTAGCAACTTTTCACTTGTAGCAAACAGGGAGTTCCTCCTTGAACCATTTGAAGCCAGAAAAAGTCCTTCTTGTGGTGAAGCTCAAGTGTGCAGCTGGTGCAGTCTTTCAGAGAGCAGGGTCCAGGTGCAGGCCAGGGGTCCAGCAGGGCAGTCCTTCTTCTCCTGTAGTTCTTCCTTGTTGGAATCTGATGGGTACTGAGGTGTGGGACCACTTCCTGGGAAGTGTGGCAAAAATCAATCCCAGGGAACAACATTCCTCAAAAATCCATCATGGCTGAAAGTGTTTTTTGGAGGTTACATCTGGCTGAGCCCACCCACTGGTGTGGCTACAAATCCTAAACACACCCCTCTCCTAATCTAATCAAGGGGGCACCTAATTGTCTGGGTTTGCAGGATGTGGGGGTGTTGCTGGGTTGCTCCAAATGCCCTTCTCTGCCTTTGAAGACCAGTTTGGAAGCCCTCCCCCTTCCTTCCTCACCATCTGCTGAGGGGAGATCTCCTCCCACAGGCACATCTCTTTGTGTGAAGCCAGGCCACTTCACACCTCATCAAGGCAGCCTGGCCAGGCTGCCAGAGGCTGGCCAATCAGAGCACAGCAGCAAAAACACTGCAGGGCTGAAGTTGGCAACTTTTCTGGTAAAGTTTAAAACTCTTTACCTGAACAAGTTATATTAAATCCAACAAGTGGAAGGTGTTGGATTTATTATAACAATTAATTTGATACCAAACTTCTGGTATCTGTTACTTAAGGGGGCTTTTAAAATTAAAATTAAGTCTCCCCATTCTAGCCTATGGAGGCCATTCACTACAATGAGGGAAACACGAATTTGGATGTTTTACCTCACGAGGGCTTATTAAAACTATTTTTATATGGTCCCTGCTTATAGTTACATGGCACCCAGCCCTAGGGGCACATAGGGCACACCTTAGGGGTGACTTCTACCACATAAAAAATAATGTAGTTTAAGACTTTGGAACTACCTTTAATTCCAAAGTCGAATTTGCATGTTAGTTTAATTTAAAAGCAGCCAGCAAGGCAGGTCTGCCTTTAAAATTACACTGGGCACCTCAGCAGCGCACCTATGGGGGCACTACCTATGCTGGGGTCCCTATACCTCCATGCCCTACCATATACTTGAGACTTATAGGTAGGTTGACTTAGCCAATTATAATTAGCCTAATTTGCATACTTATTTTACACAGAGCACAGGCCCTGGGACTGGTTAGCAGTATCCAGGGCACCATCAGAGTCAGGAAAACACCGGCAAAAAGTGGAAAATGGGGGCAAAAAGTTAGGGGGCCTCTGCAATCAGCCCTGTTCTCTCACACAGTTGTTTTTTTAATTGTAAGTTTCAAAATGCCATTTTTAGAAAGTGGGCATCTTAGAAATGGGGTCTCTGGTTGGCAATCAGTTTGCACTCTGTTGAAGCAGGGACCCTCACTCTAGTCAGCGCAGGGGAGATACACACTTAGATAACCCCTGCTCACCCCATTGGTACCTTGGCACACACCGTCAGGCTTATCTCAAAGACAATGTGTAAAGTATTTGTATCAACACACACAGTAATACAGTGAAAATGCCTCAAAAATGGACACCACACAAGTTTGGAAAAATAGGTCATATTTATCTAAATCAAACAACAAAAATCCAACATACAGAAGTCAAGATATGAATTTTCAAAGTAAAAAGAGTCTTACTACTTAGAAAACAATGGAAACGTTGATTATACACAAAGTACCTGGTTTGCGTCAAACATAAAGCTGCACGTGCAAGCATGCGGCGAAAAAGTCAGTAATGTGTTGATTCCTTACTCGCAAGTGAGGCTGTGCATCGTTTCTTCTCCGGTCGGGTCAGTGATGTGTTGTTTTTCTACCCCTCAATAGAGCGATCCATCGATTTCCAGATGGGCACCTCGAATCCACACAGGCTTGTGTTGATTTTTTACACTGAACAATGATGCGTGACAAATCCAGTCGCTGGGTACTTGAAAACCACTCTGCGTGGGGTTTCCGGCATTATCAGCAACTGCAAGCAGGTGTTGATTTCCCTGACGCAATGCAGGTGAACAGTTGATTTTAGTCATGAAGCAGGTGGTGCATCATTTTTCAATCGCGTTGCAGGTGGTGCTTCAAAATTGATGCCGCACGGTGTTCTGTGCATGGATTTCAGTCCTTGTTCTGCCAACTTCACCTCTCCAGGGCTCAGGGACTGGATAGGGCACTACTTGGCAGGGCAGGAGTCTCAGCAGAGAGTCCAGGTGCTGGCAGACAAAGTCCTTGACGGACTGAGAATTCAAACCAGGAAGCTAGCTCAATCCAAGCCCTTGAAGATTCTTCACAAGCAGGAATTGACCACATTGTCCAATCTTTGTCTTCTTTCAGGCAGGAGCAGCAACTGCAGGGCGACCCAGCAAAGCACAATCACAGGCAAGGGGGCAGTACTTCTCCACCAGCTCTTAAGCTCTTCTCCTAGGCAGAGGTTCCTCTTGGTTCCAGAAGTAATGTAAAAATCTGGGGTTTTGGTTCCAGTACTTATACCCCTTTCTGTCTTTGAAGTAGGCAAACTTCAAAGGTAAGTCTCCTGCCTTGCCCAGGTCTTGCTAAAGTAGGAGGAAGGAGGCAAAAAGTCTGGGGATGACCCTGCAAAAAGGGCCAGGTCCAACAGGACAGTTTCTTGCTTAGCCATTCCGTGTATCTGCCTGTCTGCTGAATCCACATCTGGGTCAGGTTGACAGTTGGACTGTTTGTGCATTCCCTCTAGGCAGTCACACAAAGGGAGCTGAGGTGTGTTCTGCATATCCTGATGGCCCATCCCGAAGCTGATGGGTCTTCCTGAGCTAGAGTGGTGGGAGGAGCTGACAATTGCACCTGAATAGGGATGTGCCTGACCTCACACAAAGCAGTCTCCTCATAGTTCAAATACTTCTGGACTGAGGAAATTCTGCCAGGAAGAAGAGCTGAATGCTGTAGTAGGGAATGCCACTCTGCCTGTGCTTTCATGTGCTGGCCTGCTGCTTGCTGCTTCTGTCCTGGGAGTGAAAGAACTGGACTTGATTTTCTACATCCTGCTCCCAAAGATTCTCCAAGGGCTTGGACTGAGCTTGCCACCTGTTGAGAAGTCTTAGGGATATCAAATACTTCATCTGCCAGTGTGTAGGCTCTTCTGCTGGGAGCCCTAATTTGCCAAGTTGTGCCAACTCTGGTCCCTGGGTCCTTGGAAGTGCAAGCTGGTGATTTTGGAGGAGAAAATCCATGGATCATGCACTGTGCTGGAAGAAATAATGCAGCTCCTGTCTCGCAGCTGAAAAATCAATTTAGTGCCTGCCTTGCTGCTGCCAAATTGACACAGTGCCTGTTTCTCTGTGTCCCAATCAACAAAGCACAGCTGGATTTTCCATGTATTGTCCCTGGGCACCAAATTTTCAATGGTCCCACACCACAGTAAGAAACAGAGGCTGCGTGGCCTAAAATCAACTCATTGCTTTTCCTACAAGAAAAGAAAAGATGGATTTTCTCACCTGTGAGGAAAGAATCAACGCATCATCTCCCCTGCGTGTATCGCTTTGCTTTTCCAGCACCTTACCTCCCTGTGGCCTGCATCATCATTGTTTTGATGCATCCTAGGTACTTTGGGCCTGATTTATACTTTTTAGCACCGCATTTGTGTCATTTTTTGGCTCAAAAGCAGCGCAAACTTACAAAATTCAATTATATTTTGTAAGTTTGCACCACTTTTGCATCAAAAAATGACGCAAATGCAGCGCTAAAAAAGTATAAATCAGGCCCTTTGTGCTGAAGAGATACATCCATTGATTCCTATGAATTGACTTGCTTAAACCTTTAAAAAAAGGATATTTTGACTTGTGTACGTTGAATTTTTATTGTTTTGGTCTTGTTTTACTCAGATAAATATTGGCTATTTTTCTCAACTGGTGTAAATTCATTTTGTAGTGTTTCCACTGTGTTACTGTGTGTATGTGTGTGTGTGTGTGTGTCTGTACAAATTGCCTCTGAGATAAGCCTGACTGCTTGAGCCACACTACCAAGGGGGTGAGCAGAGGTTATCTTAGCTGTGTGACTCCCTTACTCTGACTAGAGTGTAAAGCACTGCCAGTGAGAGACCCGATTTCTAACACTGCTTGAAACTCATCGCTATGATGGAGTTCAGGGAATGATTTTTCAGGAGTACCAATTACAAATACTATCAGTATTAGGACACATTCACCAATGAAAAAACATACATTGAATGGTGTAGGAGAAAACATAAATATTTGCAACCAATGTACATTTTTATTTGTTCTGAAGCCATAACAAGCCAGCAATACATGTACCTTTCAAAGTTCCAACTAGAACCGGATTCTTTGCATGGTTTAAGATACAGGCTTATGTTTGCCTCTGAAAAGGGTAATCAACTTTTGGACAAACAGATGAAAGTATTTGCACTAGGGTCAAAAGGAAGGCCTCTGCAGCTCTGGCAGGTGGCTCCAAGCCTTAAGTGGGCCCAAAATCCTCAGAGGGGTCCTTATGTAGCCCAACGCCAGAGAATACCTGTGAGATATAGGAGATTCAGTGACTTCTCGTCACATTCTGCAGGTGGATCCCATTATTTTGGGGAAACAGCCTCAACAGTCCAGGCTGAGCCACGCGTGCCGTTTCCCCACAAGCAAACCATGTTTCCTGACCCATGCATTGGTGTTGTGTCTGCCTTAGCCATGCGTGTGCTTTAACAATGCATGTGCGTGGTTAAGGCACAGAGCGTGGTCTAGCTGTCAGGAGGAGGAAGAAGGAACAGCAGGAGAGGTATATTGGGTTGGGCTGGGTTAAGGGTGTATTTCTTAGGGGTGGGGGCCAGTTTTATGGCTCAATCTGGGTTTGGGTCAGGTTAATGTTTTTGACGGGGGAGGTCAGTTTACTTTTTGGGCAGGTAGCTGTTTTTTAAGGCGCTGGGATCGGGTTTGTGGGGATAGTTTTTAGGGGTGAAGGGTGGTCTTAGGGCAAACAGCATGGAGGAGGTAAGGTTAGTTTTATTGATATGGGGGGAGATCGGGTTAGTATTTTTGGCAGGGAGCAGGTTTTTAGGGGCTGGAGCTGGGAGTGGTAGGTAGTTTTCAGGGGTGGGGGCGATTATAGGGCTCAGGGCAGGGGGGTGGTTTAGGTTTTTAGGGGTGAGGGTGGGTAGTTTTTAAGGGTGAGGGTGGTTTTAGGTCTCATGTTGGGGGGAAGTTGGGTTAGTTTCTTGAGCAGGAAGGAGGGTTTTAGGGCTCAGGGTGGAGGGTCGGGGAAGTTGTAAGGGCAGGGGCAGAGTTTTAGAGCTGAAGGTAAGGAGTAAGGTCAGTTTTCAGGGGTGGGGACAGTTTTACGGCTCAGGGCGGTGGGGCTGGGTTTGGGGTAGTTTTAAGCAGGACTGGGGTGGGTGGATTGCAGGACTGGGGTATCGGGTGTTATGGTGCAAGGCAGGAGGGAATTTGCCACACATTCTCCTTTGCCAGACATGCTTTAACACCACAATTTATTGTGAAGCCATGCCTGGTAAAGGCATGCACGTTAAAGACGCAGTTGTTGTTTAGACCACGTTGTTAAGGCGTGGGTGGTTCAGACATGCGTGACTGTGTCATACAACCATCATTTTGTGTTACACAACTAGTATGCACTCCCTAGTTATGACAGGTTCAGTCTGCAGAAAATTTCTTGAATAAAAATGGGGCAAAATGGAACTATGTACCCTTTTCAACAAGGAGTAAATGTTCAATTGCATGTTATCCCCCTTTCCGAAATCTCGAAATTATAATTGGGTACAAATTGCATACCCACTTATTATTGCATCCCAAAATAAAAGTCATTATTCGGCGTTACTTTAGTAACAAGCCTTCTAGTATTATCTCCACTTCCCCTTCTCTCAAACCCTCTTTCTCCATTATACATTTATTCGTCCTGAGTCTATTTCTGTATAATTTCCCTGTCTTACAGCCTTGTGTTTATTGTGTAGAAAGAACTTCATAATTTTAAACCTCATCCGCCTTTTCTTTAAGTAAAAAATCCCTTTTATTACCAGGTGGTGACCTAAGAGCTCTCCACTAATAATAACATTGTTCACCCCCCTCTGTCAGCCTTGTCTACACGCAGGAACATTATTGTATATAAATTATGGCTGCATAATGCACATATGTGAATTAATATGAGGGCGATATTGTTAGCAGTAAATTCTATAGTATGTGTGGCACTCCATAAATCGTAACTAGAGCTGTCTCGAAAATAATAAAACAGCAAAACAAAAGAGCAGCCGATACGCTTTCGGGGTTATTCTCAGACAGTGATTTCCCTGAGAAGGTTACTGCAGCATCTCTCTGCATGTCAGAAAGGATGAACTGAGCAGCACATCGATGCGAAGACCGGGCCTGACTTTAATTCTAAATGAACGAAGCTGACCTGAGGTTGCCAACCAGAGATTTAGCTATTAATGCCACTTCCATTCCAATTAAATTGGAAATGCTGTAGATTACAGGTCAAGTGAGACGCAGCAGCCATCAAGAAATTTCACTTTTAAAAGCGCTGGGTTGAAGAAAAGTTGATTGCTAGTGATTTTTTTTTTGTTTCCTTAGAGATCGAGAGAAGTACGCTGCCTGTGATGCTGGCAAAGTTAAAAAAAAAACAATGCGTCACAAAATTCTCACAAATACATTTTGGAGGTAATTTGCAAGATCTTGAATGAAGGAGGTGGTACCAAACATGGGGCATAGTACAGTAAAACAGAGCAAATAGAGTGTTTGGTAGATTTGCTCTTGCAGAGAGGAAAAAAATCAAAAGTAAGATATTGAGATGTAGGAAAACGATTCAGAGATAGAAGAAAACTGTGGTGAATACAAAGATGAGTCTGACAAAAAAATTCACACCACAGTCACTGTCTGCAGCGCTGGAGTCGCATAAAGGGACCTTATTCTGCCGTTTCCTTTAAAGAGATCTGAATATAATAGCACAACGTCCATATATTGGCACAGTTGTGTGGAGTTTGTATGATGAATGGCACAGGATGTCACATTGTGCATGCTGGTTTTCGTGTAAACTTTCTAACTTTTCCGTGTTCTTTACCAAAGAGAGATCTCAACACGAGTGGTGGAGATCTCCCGGTGGTAAAGTATAGGGAAAAGTTTTAAAAAAAAGTTATAACCACGAAAATAGTCTGTAAATTATTATACAGCACTCAATTATTCATAAAGTAAAAAAAAAAAAAAAAAAAAAATCGCCAACCAACTGAGAAAAATAGAGAAGATTTTAATAAATAAACACACCAAAACATCAAAAATATGGGTATGTAAAGCCACATACATATTTTTTTTTAATTTGCCACTAGAAATAGCTTTAAAAAGCACAGTCCGCCAATTGCTGTCATTTGGTCGAGTTAGACCAGGTCAAAGTAAAAAGTTCAGGTCGACCTCAATAGAGAGCGAGTCAGATCAAGAAGCATGTTCTTCCTAGTGGAAAGTCTACATTTTCATTTAGTCCAGCTTTATGTGGGAATCACTTGTTGGCAAAGTCGTTGGAAATCTTGTTGCAGGCTCTGGAGAGTGTCGCTTGAAGTCTCGGTTGGACCTTCATGTTGGTGGTGTTGTCATTTTCAACACAGAAAGCTGGTCGATGATTGAAACTTTACGCTGGTGGGAAATGTAGGGCAGTTGTTGTCAATAAGAAGAGCATTGGGGCGGTGAAGTCCAGGGTCTGCATATGGGAAGGTGTAATAATCAGGACAGAGTGGGCGGTTCGGAAGTTAATCAGTACGTTTATTAAACAGCGGAAGCCACCAATAACATGTCTACACAGCTGCTCACCCCAACTGACACAGAACCTTCATAACCACATTCCTGTAAACATTCCAAACTCCACATTTCACTCAGCCTCCCCTACTATTCTACTTTGTGCTCAGAGCATCGCAGAAGGTCTTGTTGGCAGTCGGGTGCAGGTCCTGCATTGGCCTTGGAGAAGTCAGCCAACATTCATGAGGAGACCACACTACTAGAAGCCAGGTGCACCTCTTGGAGGTTAGGTTCCAGAAGGGGCAGCAGTAGGGTCCAGTTGGTACAGGCCAGCTGTGTAGTTGGAGGGGAAGCCTCTGGAGGCTTGTTATGCCTCTGCAGCTTAAACATAATGTCAACCAACTGAACCTTGGAGTCATTTCTGGTGTCCTGGGTACAAGGTAAGCAGGTCTTGTCTTCCTTCAGCCTTCAAACACCAGGGCAATCTTTTTACTGAGTTTCCAAAGGTATAGGAATGTTCTGATAAGGTCTTCTGAGAGTGCCACTTTCATACCCAGTGCCAACCTATGTGAGAGGGACATTCCTTTTGCCTAGTGCTAAACTCATAAACCCCCTCAGTTCCCCCCTTGCCCTATGTCTGGCTTCCAGCAGGCTAGGGAAACAAAGGTCATGCAGTAGGTGAGTGTTGCATTTGCCCGTGATATGGCAGGCATCTCCAAAAGTCAGGAAGTGGTTGGCTCCAGCCCTCATGCTACCCTTTGAACCTCAGGGTGGACCTACAACAACCCCCCAGGCCATTCTGCCCTGGAGAGGAACACCCTTCACAACACCCAAGGCCATTTTGTCCCCTCTCTGGAAGAAATACACATGACATTGCAGGAGAGCCATTAACATTCATGTGATCCTGGACACTGGCTAAAAAGTAGATTTAGGATATTGGCGGATGGGGTTACTCTTGTCACTAATGTGATGGATGTCCCGTCCACCATATTACGATTCCATTGTATCCTATATAAATTGTAGTGCGACAGCCAGAATAACTGTCACATTTTTGACAGAGTAATCTGTCTGCCAAGATCTAAAACAGGCTCTTGGATTGGGCAAAAAAATGCCAAACTATAACTTTCTAAAGTGGCAGTTTCAGAATAGCAATTTTAAATCCAACTTTACCATTGAAGAGGATTTTAAATGACAAAATGAGTGGAAAAAGTATTTCTCTAGCTGTTTATAAACTGACTGTATCAATAATAAAATGTAATGTGATAATCCCCTGTTAGTCTATGGGAGAGGTAGCCTTGCTGCAGTGAAAAACGAATTTGGAAGGTTTCCATTCCCTGGACATGTAAAACTTAAGTACACATGTCCTACTTTTTAAATATCATGCATGCTGCCTATGAGCCTTTAGCGCCTACCTTAGGGTGACTTATAAATAATAAAAAGGAATGTTTAAGCCTGGCAAAAGGTTTATTTTTCCAGGCCAAAATGGCAGTTTTAAAACTGAACTACAGGATACTGTAGCATGCCTGAGACATGCTATGGGGCCTCTTTAGTAAGTGGCACAATGAGTGCTGCAGCCCACATGTATCATTTAAGTTACAGGTCCTGGGTACCTTTGCTACCATTTACTAGGGACTTAAGAGCAAATTACATATGCCAATTAGGTGTTTACCAATTTCATCATGTGCTGAGAGACAGCACCCGCACTTTACCACTGTTTAGCAGGAGTAAAGTGTGGGTAATTTTTCTACCATATACTAGGGACTTTAAAGCAAATTAAATATGCCAATTATGTGTATACCAAGTCCATCATGTGTGGAAGAGACAGCACCAGCACTTTACCAATGTTTAGCAGGAGTAAAGTGTGCAGAGTTCTAAGGTCAACAAAAACAGGGTCAGCAAAAACAGTGTATGAAGGCAAAAACCTGTGTGAATACCATGGAAAGACTAACCATTTCCAACAGTGCAGAGCTATGTTTTTTAGAAGATAGAGCACTGTACGCATTTTAAATATTATGGCAAATGTACCATAGGTAAGAGAACAATGACTGAAAATACTGAGTAGGCAATGGGCATGGGTAGATATTAACAATAGATTAAAGCTAATAAGTACAGATGTAAAGGAGATACAGATTTGCATTGCTTCATTAGCTATAGCATACTGTAGAAATGCAAAGTTTGACCAAAGGTAGAGAGACTCCTGCTCAGTGTAAGGGAAAAGAAGTAATGAATGAAAAACCTTTGGTACTGTTGTTTGTAATTTTCAAAGTTGTGGAAAAAACCTCAGCTAACTCATCACAAATTAAGTGTGAGAAACTTTGAAAAGGGGCCAGTACCACTGGGGAAGCCAATTCTGAAATAATTTTAAATGTATTTTTGGTGTATTTGTAACTTTTATAGAAAATGGTTGATAATGGGGAAAATCATCATAGAGGGGACAGGCAATCTAGTGCTGTTGGAGTGGGAATCCAGCTAATCAAGCCAGCATATTGGGCAGTCCATCACATATGGGATTACCTTGTCATCTACGTAACAGCTATTGTAATCTTGTGAGGCATCAGTGTTTTGGCCTATTGACTTCTCTCAGTTACATGATGAGAACCAGAACTTGTTGATGAAAAAGAAGGCTATTAGACATCCTATCACAGCCAGTAAGGTGGACAGGTCAAGCATGATAGGATAACAAATATAAAGGAAATAAATAAGACCTGCAATTTCTCTGAACACTGGGACAAGCTCACTCTTCTTTTTCATGTAGTACAATATGGCATTTCAGTTGTTAAAAAGGAAAAAAGTGATTGGGCAGGGGTGTTTCCCTGATGTCTGATTCTAATGAGTTCCAATGGGCAGGGGTTAGAACGTGAAACGGTTAGAACTTGGATGTATTGTGACTTGGACCGCTCAATGAGGCGCAAGGGCAACAGAACTTTTAAATTAGATTTATCAAGCCACTCAAGGCAACCATGTGTGGCCTTGCCTAGCTTGATAAATCTAGAGTAACGTAATGCAGCTCAAATCTCTGCATTGCATTACTCTGCCCAGGGAAGGCATTCCATGGGTGGAGTGTCCACTCATGATTTTTGGCACATTCACAGATATACCATTAATGGTAGAACTGGAAATGCGTCACAATTCCATGCCTCCCAGGTGAGGCCTAACAACAAGAAATATCTTTATTTCTCATCATTTTTTTCATTTTCGGCTGCACACATAGAAAGAGGAAAATGTCTCTCTGGATGATTTGTGTGTAGGAAGCTGTACACATCTTAACATTCTTATCAAACAGTTTTCGGTAACAGTCCATTCTGTCATATCCTTCAGCCATTCCTGTTCTGTGGGCTCTAAGGTCACATGAAATATATGGATATATGGTGCTTCACAACTATTGCCCAAAATGTCACTAATTCTTGTCTCATATTGGCCTTCTGCCATCTGAAACCCACTCCCAACTAGCATTGCTTCACTAAGAGTTTGTGTAAGCTGCTGCACACATAGAAAAAAGAAAATGTCTCTCTGAATTGTTTGTGTGCAGGAAGCTGTACTCGTCTTCACTGTTTTATCAAACAGTCTTCGTGACATCTCATTCTGTCATGTCCTTCAGTCATGCTGGTTCTGTGGGCTCTGAGGTATCTGGCAATGTATTGATATATGCTGTTTTACAACTGTGGCCCAAATGTCACTAATTCCTGTCTCATATTGACCTTCTGCAACCTGAAACCCACTTCCAACTTGCATTGGTTCACCAAGAGTTTGGTTAAGCTGCCTGCAACAATATGTAGTTTAGCCAGAGCTTCACCCCAACATGTTGCTATTATTCTGCATTTTCACATCATATGTATAATGTCTGTCTCTGTATCTCCACACTTGGGGCACCCCAATGATTTACTCAGCTAGATGGTATCGAGCTTCATAAAAGTCAAGTAAGCCCTGTGTAGAAAATTAGGTTGCACACATTTAAAATCTGACATAACTAGACGTTCCTAAAACTTAGCCATGCTGGCTTCAATTCACCATCCCCTAATGGATCCTTGCTATCTTGTGTTCTGACTCTCAGTTATTCTATCACCACATCTGCCTTTGAGGCCTTATCCAAGTGAAAGAACAACTATATGTCTGGTGCCGGAGCTCATCATTGCAACCATACTTTTAGCCACTTTAGGAGCATCTGAGAACCTCACCCATATCTCCCTTGCTGTTTTCCACATTGCAAGGATTAATCCTGACTGTTACAAATGGATTCTGTCAATTTAGTATGCCAAGATTTTTTTGCAGTAATTTCCAGTAATTTCGCGGTGAGTTGGACTGTGCATGTTTACAACCAGTGTTTGAATTATAAAATAAGGGTGCTGCAAGGCAGCGTATGGGGCACTGGACTGGATACACATCAACAAATGTGAACACACGTGCGTGCAATGGTGCAAGATGCACTTTACAACAGTCATTTGCAGCCTCAGAGCCGCACACGGGTAACCTGCCTCTGGCAGTTTAAAACTGTAAATTCAACCTGTCCAAATCCCCATTTTGACAGGCCTAAACCTTCCTTTTAAATATTGTTAAGTCACCCATATCTAGGACCAATTACCCATGATGTCAGGGTGCAGATATTTAAGAATAGGACATGTAGAAATATATGTTAAAGATGTCTTTACAGTGAAATAGCCCCAAAAACGGTTTTCACAATAGCTAGGCTGGCTGCCGCTATGGGGGATCTTTGGGCTACATTGATGCACTTATTAAAGTTTAAATTTGGATTGGTAGCATCTAAAAATAGTTTTACACTTTTTGAATTGTAATTTAAATTCCTCTTTAGTGATGAAATTTAGGGACCCCACCTACAGGTGCACTGCTGAGGTACCCAGTGTCATTTTAAATGTGGGCCTACCTTGCTGGCTGCTTTTAAGTTAAAGTTAACGCAAAATTCAATTTGGAATTAAAAGTACTTCCAAAGTCTTACACTACCTTCTTTTTACATATGTCACCCTTAAGGTGTGCCATAGGTACCCCCAGGGTTGGGTGCAGTGTACATATTAGCAGGGATTTTATAAAAGATGTTTTGTAAGCCTTGGGGAGGGAAAATAGCAAAATTAATTTCCCCATTGTAACGAAAAGGCTCCATAGGCTAACATGGGGAGACTTTTTTTCATAGTCTAAAAATGAGCTAGATATGTCAAGTGTGGTATCAAACCTATTGTTATAATAAGTCCAAACACCTGCCAGTCTTGACTTTAATATAATTAACTCAGGGAAAGAGTTTTAGAACTCTTCTAACTTCAGCTCTGTAGTGCCCTTCTCTGATCAGCCAGCCTCTGGCAGCCTGCCCAGGCTGCCTTGATGGGGTGTGAAGGAGGATAATGCCTCAGCAGATGGTGAAACAGGATGCAGGAGAGAAGCCAAAGTGTACTCAGGAGGAGGGAAGGGCATTTGGTCCAGCAAGTAGACCTCCCCATTTCCTGCAAAACCAGACAGCCAGGTCCCCCTTGATTAGAGTGGGAGTGGGCTGGAAAAGGGTGTGTTAAGGGAAACTTAGCCACACCAGTGAGTGGCCTCAGTCACACGTAACCTCTGAGATTTAATTTCTTACTTTTTGGAATTTTGAAGAATGTTGCTCCTTGGGATTGATTCTTGCCACATTTCCAAGGAAGTGGTCACTCAAAAGAGTGGTGGTGTGCACATGGTTGGACAAAGCAACCCCTGCTTTCCACCCCCAGGAGAAAGGGTAAAGCTAGCAGAACTGCACCCCACCTCAGATCCCTACAAGGAGCAAGACAAGAAAAAGAAGGACTGCCCTGCTGGACCCTTGACCTGCACCTGAATACTGTACTCTGAAGGGCTGCACCAGCTGCACACTTGGGCTTCACCACTAAAAGGACTTTGCCTGTCTTCAGCAGCTTCAAAATTGGACTCTCTGTTTGCTAAAGGTAGAAAATAGCTGACCAGAGTCCCCTGCATCAAGCCCTGAATAAACTGACCAGCTGGTCAGTGACCAATGGTCATTGGATTTGAGCCAGGTGCTTCTGGGAGTTGGAGTCCTAACCCTCAAGGAGCAACTCAGAGCTTCTGGAACCTCGGGGTGAGTTTTGGACTCCTAAAAGACCTTCAAAGACCTTCTGCAACAAGATTCATAAGCTTGTAGAAGCTTGGAGAACTTTTGGAAAAAAGCTCCATAAGTGGACTGACTTGACACTGAGAGTCAAAGGATGTTTGTCCTTTTGTTTGTCTAGCTAGGCCAGAGCCAAACCCGGGGAACAGATGAAAACTGACCAGATCCAGTTATAGGGTCAGGCAAAGGGCTGCTTCCCACCCACAGGCTGGATTAGTAATAAAAGTCACACTCCAGAACATGAAGAAAAGAAATACCCTGAATCAGGACTGTGACAGCTGTAACCCATGAACAGCTGGAAGGACAAGCCCCTGATGCACTAATGGACTGATGACTCTGTCTGTAGCTGACCCCAGGACTAGTGGGTCTCTCCAGGATCAGTGATGCTGGCCCTCTTAATCACCTGGAGGGCCACTTAGTAGAAGACCTGGACATCTGTGCCCCTGCAATAGGTGGGGAGCATCAAGAGCCAGGTAGAGGATGAAGCTGGTGCAGGGAGAAGGTAAAACCAGCTCCCCGCAAAAAGCGCTGTCTTGGAGGTAAGGGGGGCTACTAAAACTGGGGTATGTGACAAGACTTCACCACAAGGAGTAAAACAAGCCCAGGATAATCAAAATTGGTCCAAAAGGGTCCAGTTATGAACCTCCAAAGAGTTTGACCCTTGAATCCCTGCAAGTAGCAAAGTGCATGGGCATTTGCCGCAACCCTTGAATTCTTTCCTCGGGGGAGGCTAGTGGGGGCGGTGCTCGGTGTTTTGCACACGTTTATCCAAATTAATTTACCCTGGGTTCTCCTCCGCCTAGGAAACCCATACCCCAGGCTATCATGCACTTCAAAGGGGGCCTGGGAATGACCCCCAGGCCCTGAAGAGCAGCATCAGGTCCCAAGACCCCCTTTCCAGAAGAACAGAAACTGTTCTTTGCTGGTGGGAGCACAAGGGAAATGCTCCCACACTTTAGGAGCAGAAGGAGAGATGTTTCAAGCTCCCCTCGAGCATGGAGCTGTGCAATGGGGAGCTAATCAGGGACACTGAGGCCTTGGGGCTCCCTCCATGGCCGCCACTGCAAAATAATGCCTTAGGGGTGTCCTAGGTGTTACTTGGCATGCCCTTGCAAGAGGGAAAAGTAAGTAAAATACGGCAAGCACCCAGTCGTGCTGGAAGAAGGAGGTGGCCTGAGCTGCAAATAAAATATTCATAGCTCTTGCAAAAAAACACCCAATTATTCCCTTGGGGCATATTTTGTATTTGTTGTTCTCTCCTCGTGGTGGCCCCTTGAGGGCAGGGGCGCCACCAACAAAATATTTCAGTATTGTGGAGGATACACGAGGTACATCAACTACCCAGAATTAACTTTAAGCCACTAATCCTATGTCTCACACGTCCTAAATGCAAATCCTATGGAGACTGTATTTTACTCTTTAAAGACTTCCTAAGGCTGGAACATTTGCTCTGCAGCCTTAGGGTGCAGCGACCAAAAGTGGTTGGTGCTATGACTGAATTTTATGGAGCTCAAAGGTGCATAAGAAGGTCACAGACATGTTATGTTCATTTGAAATGCTTTATTGACAGTATATTGCTAACTTTGTTTTTGGGAAGCATTGCAATGCTTTATTGACAAGAAAGATTGCAACTAAACATGATTATTGATCTCAGTTACATTACAGTGATATCAAACATATGGCTGTTGTCCTTTTACTGAGATGACCCTTGGTTAGGTTTGCCTTATACATTAATTTGGTGACCTCATGAAAAAGCCAATATGCCTACTTTATTTAAAGTGATACCCCCTTGTATTGTGATGTTCTATCTGGGATTTGTGGGCGGGGTATTGTGATTTTGGAGGTCATGACCCAGTAAGTCTCAAATGGGAATTCAGAATGTCACCAAAAGTATTTTGTATACAGTATATTTGTAAACTAAAATGTAGTATTTAGTAATATATGTGTAATAAATGTACTTTTCCTTTGTCAAATAAAAGGTCACTGACTGTATTATAATTTATTGAGAGTTATTATTGTTTGCCAGCAATTGGTAATTATTAGCCCATGCCACCTCCCCTGAGTATGCCTTGGACTGCTTTGCTACACTACCCTGAGACAGTCAAGTGCTACAGTTGGGTGAGTGATTGCC
The DNA here is from genome assembly GCF_031143425.1 of Pleurodeles waltl. Classification (NCBI taxonomy): domain Eukaryota; kingdom Metazoa; phylum Chordata; class Amphibia; order Caudata; family Salamandridae; genus Pleurodeles; species Pleurodeles waltl. The sequence goes on from NC_090448.1 coordinate 848,066,952, forward strand.
ATTAAGGAACACTTGTGGGCCTTTTACTTTTGCAGGCCTCACATCCTCCCTAATAACCCAATTTCTTACACTGACCTATCCCAAAAGCCTCCTGAGCGCTTATGAATGTGATAATAGTACCATCAGGATGAAGCCTCTCCATATTCTCATGTGACCTTTTCTTCCATGTCATCAGCATATAGTGTTGCGTAGGTTCTCATTATGCTAATGAAGCTGCTGGATTTGGGTGGCAGAATCACAAAGATTATGAGGTACTAAGTACATTTACACACCATGTGACGCCTGTCGGCCTAATCCGGGTTTTCTGGCTAACTAGCAGCGCCTCATCTCTACCCAAGAGCAGGGATGATTGTGGCAACCGGGCGCATGACAAGGAGGACTCCTGAGGGGAATCATGTTCGATCAGATCTCATCCCTTTCTCTCAGTTACATTGGTCTCACACAGGCAAAAACAAGAATTTATTGAAGTAACTGCATCTTAGATAAAATGGCATGTATTGCAATAACTAGGATAATAAAACACAATAAAATCAAAAGGGTGACAAGGAAAGTGAAACACAAAAACAGTCACACTATACTGTGCCTCAGAGTGATATATAGTTCTCCTACCTACGCTTTGTTCGAGCACAGCATAAGAAGCCTAATACACTCTTCAGGTTTACCCCCTAGGAAAACATCATCCCTCATACCTGAGTAAACAAGCCTGTAGTCTAGAAAGACACCGGCCCCATGCAGGTCAGACGTTCGGCCGTCTAAGCAAGTAGCTGTAACGAGGCAATCAGTAATCAGCATGCAGTTGTGGTCATCTGCCTGGAATCTCTCTCTCACGTGTTTGGGACCAAGGAGTGTTTTTTTTAAATAAAACAGTTGACATTCTAAGACATGACCCCAACGTATCAGTGAGTTTGTTTCTGTGAATGTTGGATTCACAGTGTACTACTTTTGTCTGCAACCCTATCTGATTGTAGCCTTGAAGAAAGCACAAAGTGAAATGAATGTGCTACTAAGAACGCAATGCTTTTCTAGGTGAAAGAACAATTATATGGAGACAAATAAAACAACAACGCAAATGTGACTATTGCTAGAAAAATAAAGCGATGCTGAATAAATGTAACTGGGCTAAAGTGCACAATGACAGGCCTAGTTTGCTAAAATACTATGGCTAAAATATGGCTAAAATAGCTATGCAACAATAGCACACAGTACCTTTAAAGTTTTGCAAACTCCATATGTCCCAATTAGGCTGAAATGATGGACTATTTATTAACTTCTTCACTGGATTCTGGGTTGACTGGATTTGAATCCTGATCAAGCATTAACCTCAGTCTTTGTCAGGATAAGAGACAAGCAAACCCCAAATTATCCTGTGCTGGGCCCTCTGGTAGCTTGGCACAGAGCAGTCAGGCTTAAGGTAGAGACAATGTGTAAAGTATTTGTGCCGCCCTTCAATTAGTAACACTGTGACAATACACCATAAAAGGAACCCACAACGGAGTTAGAAGAAAAGAGTAGATTTTAATAAATCAAACAACGCCAAAATTGCAAAAATTCAATTAGTAGAATGCAAGATATTTTAATGTTTTTAAGTAAAAATAATGGCAAAAAGCAAAAAGCTAAATGCGCCATTGGGGATATCTGATTTTGCCGGACCAGTACAAAGTGCAGGCCGATAATGATGGCACATGTCCCTGCTACAGGGACCCAGTTAGGCCAGCTTAACAAAGTACCTTAAATACTGGTTGTGGAACACTGCATATATCCGAGTCAGGGATGTGTCGCATAGGTAATGCGTCTGTTCTGAGATGCAGAGAGGCTGCGGTGTGAGGTCCTGTTGCATCAAGGATCCTGTCGACGTGACTTGTGATTGGAAGCTCAGTGTTCTTAATGCATTGCACAGTTGAGACTATGTGTCAGTTCCTTTGAGAGGTGGGCCTGCGATGTGGAGCTTTTGGTATCGAAGTTGAGATTGCTGTCGCCAAGAGATGTGAGTAGCTGCCCCACTGGAGCCCTGCATAGCAGTGGTTCCAAAGGTGATGCATTGAACCCATGATGCATGATGCAACAGCAATATGAGTCTTTTGTGATGGGTTCAATTCACGCAGCAGCAGTGATTCATCCGTTCTGCTGCAGGATGCGCTGCTCAGCTGAAGAGATGCGTTGGTTCAGTTTAGGATGTGTCGCTTAGGAGCAAGGAAGCGTGAAGTCTGCTGCCAATCTCCTTAGGACCACTTCCAAGGGTCCAGAATGGTGGTGGCACCACTAGGCTGGGTAGACCCACAGATGGAAGAGTCCAGGTGCAGAGGCAGGGTTGTTGGATTTATGTTAAGTCCCTCATATTTCAGAGCAAGAGGCCAGCCAATTAGCCTTTGGTTTTACTCTGGATTCTAGGTTCAAGAGAGATGCAGGTCCAGTAGTTCTCACCCAGACAAGATAGCAGCAGGTCAACACAGCTGAGTGCTGCCCACCAGAGTGGTAGTCCTTTAGCAGCACAGCAGTTCTATTATCTGGCAGAGTATCCACAGGTCCAGAAGTGTAGTGAAGTGGTGGTTTCTGAGGTCCAGTTATTATACCCAGTGGTGCCTTTGAAGTGTGAGAGCCTTCAAAGGCATGACTTTGAAGTGCCCAGATGTCCTGCCATGCCTGCCCTGGTTCCAGACTAGCCACAGGGGATTGCAGCCCTTTATGTAGGGGAAAGGAACAGCCTATTTAGGTGTAAGGGAGGATGTGTCCAGCTCCTCCCTCCCATTCTGCCTGGGGTGGCCGATCAAGTCACACCTGAGCTTCCATTGTGTGTGGCTGTTTAGGAGAAATTCACAAAGGCCAACTTCTACCTACACCCAGTCATTTAACCAGAAACAGAAGACAGGCACCAAATGGCTCCGGTACTTTCTAAAAGTGGCATTTTCAAGAGTGCAAATTAAAATCTGACTTCTCCAAAAGTTAGGATTTGAAATTGTGATTCCAGGGACACCAAACTTGAAAGGGTTATCTCTACCCATTTGGAAATTATGCTTATAAAATGTAATAAAGTAACTCCAATATTAACCTATGGGAAATATAGGCCTTGCAGTGGTGAAAAACTCTTAAATTAATTTTTCACCACCAGGCCATGTAAAACTAAAAGTACATACCATACTTTTAAAAACAATGCACCATGCCCTTGGGGCTATCCAGGGTAAAAAAAATTTTTTACCACCAGGACATGTAAAACTAAAAGTACATGTCCTACTTTTAAAAACATTGCACCCTGCCCTTGTGGCTATCCAGGGCTTACCCTTGGGTTAACATACGTGTATTTAAAAGGAAGGTTCGGGTCTGGCAAAAGGTGTATTTTGTCAGGTCAACATGGCAGTTTTATTAAAACTGCACTCATAAGTTCTGAAATAGCAGACCTGAGACATGTTTAGTGACCTACTAAAATGGGTGGTACAATCAGTGTTGAAGACCCTCTAGTAGCATTTAATTTAGAGGCCATGGGCACATGTTTTGCACCTTACAAGGGATTTGTATATAAATTAATTATGCCAGCTACAAATAAGCCAATGTTACCACGTTTTAGGGGAGAGTGCACAAGCACTTTAGCACTGGTTAGCAGTGGTAATGAGTTATAGTACCAGCAAAAATAGGGTCAGAAAATGAAGGAAGAAGGCAAACGTTTGGAAGGAATACCACTCTGAGGCTGGCAGGTCTAACAACGTCTATACCTGGAAGCCTACATACCCCCTTTCTCCTAATCTTGCTTTAGTGTTCCCATTTTCACCCTACTTATTTTACTTGCCTATAACAGTGATATCTGCACTCTGTTCAACTCCCTGAACAATTCAGGTCCCAAACGGTGAATTGAAATTTCCATCTTATACAGGAATTTAAAGAGAAAAAACATTTTAACATTCAACTCTTGTCCCATAACAGACAATGGCACAGTGTTACAAAACCAAATCAACTTTGTTATCTCTCATGTTACTCTACACATATTTTGATTCTCTATGCTAAACTCTAACTTCTCTTTCAGAACTAATTGAAAAACCAAGGGGCATGAGAGATCAACTTCTCACTGCAGGAAAAATATCCAGTATAGTAGGAGCACCAGCAATTTCACTTTGGTATTACTATTATGTCCCTTTAACTGCTAGGATCTGGGAGAAATCATGCCACATGGTGTCGGGAAGGGCATGGAAGCCTGGAGATGAGCTTACTTTGCTGGAGTGCCTCTGGGTTTCTGAAAAGCACTTTGGATGATGCAATGTAAATAATTTCATACTAGATGGAGAAGTTGCCAGCTATAGAAAGATTAAAGAGGTTGAGAAGTGTGACAAGGACTGGGTCACTGTAGGGTAAAGGTCTGGCTAAAGGTTATTTTGTGCTGCACATTCAATAGAAAAGGCAGAAGGAAAGTGAAACCCTGGCTGATAAACTGCATTTGATAAGAGGGGAGGAATCAGACTCCACTACAGTGAAGAGGAGGTGATGTAGCTCTTACAAAGTGGAATGGGGAACTGTGGCTATTCCTCACTTTGGATCATTAATTTGGGGGCGGATATTAACTTAACAACCACATTCTAATTAGTGCAAAACACAATTGTTAGTGAATCTCTGCTTATCTCCTGAAAACTATTGCATGAGGAATAGGCAATTTCACTGCAGCAAACACTGTCCATGTGGGACAAATGTGTTTTTCTTTCCGCCGAGGATGCACCCTCTGTAGTCAAGCCTCAGCACCTTGTTACAGTTATCTGTAGGTGGAAAAAGATGTTGGAGTCCCGCTGTTCTCCAACTTCTGTGGAATTTGTTTCAGCAACTCTCAGGTCCAGTTGGCAGGTTTCAGAGCAGAAGGTCTCTCCAAAACCAGGGCCATTCAGGGTCCTGCAACTGTGGTCAGCTGGGCACTTTTCAGGAATCCTCCTTGTTGTGTCCCTGGAGAACACAAACAGAAGGTCAGCGATTTGACCCTGGAAGAGAAGTTTCCATTTCCAAGGTACCAGCCGGAGTCAGTAGTTCTAAAGTATTTTTCTTCCAGCAGAATCTTTTTTCTTTAGATGCTGTCATGAATGTTTTGAGGAGGTGGTATGGAGCTGTAAGAATCACTGCTGAAATGTAAAATCTGCAGTGTAAAGACCTCCCTTATAAATATTAGTATGACACCCCTGTGTTATGTAGGCTTTGCATTTCAAAATGGAACAGGTACAGGAAAAAATCTATCTTACATTGTCCCTACAATGACAAAGCCCAAAAAGCTGTGTAAAACTTAGCTGTTCGATGTAAAAGGCAGAGTGCAGATTAAAATACTAATGCCACTAACTCCCAGTCTGTGCTCAGCTTTGAGTGAGGTGTGAATAAGTTGTGAAATTCCTTCCAGGAGCTACACAATGTGTTGACTTTAAAGGGCAGGGATAACTCCTCTGAGCTCTGCGAAATCTTCAGGGTGGGAGGGTAGGGGAGGCATTCATTTTTGCCATCATGGTGTCAAATCCTTCCTGACAAGTCTGTCCGAGCCACATGTAACACTCTGACACACTTGAAAGGGAGCGAACAGGATACCAAGACAATTCTAGTGGATTACCTGTGTAGGTACTGTAAGACTCTGCCATTTTACTACTAGACTTCTGTCACCTAGCTTGTTGTAGTGCGGGGCATGCTTCAAGCTGGATTTTAGTGTTAGATTTGGAAGAATACGATTGATTATCATAGTACACACCCATAGCCCTCAGAGCAAAATTGTGAGGTGGCCGAAGACTTTTGCCATATTTTAAATGCCCTGATACGTCACAATTGGGCCTGTCTGCAGTGAGGCAAACAGGAACTACTGAAAAAGTGGTTAGGGTTGCCTCAGGAACATTTACTCCATTGATTAGGGGTTGCACAAGGATAATCCCCATCCATTAACTAGTGCCAGGCATTAATGTGGCTCCTCAAGGCAGTCTATTAGAACACTTTCTGGAACTGCTGAAGAACATAAGAGGACTGACCCTACTGTCTGTGACCAGTGAGGCACTTCAAAGGACTAGACCTTCTCCCACTTGTACTCAGGACAAGGAAGTGGACTCCAAGGGTTGCTAGGCCGACCTCTTGTGTGGCCATAGGGACACAAATAGCTGCAAAAGGAATTTTCCTTACAATTCCCAGTTGTCGGATAGGAACAGGAACTTGGACTGAACTTCATTTCCTTTTAGATATATTTAGAGAGAGATTTTGCTAATACCCTCTATGAATAACTAAAAATATTGACATGGGAAAAGCAATTAGTCCCATTTTTCCAGACAGGGCTTCAAAAGGGCTATAGCTTTGAGGATAATTTGTTCTTGATCAACACTCTGGCCCTCATTAAAAACTCGGCGGTCAAAACCGCCATGTTCATGCTGGCGGTCAAAACACTGACAGCCAGTGTCCCTCGGATCCCCGCCGGCCGTATAATGTAAATTCCTGTGGGCCGGCCCACAGGAATGCCTGGCTGGGACATTGACGGCAGTTCCACATGGATCTGCCGCCAATGCCTCTGTTCAGCGGGTGCAGCTCTACCCGTTGCGCAGATCACTGCCCGATGGGGCACTGCACCGGGGCTCCTGCACTGCCCATGCCAAGTGCATGGGCAGTGCAGGGGGCCCCAGGGGTGCCCCGCTGCACCCCTTCCGCCAGCCTTTCCCAGGCAGGGAAAACCACCAGGGAAAGGCTGGAGGCTGAGGAATCATTATCCGAGGGGCAGCACAGCTGTCCTGTTGGATGATGATCCTGACCACCTCCAGGCTGCATGACGGAGGCAGTCTGGCAGTGAGTGAGGGCTGTCGATGGCAGCCCTCATGGTGTTGTTTATGTGGCAGTGTGGCCCGCCATGCCGGCTAGCGGGTTTTCCCGCCACCGCTGGCATGACGGGCCACACCGCCTAGTTCATAATGACCACCTCTGTTTTGAGATTCAAAGGCAAAAAAGTGGAAGCAACTGTTCGCAGCACTAGTCCCACCAGGGCTTTCAATCATCAAGAAAGAGAGAAAGGAATGCTCCAGTAGATGCATCATCATTATCAAGAAGGATAACATCAACGTTGGCCAAACAGACGCTTTCACCTACAATACATTTGAACTTCTCTAAGGATGAACAATAGCATGTCCATAAACCGTCACCTACTTTACCACCCAGCAGGTAATGTACACTCTTTTGAAGAACAGCTTGCAGATCTAACAACACACTGCTCACATGCCAAAAACATCATCCTAGGGGACCTCAACCTTCAATGGAATGATGGAAGCAATTCTTTAAACCATTCCCTAAAGGACCTCTTACTCAGCCAGATCCTCTCCCAGCTCTGCTAAGGTCAAACCCAAAGCAAAGGCTCCACCCTGGATGCGATCATAGTTCAGGAAGAAACACTAACTATTGACAGCATCCTCCCTGCTGACTGGTCTGATTACCACATCATTCTGTTCCACATCAGCAATGCATGCTATCACCCAAATCGCATTCATTAAACCTTTTGGTGGGCCAGAAACATATGGAAAGTTCCCCTAGTGGACTTTGAAGAAGGAATGGGGTCACTACTTCCCCCCTCATCAGATAATCTCTCAGTTGTTACACACTAAAGCTCTACAATGGACTAAGTAGCCCCTCTGAAAATTAAAAGGGTGAGAAGTACTCCCTCAAGATCCTGTTTAATAAAGACCTCAACACTGAAAGAAGAAAGTTTAGAGTTGTAGAAAGACTCTGGTGAGCGAATCTATCTACAGCCCACCTGGACCATCTCAGGCGGGAATGCAGAAGCTATAAAAAACATATCATGAATAAAAAAACACCTTTTTTTCCAACACTCTAGATAAGGCCAAAAAACACACCAATATCACAACAAAAAAAAACTCCAAACGGTGTCATGATTTTCCCAACTTCTTCAATGATAAACCCACGAAGATAGAGCTCTCCCTTGACATTCACAACTAGTAATCAAAGGAGAGTCTACTTTCAGAAAGGAAGACAACTACCCCCTTCTTAATCTACTGACACCCATTAATGATCACTCCATAGTACAACAACAGGTGTGAGGAAATCCAAGAACCCCATACATCTCCTAGAAGCTGGGAGAATTTCAACCCACTCAAAGAGGTAAAGATATCTGTTGTGTTGGCTATATCCAAACCCTCCTCCCACCTTGCTGACCCCATTCCAACATCCCTGGCAAAAAACTCAACCACACCTTATCTCCCCTCTGTTCTAGGATTATAAACATCTCCCTACTGACTGGAGGGATGCCAGACTGCCTCCAACTTGGTCAAGTCATGCCACTGTTTAAAAAAACAGGTGCAGCCCTGAAAGACCTCAATAACTTCAGGCCCAACTTCGATCTCCCCTTCCCAGCCAAAGCTCTAGAGAGATGTGTTCTCTCACAACTAAACCAACACATTGACAACAACAATCTTCTTGACCTTCATCAACCGGGCTTCAGAAAAGGATTCAGCACAGAAACAGCTATTCTGAACATTGTAGATGATCTACACAAATCCTTGGACACAGACCAATGCTGCCTGCCTAGACCTATCAGGGGCCTTTGACATGGTCAACTACAATCTCCTCTTGGAGTCCCTCCAAAAAAGGATCAGCTCAGACGGGGTGGCTGTACTCTGTTTCACATCTTTCCTACAGATCCGCTCTCAACTAAAAAAAATAAACAACCTGACCTTTGACACAACCACAATTACCAGAGGCATCCCCCAAGGCTCTGTCCTTTCGTCTACATTGTTCTATATGTACATGGAGCCCCTCACTATCATTCTCAACCAACCAAACATCCCCTTCCACCTATATGCAGATGACACCCAGCTCTACATGGAAATCTCCTCACAAGATGCTGTACACCAGCTAAATGCCACCCTCGAAGGATGTCAACACTGGTTATCTCACAACCACCTAAAATTCAACCATGATAAGACTGAATTTCTTCTCATTTCAAAGACTGAGCAGTGCCCCCAGATTCATTAATGGAAAACCTCCATAGATGCACTTGACTGCAAACTAACCCAAGATACCTCTGCCCAAACTGTCAGAATCATACGGGATTCCAAACTGGCCTTGAAAGATCATATAAAGAACAGTGAGAAGAGTGCCTTCTGCAACCTGAAACTTCTGAACAAAATCAAACCATTCCTTCCGCCAAATGATCTTAAATCAGCCATGCAAGCATTGTTGTTGTCTGGATTAGACTACAGGAACACCACCTTTACAAGCAGTACGAAAATCCCATATTGCACTCCTGTCAAAGCTGTTGCCAGAATGGTCACAGGAATAAAAAAATATGACCACATTTCCCCTGCCCTGAAAGAATTGAACTGGCTCCCAGTTGAAGCATGCTGCAGCTTCAGAGCTGCCTGTCTCACCGATAAAGCCCTGCGCACTCGGAAATCAGCTTACCTTACCTCTAGACTCAAAAGGTCAGGTCAGACAAGAAACCCAAGAAGCTCAAACACACTACTCCTCATTCTGGCAAAAGCCAACAAACAAAATAGCTCAGCCACACTCCTTTTTGAGCAATGTCCCAAAAATCTGGAACTTCATTCCAGTGAATATCAGGACAAACTCCTCCTTCTGGAGCTTCAAGACACAACTAGAAGATCTCCTCCTCAACCAACATTTCAACTAGCAAGTCATCAGTCACCCATTAGGACATGCTCACAACCCCTAGCTCTCCTTGTACCACTTGCTTCTTATTATTCTGTTTCCCCCATAGGTCTCATTCTTTGTCTTGATTCAACTCAGCTGTTCTGATGATATGTGGTATTTGTTGAACGTGTTCCACTGTAAAGTGATTTGATAACCTCGGGTCTTGAACGCGCCATATAAAACTCTTAAATAAATAAATATATAAGTAAATAAAAAGCAGGGTCTAGGGAGTGGATAGGATACCACTTGGCAGGGCAGCATTCTCAGCAGGGAGTCCAGATGTTAGGACAGGAAGGGGCATATTTATACTCCGTTTGCGCCGGAATTGCGTCGTTTTTTTTTACGCAATTTCGACGCAAAACTAACTCCATATTTGTACTTTGGCGTTAGACGCGTCTAGCGCCAAAGTCCATGGAGTTAGCGTCATTTTTTAGCGTGGACACCTACTTTGCGTTAATGATATGCAAGGTAGGCGTTCCTGTCTTAAAAAATGACTGCGATGCATATGCGTCGTATTTATACTCCCGGGCAAAAATGACGCCCGGGAGTGGGCGGGACTAAAAAACCCGCATTTGCGCCGGATTTTAGCACCTGGGTCAGGGCAGGCGTTAAGGGACCTGTGGGCTCAGAATGAGCCCAGAGGTGCCCTCCCAAGCCCCCAGGGACACCCCCTGCCACCCTTGCCCACCCCAGGAGGACAGCCAAGGATGGAGGGACCCATCCCAGGGAAGAAAAGGTAAGTTGTGGTAAGTATTTTTTTTAATTTTTTTTTTGGCATAGGGGGGCCTGATTTGTGCCCCCCTACATGCCACTATGCCCAATGACCATGCCCAGGGGACAGAAGTCCCCTGGGCATGGCCATTGGGCAAGGGGGCATGACTCCTGTCTTTGCTAAGACAGGAGTCATGTTAATGGCGTCTGGGCGGCCAAAAAAAATGGCGCAAATCGGGTTAAGACGATTTTTTTGCCTCAGCCTGACTTGCCCCATTTTTGGACGCCCAAACGCCATTTTTCCCTACGCCGGCGCTGCCTGGTGTACGTGGTTTTTTTTCACGCACACCAGGCAGCGCCGGTCGGCTAACGCCGGCTAACGCCATTCAATAAATACGGCGCCCGCATGGCGCTTCAGAATGGCGTTAGCCGGCGCTAATTTTTTGGGCGCAAAACTGCGTTAGCTCAGTTTTGCGTCAAAAAGTATAAATATGGGCCTAATTGCTCCCGAAGTCTTTGATGGCCTTGAGACTTCAAAACAGGAGGCAAGCCCTGATCAAGTTCTTGGAGATTCATCACAAGCAGGAAAATATCACAAAGTCCAGTCTTTGCCCCATTTCACGGGCAGAACCAGCAACTGCAGGAAAGCCCAACAAAGCACAGTCACAGGTAGGGGCAGCACTCTTCCTCAGCTCTTCAGGTCTTCTCCTAGGCAGAGGTTCCTCTAGGTTCCAGACATGATCTTGAAGAAATCCAAATTCTGGGGTTTTGGGTCCACTACTTATAACCCTTTCTGCCTTTGAAGTTGGTAAAACTCAAAGGAAAGTCTCTGTTGTTTACAGGATCCTGCCTAGCCCAGGCCAGACCCCAGACACACACCAGGGGATTGGAGATTGAATTGTAAGAGGGCAGGCACAGCCAATTCAGGTGTGAGTGACCACTCCACCTTAGCTCTAGCACAGATGGCTCATCAGGATCTGCATGCTACACCCCAGCTCTCTTTGTCTTACTGTCTAGAGGGGATTCACAAACAGCCCAACTGTAAAACTGACACTGACAGGCAATCCACAAACAGGCAGAGTCACAGAACAGTTTAAGCAAGAAAATGTCTACTTTCTAAAAGTGGCATTTTCAAACTAACAATCTAAAAACCAACTTTACCTAAAAAATGTATTTTAAATTGTGAGTTCAGAGACCCAAAACTCCAAATTTGTATCTGCTCTCAAAGGGAATCAGCACTTTAACTTTCTTTAAAGGCAGCCCCTAGGTTAACCTATGAGAGAGATAGGCCTTGTAAAACTGAAGACAGAATTTGGCAGTATTTCACTGTCAGGACATGTAAAACACATCAGTACATGTCCCACCTTTAACATACACTGAACCCTGTCCATGGGGCTACCTAGGGCTTACCTTACGGGCACCTTACATTCATAGAAAGGGAAGGTTTAGGCCTGACAAGTGTCTACAAGTTGAATTGGCAGTCAAAGACTTCTTACACAGACACTGCAATGGCAGGTCTGATACATGTTTGCAGGGCTACTCATGTGGGTGGCACAACAAGTGCCTCAGGCCCACTAGTAGCATTTGACTTACAGACCCTAGGTGCATGTAGTGCACTTTACAAGGGACTTACTAGTAAATCAAAAATGCCAATAATGGATAAACCAATCAACAATAGACATTTCACAGAGAGCATATGCACTTTAGCACTGGATAGAAGTGGTAAATTGCCCAGAGCCCAAAAGCCAAAAAAAACTGATCAGAAAAACTAGGAGGAAGGAGGCAAAAAGTTTAGGGATTGCCCTGCAAGAAGGGCCAATTTCAACACCTACTTTTCTATATAAGCTTTTTTGTCCAGATGTTCCTTATTCTTTTTAGCAAAATACCTTAGCAACACATGTGACTCTTATGTCTCCCTCAAAGCAAACATCATCAATAAAACAAAACTGAGTCATTACCAACTCCACCTCCTTTGATAACTAAAACTAAACAGAACCATCAGAAATGTTCAAGGTAGCTGATAGGTGCTCACATTGATTGTTGACATATCCTCCCAATTAGGGTCCTTGAATTCAATATGTTCCATCTGAAATGAACACATCGCTCAGCTGAAAGACATAGAGGCATATTTAAGAGCCCCTAGTGCCACCGGAGCTCCACATTTAGTGATGCTCAGTGGCGCTATGCCCTGCACCATATTTACAAGGTGGCGTCAAGCCACTTTTTGTGGCTTAACACCACCATGTAAATAAGGCCCCTTCACACAAAGCCCTTTGCGTGAAAGGAGCGTGTAATGGCCACAGCAACACCCATTGCATTTTGACGCTCCCTCAGATTTGCAAGATTTTGTAAACCTGAGGCAGCGCTAATATCTAATTTTTGATTATGTGCAGCAAGGGACACCTTTCCACACATAAACAATCAAACACCTCAACGCAGACATTCTTGCACGATTGTGCAAGGAGGCCTTCATTTGCTCTAGACAGCTCAATTTAGTGCCAGCACAGGGGACAACACAGGGGTGTTGTAGGAGGCTGGCCTGGTTTGTGGTGGGTACCTTGGGTACTTACACCTTACACCAGGTCCAGTTATCCCTTTGTTAGTGAATGTAGTAGTGTTCTAGAAGGTTAGGCTGATAGAGGTAGCTATAGCAGAGCAGCTTAGGCTGAACTAGGGGACATGTAAAGCTCATGCAATACCACTTATAGTTACACAGTACTCATACAAAAGTAAAGACCAAAAATAAAGGTATTTATTTGGGTGACACAGTACCAAAAATTAGAGACAATACTCCTTCTGGAGGTAAGTATTATACACAATATATACACTAGACACCAAAATAGTCACAGAACTATACAAACAGAAGGAGATCCTATAGAATGCAATGGGAGAAAATAGGTCTAGGGGCAACACAAACCATATACTAAAAAAGTGGAATGTAAATCACAAATTCCAACCTAGACAAGTGTAGTGTGTTCAGAATCGCTGGGAGAGTAAGAATACAGTAGAGGTAAGTAAATTACCCCACCCCAGAGCCCAGAAAAGCAGGAGTAAAGTACTGCAAGTTTCCTTAGGACACACAACACCTCGTTTTGGGGATTTTGCAGCAGCCAACCAAGTCTGCAAAGAACAACTGCTGGATTATTGGACTTGAAGATCTGCAAAGGAAGGAGACCAAGTCGAGAAGTCGAAAGAAGTTCCAGGAAGGACAGGAGCCCCTGCCAACCCCGAAGAGGGTGTAAAAGAAGAGTCCCTGGTTAGTTGAAGACTGCAGAAATGCACCCTAGGAAGATGCCAGCGGGATCCTGCATAATGCAAAAGATGTCCCATGGCATGAAGATTGTTGCAGATGAGATTTCATCTTGAAAGGTGCCAACAAGATTTGGCTATGGCAAAAGTGCGTTTTTCATCAAAATGGCGCTGGATGGACCTAGGAGGGACCTGGGGGCCTCAACTCTGTGTAAGAAAGAAGAGGGGGCTCTCAGCACTTTATAGAGCCCTCCTCAGGATGCCAGTCAGCACCCCAGAAGCCACAGGATCTGGGTTCAAAGGAGGTGCAAAATGCGGTTGATGCAGCACAACAAAAGAAGTTCCCACGCCACTGGAGAACAACTCAGCAAGTTGAGCGTCACAGGGTGGAGTGCTGGGGACCTGGGCCAGGCTGTGCACAAAGGAATTTTGCAAAGAGTGCACAGATGCCTCAGGAGGTGAAGATGACACAATACATAGGGTAACATTGTTCTTGGGGAAGGCAAGGTCTTACCTCCTCCAAATTTCGTCAGCAGGACCTCAGGACAGTCTAAGTCGATGATGTCCACCCTCTGTGTCCTTAGGAGCACACTCGTCACCGCAAGAGAAGTCCCAGGGTACCAGCCATCATCTTAGAAGGTGCCTGCTTGAAGCACAGGAGTGATTCTGTCACTCCACAGGAGATTTCTTTGGTTCTTCTGGTGCAGGATGAAGACAGGGAGTCCCCAGAGCGTGCACAACTATGAAACTGTTGCAGTTGAGCTGAGGTTGCTGAAGAAAAGTGTCTCTTGTAGACACTTTGTTGCAGTTACAACGTTTCTTGGAGCAGGCTGCGGTTGATCCGAGGCCAGAAGAGTCTGAAGTTGCTGCAGAGTATTCCTTAAGGAAATGTGCAAGCAGAATCTGAAGAGAACCCACAGGAGAGACCCTAAATAGCCCAGAGAGGAGGATTGGCTCCCTTATCAGGTATGGACCTATCAGGAGGAGTCTCTGATGTCACCTGCTGGCACTGGCCACTCAGAGCCCTCCAGAGTGCCCCCACACCTTCCAAAGCAAGATGGCTGAAGTCTGGGACACACTGGAGGAGCTCTGGGCACCACCCCAGGGGTGGTGATGGACAGGGGAGTGGTCACTCCCCTTTCCTTTGTCCAGTTTCCCACCAGAGCAGGGGAGAAGTGGTCCCTGAACCAGTGTAGACTGGTTTATGCAAGCAGGGCACCATCTGTGCCCTTCAAAGAATTTCCAGAGGCTGGGGGAGACTACCCCTCCCAAGCCTGTAACACCTATTTCCAAAGGGAGAGGGTGTAACACCCTGCTCTCAGAGGAAATGCTTTGTTCTGCCTTTCTGGGACTGGGCTGCCCAGACCCCAGGAGGGCAGAACCCTGTCTGTGAGGCGGCAGCAGCTGCAGTGCAAGCCTCAGAGAGCTGGTTTGGCAGTACTGGGGGTCCATGGTGGAGCCCCCAGGATGCATGGAATTGGCTCCCCAATACCAGATTTGGAATGGGGGAAACTTTCATGATCTTAGACATGTTACATGGCCATATTCAGAGTTACCATTGTGAAGCTACATATAGGTATCGACCTATATGTAGTGCACGCATGTAATGGTGTCCTTGCACTCACAAAGTCTGGGGAAATGGCCCTGAACTATGAGGGGGCACCTTTGCTAGTGCAAGGCTGACCTCACAATTAGTAACTTTGCACCTAACCTTCAGCAAGTGAAGGTTAGACATATTGGTGGCTTATTAGTTACTTAAGTGCAGTGAAAATGGCTGTGAAATAGTGTGTGCACTATTTCACGCAGGCTGCAATGGCAGTCCTGTTTAAGGGTTTGTCTGAGCTCCCTGTTGGTGGCAAAATAAATGCTGCAGCCCATATGGATCTCCTGCAACCCTAATGCCCTGGGTACCTAGGTACCATATTCTAGGGACTTACAAAGGGGGGTCCAGTATGCCAATTGAAATTGGTAAATGAAGTCACTGGCCTACAGTGACAAATTTAATAGCAGAGACAGCATAATCACTGAGGTTCTGGTTAGCAGAGCCTCAGTGACACAGTTAGGCACTACACAGGCATACACATTAGGCCATAAATTATGAGCATTGGGGTCCTGACCAGCAGGATCCCAGTGAGACAGGTAAACACATACTGACATATAGGTTTTTATCTATGAGCACTGGGGTCCTGGCTAGCAGGATCCCGGTGACACAGTAAAAACACACTGACACACACTCACAAACAGGCCAAAAGAGGGGTAACCATTCTAGAAAGAGACTACTTTCCTACAGGTGTGCCGTATTCTATTAAATACGACGCATCCCTGTGTTGTGAAAATGATAGAGCCTAATCTTGGCACAGCATCGCGCTCCGTATTTTCCGCTAAATATGGGCCTTATACTTTAAGTCAAACAGGTTAATCTCATCACTACCACAGCATCTCCCTTCATTCTCTTTCTATGTTCCTGGATCTCGAACTCTCTCCATGGCTAGAAATGGGAACCAACAGCAACCCTGGCGAAAAAATGCTCATACCAGCCCGCTGCATTCCTGTTCTTACTCCATATTTCTCCTTCCATTCAGCCATTCTCTCCCCCTTCTCTCCTTTTCTCCTTCTCTGATTTCTTTCTCTTTACCTTCCTCTCTCTCTCTTTCTCTCCGCATTGCAGCCTCCCTGTGCCCTAAAAAGGGTCACCAGCTCACTTGAGAAGAGCTCGGTGGAATAAAAGGCTTGTCATCAACTAATTCTCTCCCAGCCACCATTCATATTTGACTGTGGTACGTCTTTTCTTGATGTTTTCAAAATTCATTCCTTCAAGTTCCATGTGCAACATGACATCTAATTGTTCTTCTTAGGTTATAATTTTGTCAGTAGTTCTAATATTTCCTGTGCAGCCGTTCACGTCCCTTTTGCAAGGTTAGAGCTTCGGAAATAAATAAATACATACTTCTTTTCGTTTAGAGTGTATGGTAATCATGAAAAATGCTATCTTCTTGAAGGCCATATGGAGTTCATTTGAACCAAAAGGTCAATGCATATTAGCCAGCTTATCCTAAAGACTTCTTTAAGATTCACTTTCTTCAAGTCTACCTGAGCTCTGTCCTTCTCTCTTTATTTCCCGCAAGACTTGGTCTGTGCAGATCCTGCCTAATTAACAAGCGTTTTGGAAAATTATGCAACTACAGAGTGTCAGCTTGACTGTTAGGAACTTCTGCAGCCCGTTTTTAACCTCCAAGCTACCTGAATCCCCCAGGGGAAGGACTTGACAACGAGGACATTATTCCAACTTTTTTATGCCAATTTCAAGAGATTTTAAATAAAAGAAAACAACTTGTAATGCCCCTTTAAGTAGAAACGGATCTTGCTGTCCCAGTTAGAAAGAGGGAGCTTGTTTTCTTTCTAGGTCCCTGAACTGCACTCACCAAGTCATAAAACACCTTTTAAAAAGAAACACACCAGGCTGAGGTCCGCTGTGCTCAGACATCATTAAATATTTATCGGTACAGCAGTACACGTTTCAGGATGAAATAAATATCAGGCTCTGTAAGTTTAATAGCACTGCGCAAGAGCAAGAATATGCAGAGCTTGCAGACTAAAAAACTGGACTTAACAAATCCACATCTCACGGCGTGCCAGATATTAAAGTGCCGGCCTCCGACCACATTCGTGTGCTGTACACATAGGGCTTGCGGCTCCGGTTTTCACAAGTGGGTTTATTTCGTTATTTTGAGAACATGTACCGCCCTTTGAAAAATGAACTAAAAGTGATGCGTTCAGTAAAGACGTGAGAAACTTATGGCCAGATTTAAGAAACGTGGCGCTGCACCCAGGGCAGCGCAACTTATCTAAAAAATATTACGTTAATGGGGCAAAGGGAGGCGCTAGGTGCCCTTAAATCAGCCCCCAAATATTTTGTGTGGTTTAGAGAATAGTTTTCCATGAATATATCTCAGTGGTTGAAGTGCTTGCAAAAAACATGGGAACTGTGATCCTGAATGCAATTCCCAACAGTATCAATTAATCTAAAGTCGGGATTAAGGATGTGGCTAAAAAGGACAAAATATTCAGGCCCGTATTTATACTCCGTTTGCGCCGAATTAGCGTCGTTTTTTTCGACGCAAATTCGGCGCAAAACTAGCGCCATATTTATACTTTGGCGTTAGACGCGTCTAGCGCCAAAGTATGGGCAAAAAGCGTCATTTTTTTGCGTGAACGCCTTCCTTGCGTTAATGAGATGCAAGGAAGGCGTTCCCGTCTAAAAAAATGACGGCGACGCAAATGCGTCGTATTTATACTCCCGGGCAAAAATCACGCCCGGGAGTTGGCGGGTCAAAAAACCCCGCATTTGCGCCACTATTTAACGCCTGGGTCAGGGTAGGCGTTAAGGGGCCTGTGGGCTCAAAATGAGCCCACAGGTGCCCTCCCCTGTCCCCAGGGACACCCCTGCCACCCCTGCCCACCCCAGGAGGACACCCAAGGATGGAGGGACCCACCCCAGGGACATTCAGGTAAGTTCAGGTAAGTATAATTTTTTATATTTGTAAATTTTTTTGGGTGGCATAGGGGGGCCTTATTTGTGCCCCCCTACATGCCACTATGCCCAATGACCATGCCCAGGGGACATAAGTCCCCTGGGCATGGCCATTGGGCAAGGGGGCATGACTCCTGTCTTTACTAAGACAGGAGTGATTTAAATGGCGTCTGGGCGTCGAAAAAAATGGCGCAAATCGGGTTGAGGCGATTTTTTTGCCTCAACCTGACTTGCCCCATTTTAAGACGCCCTAATGCCATTTTCCCCCTACGCCGGCGCTGCCTGGTCTACGTGGTTTTTTTCCACGCACACCAGGCAGCGCCGGTCTGCTAGCGCCGGCTAACGCCATTCCATAAATACGGCGCCCGCATGGCGCTTCAGAATGGCGTTAGACGGCGCTAAATTTTTTGACGCTAAACTGCGTTAGCGCAGTTCAGCGTCAAAAAGTATAAATATGGGCCCCAGTCACTCATTTTTCGTCTTTCACCTTCAGGTAACCACATGTAAAATAATGCACGCATCTTAAATGAAAAATAAATGCAAGATAAATTAACCTGTATGAATTTCACTCGTTTAGGTTATGAAATCTAAGTTGGTTAATGGAATTGTTCTATTTGTCATTGTGTGTAACTAGACAGTGCCTGTGACCAAAAACACTAGAAGTATGTAAGTCACTTCTTTCAAACTGAGGCCTATATTTATACTCAGTTTGTGCTGAAATTTAGTAATTTTCTTTTACGCTCAGCGCAAACTTAACTCCATATTTAGATTTTGAAATTAGACCTGTCTAGCACCAAAATATTGTAGTTTTAAGTTATTTTTTAGATGTGTGAAACCACCGTGCATCAATGAGATGCAAGGTGGGCGTTCCTGTCCACAAAATGACTCTAAGGACCTAGGCCCATATTTATACTTTTTGACGCAAAACTGCGCTAACGCAGTTTTGCGCCAAAAAAATTTGCGCCGGCTAACGCCATTCTGAAGCGCCATGCGGGCGCCGTATTTATTGAATGGCGTTAGCCGGCCTTAGCCGACCGGCGCTGCCTGGTGTGCGTGAAAAAAAAACACGTACACCAGGCAGCGCCGGCGTAGGGAAAAATGGCGTTTGGGCGTCCACAAATGGGGCAAGTCAGGCTGAGGCAAAACAATCGTCTTAACCCGATTTGCGCCATTTTTTTACGACGCCCATCCCCCATTGAAATGACTCCTGTCTTAGCAAAGACAGGAGTCATGCCCCTTTGCCCAATGGCCATGCCCAGGGGACTTCTGTCCCCTGGGCATGGTCATTGGGCATAGTGGCATGTAGGGGGGCAAAAATCAGGCCCCCCTATGCCACAAAAAAAAAAAAAAAATACTTACCTGGACTTACCTTAATGTCCCTGGGGTGGGTCCCTCCAGCCTTGGGTGTCCTCCTGGGGTGGGCAAGGGTGGCAGGGGGTGTCCCTGGGGGCAGGGGAGGGCACCTCTGGGCTCATTCTGAGCCCACAGGTCCCTTAACGCCTGCCCTGACCCAGGCGCTAAAATCCGGCGCAAATGCGGGTTTTTTAGACCCGCCCACTCCCGGGCATCATTTTTGCCCGGGAGTATAAATACGACGCAATAGCATCGCAGTCATTTTTTAAGACGGGAACGCCTACCTTGCATATCATTAACGCAAGGAAGGTGTTCACGCAAAAAAATGACGCTAATTCCATGGACTTTGGCGCTAGACGCGTCTAATGCCAAAGTATAAATATGGAGTTAGTTTTGCGTCGAATTTGCGTTGAAAAAAACGACGCAAATTCGGCGCAAACGGAGTATAAATATGCCCCCTAGTGCCTCATTTATCCTCCAGTGCAAAAATGGTGCACAGGGGGAGGCGGGCCTAAATAATGCTCTAAGCCTGCTTAGCGCCATTATTTAACACCTGGGTCAGGGCAGGCGTTAGGGGACCTGTGAAGCCATTTCCATGGTCAGACACCATGGGATGGGACCACAGGTGCCCTCCCCAAGCCCCAGGAACACTCCCACCCCCACCAGAGGGACACCAGAGGATGTAGGGTAAGTAGACATAAGTAAGTGCCGTTGGGGGTCCTGAAATGGGTCCGCCAACACTGCACTGGGTGCAATAGCCATGCCCAGGGGACCTTTGTCCCCTGTGCTGGCCATTTGGGTGGTGAGCATGACTCCTGTCTTTTCTGAGCCAGGAGTCATGTGGTATGGATGATTTTGCATAAGGAAATGACACTAGGCCTAATATAATTTTTTATTGCAAAATCCCCTTCTCGCATACCTCCACCCCCACCCAGCTAATGTAACTTTTTTTTACGTTAGCCTACTGTTTGCGCTGGATTGCGCCATTCCATAAATTTGGCACCCGGCTGGTGTCCTGGAATGGTGCAAGTCGGTGCTATACTTTTGAGATAAAACTGCGCAAACGCAGTTTTGCACCAAAAAGTATAAATATGGGCCTGATACTCCGCAAAATGTGCAAACGTTTTTAGGGCATATTTACAAGAAATGATGCATCGTTGTGTTGCATCAGTGATGTGTCAAAATAACTTGCCCATCAGTACGACAGATCCTACGCTATGGATGCATCTTATTTACAACATAGCGCACAATGGCGTAAGGATCATGGGTGCGTCAAAAACATAATGCATCCATGTGCACCAGGTTGTAATGAAATCCGACTCTTCCGCTCCAAAAATGACGCAGGGCTGACTTGCGGCACATAAAGTGACGCTAGTCAACCCTAGGTCACATTTGAGTGCAGAATGCGTCAAAAACAAGTTTAAAAAATGATGCTTCGGTGAAAAAAAAATGGTACACGTCCCAGAAGGCAGCCATGGAGCAGGCCGCAGACAAGTGAGGAGGACTGTCCCCAACTGCAAGAAGCATTTTCATGATTATAAGCAGTGGATGAAGGAGAAGCTGGCCAACAACCTGAAGGCAGCAATGCAGACTGCAGGAGGGAGTCCAACAACCTAGGAGGAGCTGGATGCCTTGGGGGAGTGGATGACAGCTGTCATCCCAGATGAGTTGCTGGCCAAAGTACCACGACACAACAGTGCAGCAAACAAGGAACAACCACAGCCACATGGTAAATATTAACAAGGGGCAATGTGGGCAAAAAGATAATGTTGTGCAGTGCTGATAGCTATGTTCCAGCGCTCCACTGTTCTGTGTGTAGGGCAAAGGGCAGGAATCTGATCATGTCCTGTTAAATGCCTTGGAAATGTAAGTCACACTACCCAGTTACATGTTGCACAGCTCAGCCCTGCTCCGTTACATTTTTCCATTCCATGTGTGAAGTGCAGCACCAGTCCAAAATCCACCTTTGTATACTGCCACAAGTAGTGGAAAGCACAGCATGAGTCACTAGAATTACAAGTCCCACAGCACAAAGTAAAAAACATGGGGGCCTATTCACAAGGTTTGTGGTGCAGGGCAGCATGGCAAGTCACCTTGCTGCGCTATCCTGTGCCACATGGAAAGGAAAGGAATGGACTGTACCTACAAGATACCGTGCATTCCTGCCCCCCCTTCAGTGGCACACACTGGGCTGCCTAGCACGATGCAAGCGTCATTGCACCATTTTGCAAAGGTGCCTGTGTCATAGACAGGATTGTCTCTGTGTAGGAAAGAGCACCTTCCTGCACAAAAAAATAATGAAAAGCTTTTACCTCTTTCCATGTATGCTGCAGAATGCAGCACACATAAAAAGAGGAAAAAATGAGGAGAAATAAAAATACTTTTCCTTATTATGCCTACCCTAGGAAGGCATAAGTTTTTGACAGATTCCCAGGGTTACATATCCATTGGTTCTGCAGTTGAAAACCCACAGCAACACCCATGGTATGCCCCCTGATGCAGAGTAAGGCAATGCAGTGACTTGTGCTGTGTTTTCATGCGCCGTATCTTCAAGGCCAAGAAAAGCCATGCAAAGTGGCTTTGCATGGCCTTATAGATATGGGTTTGACTGGTATGTCACAAAAAGTGACACACTAGCAGCGCAAGCTGCATATCAATATGCCCCCTGGACTGGAACAACACATCATGCATGGACACTTGAGCCCACACAACCTGATGGTGACAACGTAGGCCACCTCCCACCATGAGCCACTGTATCTTACTTGGGCCCCTGCATGCAAATCTGTACTGTAAAGCAAACAAATGGCATGGGATTGTCAGAGAAGAAACTTCTCACCTGACGGTGGGTCTGGTGTGGGGCTTGTTAAGTATCAACACATAGGGACATGCTGAGACCCACATGTGTATTAACTGGCATGACACTACATAGCGCATAGCTGTCCTGACATGCGTGGTAAGACTATACGGGTGTCAGTTGCCATGTTAGGGACCACCAGAACTCACGCCATGTACTAGATCTGAGTGGCAAGTGATGCCCATTAGGGGACCATGGCCCATATTTAATGGAAAATGAAAGAGTGTGAAAGTATCATAACTAAATCATGACCAGACCCACATCACTTACACAGAAGCAGTGAATGCAGGTACCCTGGGGACTAGGTGCAATGTGAACAGTAGCAGTGCCAGTATGTTAAAACACAATCAGTAAAGGCATCATGAAAAAGACTGCAAATCACCTTGGTAGATGTGGACCTGTCCTCTTATCATACGTCCAGGAATGGTACGCCCTTTGACCTGTGTAACTGTGTTGCAATATGTATCATGAGACAAAAAGTCAGCCTTGTCAGACAGTGGTTGTATTACGAATGCAGAGATACTGCCATCTGAAAGGCAACTTGGACTCTATACCTCTGTGGAACAGACATCCTATGCATCAATATTGTATTGAAAGTGAAATATTAGCAAGTCAGAATCTCAATCAGAATAGTCATGTCAACATCTAACATAGGACACCATTATCATTTCTCTATCTCATTGCAGAGGATGTACCCACACCTCCTAACCAGTTGCATGTCCCAGGTAAAGATCTGGCTGAGGATGACGGCTTTCCAGCCCTTGACCAAGAGACCTTCTGATAAATCCTCACCTCCATTGATACACAATCTTTGGTTGCAAGAAGGGCCAACAGCATTGCTGTGTCCCCAGAGGGTCCACCCATCACCTACCACACACCACCTGCCAGCCCACCCCAGCCCTATACTCTGCGGACCCTCAAGTAGAATTACATTGTCATGCGGCAGGAGTCCAGTGGGAAATGGTAGATGTGGTGAGTGTGGGGATGGACACAATGGCAGGTACACTAGCGGCAGTTTATGGGTGCATCAGTCAGGACACCCTGGCCCTGTACAAGGCACCTACCCCTTTGTGGATTCAAACAGTCCTTGGCTGACATCACTACAAGGCAGAGGCACAAACAACTGCCCTGCCAAAGTGGCACCAGCAATTTTGCCAAACAGCTGGGGTTGGTTCTCGCATTCTGGAGTCCAAGGAACAGAAGCAGGACACTTACATTGCCACAATTATTTCTTACCACCGCAACTTTGGTGCTGTGCTAGCAAACCAGCAGGCCCTTCACAATACAGTTCAGCCTCAATTGTTGGCACAGAGAAATGCTGCTGTGAAAAAAGGCTCCACATCTGCCCCTGATGTGTGTGTGTGTCTCTGTCACCTCCAGCACCTACAACACCCCCCACCCAGAAATCACCACACACATCAGAGGAGGAAGAAGTGGACTTCACCTCTTTCCAAAGTAAAACTGCCTAGTAGCATTTCTCTTTGCCAAATTGACAGTTTCTACTTTGTCCAGTGCTGATGACCATGGCAGTGCACTTCCCAACTGGCACTGTCCTCAATTTGCTGTCCTACCTCTTGATCTCGCCAATTTGTAGACTGTCAATGTGACCTATCTTCCCCATTGGCAATTTGTTACTTCTCATCCTCACTGAAACACTCCTCTCTTCCACATGTCACATGCTGTGTGTCCCTCGTGGTCTCTTGTCTGGATATCCAGTGGGTCTAAAAAGATTTTGGGGATGTTGCTGTAAGAACTATGCCTGTGATCCTAAAACGTTTGGTACATGTAAATAAATCTACTGAGTTCAACTTGTGTGTTGTATGTCTGTTGGTGCCTGGACTAAGTATCATCATGATGGATTTTGTGAGCCAAAGACACCCACTACTCCCCAAAGGGACATGTGTGTCATGGAGCCATGAACAAAATGATACAGGCCGAGGTAAATATATTCAATGAAGCCTATGTGTATCAAGACTAGCAAGTAATTACTCAAGGTCACAAGCATGAAGACCAACAGATAGCATGCAGTCAATGTTAATAGTGAATGAAGTCATAGCACTAGTGGGGAACACATCCATGGATACTAGCTAGCAAACAACGCTTCTGTGACAAGCAAATGCTGTAAGGGTGATTGTGTAGGGGGCTGGCATCAATGTGTGAGCCCAAATTTACTTGATTGGTGACAATGGTTTGACATCACCATACCTCCAATGCATGTCACATGACTTTTACACACACACACACACACACACACACACACACACGCACACACACACACAGTGCAATAGTAGGTGAATATCTGTTTTGGCCTGTCTATCCGTTCACAGCAAGAGTGACACTTATAGTGCTCATCTATCTTTTAAGATCCCTTCAGTGATTCCATGCGAAACGTGACAGGTTCCTTTCAATAGGGCTTTCAACTAGTCACACATGTCTACAAACACTGCCAGCAAAGCCTAGTGTATGTACTTAACACTAACTAAGAAGATATGATAACTTCTACACAATAAATCATGAAGTAGAAGTGTACGTATAAATGATTGATATCTACTGTAAAAATAAAACATATACCTAAAACTACCTAAACTACACTACCTTACTTATCTAACCTAAACTAAACTATGGTACCTAAACTACCCTATCTTATCTAAAAACTATCTAAAACTACCTTAGTTTCAATTATGTTCACCTACACATATAGCACAACTTGTTAAACATCAGCCCCTCCACCCCACTTAATACACATCTTCACACAAAGACAAGCTAAACTACACCTATCCACAAACCACCTAAACATATAATAAAACTAAGCAACAATATATTTTTTGTATTTTGATTTCTTAATATTTTTTCTTTATTAAAATACATGTCCTAAACTTTGACCCTCCTCTCCTGCTAAATAACCTGCCCAACCCTATACCCAAGTAATGAACCTGTCAGGATTGACAGGTCCTTCATGACCAGCTTTTCAAATTCTGATCCATGTCCAGTGGTTTGGGCCAGGGGCTGCGGTGGTCCTGCGGGCTGACTGGTGGTTGTACTGGCTAATGCAAATGATTCACCTCCCTGGTCGGCAGGAGATCCTGGCTCAAGCTTGGCTGATCATTGCTTGCTGGCCCATGTGGCAGTATTCGCCAAGTGCTGACTGCCCCCTCCTCAATGAATTTTCATGCCATTCTGCAGTATGCCTTTGCCATGCTGTGGATGTGCCTGGAATGTTCCAACTGGATAAGGTGGTTCTTTTATCTGCTCATGTGTCATGTTGTCTGTTGGAGCAAAATGAAAATGTGTTAGACAAAGCTTAAATTGGAACTGTGTCAATCATCAGAATGCTTCATCTAATTTTAAACATAACATGTGGAATCTCTAAAACACCAAAATCTCCTTGAAGTATGAAGTGACCATTCTACTCAAAATAAATGTACTTCTTATTTAACAAGGCTAAAGTGCACAGGTGTTGCCAATGTTGGCAATTGTATTGTCTGGCCAAATCTTGGTTTAACCATGTCAAAACAGAGAATGATTTGGAACAACACTGTTGTGTATACATGGCACGGTGCACATGTTCCTAGTAATTGATCATTTGAGTTCCTTATGCAGCCTGCAATGGGCTTGATTACATAGCCATTAACTTATGTAAAATGAGCAATGTCTGGCAAGTACATATATTGTGACCCAACATTGTGTTCCTAATATGGCAAGGACACAACTCCAGACACATTGCTACATATACTTACCATGTCCCAGGTAATTGAAACATGATTGAAGGGTGGCTAGCTAACTTACATCAAACAGAGATGTTTGATACATCTCCTTTATTGACTAATATAAATACCTGCAGGACCATTCCATGGCTCATCACATCCAGTTCAAGTAATGGCATGTGTCCCTCCTGATAGCCTACTACCTGTCGCTACGTCAGCTAATAATGTCACCTTGCTGCACATCATCCCTCAGCATATCCATGTGATGGGTGTGTGCGTGCATGCTGTGCATCTCATATGCACAAGTATCTTGTGATGTAACACGCAAGTATCAGCCAAACTGTAATCCTGGGTGACATTTTTGTTGTGGGCCATTTTGGGTAACACCACCAGAAGGTGGATTGTGCAATGGACTGTCAGATGACAACGCTGTTCAGACATTCCTTTGGTCAAACACACCTTGGGGTTTCTGGTAATAAGACAGCACAAAAATAAGACTATGGGGGTCATTCTGACCTCGGCGGTAAAAGCCGCTTACCGCCGGTCAGAAGGCCGCCATAACACCGCCGCGGTCACGGTAAACCGCCACGTCATTCTGACCCGCAACTGGCAAACCGACAAAAACCCGACAACCACAAAAGTCCGCCACACCAAAGGTCAGCGGGAAACTGGCGATGACCAAACCTCCACCGTCACGCCAACAGAAATACGCCCATACCATTCCGACCCACAAATCCCTGCAGCGGTCTTTCAACAGCGGTATTCCATTGGCGGTACACACCGCCGCGGTCAAAATACACACACCTTTACAAAACACTACCACATTGGATAATTCAAAATACACACACCTGAGACACATACACACACCACTCCCACACACCCAATTAAATATAAAACACACACCCACATCACCCACAAACCCTTACGACCACAATTGTGAGTGAAGGACAGAGAGAGAGAGCACAGCATAGAGTAGACCATCACACAGAGGCAAATCACAACATCACCCACACAATTTCCACGCACAAAACACCATACACCACCACACTCACCACACTCTACAACACATACACCACCCCTCACCTCATCCACACCACCCCATGGCACCCCAAAGACACCCCAGGTTCTCTGACGCAGAACTCAGGGTCATGGTGGAGGAAATAGTTTGTGTAGAGCCCCAGCTCTTCGGGGCACAGGGGCAGCACACCACCATTGCCAGGAAGATGGAGCTATGGCAAAGAATAGTGGACAGGGTCAACGCAGTGGGACAGCATCCACGGAATCGGGACGACATCAGGAAGCGGTGGAACGACCTACGGGGGAAGGTGCGTTCCATGGTATCAAGGCACAACATTGCGGTGCAGAAGACTGGCGGCGGACCCCCACCTATTCCCCCAGAATTCACAGCATGGGAGGAGGAAGTCTTGCACATCCTGAGGGCCTCGCAGGAGTAGGCGGAGGAATGGACTCTGGTAAGGCAAATCTTCACTACTTCATTCCCCCCACCCCACCTGCATGCCAAATCATACCCCCACCCTCACCCCCACCCCCACCCCCATCACACCAACTCCTTGCAAATGGCTCACCATCACATCCCACCCATCCCAAAACCTAGCCCTGCGTGCGTCCCCAAAGCATGGACACCCATCCCCAAAGCATGCCCACTGCACACACCCATCACCCCCACAAGCCACCGTCACAAAAGCCCCCACAAGGGAATGCCAGCACTGGAGGACACGGCCACCCACCCATTACACGAAATGCCACACACAGAAGCAATAACCATACTCTTATACCCCTGCAGGACCCGAACGCCACCACACCGCCACGGAGGGTCCAGAGATGTCCATCCCACCCCCAGAAGAGGCCCCCAGTGATGACAGCAGCTCTGTCTCCCTGGACCCTGATGACCAGCCCGGCCCATCGGGGACCTCGGGACAGTCGGTTCCCCACAGACAGCCACAGGCTACACCAGACCTAACCCCCTCTGGGAACACCAGCACAGCTCCCACCCAGCGGGCCCATGCCTCTGTCTCCAGGACACGTCAATCAGCGGTGTGTCCACCACTACAGGGCACCCAGGTTGACCCACCACCCCAACAACAACAGGGACCTGGGGGCAGTGGTAGTGGGCACACCGTCCAGGGGACAGAGGCCCAGGAACACAGGGGAGCTGGGAGGGCTGCTGTGCGACAGGGGGGGGACAGGCCCAGGGAACCCACTCTCCAAGAGGCCCTCTCCTCCATCATGGGAGCATACCACCGCTCCCAGGAGACGATGGCTACGGTACTGGCCAGGTTCCAGGAGATCCAGGTACTGCAGGAGGAACAGTACATGGGGTTCAGAGAGGAACTGAGGAGCATTAGTTCCGCAATGGGGACCATCCTAGTGGCCCTCAACCAGATAGTCACCACATTGCGGGACCATGTGGCACCACAAAGGGCCCCTGTCACTAGCCTGGACCAGGAACAGCCTACCACCTCCGCCGGCGCTAGTGGACAGGAGGCCCCCACACAACGACAGGCCACCATAACCCCACCTCCTGCAGAAGAAGAACCACCCCGCAAGCGGAACCTGAGATCTCACAAGAAGACAGAGTAGGATGCCAAGACCCCCGCCAGCAAACGATACCCCCTGATGTCATCTCACTGTCCCACATTGTCACCCTGTCCAACCTTGAACTGCCCCTGCTCCATCCTTCCACAGGCATATGGACAATGCACCTGTGCGACTGAGAACTGGACTCTGCCATGGACATTACTCCACCATCACCCATCCCCGTTTTACAATCATGTTCCTTAAATTTAGCACTTTAATTAAATCACTTCTTGCACTAAAAAAATCTGGAGTCTGCTTGTATTTTGAAAAAATATATTAGACATAACGGTGCCAAAATTTTCAGTTACATTGTGATGACAACATACCACTGTCACACAGCTGTAGTCCATGGGCAAACAAAGCAGAGGTCACGCAGTGGGGCCCACAGCTCTGAAAACGGAAGGGAAAGTCACAACTCAGTTAACAGGAACTGGGGGGAACTCAGACAGTAGAGAGGCAGGAGACTTTAAGTAAATGTAAAATGGCATTGTTGATTCGTACCTGTGTGCTACTGAAAATACTGTTGTATCACTGTGTCCCTGCTGTCTGTGTCGTCCCCGTCATCCTCCTCCTCTTCACTCTCCACAGGCTCCACAGCTGCTACAACACCACCATCTGGACCACCCTCCTGTAGGAAAGGCACCTGGCGTCGCAAAGCCAGGTTGTGAAGCATACAGCAGGCCACGATGATATGGCACACCTTCTTTGGTGAGTACATTAGGGATCCCCCTGTCATATGCAGGCACCTAAACCTGGCCTTCAGGAGGCCGAAGGTTCTTTCTATAATCCTCCTAGTTCGCCCCTGGGCCTCATTGTAGCGTTCCTCTGCCCTTGTCCTGGGATTCCTCACTGGGGTAAGTAGCCACGACAGGTTGGGGTAACCAGAGTCACCTATTAGCCACACACGGTGTCTCTGTAGCTGTTCCATCACATAAGGGATGCTGCTATTTCGCATGATGTACGCGTCATGCACTGACCCAGGGAACTTGGCATTTACATGGGAGATGTACTGGTCAGCCAAACAGACCACCTGGACATTCATAGAATGATAACTTTTTCTGTTCCTGTACACCTGCTCACTTCCACTGGGGGGAACCAAGGCCACATGGGTCCCATCAATGGCACCAATGATGTTGGGGATATGTCCAAGGGCATAGAAATCACCCTTCACTGTAGCCAAATCGGCCACCTCAGGGAAAACAATGTAGCTCTGCATGTATTTCATCAGGGCAGACAACACTCTGGACAAAACCTTAGAAAACATAGGCTGAGACATCCGTGATGATATGGCCACTGTTGTTTGGAATGATCCACTTGCCAAAAAATGGAGGACTGACAGAACCTGCACCAGAGGGGGAATCCCTGTGGGTTGGCGAATGGGGGACATCAGGTCTGGCTCCAGCTGGGCACACAGTTCCTGTATAGTGGCTCGGTCAAGTCTGTATGTAAGTATGACATGTCTTTCTTCCATTGTCGACAGGTCCACCAGCGGTCTGTACACGGGAGGATTCCTCCATCTCCTCGCAAGTCCCAGCGGACGGTGCCTAGGAAGGACAACATGGAGCACAGAGTCAAGCAACCCACAGGTACGTAACCACAGCTTGCACAGTCCACGATTCACTATGCATTGAATGGCTTGGATGAGTGGCAATGCAAGGCCTATGCCTGTGTGACACAGTAGAAATTCAGCCATGTGGGCCCTTGAAATGGCGGCTGCCTGACCTGTGAAGTGTGACAATGGGATGTGAGGTCAATGCGCTGGCGTGGCACACCGTGGCGGTAGGCGGTCGAAGACCACGGCGCAAAGCAGCATTGGTTAACATTGAACCCTATGGGTCTCAGGAGCCAATGACAATGTGCGCCGGAGGTCGCGGTACGCACCGCCGCGGTACGCACCGCCGCGGGAGTGACCGCCATTTTCTAACTGCTTAATCACTCGAGACCCGATCATCCACAGGAGAGGACCTATACTGCAAGTGCTGCTGTGAACTCGGTCTGGAAGAGACAATGGCTGCTGCGACTGGGGAAAGGGCCCCTGCCTTCACATCTGAGGAATTGGATAAACTTGTTGATGGGGTCCTCCCCCAGTATGCGCTACTCTACGGTCCTCCAGACCAACAGGTAAGTACACTGGGAGCACGTAGTATGGGCTTTGCCTGTGTTGAGTGGGGTGGATGTAAGATGGTGGGGAGGGGAGCGAATGAGGAGTGCAACGCACGACAGATGAGAGCATGTGCCACATGGCAAGGTTGGGGAGGGGGGGCCACTCACATCGACCATGCAGAAAAGTGATGATATTTATTTTTCAACCCTGTACATGTCACATAGGTCAGCGCCCATCAGAAGATCGACATTTGGCGTGCCATCGCCAAGGACGTCCGGGCCCTGGGGGTCCACACCAGACGGGGCACCCACTGCCGCAAGAGGTGGGAGGACATCCGCCGCGGGAGCAGAAAGACCGCCGAGCTCTGCTGGGGATGGCCTCCCAACGTAGGAGGGGTGCCAGTCGTCAATTGACC
This sequence comes from Pleurodeles waltl, assembly GCF_031143425.1. NCBI lineage: Eukaryota > Metazoa > Chordata > Amphibia > Caudata > Salamandridae > Pleurodeles > Pleurodeles waltl. The sequence continues at coordinate 848,098,107 of NC_090448.1, forward strand.
CCCCTGATGTCCCGGATCCTGGCGGTGGCCTACCCCGATTTGGATGGGCGTGTGAGGACATCACAGCAGACACAAGGGGGTGAGTATCAGCACATTCCGCTAAATTAGCGCACAGTGGAGGCGTCTGGGTGGGGGAGGAGGGCTGTGACTATCTCTAGGCCAGGGCGGTTTCTGTAGGCTAGGCCCCTCCGTTAGACATGGCCCTGTGCCCCCACCCCCCACCTCTGTAGGGTGCTAAGTACAGCTATCCATGGCCCGGGCTCACCTATGTGTGCATTTGTCATCCATAGACTTGTAGGCCAAGTCACTATAATTGAGTAGTGTAACCCGAGTGCGCGGCATAGTGCAGGGGGCTTCTGTGTCTGTCCTCTCCGCCAACGGTGCCGCCAATGCATGCACTCAACATGTCTTTCTTTCTTCTCCCCCCCCTTTTTTTCGGTTTTCCTGTTCATGTGTGCATTAGCATCATCAGGCGGAGGAGAAGTGGCATCGGCGCACGAGGGAGCTGCATCTCACATGGCCCCGGAGGGCCCTGCAACCGACTCGGAGTTAACCAGTGAGACGGAGGCCGAGGGGGGCTCCACAACGGGGACCCGTGGAGACGTCAGCGACACCGATACGTCCTCGGAAGGGAGCTCCCTTGTGGTGGCGGCAAAATCTGTGCCCACTGCAACCACAGGTACAGCCGCCACCCAGCGCACCAGCTCCGCCCTCCCAGCAGCCCCTCAGCTTCCGCCCCGTGCCCGCTCGGGCAGGAAGCCGGCCATCTCCTTCGCCCCTGGCACCTCAGGTCCTGCCCCAGTTACCCCTGCTGCCCTCAGTGCGGAGATCATTGACCTCCTCCAGACGCTCATTGTTGGGCAGTCTTCCCTTTTGAATGCCATCCAGGGGGTAGAAAGGGAGGTGCATCGGAGCAATGCATACCTGGAGGGCATTCATTCGGGTCAGGCTGCCCATCAGCGATCGTTCAACGATCTGGCCTCAGCACTGATGGCAGCCATTGTCCCTGTCTCTAGCCTCCCCCCTCCAACTTCCTCAACCCAGTCCCACTCCCCTGTTCCTCGGCCTATCCCAGACACACCTACAGACCAGCCTGCACACACCTCAACACCCAAGGGCAGCTCATCCAGACATAAGCACCACAGATCACACAAGCATTCACCCAAGCAACATCCACATGCAGACATGCCAACAGCCACTGCCTCCTCTCTGTCCCCTCCTCCTCATCTCCCCCTCCCTCCCTGTGACGTCTCCACTCACACCTGCATGCACACCACCATCAGCCAGTACGTCCATCACCACCACACCCACCAGAACAGTCCGCACACGTGCAGTCACCACCCCCACTGCCATTTACACGTCCCCTGTGTCCTCTCCCAGTGTGTCTGTCACTCCCTCTACCAAGCCACACAAACGCCGGCAGCCACCCACCCAACAGCCATCCACCTCACCACAGCCTCCAGCACAAGCACCTGCACCCAAAGACAGCACACTTGACTCTCCTACAACCACATCCTCTTCCTCCACTCCCATACCCACTGCACCTACCCTTCCCATTGCTCCTAAAAAGTTGTTCCTCTCCAAAATTAACCTCTTTGCATCACCTGACCCACCCCCTCCATCTCGTCAGAGTCCAAACAGCACCTCAGCCACCACAAGCCCTGCACCTACTAGGACCATCGTACAGGAGTCCACAAGCTCCTAGGGCAGGAACATCGGCCAGCAGCAAGGGGACAGCCAGCCCACCCCCTGGGAAAAGAACCAAAAAAGGGAAGGGCCGGCTCGACAGGCCTGAGACGGCTGCCCCCAAGGACACCACCCTTGCACCGTCACCTGGCCCATCCACAAAGGGAGGCAAGGGCCCCAGATATTCGGCCAAGGGGGGCAAGGGCAGCAGGGCGGACAAGTCCGGCAGCAGGTGAGCTGCCCAGGAGGGCCCCACCAGCCCCATTTGGGGTGTGACGGAGGACACCCACGGGCCCAGGAGTCCAGCACAGGAGGGCCCCGCAAGCGATAGGTCGGATGGGGACTGAGCGGGAATAATTGCCCAGATCTGGTTCCCTAGGAACACAAGACAAGCACCGCTAAACAGGGACCCGCCGTGAGAAGCACCGCTGAACAGGGCCCCGCCAAGAGAAGCACCGCTGAACAGGGCCCCGCCAAGAGAAGCACCGCTGAACAGGGCCCCGCCGTGAGAAGCACCGCTGAACAGGGCCCCGCCGTGAGAAGCACCGCTCCGCTGGGCCCCTCCTGTCAAGCACCGCTCCGCTGGGCCCTTCATCTCAAGCACCGCTCCCCTGGGCCCCGCCGTCTCAGCACCGCTCCGCTGGGCCCTTCCTGTCAAGCACCGCTCCGCTGGGCCCTTCATCTCAAGCACCGCTCCGCTGGGCCCTTCATCTCAAGCACCGCTCCGCTGGGCCCTTCCTGTCAAGCACCGCTCCGCTGGGCCCTTCCTGTCAAGCACCGCTCCGCTGGGCCCGTCCTGTCAAGCACCGCTCCGCTGGGCCCTTCATCTCAAGCACCACTCCGCTGGGCCCTTCCTGTCAAGCACCGCTCCGCTGGGCCCTTCATCTCAAGCACCACTCCGCTGGGCCCTTCATCTCAAGCACCGCTCCGCTGGGCCCTTCATCTCAAGCACCGCTCCGCTGGGCCCTTCATCTCAAGCACCGCTCCGCTGGGCCCTTCCTGTCAAGCACCGCTCCGCTGGGTCCTTCATCTCAAGCACCGCTCCGCTGGGCCCTTCCTGTCAAGCACCGCTCCGCTGGGCCCTTCATCTCAAGCACCGCTCCGCTGGGCCCTTCCTTTCAAGCACCGCTCCGCTGGGCCCTTCATCTCAAGCACCGCTCCGCTGGGCCCTTCATCTCAAGCACTGCTCCGCTGGGCCCTTCCTGTCAAGCACCGCTCCACTGGGCCCTTCCTGTCAAGCACCGCTCCGCTGGGCCCCTCCTGTCAAGCACCGCTGGCCCATTGGCAGGGCCGGATCTGTGTCAGGCAGGGCTTCACAAAGCACTCTGGGCACCATGCCTCCTCCATAACCAGTGGAGTCTGTAATCCACCTGATGGACTGTGGCTTTGCACTCCCCAGGATGGTACAGTGGGCAATCCACCCACTGTAGAGACTTGAGAGACTGTGGCTTTGCACTCCCCAGGATGGTACAGTGGGCAATCCACCCACTGTAGAGACTTGAGAGACTGTGGCTTTGCACTCCCCAGGATGGTACAGTGGGCATGGAGGCCCCTCGTGGATCTGGTGTCGTGGACTCATGTGGCTTGTGGTGCCCCCCTTCCCTTCCCCCTGAGGTGCCTGTGGTTTTATTATCTGATGCCCCAGCAGTGTTCTCTCCAATGGAATCGGGTCTCGTGTGTGGGCTTTGCCCATGTGTTTATGCACATTGGCCCACGAACAATGGCATGTAGCCAATATGTGCTGGACTTTTGGACTATGTATACATTGTTCATGTTGTAATTTATTTATTTTATAAATTTCATATTTCACTTAAGTTCAAATATGCTTTAATATAATTCTATTTTAATGATCATTTTATTTTGTCTTTGAATTATTCCGGGGGGTTTGGGGGATGTCACTCTGACTTGTTGCTCTGCATTGGTGTGTGGGGATTTGGGGGGGGGGGTGTCGCGTATGTTTGTGCCCGTAATCTTTTCTCCTCCCCCCTCCCCTGTGTCGTAGGTGCAGTACTCACCGTTGTCTCCTGCGGCAACGTTCGTGCTCCTGGTAGAGGAGCAGGTAGACAATAGCTGGTAGGATGTTTAATTCGGGTTCCATGTTGTCCAGATTCCTCGTGGAGTGTATAGAGGTGAGCGTTTTCCCGTTCGTGGTCTGTTTCCGCCGTGTTTTTATCGGCGGGGCTCCCGCCCCGGAAAAAGTGGCGGATTGGTAGGTCGTGATAGGGTGGGTGGTACATTGTCTCCCGCCTGTCTATTGGCGGTGACCGCCGCGCTGTTTGTTTGCCCCGCCGTGGCGGTCGGAGTGTTAAAGTGGCGGGCTGTGTTGGCGGTTCCCGCCAGGGTCAGAATTCCATTTTTTTGACCGCCTGCCTGTTGGCGGGTTGGCCGCCGCTTTAACACCGACCGCTAGGGTTGGAATGACCCCCTATGTATCCAATATTGAAAATGAGGAATTAGAGGGCATGTGTGAGGCCTTTAACTGCATTACCATGTGAATGCTGAAATCTGGGCCAACTACCCTTCCCAATGTTGTCTTCATTGAGGTGTGAATCCTCACATCCTTTATAGACTTGCCAGACAAAATACACATAGAATGCAATGTTGACGACTACAGTAGCATTGTGCATCTGACATGCATTTGGAAGGTTAACCATCCCAAGCCATGTTCACCTCTAAATCTTCCCCCATATACTTTAATAAATTATGACATTTTGGTCATGGCTCCTCTGCCACCCCATCTATCATGTGGGCCTGCATAGTTTGGCAATACATTCACCTTGATATTAGTCACTATCAAATGCACATGCAACTTTGACCGATTTAATTAATGTTGTACCAGACCTGATCAAATTATTTCATTGGAATTAGGATGCGCATTGAACATGTCATTGCTACCATTATCCAACATCATACACAATCCTTGCACAACACAGTAACCATTCAGGTGACACACACTGGTAGCATCTGGATGTCTAAAGCTGTCCACATGAGCCGTAGTGTAGGGCTCAGGTCCACCAACATGACATAACATGGTACATTGCAATGTGAATGTAAAACACATGCACTATGCACCTAAGAAGCACAGTACACTGAATTAACAAATATCAATGCAAGTCTTCAGGTTGAATATGAAGCATATGGCACAGTTGACATGGCTAAATGACACACATAGGTATGGCAGGATGAAATGTTCACCTATATGGTGTGCCTAATCAGGAATCAGGTACACACAGATTGTGGACCAAGTACAAATACATCACTCCTTGGAAAATGGCGCAAGGGTGTCTGCCTTTCATGGGTCTGTGAACCTAATGATTTGACATACCACTTTGCAATGTATTACAATAGCTGTGCCTTTCTCATATCTATATATGTTCATGACAATGCTTTACTCATCATTCACTGAGCTCAGTACATGTCAATGTTGCACAACAAAAGGACATTGTCCATCCATGTCCTGTACAGGCACAATGTGGAATTGGGAACATCTGCAGACCAACATGTATGAGAAATGCTTGTATCTGCCCCAAACAGCCTGTCAAACATTTATATATAATTACATATTAGTGAGTTCATCTGTAATATATATTGGGCCTCATTACAAGAGACTTGCATCACTGAAGCATCACTTTTTTATGATGCTCCAGGGATGCAGGACTTTCAATCATATCTATGAGCCATGGCCTCATAGATATGGAGTAAGGCAAGGCAGCACTAGGCGCTGCTTTGCCTTACTCTACATCAAGGAGGAATTCCATGGCAGTGCAATGGCTTTTTCTAGGATTTTGACACAATCCCAGATTCACAAGAGGTTGTAAACCTGGGAAGACGTAATAACTGTGCACCTCTCCAGGGGAGGCATAGCAAGGAGAAACAACTTTATTTTTCCTATTTGTATATGTGCAGCATTCTGCAGCACAAATAGAAAGTAGGAAAATGCCTCCATTGATTGATTCGGTGCAGGAAGATAACCCTTCCTGTACAAAAACAATTTTGTAAGGTGACCTTTCCTAACAAAAACGACTGTGTCAGCAACCCAGACACCCTTGCACCATGGTGCATGGGTCCCTGCATTGGCGACAGGCGCTAATTTGCGTGCCTGAGCAGGCAGAAAGAAAAAGGAATGTGCTATATATCATTATTAATGTACATTCCTGCCCTTCCTTTTGACACAGGGCAGCTCAGCAAGAGACATTGTGGAGCTGCCCTGCGCCTAAAAGTTGTAAATGAGGCCAGTAGAGTTTGGCACATACATTTGTGAGTCAGTAATGACCTGGGATGCCCAGTGACAACATTACCTGCACAGTGCCAGTGCTGGAGAAGTAAGAAGCACCTCTGGGGCTGGCATGCATTAAATGATCCGTGTGGGCTACTACCATCCCAGTGTTAAAATGCCTCTGTGGCATGCTTCTTCTTGTCAACATATTTAAGTGTAGGTCTGGCATTCTGACCATACAACATATGTGACCCTTAGAATCATCGAAGCAATATCATATTTTAGCAAAGGAGACTTAGCTATAAACTCACAGCATATGTGTACTTACCAACAAATCCCCCTACTTCAAGTCCCAGGTGATCAATGAGGTCAGCCTCATGGCTGACCACATCTGCCCAGTGATGATTCAGTTGATGCATCATGCAGTCCACCTTATTAAATCCTGAGCAGGTGCTGCCACACCTTCTTCCACTGCGTCTTCCGTTCCTGGGTTGGGTAGCCCTGACTTACTGGACCCTCTTTGGCAAGCATTCTGGGGAGGTAGTGAATTATCAGCCACAGGATCCCCCTGCACTGCTGGTGGGGCATGTTGAGCACTCTGTCCCTCCCTGTCATATCCATCCATAAGAAATACATACCCCCAAATAACAATAAACAACCTAAGACCCCACCAACTACCCCTAACAATATAAAACTCTGAAAAGACAGACACCCAAAAATACACTGGACTAAACAATACAAATTACAATTACAATATGCAAAACAGACTTTTTGGACACAACAGGGACATCACAGACACCAACAAGACCAATACATTAATCAACACTCTCCAGCAACCACATGACACAACCTTCATCCAGTACAGACATAAAGACTGAAAGGGAAAGTGAAAGTAACTTCACACTTCCTGGTTTGCGGCACGACTGAGCCATTGCATAACTTTCTAGATAGATGTGTTGTCACGTTTTCATCAAATGAGTCTATTTTTTAAAGCATTAGTGGAAAAATAGGCTATGCGTGATTTTGACAAAACTCATGCCAATACACAACTCTGTATTTTTTACGTATTGGTTTGCCTGTGAATATATGAGATGACATGCTTGATGTCTTGGAATGTGTTGCATGTGTATTTTGACGGTGCACATATGTGTGACTTTTTGCATTACAGGGACCCTATTATGCATAGGGCACACTTTGTCCGTCCCACGGCACACCTTATAAGAGATGCACCATGAGCAAACTGAGAAGGTGCACACTATTACATTGAATGCACTGCCCCCAGGGCTGCCGTGAACCTGCATTACCCTGGGGGTAGCACAATCAAGTGTAAAACGGAGCGGCTCATTGAACCTTCTAGTGTTTTACAGTGCAGGTGTCAACTGAGGGGGATTAGAGATCCCCTTGCTGGCTGGTGCAGTGATTGACTGCACACACCTGCAAGGAGATGTCCTGGAGGGTCCATTGCACACCCTCGCCCCTCCAGAGGGCTGCCATCATGGGGCGCACTGACAGTGCACCACATTTAAGGTTGCATACTGTCAGTGTGCCTCCTGACAGCTTCCTTGCCTCTGCGCCCACTTCTAAGATACAGAGCAGATGCAGAGGAAAAGGGATTTCCTCATTGGAAGGGAGTCATTCCCCCCTGCAAATTAGGGAACATCCTATGGTGTTCCAGCGCTATCGGTATAACAGAAGGGGAAGCACAAGAGCCTTCAGTGAGTAGGGCGTGCAAAGCAAGAACAAACTTACATTGCACCCCCCGGGCACCTCTATAATATGGCCACTGGTGTGAATACATGGGCACACAAAGTAGCAATATCAATTTGCCTTGAATGTTAAGAGCCCTATTAACTAAACTTTGACACAATGCAAGGCAGCAACCCAAGCTGCTGTGCTGCATTATATGAAAGGGAGAGGGTAGAACTGCCCCATATTTGCAAAGATATGGAGCATTTGTGCTCTCTCCTTACGCTAATGCACTTCAGACAGTCTAGCATCAAGACAAATTGAAATCTTTGTTTGGTGTTTGTCTTCCCAATGGACATGCACTTGGCACAGATTGTTGACATTGACATGCAAACATGTTTCGATTAACAATATGTCTAATAATTTTGATTAACAATATGTATTCCAGGAGTGTTTGTAACACATTGCTACATACCTTTGTTATGGGCAAATTAAAAGCATGTGTGATGTGAGTGTTTAGATGTTCACAGTGATTATGAAGTAAGATTGCTTACTCAATGGTAGTGTTCATAAATTTACTTGCAATTTAGTACACTTTTTTCATGCAGTCCATATACATGTGGCGATTGATGTGGATCATTCATCTTAAAAAAAAAAATCTGCAATATTTGTTTTTTCTGCTGTTTCCCACCAATCATAGGTACATTTTGCACTTGGTCCTCATCTTTCTCGTCATTCTCACCGAACCTTCAAGGTCCTTATTTCCCTCGTCCCATGGGGCATTGGTCCGCACACATATGTTGTGCAAAATGCAGCACACATGTATGATCTTACATATCATGGGGGGAGTAGAGTAATCTCCCTCAGACATGTTGAGGCAGCAAAAGCATGACTTAAGGACTCCAAAAGTCTGCTCCACTGTGGACCGGGTTCTGCTAAGAGATGGTTGTAGCTATCCTTGGCCTCCATCTGGGGATGTGCATATGGGATCCTGACCCATGGCTGCAGAACCTATCCTTGGTCACCTGAAAAGATGGGCGGGGAACAATCAGCCAATGGTCATGATGGCTGATAAGCCCACATACAAGTACATTCTGTTATGTGCCCTGAATGACTCATTCACATTTCAAACCAGTATGGGATGTGAACTGACTGTTTTTGGCATACACACACTTCTATTTTTGGTATGACTCACACTGTACTACAAATACAAGTATACTGGCCTGTGTGATGTATTAACTAAAAGGAATACTTGTGAGTGCCAATGCCATGAATGCAGTGAATGTTCACTGGTATGGAGAGTCAGTTAGGTATTGAGGAGGCACTTCTCTGACAATTCTCTATTGTGTTGGTTTGGGACTAACATTGGCATTACTGGCATACAACATGTCTGATTTTTCAAAATATAATAAGTAGAGATGTTGTTGTCAGATTCATTCACACATATTTGGATGTAACAGTAGTAGTCACTGCTGTTCATTAGCTATGGCCATGGAGAGATTAGTGAGTGCATGTTAATGTGGAACATGATTGTCTATGCATGGCAGTGCACTGTGTCCACTGTTTTGAAAGAACACAAGGGGAGAGATGTGTGGAAGTCTTGCGCTGTACAGTGCAACTGCACTATTAACATTGCGCTGCCTCACTGATTGAGGGCATTGTAATATATAATTTTCAACATGATGTAGTTGGCAGCATTGCATCAAGACAGGCACATTACGTAAATGGTGAATGTGTGGCTGCTTGTCTTTTGAGATGTACTTTGTGCATGAGGGTGTACCTTGATGCACAGTCTGATCCCTTGGAGGACTGAGAGAGTAGGTTTGTGTGGAACAAAATGGACCACATATAGGATTGCAAGTGTATATATGATGACTAATGTCAATTTCTACGGTACATATGACCTGGAGAGGGCCAAGTATTTGAAACCTTTTCAGTTTCACAGGTATTAGGTACATGACATGCCTCATGACCATGCAAGTTACCTGTGGACATACAAACAACACAAATGAAGGCCCTTCCTTTAACATTTTGTTTTAAAACACCATTTCACAAAGTGCTGCATTGCTGAGGATCCTGCCACCATTTTGAGACACAAACAGGGCCTCATTTACAAGTTGTTGCTGCAGGGTAGCACAGGAAGTCACATGGGCGTGTTGCCCTGCATCAAACGGAAAGGGCAGAATGTGGCATGTTAATGAAAAACAGCACATTTATGTTCCTTCTAAATGCGCAAGATCACAAATTGTGGACTAGTGCCAACACAGGCATCCTTGACCCATGGTGCAGTTGTGTCTGCATTGTTGGCTCAGTTGGTTTTATGCAGTAAGCGAAACCTTCCTGCACAAAAGCACTCAATGAAGGCTTTTTCCTCTTTCTATGTGTACTGCAGATTGCAGCACACATAGACAGAGGAAATAATGAGGAGAAATAAAGTTATTTTTCCTCATTACACCTCCCTTGGGGAGGTGCACAATTCTGACTCATTTCCAGGTTTACATATTCTTGTAAATCTGGGAATGTGTCAAAGCCCATTGGTGTTGCATGGGAAAACCCACTGCAAGGCCCATGGAACACATCCTTGACACAGAGTAAGGCAATGCAATGCTTTGCACTGTCTTGCCTTACTCATTATCTAAAATGCCATGCAAAGCCACGCTTATGATTGAGAGGCCTGCTCCTCCAGAACCTCATAGAAATTGATGCTCCAGCAGTGCATGCCTCTTCTAGAGGCCCACAGTTGCTCAGCAGGTCTCAACATGTGTGACTTGGGGGGTGGTATTGCACAGGTGTCATGTAGTATGATGCATGTTTGAGGCCCACACCTGTTAGGTATGCACTGTCTCATTCACCCAACACAAATATAACTATTTTACCCAACATATTTTACTGTCATGAGGTCGGTTTTGTGCTTCAGATGTAGTTAACAACCAGAAAGCCATTCTCATAGTTCCCATTCTAGAAGTGCTCGTTTTTGATGGAATGTCTGAGGATGTATGCATCATGAGCACGCCCAAGGTACTTTGCCGGCAAATTGGTGAACATTACCAGATGGTTCACTATGCCCTGCACAATGATTGAATATGTGTGCTTCTGATTGTCTTACAGGTGGGATGTAGCAGCAAAAGGCACTAGTTGCACATGAGTGCATTCCATTGCCCCTAACACGTGGAAATCCAGCAATGGCATAGAAGCTCTGCTTGCTTTCAAATTGTTTCTGCTGTGAGTTGGTGAGTACTGGGAGGTGAGGCTTATGATGACATCAAGGATGGAGGGGAGGAATAAGGAAAAGGATGGCTGAGATATTCCTGCCACTGTGGATGTGGTGATTTGGAATGAGACAGACACCAGAATGTGGAGTACTGGCATCAGCTCGGTCTGCAGAGGAATGTTGGTACATCTCTGGGATGTTGTCTACAGCCTTGGCACAATCTGGTACAGGAGCTGGACAATAGACTCTCTCCTGAGCCTGTAATAGGTGATAATCTCCTCCTCCCTGAGGTCAATGAGGGTAGTCCTCTGCCTGAATGTCAACTCCCTTCTCCTGCATTGCTTTGGTGGGGAGGGTGGATGGTAGTGGTTGTTGTTGTTTTCCTGCTCCAAGCTGCAGTATGAGTAACCTCAAGGCATAGATGAGCTTTCCAAAGTGCTTTGGGTATGTTGCTTTGGGTATGTTCTGCTTATATACCAGTGCCAATGCATCATTTTTACATCTGGTTTGCCAATGTACAGGAATTTTGACACATGTTTGACTCTGCGCATCATTTGCCAACTATGTGTCACTTTCCCATTAACCTGTAGATATGGATGCATTCTTTCTGCTGTGGATTTTATAGGGACATGCCTCCCTTGCAAATGTTTAACATTACCTGATGCTGCCAGTTGTAGAGCAGGTAAAAAACATTGCAGGACAAAGAAAAGTGACACATTATGCCAAATGTGTCATTTTGTAAATATGTAGCACAGAATGTGCTGCCTCTGCGTCAAAAAAAATGATGCAGAGGTAGTGCAAGCTACTTGTAAATATGCCCCTTGGAGTATGATTTGTGATTTAGAGTTTGACATAGGGGTTACTTTGTCACATATGTGACGGATATGCTGTCCGCCTTGTAACAAGTGCCACAGGATAAAATGCACTTGTAATACGGCAGAGGGAAAAATTTTCAAAGTTTGACAAAGTACCCCGTTTGTCAAACTCTAAAACAGGCCCTTAGTAGTTAACATGAAACAAGTGCTATTTTTGTAATATGCAAGCATTCTGTACCTAGTGCAAATATTTTTTGTGTTTATGAAAAAGGTGCATTCCACAACTCAGCTAGTAACAACAGAACATTGCTGTAATGAGCCACTCAAGCTCCACTGTGACTGCTGACATCAGGCATGCACCACCTTGGCTAGGGGCAACCAAGGTGATAAATAAAGGAGGCATGGGTCGCTTTTTGGCCAATCCTGGATAGTTTACTGTGAGTCTGTCTTATTCATTACTTAGGCCCAGACACCCCATCCTTTTACCACCACCTCCACCTGATTGACCTGCCTGTAACACAGGCAATGCACCCCAACTGGATGCTTCAGTGCCTATGCATTTACAACATGTACAGCCCAGGAGCAACTCGATAGCCTGCAGCACAGTGACCTCAGGTGAGAGGAAGCAACACTAGATGTTTTGTTGCCCTGACTGCAGCACCAGCTTCAGATATAAGACTTGCACCAGGCACACAGAAGACACCAACTGGGTCAGTACCACCTGGGGGAGGAGACCCATACTGCACCAACAACAGTGAACACACTGGCAACACGCACTGGTCAGGTACTGGGAGGGTACTCAATATTTGCAGCTGGCCCTTCCAGCAGGACCATGTGGTGACCCAGAAGGGAACAAGAAGAAGTGGACACAAGTAAAAAAGACACAGGAAGAAGAGGGAAAAAAGCATGGCGGGCGATGCAGAGGAGGCAGGGCTATCACAAGCAGGCCCAGCAGACAATGCAGCAGCAGGGAATGCAGGCACCCGCATTCACTCCTCAGTGGGGGCTTTAGTTCCATTTAGTGAACTGCCAGACCCAATCACAGCTAACTCCAGGTGGAGATCTGAATGGGTTGATTGGAAAACTACTTCAGGGACAATAGAAAAAAGGACAATTAAGTGAAAAGATCCTTGTTGCTGCATTTTGCCAGAAAAAATATCAACTATTCCAACACCTCCTAGCCACAGGGGATGTTACCGACTATGACACCACCATAACCTCCTTCAATGCACACGCTGACCCTCAACTGAACTCAGACTTCGAAAGGTTCAAATTGTGCAAAGCCCAGCAGTGCGAAGGCAAGCCGATGGATAACTTCTATGCCTGCCTTCGAGCCCTGGCAAGCACTTGCATGATGATGACCAGCAAAAGGAGGTCAAAGCTCAACTAATATAGGGCTGCTGGTCAGCCAATCTGAGAAGACTCATCATGAAGCAACCAGGAATCAGGATGGAGGACATTTTCATCATCACTTGCACATATGACTTATCCAGCACAAGGGCAGAAGAAATGGAAATGGCAATGAATCAAGGAGCGGGACCGAAAACCACGATGAAAATGCCAGTGATCAAAATGGAAGGAGTGGAAATGATTCAAAGCAAGCTCTCCATCAACAAGAGAAACCCTGAACAGAGACAGAAGGCACATGCAGGAACTGTGGGATCAAACCACACTCCATGGAGAAGTGTCCAGTATCAGGGTGCATGTGCTCTGTGTGTAATAAGTTCAACAAGTTTGCTCATTTCTGCAGGAGTGGAGACCGAGGGTGCTGGTCACATGGCAGGAGGCCACCAAAATAAGCTGTACAACACCTCACCATAAATGAGAACATGCCACCAACCTACAATAGCAAAGAATGTCTGAGAGCTGTGGAACTAGAGGATATAGACCCTGAGGAAGAAGAGACATTCTTCATTTCGGATGCAGCCCCAGGAACCAGGAAGCAACACCCTCAACCTGTAGGCGAGATCAAGATCACACATACAGCAGTGCACTCCCTTATTGACACTTGGGCCACTTTTAATGTGATGATGCAACACCAATAACTGTAGCTATACCAACAGCCTCCCCTGATGCCCTCCCACACCAGAATCTATGTTTACAGAGACAAAGAGCTGCTCCCTTATATGGAACAATGGACGCTACCATAAAACATGGAGAGAGGGAAATAACAATTATGTTCCATGTGACAACGGACAGAGAAAGGATCCTGATGGGCTGCCACATGGCTGAAGACCTAGGGCTAATCTTCACCATAGAGATTCATGACCTTCAAGTGGACCAACTCCAAAACCAGCTCCCAGAACTATTGAAAGTGCCTGATGCAGGAAAGGAGCACCCGTCAAGCTACACGTTGACAAGACAATACAAACAACAGCACTTAGGCACCTGCATGTACATTTTCACTTGAAACCCCTGGTTGAAACAGAGTTATACAAAACGGAATGGATGGACTTCATTGAGAAGGCCTCTGGACCCATCCCATGGGTCTAACCCAGTGGTTCCCAATCTGTGCGCCGCGGCTCGCTGGTGCGCCATCAAAACTAGCCAGGGGCGCCGCACACAGTTTGGGAACCACTGAGCTATTTATAGCCCTTGGGCCAGTTCGTACAAAATAAAACTACTCAGTTGTAGCAGCTCTTTTTTAATTTTGTCCTTGAGCGCCCTCTGGTGGTTAAACACAACTAAAGGGATTCTACATTTCACAATATTTAAACAGTTATGTTATAACTACATAAAAATGAGACCTGCCCATTTTACTAGGGTTACCTTCAACCAATATTTTCCCCTTACTAAAAAACCCTATGCATGCTGTAATTAAACAACTGTTACATTTTTATTTTTTACAGTTATATATAGAATTACAATACCTTCATTGGCGTCATCCCAATTCTTTTCAGGGAGAAAAATTGATGTACTCCCTAGGCCAGGCTTACATCCCCCACCCGCCAACAAAAAGTAACATAATGGGGAGCCGCAGCCAGTGGCCAATAGATCAAGGGAGCCGTGGGTCGAAAATGTTTGGGAACCACTGGTCTAACCCATTGTCGGAACCAAGAAATCCAGCAGCCAGGGGCATTACAGCTCTGCACAGAAATTAGACTGACTAACCCGGCCATTCAAATGAAAGACACACCACCCCTATGATGGATGCTATTGTAGCAGATCTAAATAGAGCAAGATGTTTTTTGAAACTAGACTTGAATGCTGGGTATCACCATTTGGTACTCTACCCCATCCGCCACAATATTGCAAAATTCTTAATACACCTCAGGTGCAAGAGGTACAAAAGACTGAATTTTGGGATCTCATCGGTGCCAGGGGTATTTCAGAACTCAATTAAAGAAACTCTGCCTGTGCTAGATGAGGTCCTCAATATACACTCAACACCTGGCCCTGCACACTCAACCTGCTAGACCAGCTTCCCCTCTAATATGAACAATTAATAAAACAATTATATAGCTGTGGGGAGTAGCATACTATTTAATACAACCAACAAAGGTAATACCTCTTAACATGAATTAACATTTAAACTTCTTGTTTGACAAACAGAATATTTTGACACAAATTCCATTATATTATTGTTAGAAATGGGGTCTTTGGTTGGCAGTCAGGTTACCCCCTGTCCAAGCACAGACCCTCACTCTAGTCAGGGTAAGTCACACACAATCCAAATTATCCTGTGCCCACCCTCTGGTAGCTTGGCACTGAGCAGTCAGGCTTAACTTAGAAGGCTATGTGTAAAGTATGGGTGCAATAAATCAAACAATAACACCATATAGCACCACAAAAATACACCACAAAGTGTTTAGAAAAATATATAATATTTATCTGGCTAAATGCAGGTCAAAGTGATTAAAATGCAGTAAGTAAATGTTGAGATATCACTGAAAAGTGATATAAAGTGCCTTAAGTCTTTTAAAAGCAAACAAAGTCTCTTTCAAGCACAAAGTACCTGGTTTGTGTGAAAAATCTCTTCAAAGAACCGCAGAGGAGGAGATGGGTGGAAACAAAGGGGTGTGCGTCGATTTCTCTGGCTGCATACAGCGATGCGTAGTTTAGTATTCATGGAGGGACGGCTGTGCGTCAATTTCCGGTGCTCGGTCGTGGATCCTCTTCGGGGTTGGGGGTTTTCAAACACCCCAGAGACAATGCGTGGATTTCCTGCGCTGGCAGGACGAATTCACAGGAGCTGCGTCAATCCGGTGGGGGTTGCGTCAAATTTTCGACCACATGGCAGGTGCTGCGTTCATTCATCTCTAGAAGTCGGGCTGCATCGTTCCGGCTCAGCTGTGCGTTGATCAAGTGGACCGAACATCAAATTTCCAGTCGCTACGCTGGCGCTCCGTCGATCTTCTCGTTGCAAAGTTGGGCTGTGTCATTCCGGTTCAGCGTGCGGTGAAATTTTCACCACAGTGCAGGCTGTGCGTCATTTCTGGCAGACTGTGCATCGAATTTCGCTGCACAAGGAGTCCTTCCTGTAGAGATGAAGTCTTTTTGGTCCTTAGACTTCAGGGAACAGGAGGCAAGCTCTATCCAAACCCTTGGAGAGCACTTCTTCACCACAGCCAGAGAGCAGCAAGGCAGCAGGGCAACAGCAAGGCAGCAGTCCTTCACAGAAAGCAGACATGTGAGTCCTTTGGGCAGCCAGGCAGTTGTTCTTGGCAGGATTCAGGTTCTGGTTCAAGTTTCTTCTCCAGGAAGTGTCTGTGAGATAGAGTGTCTACCACAAAAACTGTCTAAAGTCTCTGGTTTTGGGTCCTCTTCTTATACCCATTTTGGTTTTTGAAGTAGGCTTACATCAAAGAAAAGTCTCACTTGTTTGTGAAATTCTGCCTTGCCCAGACAAAGCCTCAGACACACACAAGGGCATTGGAGTCTGCATTGTGTGAGGGCAGGCACAGCCCTTTCATGTGTGAGTGGCCACTCCTCCCCTCCCTCCTAGCACAGATGGCTAATCAGAATATGCAGGCTACACCCCAGCCCCCTTTGTGTCACTGTCTGGGAGAGAGGTGCAAACAGCCCAACTGTCAAACAAACCCAGAAAGGGAATCCACAAACAGACAGAGTCACAAAAATGGTTCAAGCAAGTAAATGCCCACTTTCTAAAAGTAGCATTTTCAAACACAGAATCTCAAAATCAACTTTACTAAAAGATGTATTTTTAAATTGTGAGTTCAGAGGTCCCAACCTCCACATGTCCATCTGCTCCCAAAGGGAACCTACGCTTTAATCATGTTTAAAGGCAGCCCCCGGCACAACCTATGAGAGAGATAGGCCTTGAAAGAGTGAAAATCCGAATTTGGCAGTATTTCACTGTCAGGACATATAAAACACATTAGTATATGTCCTACCTTAACCATACACTGCACCCTGCCCATGGGGCTACCTAGAGCCTACCCTAGGGGTATCTTATACATAGGAAAAGGGAAGATTTAGGCCTGGCAAGTGGGGACACTTGCCAAGTCGCATGTACAGTTTAAAAACTGCACACACAGACACTGCAGTGGCAGGTCTGAGACATGTGGCTACTTCTGTGGTTGGCTCAACCAGTGCTGCAGGCCCCCTAGTAGCATTTGATTTACAGGCCCTAGGCACCTCTGGTGCACTTTACTAGAGCCTTACCAGTAAATCAAATATGTCAATCATGGTAAACCAATCAACAGTACAATTTACACAGAGAACATATGCAC
Source organism: Pleurodeles waltl (assembly GCF_031143425.1). NCBI lineage: Eukaryota > Metazoa > Chordata > Amphibia > Caudata > Salamandridae > Pleurodeles > Pleurodeles waltl. Next base: position 848,115,414 of record NC_090448.1, read on the forward strand.
TTTAGCAATGGTTAGCAGTGGCAAAGTACTCAGAGTTCTAAAGCCAACAAAAACACATCAGGAAAAATAGGACGAAGGAGGCAAAAAAGTTTGGGGATGATCCTGCAAAAAGAGCCAGGTCCAACAATTATATTGCAAAAAAATCATAATATACAATTTGGTACATTGGTTCACAAAATATCCAGTTTGTCTTTAAACAGCATACATTTCTGTTATTCATAGTTTATACGAAAACAGCACATGTACAGCCAACATGTGTTTTGAAGTAAAAACATTGCTTTTTCAGGACTGTGAGATAACAAATTAACAGCTTTAATTACATAACAGAATTATACAAAATTTAAAAACACTAATCATAGTCACATTACAAGTCATAATAAAAGTAGACCTGGGCAGAACTCGCAGAGGTCTACTACATGAAATTCCACGGAGTACCTAAAAAACTTGGCAAAATTCTGTCTTACTCCACAAGCAGGTGGAATTGTGCTCGGCCACCCATTCCTGCTGATTGTTGCCAGTATTGTGTTCAACACTGCAATGCGAGTGCGAATGGCACCACGCGGTCACATGTGCATGTAGCAATTTTGTTTTACCTGATCTTTGCATGGTGCTGTGCCTATTCATTAATCTACCCTAAATCTTTGCAATCCTCACCCATTCCACTCATACAACCCTCTTTTACCTTTCTTATATCAGTGTGCATATTAATGTTTGTATAGTTTACGTTTTGGTCTTTTTTTTATTATTCTGTGATTTGTGTACTTTTTTGGGCTTTTCCCTTTACTTCCTTATTTCTTCTTTTCTTCTTCCTTCCTTTTTATATTTTTTGTTTTCAGCACCCAGCACCATGGCAGAGGATGGGCAAGGTGGCATCAGAGCAGCTGCTAACCACACAGCTTGTGGTTCCCAGTACCACCAAGGAGTGGAGCCCAAAGCAATTTTTTAGAGGTGGAGGTGGCTGCACTCTTTTTTTGTGCAGCACCTTCTCCCCTCCATGCTGACAGCAACTGGCAAGCCTGGGAGTGGGTATAGCCAGTTGGAGCATCGGCTGCTGTGGGAGATGGTGCACCATGCCTGAAGAGGAGAACTGGAGTGAGGCGTACCCAGCATCAGTTGACGCACCTCTGGTCTGACATCCTCCTCCCAGAGCAGGATTTGCTGGGCTCAGTGAGTAATTGTTATTTGTTGTGTCGTGCAATTCTAATATTTTTTTCCAATGGCACGCTGCTCACACTCAGAGGTAAGTTAAGTTTACATAATGTTACGAATATGATGTGAACCAATTTGAGCAAGCCAGGTGCTCGGCACCACCTAACTGTACTTGTTACTGTAGGCTCTTGCTTGGACTGACTATTTAAAAAGTCATGCAGACTCCTCTGTCCTGTCACTAAGATAGTGGTAGTAGTAATATCAGTGAGTTTCTTTTTATGTCGCTCGTATAATCCCAAGCAATCTCCCAGTGATGTGTAGTATGCCTCAATGCACTGAAAATGGAAACTGAGTTGGCCCATTAAAGGGGGATTGAGAAACAAATATCATTCATTGCAATGCACTCGTAGTTCCAAATGCATTTTAAGAATTTTGAATGGGGCTTTGGTTTACAAAATTAGGAATAGGTCAACTTGATACTAGTAATATAGAAATAGAATATATTTAGTAATTTAGAAAAGTACAGTCAATATGTTACTGCCTTTTCCTGTCAAAATAGTTTCTGGGAGATTAACTATACCACTAACCTATTTTTGTTATCTTCTTTATTTCTCACATCACCATCTAAGGGCAAGAAGAGGGTATCAGAGGGTAAGGCCAAGGCTGCCACCACCAGTACTGCAGACAATGGAAGTATCACCGCCACCACCAATGCCACTGTTCACAACTCTGCTGGCCCATGATATCCTCCTGTTTATATTATTTCCCTAACTTTTACTTCTTCCAGTTTGGAATTGTTTTTCGTTTTTTATATACTGTGACTGTATTGTTAAAATCCTCTTCAATCTATTTGATGTTTGTTAATTCCTCCTATGTCTGCATTATTCTTTGTCTATATGTAATGTTTCTGTAGCTGGCTTCCTCCTGTCTGTACTAATCTATAGCTTTCTTCTGCTTTGTTATTAAGCTTTCCCTCTCTCCTACCTTATATATCATGTGCACTGGTACTCTAAGACTAAGAGAATAGATGTTAGGTACTCTACTGTAAAGACTGCAAACCCAAGCAATCTATTCTTTGCATGTTTGTTGAGAAGGCTTTATTTTTCTTACTCATGCTCAAACAACAAAATGAGAGAATGGTCATGGTCACGGTCATGGTGACACACCCCATTATTGTGTTGTATTTATTATTCAGTATACCAGCAGTTTCGATGACAGTGCGAGATTCTGTCTCACTCAGCAAGCAGGCAGAATTGTGCTCGGCCATCCATTCCTGCTGATTGTTGCCAGTATTGCGTTCTGCACTGCAATGCAAATGTCAAAGTAGTATGAGGATGGTACCATTGCATTTGTCAACCAAAACAATATGTCCCTAATTAACCAATTTATTCTACCCCTTCATTGCACTTCAAATGACTTACAGTCATCATAGCTCTGCCCCTCTATTATGAAAAGTTTTGGTGGGCATGGCTATCTGGCTTTTCTAACATTGTCATCAATAAAAATGGCCACAGTGATATTTTCGACATGAGAGAAGATTCTGCCACCCAAACACTGGTGATATTGCAGTTGTATTATTTGTTTAAAAAAAAAAATGTGGAGGTGTATCTGGCATCTAAAATGTGTAATGTTTTTTCTAGCCACACAGTCTACTAGGGCCAGCGTCAGTGCACCAGGCACAGAGGTGGTTGGAGGAGAAGTCCCAGCCATGGCAGGGATGGGTGGTGGTAAGTCACATAGCTTGGTCATTGACAACTACTAGTATACTAACTGTATTTGTTAAGCAAGGCAGATCCCACCTATCATTGTTCAAGAAACCTTGCCCATGACATTTCATGACCCATGGCTTAACTGCAGCATAGTTCACTTCGGCTCTGCAGTGTTGGCTGTGCCATGTGTGTCTGCTTCAGTTCAATGTGGTACTTACAAGGTTTCCAATGCATTGCAAACCAAAACAAAACACTGTGGGGGTCATTCTGACCCTGGCGGTCTTGGACCGCCAGGGCAAGAATGACGGAAGCACCGCCAACAGGCTGGCGGAGCTTCAAATCCCATTCCGACCGCAGCAGTAAAGCCGCGGTCGCCCCGCCGGGGCCGGCGGTTTTCCGCCGTTTTTGCCCCGGCTGGAAGAATCCGCCAGGGCAGCGCTGGCGGTTTTCACCGCCAGGAAGAGGCTGGCGGTAAGGGGTGTCTTGGGGCCCCTGGGGGCCCCTGCACTGCCCATGCCACTGGCATGTGCAGTGCAGGGGCCCCCTAACAGGGCCCCGGACAGCTTTTCACTGTCTGCCTAGCAGACAGTGAAAAGCGCGACAGGTGCAACTGCACCCGTCGCACGGCCGCAACACCGGGGGCTCCATTCGGAGCCGGCTCCTGTGTTGCGGCCTCATTCCTGCCGGCCCAGCGGGAATGTCAGAATGGGGGCTGCGTATATTTGCCCGCATGGCGGACAAACGCCGCCCGCCAAGGTTGGAATGACCCCCAGTGTGTTTTCCTATTCTCCCACTGTCCACTCAGTCACCTCTTTGTACTTTACTCCTTAATTCTTTCCTAAGTTCTGTCCAAGCCTACCAAACAAAATTGAATAATCCATTCTTGGTATGCGCCACATTTTTCTGGCCAAGTGGTTCATCCATTTAGTGGCTTCCATAATGGGTTTATGGCCTGTTTAAATGTTTCCCTTTTGACGATTATCAATATTTAACTACAGTGACTGACTAAATCTTAGGCATATGATGATCAATGACACCCCACTATTCTATAGCAAAACCTCTACCTACCCATCCTTTTTCTTAGAACTTACCCTGCAGTACAGTAGGTCAAGTTACTTGTCCTTACTACCAAGCTAATGTGTTTGTTTGAAATCCTTTGCTTTAGAGGAGTGAATACTGGGAGTAAAGTGGGATTAAGTGCCTGTGATTTTGTGTTTTGTGGATGGGATACTCTGTAATGGAAGTGTTCAATAAAATCTATAAATCCTGTTCCCTGTACTGTAGTGCATTGTTTTTCCTAATGTGTGCTTATGGCTGGCAGGGTATCTATTATCCGCATATGTTATACATATTTTATACATAACATGTGTGAAGTATATTATTCAAGTGACTCTTTGGAGTTAGGGTAGAACTGAAAGGCAATTGGAGAAAAACAGGGCTATTGGAATTAAAGTAACATAATTTCCCATTACAGCTGCCCCAGCTGCAAACTGCAAAGAGTAGCAAAGTAGTACCCAAAGCACTACCAAGCATACCTCTCTTAATTTAGCACAGAAAGAATACTTGTACTCCATAGTGGATGATGCGTTACTCATTAATGAGCATTAATTTATTTTTATTTTTCCACAAAAAGGCCCTCATTACAACCCTGGCGGTCAGTGTTAAAGCGGCGTTAATACCGGCAACAGGCCGGCGGTAAAAAAAAAGGGCATTTTGTCCCTGGCGTTAACCGCCATCAAAGACCACCACTTTAACACACCGACCGCCAGGGTGGTAACGGCCGCTGGGCTGGAGACTTCAGTCCCCAGCCCGGCGGCCGTCACAATTCCACCCTCGGGATTACTACCCGGCCTACCTCCATGGTTTTTGTGCCAAACTTACTGCCACAAAAACCATGGCAGTAGGCACTATCAGTGCCAGGGAATCCCTTCCCTGGCACTGATAGGGGTCTCCCCTGCCCCCCTCCCCAGAGTCCTCACCCACCCTCTCCCTCCCTCTCCTGCCCACCCACATATACACATCTGTACCCACACCCATATACACCCATGCATGCACACATACATACCAACACACTGTAACACACACCAACATTCCTTGCCACACATATGCATTCACAACACACAACACTCAGAATCACTCATTCATGCATGTATTCAACGGAACTCACACCCGCATGCACGCATTCCAAAACATACACACACACACCCCACATACACACAACACCCCCCACTCCTCCTCTCCAGTCGGAGAACCCGACTTACCTGCTTGCAGGGGGTCCTCCGGCTGGAGACTGTACGCGGCGCTCCTGTCAGTAGTAGCGTCCTCCAGCAAAACACCGCCATGCCGTATCATTGGTCATGATACGGTCGGCGGTGTCTTGCTGGCATGGCGGTGCTGCTGTCAACAGCGCCGCCTTTCCGCCGTCCGCCGCCATGACCATCGGCGGTGTTCCACCAGCATTCTGGCGGTATACCGTCGGCGGTCATGATATGCGTAGACAGTTGGTAGCCAGGGCGGCGGTATATTGGCAGCCGTCGCCCTGGAGGTAGGAGGTAGTTACCCCAAATGTTGTAATGAGGGCCAAAGTGCCTGTTGAGTTTTTTGGGGAAATCCTTCACAAGAAAAAAAAATCACTCTTTTTTTTCAATGTGGTGTTATGCTGCCTTAGCTCTTTTCAGCCAATCAGTGCTTTTATGTGAGTCATGTGTGGGTAAATCCATGTCCATGTGGCTCTTCTAATCACATAAACAATTCCAATGGCCCTACGGGACCAGCAATGCACTGCTACTGTGCCCCTATATAATTACCATGTCAATGCCAGTGCCTCTGGCAGCCACACACTCCCATACCATTATTGGTGCCCCCTCCCCCGGATCGATTGTTCCAACATTGTGAGCTTCATGAGCTGGTGCCCTTAAGCATTCCGATGGCTTACCTCGAGACCCATTAACAAGAACTGCAAACCCTAGCAGAGAATGCCCTCTTCTAAGACCTTTTTTGTTTTGGTGGGAGGGACATTTTTGTGGGTGGAGAGGGTGGGAATTGGTAAGAAAATTTGTGGACTCTTTGGACTTTAGTATTTTTGGACATTGTTTGGGTTTGAGGTGATTTGTTTGAGGAGAGGGGTGGGCGTGTTGTGGGTGGAGAGGGTATTTTTTTACACTGAAGTCGATAAAGCATTATGCCTGAAATTGTTTTTTTGTGTATTACTTTTACTTTGCACTGCTGCTGAAACATGGTTCAGATTATCAAAGTGTATCTCAGTTAGTTACAGTTAGTTATACCCTTGTCCTACCATCCTCTGTAGCTATATTGACCATTAGGGGGGTATGCTGCCACTGGCAATATTGCTTACAACAACTTAGATAAACAGGAACTTACTACGTATCTGCAGCAGAAAATAGTTACTTACTAACTGAACAAGTTTATTTTGCTCCATAGTTCCCTTACCTGAATAAATAAAGCAATGGCTGATACCTCGCTCTCATCCTTACTGCAGGGTTTCCCAATGTGCCTTCTCTGAATGAATGGGAAAGGGGATTTGGGGAAAGGTGTGACAAAGACAAACACTACACAGCACAGCAACAATATATATCATGGCGATTAGCAGCACATCATTATCAAACTGTTGTGGAAGAAAATGAAGTAATGAGTATGACAAAGTTCAGTTAATTGCATTGCAAATAGTCATTCATCCCCAGAGAAAAAAGTGATTAAATATCTAAATGAACTGTTTCTAGGTTTAAAAAATACAAATTATAGAGTAGTGAAGCAAACCACCCCAGTTCCAAAAAATAGGATTGTTAAAAGAAACATGATACTGCATTGCCAAATTGGGCAGTGCATCTGCATTCTTCTCGGAATGTCCGTCACTATTAGGTGCCTGGCTTAACCAGTCTGGTACGTCAGCAGGAGTGTAGAGCTTTTGCCTTTCATTTGTGCAGGAGAGTAGAAGGTATGCGAATTGTAAAACAGAAACTGTACTGTAGAGTCAAGGAGAAGGAGAGAAGGATGTTCAACTTCATGAGGAGTGTACGAAGAAGACTTAGAGGCAGAACAAGAACATAATAGGAGTTTCATGTTTGCCAGCAGTGCAGCACACACACTCAGCAGCATTTCCCAAATCAAGACACATCTCAACAGTCCACAGAGCTGAGAACTAGGCCTCAGTGTCATTATGATTTTCCTTTGAAGTCAATAACTTAACTTCCTTCTTTTGGCTGTTGAGGAAGTCCTGCCCTTAGTCCTTCCATCCTCCTCCTCACTCTGAGTAACTCCGACCCACTCCCGCACGAGCGAGATAGACCTTTATTGCACTGCTGTGAAAGAACAAGTAGAAAAACTGAATTTGAGTATTTTGTGTAGATTTGTGTTTGTTAACTAAGGTGACTGGTCTGGTCTCTGAAGAATGAGAAAAAAAGAGTGGACTCTACAGGTAAATTTCGCTCAGTTTGAAAGGGACAATTATCTTCAAGCAAAATGATCATCCATCAGGCCCCAAACATTGCAAATTACCAAAATCAAGTTTACAAATTAGTTAAAAACCCCACCTCACTGTCTGCCACTACAAACATCATCAATCATCACTCATAAACAGTCAATAATATATCATCACTTGTTGGTGCAATAGTTAGTTAACTCTTCCAGTCCAAGCATGGTGGTAGGAATACAATTGTATCCCATCTTTTTGATGTAAGCAACTTATTGGAATTTGGCAGTCTTGTAAATAAACGATGATCTGGTGCAGCCCTGCTAGGTGATGTAAAAAAAGATAGGCATAGAAGGGAGACAGGCATTGTCTCAAATGTCCTGAAGGGACATGGGAGGCCTCTTCACTGCACACTGGTCTAGCTCCAATCTGGACATACATGTGATGGGACAGTATAAGTCATGCATAAACATAATGTTCCACTAGCCATATTCTCTTTTTTAGCAATGAAAAAAGTTTTGCAATAAATAATTAAAAAGTACTATGGTGGCATACTCAAACGCATGTGGTTCACCAAGAAGTTGGTCAGCTGACACACTTGAATATGACCAGTCAGCTTCCTCCTCCTCCTGTGCTGTTTCAGTAACAATGTAATTGTGTGGTATGAAGTGTAAGGGGTGGGCGGAGCTAACGGAGTTCAACTCCATGGAATTCTGCGGAGTTAGCTAAAACACAGAGTTCAACGTGCTTTGGAGGGCCGCCAGCCCTACCACCCTGGGTAAGTAGTATACCCATACATGAGACATGTTATGGTACATCCAAGTTCCAAAGATAAAGACATTAAACTAATGGGGATGAGGTTTTAAGAAAGGGTGATAGATGGAAAGGAAGCAGCTTGTATGGAGCAGATGTGTAAGATGAGGTGTGTGGAGAAATAGAGGTGGGGGAGAAAGAGAGAACTGAGGACAGATAGGAGGCAAGGGAAGCAGAGCAAATATGAGAGAAAGGTAAGGTGGAGGCTGATGGGTGTACCCATGACAGGCAGTGGAACCAGTCAACATGGGCGATGAAGTAAGTGGGAGCTGTAAGAGAGAAGGTATGACCAGGGCTGATAAAAGAGGAAATTCTAAGGGTTGGAGGGCATGGTGGTATAATTGGGTGATAGGTAGGACATAGAGGTCAATGAAAAAGAGTCTGAAGGCACGTGTGATGGGTCTGTGAAGTGGCCGAGAGGGGGAGCAAAGGGGACGTAGCAGCAGCGGGGTCAGAAGGTTGTAATGGGGTCAGTGTACTCTGAGGTAGGAGGTGGATGTGCGGTGGGAGGTATGTGCTGCATTACACCATAAGAGCAGTAGAAGGAATGTCCCATAGAGCAATGGGAAGTGGTATAAGGAGCAGGAGGGTATACAGAGCCCACCTTTTCCCCCACACAGTATAAATAGTACCACACCACCTAGCCATTGTCTAGTCCAGTCTATACCTGTCAACTGGATGATGCCTTCCTCGGGCTCTCTGCCCCAGTTCTATGGCTCCCTTCCTCCTCCTCCTCTGCAGTCTCTCCCTGCAGCTCTGTATTGATTGAGAGCAGTGAGATAAGGCAGAGTTCTTTCAGCTTGCTGCAGACCCCTGCTGGCCCTTGCACCAACATGACACCTGCTAGCGCCACGAGTCTGTCTCGGTATGTCCTCTGGGTGCAACCATTGAATCACCCATTCTTTCATTTATTAATGTATACCAGGCCTCCCTGCATGCTAACAGCTACCTATAATTGCTTTCCCACCTGTAGCTTAACTAAGATCTAGATAATATTTTGTTGCGCTTTCTTCTGAAACGGGAATGCTTAACGAGGATTCACCAGGCATGAGATGCTACTACAGTACAGGCTATAAAACACTAGTCCTCAGCTTTACAAAGATTTTTTCTGACGCAAGGAAAAATGTATCGTATCCCAAACCTGAAAAATAACCCTCGATGTTGCCATGCCTTGAAATTGCATCTTGCATCTCAAAGTATCTTCCTGTTTAGTCAACATTAACTCAGGAGCATCTTGTTGGTTATGTTACATGTTTGTAACTTGGCCTGGACTACACGCCGGTGAGCTCAACTCAGCTCTGGAGGTTGGCAGAGTTTTTTTGTCAAACTCTGTGCCCCAGTGGAGCGCAGAGTGCGAAAAACTCCATTAACTCCGCTAACGAAGCAGAGCTCACTGCCCACCCGTAATGAAATGTTGGTTCATTTTGATCATGTTAATGTCTCCACATTTTGATGGTAGAAAATGGTCCTTTTCACTGTGACGACTGGGCCAGCTGTACTGCACAAATTCTCCCCAGACACTCTGGCTTCCAGACAAGCCAGATACTTTGTTGCTAGCTATGAGCACTGGGCATTATCACATCTTTGTATAGAAATACACCAATGGATTTTGATCCACGTAGACCTCTTTTGGGTCATCCAGATACTTCTGGAACATCCTCTGATTGGTCATTGGTGCTGCCACTTGCTGTACCTCTTTTACCTTTGCCTCTGCACTGGATTTGCTTGCAAAGTTTTTGGAATTCATGCACTTTGAACTACATGGAGCTCCCGAATTCCGCAATCCAGTCAAAGCAGAGTTAATTTGTTTTGGTTCATGCACATGCAAGATTTGTTTTTGGTGCTTGCTCACAAGCACCACAATATTCTCATGCTGCTAGCGAGCTCATGCAAGATTTAGTGCCCGGCTAATGCAGCTTCAGGCACCGAAGCTGCCGATGTAGTGCTGCTCGCGAATGCACAGTGAGTAGACTTTCAACTCAAGGAGAAGCAGAAATATGTTTTTGAGCAGATAGTCTTCTCCAACTGACTGTTCAAGTTGTTTTTTAGAGCAAGAAGCCTTTTTTAACTTTTTTTTCCAACAAGCCCTAGAGGCTCCAACTTCCTGTTCCTGTCCAGCAGGCTCTTCCCAGTGCTTTTTCCTCTTTCCACTTAGATTTCAAGGTGGAAGGATCACTCATTTTGTCTCCTGGATATATACCTTTGGATTTAAGGACTTTATCATATCACTCAATGAATTGATAAACTATTGTATAAGGGTGTTTCCTTGGTGGGGCATGCACCAGTATTGCATTCAACCTTTATTTGATTTCATTTTGATGGGTGGCCTGGAGTTTAGGTATGGGCGTAGTTATTGTTTTCCATTTCAATGATTTTTCATATTTTGTAAAGGAAATTGTTGCACAGCTCAGTACCTTTTCTCCATGTTTGTTACATTTACTATGTGACCTAGACTTCCGATGGGTCATCTAGCCAGTAGGCCCAGTAGTAGTCATCAGTGCATGAAAAAAAATGTTTCTGTGGTATATGGGTTTAAAATATCATTTAGGGCAAGGATGACATTGGATTAAGTTATTGTTAGTATTTCAATTTTTTTTCAGCAAATAGTGTACAGTATGGCTGTCATTACAACCCTGGCGGTCAAAGACCGCCAGGGTTGAAGTGGCGATCGTACCACCAACAGGCTGGCGGTACAATTCGCCATATTTTCCGCCATGGTTGTCCCAGCGGTTATAATCTGCCAGGGCAGCACTGCTTGCAGCGCTGCCCTGGGGATTATGACTCCCCTTCCCCCCAGCCTGTCCATGGCGGTAGAGATTGCCATGGAAAGGCTGGTGGGAAGGGGAGTCGCATTTAGCATGGGCAGTGCAGGGGCCCCCAGGCACAGCCCCATCGCGATTTTCACTGTCTGCCTGGCAGACATTGAAGAGCGTGACAGGTGCTGCTGCACTCGCCAAACCACCACTTTACCTCCGGCTCCATTAGGAGCCAGCTGCAATGCTACGGCCGACATCCCCGCCGGCCCAGAAGGGATGTCCAAATGCGGCCGGCGGGTTTCCGGCCGCATGGGCGGCCGTCTGGCAGTACAACCTTGGCTGTCGGCCTCGTCCGACCACCAAGGTTGTAATGAGGGCCAATATGTGGGGTAATATTTGATGGCAGAGGAGGATGTATGTTGTAGTTTTTTTTATAGCTCAGTTACTTTTTCTGTTTCGCATTGCTGAATTAATGTTAGTGTTTTCTTCAGTGTTACCAGCATGCCTCCTTTTTCTGGTGTCTGTGTTTGTCAATGTCATTGTCATTTGTCTTTGTTCTTCATCCTATGTGGCCAGGGGACATTTTGTATGGTCTATGTCCATAGTCGTCAATTTGTTCTATATTCCCAATGCCTCTTTCCTTGCTTCTGTTGCTTGACTGTGTGGCTGGGGCCTATTTTGTGCATCGTGCCAGTGTGCTTTGCCATAGGCTTGCAGGTGTTCTTTGTTCTCCATGCCTCCTTGCTCTCTGCTGTTGTTTGATCATGTGGCTGGTGGATATTGTGTGCATCCAGCCAGTGTGCCTTTGCCATAAGCTTGAATGTGTTCTGTGTTCTCCATGCCTCCTTGCTCCCTGCTGTTGCGCATCCAGCCGGTGTACCTTTACCATAGACTTGCATGAATGGATGTGATGCCATTTTAATATTATGCTTGGGAGTCACTGTACACTGTGTATTCTAAGAATATGATTTTGATGAACAGCCATTAATTTTTACCTGCTTTTTTGCATTTTTTATTTTGCACCTCCCTGTCTCAAAATTGATTTCTTTCTTCTCGTCCTCTGTTACAAACATCAGCAATTAAGCAGTTATTGATCATGTTTTCAATTTAACCTTTTATTTCATTTTTTCAATGTTAATTCTTTTTTAATTTACACTTTTATAACTTTATTTCCCTATTTTGTATTGTTTATTTACTTTTTCTTTTATATTTTTTATGTTTTCATTTTATTTTAATTTTATTTTTAAAATGACTTTATTTTAATTTTTTTGCATGTTGCCCTTGATCCCTCCATCCATTCATCAATCCATTCATTCATCCATACTTCCATCCATCAATCATAGATGCACAGCTACACTACAGCATTCACTTTCTTTAAGTATAATTCCATTTCCTCCTGGACACCCATCTGCATCATTAATTTTTAAATAAGTGGTCTATTTTCTCTGGACCACCTTGCTGCCATAGGTCTTTCAAAGATTATGACATTTACCAATGCATCTCTCTGACTTCCACAGGTGTTTCCTTTAAAATTGATGGAGACAGAGGAAAGAGCTGTATCTGTATGTTGTGTTGCCTATTTGTAATGACATTTTTTGGTCTGGTGGTGGTGGGTTTGAATATGTTTTTATTTATTACATAAGTAACCAACCACACTAATATTGCTTTTGTCTATACTATTTCAACCTGCAACAATGCCATGTTTCACTAACTACATGTTTTTCTTGCTTGGTTGCTTTAAGGTGCACAAGAGAAGTTGAGACATCACCTGCAGTACTGCCAAAGAGAAGGACTGTACAGTGATTTTAATCATTTCATCCCGTCCGCTTGTGTAGCTCAGTGCCACTGCCAATGGAGAACTTTTAGATGGCCCCAAAGAAAGTTGCCCCCAAGAAAGTGGTCAGTAAGAAGAAGCAGCTGTCTTCCAGGGGTGTAACAACAGCAACCTTTTTTTGGGACGACCACACCGGCCTCCGTGAAGGAACCTGGGAGCAGCACTCCTGCACAAACAGCACCACCCCAACCGAGGCTCAAGACCATGACTGTAATCATGGCGATGCCTACGAGCAGTAATGCGGAATTGAATTTTTCCCTTTCCCAAAGTAGTACCCATCATTTCAGGAAATGGAGCAAAAGGCACAGCAGCCACAGCAGCAATAGAACATCTACCTGAAGTTGGAGCAGAACATAAGGTCGAGCTTCCTAGCAGGCAAGAATGTCCTCTTTTAGAATACTTGTTCCCAAATCTCTGGCAAGAAAAAAGAATGGTACTACTCCACCATCTTCTCCAAGAAGCAGTTCTAATGATGATGATAGGGACATGGAGTGGACCTAGGCAGAGTCCAGGATACACCAGGAGAGTCAAGGGAAAAGAAAAGTTACTGAAAGCCTTAGAATCATGGAAGGGAATAATGGGAAGGATGACAAAAATGAGCCAGTCATTGTGGAAGCTGACACAGAGGAGTCCAACATTACTGTCCAACCTGCTCTGATGGCAACCACCCATTGGCACATTTGTACAATAGAAAGCTGGCAAAAATGTTAATGTTGGACCTCCACCCTTTTTCTTTTGTGGAAGGAGTGGGATTCTTTGAATTTGTGGCAGCCATCTCCCCGAAATGGAAGTTTCCAAGTCTGACCTATTTTGTCACAGTTGCTGTTCCAGCACTGCACCATGATGTGCTGCAATTGATTGAACAAGCTTTGCAGCAACATGTTTTCCACACTATCCACCTGATGACAGACACGTGGACCAGTTGTCAGATGACTGATTACATGCGTATCACTGCACACTGGATCTCCATTGCAGGGTTAAAGGAAAAGCTATCTGTAGGTCTTGGACATGAAGGGGCATATTTATACTCCGTTTGCGCCAGAATTGCGTCGTTTTTTTTGACGCAATTCCGACGCAAAACTAACTCCATATTTATACTTTGGCGTTAGACGCGTCTAGCGCCAAAGTCCATGGAGTTTGCATCATTTTTTAGCGTGGACACCTACTTTGCGTTAATGAGATGCAAGGTAGGCGTTCCCGTCTAAAAAATTTACTCCGAGGCATGTGCGCCGTATTTACACTCTCGGGCAAAATTCACGCCCGGGAGTGGGCGGGTCAAAAAAAATGACGTACGCCGCTTTTGCGCCGTTTTTTAGCGCCTGGAAAAGGCAGGCGTTAAGGGACCTGTGGGCTCTGAAGGAGCCCAGAGGTGCCCTCCCATGCCCCCAGGGACACCCCCTGTCACCCTTGCCCACCCCAGGAGGACACCCAAGTCTGGAGGGACCCATCCTAGGGACATTAAGGTAAGTTCAGGTAAGTCTTTTTTTTTCTTTTTTTTTTGGCATAGGGGGGCCTGATTTGTGCCCCCCTACATGCCACTATGCCCAATGACCATGCCCAGGGGACAGAAGTCCCCTGGGCATGGCCATTGGGCAAGGGGGCATGACTCCTGTCTTTGCTAAGACAGGAGTCATTTCTATGGGGGTTGGGAGTCGGAAAAAATGGCGAAAAATTTGCCTCAACCTGACTTGCCCCATTTTTTGGCACCCAAGCTCCATATCCCCCTACGCCGGCGCTGCCTGGTGTACGTCGTTTTTTTCCACGCACACCAGGCAGCGCCGGTGGCTAACGCCGGCTAACGTCATTGATTAAATACGGCGCCCGCATGGCGCTTCAGAATGGTGTTAGCCGGCGCTAATTTTTTTGACGCAAAACTGCGTTAGCGCAGTTTTGCGTTAAAAAGTATAAATATGGCCCGAAGAGTGTTCATCAGCATGCAACAGTAGCCATGATCACCATGGAGAAAACACATGCAGCTGCAAACATCCTAAACAAATTTAACAGCAAAGTATCTGAATGGCTGTGATCCGGAGGTCTTCAAATTGGATTTCTTGCCATGGACAATCGCAGAAACATAGTCAAGGCCATGGCAGATGGTGGCTATTTCAGGGTCCTGTGTTTGGCACACTGCATCAACCTGTCTGTACAAGGCTTTATAAAAATAATGAAGACATAGTGAGCAAGATACTGCCCACCTGCAGATGAATCTGCACTCATTTGAGCCATTTTTAAAGCCCAGAAGCAGTTGTGGATTATTCAGCATGCTAACAGAGTAACAGGTAAAGCTCTAATACAGGAAGTGGCAATAAGTTGGAACTCCACCTACTATACATTGCAACGTCTGTTTGAGCAGTACAGACAGATCAATTACTATGTCATTCAAAGAGGAGGGGATGCAATTGGGAAAACTATGATATTTAATGAGAGCAAATAGGGCCTATGTTAAATGCCTGACACAAGTTCTGCTCCCTTTTGAGGTTTTCACATGGGTAGTTGGCAAGGAGGACAGTACGATGGGCCGAGCTATCCCGTTATTACATCTGCTACAGGAGCAGCTAAAGAAGGTGTCTGAAAGGTTCACACTCAGAGGTGTGAACGAAAACACAGAAGTGCATGCTTTGGTTAAGAGCTACATCTATCGTTTTACTTGTAATTCAAGACTCTAAAATTACATTATCTCATCCAAAGGGTACATCTGTGCCACCCCACCTCTTCCACGCTACAATACAATTCTTCCCACTTTCATTTCTTTTTCTGAAGGGGATGTTTTAAGATACAAGAGGTGGATTGTTGAGCAAGTTGGACACCAGGAAGTGGAATGGCTGGAAATTACCCCCACTCCCAGGTAGAAGTTTTTGGCCCTCTTGCCTCATAGCAGCCAACAACAGAAACAAAAACACCGGCAACAACCACAACTACAAGAACAGAAGAATTGGCCTCAACTTCTGCACTGGCTTGGTTTCAAGTGGCAGGTGTTAAGTAGGAGTGGGCAGAGCTTGCCAAGTTCCACTAAGTGGAATTCCGTAAAGTGGTTGAAACATTTTGCAAGCTCTTTGGAATCCCACCAGCGGGTGGATTTGTTCGGTGCAACCTTTCACACTACAGTTTTTACATTCAGGAGTGTGATGCAAGTTCTCGTGTTGAAAATATCACACAAGTGGCACCACAGTATTTGCATGGGCACAGCCCTTTTGTTTTCTCTGTCTCTCTGTGAATGGTGCTGGGCCTAACTTTAATCCACCCAATATTTTTTCAGTCCCACTCCGCAGTTCTTGGGTACCACCTTCAACTTCCAGAGAGGGCAATCTTGTCTCTCAGCAGCCGAAACCAGCAACAAGAACACTGGCAACAACAGCAACAGCAGAATCAGACCCAACCTCTGCCAGTAGCTTAGTTTCAAGAGGCAGGTCTGAAGTCCAGTGCAGAGGTGAAGGCAAAAGAGGTCAAACAACTTGCAGCACCAATGACCATTCAGAGTATGTACCTTGAGTATCTGGTGACCCAAAAGTGACGTATGAGGATCAAAACCTACTGGTGTACTGATATGGGAAGATGGCCAGAGCTCTACAGGCTGGCAATAAAGTATCTGGCTTGTCCTGTAGCCATGGTGTCTGCTGAGCGTATGTTCAGTGCAGCTGACACAGTTGTTGTAGCGTGAAGGACCAGTCTCTCTCCTCAAAATGTGGAGAGATTGATTATGATCAAAATGAACCAACATTTCAATCCACGTGAATACACCATTCCCAAAAAACTATAGGAGAAGGAGGGTGATTGGTCAGAATCAAGTGTGTTAGCTGACCCACCTATGGGTCAACCACCTGAGTTTGAAGGTGAACTCTATTTCCCGGACTGAGTGTGCCAGTGCCACCATAGAATTTTGAAAGTTATTTCTCGTTTAACTTCTTTGTTTGCAAAAATATATATATAGCTAGCTATGTTTGTGTCAGATGTATGCTACACCACCATTTATTTAGTCACATATATGGCCGGATTGGAGTTGGACCAGTATACAGTGAAGCAGTCTCTACATTCCCTTCAGAACATTGGAGACAATGCCGGCCTCCCTTACATGCCATTGTCTTTCCTTATTTTGCATCATCTAGCAGGGCTGCCACAGAAGATAATTGATTCAAAGACTACCTATGCCAATGCCAAATTACAATATGTTGTTAGCATAAAAGAGGAGATACACATTTTGAATCTACTACTGTGCTTGGATTGGAGAGGTAACTACTAACTATTGCACCAATGAGGGATGATATATTGAGTGATGTATGTGGTGGCAGACAGTGAGGGAGGTAGTTCAACAAATTTGTAAAATTTATTTAAATGATTTGCAGTGTGTGGGGTGTAATGGGCGATTATTTTTTCCTGAAAGTGATTGACCTTCAAATTTTGCCTGCAGGGTCCATTCCTTTTTGCTGGTTCTTCAGAGACAAGACCAGTCACTATAGTTACCAAACACAAACCTACACAAAATACACAAATTCTGTTTCTCTATCTGTTCTTCAACAGCAGTGCACTACGCTGTTCTACCTCGCTTCTTTTGGGACTGGAAAAGAGTTACTCGGAATCAGGAGGAGGAGGATGGAAGGACTCAAGGCAGGACAACCTCAACAGCTAGAAGGAGAAGGCTATCAACTTCAAAGAGAGCCCATGATGATGAAGACTCGGAGGCCTAGTACTCACTCAGCTATGTAGACTGGAGAGATGTGCATTGATAAGGAAAATGCTGCTGAGTGTTTGTTTGCTGCATTGCTGTCTGAAACGTGAAACTCCTCTTTATGTTCTTGCTCTACCTCTAAGTCTTCTTGGTACACTCCTGACTCCTCGTGAAGCTTACCTTGCTTTCTTCTGTCCTTCTCTTTTACTCTATAATGCAGTTACTGTTTTTCAATGTGCAGGCCTTCTTCTAGTCCTCTGCTGCATTATCTAACATTCCAAGAAGAATGGAGATGCACTGCCCAATATAGGAATACAGTATCATTATCCCTTTAATAATCATACATTTAGGTTAATTTCAATCCTCCATAATTTGCATTTTTCTAAACTATAAGACAGAACATTTTGAGATATACTATCCTGGGTCTCTCTGGGGCTGAAGGACTCTTTGCAACGCATTTAAGTGAAATGTGTCATACTCATTCCTTCATTTCCATTCACAACAGATTGATGATGGTGTTCTGCTCAGCGACCAATGAATATTGTCATTTGTATGTGTAGTTTCCAAAGACCACGGCACATCCTCAACATGGCCACATAAAATATATGGTACACACACAGATAGTATAATGGCAGAGAGCACTAATGGGTAGTCCTTTTTCTGTTTTTGCCTCACATATGAGGCATAACACAAGATTGCGGCACCCGGACGGTTGCTTACTCAACCATAGACTTCACAGGACTCTCTTTCACTATCAGGTATGTCACCACATGAGTAATCAACTCCATTGTGGCTTTCTTGGTGTTTTCTTACACGTTTGGAGATGTCTGGTGATCCCCACACATGAAACTTCAGGCATGTTTTTATCTTTATAGGTTACTACACTTGTTTGTGCACTAGTTGTCTGGTACAGTTACCTTATTGTCTTTCTTGGTGTTTTTGATATCACAATTGGGTTTTCCTTTGGATTTTTCACACGTTTTAGTGTTGAAAGGCTTCATAGAGAATAGTAAATTAATAAGTGGACAGTTTGGAATTTACTGGCTGATGTATTCTTTGCCAAATATTGTATTTACAGCCTTGAAAAAGTCAAGTTTGAAGAAACAAGTGTCAGCTGTTGCTGGCTTCGAACGTCTGCTTCTGTTGCATGGCATTACTTATTTGGATGTAATTACTTATCATGGAAGAATAAAAAGAAAACTACGAACTATTTGGGGATGTGCCGTGGTCTTTGGAAACCTTATGAGTAATTGTTAAACCTCCTGTTTAACAAACACTACACCCTGAGTGGCTGGGTGATCTACCAGTCTGGCACCCCATTGAAAATCATTAAGAACATTAATATTTTCTATTGTGATATTTGCATAGATGAAGGATTGTGCGAACGAAGCTGACACAGCCACTGTTCATTTTCTGTAAGATTTGTATGTGTAGTGTTTGTCTTTGTCACACCTGTTCCCAAATCCTCTTTCACATCCATTCATTGAGCACCTAACCCTCTTCCACCAAGCTGTATGATTTTTTTTATTTATGTGTTACTTAATATGTACACCATAAATGGATCACACACTTGCTGGGGCAGATGTGATGAAAGTGACACCAACTCATTGCATGATCTTCTATTACAAGAGCAATATCCGACACTGGCCCCATTTACCCACCCACGCATTATTTGTCAACATCATCATTCAAGCCTTGTATTGAGTAAATGCTTAACCTTGTCAAACCACTCTTGACTCTGAGCTCACTTCTCCTGACTCGAGGATTTCATTTAACAAATTTAGGCCCGTATTTATACATTTTTTAGCGCCGCATTTGCGCCGCTTTTTGACGCAAAACGGCGCAAACCTACAAAATACAATGGTATTTTGCAAGTTTGCGCAGTTTTTGCGTCAAAAAACGACGCAAATGCGGCGCAAAAAAAGTATAAATACGGGCCTTAATTTTCATTAAATACTAGCTCTGCATTGCTCTAAAGAAGTTGATGTTGCTTTTTATTTATTAGTTTTTATTATCATTTCAGGTCTTCTTTCTTGTGTGTCATACTGTCATTATGTTAGTCTTGTCTCCGTCTTTCTAAAGTTATGATATAATATAACCCACTAACTCTCTGTTTTCTTTCAATCTAGTTGACAGTGAGGGATAACGTTTTGATTAATCCTACAGTTGGTGTTTGCATAGGTGGGAGTGGCACCTTGTGTCTTCCCTGTAGGAGCACTAGCCCGCAACTACTACTACCACCACCTTAAGATATGATGTCAACTTGGGAAAACCTGCAGTAAGAAGACTGATGTGGCAGCCCTCACTTCATCTATTCAGGAAAGAACTATGAACTGAAATGAACTTGTTTAGTTAGTAATTAACTTCTACTGAAGAATATATTGTTTGTGTGTGTGTGTGTTCTTTTGAAGGCAATAGGCAATGGCAATCACACTCTAGTGGTAAATATAATTACAGAAGGCAGTAGAGCAAGGGTGTAACTAACTGACATACAATTTCTTCAGCAGATTTAAAAAACAGGCTACACTAAAAGACAGCAGTGCAAACTAAAGGTCCAGCATAAAGATGTGCAGCAGAAATGAAGTACAACAAATTATTCCCCTTTTATAATTTATAAATAGAAAACCCATCCTTTCCACTCACAATAGGCCCACCACTCTCCCCAAATAAATTGCCCCACCCCTATTCTGATTCCAACAAGAGTCCAATGAAAGTCCAAAGAAAAAGGCTGGAGGAAAAACCCGGTCCCAACTGTCTTTCCCAGCCATCCACCAACAAATGTCCCTCCCAACAAAAAGAAAATTTAAATTAGGGTCAAAAGAGCATGTTCTGCACACGGGTTCAGTGATCATCAATGGTTGTCTCTGTGTGTGTGCTACTCAGCAGTCCAGGTATGCAATGTGTTACAGGATGCGGTGCTGGAAATTGCAGTCCAAGTGTGAGGGGGACAGCAGTGGTGGGACATGGATGAGCTGATGCCAGCTGGCGGTGGTGCTGAGGGTGCCCCAGGGAGGTTGGAGGTGCTGGTGGCTGTTTGGAGGAGCTTGTGTCAACACCAGGGCAGTGCGCGCTCTATTGGCGACTAGAATGCAAAAAGCCAGCACTCTCAAAACAATGTAATTTTTGCATTGTGCTGATATGTTGTTGTTTAACCTTTGGCATTGCAGAGTTCAATCCTGAAGACTCATTTTTAATGTGCTTACAAATGCTGTTCATTTGCAATGTATTGCTACAGGCTTTCAGAGTGTGTTAGGGTGTGGTCCCTTTCCAGGGCCTTCTAGAGACTTTCCCTGCAACATGCCTGGGTGTGGTTGTGGGCTGGGCCAAAACTCTATAAAAAGGAGCCAGCCCAGCTCCAAGTGCTCACTATTCAGAGGTCCCGGTGCAGAGCAGCAGCTACTTCCTGAGCTCCTGTCCCGGTGGCCTATTTGATCTCCCAGACATCTGACTTTCATTCTTCATTTGGGGATCCTTGTTCTGGGCAGTAAGATGGGGGTTGGGCTGGCCTCCCAAAGCCGTTAACGAGAACTCTCATGTTCTTGGGCCTAATTCTTTTATGATTTGACAGAGTACTTTGTGCGTGTGAAATATGCGCTTGAGTGTTTGTGACATTTGCAGGGTGACTTGCGAATTGTCAAATCACGCAGTTCGTTTCATGATAATTTAATCTTGTTATTCATTGCACGCTATCATTTCTTGATATTTGCATGGTGGCTTAAGAATCAGCAAGACAAGCGATTTGTTTTATGGTGTTTTAACTTTGTTGTTCATTGTGCGCTACCATTTCTTTACATTTACATGGTGGCTTAAGAATCGGCAAAAGACGCACGATTCGTTTCATTGTACTTTGATCTTGTAATTCATTGTGAGCTGTTATTTCTTGGCATTTACATCATGGTTTACGAATCGGCAAGAAGCGCGATTCGTTTAATGATTTGACTTTGATATTCATTGCGTATTACCATTTGTTGGCATTTTACATGGTGACACTCGAATCGGCAAGACACATGATTCTCTCCTCGAGTTTAATTCATGTTGTTTATTGTATGCCACTATTCTAAGATATTTATCATGCAATAATCGAGTTGACAAGTTATGTGATTTGTTTTCCTGAATCCATATTGTGTTATTCATGGTGCACAATCCTTTTATGGTGTTTACTATATATATATATATATAAATCTACAATATGCGCAATTTGTGTTGAAACACTTTAAGAGTGCACAGAAGATCAGAGTTTCTAGATGCAATATTGTATGGTCCTAGTATGCATTCTCAAAAAAGGATTTATATGACTGGTTTAAAATTTAGTCAGAATGTTTTTCTGATTCTCATGTAAAGAAAAGTACTTGAATAAGAAAGTTTTCATTTTATCCATCTTGATTCCCTTACAGGTATCTGGCCATATTGAAACTTAGTCATTTTAAACGTAATTCTTAGATTGTTCATGTTTTCAGAATGACTATGCTTAGAATCATAGTCTAGTATTGATTTCAGGAGATATAGGGGGTCATTCCGACCCCGGCGGTCAAGGACCGCCGGGGCCGGGGTCGGCGGGAGCACCGCCAACAGGCTGGCGGTGCCCCGCAGGGCATTCTGACTGCAGCAGTTTGGCCGCGGTCAGAACAGGAAAACCGGCGGTCTCCCGCCGGTTTTCCGCTGCCCTCTGGAATCCTCCATGGGGATTCCGACACCCCATACCGCCATCCTGTTCCTGGCGGTTTCTCAACCTCTGTGATTTGTCTATCAGAGTCTTGGAGCTGTTCAGTGGTGGACGTGTTTGGAACGTTCGCAGACCCCGAGGATCTGGTGACTCTGACAGAATAGTGAGCCCACAAATTATTATCCTCCTGGTTTGTGTATGTTCTCAGCATGGCCACGCTGCACGAGTTTGTCAAGGCTATCACCCAGCTCCAGATAGAGGTGGTATCATCCAAAGAATTGACAACTAGCTTAGCTGAGAGAGTGAGTCAGTTGCAAGATAAGGTAGAGAAGAAGGAACAAAGTCCCACAGGTGTGTCCTGGCCAGGTACTTCTTCTCAGGCCTCTGGAAGTAATCCGACAAACATTTCCCTAAATGTTCCTTCTGCAATCCCTTTAGCTCCCCCAGAACGTTTCTCAGGTGACCCTTTGAAAGCGCAGTCTTTCCTGGTTCAAGTGGGACTACACTTCACCTGCAGACCACATACTTTCCCCGATGCCCAGTCCAAAGTAGCTTTCTTGTTATCATATATGGCTGGGGATGCAGCTACTTGGGCAATTCCTCTTGTGCGTAAAAATAGTCCCTTGTTGTACAACTGGAGAAATTTTGTTCGTGAGTTTGAGAGAGTTTTTGATCGTAGAACTGTAACACAGTCAGCAGATCGTGAATTAGTAGATTTATGCCAAGGGAAACAAGACCTAGTGTCGTATTTAGCCAACTTTAACCGGCTGGTTGCCGAGACATCCTGGCCTGAAGAAAAACAAGCGGTCTTGTTTTACAAGGGACTCAAAGAGGAGCTAAAAGATATCTTGGCGTAAGTCGACCCACAACCTACAGACTGTCAAGAATTAATAAACCTTGTCTTGAGGCTTGATCATCATTTAGCAGAACGTAAAGGAACGCGCAACAAGATTGAAAAATATTCATGGCGTGTTCATGATAACAGAGACTCAAGAACTCCAAAAGAGAGAACGCCGGAACCGATGGAAATTGGAACCATCAGAAGACCTTTGACCAAAGATGAAAAGGACCTAAGCAGAAAAAATGGGCAATGTCTTTATTGTGGGCGGAAGGGTCATTTTGCCAAAGATTGTCCAATCAAACAAGCAAGGTCCCGTTCAGAAGGTCGCAGCCAATGCACCAGTCGAGTTGGAAAACTAAAACACCCGAGATGCAGAGAAGGGTTGCTCTTGGGTGTCACCGTGGACCCTTCACAATCTAGACATCTTAAACTGGAAATAAGAGTTCAGGTCAAGAAAAATATCTATTTAAAAAAAGCTCTAGTCGATTCTGGGGTTACTGGGAACTTTGTTGATGTCCAATTGGTTTGTGCATGGGGGATCCCATGTATTGAAAAGTAGACCCCAGAAATCACCCAGGCAGTCGATGGAAAACTCTTGACTGGAGGTCCAGTAACTCTTCAGATTATCCCCTTATCGATGATTTGTGAAGATAAGAATCAAAGAAAGAAACATAAAGAGAAAATCATTCTTGACGTGATCCATGCTCCCCAATATGGGATTATCCTCGGCTTGCCATGGTTAACTCATCACAATCCAAAGATCAATTGGGCAGAACGAAAAATGGTGTTCTCATCTGCGCTATGTAACGAACAATGTCTCCAAAAGATTCAAGTATCAAAAGTTTGTAACTCTTACATAGCTACTGCCACAGAGAAAGAAATTCAGCTGCCCAAACAGTATTCATCTTACAAAGATGTATTTGATGAGAAAGGAGCAGAGACTCCTCATAGATCTTATGACTGTCAAATTGATCTAGCCCCAGGTGCGATACTTCCCAACTGTTGTGTATATGCCCTGTCAGAACATGAAAATCAACATTTACGAAACTACCTAGATCAATTTTTGGAGAATGGCTTCATTCGCCCCTCTAACTCTCCTGCAGCTTCGCCTTTGTTTTTTGTTTCAAAAGCTAATGGAGAACTTCAAACTTGCATCGACTATAGGGGTTTGAACAAAGTCACCATCAAGAATAAATATCCTTAACCCCTAATTCCAGTATTATTGGAACAAGTAAAGAGAGCAAAAATCTACACAAAGCTTGACCTTCGAAGTGCTTATCATTTGGTCAGAATGAGAGAGGGTGACGAATAGAAAACAGCGTTCAAGACAAGATATGGCCCTTTTGAATACACCGTCATGCCTTTTGGTCTGTGTAATGCTCCAGCAGCATTTCAATTTTTCTTGAATGACGTTCTTAGAGAGTACCTCGACATATTTGCCATAGTCTACATCAATGACATTTTGATCTACTCTGACAATGAAAACGAACATGTCCAACATGTCAAGAAAATTCTTGCAGCCCTTCGAAAGCACCATTTATATTGCAAACTAACCAAGAGTGAGTTTCATGTTACCACAGTTGAGTTTTTAGGGGTTATTCTTATCCCTCAAGGTATGGTGATGGCAGAAAAAAAAGTAAATGCCGTATCTGATTGGCCCACCCCAAAGACTCTTCGTGATGTACAATGTTTCCTGGGGTTTGCAAATTTTTACCGGAGATTCATAAATCTTTTCTCCCAGACAGTGTCTCCAATCACTAAGCTACTAAGAAAGAAAGAAAAGTTTGTATGGTCCCCAGAAGCTGATCAAACCTTCTCGACTTTGAAGAAAGCTTTCTCCACTGCCCCAGTCTTGACTCATCCTGATGCGAATCGACCTTTCATAGTGGAAGCTGATGCTTCAGATGTAGCAATAGGAGCCGTCTTATCACAACGAAATAAAGACACTGGTCAACTTCATCCTGGAGCTTATATGTCTCGGAAGTTGAACGAAGCTGAACAGAACTATGTCATTGCTGAAAAAGAGCTTCTGGCGATTCGTGACGCCTTTAAAGAATGGAGACATCATTTGTTGGGTGTCAAATACACTGTCACAGTATATACTGATCATCGTAATCTTCAATTCATGAGTTCCGCCAGACTTTTGACCCCCTCGGCAATTACGCAGGATGCTGTTTTTCGCTGAATTTGATTTTGTAGTAACCTTCCGGCCTGGTAAAGATAATCGCAAAGCTGACGCCTTGTCCCGTCAAGAGTCTACCACGTTGCTTGCATTTCAAGCCTCCAGAACTATCATTGCTCCTGACAAGGTTCTATGTATCATAAAAAACAAAGATTTCTTTGAAGAAATTGACAACTCTTTCACTGTTGAAAAATGGCAAACATGGGCCCAAGCAGATCCCAAAAGGTCAATCAAGCAAGGACTACCCTTTCATGATGCTCGTTTGTTCGTACCCACTACCAAACTTCGCAAGATAGTGTTTCCTTGGTTGCATGTTATAACGACGGCAGGTCACCCAGGTACTCCTAAAACTCTTGAACTGATCCAACGTTATTTTTGGTGGCCTACCCTAACAAAAGATATAAAAGCAATGGTAAACAACTACGAAGTTTGTGCTCACATTAAAACAAGTCATTCAAAACCAAAAGGGTTGTTACATCCACTTCCAACCCCAAGTCGTCCATGGGAGCACATCTCTTTAGACTTTATTACCGGTCTGCCAGTGGTTCAACAGCATTCAGTAATTCTGGTGGTAGTAGATAGTCTCACGAAATATGGACATTTCATTGCCTGTAAAGAATTGCCCACTTCTAGTGAACTGGCAACTATTTTACTGAACAGAGTGGTTCGTTATCATGGACTGCCAAAAGTTATCCTCTCCGATCGTGGGTCGCAATTTGCCTCCAATTTCTGGAAGACATGGTGTAAAACACTCCAAGTGACATCTATGCTATCTACTAGTCACCATCCTCAAACAGATGGTCAAACGGAGAGACTAAATCAGACTTTGAAAAAATACCTACGATCCTACGCTGAAAAGGCAATTCATTCTTGGACATCTATGCTCTGGTTAGCTGAGTTAGCTTACAATAACTCATTCCACACTTCTATTGGCGTTACACCCTTTTTTGGTTTATTTGGCTATCATCCTGACACCCTGCCCATCACAATTACTCAAGAAAGTTCTCTTACTCCAGCTGTGTCAGAAACCATTCAGCATTTGCATCAAACCCAGAAACTGATTCAACAGCATTTAGAAAAACCCAAACAAAAATACAAAAGGCATTATGACAAGAAACATTGTGAGGGACTGCAATATCAACCAGGTGAAAAAGTGTGGCTTTCCACAAAACATATAGGCCCTCATTCTGACCTTGGCGGGCGGCGGAGGCCGCCCGCCAAAGTCCCGCCGTCAGGTTACCGTTCCGCGGTCGAAAGACCGCGGCGGTAATTCTGACTTTCCCGCTGGGCTGGCGGGCGGTCTCCTTCAGACCGCCAGCCAGCCCAGCGGGAAAGAGGCTTCCACGATGAAGCCGGCTCGGAATCGAGCCGGCGGAGTGGAAGCTGTGCGACGGGTGCAGTTGCACCCGTCGCGTATTTCACTGTCTGCGCAGCAGACAGTGAAATACATTTAGGGGCCCTCTTACGGGGGCCCCTGCAATGCCCATGCCAGTGGCATGGGCACTGCAGGGGCCCCCAGGGGCCCCGCGACCCCCCCTACCGCCATCCGGATCTCGGCGGTCCGACCGCCGGGATCTGGATGGCGGTAGGGGGGGTCAGAATCCCCGCGGCGGTGCAGCAAGCTGCGCCGCCGCGGAGGATTCAATGGGGCCGCGGTACACTGGCGGGACCCCGCCAGTGGTGCCGGTCCGACCGCGGCTTTACCGCCGCGGTCGGAATCCCCATTGAAGCACCGCCGGCTTGTCGGCGGTGCTCCCGCGGTCCTCCGCCCTGGCGGTCAAAGACCGCCAGGGTCAGAATGAGGGCCATAGACTTCAAGAAGAAGCACATGTTTAATCCCAAATTGATAGGTCCTTACACAGTCCTTCAAAAAATCAATCCGGTAGCCTATAAACTACAATTTCCCAGATCCTTACGGATTCACCCAGTGTTCCACACTTCCCTATTGAAAAGGGCAGTCCAAAAGGTCCACCTTCATCCAGCTCCTGTTCTAGTACAGGGAGAAGAAGAATATGAAGTTAAGAAAGTGTTGGATTCTAAACTATGAGGGCTTAATCTATGGTACTTAATCTCATGGAAAGTTTATGGTCCTGAAAGTAACTCATGGGTTTCCGCATCTGATATTCATGCTCCAGTACTTGTGAGACGCTTTTATCATCTTAATCCAGGCAAACCAGGCCCTAGAGTGCGTCTGGGAGAGGGGAGTACTGTCAACACCAGGGCAGTGCGCGCTCTATTGGCGACTAGAATGCAAAAACCCAGCACTCTCAAAACAATGTAAGTTATGCATTGTGCTGATATGTTGTTGTTTAAACTTTTGCATTGCAGAGTTCAATCCTGAAGACTTATTTTTAATGTGCTTACAAATGCTGTTCATTTGCAATGTATTGCTGCAGGCTTTCAGAGTGTGTTAGGGTGTAGTCCCTTTCCAGGGCCTTCTAGAGACTTTCCCTGCAACATGCCTGGGTGTGGTTGTGGGCTGGGCCAAGACTCTATAAAAAGGAGCCAGGCCAGCTCCAAGTGCTCACTATTCAGCGGTCCCGTTGCAGAGCAGCAGCTACTTCCTGAGCTCCTGTCCCGGTGGCCTATTTGAACTTCCAGACATCTGACTTTCATTCTTCATTTGGGGATCCTTGTTCTGGGCGTTAAGACGGTGGTTGGGCTGGCCTCCCGACGCCGTTATCGAGAACGAATTCTTTTAGGATTTGACAGAGTACTTTGCGCGTGTAAAATATGCGCTTGAGTGTTTGTGACATTTGCAGGGTGACTTGCGAATTGGCAAGACGCCCGATTCGTTTCATGATAATTGAATCTTGTTATTCATTGCACGCTATCATTTCTTGACATTTGCATGGTGGCTTAAGAATCGGCAAGACGCGTGATTCGTTTTATGGTGTTTTAACTTTGTTGTTCATTGCGCACTACCTTTTCTTGACATTTACATGGTGGCTTAAGAATCGGCAAAAGACGCGCAATTCGTTTCATTGTACTTTGATCTTGTTATTCATTGTGAGTTGTTATTTCTTGACATTTACATTGTGGTTTACGAATCGGCAAGACGCGCGATTCGTTTAATGATGATTTGACTTTCATATTCATTGCGTACTACCATTTCTTGGCATTTTACATGGTGACACTCGAATCGGCAAGACGCACGATTCTCTCCTCAAGTTTAATTCATGTTGTTTATTGTATGCCACTATTCTAAGATATTTAACATGTAATATTCGAGTTGACAAGTTATGTGATTTGTTTTCCTGAATCCATATTGTGTTATTCATGGTGCACAATCCTTTTAGGGTGTTTACTATATATATATATATATATATATATATATAAATCTACAATATGCGCAATTTGTGTTGAAACATTTTAAGAGTACGCAGAAGATCAGAGTTTCTAGATGCAATATTGTATGGTCCTAGTATGCATTCTAAAAAAAGGTTTTATATGAGTAGTTTAAAATTTAGTCAGAATGTTTTTCTGATTCTCATGTAAAGGAAAGTACTTGAATAAGAAAGTTTTCATTTAATGCATCTTGATTCCCTTACAGGTATCTGGCCATCTTGAAACTTAGTCATTTTAAACTTAATTCTTAGATTGTTCATGTTTTCAGAATGACTATGCTTAGAATCATAGTCTAGTATTGATTTCAGGAGATATAATTTTCATATTGTGTGTTCTAACCTTTTTCTTACTACAGGTCTCCTTCCCAGCTGTTTCCCTTCCTAATCCCCTCTTCCCCTCTTGAACTCTCTTAGCCTCTGTGATTTATCTATCAGAGTCTTGGAGCTGTTCAGCGGTGGACGCGTTGGGAACGTGCGCAGACCCCAAGGATCTGGTGACTCTGACACTTGGACCTGCGGGCATGTTAGCAGCTGCCTGGGCCTTGCCCTCATCCTCCTGAAAAGCCACCTGTTGCTGATATTTATTACTGAGGGCCTCCAGCCTCTGACCACAGCTGGTCTACTGTCTCATGGCATGTAGGAAGATGTCCACCAGGACTAGCTATAGCAAGAAAGAAAAAGGAAAATGGCAAATTGTAAACAGTGCTCTTTGCAAAAAAAAATTAAGAAAGTAGAGTGGCACAAAGCAGTAAATTACTGGTTCCCTAGGGCCACTGGAATTTGATGTGGCTGATTACGAGTCACAGGGCCATATTTTACCAACACAAGCATCATCCTAAATGCTGCATTAACTGAAGCAGATGCACATTGCACAGACAACTCCATTGTACTGCTGAATTGAACCATGCTGGAGTGATGTCATAGTAGCATGGGTAACTAATGGGAGGGAGGTATGATTAAGGGCGGGAGGAAACATATCCACCTTGCTTAACAACTTCAGTGAGTTAAGGGAATAGACAGAAAATTAAAATACCCTGCACTTTCAACTAAAGCTTTGATAACCATGCTAACTAAGAGAAGTAGGTGAACAGACACGTCCCTCTCCAGAAGAGCTCCCTTATTTCTTGATACAAGCAATTATCCATTCATCATTTCATTCATTCATTCATTCATTCACCCTTTGATATTCACCATTTAAGCTTTACACTCTCTCTTGTCCAGTCTTTCACCACTCCAATCCAGCCTTCCATACATCCACCTGTGCATCCATACACTCATCTATCAAGTATCCTCCCTTTTAACCACAGTCATTATCATCTACCTATCCTTTAACCCACCAAGCATTATTGTTCCCATCACCCCTTCTTCCATGAGACATCCTTTCACCCACATACCTTTTCATCAATCCTTTCACCCACCCATGCATCTCCAATCACTCACCTACACATTCTTTCCTTTCACCCACCCACACATCCTTTCACTCATAATCCATTTCACCAATTCTTTCTTTTAGTCGTGCATCGTTCATTTGCTTTTCAATGAACCCATCATTTGCGGTGTCTTTTCATTAGGAGTGTTTGTCTGCTGAGTGGCAGATAGAAGAGGCCATTAGGAACTTAACCCCCATTGTAGCTGGTAAAGCAGGGGTTCACAGAGAACGTACTTACAGTGGGTAAGTATACTACTATTTGTCAATAATCAAGTGAAGTATGACTTATCAATGCCCATCTCTGCTGCCACCGGTTCTCCTCCTCCAACGGCAGCCGCATCCGGCCCACTGGTGCTGCTGCTGACCCATGCACTGGTGGTCGGTGCAGCTGGAAAAAACATTGCACATTTTAGATGCCAGATGTGCCTCCCCATCTTATTTTTTTAAGACATAGTTCAACGAAATACAACCGCAATAAATCACTACAGTTTTATCTTCTTCTACCATTCAGAATTTTGTCTGTTAACTATGCTAGAAAAGCCAGGTGGTCAAATCAACTGCAAATGTTTCAAAGTGGAGGGGCAGACATAAGTCACTGAAGTGCAATGAAGGGTTGGAATATTTTGGTCAATCGAGGTGGACCTATGGTGAGATCTTAGTTGACAAATGCAATGTGCATGACAAGAAAAAGAAAAATCTTCACAAACATGCATTGAAAAGCTGACTTGGGGGGTCATTCTGACCCCGGCGGTCAGGGTCGGCGGGAGCACCGCCAACAGGCTGGCGGTGCCCCGCAGGGCATTCTGACCGCGGCGGTTTGGCCACGGTCAGAACAGGAAAACCGGCGGTCTCCCGCCGGTTTTCCGCTGCCCTGCTGAATCCTCCATGGGGATTCAGACACCCCATACCGCCATCCTGTTCCTGGCGGTTCGCCCGCCAGGAACAGGATGGCGGTATGGGGTGTCGTGGGGCCCCTGGGGGCCCCTGCAGTGCCCATGCCAATGGCATGGGCACTGCAGGGGCCCCCGTAAGAGGGCCCCACAAAGAATTTCAGTGTCTGCTCAGCAGACACTGAAATTCGCGACGGGTGCAACTGCACCCGTCGCACCTTCCCACTCCGCCGGCTCCATTCGGAGCCGGCTTCCTCGTGGGAAGGGGTTTCCCGCTGGGCTGGCGGGCGGCCTCCTGGAGGTCGCCCGCCAGCCCAGCGGGAAACACAGAATAACCGCAGCGGTCTTCTGACTGCGGTTCGGTATTCTGGAGGGGGGAACTCTGGCGGGCGGCCCCCGCCGCCAGCCAGATTTAGAATGACCCCCTTAGTCTTGCAATCTTGTCGGTAGAGTACTTGTTCTAAAAATCTGTCCTCTTAGTATTACAGAACCAGTCCGCAAGATATAAAAGGGAAGCAGTGAAACCTAAACTTAGTAATAAAGCAGAAGAAAGCTACAAGGTAGTATATACTAGTTCAGACACGAGGAAGTCAGGTATAGAAAAACGAAAAATAGAAAATACAAGTATAACAAGAATTTAACTAAGCTTAGCCAGAATTAAAAAAAGTATAAAAAGGTAGACTGGCACAATATAAATAAATGAAAGATTATTCTAAAAGAGGAGAGGTGGAAGTTAGAGAAATAATAATAATATAACAGGAAGACTTTCTGGGGCCAGCAGATCCACCAGCTGCCAAACTGGTGGTGGCACTGGCACTCTTGTCTCCTGCACCTACCTCAGGTGTTGCTCTCTTCTCCCCCTTGGGTGCTGAGGTAAGAAATAAAGCAGAAAAAATAGATTAGAGCTACAGTTAATATCCCAAAAATATTTTGACAGGCAAAGGCAAACACAGTAACATTGTACTTTTCTAAATCAGATCACCTATAGTACTAGTATTGACTCAACTCAAGCTGACCTATTAATTTCCTACAGCTCAGCCCTACTCCAAATTTCTAAAATCAAAAGAATCATCTTTGCTTCTCTATCACCTTTTATGGGCCAATCTAGTCTCCATTTGTTTTCAATGCATAGGTGCATACTATAATACCACACATAACCAGGAGATTGTGATTGGGAGGAACTACTTAAGATACATAAAGAAATGCAAAGAGAAAGGAATGCTAACTCACTGACATTGCTTACTTCTACCACTGTATTAT
The DNA here is from genome assembly GCF_031143425.1 of Pleurodeles waltl. NCBI lineage: Eukaryota > Metazoa > Chordata > Amphibia > Caudata > Salamandridae > Pleurodeles > Pleurodeles waltl. The sequence goes on from NC_090448.1 coordinate 848,147,379, forward strand.
TTTCAGTGACCCAAGGAGTCTCAGTCTGCTTGGCTTCTTAAATATTCAGCCCAAACATGCAGTGACAAGAACTATTAAAAAGCAGAGACTAAGCACTTGACTACCTAAAACTAGATCACATAGTATTCATAGTAATGTAAAATTAACTTACCTTTGAGAGTCAGCAGTACTGCTATTAGAAAAAAAAAAGCATTGTGGAACACACAACAAATAAAGAGTTATTTACTCACAAAGCCCTGACACCTCGCATCCAGCAGGTTGAGCAGGTCCTGCTCATGGTCCAGTATTTTCGCCCAATGATGCGTCAACTGCTGCTGGGTGTGCTGGACCCCAGTGACAAAAGTGACAGATATCCTGTCTGCCAAAATATAAATGCCTTAGAATTTAATGGGATTTATATTTGGGTGGATGGGAAATCTGTCACTGTAGTGATGGAGTAACTCATCCGCCAAGATCTCAGACAGGTCCCATGTCCCCTTTAATGAAAAAGTACTGAACAACCAGGTTGATGCAATGCACCAAACACAAGAGCCACCATCTGCTATGGCTTTGATTATATTACTGCCATTGTCCATGGCAAAAAATCGAATTCTGAGACCTCTGTGTTGCACCCTTTCACACACCTTGCTGTTAAAGTTGTCCAAGATGTTTGCTGCTGTATGTGATTTCTCAGTGGCGAACATGGCTACTGTTGCATTCCACCAAATGTTCTTAAAAGTATCTTCAGAGCTGGGACCTGTAGATAGCTGTTGCCTAACCCACACAAAAGAGATCTACCATTCAGTGATACAATTGTAATCAGCAGCTTGACAAATGGTCCATGTGTCTGTCGTGAGGTGGATAGTGTGAACAAAACTTTGCTGCAAATTTGTCCAACCAAATGCAGCACATCATGTTGGAGCACTTGAACAGCAACTCTGGCGAAATAGGACCAACTGGGAACCTTCCATTTTGGGCATAAATTCTTAAAATCCCACTCCTACCACAAAAGAAAAAGGGAGGAGGTCTAGTGCTAATATTTTAGCCATCTTCCCATTGAACAATCGTACCAGTAGGTGGTTGCTGTTGTAGGACCCCACCACCTAAACAATCTCTTAAAAATAGACCAGATTTTCTTATTTTCTGTAGCCACTGATGTAGGTAACTTCTGAGAAGTAGGGAACAGTAGACTAAATTTTCGTCTGAGGGTAGTCACTGTATGGCGTGGTATGTCCATCTGCCTTTTTGAGGTCACTGAGGCAGGTGAACCTGGTGCACTGTTGGTGTTAGGGCTGCTTTGCGTAAAGATGTCACCCTCTTCTTGTGGTTCCCTGCTCTCCTCAACTTCACAACCGCTACTTACATTAATGTTTTAAGGTGCTCCTCCCACCAGATTGCATGATGTTTATTTCACATGGGTCGTTTGGCCTCTAGTACCATAGTGTGAACCAGGCTTACCTCAACGAGTATTCGCATGGCAAGTGGAGTATATTGCAATATTATCTTCCATCCTTGCTAATCGTGAATAAGTCCCACTCTGGGGAGATTTTTCTTAGTGTGCCAGTGCCAATGCCTGAAGATGGACTTTAGGGAGGTGGGTGTGTCTCTGATTGCCTCTCTGCAGTGCATACTGAGGTAGAGGTTGATGCAGGTCTCAGCAGGGGCCTTGTAAATATGGGCCCTGGCACTGCTGGTGGTACCTGTGCCTCATTTCTCGGGGCAGGTTGAATAGGTGGGGAAATATCAAGCTTCCATAGCAATGACTGACTCATTATCCTCCTCATCCTCTTCCAAAATTCTAAGGCTTTCAGGAACATTTCTGTTGTGGCGGGCTTCCCTAAATGGTCACTGGCCACATGTTCAAACAAAAACAGCGAGCAAGGAGGCATGGAGAACAAAGAACACATGCAAGCCTATGGCAAAGTGCACTTGCTGGCTACACAAAAATGATCTCCGTCCATATGGTCAAGGCAACAACAGCAAGCAAGGAGAACAAGGAGCACCTCCAAGCCCATGGCAAAAGCACACTGGTTGGCTACACAAAATGGCTACCAGTCACATGGTCAAGAAGCAAGCAAGGAGACATGAAAAGCACAGAACACATTCAGCCTATGGACACACACTACACAAAATGGCCCACAGCCACATGGCATGCAGAACAAAGATATATAGTGGCCTATGGCAAGCATACTCACACACACTAGCCAGACAAAGGAGGCATGGTAATATTCAAGAATACACTACCATCAATTAGCAATGCCAAACACAATAATTAGCTGACCTATAAACATTTTACAATATCAAATATTACTCCACATATACACTTTTTCAGGAAGAAATATGAAATACAAACTATAACCCACCTGTTTTTATTTAATCATGCCATCCCTGCCCTAATTTATGTTTTAATTAAAACCACATATAGCACAGAAACAGTTCTTTCATGCACTGATGAATAGCAATGGGCCTACCAGCTGGATGGCCCATTGACAGTCTAGGCCATAGAGTAAAATAAATGAGTATTGCAAAAGGAAGAAACATGGAGAAAAGGTTCTGAAATGTGTAGCATTTTTCCTTCACAAAAGATGAAGAATGAAGTGCAAAAAAAAACTAGCCTCCTACTGAAACGTCAGGCCACCCACCACAATGAAATAAAAAAATCAAATAAAAGTACAAAGAAATACTGGTGCATGCCCTATCAAAAAAACAACACGTGACACAATAGTTTTTGAACTTACTTGTGATGTCACAAAAACATATCCTTAAATCCAATGGTAAATATGCAGCAGACAAAGAGAGTGATACTTTCACTTCGAAATCCAAATGAAATGTGACCAGGAGATAGGCAAAGTACTGGGAGGAGCTTGCTGGACAGGAAACTGGTGCCTCTGGGGCACTTCCTTCCTGTTGTAAAAAAAAGAAACAAAAAAGTCTTCTCGCACTAAAACAACTTGAACGGTTAGTTGGAGTAGAATATCCATTCAAAAATGTATTTTTGAGTTGATTTGCCTGCTTCTCAAGTAGAGATTCTTCTTGAGGTAGAGGTGCGGTCGCTTTTGCTTGACAGCAGCATAATAAAAGTGCAATTGCAGCTGGAAGCCATGCTAGTGGGCGTGAAATCTCGGATACTCTTGCAAGCTGCCTGAAGTATTGTGGCCCTCACCAGCACATGCCAATACAAGTCTTGCATACCCTAATGGGAAGGAAATTCAGCCACGTGCAGGATGGCAGAATTTAGGGAGCTTTGTGCTACGCAGCATAGGGCAAAGTTCCTGAATTCTGCCATCTCTGCAAGCGGAGTGATTTTTTCGTCCGATCCCTAGATAAAGGATCAATTTCAATTTTCAAGATATGCCATGTAGAAAGACGACTAGTAGTCTTTTGTTCTCACAATATAAGTAAAACAAGTAGGGATTTACTCCTCAGAAGATAGAAAATAAACTAAGAACTAACAAAACCTTGAAAAGAGATGAATATAAAGATATAAAGGTCAATTGACTTAAACCTCTTATCTCTAAAATTATCTTTGATAGTACAATTGTTCATCATTAATAAACAACAATAGGAAGGTCAACTGTGTCTACCCTAGTAAGATTTATGATTATATCAGCACAATACTGGCTACTTTTCTCCCCATGAAAACATTGTAACATCTACAGATCAGACAACAGAAGAGTTCCATAACCATCATGCTCTCAAACAAGCATAAAAATGTGTACATATATCAAGTCCAACTACAGTCCCCTAATGTGCCTTCTTACCTAGTCATATCCACATCTAGTCACTCAACATCATCCTGCTACAAATCTGCTCACAATTGCTAACCATTGCTTCCATAAATTAAAATTAAAATTATCCACAATATAAGTACTAACACTAACAATATTTCGAAATCGCATCTATTGAAAAGCCAGGTCTCGAACTGTGGTCTTATCCCTCAGCTGATCGTCTCCTCATTGACCCAATCTATGTTTAATAGAATGTCTTCTACAGTCCCACATACCTAAACCACCATTCAAAAAAGGTACCATACTCTATGTATCAAGTCCAAATACAGTGCCTTATTGAGCCTTCTTGCCTGGTCATATTAACATCTAGTCACTCAATACCATGTGAGTATGAATGTGCTCACCATTGTGTCCAGAAATGAAAAAAAAAAGTTATGCAGAATGTAAATATAAATACTGATATTTAGAGACCTCCCCTATAGAAAGGCCAAGGCCCTCATTACAACCCTGGCGGTCGGTGTTAAAGCGGCGGTAATACCGCCAACAGGCCGGCGGAAAAAAATGGAATTACAACTGTGGCGGAAACCGCCAACAAAGACAGACACTTTAACACTCCGACCTCCACGGCGGTACAAACAAACAGCGCGGCGGTCACCGCCAACAGACAGGCGGAAGACAATGTACCGCCCACACTATTATGAGAGGCCAATCCGCCACCTTTTCCGGGGCGGAACCAACGCGAACAAAAGCACGGAGGGAACAGGACTTGGAAGGGAAAACACTCACCTCTCAACACCCCACAAGGAACCAGGACGCCATGGAGCCAGAACTCCAGATACTCCCTGCAATGGTATTCCTGCTCCTGTATCAGGAGCACCAAAGACGGCGGTGACGACCACGGTGAGTACTGCACCTACAACACAGGGGAGGGAGGAGGGAAAAGAGAGTGACACACACACACAACACGTAATACCCCCACCACCACCCTCACCCACAACAACATACACACAAATACATGCTGCAACATTACATTTACACCCCCACCCCCCTGGAAGTCCGCAAGGACAAAATGAAATGAGTTGAACGATTGCAATCATGAAAAATCCAGTAGTCAAAATTCAAAATACAGTATATACAATTATGTACACCAACTACACAAGTCCGGATAGTGCACCAATTATTGTCTGTGGACCACTGGGACCAAAATACATGGGCGAGGCCCACGCACGATACCAGACTTCAAACGGAGACAACACTGCTGGGGCATCAGATCGAAATGAAACAGGCATCCCAGGGGATAAGGAAGGGGGGGCACCTCAGCCGGATGAGTGCACGACACCACTGCTCCACTAGGGGGCTCCATGCCCACTGCTTTATCCTGAGGAGTGCAAAGCCACAGTCTCTCAAGTCTCCACAGTGGGTGGTTTGCCCACTGCTTTATCCTAGGGGGTGCAAAGACACAGTCTCTCAAGTGGATGCCTTTCTCAACTGGTTCTTGAGGGGGCTTTAGGCCCAGAGTGCTTCATCCTGCCAAGGACTGAGGTAGTGGATGTGATACTCCACTGGTTCTGTAGGGGGCTTTGTGCCCAGAGTGCTTCATCCTGCCAAGGACTGAGGTAGTGGATGCCTTTCTCCACTGGTTCTGGAGGGAGCTTGGTGTCCAGAGTGCTTCTTCCTGCCAAGGACTGAGGTAGTGGATGTGATACTCCACTGGTTCTGGAGGGGGCTTTGTGCCCAGAGTGCTTCATCCTGCCAAGGACTGCGGTAGTGGATGCCATTCTCCACTGAAGGTGGTGCATCATGGAAGCTGCCCAGGCTCCTGGAACTGACCATCAGGCTCGGACGACTGACCACTGGGGATGGCAGCCATGTCTGCGGTGGTGCCACTAGCTCAGGATGTCACGGGGCCGCTGGCGGTGCTTGCGGCGGTGTCAGTAGTGGCTGTGCTTGCGACGGCCTCTGTGGCAGTGGTGCTTGTGGCGGGCTCGGCGGCATCAGTGCTGGCGGGGGACTCTGTGGCATCGGTGCTGGCGGCGGACTCTGTGGCATCGGTGCTGGTGGCGGACTCTGTGGCAGTGGTGCTTGCGGCGGGCTCTGTGCCATCGGTGCTAGCTGCGGGCTCTGTGGCGGCGCTGCTGGTGGCGAGCTCTGTGGCATCCGTGCTGGCGGCGGGTTCAGTGACTGCAATGCTTGTGGCGGCCTCAATGACAGCGGTGCTGGTGGCGGTGCATGTGGCGGTGCAGGTGGCGGTACAGGTGGCGGTACAGGTGGCGGTGCAGGTGGCGGTCTTCTCCATCATACAGGTTGGCATTGACGTGGACAGAAGGTGTGACACTAGTCCCATTGTCGGTGCCACCATGCCCACTCCTGACCTGCCCTTTATTTTCTGGCCCTTCCCCACCTTGGATGGTGGCGCAGCTGTCTTGCCACTATCCCCTTTCGTTTTCCCAGAGCCCTTGGTGGCAGGTTTTTGGCTTCTCCCTCCGGGATGTGGGCAACTTTTTTGCTTTTGCAGGTGGCGGAATGTCCTTGCCCTCGCTCCGTGGCACACTGGCAGCACTGATGCTTGGTGCACTCTAAAAGCCCGCAGTTGCTGGCACCACTATGCCCGTTGATGTGGTGGCTGAGGTGCTGGGTTGGGACCTGGAAAGCCTGGCCCTAGGGGACGGACGGGGGGGAGGTGGAGGGAAGAGGTCAATATTAGCCAGGAAAAGTTTTTTAGACACACTGGGATGGGTGGATGGAGTGGGTTTGGGAGTGGAGGAAGAGGTAGTGGTTGTGGGAAGTGTACGTTTGCTGAATTTGGGTGAAGGTGCATGGGCTGGAGGCTGTTGTGAGGTGGATGGCTGTTGGGTGGGTGTGTGCCTACGTTTGTGTACTTTGGGAGGAGGGCTCACAGACACACTGGTCGAGGACACAGGGGATGTGTGAATGGTAGTGGAGTGGTGAGTGCACGTGAGCGGTGTGTGGTGATGGGCGTGCTGGTGATGGAGGTAGTGGCTGAAGATGTACTGCATGCAGGTGTGAGTGGAGATGAGACAGGGAGGGAGGAGGATGACATGGAGGAGGGGGACACAGTGGAGGCAGTGGATTTTGGTATGTGTGCATGGGTATGATGCTTGTGTGAGTGCCTGTGGGATGTGTGGTGCTTATGTTTGCCAGAGCCACCCTTGTGTGATGAGGTGTGTGTCTGCTGGTCTGATGGTATGCTTGGGTTAGGCTGAGGTATAGGGGATTGGGTCTGGGTGGAGGAAGTTGGAGAGGGGAGGCTGGACACAGGGACAATGGCTGCCATCAGTGCTGAGGCCAGAGCCTGAAATGCTCTCTGTTGGGCTGCCTGGCCAGAATGAATGCCCTCCAGGTATGCATTTGTTTGTTGCAAATGCCTCTCGACACCCTGGATGGCATTCACAATGGTAGATTGCCCAACAGTGAGGGGTCTCAGGAGGTCAATAGCCTCCTCACTGAGGCCAGCAGGGCTGACTAGGGCAGGGCCTGAGGTGCCTGGGGCGAAGGAGATGCCCACCCTCCTGGTTGAACGGCCACGGGACACACGCTGAGGGGCTGCTGGGAGGGTGGTGCTGGTAGGGGGGGGTAGCGGCTGTACCTGTTGATGCGGGTGGCACAGAGGGGCCCGCCACCGCAAGGGAGCTCCAATCAGAGGAGGAGTCGCTGTTGCTGCTGTCACCTCCTGTCCCTGCCATGGAGATCCCCTCACCCTCCGTCCCACTGGTGGCTTCAGACTCCGTTGTCTCGCCCTCCTGGGCCAAGTGGGATGCAGCTCCCTCCTGCTCCGGTGCCACTGCTCCTCCGCCTGATGATGCTATTGCACACAAGAACAGGGGGACCACAAAAAGGGGGGGTAGACAGATGAAAGGATGTTCAGTGCATGCAATACCACTACCGCTGGCGGACACCACAGACACAGCAGCCCTCTGCACTATGCCATGCACTTATAGTTCCTAGATTAATCACATGCCCATGGGGTACAAGGCCTATGCCCGATTGCTGCACACATGGAAGTCACAGAAGCCTGACTAGGTGTAGATGGCTCTTACCACCTGTGGGGTTGGGGTACCTCATAGCCTGCCTCACAAAGGGTCCTTGCCTACAAAGCTCGCCCTGACCTAGGGTAACCCACTGGCCACCTCCCCCACCCAGACACCTCGTAATGCGCGCAGAGTCAGATGGATGTGACCGTACTCACCCCCTTGTGGCTGCTATGATGCCCTCAAGCGCCCATCCAACTCCGGATATGCCACCGCCAGGATACGGAACATCAGGGGGGTCATGGTGCGACAGGCACCTCTCCCACGTTGGGAGGCCATCCCCAGCTGGGCCTCCGCCGTCTTCTTGCTCCAGCGGCGAATGTCCTCCCATCTTTTCCGGCAGCGGGTGCTCCGTCTGTGGTGGACCCCCGGGGTATGGATGTCCTTGGCGATGGCATGCCAAATATCCTTCTTGTGGTGGGCGCTGACCTACAGGAATAGTACAGGGGAAAAGGAAAAACTTTAACTGTCTGGACCGTCACAGTCATCGGCCCACGTTCCCACCCTTGCCCTGACGCACATACACTCACCGTCCACTCCTGCAGGGCTCAGTCCCCCCCATGTATCTTCCATCCACACCACTCCAGACAGCCATTGCCCATGCAGCATGCTCACAGTGTACTCACCTGTTTGTCTGGAGGTCAGTAGAGTAGCGTGTACTGGGGGAGGACCCCATCCACTAACTTCTCCAACTCCTCCGAAGTGAAGACAGGGGCCCTTTCCCCAGACACATGAGCCCTCGTCGCTTCCAGACTGAGGTCACAGCAGCACTTGCAGTGTAGGTCCTCTCCTTTCGAAGGTCAGGTATCAAGTGAGTGAACAGACAGAAAATGGCGGGCACGTCCGCGGCGGTGCGTACCGTCACCGTCGGCATACTTCGTCATTGGCTCCTGGAACCTATAGGGTCCAATGTTAACCAATGCAGGATTGCGCTGCGGTCTTCGACCGCCTACCGTGACGGTGTACAACGCCAGCGCAGTTACCTCATATCCCCTTGTCCCACCAGACAGGTCAGGCAGCCACCATTTCAGGGGGCCACATGGCATTAATAATAACTGCGTCACACCTATCTAGGCCTTGCATACACACAGTAACAGGCACATTGCGGTTTTACAAATGTGTGCTAATGACATTTTGTAATACCTCAGTGTTGGCTGAACTCTCTGCTCACTGTTCTCCTCCATAGGGCACCTCTACTGGGGCAGGTGATGAGATGGCGGCATCCTCCGGTGTACAGACCGCTGGTGGACCTGTCGACAATGGAAGAGAGACACGTAATAGTCACATACAGACTTGATCGTGCAACAATCCATGAACTGTGTGCCCAGTTGGAGCCAGTCCTGATGTCAGCAATCCGCCATCCCACAGGGATCTCCCCTCTGGTGCAGGTCCTGTCAGTACTCCATTTCCTGGCAAGTGGGTCTTTTCAAACTACAGTGGCCATTGCTCCAGGGATGTCCCAGCCTATGTTCTCAAACGTGTTGTCCAGAGTGTTGTTTGCCCTGCTGAAACACATGCGCAGCTACATCGTGTTCCCTCAGGTGGAGGATTTGCCTACAGTGAAAGGTGACTTCTATGCCCTGGGAGATATCCCCTACATCAAAGGTGCGATTGATGGGACACATGTCACCTTGGTACCCCCCCTCAGGAGTGAACAGGTGTATGGAAACCGCAGGAGCTACCATTCAATGAATGTGCAGATGGTGTGTTTGACTGACCAGTACACCTCCCATGTGAATGCCAAGTTTTCTGGATCAGTGCATGACGCTTACATTCTGAGGAATAACAGAATCCCTTATGTGATGGGGCTAATCCAGAGGTACCGTGTGTGGCTAATAGGTGAGGACAAGGACCCTATACCTGGGAATAGTTGTCTGGGTCTGGGTCTGGGGCTGTCCTTAAGGGTTAGTGTGTGTCTAACAGTTGTCCCTCGACATTTGCAGGTGACTCTGGGTACCCCAACCTGTCATGGCTACTGACCCCAGTGAGAAATCCCAGGACAAGGTCAGAGGAATGCTACAATGAGGCACATGGGCGAACTAGGAGAGTGAATAAAAGGACCTTCGGCCTCCTGAAGGCCAGGTTCCGGTGCCTCCATATGACAGGTGGTTCTCCCTAATACTCACCAAAGAAGGTGTGCCAGATCATCGTGGCCTCCTGTATGCTGCACAACCTGGCTTTGCGACGACAGGTGCCTTTTCTGCAGAAGGATGGGCTAGAAGGAGGTCTTGTGGCAGCTGTGGAGCCTGTGGACAGGGAAGAAGAGGAGGCAGAAGAAGAAGATATAGACAACTGAAACAATGTTATCCAGCAATACTTCCAGTGAGACACAGGTAGGAAAATGTCACTGCCTCACACATCTCATTCAGTTGTTAGACCTATCATAAGTCTGTCACTTTCACTCAGTTTATGGACCCTTGTTGTAAATCAGTAGCGATTAGGTTAAGCATTAGCAGAAGAATTCTTGTATTTAGCAACTATTGTTAACATTTCGCCGAATCCATTTTGTATTCATGTAAGCCATTTTCTCTGCCACATGCTGCCATGTGCTCGCCATGTGCTCTGTCCTACCTTTCTGTTAACTACTCTTGAAAATCTGTCTAGTGACAAGTTATATTTAACATCTCCCACTTTCGCACATGCCCAGTAAGATCTGCAGCTGTTAGTAATCAGTAGCAGACAGAATGTGTCAACTAGTCCTTGAAAACTGTTAGCCCGTCCTACCTGTCGACTGTGCATTTCCATATGACCTTATATGTATATAAGTCTTGCTTCTATAATTGTACCACCTTCTTTTAGCCCCTGCATGGGTATAAAAGGACCATGCTCTCTTAGTTCAGTGTGTTACTTCAAACATTACAGAAGGGTGCTGTTTGAACTGTAGTACCACCTCATGAGGTTTAATAAACTTTGGCGGTTATTCCAACCCTTGGGGAACGCGGGAGCACCGCCAACAGGCTGGCGGTGCTCCTATGGGCATTCTGACCGCGGCGGTACAGCCGCGGTCAGTGACGGAAAACCGGCGGTGTACCGCCGGTTTTCTGCTGCCCTGGGGAATCCTCCATGGCGGCGCAGCTTGCTGCGCCGCCATGGGGATTCCGACCCCCATACCGCCATCCTGTTCCTGGCGGTTTCGGCCGCCAGGAACAGGATGGCGGTATGGGGTGTAGTGGGGCCCCTGGGGGCCCCTGCAGTGCCCATGCCAATGGCATGGGCACTGCGGGGGCCCCCTAACAGGGCCCCACAAAGATTTTCAGTGTCTGCAATGCAGACACTGAAAATCGCAACGGGTGCAACTGCACCCGTCGCACCCCTTCCACTCCGCCGGCTCCATTCGGAGCCGGCATCCTCGTGGAAGGGTGTTTCCCACTGGGCTGGCGGGCGGCCTTCTGGCGGTCGCCCGCCAGCCCAGCGGGAAACCCAGAATAACCGCAGCGGTCTTCTGACCGCGCAGCGGTATTCTGGCGGCTCCCGCCGACCCTGCAGTTACCGCGGCCGGCTGGAGTCAGAATGACCCCCTTTGTCTTTTATTTCAGTTTCTGTGCCAACTTCTTCCTATATGGTCTGAGGACCTTGTGCAGAGAAGGGCGAACCCCTTGCACTATTAGGCCTTGCTGAGGCTTACTTCGACAAATTGGCTCCCGAACAGGGACTCATCGGCGACTCAGACGCCCGACGGATTGGTCGCGACGACGGATTGGGATCTCACTACGGACGATCAATGTCTGAGGAGACCCGAGTCTTGGCAACCATGAAGTTTTTCCCTTCTTTCTGATTTGACCATCCAGGTGGCGCTGGTCCTCGACTGAGATCCTTTTTGTTAATTCGTCATACAATGACCATTTGGTCGATTTTAGAACTTGGCAGTTGGAACCTGCACACCCTGTGATTGGTAAGAGCCGTTTTACAGCACTTGCTGTGGGTTTTGATGCCTTTGTTTGGTAATGAAGTTTAGCACCACTTACTGTGGCTCTTGTGTTTTGGGTGACTAGCCAATTTGTGTCCTTTGAATTCATATATAAATTGCAATTTATATAGGCAGGTAATGAGGAGAATTTTCTCCAATTTAATTCTGATTTGAACAGCACCTTAAGTGCTACTTTGATTATAATATTGCATATTCTGCACTATTTTTGGCATGCCTGTTTTTAGCGCACTTCGAAGGATGTGTTGCTTTTGTAATGGTACCAATTTTAGACTGGAAGAATCGCAACCGGCACCCCCAGAGGGGACGCCCAATAGAGATATGTATGTTAAACATGGTCTTTCTTCTATAATGTACAGCACATTATGGAATAAATACACTCGTGCTGATCCTGAGTTACTTTGGCCTATGCATGGGTCATTTGATTTGCGAAAGATTGAGCATGTGGAACAATGTATGTGTAAGTGAAGGTCTAGGCAAGATATGTTTGACTGTGTACAAATGTGGGAGAAAGAAGTGCGTGGACAAGTGAAGCTTGAACAAGCCTTGCTTGAGAAAGAGCAGCGGAAGAATGTATATGTGAAAGCATTGGAAATGAGAAATAAAGAAATAAATGACTTTAAGGAGATAGAAGAGAAAGAACGTAAATTACAGGTAATTGGCCAATACACTGTTAGGCAACCTCTCTGTCCTATCCTTCATAAACCACACAATGATTTTTTGTTACTAGATCGCCCTCCACCTCCGTATGTTGTTCCTTCTGCCCCTCATGAGTTAGCTGAGGTCTCCGGTTCGGGGCAACAGAAGATATGAGCCAGTCGCTCTATGTTGCCTGCTGACCGTGCGTCTGAGCTTAGATCTATTGCTCATAAAACAATTTGGAGCGTTATCTCTGCTTCTGAACTTTTAGACAACATGCAAGGGTGGACGGAAAAGGAGCAGCTATATTTTACTGAGGCATTTGGCACAGAAGTTATTGAACTATTTCGGAAATATTCTGATGAGTTAGAGCCCGATGATGTAGCAGCTGATCATAAGCAAATGCGTGATGGTCTTTTTGTTTTTTCCCAGGTGGCTGATGCAATCAGGCGTTTGGTGAAATTATGTGTTGTGGCAGTCCTTTTGAAAGAGGAGAAAATGGCCGTGGACGTAGTTGCACGGACATCTCAGACCGGCGGGGTGCAAGCTTTCCTCTTCGGAACAGATAAGACTATGATAGTTCATACCAATGCGGGAGGCCGCGCCTTTGTATGTTCCTCCTAAAGGATTGGGTACAAGTGATGATAAAACTTCTGTTGATGCTAAGGGTTATTTTATTTATAATTGAGTGTATACTCCTTGGAATAGGGCAGATGTGATGGCACTTTAGTTCTTGTACTGTGACTTTGGCTGACATTGATTTATTTTTCAGATTGATATTACCGCCGGATATGTGGAGAACTGTTCGTAAAGTTGATGATCGTGTAGTTTTTGGGACATCATAGAAAGAATTAGAACAGATGGACGGGGATAGGGAACCTGTGAAAAAGCAGTATCAGTTGATTCTAGATCTTCCAGCAGCCATATTAGTTAAGTTAAAAACAATTATTCCCCCTAAAAATATAGATTGGACTGTTTTAGCATCTTGTAAGCAAAAGGCAGAGGAATCGGTCTCTGATTTCTTTACACGCTTTGAAGAAGCATTTCATGATTTTAGCGGCCAGTTATTGTCAGATGATACGGGCAGACATTTGTTTGTCGACAAATATGTCGCAAATCTGTTACCAGGAATAGCTAGTCGTCTAAAAGCTAGTGAAAGTTCATGGACTACCTCTACTCCGGTTTCCCTTTTGACTATGGCTCAGTAATATGAACGTCAGGAATTTGAAGCAAAAGGTAGCGAGGATAAAAAGATGAAAGAATTAAAGACAAAGGTTATGTTGGCTCAAGCTTATGGTCCGCCTTTTAGAGGTAGTGATAGATGTGGACGTGGATCTTATGGTTCTTCTTACACTCGTTCGAATTTGTCTGTTGATCAGTGTGCGTATTGTAAGAAATCTGGGCATTGGGCTGCTGATTGTCCAGCACTACGTGTTCAGCAGTGTTCTCGTGGTCGGGGACAAATAAGAAATCTCTCAGGATATTCAGGGCCTAGAAGAAGCATAAATGATCATGCTAGGGTTGATGCTAATGTACGAGGGCAGGATGGGTTTAACACTTTTGATAGACGGAACCAATACCAGATGTCTAACTATGTGCAGCCTGATTTCCAAGATTCTGCTTATGCATAGGATTGCCTAGGATGGGGTAAGGAATCAGTTGAAGTTCCAGCAGATTAGAGGGGTCCCTATGTTACAGCACATGTTTTGGGTTCTACTGATCAGTTTCTGGTTGATACAGGAGCTACTCGTAGCGCCTTGTCTAAACAATTGATTCCAAGGGCTCCCCTGTTAGGCTTAACCATTACATCAATAGGTTTCGATGGAACACCTTCCCCTAGCCTATTGTCACAACCACTTGCATTCCGTGTTGATAAATTTACTGCTCCATGTCCATTTTTGCTTTCTCCAAATACACCAGACAATATTGTGGGTCTTGATATGCTCAAGTATTTCAGGGCTACAACACGATGCTCTCCTGAAGGGGTGCGTGTTATTTTGAATGATAATCATCCTGTGATGGAAAAAGTTTGTCTTGTTAAAGAGGATATTGCATTAGCTTCACTCCCTAGTACTTTGTGGGCTACTTCAGATACTGATGTGGGACAAATGATTATTCCACCGGTACATATTAGTGTCAAGGAGGGAGCTGTATTGCCACGTTTGCCTCAATACAAAATTTCACAGGAGGGCGAAGAAGCACTCACACGAATTGTGCATGATCTTATTGCAGTTGGAGTTGTTGAGGAAGTTCCGTATAATGTTTGTAACAGTACGATTCTTCCTATTCTGAAAAAGGATACTGATACTAGGATTTAAGGATTCATTATTGATTTACGAGAAGTCAATAAGATTGTGGTACCACAATATCCTGCGGTATCTGATATCACAACACTTCTTACTTTGGTTCCCCCGACAGCAACTACGTTCTCTGTGATAGACTTGAAGAATGCTTTCTTTTCGATCCCTATTCATCCTGACAGACGATATTTGTTTGCTTTTACTTTGAATAAACTATCATTTAGATTTTGCAGAGTTCCTCAAGGCTATACTGAGAGTCCTAGTATTTATAGTCAAGCGTTAAAACGACAACTTGATTCTTTTGTTTTGCCTGAAGGTATGGCTCTCATACAATATGTTGTTGATATTTTGTTGGCAGCTGATACCCCTGAGCAAATATGAAAAGTGCACTTTGTCCTTAATTTCTTTTCTTGCTTCACACCATCATAAAGTGTCACGAAAGAAATTGCAATATTGTAGACCAAAGGTAACCTATTTAGGTCACCTTTTGTCTAAGGAGGGCCGCGCACTTACATCAGATCATATTCAAGCAATTTTAGACAAACCAGTACCCTCTACTCAGAAAGATGTTTGTGCATTCTTTGGTCTTACTTCTTTTTGTAGGCAATGGATACTAGGGTTTTCACACATTGTCAAACCTTTGCAAGCACTTTTGACTAAAGATACTACAATGCCCCTCCCATGGACAGATGAATGTGAGACTGCTTTCCGGCAGCTACGAAAAGCCCTTTGTTCAGCACCAGTGTTAGGTACTCCAGATTACACGAAGCCTTTTGCAATTTATGTACATGAGAAAGATGGATGTGCATTGTCAGTTTTAGTACAGACACATGGCGATAAGCAGCGTCCCTGTGCATATTTTTCAGCAGTACTTGATCCTGTCACTCGAGCGTTGCCTGGGTGTTTTCGTTCAGTTGCCGCAACAGCTGTGTCAATACGTCAGAGTGAAGGGATAGTTTTGTCACATAAGCTATTGGTGTTAGTACCCCATGCGGTTGATGCTCTTTTAAATCAAACAAAGACGCAACATTTAACTAGCGCTCGCCTGACAGGATGTGAATTGACATTGCTGGCTCCTCACATTACACTGAAGAGATGTGCAGCACTAAATCCAGCCACTTTGTTGCGATATCCGGTGACTCAGCCTCAGTCACAAGAAACACATGATTGTATATTCCTTACCGAAGAACAGACAAAGGGTCGTATTGATTTACAAGATACGCCCCTTCCAGATGTAGACGAGGAATTGTGGGTTGATGGGTCTTGTTTGAAGTTGCCAGACGGTAGGACCTCAGCTGCATATGCAATCACCACAATACACACGGTAGTGGAGACAGCTCGTATACCACAGAAGTCAGCTCAAGCAGCTGAACTAATAGCTTTGACACGAGCATGTGAGCTTAGTACTGACTTATGTGTGAACATTTATACAGACAGCCGCTATGCTTTTGGAGTAGCTCATGATTTTGGTTTGCTTTGGAAGGAGAGAGGCTTTCTCACATCCGACGGGATGCAGATAATGCATGGAAAATTAGTGTATAACCTCTTGACTGCATTGACATATCCAAAGAAACTAGCTATTGTGAAATGTAGTGCACACAAGAAAGTGACCGATTAGATAGGGCAAGTTAATGCCCTTGCAGACCGCGTAGCACGTGAGACTGCGATGCAGCGAAGTACTACTTCTATGTATGTAATGAAGTCACAAGCTGAACGTTGGCATAATGCTAGACAAGACGTATTAGGTATACAGAAATCTGCTTCTGTGAAAGAACGTGAGCAATGGTCTGAAGACGGAGAATTGGATGATGAGGGCTGTTGGCGGAATAAGCAGATGGATAAATGGAAATTGCCTATAGCTTTTGTACAACCTATGGTTCAGATGGCACATGGGCTGGCACATGTTGGAGCTTCAACAATAACAAAGTTGCTTACGCAAGTTTGGGAGCATCCAGAAATTTCGAGTACAGCTAAGAGAGTAGTACAGTCTTGTTTGATCTGTTTACAATACAATCCTGGAAAAGGGACACAAACTCCTGCGGGAGGGTTTCCTACACCAACTGCACCTTTCAAAGTTCTACAAATGGATTATATTCAGCTTGAACGCTGCAACAATTTAAAGTATGTCTTGGTGGTGGTATGTGCCTTCAGTAAATGGATAGAGGCGTACCCCACAAAGGATAATACTGCCATTACCACAGTGAAGGTGCTTTTGAAAGAATTTTTCCCTAGGTTTGGTATTTGCAGACTTTTATGGAATGATAACGGACCTCATTTTGTTGGGGAAGTTATTAAGTATGTCCTGAAAGGGTTAGGGATCAAACAGAAGTTCCATGCGGTTTTCCACCCACAAGCAGCAGGGTTGGTGGAAAGGTATAATGCTACTTTGAAGCTGAAGTTAGCGAAGATACAGGCTTCCACATCTTTAACTTGGCCGGATGCATTACCGTTGGCATTATTGTCTGTTAGGTCAGTGCCACGCTCTCGAACAGGCCTTACCCCCTATGAAGTAGTATTTGGAAGGCCAATGAACATTTGGGGAGTTCCTAAACCAAATTCTGTATATGATGTACCTTGTGTCCTGATGAATGATTATTTGGCACAGTTAACCTACAATTTGGTTTCTATTCATCAACAGGTTCGAGAAGCACTTCCTGACAGATCTACAGGTGAAGGCCAAGAACTCCGACCTGGTGATAAAGTGATGATTAAGTCGTTTGAAAGATCAAGCAGCTTGGAACCAAGGTGGCGAGGCCCAGAGCAGGTGCTCCTTGCGACAAGGACAGCAGTTCGAGTGCCGAACCGAAAGAATTGGGTCCATAGTACTCACTGCAAGAAAGTGCTACCTACATTGGTTGAACCTGCTGTGCTGACCAATCATCGAGAGATTTTGACTATGGAGAAAGGCCGTGCTATATCACCTGACGAATCTGCGGAGTTCTTCCCGGACCATACGATTTCTGGAGTGTCGCGATATAATTTGAGACCGAGGAAAGACCCCGTAGTGCTGGAGAAAACTGGTTGAGCTACCGCCCTGGGTTAGTGAAACGGAGAGACAATGTGGCAAGGGGGGAGGGATCAGCCATGCATTAGAGTAGTGACACCCGTCTTGGCCCGTGGTGAAGAAATCAGTGGCTGCCCAGGGATAAGAGCTCCAACAATCGTTTTTAATTAATTTCTGAAAGGGTTGATTATCACTGTTGCTAAAATGAATAACAAACTGATCATTAGTAGTATGGGGTCTGTTGTTGTTTTGGTGGTTACAGCAATAATCAACTGGTTTGTTGAAAAGATGGCTCCTGCTCGTGAGTCTTTTGTTGCCGCTACTCCAGTACCAGAGGATCACTATTACTTTACACTTCCCTATCAGGAGCACCGTCAATCATACTTCAATAATACTTTCATTCAGATGTTACATCATACTCATAATGCTACAAATACTACTAACTGTTGGGTATGTGGAATGATACCTGCGCATCAAAAGAAAGGAGGAACACCTTTCATTCCTCTTCCTTTTTCAAACAATGGTTCTTGTTAAGCTTGGTATACGCTTTTGTTTGCATCTGGAAAACGTACAGAGGGCGGACTTCTTTTTCGCCTTCATAAAGTATGCTACCAAGACAAAGATGGGTATCTCCAAGCCAAAGGAACTAAATGAGAATGGGAAGAGTATCAACCGGACAATGTTTCAATACAATGGCCTTCATTCTGACCCTGGCGGTCGGTGATAAAGCGGCGGCCAACCCGCCAACAGGCTGGCGGTCCAAAATATGCAATTCTGACCCTGGCGGGAACCGCCAACACAGCCCGCCGCATTAACACTCCGCCCGCCACGGCGGAACAAACAAACAGCGCGGCGGTCCCCGCCAACAGCCAGGCGGCAGACAATGTACCGCCCACCCTATCACGACCCACCAATCCGCCACCTTTTCCGGGGCGGGAGCACCGCCGATAAAAACACGGCGGAAACAGACTACGAATGGGAAAACGCTCACCTCCACATACTCCACGCGAGATTCCGGCAGTATGGAACCCGAGTTGCAGGTCATCCCCGCACTCCTATACCTGCTCCTGTACCAGGAGCACGCCCGGCGGCGCGGAAGACATCGGTGAGTACTGCACCTACGACACAGGGGAGGGAAAAGATTACCGGCACACACCCACCCACCCACACCCACTACAACACACACATCAATGCATTCCCACAGATCACTGTCACAACCCACAACCCCCCCCCTCCGAAATAATGCAAAGACCAAAAGAAGAGATGTTAAACGGGCAGATATATTGAAAAATGGACAGCAGTAATCCAAATAAATAAATGAACTATGTACAAAATATATACATCTACTAAATGTAGTCCAACCACTGTCCGTGGACCACAGGGGTCCTGAGCAAAGGGGCAAGGTCCAGTCCCACGACAAGAACTCCACAGAGAGAACACTGCAGGGGCATCAGAAAGAAAAAAGGACAGGCACCTCAGGGGGAAGGGAAGGGGGGACACCTCAGCCACTTGAGTACACAACGCCAGATCCACGAGGGGACTCCATGACCACTGGGCCATCCTGGGGAGAGCAAAGCCACAGTCCATACAGTCCATACAGTGGGTGGCCTGCCCACTGGGCCATCGTGGGGAGAGTAAAGCCACAGTCCATACAGTCCATACAGTGGGTGGCCTGCCCACTGGGCCATCCTGGGGAGAGCAAAGCCACAGTTCATACTGTCCATACAGTGGGTGGCCTGCCCACTGGGCCATCCTGGGGAGAGCAAAGCCACAGTCCATACAGTCCATACAGTGGGTGGCCCGCCCACTGGGCCATCCTGGGGAGAGCAAAGCCACAGTCCATACAGTCCATACAGTGGGTGGCCTGCCCACTGGGCCATCCTGGGGAGAGCAAAGCCACAGTCCAAACAGTCCATACAGTGGGTGGCCTGCCCACTGGGCCATCCTGGGGAGAGCAAAGCCACAGTCCAAACAGTCCATACAGTGGGTGGCCTGCCCACTGGGCCATCCTGGGGAGAGCAAAGCCACAGTCCATACAGTCCATACAGTGGGTGGCCTGCCCACTGGGCCATCCTGGGGAGAGCAAAGCCACAGTCCAAACAGTCCATACAGTGGGTGGCCTGCCCACTGGGCCATCCTGGGGAGAGCAAAGCCACAGTCCATACAGTCCATACAGTGGGTGGCCTGCCCACTGGGCAAAAACAACAAGTGATGGACGGAATGCTGAACATTGTCAAACACTCACCCCCAGTCACAGATCTGGGTTTAATCCATCGTTCTTTTGCTTACCATGCCACCCCAGTTTGGACCCAGCCATATGCAAATCAGTCTTGACCCTGTTCCTCATGGGAACAGTCCAGCCCGAACTGCCAAGCCAGGTCCTCACTGGACCGGAAACAAGCATCCTGGGACCGGTTTCGGGGATTCACCCCTCATCAGCCAGGCTAGCTTGAATCCAGTGGCATGGGAAGCACGGGACCCACGTCTGGGCATACCCTTCCCACTTAGGGCGACAAAGCAAAAAACAACAAGTGATGGACGGAATGCTGAACATTGTCAAACACTCACCCCCAGTCATAGATCTGGGTTTAATCCATCGTTTTTTTGCTCACCATGCCACCCCAGTTTGGACCCAGCCATATGCAAATCAGTCTTGACCCTGTTCCTCATGGGAACAGTCCAGACCGAACTGCCAAGCCAGGTCCTCACTGGACCGGAAACAAGCAGTTTGACAATGTTCAGCATTCCGTCCATCACTTGTTGTTTTTGCTTTGTCCCGTGCTTCCCATGCCACTGGATTCAAGCTAGCCTGGCTGATGAGGGGTGAAACCCCGAAACCGGTCCCAGGATGCTTGTTTCCGGTCCAGTGAGGACCTGGCTTGGCAGTTCGGTCTGGACTGTTCCCATGAGGAACAGGGTCAAGACTGATTTGCATATGGCTGGGTCCAAACTGGGGTGGCATGGTGAGCAAAAGAACGATGGATTAAACCCAGATCTATGACTGGGGGTGAGTGTTTGACAATGTTCAGCATTCCGTCCATCACTTGTTGTTTTTGCCTTGGCCTGCCCACTGGGCCATCCTGGGGAGTGCAAAGCCACAGTCCAAACAGTCCATAACATACTCCACTGCCACTGGAGGAGGAATGTTGGCCAGAGGACATCCTGCAGCCCTGCCCGAGGCAGATCCTGCCCTGCCACGTCTGCCAAAGGGCCAGCGGTTCCTGCCTGGAAGGGCCCAGTTCAGCGGTTCTTGCCTTGAAGGGCCCAGTTCAGCGGTCCTTGCCTTGAAGGGCCCAGTTCAGCGGTTCTTGAGACGGCGGTCCCCAGCGGAGCGGTGCTGGAGACGGCGGGGCCCAGTTCAGCGGTTCTTGCCTTGAAGGGCCCAGTTCAGCGGTTCTTGAGACGGCGGTCCCCAGCGGAGCGGTGCTGGAGACGGCGGGGCCCAGTTCAGCGGTTCTTGCCTTGAAGGGCCCAGTTCAGCGGTTCTTGCCTTGAAGGGCCCAGTTCAGCGGTTCTTGAGACGGCGGTCCCCAGCGGAGCGGTGCTGGAGACGGCGGGCCCAGTTCAGCGGTTCTTGCCTTGAAGGGCACAGTTCAGCGGTTCTTGCCTTGAAGGGCCCAGTTCAGCGGTTCTTGCCTTGAAGGGCCCAGTTCAGCGGTTCTTGAGACGGCGGTCCCCAGCGGAGCGGTGCTGGAGACGGCGGGGCCCAGTTCAGCGGTTCTTGCCTTGAAGGGCCCAGTTCAGCGGTTCTTGCCTTGAAGGGCCCAGTTCAGCGGTTCTTGCCTTGAAGGGCCCAGTTCAGCGGTTCTTGAGACGGCGGTCCCCAGCGGAGCGGTGCTGGAGACGGCGGCCATTCTATGGCCAACTGCTCATTGCCTGGAGGTGCCCTCCTGGGCAGCGGGGATGGTGCTCCTTCAATGCCCACCTGGGCTGTGGGTGGTGGGGCCCTCCTGGCCAGCTGGGCTGTGTCCTCCCTGGGCAGCGGCTATGGGGGTGGTGGGCTCTCCCTGGGCAGCTGTGCCAGTTCCTCCCTGGGCAGCGGCTATGGGGGTTGTGGGCTCCTCCTGGGCAGCTGTGACGGGTCCTCCATGGGCAGCAGGCCTGCTGCCTGACTTCTCCGCCTTGCTGCCCTTGCCCTCCTTAGTCGGGAGTCTGTGGCCCTTTCCTCCCTTTGGAGCTGTGGCTGTTGACGGTGGCTGGCTAGTGTCCTGGGGGGATATAGAACCCGGGCTCCTGCGGCGGCCCTTCCGCCTTTTGCTCCTCTTCCCAGGGGGTGGGCTGGCTGTCCCCTTGCTGCTGGGCGAAGATCCAGACCTGCGGGCTGGTGGGCTCCAATACCCCTGCACCCTTGTCAAGGGGGCTGCAGGGCTGGTGGTGGCTGAGGTGCTCTTCTTACCCCGACGAGAAGGAGGGGGGGGCTCAGGGTCAGGAAAGAAGGTAGCAGTAGAGAGATAGATTTTCTTGGGACAATGGAGAGTGGTAGGTACAGTGGGTATGGGAGTGGAGGGAGAGGATGTGGTTGTAGGCGAAACAAGTTTGCTGTCTTTGGGTGCAGGTGCAGGAGCGGGAGGCTGTCGTGAGGTGGATGGCTGTTGGGTGGGTGGGTGGCTGCGTTTGTGTGGTGTAGAAGAGGGGGTGACAGACACAGTGGGAGAGGACACAGGGGACGTGTAAATGGCAGTGGGGGTGGTGACTGCACGTGTGCGGACTGTACTGGAGGGTGTGCTGGTGATGGAAACACTGGCTGATGGTGAGGTGAATGAAGGTGTGAGTGTAGACGTCACAGGGAGGGAGGAGGGAGACGAGGAGGTGGGGGTCACAGAGGTGGTAGTGACTGTTGGCATGTCTGCATCAGAATGTTGCTTGTGTGAATGTCTGCGTGATTTGTGGTGCTTATGTTTGGATGAGCTGCTCTTGGGTGTTGAGGTGTGTGCAGGCTGGTCTGATGGTGTGGGTGGGACAGGCAGAGGAACAGGAGACTGGGAAGAGGGAGTTAGTAGAGGGAGGCAGGAGACAGGGACAATGGCTGCCGTCAGTGCTGAGGCCAGAGCCTGGAACGATCGCTGATGGGCAGCCTGACCCGAATGAATGCCCTCCAGGTACGCATTGCTGCGATGAACCTCCCTCTCCACCCCCTGGATGGCATTCAGAAGGGTAGTCTGCCCAACAATGAGCGTTCGGAGGAGGTCAATGACCTCCTCACTGAGGGCAGCGGGGGTAACAGGGGCAGGGCCTGAGGTGCCTGGGGCGAAGGAGATGCCCGGCTTCCTGGCAGAGCGGGCACGGGGCGAACGCTGAGGGGCTGCTGGGAGGGCGGAGATGGTGCGCTGGGTGGCGGCTGTACCTGTAATGGCGGGGGCACGGATGGTGCCACCCCCGCAAGGGAGCTCCCTTCCGAGGACGTGTCCGTGTCGCTGCAGGGTCCAGTCGTCCCCGTTGTGGAGCTCCCCTCGCCCTCCGTCTCACTGGTCCAGTCAGACTCTGTGGCATGGCCCTCCTGGGCCATGTGAGATGCAGCTCCCTCCTGCCCCGATGCCACTTCTCCTCCGCCTGATGATGCTGATGCACACAAGCACAGAAAGACAAACAAAAAGGGGGGGGGAGAGAGAAATAAAGAGATTTTGAGTACATGGATCCCCGGTACAGTTAGCGGACATGACAGACACAGATGCCCCCTGCACTAAGTTGCACACTTGGGGTCCCCTACGCATTCCGTGGAACATGCCCTACACGCCTAGAGTTGACAACTGCACCCATGGATGACACGGCCCAGGGATGGCTGTACTGGCACACTACTGAGGGTGGTGGCTGGGTACACAGGGGCTTACGGGGGTGCCCAGCCTACAGATATCGCCCTGGCCTAGGGGGACCCACAGCCCTCCTCCCCCACCCAGACACCTCCACTGCGTGACAACAGAGTAGATTATGCTTGTACTCACCCCCTTGTGTCTGCTGTGCTGCCCTCACGCGCCCATCCAAATCAGGGTAGGCCACCGCCAGGATCCGGAACATCAGGGGGGTCAGTTGACGGCAGGCACCCCGCCTACGTTGGGAGGCCATCCCCAGCAGAGACTCGGCGGTCTTCTTGGTCCCGCGGCGGATGTCCTCCCACCTCTTGCGGCAGTGGGTGCCCCGTCGATGGTGGACCCCCAGGGTCCGGACTTCCTTGGCGATGGCACGCCAAATCCCGATCTTCTCATGGGCGCGGACCTATGTGACACGTACAGGGAGGGAGAAATACCACGTTCAAGTTTGTCTGCAGTTTCGTTGCCAGTGGCCCAACGCCCCCCATCCCCGCCAGGCCCCCCGCCATGCCCCCGCCAGGCCAAACATGCCCCCCATCCCCACCAGGCCCCCCGCCAGGCCCAACATGCCCCCATCCCCGCCAGGCCCCCCGCCATGCCCCCCGCCAGGCCCAACATGCCCCCCATCCCCGCCAGGCCCCCCGCCATGCCCCCCGCCAGGCCCAACATGCCCCCCATCCCCGCCAGGCCCCCCGCCAGGCCCAACTTGCCCCCCATCCCGCCAGGCCCCCCGCCATGCCCCCCGCCAGGCCCAACATGCCCCCCATCCCCGCCAGGCCCCCCGCCATGCCCCCCGCCAGGCCCAACATGCCCCCCATCCCCGCCAGGCCCCCCGCCATGCCCCCGCCAGGCCCAACATGCCCCCCCTCCCCGCCAGGCCCCCCGCCAGGCCCAACATGCCCCCCATCCCCGCCAGGCCCCCCGCCAGGCCCAACATGCCCCCCATCCCCGCCAGGCCCCCCGCCATGCCCCCGCCAGGCCCAACATGCCCCCATCCCCGCCAGGCCCCCCGCCAGGCCCCCCGCCAGGCCCCCAAGCCAGCCAGTGGCCCCAAATCCATATTGAATTAAACTCACTTGTTGGTCTGGAGGACCGTAGAGTAGCGCATACTGGGGGAGGACCCCATCCACAAGTTTCTCCAACTCTTCTCCAGTGAAGGCAGGGGCCCTTTCCCCAGGCGCAGCAGCCATTGTCCCTTCCAGACCGAGGTCACAGCAACACTTGTAGTATAGTTCCTCTCCTGTGAAAGTTCAAGTCGCAAGTGAATAAGTAGATAGAAAATGGCGGTCACGTCCGCGGCGGTGCGTACCGCGGCGGTGCGTACCGCCACCGCCGGCGCCCTTCGCCATTGGCTCCTGAAACCCATAGGCTTCAATGTTAACCAATGCGGCTTCGCGCCGCGGTCTTCGACCGCCGACCGCCGCGGTGTGCCACGCCAGCGCATTGACCTCACATCCCATTGTCACACTTCACAGGTCAGGCAGCCGCCATTTCGAGGGTCCACATGGCTCAATTTCAACTGGGTCACACAGGCCTAGGCCTTGCATAGCCACTCAGACACGCCATTCACTGCATAGAGAATCGTTTACTGTGCAAGCTGTGAGTACGTACCTGTGGGTTGCTTGACTGTGTGCTCCATGTTGTCCTTCCTAGGCACCGTCCGCTGGGTTTGGCGAGGATACGGATGAATCCTCCCGTGTACAGGCCGCTGGTGGACCTGTCGACAATGGAAGCACGCCACATTATCCTGACCTACCGGCTTGACCGTGCCACTATACATGAACTGTGTGCCCAGCTGGAGCCCGACCTGATGTCCCCCATCCGCCAACCCACAGGGATTCCCCCTCTGGTGCAGGTCCTGTCAGTACTCCACTTCTTGGCAAGTGGGTCATTTCAGACAACAGTGGGAATTGCTTCTGGGATGTCTCAGCCCATGTTTTCGAAGGTGTTATCCAGAGTGTTGTCTGCCCTGATGAAATACATGAGGAGCTACATCCTTTTCCCTGAGGTGGGCGAATTGGCTGCAGTGAAGGGTGATTTCTATGCCCTTGGACATATTCCCAACATTATTGGTGCCATTGATGGGACCCATGTGGCTTTGGTTCCCCCAAGAGACAGGGAGCAGGTGTACAGGAACAGAAAAAGTTACCATTCCATGAACATCCAGGTGGTGTGTTTGGCTGACCAGTACATCTCGCATGTAAATGCCAAATACCCAGGGTCAGTGCATGACGCCTACATCCTAAGGAATAGCAGCATCCCTTACGTGATGGAACAGCTAGAGAGACACCGTGTATGGCTATTGGGGGACTCTGGGTACCCCAACCTGTCGTGGCTACTGACCCCAGTAAGGAATCCCCGGACCAGGGCAGAGGAACGGTACAATGAGGCCCATGGGCGTACTAGGAGGGTGATCGAACGCACCTTCGGCCTCCTAAAGGCCAGGTTTCGGTGCCTGCATATGACAGGTGGATCCCTAATGTACTCACCTAAGAAGGTGTGTCACATCATCGTGGCCTGCTGCATGCTTCACAACCTGGCTTTGCGCCGCCAGGTGCCTTTCCTGCAGGAGGATGGTCCAGATGGTGGTGTTGTGGCAGCTGTGGAACCTGTGGAGAGTTAAGAGGAGGAAGACGACGGGGCTGAAACAGACAACAGGGACAGAATCATTGCACAGTACTTCCAATAGGACACAGGTAACAATTCAAACATAATTTAGTTAATGTAAACTACTCTCCAGCATCTCTGCTGCCTGTCTATTTGCCCCAGTGTATGATGACTGAGTTGTGGCTTTTCCCTCCCTATTTCAGATCTGGGGTCCCCACTACGAGTCCTGTGCTTCGTTTCCACATGGACTACAGCTTTGTGGCAGCTGTTTGTTGACTTCACTATGTACAAGGACATATTTGCACTGTCATGTCAATTACAATATTTTGAAATCACAGCCAGACTCCAGATAGTTTTGTGCAAAATAGGTGTTTATTTCAGTGCTCAAAATGGGATGGGTGGTTTCAAGTGGGTGGGGGCTATGGTGAAGGAATGTCCATGGCAGAGTCCAGAGTAACAGTCACACAGGTGCATTGTCCATAGGCCTGTGGAGAGATGGAGCATGGGCAGGTCAAGGATGGACAGGGTGACAATGTGGGACAGTGGGATGACATCAGGTGGTATCCTTTGCTGGCGGGGGTCTTGACATCCTACTCTGTCTTCTTGCGAGATCTCAGGGCCCTCTTGCGGGGTGGTTCTTCTCCTGCAGGAGGTGGGGGTCTGGTGGGCTGCTGTTGTGCGGGGGCCTCCTGTCCACTAGCGCCGGCGGAGGTGGTTGGCTGTTCTTGGTCCAGGCTAGGGGCAGGGGCCCTTTGTTGTTGTTGAGTGTCCGTCCTGGTGTTGATGAGTTCCTTCAGCAGCCCTACCATGGTAACCAGGGTGGAGGTGAGGGCTCTGATGTCCTCCCTGTACCCCCGATAGTGTTCCTCCTGCAGTACCTGGATCTCCTGGAACCGGGCCAGTACCGTCGCCATCGTCTCCTGGGAGCGGTTGTATGCTCCCATGATGGTGGTGAGGGCCTCGTGGAGAGTGGGTTCCCTGGGCCCGTCCCCCACCTGTCGCACAGCTGCCCTCCGAGTTGCCCTGTTTCCCTGGGCCTCTGCCCCCTGGCCGGTGTGCCCACTACCACTGCCCCCAGGTCCCTGTTGTTGTTGGGGTGGTGGGTTATCCTGGGTGCCCTGTAGTGGTAGACACACCGCAGATTGACGCGCCCTGGAGACAGAGGCATGGGCCCGCTGGGTGGGAGCTGTACTGGTGTTCCCAGAGGGGTTTGGGTCTGTAGTGGCCTGTGCCTGTGTGAGGGGAACCGACTGTCCAGAGGTCCCCGATGGTCCGGGCTGGTCATCAGTGTCCAGGTCGACAGAGCTGCTGTCATCGCTGACGGCCTCTTGGGTGGGGGGTGTGGAGAATTCTGGGCCCTCCGTGGCGGTGTGTTGGCGGTCGGGTCCTGCAGGGGTATAGAGGTATGGTTATAGTTTCAATGTGTGGCATATGGGTGTATCTGTGGGTTCCCGTGTCCCCAAGTGCTGGCATTCGTGTGTGGGGGCTTTGGTGAGGGTGGCTTGTGGGGGGGATGTGTATATGCATTGGGCATGCTTTGGTGATGGGTGTCCATGCTTAGTGGACGCATGCAGGCCTAGGTTTTGGGATGTGTGGGTTGTGATGGTGAGACATTGGCAGGGAATAGGTGTGCTGGGGGTGGGGGTGAGGATGGTGGTGGGGGTGAGGATGGTGGTGGGGGTGAGGGTGGGGGTGAGGATGGGGGTGGGGGTGAGGGTGGGGGTGAGGATGGGGGTGGGGGTGAGGGTGGGGTTCGAGGATGGGGGTGAGGGTTGGGGTATGATTTGGCATGCAGGTGGGGGGGAAGCAGTATTGAAGCTTCAACTTACCAGAATCCATTCCTCCGCCGACTCCTGCGAGGCCGTCAGGATGCAGGATGTTCAAGACTTCCTCCTCCCATGTTGTAAATTGTGGGGGTTGAGGTGGGGGTCCTCCGCCAGTCTTCTGCACGGCGATGTTGTGCCTGGATACCATGGAACGCACCTTCCCCCGTAGGTCGTTCCATCGCTTCCTGATGTCTTCCCGATTTCTGGGGTGCTGTCCCACAGCGTTGACCCTGTCGACAATCCTCTGCCATAGCTCCGTCCTCCGGGCAATGCTGGTGTATTGGATCTGTGTGCCGAAGAGCTGGGGCTCTACCCGAACGATTTCCTCCACCATGACCCTGAGTTCTTCGTCTGAGAAGCGGGGGTGTCTTTGGGGTGCCATGGAGTGGTGTGTATGATGGGTGGGGTGGAGTATGTGTAGTTAAGTGTGTTGAGTGTGGTGGTGTGTGTTGTTTTGTGTGTGGATATTGTGTGGGTGATGGTGTAGTGTGCCTCTGTGTGATGGTGTTCTGTGATCGCTGATGTGTCTCTCAGTGCTTCTTTTAGGATTTTGGTCGAAGGGGTTTGTGGGTGATGTGGGTGTGTGTTTTATATTGTATTGTGTGTGTGGGAGTGGTGTGTGTATGTGTATCAGGTGTGTGGAATTCAAATCGTCCAATGTGGCTGAGTTTTGTTCGTTTGTGTGTATTCTGACCGCGGCGGTGTGTACCGCCAATGGAAAACCGCGTTTGAAAGACCGGCGCGTGGATTCGTGGGTCGTAATGGCATGGGCGTATTTCTGTTGGCGTGACGGTGGAGGTTTGGTTACCTCCACTTTTCCGCCGACCGCTGGTCTGGCGGTCTGTTGTGGCTGTCGGATTTTCGGAGGTTTGGCTGCTGCGGGTCAGAATGACCGTGGCAGGTTACCACGACCGCGGCAGAATTATGGAGGATTTCTGACCGGCGGTAGGCGCCTTTTACCGCCGAGGTCAGAATGACCACCCATATGTCTTCACAAATATAAGAGACTCTGACAAGAAAGAACAATTTGTGATTTCTGTTACAAAAACTAAAGCAGATTTATGTATACGTAGCATTGGGCGAATTCCAGTGGGGATAAGCGATTGTACCTTGATTTTAACTATTGAGGGTGAAAATAATAGTAGTTTTACAGATTCACATAATACATATTTTGTTTGTGGGAACTATGGATATTACCAACTACCTGTTGTGGGTGGTCAGGTGTGTGTTTTGTATCTTTTCTATTACCCCCTGTGTTTTTAGCCCCTGCATCATATCACCGAGATTTTAAACTGTTCAATGACATCATTAAAAATAGATATAAAAGGACAATAAGTACAAATGAGGTAGACCAAACGGACACTAGCCTGCAACAATATGTTGATTTTAATTTAGGGTTGTTCTCCTTTGTGGGTGCTGCGTTAAATAGTAGGAAAGTGAGACGATTGACTAGGGTTGTGGAAGCTGTTACCAATCAGGCAGCTCTGGCATTTGAGAATATTACAGAAGAGCTTCAAATTGCGAGGATTGTAGCGCTCCAAAACTGTATGGTACTAGATGTGATATTAGCTGATCGAGGTGGTGCATGTCGCATCATGGGTAGTAGCTGCTGCGTTTTCATTCCAGATCACTCACCTCCAATATATGATGCAATATCTAAATTGCATAAAATTGCTGCAGAAATCCATACAGAGACTGGTAATTGGACTTTTTCTGGATGGTTTTGGGCTCTTGTTTCCGCTTGGGGCTGGAAACTACTGACTATCCTGTGTGTAATGATTGCAATATTTTTCAAATGCTGTATCTGTATTCAGTGTGGTCCAATGTTCTGTTCCAAGTGTATTACTGCTTGTATGCCTACCAAAAGAAATATTACAGAAATGAAAGGACAACACATGTTAGATAAGGAAATAGCTGAAATGATGAACATAAATATACAAGATGAATATTTAGATTATCCCAGAAAGATTATCCCAAATGTCTTCAGCTAATGCTGAATGGGTCGTCTGTCGTAAATCAGTAGCGATTAGATTAAGCATTAGCAGAAGATATCTTGTATTTAGCAACTATTGTGAACATTTTGCGGAATCCATTTTGTATTCATGGCAGCCATTTTCTCTGCCACATGCTGCCATGTGCTCGCCATTTGCTCTGTCCTACCTTTCTGTTAACTACTCTTGAAAATCTGTCTAGTGACAAGTTATATTTAGCATCTCCCACTTTCGCACATGCCCAGTAAGATTGCAACTGTTAGTAATCAGTAACAGACAGTAATGTGTCAAGTAGTCCTTGAAAACTGTTAGCCCCTCCTACCTGTCGACTGTGCATTTCTATATGATCTTATATGTATATAAGTCTTGCTTCTATAATTGTACCACCTTCTTTTAGCCCCTGTGTGGGTATAAAAGACCATGCTCTCTTAGTTCAGTGTGCTACTTCAAACATTACCGAAGGGTGCTGTTTGAACTGTAGTACCACCTCATGAGGTTTAATAAACTTTGGACCTGATTACAACTTTGGAGGACGGTGTTAGTCCCAAATGTGACGGATATACCACCAACCGTATTACGAGTCCATTATATCCAATGGAACTCGTAATACGGTGGGCAGGATATCCGTCACATTTGGGACAGATTAACACCATCCTCCAAAGTTGTAATCAGGCCCTTTGTCTTTTATTTCAGTTTCTGTGTCAACTTCTTCCTATATAGTCTGAGGACTTTGTGCAGAGAAGGGCGAACTCCTTGCACTAGTAGGCCTTGCTTAGGCTTACTTCGACACCCTGACTTGTCACTTTGCCTTTCCATTTCACCTATGTGGGTCCCACTGTGTGACCTCTGCTATATTACCTAATGGACTAGAGCTGTGTTACATCGGTATGTTGGCAATACAATTGACATTGCTATATTCCATAGTTATTGCAAATACACATTTGTGAAAGCACAGACTGACTACAGATTGTTTTGTGATTCAAGGGTGTTTATTTCAGTGCATATTAGTGGAGGGGGTTGTAAAATGGGCAGGGGTGATGGTGGAGGATTGTCCATGGCAGAGTCCAGTCTATTTGTTTCACAGGTGCATTGTCCAAAGGGGCATAGGAAGTGGAGCTAGGGCAGTTGATGGATGGGCAGGGTGACGAAGTATGACATTCAGGGGGTCTCATTTCCTGGCGGGGGTCTTGGCATTGTTCTCTGTCTTTGTCCTGGATCTCAGGGACCGTTTGCAGGGTGGTTCTCCATCTGCAGGGGTGGGGTGCTGGTGTCGTGGTCCTGTGATGGTGCCTCCTGTCCATTAGCGCCGGCTGAGGTGGTTGGCTGTTCATCATCCAGGCTGGTGTCAGGGGCACCTTGTTGTGCCACAGTGTCCCTCCTGGTGTTGACAAGGTCCTTCAGCACCCCTCCAATGGTGACCAGGGTGGTGTTGATGGACTTGAGTTCCTCCCTGATCCCCAGATACTGTTCCTCCTGCAGCCGCTGGGTCTCCTGAAACTTGGCCAGTACCGTTGCCATCGTCTCCTGGGAATGATGGTACGCTCCCATGATGTTGGAGAGGGCCTCATGGAGAGTGAGTTCCCTGGGCCTGTCCTCCCCCTGTCGCACAGCAGTCCTCCCAGTTCCCCTGTTTTCCTGTTCCTCTGTCCCCTGAACCGTGTGCCCACTGCCCAGGTCCCTGATTTTCTTGGGGTGGTGGGTTTGCCTGGGTTCCCTGTAGTGGCAGACACACTGCTGCTTGATGTGTCCTGGGGAAAGAGGGATGGGCCCACTGGGTGGGTGCTGTGCTGGTGTTTCCTGAGGGGGGAGGCTCTGTAGTGGCATGTGCCAGTGTCAGGGGAACCAACTGTCCTGAGGTCCCAGATGGGCCGGGTTGGTCATCTTGATCCAGTTGGACAGAGCTGCTGTCATCACTGTGGGCCTCTTCTGTGGGGGAGTGGACATGTCTGGAACCTGCTGTCCGGTGACGTTGGGTAGGGGTCCTGCAGGGGTGTAAAGGCATGATTATTGCATCTGTGTGTGCCATTGTGTGCAATGGGTGAGTGACCCTGTACTCCAGTGCTTGCATTCATGTCGAGGTCCTTGTGTGATATTTGGTTTGGGGTCTGTGTGGGTATCTGTAGTGCTTTGGTGATGGGTGTCCATGCTTTGGTGTTGCATGCAGGCCTTGGTGTTGGGATGGGTGGGTTGTGATAGGCGAACATTTGTGAGGTGTTGGAGTGATGGGGTGAGGGTGGGGTATGTGATAGCATGCAGGTAGGGTGGGGGATGTAATTGTTAAGATTTGACTTACCAGAGTCCATTCCTCCTGCTACTCCTGTGAGGCCCTCAGGATGCAGTATAGCCAAGACTTGCTCCTCCCATGTTGTTAGTTGTGGGGGAGGAGGTGGGGGTCCGCCGCCAGTCCTCTGTACTGCAATCTGGTGTCTTTGGACCACGGAACGCACCATCCCCCATAGGTCGTTCCACCTCTTCCTGATGTCATCCCGTGTTCTTGAATGCTGTCCCACTGCGTTGACCCTGTCTACGATTCTGCGCCATAGCTCCATCTTCCTAGCAATGGTGTGCTGCACCTGTGATCCAAATAGCTGTGGCTCTACCCGGACGATTTCCTCCACCATAACCCTGAGCTCCTCCTCAGAGAACCTGGGGTGTCTTTGAGGTGCCATGATGTGGTGTGGGTGATGTGTGAGGTGTTGTCGGTTGTGATGTGTGAGGGGATGTGTTTGTGTGTGTTGTCTGAGGTGCGTGGATGTTGTTTGAGTGATGGTGTTGTGTGCTTGTGGATTCTAGTGTTGTTTCTGGTGGTGTCTCTCTGGGCTTCTTTCTCAATTTTGGTCGTAAGGGTTTGTGGGTGACGTGGGTGTGTGTTTTATATTGGATTGGGTGTGTGGGAGTGGTGTGTGTATATGTATCAGGTGTGTGTATTTCGATTTGTCCAATGAGGTTGTGTTTTGTAAATGTGTGTGTATTTTGAGCGCGGCGGTGTGTACCACCAATGGTTTACCGTGGTTGAAAGACCGCTGCATGGATTCGTGGGTCGTGATAGTGTGGGTGTATTCCTGTTGGCATGATGGTGTCAGTTTTGTTATCGCCAGTTTATCACTGACCTTTGGTGTGGCGGACTTGTGTTGGTGTCTGGATTTTGGCGGATTCCGGGCTGTGGGTCATTATAGCTGTAGCGGAATTCCGCTGCCGCAGCGGTGTATTGGTGGTCTTCTGCGCGGCGGTAAGCGGGATTTACCGCCAATGTTGTAATGAGGGCCCAGGTCTCCGAACTGTGGACCCATCACTTGGCATGTCATCTTCTCATCAACCCAATCATCAACCCAATCTATGTTTACACAATAGATGGATTGACCTCTACAATCCCACCCATCTAAACCACTATTCAAAAAAGTTATCATGCTCTATATATCAAATCTAAATTGAGTGCCCTTATGCGCCTTCTTACCTGGTCACATCCACAAATAGTCACTCAATACCATGTCATTACGAATGTGCTCACAACCACCCCAAATTTTAAAGACAGCAGTCAGCATTATAGGTATGCCAAGTCAAAACAATAAGGGAGAAAACATAAAAATAGTGATGCAAAATAATCTGGCTCATGAATGTAAAGCCCAATAGAAAATCAGTTCATTTACCTGAACTTCAAAACACAAACATGCATCAGAATTAAGGATGCAAACCAATCCTTGCCCACGTTGTCATTTGACCATCCTTGCTATGGACTAGGTACCCTGCTAACCAGAAACAGGAACCCACCCATGAGATAACTAGTAATATGTCCAGAAATGAAAACAAACTGTATCCATAATGTACATACTAACAATATTTGGAACCCTCACTTATAGAAAGGCCAAATCTCAAACTGTGGTCCCATCCCTTGCCATATCATCTCCTCATTGATCCAGTCTATGTTCACAGACTTAGGGGGTCACTCCAAAAGATCGCCCGCCGGCCCAGCGGGAAAGCCCCAGCAAAGATGAAGCCGGCTCCGAATGGAGCCAGCGGATTTGCTGGGGTGCGACGGGTGCAGTTGCACCCGTCGCGATTTTCAGTTTCTGCCAAGCAGACACTGAAAATCTTAATGGGGCCCTGTTAGGGGGCCCCTGCAGTGCCCATGCCAGTGGCATGGGCACTGCAGGGGCCCCCAGGGGCCCCACGACACCCGTTCCCACCAGCCTATTCCTGGGGAAGGGGGTCGGAATCCCCATGGCCTTCAGAGCCGCTGTCGGAATACCTGATGTAGCACCGCCAGCCTGTTGGCGGTGCTACCTCCGGCCTCCACCCTGGCGGTCTATGACAGCCAGGGTCGTAATGAGGCCCTTAGTGTGATGACTTCTACAATCCCACTACCTAAACCACCATTCAAAACCAAAATTCAAGTGCAAATTATAGAAACCTCACCTAAGGAAAGGCCAGGTCTCGAATCTTGGTCTCATCCACCTGCTCTGTCACCTCCTCATTGACCAAATCTATGTTCACAGGCTAAGTACATTGACTTCTACATTTGCACACATCTAAACCACCTCCTGCAAATCCATGATTATAGCAGAGACCGAAAACAACTAGAATGTGATGACCACATTGTGATGAGAAATTTAAGACATACAGGTACAGATACCAATACTAGCTAATTCTGAAGCACTTCACCTTTCAAAAGGCATAGTCTCAGACTGTGGTCCCATCCCTTAATATAGCATCTCCTCATCGACCCAGTCTATGATCTCAATTTTAGTGCAGTAACTTTTATAATCCTAATATCTAAACCACCATACAAAAGCATACTAGACCTAGTCTTCATGTCTATATTGTCCCCAAACCCAGAAATACCAGTGACTCCATATTATAAAAAAGGGCTACAAAACAGTGAGCTGCTCTAAAACTAGCAACCTCAATTAACAAACCACATAATTCTCAACATAGAAGGATATGAAACTTTTTGTCCGTGTTCAAGCCATGTTTGACACTCCTCACAGTGTCCACCCTCAATGTGTCTACATATGAGTCTACATGCCTGATTTAGATCTTGACGGTATGACCGCCAATCTGCTGCAGGAGCAGATCTGAGTACTCTGTTAAATAGACAGTATTTCAACCACCATATTTAGATGTATTATAGCTGAGTTGAAGAACGCGATGACAGAGCGCTCTTCCTAGTTGTCAGCACTGCAAGTGGTGTACTGCTGGTGGTTTCAGATGGAGGAAGCCCGTCTACGGAGACAATGGACATTGTACAATGGTAGTGGCATTGGAATACAGGTAAGAATAACACATGCTGATCCTTCGCCATTTGTGTCCCCCTGCACGACTCAACACACCATAAACACACCATCCCCCATTGCTATTCCACCACCACACAACCGGTATATGCTGAAAACACCCATTGCCATACATCCATGGCACAACATACACACACCATGGACACTGCACCACACATGGCACGACCACAACAACCAACACAACTATACAGTCACCTACACAAACACACTCACACAAAGGCAAAACAACACACATTAAGACAATGTCTACCACAGAACAATGACACTCACCTGAATGTTACATACAGCAACAAAGCAACACAACTGATAATACACAACAACATAAGACCCACACGCACTTGGCACACATACTGACACAACCACATTTCCTGCTCCAACCAATCCCATCGCAACCATACGTATGTATGCAAACACACATGCACTACTGGTAGCACAACATCACAGGTCCCCTTGCAATGTGCACACATGGACATAGTTGACATGTGTGATTGTCACATCATTGTAGTGCCAGCATTCATTTGGCAATGAATACTGACACCAAAATGAAATTTGTGTATGTGTG
Organism: Pleurodeles waltl; assembly: GCF_031143425.1. NCBI lineage: Eukaryota > Metazoa > Chordata > Amphibia > Caudata > Salamandridae > Pleurodeles > Pleurodeles waltl. Next base: position 848,183,081 of record NC_090448.1, read on the forward strand.
TGATATGTGTCTTGTACAAGTGTATATGCATATCACAATAAAGAAAATAAATTAATGTAATGTGTCTATGCCTGTAGTGGTCACGACCTCATTTGCAGTCCCCTCCCAATGTACCCTGGCAATGTGGGTTCCCTAGCTGTGAGTCCAGCAAAGCGGTGTCGTGTTTTTTCTGTCTGTTAGTGGAAGTAGCGACTGCAGGTCTTGTCCAGTCATGTCCAGTCAAAAATGAAAGTAGAATCAGGGGAAAAGGTAAGTTTGACCTAATTTCCCTCCAATCTGCGAACTCAAGTGAGGAGATCGGACTGCCACATTGGCTTGGCGATACGTTATATCCAAATCTGCACATACCTGTAGAGAGTATGGGTGAGTTGAGCTCCATCGTGGAAGGCATCATAATAGGAGGACACCACATGGTAATCCCCACGTCCCTTGGGAAACAGATAGTTGACCTTACCCATGAAGGACATCAGGGATCCAAAATGACCAAGGGAAGGAAAAGAAGGAAAGTTTGTTTCCCTGGCGTTGATGCCAGAAAGGAGGAAGCTGTATGGCAGTGCCAGACATGTCAGATCATGGAAAGGTCGAGGACCCCCAGCATCAGTTGCACAGAAAAAGCAACCACAACCACCTGGGCAAATGTCAACTTGGAATTTGGGGGCTCCCCAAATGGCAGGCTACCTATGGTCATGATGGATGACCAGTCCAAATACCCCACTGTTGAGATAGTTGCCACGATGATGTTTTCATATGTCAAACCATTACTAGAGCAGACCTTCGCAGTGTATGGTCTGCCAGACACATACAGATAAACAATGAGATCCCTTCTTAAGGAGCTGAAAATTGAGAATAACTTCAGGCCTTAGCAATCAAACCCGTGAAGACAACACCCCAGTGGCCACAAACCAACAGTGGAGAGTTTCATAAGAACCCTGAATAAAGCACTCTGCATTGCGGTAGAACAGAACATAGACCTCAAGTGGGGCTACAATGACTTCTGAGATCATACCACAAACCTGCTCACTACACCAACCACTGCACTCCGTGAACTTGATGTTTCAATGGCTGGTAATGGGCAGCATCGCAACCAGGCCAGGTTGGAACCCAACTCCATTGAATGCCGAGCATAAACAAAATCAATGCAGAACAAGAAACAAGCAAATGAAACAAGCGCAGAGGGCGGTAGAGAGACAGTTAAGAAGACAGAGGGCCTGATTTAGATCTTGGTCACCATGTCACAATGGTGATTGATTTCCCATTGGCCAAAATACAAATCCCAATATATTCAATGGAATTTATATTTCGGTGGACAGGGCATCTGTGACCATTGTGATGAAGTAACTCATCTGCCAAGATCTAAATCAGGCCCAGAGTCCTGGTGAGAAATCACCATCCTGGATGGAAGTTCAGTACTCCTTTTGAAAGGAGTGCATGGACAGTAAGGGCAACAAACAGAATGATGATAATGGACAAGCAAGGACAAAAAATAACCACATGAAGCATATCATGGTTTCAGCCACCGACATCCCAGGACTGGGATGTAGAAGAAGACAAACAAATGCCAGAAGTAGACAGCAAGTAGAACCCAGAAGGGAGGTGACACCCTTGCCCTCCCACGCCAAACTAACACCCAGCCAAGTATCAAAGCCAGGAGGCAGGCTGCACACCAGTCAAGTATCAACACCTACTGCCCCAACGTCGGAGGCACCATCAGACCCTCCAAGCAGGAACAATTACACATACGAACTGAGGCCTAATGCCCAGCGAGAAACTTTGTGATTTTGTGTGCATATACATGTATGTGTTTTCAACCATCTAACCCTGGAAGGGATGTAATGAGCCACTCGGCCTCTACTGAATTTGCTGACATCAGGCATGCACCACCTTGGCCAGAAGCCGTTGATGTGATAAATAGAGGGGGCATGGGTCTAGTCCTGGATACTTTACTGTAAGCCTGTCTCGTTCATTACTTTGACAACTCCTACCCACACAGCACAATAACCTCTCAAACAGAAAACATCTTTGTCCCAATGAAGTTTCAAGTGGCTCCATCAAATGAAGTCTACCCTGACTTCCAAGATGCCTTTAAATGTACTGATTGTGAGAAAGTAGCCTCTTTCTAGCATGGTTAACCCCACTTTTGGCCTCTTTGTGAGTGTGTGGCAGTGTGTTTGTACTGTGTCACTGGGATCCTGCTAGCCAGGACCTCAGTGCTCATAGTGAAAAACCTATATGTTTGTGTGTTTTGCCTGTCTCACTGGGATCCTGCTAGCCAGGACCCCAGAGCTCATAGTTTGTGGCCTGATGTGTGTGTTGTCAGTAGTGCTTGACTGTGTCACTCAGGCTCTGCTAACCAGAACTGCAGTGCTTATGCTCTCTCTGCTTCTTTCAACTTCTGGACTTGGTCTCCTTCCTTTGCAGGTCGTCATGTCCAGGAATCCACCATTTGTTGTTTGCAGTCTTGCTTGGGTCTTGCAATAACTCTAATCACAACTTATAGTGTGTCCTAAGGAAATGTGCAGTACTTTACTCCTGCTTTTCTTGGCTCTGGGGTGGGTATTTTACTTACCTTTTCTGTATTCTTACTCTCCCAGCGATTCTCTGCACACTACACTTGTCTAGGGGGGAATTTGTGATTCGCATTCCACTTTCTTAGTACATGTATTGTGTTGCCCCTAGACCTATTTTCTCCCATTGCATTCTATAGCATTTCTCAGTGTTTGCACTATCCTATGTCTAATTACTTACTTTAGTTTGGTGTCTAATGTATATATTGTGTATAATACTTACCTCCAGAATGAGAATTGCCTCTAAGATATTTTTGGCCTTGTGTCCCCCAAATAAACTACGTTTATTTTTGGTAACACTGAATATTGTCTTTACTTGTATATAAGTACTGTGTAACTATAAGTGGTATTGCAGGAGCGTTGCATGTCTCCTAGTTCAGCATAAGCTGCTCTGCTATAGCTACCTCTATCAGCCTAAGCTTCTAGAACACTCCTACATTTCACTAATAAGGGATAACTGGACCTGGTGTAAGGTGTAAGTACCCAAGGGACCCACTACAAACCAGGCCAGCCTCCTACATTGGTGGTGCAGCAGTGGGATACGTACTTGCATTTGCTTTACCACTTTGTTACTAGTTCTTTTCACAAGAAAAGCTTGCTCCAATACCCTGAGCTATACATGTTCTACACCTAGAAGTAATTTCTAACTTTCAAAAAAGTTATTTTAACTTTGCAAAACTTTTACAACGTTTCTGAAACGTTTTCTTCTTTTCTCTAAAAAGTTAGCTCTGTTAGTCTACTAACTTTTTACTCACTTTCCTAAACTTTTTCTCTTTCAATATGTCTTCTGTAGAAGGTGTAAAAACTACTTATGAAAATCCAAGCTTTAACAGTTTGAGTGGTCTCTGTATTGGAAGTTTAGAAATTGGGAAGAACCACAAAAAGGTTTTTTTAAAGATTTTTTTTATTATGCAGTTATAACAACATATCCAATGTGTCACATCTGAGAGGTCAGCACTAATATCACATGAACTGAGTAAAGCATAGTTAGCAACAAAATCATGTACCCATCTTACAATATCTTGATAACAGGGTTAACTACCCGATGCGCACACTGAGGAGCGAGAGAACTTAATACACCAAATAGGCTCAACTCAGGAAGCTGAAGAGTGAGAAGGAAGAGGAGATAAAAGGGGGGTATAGATAGAAGCGAAGGGGGAACGATCAGAACAACAGTGCAGCCGACAGTACATCGATATTCCTGCTGGCCTTGTAGGATAGTGTGGAAGGAAAGAAACCTTTTAACGTTTTTGACAGGAAGCACCAAGCCATCAGACACCGCTGAGATCCCGATTCTCTAAAAAAGAGCGCAGTGGGCCCCATATGTCTCTTGGTTGGGAGCCCTCATGCGTAAGTTCCCAGTATATAATCAGCTGCTCTTGACAGAATGAAGCATCCCACAGCCACTCACGACAACGGAGAGTCCAGCCACGGCCCCAGCACATCGCAACCCTGTGCTTAGCTAGCAATAACAGCAGCCCTGTCAGTCTTCTGTGAGCAGAGGGGATCTCCTCCACATATCCTAGAAGGGCAAGCTTAGGAGTATGGAACAGCTCGGTATCAGTCATCTTCTCAATCATCTGTAACATCTCTGTCCAGTATTCACGCAACTCAGCACAGCTCCAAGCGAGGTGCAGGACGTCCACCTCAGGGGCCCCACATCTCTCACTTAACATGTCAGCACGCAGACCCATGCTTCGCAAGCCGCAGGACATACAATACAACCGATGTAAGAACTTAAAATGAATAATACGCAGCCTATAGTTAAGGGACAACTCTCTCAGATGCACGCAGCATCTACGTCACAAATCATCAGAGATGGCTTCACCGATGTCTGACTCCCAGCGTACTCTTGCCTTCATCACAGTCTCAGGTGACTCGCTCTGCATACAGGCATAAAGCTTGGTGATAAGCCTGCGCGGAGACCACGTCTGATGAACGGCACACCGGCGGCATCGCAGGGAAACAGGGGTAGCGCGAGCGGAGCATGGCGCCTATTCTAAGCACATATAGTCGGTTCATCGCAGTATCACGCCCATCACCGAGCGCCACCTCAGATGGGATGACCAGCCCATCAGAAAAAAAGAGCCCAAGATGGTCAAGCTAGACTCACGAAGAAACTCATGCACCCAGGCATCTTCCGACAGCTGCCTGTCCGCAACATCCAATACCGGCATCACAGGAGCAAAAGGATCACGCATGTTAACACGCCGCAACAACGCAGTCCAAGCCCTCGCCGTGCAAGCCACAGTATCAACCCCACGCGGTCTGGGTCTAAACTGGCTCCCCAGCACACGCGGTAGTCTATCAGGCCACACAGCGTCACTTTCAGGTGCCATGTGTAGGACCACGCAAGGGAGTCAAAAGCCTTGGTGGCATCTAAGAACACCACCGCTGCACGGTCATCAGGGTCGATTGTGCCATATACCGCAAAGTATGTACGGAGATTGTGTAAGGTAGAGCGGCCCAGCACAAAGCCAGATTGGTACAGCAGCACCAGGGATGGGAGTAAAGGCTGTAATCAAGCAGCAATTAGCTTTGACAGAATCTTATTGTCTATGTTGATTAATGAAAGGGGGCAATAGGAGTCACAACTGCACGGGTCCTTCCCAGGCTTTCAAATAGTCACAATGAGAGCCTCTCGTAGTGAGGCAGGAAGAGTACCGGCCTCAAGTGCTTCAGCATAGACCTCTAGGAGGTGCAGCGCAAGGATATCAGCATATTCCTTATAAAAGGACGGTGTTAAGCCATCCAGCCCCGGTGCCTTACCACCAGGAAGACTGCGGATCGCCTGGACCACATCATCCACTGAAAAGGGGGCATCTAGATATGACCAATGTGAATTCTCAAACCACTACCAGCTGATATCTGCAAAGTAATCATTGGCCACCGCCGAGTCCAACCTAGGAGGCTCGGCATACAAATCCGCATAGAAGTTAGTGTGAACGCATCTAATCTCATCAGTGCCAATGTGATGCTCACCGGTTGAACCAGAGAACTCTACAATATAGTTACTTGCCCACAGCTTACAGAGCATGTTTGCTAGTGTATGACCATCTCTTTCTCCCTCGCTGTATCTCCTCACCGCAGGAGCCTCCCAGGAGCCTCCCAGGAAGCAAACCTCACGCATCGCCGCCTCCTCATACTGTGCCATCTTACTTCTCAGGGTGGCCAAAAGGTCACCCGACCAGTCGGCCACTAAGCGTTTTTCCAGATCAACAAGCTGGGCCTCCAGCTCCGCCACCTCCCTCCTCAGCACTTTCAGCACTCCATGCTGTTTAGAGAGGCAAATGGCAACAATCACCACCTTAAAAGGCTCACACACGGTACCAGCAATTCTCAGCAAAGTATTGCAGAATGGCGTCACGGATCTCATTCCCGAATACCTAACCGCTTGGGCCTCCTGGTACAGCCAACTCCAGCAGGACTGAGAATGGTCCGACAGAGTAAGTGCCATATGCTCAACCGACCGCGTCCAGAGCTCAACATCCCTGGTACCAAGCCATCTGTCAATACGGGACCAACTGTTATGAGCATAATTTGCACAGGTGCCCTCCCTGTCAGTTCCATGCTTTACCCTCCATATGTCTACCAGAGCACCCTCAGTCATCACATGAGAAAGAGCCCTAGCAGTCACAACATGCTGTGGCCGAGCCAGACTCTCACAGTCTGCCATAGGGTCCAGTATCACATGAAAATCCGCCCCCCACAGCAAGGTCCCAAATCCCAGTGAGTCAATCAACTGCCACACTTCCCGGGAAAAATCAGGGTCATCAGTATTAGGACCGTAAATCAATACCAATCTACAAGGTATGTCCAGCAGCGTGCCGCACAGCATGACCTAACGACCAGGATCCACAAGTGTCTTTTTGGTGCGCCACTGTAACCCTTTCCAAATCAGAATCGCCACACCTCTAGCATAGCTCGAATACATCGCAGCATGACACTCTCCAATCCAGCTGGCCTTTATCCTATTTTTGGTGGCCGCCACCAGGTGGGTCTCCTGCAATATGCAAATGTCAATTGCATGACGCTACATATAGGCAGTCAGAAGTCTCATCTTACGCCCGTCATTCAGCCCACGCACATTTCAAGTTAGGCAGCGCACAGGCGTCATGCTATTCCATGCCATTCCAAACAGCTATCTGAACACCTATCCTCCCACACCATCACAAGTAAGGCTTCGTCAGCATGCAGAGAGGGAGGCAAAGACAAAGGAAGAAAGACAGAGGAAGTAGTCCAAAAGCAAAACAACCCAAACCCCCACCCATATTGACCCCTCAAATGGGTAAGTGCTACAATTCCACCCATCCCCAGATGCACATCTCAAACAATAGTACCAAACAGTATAGAAGGACTCATCCAGAGGGGCGTGAGACAGTCCATTCGAAACACCATCCCAAACGGGATGGAGCAGCAGGGGGACTCACAATGCAAAATGTGCAATAGAGCAGTCATAGTGCAGATAGGAAACAATAACAGTGTACCAGTCATAAGGCAGCGAGCAAGACCACCATGGACCCAGAACAGCAGAAACCATTTAGTCATTGTCACTCAGGGCACCTCTCTCTCCGCCAGAATCTCTTGAACCCTCCGACGGCACGTTTTTAGGAACTGATTTTGCTAACTTGGCGGACAATTTCAGATCAGTAAAGAAATGCAACGTGCCCTTTTGCTGCACTTGTAGTTTAGCTGGATAAATGAGGGAGTATTTAGCATCCGTCTCACTTAGAGTGCGCTTTACCAGCAGGAAAGCATTAAGGGCAGCCTGCACCCCAGGGGTATTGTCAGATTTTTTTTTAAGCTCAGTGTTGTTATAAATCACAGGTCTCCGCTCTCTGGCCAGTCTACGTATGGTGTCTCTGTCATGATAGTTCAACAAACAGACAATTATAGGGCGAGGTGGAGTTCCCGGTGACAGCTGAGGACTCAGGGACCTGTGGGCCCTCTCTACCATCAGTACCTGGGAGAGTTCACCCGGGAATAGCTCAGACAACATAGTCTCAACATAATCCTCCATACGACCCATAGCAGTCGACTCAGGAAGGGCAAGAATACGAATGTTATTGCGGCAGGACCAGGCCTCCAGATCCTTGTTCTTGTTGTGGATCACCTCCAGAACACGTTCCATCCGCAGCAATTGTTCTCCGTCTCCGCGGCGTCCATCCACCAAGTCCGAGGTGCGAGATTCCAGCTGCTCGAAACGAGTGTCATGACCATCCACGCCATTCCTTTAAAAGATCTATCTGCTCGGTCAAATGGTCAAGCTTAGCATCGATGCCAGCCAGGCTATGCTTGAGGTCTAAAAACATAGCCTTCACAGAGGAAGCAGAAGCCCCCTCCTCAGGCGGCGAATCTTCCGCCGAATGGCCAGTAGCGCCGCACTTCTTTTTACCCCTTTCAAAGGTGAGTTTAGGCTGCTTATGGTCGGTCTTCCCCATCCTCAACACCGTCCCCCAGGTTAGCGTCTAATCAAGTGCACCGTACTGCACCAGTATAGAACACCTGCAAGGCAAGGCCACAAGGACAAGAACACCACACAGGCAGGTACTCCAGATCTCCGGTCTCGTCACATCCAAGCTTGAAGTAGGGAACTGAGTATCGGGCCCCCAAGCTGATCCTGCGTCCATTACCCCAAGACCAGTCACAGCCACATGAGGCAACAGCAGCAGCCCAGAACAGTAATCCCTCTGCACCTCAGGGCCAATTGGCTCGAGTCCCGCTGCCGACCAGGACCCGACAGTCGTCCGTAGCCGGACCCCAATCCAGGCCAAGGCGCCGGGCAACAGCTCTCCAAGCAGCCACCAACTCACCACAAGGGGAGGGGGGGGTCACACCTCCACAGCCCCCAGGCAGCAACAAGCTCCAAAAAATTGCCCAGGTGCGAGAGAGGCAAGTCATAGAGGACGGCCCCCAGCACTATCAGGGGCCCACACCACGTGGGTGCCTGCAGCCCGCCCCAGCTGCCGAGTGGGCCCCACAGGGGCAAGGATTCAGGCTGCCAAGTGTGTAAGCCAGGGGGGGGCACCCCCCGAAGCTCCAGCCCCCAATTGCAGGAGCGAAAGTAAAGTAAAAATCAAGGGGCCACTCCCCTGAGCAACCAAACAGAACGCTCCAGTCGCGGCCAGGCCCACCTCCCCAGCTGAGGTCCATGCTCACCTCAAGCTCGGCTAGGCCTGCCCAGAGATGCCAGGCCGGATGGTACAATTTCCGCCATCAAGCGGTGCTCCACCGCCACTCACAGCCTCCCGGAGCCTTCCTGCATCGCTCCCAATGCGACACAGGAATCGGGCGGCTGCTTACCAGGAGAAACAGGAGGATTGAGTCCCCCGCCGAGCAGAGCCTCACACTGTGGCGGCCAACTTGCTGATCGGCCAAGCTACGCCCCCCACCCCAATAAGAAGTTCCTCTTAAATCTTCTCATAAAAGATGACAAGGAACTCAGCACTGGTCAGGATCGGACAGAGGGGGGAGTAGAGGAAGATTCCAGCCAGGCAGGCTCAGAGGAGCATTCTGATAATCCTGGGGAGGGTCCTTCCACTGATCTTTCTGTTAATAGACCCCTTAGTACAATTGGGAGTGGGAAGGGTCCACACACTAGTAGGGCTCCGTTCACACCTACAGGCCAGGTCACTAGGGTGGCTCCAGTTAGGGATATATCAGCCTCTGCAAATTCCAATATTACTTCTCTCTCAGAAGTATCCCACAGTTCTAATGATGGTCTGGGCTTTACCACTAAACAATACAGGATAAAGGTCAGAGAGACCAGAAAGGAGTCCTCACAGGATTGGACAGAATTTGTAGACTGTTCAGTGAAGGCCCTAGAAGGTTGGTTAAATGGCAGTAAGGCCACTGGTTATGAAAGCCTGTATTACTTAATTCTGAGAGAGCATACATTGAATAATTGTGTGTCTGATTTGTTGCATCAGTATCTTGTGGACTCAGATCTGACTTCTCTCCAAGAATTGGGAAAGAAGGCAGATAAATGGGACAGAACAAGGGTGAGCAGAAAAGCTCATACAGGGGGTGACAAAGACAGAAAAAAGAAAGATGGTGAAAAACCTTAGGACAAGCATGGGGATAAAAGTAAGCACAAAGATCCTTCTTCAGGTCCAAAATGCTCCTCTGGGGGTGGGGATAAAACTTCTTCATCTTCTTCTCACTCTCACACAATCAGAAAAAGCCTTGGTGCTATGTGTGCAGTGGTAAATGCCATTTGCCAGGGGATAAGTCCTGCCCAGGTAAAGCCCCTGAGCCTACCACCACTAATACATCAAACTCTAGTGCCCGAGCAGTAGTAGTAATAGTGGTTGGACTACTGACAATAGTCAAACTAAAGGTGTAGTTGGGTTCACTTTTGGGACCATAATAGAACTGGGGTAGACAGTCCCAAGACAGTTTCTGTCACACCTGGTGGTATTGGCCTTGCCCCCTTGGCTGATTGTCTCCTTAACATGGATAAGTACAGGCAGTCAACCTTTATAAATGGTGTTGAGGCCCAGGCCTACAGGGACACAGGTCCCAGTATCACTCTGGTGACTGAAAACTTGTTGTCACCTGCACAACACCTCCTTGTATAGAAGTACCAATTTACTGATGTCAATAACTCCACTCAGTCTCTTCCCTTAGCTGTAGTTCAACTTAGTTGGGGTGGAGTTAGTGGCCCTAAGCAGGTGGTATCACCTATCTTACCTGTAGATTGTCTCTCAGGGAATGGCGTAGAGGCCTCAGGTTGGGCTGAGGTAGAGTTTAGGACTCATGCATCCATGCTGGGTATGCCTGAGGAATTGCTGCCTTCCATTTCTGGTGAAATGAAAAAGCAAAGGAGAGAAAAAGGCCTGAAATCTCAGGATTCCTCTCTACCAACAGGTAAAAAGGGTATCAAAGTATCCCTTCACCCACCCTGCCACTAATGATACCATTCCTGTGGTGGAGAAACTTCTCCTGGGGTGGAACCTGTACCAAAGGAGCACTCAGTCACCACAGCTGGATTCCCAGAGGTAAAAGTACCTCTGTATGGAACTACTAATCCAGATGTGCAAACTTGCACCATTTTAGTAAATATGGAGCATCCCTCCAGCCCTCCCAGAGACACTTTAGTGCAGCAGCCCTGCACTGCCTCTAAACGCTTAGGACAGCAGCCCTGCCCTAGTATGGAGCTTATAGGACAGCAGCCCTGCTCCAGCTCAAGAGGAACAGCAACCCTGTTCTCTCTTACAGCCATATGGACAAACTTTTTGCCCAGCTATTGCTTTAATGAGACAGCATCCCTGTCTAGCATTTTCTGAATTTGACATAGGCCCAGTGGACCAATCCCACTGCCCAACTTTAAAACATACTATTAGGAACTCTGAGAATTGACACTGACACTGTTGGTTAGGTAAAAATCTCTAAACAGGGTGGTTTTCATACCCACACGGAAGTGACCATACCGTGGATGATAAAGGGAGTAACCACTCTATTGCAGATCTACTATCCACTTATCACCACTTAGACAATAATTTCTCAACTGGCCAAGGTTAGCCTTATTGTCCTTCATTTGGGGGAGGGGGGTTATGTGAGAAAGTAACCTCTTTCTAGCATGGTTACCCCCACTTTGGCTTCTTTGTGATTGTGTGGCAGTGTATTTTTACTGTGTCACTGGGATCCTGCTAGCCAGGACCCCAGTGCTCATAGTGAAAAACCTGCTAGCCAGGACCCGAATGCTCATAGTTTGTGGCCCAATGTGTGTGTTGTCAGTAGTGCTTGACTGTGTCACTGAGGCTCTGCTAACCAGAACAGCAGTGCTTATGCTCTCTCTGCTTTTACATTTGTCACTGTAGGCTAGAGACTTCATTTACCAATTCCAATTGGCACACTGGAACCCCCTTATATATCCCTAGTATATGGTACCTAGGTACCCAGGGCATTGGGGCTCCAGGAGATCCTTATGGGCTGCAGCATTTCTTTTGCCACCCATAAGGACTCAGACAAACCCCTTTCACGGACCTGCCATTGCAGCCTCCGTGAAATAGTGCACACACTATTTCACAGCCATTTTCACTGCACTTAAGTAACTTATAAGTCACCTATATGTCTAAGATCACTTGTTGAAGGTTAGGTGCAAAGTTACTAAGTGTGAGGGCACCCTTGCACTAGCAAAGGTGCCCCCACATAGTGCAGAGTCAATTTCCAAGACTTTGGGGCTCATTCCGAAGCCCGGCGGTCAAGGACCGCCGGGGCCGGGGATGCGGGAGCACCGCCAACAGGCTGGCGGTGCCCTGCAGGGCATTCTGACCGCGGCGGTTTGGCCGCGGTCAGACCAGGAAAACCGGCGGTCTCCCGCCGGTTTTCCGCTGCCCTGGGAATCCCCCATGGCGGCGCAACTTGCTGCTCCGCCATGGGAGATTCCGACCCCCTCACCGCCATCCTGTTCCTGGCGGTTCCGACCGCCAGGAACAGGATGGCGGTGAGGGGTGTCGTGGGGCCCCTGGGGGCCCCTGCAGTGCCCATGCCAATGGCATGGGCACTGCAGGGGCCCCCGTAAGAGGGCCCCACTTTGAATTCCAGTGTCTGCTCAGCAGACACTGGAATTCGCGACGGGTACAACTGCACCCGTCGCACCTTCCCACTCCGCCGGCTCCATTCGGAGCCGGCTTCCTCGTGGGAAGGGGTTTCCAGCGGGAAAGCCAAAATGGTCTCCGCGGTCTTTCGACCGCGGAGCGGCCATATGGCGGTTCCCTCCAGGCGGGCGGCTCCCGCCGCCCGCCGGGGTCTGAATGACCCCCTTTGTGATTGCAGGAACGCCATTACACATGTGCACTACATATAGCTCAATACCTGTATGTACCTTCACAATGGTAGCTCCGAATATGGCCATGTAAGGTGTCTAAGATCATTAAATTGTCCCCCCATTACTAATCTGGTATTAGGGAGCCAATTCCATGCATCCTGGGGCTCCACCATGGACCCCCAGTACTGCCAAACCAACTCTCTGAGGCTTGCAATACAACTACAGCTGCTGCCACCTCACAGAGAGGGTTCTGCTCTCCTGGGGTGTGAGCAGCTCAGTCCCAGGAAGGCAAAACAAAGCATTTGTTTTGGGAGGAGGGTGTTACACACTCTTCCTTTGGAATTAGGTGTAACAGGCTGGGGAGGGCTAGCCACCCCCAGCCTCTGGAAATGCTTTGAAGGGCACAGATGGTGCCCTTTGTGCATAAGCCAGTCTACACAGGTGTGGGGACACCCTGGACGCCTCTGAGTGGCCAGTGCCAGCAGGTGACATCAGAGACCCCTCCTGATAGGTCCATAGCTGATAAGGTAGCCAATCCCCCTCTCAGGGCTATTTAGGGTCTCGCCTGTGGGTTTCTCTTCAGATTCTGCTTGCAAGTTTCCATCAGGAATCCTCTGCAACTACTACTTCATCCTCTGACCTCGGAACGACCGTAGACTACTCCAGGAACCTCTGTAACAGCAACAAAGTATCTAGAGGGGCAACTTTTGCTCTGCAACTTCAGCTCCAGCCAGCAACTGCAACAGTTTCCATGATGTGCACTCTCTGGGGACTCCCTGTCTTCACCCCGCACCAGAAGGACAGAAGAAATCTCCCGTGGAGTGACGGAGTCACTTCCCTGCTAAAGCAAGCACCTTCTCAGTCGACGAACAGTTCTCTTGGACTCCTCTCCTGGTGACGAGCGTGCTCCTTGGAACACAGAGGGTGGACCCCATCAACACAGACTGTCCTGAGGTCCTGCTGCCAAATTGGAGGAGGTAAGACCTTGCCTTCCCAGAGAACGACAGTACCTCTGTGCACTGCATCTTCTTCGCCTCCTGTGGCCTCTGTGCACTATTTGCAAACTTCCTTCATGCACAGCCTGGCCCAGGTCCCCAGCACTCTATTCTGTGACGCTCAACTCACTGAGTTGTTCTCCGGTGGCGTGGGACCCTCCTTTGTAGTGCTGCACCAACTGTATTTTGCATCTTCTTTGTCCCTGTGTCCTGGGACTCCCGTGTGTGCTGGCTGATCTTCTGAGGGCTCCCTGAAGTTCTGAGAGCCCTCTCTTCCTCCTCACACAGAGTTGAGGCCCCGGGTCCCTCCTGGGTCCAGACAGCGCCACTTTGATGCAAAACGCAACTTTGCCGGAACCAAGGCTTGTTGGATAAATCCAGCACCAAAACTCACCTGCATCCAACATCTCTCCGTGGGACATCTAGTGCATCAAGCAGGAACCCGCTGGCATCTTCCTTGGGTCCATTTCTGCAGTCTTCATCCAACCAGGGCCTCTTCTTTTGCACCCTCTTCTGGGTTGGCAGGGGCTCCTGTCCTTCCTGGAACTTCTTTCGACTTCTGGACTTGGTCTCCTTCCTTTGCAGATCTTCAAGTCCAGGAGTCCACCATTTGTTGTCTGCAGTCTTGCTTGGTTCTTTCAGTAACTCTAATCATGACTTACATTGTGTCCTAAGGAAACTTGCAGTACTTTACTCCTGATTTTCTGGACTCTGGGGTTGGGTATTTTACTTACCTACGCCGCATTCTTACTCTCCCAGCAATTCTCCATACACTACACTTATATAGGGGGGGATTTGTGATTCGCATTCCACTTTCTTGGTATATGGTTTATGTTGCCCCCAGACCTATTTTCTCCCATTGTTCTATGACTACTTACTTGTCTAATTTTTGTGTTTAGTGTATATATTGTGTATAATACTTACCTCCAGAAGGAGTATTGCTCTTAGATATTTTTGGAACTGTGACACCCAAATAAACTATGTTTATTTTGGTAACACTGAGTATTGTTTTTACTTGTATATGAGTACTGTGTAACTATAAGTGGTAATGCATGAGCTTTGCTTGTCTCCTAGTTCAGCCTAAGCTGCTGTGCTATAGCTACCTCTGTCAGCCTAAGCTGCTAGAACTACTACATTTTACTAATAAGGGATAACTGGACTTGGTGTAAGGTGTAAGTACCTAAGGTACCAACTACAAACCAAGCGAGCCTCCTACACTGATTAACCACACACATTTACATTTCTTTTAGGCAGCAGGAACCCTGCTGAGTAGATGTTGTTTATTTTTTAGCGTGCTGTTCATCCCTCAGTTTCACAGCACAGAACCTCTGCTCCTGTCAATTTCAGTTGGAGACACTTGAAGGTCAGCATTGACCATTCAGGTACAGTTGTTTTTTAACAAATGTTAATATAAATATAAAAACACATTGGCATGTCACTCTGTAACTCGCTCCAACTTAAATCTCTGGTGTTACGTTTGCTACTATGTCGTCCCATGTCATACATGACACCTCCGTCAGTCCCAACTAATTAGCCAAAAACACTTCCTTCTCTCAACGTTTTCTAGTTATGAATAAGTATGAAGATAAAGCTCAGGATTAGCTTTGCTATTGACTAAAAGACGAAGGGTAGACAGATGAAATGTCCCCATTTAGCAGAGCCAGTGCAAAAAGTTCTCAGATTTATGTAGCCAAAATCATTGTAAAAAAAGAATTAAAACTGAAAGCGAATCTGTTTATGAAAGTTACTTAATTTAATAACAATAATGATGAAACAAATTACTTGCAATCAAAGTTCACTGTTCTCATATTCAGCTTTTCTAAAAGATTTCAAAGCAAGTTGTGGGAAAACTGGGCTTATTGCAGAAGCCTCCATACTTTTTGTCCCCATTTTCACTCATACTGGTGTTTTTTCTGATTCTGATGGTGCCCTGGGAACTGCTAAACAGTTCCTCTGATTAAAATGGTATGTGCAAATTAGGCTAATTATAGTTGGATGTGCCAGTCTACATATAAGTCCCTAGTATATGGTAGGGCATGTACTTTTAGGGACCCCAGCATAGGTATAACACCCATAGGTCATTTTAAAAGCAGGCCTGCTTTGCTGGCTGCTTTTAAGCTAAAGTTAACCCCAAATTTGACTTTAGAATTAAAAGTATTTTCGAAGTACTAAGCTACCTTCTTTTTACATGTAGGTCAGCCCGAAGGTATGACCTGAGCGTCCCAGGGTTATAACAGATGTTTTCCCATTGTAGTGAATGGACTCTATAGACTAACATGTAAAGACTTTGGGGGTCATTCTGACTTTGGCGGGCGGCGGAGGCCGCCCGCCAAAGTCCCGCCGTCAGAATACCGCTGCGCGGTCAAAAGACCGCCGCGGTAATTCTGAGTTTCCCGCTGGGCTGGCGGGCGACCGCCAGAAGGCCGCCCGCCAGCCCAGCGGGAAACCCCCTTCCATGAGGATGCCGGCTCCGAATGGAGCCGGCGGAGTGGAAGGGGTGCGACGGGTGCAGTTGTACCTGTCGCGATTTTCAGTGTCTGCTTGGCAGACACTGAAAATCTTGGTGGGGCCCCCAGGGGGCCCACGACACCCGTTACCGCCAGCCAGGTTCTGGCGGTCAAAACTGCCAGAACCAGGCTGGCGGTAAGGGGGTCGGAATCCCCATGGCGGCGCTGCCTGCAGCGCCGCCATGGAGGATTCCCTAGGGCAGCGGGAAGGTTTCCCATTTCTGACCGCGGCTGTACCGCCGCGGTCAGAATGCCCATGGATGCACCGCCAGCCTGTTGGCGGTGCATCCGCGGTCCCCGGCCCTGGCGGTAGTCAACCGCCAGGGTCGGAATGACCCCCTTCATTTTGAAATTGTAAAGTCTTATTTCCATAGGAAGGAGCCAAATATAGCAAGTTTGGTATCAAATAAAACTTATAATAAATCCGACACTGTGCCACTGTTGAATTTAATATAACTTGAACAGGGAAAGAGTTTTAGAACTGCTAAAAGTTACCAGCTTCAGCCAACTAGTGCCCCTTCTCTGATTGGTCAGCATCTAGCAGCCTGAGCCAGGCTGCCTTGAGGAGTTGTGAAGTGGCCTGGACTGAAACAAAGGAAGCATCCTGTGGGAGGAGAGCTACCTCAGCAGATGGTAGAACAGGATGGGGGAGAGCAGCCTAGACTTCAAAGGGGGGAAGGACATTTGAGACACCAACTGGACCTCCCCCATTTCCCACAGCCCCAGACAGCCAGGTGCACCCCGTTTAGATTAAGAGAGGTCTGGAAACGGGTGTGTTAAGGGAAACCTAGCCACACCAGTGGGTGGACTTACCCAGATCTAAACTCTAATACTGAATTTTCGCCAACTTGATTTTTAGAGGAATGTTGCTACCTGGGATTGATTTTTGCCACACTTCTCAGGAAGTGGTCACTCAGGAGGCTGGTAGCCTGCAAGTGATTGGACAGGAGCACCCCCCTGGGTGCCACCCAGGAGCAAGGATAAATATGGTAGAGCTACCACACACTTTAGATCTCTATTGGAAAAAGACAAGAATCTTCACTGCGGTGTCTTTCCCCGGCTATCAGATGACATCGCTCCCTCCTGGGACACTCCAGCAGCCTTACACTGCTGAACGTCAACCTTCCCAGAGTCTTTTTTCTTCAATAGTTTTCTAAGTCCGAAGGTAAGCGCTGACCGGGCCAAGTCCACTTCATGTATTGAATTTTTCAATACTAGACACCTAGGGGAATCCAAGATGGGGTGATATATGGGACTCTCATTAGGTTCTGTCACCCAGAATCTTTTGCAAACCTCACAATGTGACTAAAATACTTTTTCCTCGTATTTTGGTGATGGGAAGTTCTGAAATCTGAGGGAAGCCAAAACCTTTCTTCCACCCAGCATTCCCCCTAGCCTCCCAATTAAAATGGTACCCCACTTGTGTGGGTAGGTCTAGTGCCTGTGACATGAAATGTTGCTAAACGCAACATGGATACATCACATTTTAACACTGACAACTTTTTTTCCAAAGTGCCTAGCTGTGGAATTTCGGCTCTAGCTCTATTGGGACTTAGAGAAACCTAGCAAACCTCTAAATTTTTTAATACTAGACATGTAGGGGAATCCAGAATGGGGTGATATGTGGGACTTTCACTAAGTTCTGTCACCCAGAAACCTCAACATTCAACTAAGAAAACTGTTTTTCCTCACATTTTGATGCTGCAAAGTTCTAAAATCTGAGAGGGGCCACAAACTTCCTTCCACCTAGCATTCCCTCAAGTCTCCCATAAAAACAGTACGTCACCTGTGTGGGTAGGTCTAGTGCCCGCAACAGGAAAAGCCTCCAAACGCAACATGGACACATCACATTTTTTTCACTGGAAACGGATGTGTTTTTTGCAAAGCGCCTAGCTGTGGATTTTGGGCTGTACCTCAGCCGATATGTAAGGAAACCTAGCAAACCTGCACATTTTTTTAAACTAAACACCTAGGAGAATCCAGGATGGGTGACTTGTGGGGCTCTCTCCAGGTTCTGTCACCCAGAATCTTTTTCAATCCTCAAATTTTGTCTAAAAAAACTAATTTTCCTCACATTTCGGTGTTGCAACTTTCTACAATTTGAGGAGAGCCACACACTTCCTTCCATCCAGCATTACCACAGTTCCCCTAACAAAAATAGTACCTCACTTGTGTGGTAGGCCAAGTGCCAGCGACAGCAAAGGGCCAAAAACGTAGTGTGGCAATAAGGATAACTAAGGTGAGTGTACTAATTAGTCCTGGGATTGGGGACCATTTAAGGAAACCTATCAAACCTATACATTTCTGAAAAGTATACATCAAGAGGAGACCAGAGAAATATCTCTTGTGTGGATTCCCTAAAGTTTTTTACCCAGAATACCCTGCATACGTATAACATCAAATAAAAACACTATTTTTCCATGCATTTATGTAACATAAACTACAGCAATATGCAGGGATCCACACACTTTTTAAAACCCAGTGTTCTCCAATTTGCTCCGATACAAATGCTACTCCACTGGTGTACCTGGGCATAGTACCCGCGACAGGAACTGATAACACAAAGTTCAATGAAAGTCCTAGCATGAGGGCTAATGTTGACCCTGGGGTGATCAATTCTTGACGTGCGCACTAAGCTTAGGCACAAAAGTGGGGTAGCGTTTTTATCAGGACACATGGGCAAGCCCTCCATATTAATTTAGTTCATGTGGCAGAAGTGCAAGGAAAATAGTGTTTTTATTCAACAATTCACCTTTGCAGGGTATTTTTGGTAAGAAAACGTTGGGGAATCCACCCAAGCCACACCTCCTTAGACTCCCCCTGGTGTCTAGTTTTCAGAAATGTCTGGGTTTGATAAGTTTCCCTGTTTGGCCACCGAGCCCAGGACCGAAATCGCAGGTGCCTGCCTTACAAAACCAGGTTGTTTTATTATAGATAATTTTGGTGTTTCCACAGTACATTTTGGGCCCTTCCCTGTCACAGTCACTTGCCCACCCACACAAGTGAGGCAGGATTTTTCTTTGGAAACTTAGGGGAACGCTGGGTGCTAGGAAATTTATGACTGCCTGCAGATTCGAGGACTTTCCCTCATGAAATGTAAGAAAAAATGATCTTTTAAGCAAAGTTTGTGATTTGCAGGGGATTCTGGGTGAAGAAAAACTGGTGAGAGCCATGCAAGTCCTGCACCCTTGAACTCCCCTAGTACTAGTATGTTAAAGTTAATGCACCATTCACAGTGGTTGGTATTAGTACCTCCAGAAATTCTGATTCAACATAAATACTTATCAAAGTATCTGAATTTTGAAACCAAGCCATCTGAAGGTGGCCATAAAGGCTCTTTATCGTCCCAACCACTTTATGAGCCATTCGCATGCCATTCATGCACAACACACAACACTTTCATACCACAGGCCCAACCCAACCGATCATTGCACTCACATCAACTTGTCGCCTGCTACAAGATCCTATCACATTCATACGCTAAAGGACAAAATAAGTTTGACTACATTTTACCACCTGTCACTGTCAAATAACCCACTCCTTCTTCCTGAACATTACAGAATGCACATGTAAGGAACCTTTACTAATGGCTCTCATGACAGCCACATGAGTCTCAGGAAGACATATCTTTCATGCACCTTTAGCGCACTCACTGTGCTAAATCCAACTCCTTCCAGTTGTGAATACAAGCTGGGGTGTCCGAAGATGTTCTGTGAGGCCCATTCATCAAACTAATTGGCACACAGGATAGTCAATGAGAAAGTAGCATATGCCTCAGTGCAGTGCTGTGACTGTAAATCACTTATACAGCAAATCAAATATCTACTAAGTTCTGATGAAGGATAATCATGGCAAGCAGGCCAAAAACTGACCCATGCATGTCATTGTAATTCAGTAGAGCGCAGCACCAATGGGTTTGAATCTATAGGTGTAGATGATGTGTATCTGTACTACCTTTACTATCCGCCTTTTACCTCTGCAACATCCCTAGGAAAGCACACCTGCCATAACCTTTTCTTACCCATTCATGTCTCTCTCCTTATCAGAGTCCTGACTAATCCTGTGTAATTTCCAAGTAAACCTATACTAATGCCTTCTACCCCTGGCTACTTTAAGGGCCAGATGTAGCAAAGTTTTGCGAGTTGCTAATGGCCCGATTCACTATTTGCGACCTGGCAAAATCCGAAATGGGATGCAAAAATCCCATTTCCGAAGTGCAAATTGCGATGCGAGCCATTAACTACTCGCAAACATTGCGACCTGATTTTGCCACCCGCAAATAGGAAGTCGCAATTTGTGAGTCGCAAACCATATGAAAAAGGCAGTGGCAAATTGCGACTAGTCGCAAAAAGCCCATTTTGCACATCCAGATTACCATTGATTCAGAGCAGGTGGTAACCAGAACCAAAGTATAAAAGGAGACCCAGAAGGCATCTGGGTTACTCAAAATGGCTGAACTGTATGTGATAGCATGGAGGAGAGTCCACGCCGCCCAGCAGAGGAGGATGAAGACGCAGAGACAGGAGAGGATATACTGAACCAGGCAGACACTATTCCAACAAACTGAGGAGGAGATTTATGACAAATATAGACTGAGCAGTGCTGCTATATTAGAATTAATTGAACTACTCAATCCGCAGCTTAAACAACAGACAATGCGCAACAGCGCCATCCCTACACATGTGCAAGTGCTATGCTCACTGCACCTCTTGGCCTCGGGTGGCTATCAGGGGGTGATTGCTGTGGCAGGTGGGGTATCCCAAAGTGCACTCTCACGATTCTTCAGATGTTTCCTAGATGCCATACTCACACACATGTCCAGATATATATACCTACCCAGGAATGAGACAGAAATTAACAGCACCAAGTTGGACTTCTACAGAATTGCCAACTTCCCCCATGTAATAGAGTGTGTGGACGGGACACATATACAAATATGCCCTCCTGCAAAACTGGAATATGTGTTCCGCAATAGGAAATGTACCCACTCGCTAAACATCCAGGTGGTATGTGAAGCCCATAATTTCATTACTGACATTGTAGCTAAATTTCCAGGGAGTACACATGACTCATACATATTCAAGCACAGTTGGATACACCAACGCCTAGAACGTGGGGAGTTTGGAGACGGATATCTATTAGGTATTGCTGACTACACCCTGAAGCCTTACATACAGGTCACTGTGGAAACCATTCATGCCCTGCTAACATTGCTTATTTTTGGCAAACAGGTGACAGTGCATATGCTCTAAGACCATGGATACTTACCCCGTACCTAACACCTGGCAATGAGAACGAGAGGCGTTATAACAGTGCCCATCGGCGGACCAGAACTGTCATTGAGAGGACCTTTGGATTGTTAAAGGCAAGATTCAGGTGCCTCCACAATAGTGGAGGTGCACTCCAGTATGCCTCAGAAACAGCATTCAAGATTGTTGCCACCTGTGCAATCCTACACAACATTGCCACCAGACGTGGGCTACATCTCACCCCTGAAGACACAGATTTGGAGGATGAGGAGCAAGAGCTACCACACCGACAGCCTGGGGATAGAAGCATTGCAAATCAAGGCAGAGACGGAACCACATTGCAACCCAATACTTTGGCAGGTACGTTGCAACTGTCACCACACTCACTAATGTCAAACACACAGAGCCCAGTTGTGTAGTGAAAAAAACAAAACCTTTTTATTTCTAAACTATATGGGGAAAGAAAAGTGCTGTCTGTTAAAGTCTGTACTTGTCCAAATGTGATGAGGACACAGTAACGTCATGTGCCTCATGAACCGTGCTGTCTGGTGGCTCACACCCTCCTCCTTGAGCGCCCAGCATGGCTCATTCCTGGTGGGTCCCCTGACCCCTGCCGTGCACTTCCACTCCTTAGCACACGGGACTCACTGGCAGACATGCTACTTATTATAGACCCCTCCTCACTGTCCTGAGGGGTCTCCCCTGTGCCCCTTGCCACCCCCCTAGTTTCCATCAGGTCCACAGCGTGGCTGATGCGGCCAAGTCCACACGCCACATCACCAGCAAAGTGCCCAAGTTGAACTTGTAGGCTTACTGTCCGTCTAGACAGGCCAGTTGTGTTGGTTGCAAGACGCCCAATGGGTGCAGCCATGCGGTCAAATCGTGCCACTGTGTGGTGCTCCCTGCGCCTTGCATACTGTCGGTCTGCGACCAGTTCTGTCACCAGTTGGCTGATGGCCTGGGTGAGATCCCCCAAATGATCGTTCATTCTTGTGAACTGAGTGTTCACTTCAGCCAGCCCATTGGTCATGCTGCTCTGCATCCTGTTTAAGGTTCTTGATATTGACCTCAGTTGTCTATTTTGCAGGCGCTGACCATTGATGAGGGATGCCTCCATTCCTGCGAAGCCTGCTTCCCCTACCTCCTCCTGGGGCACCGCCAGAACTCTGTGCCGGCGTCTGTGCCTTTGTCCTGCTGCTGGCTCAGATTGACTTGCTGTGGGGCTAGGCCCTGGGGTTGTATCAGCTGCCCCCATTTCATGTGTATGTTCCTCATAGGAATCTGGTGGTGTCCTGCTGGGCCCAGGAATTGCAGCAGCAGCCTCCTGCAGTGTCTCTGGCCCATGCTGTCCTCCCTGCCTGGTGTTGCTGCTGGGGGTGTCTTGTGGGAGACCTGTGGGACATAGGGAATACACTGTCAGTCTCTCACATCTATTTTATGCCTCATAATAAACTTTTGCCTATATGCTGACTACTGTACTACATTTCCCAACATTCACTATTCTAGAGGTTGCTAGACTGGAATGGAGCTACTCTGGTGGTGCCTGCTGCTGTGTACTGGGAGAGTGTGTATACTGCATTTATGGGTGTGAATGCATATCTCATGGTACTTACTTTTGGATATCCCTGGCGCAGAACTGTCCACTTCTCCCATTCCAATTACAGCCTCTGGCTCCAGGGTCTGCTCGACCATTGCTTCCATGGCTGTGGGTGGTGGGACGGTGGATGGGCCTCCTCCAGTGCCCCTCATCTCTCTCAGGCGCTCTGCTACCCTCTCCTTTGTCCTAGAGCGCAGGTCATACCACTGTTTCCTGATTTCCTCAAGGGTGCGGTGGCTCAACCCTATGGCATTTATCCTTTCCTGGATTTGCTGCCAAATCATTTTCTTTTGAGTGTCTGGGACACTCATGGCTGCCTTCCCAAATAGTTTGTTGTGGTGCAGGCAGCATTCCTCTGTCAGCACCTCCAGTTCTTTATCAGAAAATGTGAGCTTCCTTCTCCTTCCAGCATTGCCTGTCTCCTCCATTGTAGCAGCAGGTCCTCTCTCCTGGGTGTTGCACAGCAGTTTGGAAAGGATGTGGTCCTCCCTCCTCCCAGGTTTATTTGATGACTTCCTGGTTCTGATGTCATCACCAAGAGCCAGGAAGTGGATTTCCAAACTATTGTGCAGCACCTACAGGCAATTTGCGAGTCAGTCGCAATTTGCGACACCCTTCTCGCAATTTGCGACCTCGCTAAAAGTGAGGTCGAAAATTGCGACGCCGCTAAATGCGAGGTCGCAAATTGCGGTGCGACACATATGCAACTCGCAAATTGGTGTTGCATTTTTTTCTTGGATTTCATTTTGCTAGTCTGTAATAGCGATTCGCATTGAATCGCTATTTCCGAGTCGCAAATTTTCACCTACCTACATCTGGCCCTAAGTTCAAGAAAACCTGTCTTATATGTACCATCAGTGCACTTACTGTGGTAAATCTAACTCCTTCCACTTTGTGGATGCAAGTTGGGGGTGTCCGAGTATGCCTTGCTGGGCCTATTCCTCGAACTGAGCGAGCATATCTATTGTTGAAACTGAAGCAGACATGATGGTGAATACTACCTAAAATCTCTCAAGTAAAAGACAAACAAATATTCTGTGAGACTCATTCACCTTCGGTTCTTTTTTTGCTTTGAAAGGAAAGCTACAAATTGAGTTTGCTCACTTTCAAACAAGTAGAAACGTTGGTCAATATGTCCAGTGTGTTTGACTTATTACACCTACTCTCATTATCGGTGGCAATCTGGGTGGTCCCTGTCTAGCATTCATAAGTTCCCTAATAAGCACTTCAAAATTCAGTCACGCCTTCAACATTTTGCCACACAGGGTACTCAATGACAATGTGACATAAGTTCTGTCCACTAGTATGTGCAATGTGGGGACTATAATGCACGTTAATCATTGAACAGAACACCTACCACGTTCTGATGGTAAATAAAGGTGTCAAGCAGGTTATAGGGAAGTCCATGCTTTCCTGAAGTAGATGAACTAAAATTCTGTGTCTGCTTGCCTAAAGAAGTAGTGGCCCATGGACATTAGGTATCCCTGCACAGCAATTGGCCCAGTGACTCCACCTCAGTCAATTTTCCAGAAGTTTGCTTTAGTAAGATACAAAGTAAAGCAAGTAGGAATACACAGGCCTGGCAGAGATGGGCACTGGGGACAGCAATAATAACTTTCCTGCCACATTCCCTGCTTCAAGCACACTTTACATCGATGTGAGAAAACTGGGCTTATTGAAGAGGCCCCCTAACTTTTTGCCCCCGTTTTTCATTTTTGCTTGTGTTTTCCTGACTGATGGTCCCCTGGGTACTGCTAACCAGTCCCAGGTCCTGTGCTCGGTGTAAAATGAGTATGCAAATCAAGCTAATTATAATTGGCTATGTCAACCTTCCTATAAGTCCCTAGGATATGGGGGGGCATGTAGGTTTAGGGACCCCAACATAGGTAGTGTACTCATAGGTGCACTGCTGAGGTGCCCAGGGTCATTTTAAAGGCAGGCCTGCATTGCTGGCTTCTTTTGAATTAAAGTTGCATGCAAATTCGACTTTGGAATTAAAAATTCTTCCAACATCTTAAACTGCCTTATTTTTACAAATAGGTCACCCCTAAGGTCTGCCCTAGGTGCCCCCAGAGAGGGGTGCAGTGTAAATATAAGCAGGGGCCTTATAAAATATGTTTTATGAGCCCTGGTGAGGAAAAATAGCCACATTTGTTTTTCCCTCACTGTAGTGAATAGGCTCAATAGGTTAAAATTGGGAAACTTCATTTTAATTATAAAAGTCTTCAAAGGAGCTAGATATGGCAAGTTTAGTCTTAAACTGATTGTTATAATAAATGTAACAACTTGCCATTGTTGGATTTAATATAACTAGTTCAGGGAAAGAGTTTTAGAACTCTTCCTAAAAGTTAGCAGTTTCAGCTTTGTAGTGATTCTCTGATTGGCCAGCCTCTGGCAGTCTGACCAGGCTGCCTTGATGAGATGAAGTAGCCTGGGCTAAACACAAAGGAAGTGCCTGGGGGCGGAGATTTGCCTCAGCAGATGGTAGAACAGGATGGGGGGAGAGCACCCAAACTGGTCTTCAAAGGAGGGAAGGATATTTGGAGCAGCTCAGGACCTCCCCCATTTCCTGCAAACCCAGACAACCAGATACCCTCTTAATTAGATTAGGAGAGGGCAGGAGAGGCGTGTGTTAAGGATTTTTAGCCACTCCAGTGGGTGGGCTGAGCCATATCCAACCTCCAAAAGTAAGTTTCTGCCATTTTGGATTTTTAAGGAATGTTGTTCCCTAGGATTGATTTTTGCAACACTTTCCAAGGAAGTGGTCATCCAAGTGGGTAGAGGCCTGCCTGTGATTGGACAGCTGTCCCCCCTGTTTTTCACCCCAGGAACAAGGATACATTTGGCAGATGTGCACCCACACCTCAGATCGTTGCTGAAAGAAGATACTGGAGAAGAAGGACTGCCCTGCTATACCCCTACCTTCACCTGGAAACTGCACACACAAGCCCTGCACTAGCCCTGCACTAGCTACAAAACAAGAAAAGGACTTTGGCTTGCTTCTGCAACTCCAGAAGTGGACTCCCTGTACTCTACAGGTACAAAGGAGCTGCCCAGAGTCCCCTGCATGACGTCCTGCAAGAAGAGCCCAACTGACAAGCATCCATTGGTCATTTGAGGATTCTAACCAGGTGCATTCTGGGAATTCTAGTCCCAACTCACAAGGAGCAACTCAGAGTTTCTGGAACCTTGGATCAAGTTGTGGACACGTTAAGGTCCCAAAAGGGACCTCTAGAAGAAGATCCAGAAGTTTGAAGACATTTGGAGCAATTGTTGTAAACAGCCAAAGTGGAAGATTTGCATTGTGGGAGATGTAGTCCCAGACCCCAAGAGGCAAACCAGAGCCTCAGAACCCTTGGCTGGTGCTGTGGACCACTTTCCTGTATCAAGAAACACTTCTGAAAGTAAGTGTTATGGTGTTACATTGAGGGTGGCCTGAACTCTGGACTTTGGTCCTCTCCAGTTTGATATTTTTTTTAACCTTTTGAGTGTTATTTGCTTCTAAGCGCTAGAATTACATTTAGGGGGTCATTCCGACCTCGGCGGTAAAAGTCGCTTACCGCCAGCCAGAAGGCCGCCATAACGCCGCCGCGGCCGCGGTAAACCGCCACGGTCATTCTGACCTGCAACTGGCAAACCGCCAAAAACCCGACATCCACAATATTCCGCCACACCCAAGGTCAGCGGGAAACTGGCGATGACCAAACCTCCACCGTCACGCCAACAGAAATACGCCCATGCCATTCCGACCCACAAATCCCGCAGCGGTCTTTCAACCGCGGTATTCCATTGGCGGTACACACCGACGCGCTCAAAATACAAACACCTTTCCAAAACACATCCACATTGGATAATTCAAAATACACACACCTGAGACACATACACATACACACACCACTCCCACACACCCAATCCAGTATAAAACACACACCCACATCACCCACAAACCCCTACAACCACAATTGCGAGTGAAGGACAGAGAGAGAGAGCACAGCATAGAGTACACCATCACACAGAGGCAAATCACAACATCACCCACACACTTTCCACGCACAAAACACCATACACCACCACACTCACCACACTCTACAACACATACACCACCCCTCACCTCATCCACACCACCCCATGGCACCCCAAAGACACCCCAGGTTCTCTGACGCAGAACTCAGGGTCATGGTGGAGGAAATAGTACGTGTAGAGCCCCAGCTCTTCGGGGCACAGGTGCAGCACACCACCATTGCCAGGAAGATGAAGCTATGGAGCAGAATAGTGGACAGGGTCAACGCTGTGGGACAGCATCCACGCAATCGGGACGACATCAGGAAGCGGTGGAACGACCTACGGGGGAAGGTGCGTTCCATGGTATCAAGGCACAACATTGCGGTGCAGAAGACTGGCGGCGGACCCCCACCTACTCCCCCAGAATTCACAGCATGGGAGGAGGAAGTCTTGCACATCCTGCATCCTGAGGACCTCGCAGGAGTAGGCGGAGGAATGGACTCTGGTAAGGCAAATCTTCACTACTTCATTCCCCCCACCCCACCTGCATGCCAAATCATACCCCCACCCTCACCCCCACCCCCATCACACCAACTCCTTGCTAATGGCTCACCATCACAACCCACCCATCCCAAAACCCAGCCCTGCATGCCTCCCCAAAGCATGGACACCCATCCCCAAAGCATGCCCACTGCACACACCCATCACCCCCACAAGCCACCATCACAAAAGCCCCCACAAGGGAATGCCAGCACTGGGGGACACGGCCACCCACCCATTACACAAAATGCCACACACAGAAGCAATAACCATACTCTTATACCCCTGCAGGACCCGAACGCCACCACACCGCCACGGAGGGTCCAGAGATGTCCATCCCACCCCCAGAAGAGGCCCCCAGTGACGACAGCAGCTCTGTCTCCCTGGACACTGATGACCAGCCCGGCCCATTGGGGACCTCGGGACAGTCGGTTCCCCACAGACAGCCACAGGCTACACCAGACCTAACCCCCTCTGGGAACACCAGCACAGCTCCCAGCCAGCGGGCCCATGCCTCTGTCTCCAGGACACGTCAATCAGCGGTGTGTCCACCACTACAGGGCACCCAGGTTGACCCACCACCCCAACAACAACAGGGACCTGGGGGCAGTGGTAGTGGGCACACCGTCCAGGGGACAGAGGCCCAGGGAAACAGGGGAACTGGGAGGGCTGCTGTGCGACAGGGGGGGGACAGGCCCAGGGAACCGACTCTCCAAGAGGCCCTCTCCTCCATCATGGGAGCATACCACCGCTCCCAGGAGACGATGGCTACGGTACTGGCCAGGTTCCAGGAGATCCAGGTCATGCAGGAGGAACAGTACATGGGGTTCAGAGAGGAACTGAGGAACATTAGTTCCGCAATGGGGACCATCGTCGTGGCCCTAACCCAGATAGTCACCACATTGCGGGACCATGTGGCACCACAAAGGGCCCCTGTCACTAGCCTGGACCAGGAACAGCCTACCACCTCCGCCGGCGCTAGTGGACAGGAGGCCCCCACACAACGACGGGCCACCAGAACCCCACCTCCTGCAGAAGAAGAACCACCCCGCAAGCGGAACCTGAGATCTCACAAGAAGACAGAGGAGGATTGCAAGACCCCCGCCATCAAACGATACCCCCTGATGTCATCCCACTGTCCCACATTGTCACCCTGTCCAACCTTGAACTGCCCCTGCTCCATCCTTCCACAGGCATATGGACAATGCACCTGTGCGACTGAGAACTGGACTCTGCCATGGACATTACTCCACCATCACCCATCCCCGTTTTACAATCATGTTCCATAAATTTAGCACTTGAATTAAATCACTTTTTGCACTAAAAAAATCTGGAGTCTGCTTTTAATTTGAACAAATGTATTAGACATAACGGTGCCAAAATGTTCAGTTACATTGTGATGACAACATTCCACTAAGTCACAAAAGAGAGTACGGGGTTTTTTGGAATTACAAAAGGGTTGATAGTGTGCTAATTGCGTCACTATACCAATCCTGAATCTCGACTAGAGATGACACGAGGGGTGGTAGGTATTAGGTCTGTGGAGGGGGATTTCCTTTACGGACTAGGTGGTCTCACACACTATATAGTGTCATGCTTCATCATATGACCACCTAGCCCCACCCAGGTAGGACAGTACCACCTGGGCGGACTCAACCTCGCTGTTAAAGGAACAGGAGGGAGTGCGTAAATTAGTTTGATTTCTGGAAAGTAGGGATCCAGCTAAGCTATGGGAATAAAAACACCTACACAGATACCAGGGTGAATTTAATAGGAGGTTCTGTGTGGCGTGATTAAAGGAAGTGGGAGACCAATGTGAGAACAATGACTCACAAGGTCACCTATCTAGCCGACATGTTTCTGCCCTTGTGATTGAGCTATGGAGGGTCTCTGGGCATTCTTCAGGGCGTTGGATCCCTGTTGCAGATGCTTATAGCGCGCTGCAGTTTAAATCGCAGTAGGAGAAAAACGTGGGAACGGATGGAAGGGCCTACCTTAGCCAAGGGAATACCTGGGGAGGACCTATGATAAAATACAATAATATAAACAGACCAAAAATGGCGGTGAGAAGATAATTCACGGCAAACCACAGCACACGTGACACAATTTCATGCATAACACAGTGGTACTGGTTGCAGATAAAACGTTTCGCAGCAGTGCAGGTTATGCGCGGCGAATGGTAGGTAGGGAAGACAATTCCTTACCCTAACTATCAAGGCTACTAGCCTCTGGTATCCTGGGGAGGGAGCGTCCCCTTATAGTCAGACTCTAGGGTTAGAAGGAAGAGACCAGAAAAGGAGTGAAGATAAAGAAGGGAAGAGGAAGATGAAGAGGAAGAAGACGAAGAAGAAAAGGGAACGAAGGAGAAAGGAGGGGAAAACAAGGGGGAGAAAAAAGGGAAAGAGAAGAGGGAGGGGGCCAAGAAATGGAGAGGGAATATTTCAGACATAAGAAAGAGAAAGAAAGAAAGAAAGATAGAAAGAAAACAATGAAACAAAGTCAAAGAAAAGGAAAAAGAAAAAGAAGAAAAAAGAAAAAAGAAGAAAAAAGAAAAAAGAAAAAAGAGAAAAGGGAAGAAAAAGAAAGAGAAAAAGAAGAAAAAGAAAAAGAAGAAAAAAGAAAAAAGAGAAAAGGGAAGAAAAAGAAAGAAAAAAGGAAGAAAAGGAAACAAAAGAAGAAAAAAGGAAAAAGAAAGAGAGGGAGGCAGCTGGGAAAAAAAGGGGGAGGTTGGCAAAGTAAAGCGAAGAGAAAAGAGAAAAAGGGAAGAGAGAAGAGAGGTTTCTTATCTGTGTATCCATCGATGGTAGACTCACTGCATCAAAGGTGGGCGCTTACTGTGCGCCTATACCGACCTCTCTATCAGGACCGCTTGGGTAAAGTGACCTGAGAGCCCTTGGTTTATATAGTATTGTTGGTGAGAAGGATTGCCTGCAGCTGTAGTTAATCATCGCCGCGGCCCGGGGGCCGGAAGTAACACAAGTAGTCAACGTTGGATGCCCCGGTTTTAATTGTGGTCCGGAAGTGGCCAAACATGTCCCAAAGTGGGTGTGGCCGCCACATAATCAGCCCCCACCGCGAGGGCCGATGAGTCCGCGGTGCGCAACTGCGGCTTTTGCATGCGGGAGGCACGGGCTCGCGCGTGCTGCCGGGAAACGTAGTTCCCGGGCAGCCAAGCGTGTAGCCTGCACTCGCGGAAAGGGATAGGGAGTAGAGGGGGCGAGTGGCAGCGGCTCGGGCGGGGGGGGGGGAAGGGGAAAAAAAGAAAGAAAGGGAAAAAGGGAGGGGAAAAAAACAAGGAAGGGAGGGGGGCGGGGGGAAGAAAAGGAAACAACAGGGGAAGCGGGGACAAAGAGATGAAAAGGGAGAAAATGGAGAAAATTTAAAATTGTAACAAAAGTGAATAAAATAAATACAAAGAAAATAAACATCTAAAACAAAATAAATACTGATGAGAAAGAGGGGGGAGGAAAAAAAGGGAAGGAATGGAGGTGGGGGTGTTTTGAAAGAAGGGAATGAACAAAAAATGTTTGGGACATGTTTGGCCACTTCCGGACCACAATTAAAACCGGGGCATCCAACGTTGACTACTCGTGTTACTTCCGGCCCCCGGGCCGCGGCGATGATTAACTACAGCTGCAGGCAATCCTTCTCACCAACAATACTATATAAACCAAGGGCTCTCAGGTCACTTTACCCAAGCGGTCCTGATAGAGAGGTCGGTATAGGCGCACAGTGAGCGCCCACCTTTGATGCAGTGAGTCTACCATCGATGGATACACAGATAAGAAACCTCTCTTCTCTCTTCCCTTTTTCTCTTTTCTCTTCGCTTTACTTTGCCAACCTCCCCCTTTTTTTCCCAGCTGCCTCCCTCTCTTTCTTTTTCCTTTTTTCTTCTTTTGTTTCCTTTTCTTCCTTTTTTCTTTCTTTTTCTTCCCTTTTCTCTTTTTTCTTTTTTCTTCTTTTTTCTTTTTCTTCTTTTTCTCTTTCTTTTTCTTCCCTTTTCTCTTTTTTCTTTTTTCTTCTTCTTTTTTCTTTTTTCTTCTTTTTCTTTTTCCTTTTCTTTGACTTTGTTTCATTGTTTTCTTTCTATCTTTCTTTCTTTCTTCCTCTTTCTTATGTCTGAAATATTCCCTCTCCATTTCTTGGCCCCCTCCCTCTTCTCTTTCCCTTTTTTCTCCCCCTTGTTTTCCCCTCCTTTCTCCTTCGTTCCCTTTTCTTCTTCGTCTTCTTCCTTTTCATCTTCCTCTTCCCTTCTTTATCTTCACTCCTTTTCTGGTCTCTTCCTTCTAACCCTAGAGTCTGACTATAAGGGGACGCTCCCTCTCCAGGATACCAGAGGCTAGTAGCCTTGATAGTTAGGGTAAGGAATTGTCTTCCCTACCTACCATTCGCCGCGCATAACCTGCATTGCTGCGAAACGTTTTATCTGCAATCAGTACCACTGTGTTATGCATGAAATTGTCACGTGTGCTGTGGTTTGCCGTGAATTATCTTCTCACCGCCATTTTTGGTCTGTTTATGTTATTGTATTTTATCATAGGTCCTCCCCAGGTATTCCCTTGGCTAAGGTAGGCCCTTCCATCCGTTCCCACGTTTTTCTCCTACTGCGATTTAAACTGCAGCGCACTATAAGCATCTGCAACAGGGATCCAACGCCCTGAAGAATGCCCAGAGACCCTCCATAGCTCAATCACAAGGGCAGAAACATGTCGGCTAGATAGGTGACCTTGTGAGTCATTGTTCTCACATTGGTCTCCCACTTCCTTTAATCACGCCACACAGAACCTCCTATTAAATTCACCCTGGTATCTGTGTAGGTGTTTTTATTCCCATAGCTTAGCTGGATCCCTACTTTCCAGAAATCAAACTAATTTACGCACTCCCTCCTGTTCCTTTAACAGCGAGGTTGAGTCCGCCCAGGTGGTACTGTCCTACCTGGGTGGGGCTAGGTGGTCATATGATGAAGCATGACACTATATAGTGTGTGAGACCACCTAGTCCGTAAAGGAAATCCCCCTCCACAGACCTAATACCTACCACCCCTCGTGTCATCTCCAGTCGAGATTCAGGATTGGTATAGTGACGCAATTAGCACACTATCAACCCTTTTGTAATTCCAAAAAACCCCGTACTCTCTTTTGTGACTTAGTATTGCGTTTGGGGAGTCGAGTACGATGGGTGTCTTCTCCCGCTCCCTTATACTCTCCCTTTGTGTACTATGACAACATACCACTGTCACACAGCTGTAGTACATGGGCAAACAAAGCAGAGGTCACGCAGTGGGGCCCACAGCTCTGAAAACGGAAGGGAAAGTCACAACTCAGTTCACAGGAACTGGGGGGGAACTCAGACAGTAGAGAGGCAGGAGACTTTAAGTAAATGTAAAATGGCGTGGTTGATTCGTACCTGTGTGCTACTGAAAATACTGTTGTATCACTGTCTCCCTGTTGTCTGTGTCGTCCCCGTCGTCCTCCTCCTCTTCACTCTCCACAGGCTCCACAGCTGCTACAACACCACCATCTGGACCATCCTCCTGCAGGAAAGGCACCTGGCGGCGCAAAGCCAGGTTGTGAAGCATACAGCAGGCCACGATGATATGGCACACCTTCTTTGGTGAGTACATTAGGGATCCCCCTGTCATATGCAGGCACCTAAACCTGGCCTTCAGGAGGCTGAAGGTTCTTTCTATAATCCTCCTAGTTTGCCCATGGGCCTCACTGTAGCGTTCCTCTGCCCTTGTCCTGGGATTCCTCACTGGGGTAAGTAGCCACGACAAGTTGGGGTAACCAGAGTCACCTATTAGCCACACACGGTGTCTCTGTAGCTGTTCCATCACATAAGGGATGCTGCTATTTCGCATGATGTACGCGTCATGCACTGACCCAGGGAACTTGGCATTTACA
Organism: Pleurodeles waltl; assembly: GCF_031143425.1. NCBI lineage: Eukaryota > Metazoa > Chordata > Amphibia > Caudata > Salamandridae > Pleurodeles > Pleurodeles waltl. The sequence continues at coordinate 848,216,210 of NC_090448.1, forward strand.
TGGGAGATGTACTGGTCAGCCAAACAGACCACCTGGACATTCATAGAATGATAACTTTTTCTGTTCCTGTACACCTGCTCACTGCCACTCGGGGGAACCAAGGCCACATGTGTCCCATCAATGGCCCCAATGATGTTGGGGATATGTCCAAGGGCATAGAAATCACCCTTCACTGTAGCCAATTCACCCACCTCAGGGAAAACAATGTAGCTCTGCATGTGTTTCATCAGGGCAGACAACACTCTGGACAACACCTTAGAAAACATAGGCTGAGACATCCCTGATGATATGGCCACTGTTGTTTGGAATGATCCACTTGCCAAAAAATGGAGTACTGACAGAACCTGCACCAGAGGGGGAATCCCTGTGGGTTGGCGAATGGGGGACATCAGGTCTGGCTCCTGCTGGGCACACAGTTCATGTATAGTGGCTCGGTCAAGTCTGTATGTCAGTATGACATTTCGTTCTTCCATTGTCGACAGGTCCACCAGCGGTCTGTACACGGGAGGATTCCTCCATCTCCTCGCAAGTCCCAGCGGACGGTGCCTAGGAAGGACAACATGGAGCACAGAGTCAAGCAACCCACAGGTACGTAACCACAGCTTGCACAGTACACGATTCGCTATGCATTGAATGGCTTGTATGAGTGGCAATGCAAGGCCTAGGCCTGTGTGACGCAGTATAAATTCAACCATGTGGGCCCTTGAAATGGCGGCTGCCTGACCTGTGAAGTGTGACAATGGGATGTGAGATCAATGCGCTGGCGTGGCACACCGTGGCGGTAGGCGGTCGAAGACCGCGGCGCAAAGCAGCATTGGTTAACATAGAACCCTATGGGTCTCAGGAGCCAATGACGATGTGCGCCGGCGGTCGCGGTACACACCGCCGCGGTACGCACAGCCGCGGGCGTGACCGCCATTTTCTAACTGCTTAATCACTCGAGACCTGATCATCCACAGGAGAGGACCTATACTGCAAGTGCTGCTCTGAACTCGGTCTGGAAGAGACAATGGCTGCTGCGACTGGGGAAAGGGCCCCTGCCCTCACATCTGAGGAATTGGATAAACTCGTTGATGGGGTCCTCCCCCAGTATGCGCTACTCTACGGTGCTCCAGACCAACAGGTAAATACACTGGGAGCACGTAGTATGGGCTATGCCTGTGTTGAGTGGGGTGGATGTAAGATGGTGGGGAGGGGAGCGTATGAGGATAGCAACGCACAACAGATGAGAGCATGTGCCACATGGCAAGGTTGGGGAGGGGGGGCCACTCACATCGACCATGCAGAAAAGTGATGATATTTCTTTTTCCACCCTGTCCATGTCACATAGGTCAGCGCCCATCAGAAGATCAACATTTGGCATGCCATCGCCAAGGACGTCCGGGCCCTGGGGGTCCACAACAGACAGGGCACCCACTGCCGCAAGAGGTGGGAGGACATCCGCCGCGGGAGCAGAAAGACCGCCGAGGCTCTGCTGGGGATGGCCTCCCAACGTAGGAGGGGTGCCAGTCGTCAATTGACCCCCTGATGTCCCAGATCCTGGCGGTGGCCTACCCCGATTTGGATGGGCGCGTGAGGACATCACAGCAGACACAAGGGGGTGAGTATCAGCACATTCTGCTATATTAGCGCACAGTGGAGGCATCTGGGTGGGGGAGGAGGGCTGTGGCTATCTCTAGGCCAGGGCGGTTTCTGTAGGCTAGGCCCCTCCGTTAGACATGGCCCTGTGCCCCCGCCCCCCACCTCTGTAGGGTGCTAAGTACAGCTATCCATGGCCCGGGCTCACCTATGTGTGCATTTGTCGTCCATAGACTTGTAGGCCAAGTCACAATAATTGAGTAGTGTACCCCGAGTGTGCGGCGTAGTGCAGGGGGCTTCTGTGTCTGTCCTCTCCGCCAACGGTGCCGCCAATGCATGCACTCAACATGTCTTTCTTTCTTCTCTCCCCCCCTTATTTTTTGGTTTTCCTGCTCATGTGTGCATTAGCATCATCAGGCGGAGGAGAAGTGGCATCGGCGCACGAGGGAGCTGCATCTCACATGGGCCCGGAGGGCCCTGCAACCGACTCGGACTTAACCAGTGAGACGGAGGGCGAGGGGGGCTCCACAACGGGGACCCGTGGAGACGTCAGCGACACCGACACGTCCTCGGAAGGGAGCTCCCTTGTGGTGGCGGCACCATCCGTGCCCACCGCAAAAACAGGTACAGCCGCCACCCAGCGCACTAGCTCCGCCCTCCCAGCAGCCCCTCAGCTTTCGCCCCGTGCCCGCTCGGCCAGGAAGCCGGCCATCTCCTTCGCCCCTGGCACCTCAGTTCCTGCCCCAGTCACCCCTGCTGCCCTCAGTGAGGAGGTCATTGACCTCCTCCGGACGCTCATTGTTGGGCAGTCTACTCTTTTGAATGCCATCCAGGGGGTGGAAAGGGAGGTGCATCGGAGCAATGCATACCTGGAGGGCATTCATTCGGGTTAGGCTGCCCATCAGCGATCGTTCAACGCTCTGGCCTCAGCACTGACGGCAGCAATTGTCCATGTGTCTAGCCTCCCCCCTCCAACTTCCTCAACCCAGTCCCACTCCCCTGTTCCTCTGCCTATCCCAGACACACCTACAGACCAGCCTGCACACACATCAACATCCAAGGGCAGCTCATCCAGACATAAGCACCACAGATCACACAAGCATTCACCCAAGCAACATCCACATGCAGACACACCAACACGCCCCAGAGATACTCCCAAGGGAGGCAAGGGCCCGAGAGATTCGTCCAAGGAGGGCAAGGCCCCCAGAGATACTTCCAAGGGAGGCAAGGGCCCCAGAGATTCGTCCAAGGAGGGCAAGGGCCCCAGAGATACTTCCAAGGGAGGCAAGGGCCCCAGAGATTCGTCCAAGGAGGGCAAGGGCAGCAGGGCAAAGAAGTCCGGCAGCAGGCGAGCTGCCCAGGAGGGCCCCACCAGCCCCATTTGGGGTGTGACGGAGGACACCCACGGGCCCAGGAGTCCAACACAGGAGGGCCCCGCAAGCGATAGGTCAGATGGCGACTGACCGGGAATGATTGCCCAGATCTGGTTCCCTAGGAACACAAGACAAGCACCGCTGAACAGGGCCCCGCCGTGAGAAGAACCGATGAACAGGGCCCCGCCGTGAGAAGAACCGCTGAACAGAGCCCCGCTGTGAGAGGCACCGCTCCGCTGGGCCCCGCCGTGAGAAGAACCGCTGAACAGGGCCCCGCCGTGAGAGGCACCGCTGAACAGGGCCCCGCCGTGAGAGGCACCGCTGAACAGGGCCCCGCCGTGAGAAGAACCGCTGAACAGGGCCCGCCGTGAGAAGAACCGCTGAACAGGGCCCCGCCGTGAGAGGCACTGCTGAACAGGGCCCCGCCGTGAGAAGAACCGCTGAACAGGGCCCCGCCGTGAGAAGAACCCGCTGAACAGGGCCCCGCCGTGAGAGGCACCGCTGAACAGGGCCCCGCCGTGAGAAGAACCGCTGAACTGGGCCCCGCTCCGCTGGGCCCTTCATCTCAAGCACCGCTCCGCTGGGCCCTTCATCTCAAGCACCGCTCCGCTGGGCCCTTCCTCTCAAGCACCGCTCTGCTGGGCCCTTCCTGTCAAGCACCGCTCCGCTGGGCCCTTCATCTCAAGCACCGCTCCGCTGGGCCCTTCCTCTCAAGCACCACTCCGCTTGGCCCTTCCTGTCAAGCACCGCTCCGCTGGGCCCTTCATCTCAAGCACCGCTCCGCTGGGCCCTTCATCTCAAGCACCGCTCCGCTGGGCCCTTCCTCTCAAGCACCGCTCCGCTGGGCCCTTCCTGTCAAGCACCGCTCCGCTGGGCCCTTCATCTCAAGCACCGCTCCGCTGGGCCCTTCATCTCAAGCACCGCTCCGCTGGGCCCTTCATCTCAAGCACCGCTCTGCTGGGCCCTTCCTCTCAAGCACCGCTCTGCTGGGCCCTTCCTGTCAAGCACCGCTCCGCTGGGCCCTTCATCTCAAGCACCGCTCCGCTGGGCCCTTCATCTCAAGCACCGCTCCGCTGGGCCCTTCCTGTCAAGCACTGCTCCGCTGGGCCCTTCCTCTCAAGCACCGCTCCGCTGGGTCCTTCATCTCAAGCACCGCTGGCCCTTTGGCAGGGCCGGATCTGTGTCGGGCAGGGCTTCACGAAGCACTCTGGGCACCATGCCTCCTCCATAACCAGTGGAGACTGTAATCCACCAGATGGACTGTGGCTTTGCACTCCCCAGGATGGTACAGTGGGCAATCCACCCACTGAAAAGACTTGTGAGACTGTGGCTTTGCACTCCCCAGGATGGTACAGTGGGCAATCCACCCACTGTAGAGACTTGTGAGACTGTGGCTTTGCACTCCACAGGATGGTACAGTGGGCAATCCACCCACTGTAGAGACTTGTGAGACTGTGGCTTTGCACTCCCCAGGATGGTACAGTGGGCATGGAGGCCCCTTGTGGATCTGGTGTTGTGGACTCATGTGGCTGAGGTGCCCCCCCTTCCCTTCCCCCTGAGGTGCCTGTGGTTTTATTATCTGATGCCCCAGCAGTGTTCTCTCCAATGGAATCGGGTTTCGTGTGTGGGCTTTGCCCATGTGTTTATGCACATTGGCCCACGGACAATGGCATGTAGCCAATATGTGCCGGACTTTTGGACTATGTTCATATTCTTCATGTTGTGATTTATTTGTTTTAATAATCTAATATTTCACTTAAGTTCAAATATGCTTTAATATACTTCTATTTTAATGATCATTTTATTTTGTCTTTGAATTATTCCGGGGGGTTTGGGGGGTGTAAATCTGACTATTTGCTCTGCATTGGTGTGTGGGGATTTGGGGGGGGGGTTGCGTATGTGTGTGCCCGTAATCTTTTCTCCTCCCCCCTCCCCTGTGTCGTAGGTGCAGTACTCACCGTTGTCTCCTGCGGCGGCGTTCGTGCTCCTGGTAGAGGAGCAGGTAGACAATAGCTGGTAGGATGTTTAATTCGGGTTCCATGCTGTCCAGATTCCTCGTGGAGTGTATAGAGGTGAGCGTTTTCCCATTCGTGATCTGTTTCCGCCGTGTTTTTATCGGCGGGGCTCCCGCCCCGGAAAAGGTGGCGGATTGGTGGGTCGTGATAGGGTGGGCGGTACATTGTCTGCCGCCTGTCTGTTGGCGGTGACCGCCGCGCTGTTTGTTTGCCCCGCCGTGGCGGTCGGAGTGGTAAAGTGGCGGGCTGTGTTGGCGGTTCCCGCCAGGGTCAGAATTCCATTTTTTAGACCGCCTGCCTGTTGGTGGGTTGGCCGCCGCTTTAACACCAACCGCCAGGGTCGGAATGACCCCCTTAGTCTTCAAAAATTCACATCTACTGTTCCCCACATTGAATTTTTGTTGCTTTTGTGTTATTTTAAAGGTAAAAATATAATCTATTTCTATAAATTGGTGTTGAATGTTTATTGTGTTTTTTGTTTTACTTATTTACTGTTTTGTTGATATTAAATGCTTTACGTACTTGTCTCCGTAGTTAAGGCTCAACGCTCATTGTCAAGCTACCAAGGGTTGAGCTGGTTTTAATTCATTGAGACTGCATCTAAGTGGGGGTTAGTGGCCTATTGCTACATGTAGGTACCCACCTGCCCTTACCAATAATCCACTTTCCAAAAATCAACAACATGATCAATCATTTTTGTTTTTTTGGGGAATGCATTCAGCAAAGTGTCACTTCTGAAGCCTTGCCACATGCTTCAGAACATTTGAAGTGGAGGTTTCTGCTCCTGTAGTAGCAGTGAGGTTTTCACTCACAGACAACTGAAAGTCAAGGAAAGACATGAGTCTTCCTGTGGTTGTCTCACAATAAAAAACATACACATTGTATGTTGCCATTTGGATCAGGTGGGTAAATAGTTTCTTGTACCAAGTCAGAGTTTTACGACTCGCATTGTATGGTTGAGGAACCTGGTGATTCTTGTCCACTCCACCCATGTACTTATTGTAATCAAGGATGCAGGTGGGCTTGTGGACTTAGACCATTTGACCCCAAATTATGATGGGGAAGTGCTCTCATTATGAATTATAGTGAACACATACATAGGCTTATCCGAGAACTTGACTGCAGGCTGTTCATTCAAATGCAATGCAGTACTCTGGGATTTCTGGAGCTTCTTGCAAACAAACTATTGCAGAAATAATTTGCAGTGGCAACAAACTCTACCACAGGCCACAATGCCAGCTTTGAACAGCTCTACTACTGCTTAGAAATTGTCCACTTCAAGATTATAACCTTTGAGAAGGAGTGGCTGTAAAAGCTCCCATATAATCTTTCTTGTGACCCATAGTGTGGGACGACAGGGTTTAGCGTGGAGTCCTTCCCTGCATACACTCTCAAGCTGTACACATAGCCAGTAGAGCTCTCACACAGCATGTGCAGATTGATGCCACAGTAAGCTCTTTTGCTAGCAATGTACTGCCTGAACAGCAGCTGCTCTTTTGACATCAGGAGTTGTCAAATGTTATATTCTTTCAAGGAGTATAGGTCTCTGGAAACCTGGCAGATGAGTGTTCCATGACAGGTTGAATTTTGAACAACCTGTCATGGTCTGGATTGTCCCAGGGCAATGCAGCAGAATTTTCACTGAAATGCAGTATGAGCTGCAATAGCAAAAAACGATCTCTGCTCATATATAGTATGAAGATGGGGTTACCCAAATGGTGTGACTTGTCCAGTAGGGCTGCAAGGTGGCTTTCTGCACATATTCTGCACAAACCCTATTTGGAGCGTAGGGCCCAAAAATATCTCCAACTCCGCCAGCGAAGTCAGGGTCCACTGGCAAGCCCTAGAATGGGGCCCTAGAGTGCTTCCATGCTCCCTCAGAAATTGTTCGGCATGCAAATTTTTTGCTGCACAATTTTGCAGAAGGAAGTCAACATCCAAAAAGAGATGGATGTAGTCAACTGGTAAAAAGCTGGCTGTATTGACTTTACATCCACCGTCAACAGTAAAAGGTTGAATCTGGGGCTGAACTAAACTGGGGGTCTACCAAGAGAACACTGTGCTCGCCACTGCAGACACCTGCTCTCTGGATGGGCTAACCTCCTGCACATATTGTGCTTGGGCAGTGACAGCACAACTGTCCTCATAGTCTCCTTCTGAATCACTGGAAGATGAGACATCGGATGGGACTCCAACAACTGAAAAATCACACCCGAATTCTGCTCCATTGTTCTGTCCCTCAGATGCTGTCCTAGTATCTGTTATCTCAGCCTCTGATCATGCCTCAGAGTTTTTCTCCATAACCTGAGTTAGGGTTTAAGCAGAAGTCAATCTCCGCTACTGGCTGAACTGTGCCTCTAAACCACTAGCCTATGTAGAAGGCAGATATGGTAACACAATTGTTGGTGTGTGTGTGTGTGTGATGTGTACCACAGTAAATGTCAGTCACCCTACCTTCACTTCTTCTCTCAATCAGCAGGTTCCCTGAAGACACTGAAAACCCCCCAAAAAAGACACATTATTACTTCACCTTGCCACATACCCTTTAGCACTGGTGGCACCCAGTGCAACAATCATTTTTGGTGCTTCCTTCCCATGACCTCCTCCTCGGTTTCCTTCACTACCACCCAGCAAAAGGGACCTTCATCTCTCCTTGGCCCCCCCTTCTACATACATTTCATTTATGTTAAAGTGCAGGTAATGGCTGGCTTTACTAATCTACTCAGTTATTCACATAAAATACAGATCTCTTATTTGTAACAAACACATAAACCTTCTGAGCCATTTTATGGTGTCAAAACTGTCACTAGACAAAAGTCTGATCTCTTTCTCCAGCAGGAACATAATCACAAGAGTTATCTTGACATTTTTGGTGTCTGAAAGCTCTATATTCCTGAAAGATATTTATCTATATAGATATATATCTCTTATAGAGATAGCTCTCTCTAAATATACATCCACTCATCATATAGAGAGCAAGTCTATCTGTCTCTCTTTCTTTCCGACTATCAACATGTGTATATATATATATATATATTACTGACTGGCCAGTAGTCTCCAGTAGGTAGTTATAGCTGATACCATGATTCCATAGAAAAAGCGTTTTTGACTTGCCTATTTCTTTGCTACTGTTTTACGGATCTTCACGAAATTTTCCAAAAAAAGGTAGCCCGGTGATTCTTGTCAAGGAGTTTTGGGGGTGATCCATAAAGTGCGGGCCAAGACAGAGGGGCTCAAAAAATGTTGTGTTTCCCATGTTAATCCCCTTAGACCTGCCAACACGTCTACAGCCTGAACCATTGGACAGAATTACACTTAATTTAGCAGAAAGCTAGCTGCCTGTACACATATTGTGCTTTTTTGTAATTTGGTGTAAATCCATTCAGTATTTTAGGAGATATTTATGAGCAAATAAAATTGTATATCTTTGGCCATGAGTAATCGTGAAATTCATGAATATTTGCAAAAACGTGCAAAGAAAAGCATAGCAGTTGGCTGACTGCAACCTGGCTAGAAAGTTGCGACCGCCATTTTATTTCACAGGACCTGCTACCCAGGGGTAAAAATTGAAATTGAAAGTGGCATAAGGGGTCAGGGTGAAAATACCCTGACCCCAGGGGTTTGATACAGGTGCGTTTTAGGGGCAAATTATAGGTTTAATATAATTTTACATCACAGTGTGCAATAATTTCCGCAATTAATTTGCAAAATATTTATGATTATGGAAAAATGTGAAATAAAAACCACAGACTCATTCATACATTAATTCATTGACTGATACATGTATTCAGAGGCTCATGCGCCCACTCACACACCCACACACCCACTCACTCATGAACCCACTCAGACCCACTCATAGACTCACATACCCACTTTCAGACCCACTCAGACACTCACTCAGACACTCACGCACCCACTCACACATCCTCTGACAGAGGCAGGCCCTGTGGCCAACCTACTCTGCGCACAGACAAAGGCTATGCATGGCAAGGGGTTAGGTGGTTATAAGGACTTGGCTGCAAGTCCTGGCTGCAAGGCCAGGCCTTGCGACCAAACCCTGCTGCACACAATTCGGGTTGGAATAACGTATAGTAATTAAAATCACTTTATATTTAAAAATCATAGAAATTCACTGAAAAAACAAACTTACTGGGATGTTATAGTTAAGTTCTGAATTTACTCATACATCACCATAGAAATTCACCAGTTATAGAGTTCTCCCAAGTAACTATTACTTGGTCCCTAAGGTAACTATAACTTGCGCCTGCACCATTCACAGCTAATTACTCATTAGTGAGATCTTGTATGGCATATGTGATATCACTGCAATGTTTGCAACAATATTATTAATAAGAAAACTGTGCGTATCAAGGGCACAAGTTATGATTACCTTTGGGCACGAGTTATAGTTACTTGAAAGAACTCTGATTATAACTGCTGAATTTCTACGGTTTTGTACAAGTAAATTCAGAATCTAACACTACAACGTCCCTGTAACCTTTGCTTTTTTCAGTGAATATAAACATAAATATATATATATATATATATATATATATATATATACACATCAACAATGTTATCCGACCAAGGGAGGCATCTCAAATGAAGTTTCCTTGTTCACGGAAGGAGAGCAAGGAATCTTCACATCTGACCATTTCCAAAATGCGATTGAGATTGCAGAGGCACGTGACCTCGTCTCTGTCTGCTGCATTGTCGGCGAAGGACACAGCGACTTTTCTGTGTTCTTTTATATATATATATATATATAAATATTTCTCTCTCTCGCTCTATATATGTGTATGTATATATATATATATATATATATATATGATTCTTCAACAGATGGACTGATAGCCATCTGACGGCTGCACCGATCCCGTCGAGTGTCTCCCAATCGTCAAAACCAATTAATTCCAATGCGCTCGTATTCAGTTCATAGATTTATTTCCTTACACAGGTAACACATAGTCCTGAATGTAATGTCTGTCATGTTTTATATTGATTTCTTTGTCTCATATCCTATTCCATATATATATATATATCTATATATATTGATTCCATATTCTGCATTTACCAAATTACAAGGAAGTGTAATTAAAAAATCATCATCAATAGCACAGTAAAAACCTACATAGTCATTCATAAGACCTTATTTCATGTAAATTTCATCAGACTACAGTATGGGGTCAAAAAGGATGTGAATTTCTAAGTCATGACCCCTTTAAAAATTCTTTCATGACATATTTTTGTGTGCTAATTATAATCTTCTCACCTATCCTCAAAAACATGATGCTGGTGAAATAATACTAAATTGGCAATACTGTTTAAAGAGTTGAAAGGCATTAAGAGTCTCTTTCTAAAATCAGAATAGATACAATTGATGGTATGCTGTCATCTAAGATGGACATAAAGCTCTGCATCAAGATTATGCCCCCAGGGGGATTCAGAGCCTAATAATAGAATCATTTTTGATTCCATTTGTCTAAGCTCTAGCGTTCTGTTTCCAGCTCTGGGATTGTTTTTAATGTGTTTGATACCATAAAAGGATAATGTACTACATTCTCCTTTGTGTACCTCCCAGAAATGTTTAGCCAAAGGATAAGTTCTATCTTGATTTTTTATGGCTCTGAAATGTTGTAGGAATCTGACTTTTAACTTATGAATAGTACTTCCAATATATTTTTTATGACATCCACACTCAATGACATAGATCACAAATTCAGTGTTGCATGTAATTCGATCTTTGATCTCGCACTGACGACCATCAAATATTTGGTACTTATGTGTATTTTGAGCATATTTGCAGGCCTTACAATGACCACATTTCCAAAACCCCAGACTTTTTTGGCTCAGCCAGGATGTATTGGCTTTTAACGAAAAATAACTTTTAGTCAGATAATCTCCCAGTGAGCGCGCTTTGCGAAAGGTTATGGACGGGTTTGTATCTATATGATCATTAATGATATAATCATTCTGTAAAATGTGCCAATTTGTTTGAAGTATAGTTCTTAGTGAGTCATGTTGTTGATTGTACTGAAAAAATATTCTAGGTGATGATTGCTTAGAGTCACTGCTGGTCACTGTGTTATTAAAAAGTAACTCATCTCTACTTTTGTTCTTTACCCTGTGTAGTGCATCCCTCAAAATTTTAGGAGGATAACCTCTACTTAAAAATCTGTCCACCATTGCTTTGGATTCCAAGTCATATTTGTTCTCATCAGAACATATTCTGCGAGCCCGCAGTAACTGACTATAAGGTATACTCCATTTTAGTGCCTGGGGATGTCCACTATTGGCATGTAGTATGGAGTTGCAGGCCGTGGGCTTACGATATATAGTTGTCTCTAGATGATTGTTTTCTACTTTCAGTAGAACATCTAAGAAGGAGATAGTGTCTCTGCTGAAAATGGCATCCAAATAGATGTTAAATTGGTTGTTATTTAGTACACTTATGTATTCCAACAGCAATTGTTCTGTACCATCCCAAATGATAAACAAATCATCGATATATCGCACCCACAATATCACTCTATCCATATAGATGTTGTTACTTTCTGACCATGCCACCTCCTTCTCCCACCAGCCCATATATAAATTGGCATAGGTGGGAGCAAAGGATGCCCCCATAGCTGTCCCTTGTTTTTGTAAAAAGATTTCATTATCAAAAATGAACAGATTGTGTGTTAGGCAAAATTGTAGCATAGATAAGAGCATATTAGTGTGCTCAAGGAATTCAATGGATCATGTTTGTAGAAAGTACCTACAGGCCTGTAACCCATATTGATGTTTGATGGATGTATATAGGGATGCTACATCCATAGTGACCAGCAAGTAGTCTTTATGCCATGGGATGTCATGTATCTTGGCCAAAAAATCATTTGTGTCACCGAGGTATGAAGGTAGTTCTGTAACAAAAGTACATAAAAACAGGTCCAAATATCGTGAAGTGTTCTCAAGTAATGATTGATTCATACTGATTATTGGTCTACCTGGAAGATGTGTTTTGTTCTTATGAATTTAAGGTAGGAAATAAATACATGGAATTTTAGGATGATCAATTTTCAAATACATAAACTCATGATAGATCATCAATTGCTTGGTATGCCATTCATTTAACATATCATGATATATCACTTGATATATATGGAGAGAGAGAGAGAGAGAGTTTTTTTGGGCCTTTTCTTTCCCACCAGAGTGGGGAGAGGACGCTTAACTGCTCCTGTGATGAGGAAACCTGTGACATCAGCACACCTCATTGCGAGCTGACATAACAGATGGGTGGAAGAAGGGGCGGGGGGAAACACAGAAGCTCTTTGGTGTCTCTTGAGGTGTTTAAAAAAATCCTCTGGTGCAACGCACCAGAGGATTTTTTTAAAGCCTTCCCTGGTGTCTGCCAATGGTTGTGACCCACAGCAGAGATGGTGTGCATGATGGCCATTGGCCGTCACACTCATTGAAGGGGTTAAAATGTATTAATGTAATTAAGCTTAATAAACATGCATTTTAAGGGTCAAATAAAATTCTTATATGCATTCATTATTCACGTTTGCATTTATTATTTAAGTTGCACTCCTTAAAGTAATATGTATTCCTTTTCTTCACATTTATGTTTACTTTGAAATGTGTGCATGTGTAACCAGGTTTTCGAAATGCACATCAAATGTTTAGTTAAAGTCAGGCTAACTTAACTGACTGAAGGCCTCAATTTTAAAATTGTGTTTTAGTTGGATGGTATTTTCTTTCCCTTTGCAGGTGTGTTTCAAGGCTTCATTAAGTAGTGAAAAGGAGAATTGTCTTCTGAATTAGCTTTGCTGTTAGGAAAATCTAAGCAAGGGATGTGAAGATTTGATGAGCAGCTGAAGCCTCCTATTCATTGTGTACCAGGAACATACTGTCTTAGTAATGTAAAATAATAAATTCAGGTGCTGTTGCAAATGCAGACTACAGACCCAAAGCTGATTGGTTTTTGAAGGGATGAAAACAGATAACATACATGTTGAAGGTTCTGTTGTTTTTAATTAATGCTGTTTTTAGAAGTTAAGGCAGTCTTCCTTTAGACTTTGAGGGGTACAGACCACTCTGCTTCCTTTATTGTTGTTATGTGAAGCTTCATGCTAGAACACTGAAGGCCAGATTCCTGCTGGCCTGGCGCTGTTCCAACGTCATATTAGCATAATTTTCTTGATGCTAATTTGGCGTTGGGAGGGGAAAAACACAGCACCATATTTACAAAGTCGTGCAATGCTTGCATTGCACCACTTTGATACCCCTTGTGCCACATTATGCCTGCGCCAAGCATAATATGTGCATGGGGGGGTGTTCCGGTCCGGGGGGGGGCGTAAAAAAGGTGCAAAGGAATCTATGAATTTCCTTTGCGCCATTTTTATCAGCATTTTTAATGCCTGCTAAGTCCAGGTGTTAAAAAGAGAGTCCCATTGATTACAATGGGCCTGTGGGTACTTTGCAGGATTAGAGTCATAATTTTTGACACTCATCCTGCAAAGCACTGGACTAGCATAAAAAATGATGACGCTAGTCACCCTAACTACCGCCATGGTGTGCCATATTATAAATACAGAGCTACCATGGTGGCATTAGGGGACTTCTAAGGGAGGCAGGAAAATGGTGCAGCACTAGGTGCAGCGCCACTTTTCATAAATCCGACCTTTAGGGCATCATTACGAATTTGGAGGTCCGTCGACTGCCATTGTAGCAGGCAGCAGTCTGACCGCCTTTAGGTTGGCAGCCAGACTGCCAGATACAAGTCAGGTAGGCCTATGGAAAAAAGACCACTGCGGCTCCACCAGCACCGCCAGGTAGCATAGACTGCCTCGGTCACAAGGCAGCACAAACGGGCTGGCAGAGCCTGTGTTGCTGCCGGATACATTACAGGGTTGCATACCGTCAATGTGACTTTGGCGGTCCAACCACCATGTCCTAGCAGGTGGAAACGGACAGTATAAAAGGAGGCATTCACCTACAGGCAGCCTCACATGTCCACTGCTACCTTGGCACCCATTATGCACATCCTGCCAGTGTTGTTGATCATCGATGGAGCCCAAACTCCACACCGCCGTGGGTGCAAACGACTGTAAGTACACACACCTACCTGTTCCATTAAGCTGAACAAGAGATTATTGCACCGTCATCCACTTCATACTGGGGTCATGCTAGGGGCACCTAATACACGTTGCATCATGTACAAGGTCGAAATCATACATAACGATGGACACAGTCACAATACACCCCTTCTGGCCAGCTCACTCACACTCCACTGCATCACTGCACAAAAACATAGGGCCACTCATCTCAGGCACAGGGATAGTGAATGCTACACCTTGTCTTACCCAACACCAACAACAAACCAACATCAAATATACAAATACAATTCACATACTCACATTCCTCACATGCCATGGACTGTCGTCTCACACAATACACATATATATAGATGTCGCATGGAACACAAACAACACTACCATTAAACAGCCCTGCAATGGACACACACATCACCCACATCACAGCAAAATGGTAGGACAATGGCATGCACAATAGACAAAGAGACAAATAGAGAAAGCGCACTATGCTAACAATACCTGCACAATAGGAATGGAGGCATCAGGAGCACTCAGGGAAGGAGGCTGCACTGGGACACATATCACTTTGCACACGCACAGGAAATGGTCCTACATGTGTCCCAGGGACAAATATTACTAGACCCAAATAACATGCCCCTCTGTACAATGTAGAAGTGCAAGTCAACAAAGCACATACAAGTCCAACTGCATCAGACATACATCCACAGCAACTTACTGGAAGGGACACACAGATGAATGGACACATGCTCAGTCAAATGTAAATAAAGCTAGCAAAAATTAACACACTCCATGTCTGCACAAACAAAACACAAGCTGACACATAGTAGATGAATACATGACCCTTATCAGGGGGAAGGTCTAACACCATACATGCTCACATTGGAAAACATAGGTTGAAATACTTACCATAACAAATAGTACACAATACCATGACACCACCATTGCATTTATACCCACATATCCATATACCCAACATATACCTTTTTCTTGGGGAACACTAACTCTGCCTAAAAAGTCAGATGCTACATACAACAGTCAATGGATCAGCAAGCAGAGTGAAACACACACAACTGTAGGAAGATAAAAAGTCCAAGGCCGTTGGCCATTTAAATTTCTGTCCACAATAGCACAGTGTTGTGCCAACACTTGACTCCTAACTGCCAATGAATCTCCAGTGGAAGGAGCATCAAGGTGGCAGGCAGCCACCTCAGGGATGATCCTGGGAGGGTTGGGTTGGGGGGGTTAGGACGTGGGCTTCAGAGGGGTGGTCTTCTTTTTAGGAGGGGTGGTCTTTTTTGGGGGAGAGAGGTATGGGTGCTTGCGGGGGAGGCGGGGAGGCTTTGGAGGTATAATGGCAGGGCTGGGAGCTAGGTGGGGGCCTCTTTGGTTTGGGACCGGGGGTGGAGGAAACAGGGGAAAAACCCAGGTCAAACAAAAAAACGTCCTTAGGGACCCGGGACAGCCAACAGAAGGGGTCAGGAATTGGAGGTCGATGGAGTGGTTGACTGCTTTGTTGGTCCGGATGTCATGGGTGCATGCTTCAGGATGGTATGCTTGGGTTTGGTGGGTATCTGTGGATGAGTGAGTGTGGGCATTTGCGTGTCTTGGGGAACTGGGAGGTGGAGGAGCTGGGATATGGAGTAGTGGATATGTGTATGCCTGTTGGGGTGGTGACTGTGAGTATGGTGGGTGGTGGATGTCTATGTGTCTGTTGTGGTGTCTGCAGGTGTGGTGCTTGTGATGGATGTCTGGGGATCTACTGGGGTGGTGTCTGTGGGTATTATGGGGGTGGTGGGTATGTCAGTTAATGTTGGTGTGGTGCCTGTGGATATGCTGGTTGTTGTGTGTGTGATGCTGGGGTGCTGGGGATGTCTAGGGAAGTTGTGACTGTTGTTGTGTCTGAGGGTGGCTGTTGTTTGCTTGCATGCCAGTGTGTTTTGTGGTGCTTGTGTTTGTGTGTGCTCCTCTTGTATGTTGATGTGGATTCATGTAGATCTGTCTACGTGCTTTGGGTAGGTAGGGGAAGGGGGATTTGGATTGGAAAGAGGGAGGTGGAAGGGGGATGGAAGGTATGGAGTGACCGGCTGCCATCAGTGAGGAGGCCCAAGCCTGAAAAGATCTCTGTATGTCATCCATTGCACCATGAATGCCTTCCAGGAATTAATTTTTCTGTTGTAGCTGAGTTGCCAATCCCTGGATGGCAGTCACAATGACTGACTGACCCACAGACATCATTCTCAGGAGATCAATAGCCTCCTCACTGGGGGCAGCAGGGGTAACAGGGGCTGGGGCAGAGGTGCATGCGGCAAAGAATATACCCACACTGTGGCCAACTTGGCAGGGAGCAAAAGGGAGGGTGGCAATACAACAGGGGGTGGCAGACAAGGACAGCACGGGGGATGCCCCAATAATTCCACCACCACTAGGGATTGTCCACTGGAGAAAGAATCTGATTATGATGATGTTGTGGTCCCCCCCATGTCAATCCTCTCACCCTCCAGGCCACTGGGTCCCTCTGAGTTGGAGGTGTCTTGACCTGAGGTTCCGAGGCCAGATGCTTCCCCACTGGGCTCTGCCCCGTCTCCTTGCGGGGTCTGATGCTGCAAATACAAAGAGAAACAGGGTCATCACATGCCCATGATCAGACTCTGATTAGCAAATATTACCATGATGTCAAGTAGGCCCCAGGAACAAACTCCACCTAAGTGACCCACACATGTGCCATACCATATGCATGCATGTCATATGAACTGTCAACAGTTAATCACAGGAAAATCAGGATCTCAGACAACTACAATTGCATGGCTAAAGTTGTGCAATCACAATAGCCATTCAACCAATAGGAGACACAATCACCCTCAAAGTTTTGACCCATGCAGCAGACCTCAATCACCTGTTGACATAAAATAGTAGGCCAATGCAAATGCATTTCCACAGATCCCACACAAAGTCATGCACACATCTGTTTGTCACATACATGATGACCCAACAATAAGAAATTATGATACAAAATCATGCCATGCTGATGACAATAGTATAATATCCTGGAGAAGGTGGCCTGGACACTGGAAACATACCAACAATTCACACCTCACCAAGTGATATTTGTCCCAATAGGTTAATGGAACTAGTATAAATGTTGCTCAGATAGGCAACACATGTGGCATGGAAATAAATACTGTAGACATCATATGTGTGATGCCAGGGAGACATGTCCCCACAATACTAAACACAATGAATCAGCAAGCCCCAGGCTAATCACCACTAATGTCTAGCACCCCTAACAATGACATATTCTGAGTGCCTCAGTAGAAGCCATTAGTCCTTTGCATGTTGGAGAGACACAGAAATTTGCAAGGACTTGTAGAAGGCCCTCAATATGTTGCCCAATGGGGAACATGATCACTGTCTCAATTGTGGTCATACAAACCCAGATGTCTGTCTGTGGATGTATGCCTGTACCCAAACACATGTGATTTCAACATGATTGCAGGTCACTCTATGATGCTGCCAATAGCCATAGCACAAACCTTACCCATTACACAGGTGCAGTGCAGTTTTCAACATGATGCCACATCAAGGGAATCGATATTCACACAGTGGATCTAAACTCTAGGCCTACCTGTCATGTCCCTCATTGCTATTGCAGTTGTACATGCCAAATGACATGCTATGATGTGTGAGGGTATGTGTCAGCCAATAAACAATAGTGGCATACTCATGTATGTGGTACAACATAAAGGGGGTCATTCTAAGTCTGGCGGGCGGCGGAGGCCGCCCGCCAGACTTCCCCCCTCCAAAATACCGCTCCGCGGTCGCAAGACCGCTGAGGGTATTTTGGCTTTTGCACTGGGCTGGCGGATGAACCGCCAAAAGGCCGCCCGCCAGCCCAGTGCAAAAACCCTTCCCACTAGGACGCCGGCTCAGAATTGAGCCGGCGGAGTGGGAAGGTGCGACGGGTGCAGTGGCACCCGTCGCGTATTTCAGTGTCTGCAATGCAGACACTGAAATACAAAGTGGGGCCCTCTTACGGGCATGGGCACTGCAGGGGCCCCCAGGGCCCCCACGACAACCCATACCGCCATCCTGTTCCCGGCGGGAGAACCGCCAGGAACAGGATGGCGGTATGGGCTGTCAGAATCCCCCATGGCGGCGCAGCAAGCTGCGCCGCCATGGGGGATTCCCAGGGCAGCGGAAAACTGGCGGGAGACCGCCAGTTTTCCTCTTCTGACCGCGGCTGAACCGCCACGGTCAGAATGCCCTGCGGGGCACCGCCAGCCTGTTGGCGGTGCTCCCGCCAACCCTGGCCCCGGCGGTAAGGAACCGCCGGGGTCAGAATCACCCCCAAAATGTAGCCCCAAAACAATTTGCCATGCACATATATGTGGGGGACTACAGACATCATCCCATCAATTAAAGTGGACCGTGCAGGAAACTGCAGCTTACAAAAGTTTTTCTAAAGAGGAAGGGACGCATGCTAACATGTAGGCAAAAGGAATGTTGGCAACAGTGATGGCATATGAGTCATGCTAATGGACATTCCCCACTTACCAAGGGAATGTAATGATCTATGGCTGTATCTAAAGAACAATCTAAGCCCTGTTTGTTGGGCACCTGCTCATTACAGACTGCAGTGAGGTACCAGCACCCATCACATGATGAAGAAAACTAGCTTCTGGGTGACAGATGCCTACATACACCTTTATCGAGACATATGGTGGAGGACGCTGATCCATCACCTACTTACCTTTGGCCTGTAACATTTAGGAGTTGTGGTCTGTTGCAAAGAAATTACACCCACTACAACAAACATGACTTGATTGATCAATGTACACAGTCTTTGGTCTTCCATGTGGAGCAATTGGTTTGCAGTTTCCACCCAGTTGCGCCCTAGGTCCCTTGAACAATAGTCAAGGCACATCAGTATGCAACACATGACATGGCTACACAAACAGTCACTCATCCACTGCGTGACACATGGCTCATCCCTAATCATCAGGGCGAGCTGTCAGAACCTTGACAATGGGACAGGCAAGAATATGCCCGGTACTCACCCCCTTGTGGCTGCTGTGCTGCCCTCAAATGCCCATCAAGCTCTGGATAGGCCACTGCCAGAATGTGGGCCATTTGGGGGGTACCCGCCCACATTGGGAGGACAGCTCCACCTGGGCCTCCGTTATCTTCCAGGCCATTCATCTCAGGTCCTCCCACCTTTTTCTGCAGTGGGAGCTCCACTGGCTGTGGACCCCCAGGGATCGCACCTTCTTGGCAATGGCTTTCCATATCCCCTTCTTTTGATGGCCATTGACCTGAATGGATGCAAAAGATGAATCAAGAGATCATGTTTACAAGTCTCATAACAAATGGCTGAGTTACAGACATGTTAGTAACATTAAGCTAGAACTTTCCTATTTGTCAATAGTCCCCAAGTGTGACATATGCAAGCTAGTAAGTAAAGGGCCATGACTACAGACATAAATCTCCCAATCTGCAGACCAACCCACCACCCTGCTCAGGCCCTACAATGACTAAGCAAGCTTACTGACATCATGTAGGACATGCTCTATGAACCTGAGTGAGATGTGAGTCACTATATTACATATCACACCTCTTTGGCTTCTGTAGGGTAAACTCCTTAGGCATGAATGGACAAACACATCCACACTCTGCGAGAATGACTCCCTGTAGACACTCCCTACAGGCTACTGCCAGAGTGCAAACTCAAATATCGCACATGGGTAACAATGAAGCAACTGGAATGGTGGGCACAGAAAGTGTCTACCCTGTCCATTCATGGACACATGGCCTAACAAATGCAGACTCATGCCACTTCAGGGGGTGGGGTTTTGTGTTATGTACCTGTACCACAGAAAATGCTTTTGGACATATGATTCCATCCTACAGAGATGACATCCAACAAACAAAGTTTCTGTTATGTGACCAAGATACTGAGTGACATATCATGGCCTCCCAGGAATTAACACTGTCTGTACTGTGTAAGTGCCATTTGTGCAATAAGCCTGCACAGCACAGATATGACCTGTGTGAAGGTGACAACAGGGCTGCAGGAGTAAGGGACCTGCATGAGTTAAAAACACACATTGACAATGATGGTAGGGACACATGTGAACTAGATCAGTGACTCACCTCTGGACCGATTTCTAATGTAATCAAGGGAATGAGGCATTCTGGGCAGAATTTTATACCAGGGTCTCATATTGACAGGATCTGCTGAGGTCCAGGGAGTGGGCACAGTGCCACAGCTGTATAGCCACAGTGACTCCATCCCAGCCTAGACTAGGACCCATAGCTGACAGTACCTACATGCGACTGTATTGCATGCATGACAGTACATCATGTAGCAAACAGCAAATTGGCATGTGGTGTGTGTGGCAAGCTGAAGGGCAGAGAGAGCCATGTTATGCCTTCCAAACAACAGTCTAACACGGACAGATGTGTGAAGAAATCTCTGCGACAACATACATGTTGATCACATTACTCACACCTAACTCATACAACATGCATACTCAGCTAATGCTGTCATCCACATTCATGTTGTTAGGCATACACAACAACCATGAGGAAAGAGAGGTCCGAGAATAGTAGTAATGTCTCCTCACCTCATCATGTGCATCCAACACAAGAATCTAGGAACCCCAAAATTATGCACAACAGACTGTCAATGATGTTCCCAATGATGCTACACAGACTGCACCTACAGGCACATGAGTAGCCAACCTGGAACATGTCCACAACCTAGCTTGTGAGGAGGTGAAGTACAGAGAAAACTGTGCACATGAGGTACTTGCCTGCTCCTCTGGTGCACCATAGAGCTGTTCATACAGGGGTAGGACCTCGTCAAGTGGCCTCTTCTGCTCCTCTGGAAAAAAGACTGGGGTCTTATCACCTACTGAACATGGCATGATTGCTCCCAGAGGCGGTACAAAACAGCTCAGTAGTGAAGGTCTTGCCGGCAGCAGTGTCAGGTGTCAAGTGAGTGATTCTGCAGGACATAGCTGTCACATCTACCACGTGTGCGGTTGTCACTGCAGGAAGATACAGCCATTGGCCCACGACTGCCACTGGCAACAACATTGGCCTATGGCTGTGTCTGCAACGGTTGCAACCGCCTACTGCCATGGCGACTTCCGCCAGCTGTCTCTAGCGGTTCCTAATGTCCAGTGGACTAGGTCAGGCAGTCGCCCTTTTAGAGCCCTGAAATGCGGTACTGGGCTTCAAAAACTGCATCACACCCTGTAGTACACACACTATACAACTGTGAACCCCCAAGGTGAGTACACTTTATTTGAGACTTGCCAAATAAGGGTATTTGTAGCAGAGAAAATGGGGCTGGTGGTTGGATTCACAGACACAGGGCCTTCTTGCTCTTGGCAGCCCTGTCAGGCCCTGTAGCATACACGCTATACAACTGTGAAGCCCCCAGGTGAGTACACTTCATTTGATAGATTACCAAACGGTTCTTTGGACAAGAGAACGCTGGGCTGGTGGTTGGATCCATAGACACAATGTCATCATGGGAGTTGCAGTCTTGTCAGTCCCTGTCATACACACATTATATACATGTGAACCCCCAAGTTAGTACACTTTGTTGGCGATCTGCCAAAGAAGGGTATTTGTAGCAGTGAACACTGTGCTGGTGGTTGGATTCACAGACACAGGGCCTCCTGGGATTCGCAGTCCTCTCACCCCCTTTACTGTGCACTCTAAATGTAAAAATAAACCCCAGGTGGGTACACTTAATTTGGGAGTTCACATACAGGAGTATTTGGATGGGAGAACACTGGGCTGGTGAATGGAGTAAAATCAAGTTAGGGAAAAGGTGAGCTGTGGCATGCATGACATAACATTTTTGGTGACTTGTTTAGTGTTGTCACTTACCAGACTCACTCCCCCAGGTATTCCTGTCAAGCCCTCGGAATGCAGGATGGCCAATACCTTCTCCTTCCAGGGACAGAGATGTATTGGGGCACTAGGCGGGCCACCACCAGCCTTCTTGGACTGCAGCTGGTGCCAGGGGGCCAAGGAAAGTACCTTGCCCCTAAAGTAATTTCACCTCTTCCTGATCTCCTCCTTTGTAAGCAGGGTGGGGCCTACAGCGTTGACTCTGTCAACTATCCTCTCCCACATTTCCATTTTCCTACTGAGAGGAGTGTGCGGGACTCGGACTCCAAACAATTGTGGCTGTACTCTAATGATTTCATTGATCATGACTTTCAGCTCATCCTCGGTAAAACATGGATTTTTGGAGGATGACATGGTGGTGTACAGGAAAAGAATTAAGAAAAACGGGTGACAGTGAGCAACTAAACTGGAGTAGTGCAAAAGGGTGTGAAGGAAGTGAAGTGTGTGCAGGGTGTGGTATCGGATGGTGAAAAAAAATTGAAGAGGTCCCTATTCTATGGAGTTTAATTTTGTATGCGCTCTGGCTTCTGGGTCTAGCAGTGAAGATGCAGAGGATTGTGGTATGTGAAGGGGTGTATTTTATAGTGGTCTTTACAAGAGTGTCCAGTGTGGCAATGTCTGTCAGCTAGCTTGTTCAAATTCATCCAATGTCCCTTTGTGTATTACTTTGGTGACCGCAAATCACCACAAATCAGACTACCATTGGCTGACCACCATTAGTGCCTGCCAGTGCGACTTTGGGCTTGTAATATGGTCAGTGGTTGGTTGTGATGCTGTCAGGGTTGAAGGTCGGACTGTCCATTTCTGGGCTTCCACACTGCTGCCGGTCTGCCTTTTTTTGTTGTCGGTCCTACCTGTGTATCTCATACTAGGGTGGTTTGAAAGACCGGCAACATAGTGGTCATTTTGGGACCACCAACATGGCGGTCTGGCAGTCCGACCACCAAACCTGTAATGAGGCCCTTAGTCTTTATTACAGAAGACTTTTACTAAAGCATTCACCATGCTGATACCTTCTAGCATTTTGGAATGGTAAAATTCCATTCCAACCATCCTTATCATGACTTACAGTTCTGCCTAGATCAAATAATTTCATATTTAGGAGAGTTGGCATTTCTTTATGGAACACCTGTTTCTAATGCTCAGTTTCTGCATTGCTGTGGTTGTTATTGCTTTGTATTTTAATGTGATGAAACTGAACTGATTGTGATATTTGAACTTGCCATCTGTAATTCTGCAGTTTTTCAACATTTCAATGACCTGCATATACATTGGATCGATTATTGGTTGGAAATAAATCACTTAACTTTCATTTTCAATTCTTCGTCCTTACTGTGTGGCCAAATGGGCTTCACAGAAATCGAAATTGTTTAATATTGTTCATTCCCTCACTAAAGATCCATCCGGTGAGAGATTGTAAATGACACTTCACGTGCTCTCTCAGATGGTAGCAGAGGACGGTTCTGTTACTGAGACAGAGGGAGTCATTTGAGAGCCCAACTTTTCCCAAGACCTTTCACGATCCCAAGGCCCATGCCCTGATTCATAGGAGCAGGAGTATTCCAAAAATTTGGAATTAAGTTGTGGCAGTGGAGAAGTGGGTCGTGTGATGCAATTTCTTTTGTCTATCGTGGGGTGTTTTGCTGAGATTGTGTGGTGTGATGTTTTAAGTTTTTATGTGGATGAGGATGCACTCAATGCAAAGAAGTTGAAGTGTTATGATCCTGAGATAGTAATAATTTAGTAATGATTTACCAGTGTAGAAGACATTGGCCCTCATTACAACCCTGGCGTCGGTGATAAAGTGGAGATAGTACTGTCAACAGGATGGTGGTAAATACTGCCAAATTGTGACCATGGCGGAAAGAGATCTGATAGACAGCCACTTTACCACACTGACCGCCAGGGCGGAAACGCCGCCTACAGCCAGGCAGAACACAATGTTCCACCCACCGTATAATGACAATCCAATCCGCCACCTTTTCCAGGGCGGTACCAACAACATCAAAAGCCTGGTGGAAACCGAACATAGAAGGGAAACAACTCACCTTTGGAGACACAGGGAACAACCACGCTGCCATGGAGCCCGAGCTGCAGATTTTTCCAAATTATCTTCTACATCCTGCTCCACCCCGAACACCAACAACAGCGCAGACGACCACAGTGTTGTACAGCCATCTAGCACACAAGGGAGCGAGGAAGAAAAAGAGAGTTACACACACACACGCAACACACACTCACCTCCACCCCCAACACCATACACACAATCAGATGCAGTAACAAAACATATTTACCCTGCACCCCTCAAGAATATTGAAAGGACAACACGAATAGATGAAAGTGAGAATAATAATATAAATACAGTAAAAATATGTACATCCAATCTAAAAGTGTATACATATGTACAAATCAAGGGACACTGCCCAGTCCTCAATGTGCGTGGGCCACAGGGCCATATGACAAAGTCCAAGGCCCCACTTGTCTCCTGCGACAACACAGAAAGAACACTGCAGGGGCATCAGTTTGAAAACAGGCAGGCACCTCAAGTGGACGGGGAACGGGGGGCACCTCAGCTGGCAGATGATAGAAGACCACGGCTTCTGGAGGGGGCAACATGCCCTGTGATTGGTCCTGGGGAGTACAAGGCCACAGTCTCTCAAGTGGGTGATTTGCCCACTGGTCCTGGAGGGAACATTGTGCCCTGTGATCTTCTTCCTGGGGAGGATTGGGTGAGTGGTGTCTTACCCACTGGTTCTGGAGGGGGCATTGTTCCCTGTGATCTTCATCCTGGGGAGGATTGGGTGAGTGGGTGTCTTACCCACTGGTTCTGGAGGAGGCATTGAGCACAGTGATGCAGATCTTGGAGAGTGCAAGGTCACGGTCCCTCAGCTGGGTGTAATACCCACAGGATTTGCAGGGTGCAGACCACAAAGCAGTGCATGGACGCAGGAATACAGACTGTCCGCCGGCAGTGACTGCTGCTCACTGGTGCTGCTGCTGATGCTGCTGGTGGTGGTGGTGGGGGGCAAATTTATACTCTGTTTGCGCCAAATGTGCATCAAAACATTTGACGCACATTCGGCGCAAACACTGCCCCATATTTATACTTTGACGCCCGACCCCGCGGACTTCAAAATTCCACCATATTCGTCATTTTTGGGAAGCGGGAAACTGCCTTGCGTTAATGATATGCAAGGTAGGCGTTCCCTTCCAAAAAATTACTTTAAGGCCTGTGCGCCTTATTTACACCCCAGTGTCATTTTGACGCACAGGAGGGGGTGGGCCTTAAAAAACGGAACACAGCCTGATGTGCACCATTTTTTAACACCTGGGTCAGGGCAGGCGTTAAGGGACCTGGGGGCTCGGAAGGAGTCCAGAGGTGCCCTTCCCTGCCCCCAGGGACACCCCATGCCACCCTTGCCCCCCCCAGGAGGACACCCAAGGATGAGGGGACCCATCCCAGGGAAGTTGAGGTAAGTTGGGGTAAGAATTTTTTTCCGTTTTTTTTAAGTGGCATGGGGGGGCTGATTTGGGCCCCCCTACATGCCACTATGCCCAATGACCATGCCCAGGGGACAGAAGTCCCCTGGGAATGGCCATTGGGCAAGGGGGCATGACCCCTGTCTTTGCTAAGACAGGAGTCATGACAATGGGGGTTGTGGGTCAAATAAAATGGTGCAAGTCCGGTTTGAGGCCTGATTTTAGCCTCAGACCTGACTTGCACCATTTTTTGACGCACAACCCCCATTTTCCCATACGCCGGCGCTGCCTGGTGTGAGTCATTTTTTTGTACTCAGACCAGTCCGCAGCGCCGGCTAACGTCATTCCATAAATAAGGCGCCCGCATGGCGCGTTAGAATGGCGTTAGCCGGCGGTGACATTTTTTATGCACAACTGCGGTGGCGCAGTTGTGCGTCAAAAAGTATAAATATGGCCCTGAGTCCCAGCACCAGGCCCCTTGTCCTTCGTGCCTGCTAGTGAAGGCCCCTTGCCCTTCCTGGCAGCAGCTGGGGATGGCTACTTGCTCTTCAGGGCAGCAGCTGGTGCAGGCCCCTTGCTCTTCCTGGCAGTAGCTGGGGATGGCTTCTTGCTCTTCAGGGCAGCACTTGGGGTAGGCACTCTTTTCGTGAGGTTGCCTAGTGCCCTGGATCCTTTCCCACCACGAGTTGCTGTGGACACTCCTGGGCTCGTGGACTGGGTGGATGATGTGCTTGCCTGGGTTTTAAGAAGGAGTGGCTGTAGGAGGTGTCTGTCTGCTGTGTTTTGGGTGCAGGTGCATGGGCTGGATGCTGTTGTGAGGTGGATGGCTGTTGGGTATCTGAGTGCTTGCGTTTGTGTACCTTGGGAGGGGGGGCACAAACACAGAGGGAGAGGACACAGGGGACGTGTACATGGCAATTGGGGTGGTGTCTGCCAGTGAGGTGTGTGTTCTGACAGGTGTGTTGGTGATAGCGGTGGTAGATGAAGATGTAGTGCATGCAGGTGTTAGTGTAGATGCAACTGGGAGGGAGGTGAAGGAAGAGGAGGAGGGGACACAGTGGAGGCAGTAGATGTTGGTATGTCTGCATCTGGATGGTGTTTGTGTGAGTGCCTGTGGGATGATGTGTGGTACTTGTATGTTATCTTGTGTGCCTGCTGGTCTGACTGTGTGCTTGGGATGGGTTGGGGTTGAGGGGAATGGGATTAGGTAGAGGAAGTTGGAGGGAGGAGGGTGGAAACAGGGACAATGGCTGCCATCAGTGGGCCAGAGCCTGGATTCATCTCTGTTGGGCCTCCAAACCAGTGTGAATGCCCTCCACAAATGCATTGGTTTGTTGCATTTGGGCTGCCAGCCTCTGAGTGACATTCACAATGGTTGACTGCCCAAAAGAGATGGATCGCAGGAGGTCAATAGCCTCCTCACTCAGGGAGGCAGGGATAACTGGGATAGGGCATGAGGTGCCTGGGGCTCAGGAGAGGCCCACCCTTTTGGGTGAGCGGGCAGGGGCAACTCTCTAAGGGGCTGCTGGGAGGGCAGTGCTGGTACGGGGGTGGCGGTTGTACCTGTAACTGGGGTGGGCACGGAGGTGTCCGCCACCACCAGGGGGCTTTCATCGGAGGAGGTATCGGTGTCCGAACTGTCCCCTCCACTCTCCACCGTGGTGCTCTCCTCGCCCTCCGTCCCACTGGTGCCCTCACCATCGGTGGACAATGCCTCCTGGGTCCTGTGGGATGCAGCTCCCTCCGTCGCCGGTGCCTCTGCTCCTCCGACAGATGACGCTAATGCACATAAGGACAGTGTAGGAGGCTGGCCGGGCTTATAGTGGGTACCTTGTGGTACTTACACCTTGTGCCAGGTCCAGTTATCCCTTATTAGTAGATTAGTAGTGTTCTAGCAGCTTAGGGCTGATAGAGGTAGCTATAGCAGAGCAGCTTAGGCTGAACTAGGAGACATGCACAGCTCCTACTATACCACTTATATCATATAGCACTATATCATACGGAACACAATACTGAGAGTTACTAAAAATAAAGGTACTTTATTTTAGTGACAATATGTCAAAAGTATCTCAGAGGATATACTCCCTTAGGAGGTAAGTAAAATACACAAAATATACACACAGACCAAAATCAGGTAAGTAAAACACTTAGAAAAGTAGTGCAAATACTGTAGAACACAACAGAATTCAATAGGAGAAAATAGGCCTATGGGCACCACAAACCATATACTCCAAAAGTGAAATGCGAACCACGAATGGACCCCAGACCTAGTGTAGTGTGTAGAGGGTCGCTGGGAGTGTAAGAAAACACTAAGGGTGTTCAAGATACCCCACCCCAAGACCCTGAAATGTAGGAGTACATTTACCCTACTACCCCAGAAAGACAGTAATGTTGAGATAGGGGATTCTGCAAGGACAACAGCTGACTGCAAAGCACTGAAGACAGATTCCTGGACCTGAGGACCTGCAAAGGAAGGGGATCAAGTCCAAGAGTCACGCAGGTGTCCAGGGGGGCAGGAGCCGACTAAACCCCGGATGAAGGTGCAAAAGGGCTACCTCCGGGTAGAAGAAGCCGAAGATTCTACAACAACAGAAAGTGCCAGGAATTTCTACTTTGGTCAGAACATTTCCCACGGCGTGCTGGAGGATGCAGAGTTGTTTCCACACAGAAAGACTGCAAAAAAAAGCCTTGCTAGCTGCAAAAGTTGCAGTTGAAGATTTTGGGTGCTGCCAGGGCCCAGGAAGGGCCAGGAGGTCGCCCCTTGGAGGAGGAGACAGAGGGGGCACTCAGCAACAGAAAGAGCCCACGCAGAAGCAGGCAGAACCCACAGAAGCATTCAGAAAATCTGAGCACAATGGTCGTCTCAGCACAGCAAAAGAGGGTCCCACGAAGTCGGAGTCCAAATCAGCGAGTTGGGCAATGCAGGACAGAGTGCTGGGGACCTGGGCTGTGCTGTGCATGAAGGAAGTCTTGCAAAAGTGCACAGAAGCCCTAGCAGCTGCAGTTCACGCAGTACACAGGATTACTGTCTGGCATGGGGAGGCAAGGACTTACCTCCACCAAATTTGGACAGAAGGACCACTGGACTGTCGTGGGTCACTTGGATCCAGCTCTTGTGTTCCAGGGACCAAGCTCGTCAAGATGAGAGGGGACCCAGAGGACAGGTGATGCAGAGGTTTGGTGCCTGCGTTAGCAGGGGAAGATTCTGTCGACCCACGGGAGATTTCTTCTTGGCTTCCAGTGCAGGGTGAAGGCAGACAGCCCTCAGAGAATGCACCACCAGGAAACAGTTGAGAAAGCCGGGAGGATTAGGCACTACGATGTTGCTGGTAGTCTACTTGCTACTTTGTTGTGGTTTTGCAGGCGTCCTGGAGCAGTCAGCGGTCGATCCTTGGCAGACGTTGAAGAGGGAAGTGCAGAGGAACTCTGGTGAGCTCTTGCATTCGTTATCTGAAGACGAACCCACAGGAGAGACCCTAAATAGCCCTCAGAGGAGGATTGGTTACCTAACCAGGTAAGAGCCTATCAGGAGGGGTCTCTGATGTCACCTGCTGGCACTGGCCACTCAGAGGTTTCCATTGTGCCCTCACGCCTCTGCATTCAAGATGGCAGAGGTCTGGGACACACTGGAAGAGCTCTGGGAACCACCCCTGGGGTGGTGATGGACAGGGGAGTGGTCACTCCCCTTTCCTTAGTCCAGTTTCACGCCAGAGCATGGGTTGGGGATCCCTAAACCGGTGTAGACTGTAGACTTGAA
The DNA here is from genome assembly GCF_031143425.1 of Pleurodeles waltl. NCBI lineage: Eukaryota > Metazoa > Chordata > Amphibia > Caudata > Salamandridae > Pleurodeles > Pleurodeles waltl. The sequence continues at coordinate 848,245,434 of NC_090448.1, forward strand.
GTGCCCTTCAAAGCATTCCCAGAGGCCAGGAGAGGCTACTCCTCTCAGGCCCTTCACACCTATTTCCAAAGGGAGAGGGTGTAACACCCTCTCTCAGAGGAAATCCTATGTTCTGCCTTCCTGGGACTGGGCTGCCCACACCCCAGGAGGGCAGAAACCTGTCTGTGGGTTGGCAGCAGTGGTAGCTGCAGAGAAAACCCCAGAGAGCTAGTTTGTCAGTACCCGGGGTCCATGATGGAGCCCCAGGGATGCATGGGATTGGCAACCCAATATCAGATTTGGCTTGGGGGGACAATTCCATGATCTTAGACATGTTACGCGGCCATGTTTGGAGTTACCATTGTGAAGCTACATATAGGTATTGACATATATGTAGTGCACGCGTGTAATGGTGTCCCCGCACTCACAAAGTCCAGGGAAATTGCGGTGAACAATGTGGGGGCACCTTGGCTAGTGAGAGGGTGCCCTCACACTTAGGGCCATATTTATACTTTTTGACGCACAACTGCGCCAACGTAGTTGAGCGTCAAAAATTTTAATGCCGGCTAACGCCATTCCAAAGCGCCATGCTGGCGCCTTATTTATGGAATGACGTTAGCCGGCGCAGCTGACTGGTGTGCGTCAAAAAAAATGACCCACACCAGGTAGCGCCGGCGTAGGGGAAAATGGAGCTTGGGTGTCAAAAAATGGGGCAAGTCAGGTCTGAGGCAAAATATTAGCCTCAACCCGATTTGCGCCATTTTTTTTTACTCCCAACCCCCATTGAAATGACTCCTGTCTTAGCACAGACAGGAGTCATGCCCCCTTGCCCAATTGCCATGCCCAGGGGACTAATGTCCCATGGGCATGGTCATTGGGCATAGTGGCATGTAGGGGGGCACAAATCAGGCCCCCCTATGCCACAATTTTTTTTAAAAAAAATACTTACCTGAACTTACCTTAAGTTCCCTGGGATGGGTCCCTCCATCCTTGGGCGTCCTCCTGGGGTGGGCAAGGGTGGCAGGGGGTGTCCCTGGGGGCATGGGAGGGCACCTCTGGGCTCCTTCTGAGCCCACAGGTCCCTTAACGCCTGCCCTGACCAGGCGATAAAAAATTACGCAAAAGCGGCTGGACGTCATTTTTTTTGACCCGCCCACTCCCGTGCGTCATTTTTGCACGGGAGTTTAAATAAGGCGCACATGCCTTGGAGTAATTTTTTAGATGGGAACGCCTACCTTGCATATCATTAATGCAAGGTAGGTGTCCACGCTAAAAAATGACGCAAACTCCAATATCTTTGGCGCTAGACGGGTCTAACGCCAAAGTATAAATATGGAGTTAGCTTTGCGTCGGATTTGCGTAAAAAAAACAACGCAATTCCGGCGCAAACAGAGTATAAATATACCCCTTAGTATCTTTGCACCTAACCTTCACCAAGTGAGGGTTAGACATATAGGTGACTTATAAGTTACTTAAGTGCAGTGTAAAATGGTTGTGAGCGTTATTTCACTCAGGCTGCAGTGGCAGTCTTGTGTAAGAATTGTCTGAGCTCCCTATGGGTGCAAAAGAAATGCTGCAGCCCATAGGGATCTCCTGGAACCCCAATACCCTGGGCACCTAGGTACCATATACTAGGGAATTATAACGGTGTTCCAGTGTGCCAATCAGAATTGGTGAAAATAGTCACTAGCCTGCAGTGACAATTTTAAAAGCAGACAGATCATAAACACTGAGGTTCTGGTTATCAGAGCCTCAGTGATACAGTTAGGCACCACACAGGGAACACATATAGGCCACAAACATATGAGCACTGGGCTCCTGGCTAGCAGGATCCCAATGAGACAGTAAAAACACTGTGACATATACTCACAAACATGCCAAAAGTGGGGGTAACAAGGCTAGAAAGAGGCCACCTTCCTACAGAAAGGATGACAAAACAAAAAGGGGGGAAGAGACAAAGGAAACACTTGGTCAATGGTTGCACCAACACCACCATTGGTGTACACAGCACCCTCACACTCAGGGAACAGCCCTAAGTACTATGCATTGCACTACCAGTAACAACGCTAGTCACCAGGCCATGGGGGGGACACATACCGCCAACTGTAGCATACCTGAGACCCACACAGCCCTGCCCAGTAGTGGATGACTACTATCTAGGAAGGAGGAATATAAAATCAGAACCGTGCCCAACATGGTACCTACTCGGCAGTGTCAGGCCTGGCCTAGGGGCACCCACAGACACACATCCCCCACCCGGATACCACCCTACATGTGTAAGTTGTAATGATGGGCACTGTACTCACCCCCTTGTGGCTGCTGTGATGGCCTCAAGCGCCCATCCAGCTCCGGATAGGCCACCGCCAGTATGCGGGCCAACTGGGAGGTCAGTGTTCGAAGGGCATCCCTTACTCGTTGGGAGGCCATCCCCAGCTGGGCGTCCGCCGTCTTCCGTGCCAAGCATCTCAGCTCCCCCCACTGTTTCCAACAGTGGGTGCTCCGCCTGCCATAGATCCCAGGGCCCGCACGTCCTTGATGATGGCACGCCATATACCCTTCTTTTGATGGGCGCTGACCTACAGAGGAAATACACACAGGGAATGGTATTTGTCATACCGTCCTGCCTGTTACAATTATGGCCCACCATACCCCTTCCCATCCCCATTTGCACAGACATGGCCCAGCACACAAGCTGCACGACGCCCAGGGGACATCCACCAACCCCCCACACGAGGTCTTCACACACACCACCCCATGCATTCATGCACCATGCATCATGCTCACAGTGTACTCACCTGTTGGTCTGGAGGCCCATACAGCAGTCCGTACTGGGGTAGGACCCAATGTTGTAATTTAGTAGCGATTAGATTAAGCATTAGCAGAAGACATCTTGTATTTAGCAACTATTGTGAACATTTTGCGGAATCCATTTTGTATTCATGGCAGCCATTTTCTCTGCCATGTGCTCGCCATGTGCTCTGTCCTACCTTCCTGTTAACTACTCTTGAAAATCTGTCTAGTGACAAGTTATATTTAGCATCTCCCACTTTCGCACATGCCCAGTAAGATCTGCAGCTGTTAGTAATCAGTAACAGACAGTAATGTGTCAACTAGTCCTTGAAAACTGTTAGCCCCTCCTACCTGTCGACTGTGCATTTCCATATGACCTTATATGTATGTAAGTCTTGCTTCTATAATTGTACCACCTTCTTTTAGTCCCTGAGTGGATATAAAAGGACCATGCTCTCTTAGTTCAGTGTGCTACTTCAAACATTACAGAAGGGTGCTGTTTGAACTGTAGTACCACCTCATGAGGTTTAATAAACGATGTCTTTTATTTCAGTTTCTGTGCCAACTTCTTCCTACATGGTCAGAGGACTTTGTGCAGAGAAGGGCGAACCCCTTGCACTGGTAGGCCTTGCTGAGGCTTACTTCAACACGAATCCACCAGTCGCTTCAACTCTGCTGAGGTTAAATCAGGGGCCCTTTCCCCAGTCACACGGGCCATGGTAGGTTCCAGACACTGGTCACAGCAGCACATGCAGTGTAGGTCCTCTCCTGTTGAAGGTGAGGTAGCAAGTGCGTGAACAGATAGAAAATGGCGGTGACGTCCGCGGCGGTGCATAACGTCACCGCCGGCGTACATCACCATTGGCCACTGTATCCCACAGGGCTCAATATTATCCAATGAGGCATTGCACGGCGGTTCCCGACCGCCTCCCGCAACGGCGCACAACGTCAGCAGATTTACCTCAATTCCACCTGTCCCTCCACACAGGACAGGCAGATGCAATTTCATGGGGGGGGGCAGGCCCTGGATTGTAACTGCATCACAGTTCACAATTGTACATACAGGACAAATAACACTTATTTATTTTAAATTATCATCATGCATTGTACTGTTGTGGCTACAATGTACAGTTTATGACCGGCTCCTCACTCTTTTGCCCCATAGATTGCAACCGCTGCAGATGAATAGGAGATGGAGACATACCCCTGTGTACAGAACCCTGGTGGACTTGGCAACAATGGAGGACAGGCACATTGTCCTCACCTGCAGACTTGACAGGCCCACAATCATGGAGCTGTGTGCCCAACTGGAGCCTGATCTGATATCTGCCATGCGTCACCCCACTGGGATCCCCACTCTTGTGCAAGTTCTATCTGTGCTCCATTTCTTGGCAACTGGTTCTTTCCAAGTGACAGTGGGTGTGGCAGCAGGAATATCACAGCCAATGTTCTCAATAGTACTAAAGAGTGTTGTCTGCCCTGATTAAACACATGTGCAGCTACATTGGTTTCCCCCAGGTTGAGGATTTGGCCACAGTGAAGGCTGACTTCTATGCAATGGGACATATCCCCAACATCAGTGGGGCGACTGATGGAGTACATATTGCATTTGTCGTCCCCCCGGCAAAATGAACAGGTGTTCAGCACTCGAAAGAGTTTTCATTCCACAAATGTGCAAATGGTGTGCCTGGCAAACCAGTACATCTCCCACGTCAAGGCAAAGTACCCTGAGTCTGTGCATAATGCCTTTTATCCTGAGGAATAGCAGCATCCCAAATGTGATGGGCCAACCACAGAGGCACAGAGTGTGGCTAATAGGTGAGCCCTACTCCCCACCCAGCGGATGTTGGTGTAGGGTATGGTGTGGGCCATAAGGGATAGTATGTGTCTAAATCTTGTCTCTCCATCTTTGTACGTGACTCAGGTTACCCAAACCTATCATGGCTACTGACCCCTGTGAGGAATGCCAGGACAAGGGCTGAGGAACGTTACAATGAGGCACATGGGCGAACAAGAAGGATCATTGAACGTACCTTTGGACTCCTGAAGGCCATGTAACAGGTGGATCCCTGTGCTAATCACCCAAGAAGGTCTGCCAGATAATCGTGGCATGCTGCATGTTGCATGACCTTGCCTTGAGACACCATGTGCATTTCTGCAGGAGGAGGAGGCTGGAGATGGCCATGTGGCTGCAGTGGACCCTGTGGACAGTTATGTTATGTTATGTTATAATGGTTTATATGGCGCCTAACTGCCCAACGGCCTCGTAGCGCTTACACTGCCATGGCGGTGACATACTGTTTATGTTTATACAAGAGATTTAAATTTTAAATAGCCAAGTCTTCAGTTCCTTCCTAAACGACATCTCTTGAGGGTTTGCTCTCATCTTGAGAGGGAGATTATTCCAAAGCAAAGCGCCTTGGTATGCTAGCGATCTTCCTCCCCATCTGGCTTTCCTCGTTGTTGGAATTATGGCCAGATTAGCTGAGGAGGATCTAAGTGGCCTGGCTGGAATGTAAACCTGTGCCAGTGTTTTCGGCATTTCAGGTCCCTTATCAAATATGGATCTATGAAAGTGGCACAGGGTCTTGAACTGAATCTTTTCCGCTACCGGGAGCCAGTGTAGGGAGACAATTCCTGGCCGTATCGAGTGTTGTTTAGGAATATTTAGTAGCATACGAGCCGCTGCATTTTGTACCCTTTGTAATCTTTGAATTACATATTTCGGAGAGCCTATAAACAAAGCATTGCAATAGTCAATCCGAGAGCCTATCAGTGCCTGGACAACCATTCTTCTGGCTGAGAATGGTAGAATAGTTAAAACCTTCCTCAGGGTCCTTAGCAGAGCAAAAGCAGTTCCTGCTATTCTATTCGCATGTTGGGCCATTGAGAGAAGAGGGTCCAGCCATACCCCTAAGCTTTTAATGAGACATTTAGGGGGTGGGAGGGTAGGCACCCCTCTCAGTAGGCTGGAGTTGAATGGGGGCAATTTATTTCCAAAAAACATGACTTCCGTTTTGTCATCGTTAAGCTTCAATTTACTTTCAGACATCCAGGTTGCAACTGCTTTCATGCAAGGACCTAGTGCTGAGCCCATATCTGGGCGGGCATTGGAAAAGGAGACTATCAGTTGCGTATCATCTGCATATGATACCAGATTCAGTCTGAAAGGCTCGACTATACCTGCTAGTGGCCGCATATAGATGTTGAAAAGTAATGGACTTAGAGCCGAACCCTGAGGAACACCACAGCTACTGAAGGTGCTCCTAGAGATATACTCTCTCTCAAGTACCTGAAATGACCTCCAATATAAAAATGAGCAAATCCAATCTAACGCGGTACCGGCAATTCCACATCCTCCCAATCTGTCTATGAGGATTTTTAGGTCAACTGTATCGAAGGCCGCACTTAGGTCAAGGAGGATAATCGCGGTTTCCATACCTTTATCCATCGTCTTCCTTGCTTCTTCTGTGATGGCAATCAGTGCGGTTTTTGTGCCATGTTTAGGTCTAAAACCCATCTGAGTAGGGTGTAAAAGTTTATTTTCTTCCAGAAGCGTGGATAACTGAGAGTGTACGTGTTTCTCCGCAAGTTTGGCAATTAGAGGCAGTAATGAGATTGGTCTATAGTTGCTCAGAATCTTAGGATCTAGATTAGTTTTCTTCAAGAGCGGCTTGACAATGGACTGTTTCCAGTGGTCAGGTACAGTGCCGTCACTTAATGAGGTGTTAATAAGTTTCGTTATTATCGGTCCTAATGCTAAAATTCCCAAGGATAAGATCTGGGGGGGGGGGCAGGGTCTAATGGGGAGCCCGATTTCGTTGAGCTCAGTAAGTTGATAACTCTATCCAGACTGATAGGTGTAAAACTTGTGAGAAGAGTTACCTCCCCGACCTCTTGGTTCATCTTCTCCTGCTCTTTACTAGGGGGGTTAGGGAAGGCTAGATAAATATTCTGAATTCTATTTAGAAAGAAACTAGCCAGATCTTCTACATGTTGTTGTGAGGAGTCCCTAATTTCTGCTTCCTCCCTTGGATGAATGAGATCTTTTAGGGCATTAAAGATCTCCTTGGGTGAATTAGCTGCTGCTTCGATTTTTATTAGTAATAAGTCGCCTGAGTTTTTTTAATTTCTAAATGATATTCTCGAATCAGATTTTTATAGTCCCTTTTCATGGATTCATCTTGGGTGCATCTCCATCTCCTCTCTTGCTTCCTACACTCTCTTTTCTTCTCTAATAGGCATGCATTGTACCATGGAGCCGACTTCTTTCGATGGGTGCTTTTGGACGAGGAGAGAGGTATAGTCTCCTCTAGGCTGTCCTCTATCCATTTATTAACAGAGTGCGAAAAATCTGTCATGTTATTTATATTTATACTTCCTGGTCTATTTTTCTCCAAAGCGGAGATGAAATGGGACAGTGACAATGAGGAGGCAGAGGATGAGGACAACAGAACTGCAGTGATTAGACAATACTTCCAATGACACACAAGTAAGACAGTGTAACGTCACATTTCATTGTCATTTTTTGTTCAACATTGTCACTGGCAAGCTGTTATTTCCCACTTCTATGTCCACTCACTGTAACCTTTGGCAACTCTTTTTGCAGATGTTGGTGCCCCACTATCACTCCTGGTGTGTTCACTACAGCCAACAATATTACTGTACAGTTGATTTGCAATGTCTGATCCTGGTTAAACTAATACATACTTAAATCATTTGACATACTTCATACTTTTTTCAAAGTGTGTTTCTTGCAGTGCAAACAGGAAAAGGGGAAAGTGCAATGGGCTGGGGTGATAATGGAGGAACGTCCAGGGAATAGTTCCAGTCTGTTTGTAGCACAGGTGCATTGTCCATGGGGGCATAGGAAGGGGAGCAATGGTAGTTCAAGGTGGACAGAGTGACAGAGTAGGACACAAGTATGACAATCAGGAGAGTCTTATTTCCTGGTGGGGGTCTTAGCAATAGTCTCTGGATTCTGCCTGGATCACAGGAAACATTTGCGAGGTGGTTCTCCTTCTGCAGGAGGAGGGGTGCTGGAGGCCTGTTGGTCCTGTGGCGGGTCCTCCTGTCCACTAGCGGCAGCGGAGGTGGAAGGCAGTTCAGATATCTGGCTAGTGGCAGGGGCCCGCTGTTGTAAGACTGCCTCCCTCATAATGTTTGCCATGTCTGCCAGCACCCCTGCAATGGAGACCAGGGTGGTGTTAATGGCCTTCAAGTCCTCCCTGATCCCCAGGTACTGTCCCTTCTGCAGCCGCCTGTTGTCCTGCACGTTGTCCAGGATCTGGCCCAGCATATCCTGGGAATGTTGGTAGGCTCCCAGGATCTCAGTGAGAGCCTCCTGGGGAGTCGGTTCCCTGGGCCTGTCCTCCCCCTGGTGCACAGCAGTCCTCCCAGCTTCCCTGTTCTCCTGTGCCTCTGTCCCCTGAACCGTGTGCCCACTGCCACTGACCACAGGTCCCTGATTGTCTTGGGTATGAGGTGTGCCCGGGGGTCCGTGTTGTGGTGGACACACTGCTGATTGATGTGTCCTGGGGACAGAGGCATGGATACGCTGGGTGGGTACTGTGGTGGCATTTCCTGAAGGGGAGGCTCTGTGGTGGTGTGTGACTGTGCCAGGGTGACCGACTGTCCAGAGGCCCTGATGGGCCAGGTTGGTCATCCAGATCCAGGCAACCAGAGTCGCTTTCATCACTGTGAGCCTCTTCTGTGGGGGGACTGGATAATGCTGGCATCTCTTCTCCACTGACATTGGCTGGGATACCTTTGGGGATTTAAATGCAGTGTTATTGTTTCTGCTTGTGACCTATTGTGCATGGGTGGGTTGCCCTCTTTGTTTGTATTTGCCCTGGCAACTTTCACTTGTGTGAGTTGGTATGTGGTGGGCTAGCTGATTCTCTCTAGTGTGCATGCTTTGGTGATAGGTGTACATGCAGGTCTGTGAGTGGTGTCCAAGCATTGGTATTGCATGCAGGGCTTGGCATTGGGATTAGTGAGATTTGATGGTGGAATGTGTAGGAAGTGGTGGAGTGATGGGAGTGAAGGTGGGGGTATGTGATGGTATGCAGGTAGGGGGTTAGTAGTAGTATAGAGTTGACTTACCAGAGTCCAGTCATCCTCCTACTCTGGCCAGGCCCTCAGGATGCATGATTGCCAAGACTTGCTTCACCCATGCTGTTAGTTGCGGGGAGGAGGCGGGGGTCCACCGCCAGTTCTCTGTACAGCGAGTTGGTGTCTTGCTGCAATGGAACGTACTTTCCGCCGTAGGTCGTTCCACCTCTTCCTGATGTCGTCCCTTGTTCTGAGGTGCTGTCCCATGGCGTTGACCCTGTCCATGATCCTCTGCCATAGCTCCATCTTCCTAGCAATGGATATCTGCTGCCCCTGTGCTCGAAATAGCTGAGGCTCTACCTGGATGATTTCCTCCACCATGACCCTCAACTCCTCCTCAGAGAATCTGGGGTGGTGTTGTGGTGCCATGGGTGCTGTGTGAGTAGTGTGGGTGAGGGTGTGTATTGTGATGTGTTGGGGTGTGTGTTGTGAGTTGTGTGGGTGGTGTATAGGTGATGGTGGTGTGTGGCTCTGGTCTTGTCTGTGGTCATGGTGTCTGTCTGGTGGCAATGCTTTGTAGTCGTAAAGCGTTGTAGGTAATGTGGGTGGGTGTTTTATAGTGGTGTTGGTGTATGGGTGTGGTGTGTGTATGGTTGTCAGGTGTGTGTAGTATGAATTGTCCAATGTTGTATTTTGTATGTGTGTGTGTATTTGGAGCACGGCGGTATGTACCACCAATGGTTTAGCACCATTAAATGTCCGCTGTGGTGATTCATGTGTCATAATGTGATCGGCGTTGTTCTGTTGTTGTAATGGTGTCAGTTTTGATACCGTCAGTTTATCACTGACCTTTGGTGTGGTGGACTTTTGTCTGTGGCTGAATAGTGACAGATTGGTGTGTGTGTGTCATAATATGGTGAACAGATATCCACTGCGGCAGCGGTATGTTAGCGGCAGTCAGCATGGCGGTAAGTGGGATTTACCGCCAATGTCATAATGAGGGCCTTTGTGTTGTAATTATTGTAGGAGGCTGGCCTGGTTTGTAGTGGGTGCCTTGGGTACTTACACCTTATACCAGGTCCAGTTATCCCTTATTAGTGAAATGTAGTAGTATTCTAGCAGCTTAGACTGATAGAGGTAGCTATAGCAGAGCAGCTTAGGCTGAACTAGGAGACATGTAAAGCGCCTGCAATACAGTTACGCAGTACTTATACACAAGTAAAGACAATTCTCAGTGTTATCAAAAATAAAGGAATTTATTTGAGTGACAGAGTACCAAAAATATTTTAGAGACAATACTTCTGGAGGAACATATTATACACAATATATACACTAGACACCATAATTAGACAAGTAAATAGACATAGAACAATGAAAACAATAGGAAATTCCACAGAATGCAATGGGAGAAAATAGGTCTAGGGGCAACACAAACCGTATACTAAGAAAGTGAAATGCGAATCACAAATTCCCCCCTAGATAAGTGTAGTGTGTGCAGAATCACTGGGAGAGTAAGAATACAGTAAAGGTAAGTAAATTACCCCACCCCAGAGCCCAGAAAAGCAGGAGTAAAGTATTGCACGTTTCCTTAGGACACACTACACCTCGTGATTTTGATTTTGCAGCAGTGAACCAAGTCTGCAAAGAACAACTGCTGGATTCCTGGACCTGAAGACCTGCAAAGGAAGGGGACCAAGTCCAGAAGTCGAAAGAAGTTCCAGGAAGGACAGGAGCCCCTGCCCACCCAGAAGAGGGTGCAAAAGAAGAGTCTGTGGTTAGTCAAAGACTGCAGAAATGCACCCTAGGAAGATGCCAGCGGGTTCCTGCATAATGCAAAGGCTGTCACTCGAAGTGAAGATCGTTGCAGACATGATTTTGTGTTGGAAGTCACCAACAAGCCTTGGCTACGATAAAAGTGTGTTTTGCGTCAAAATGGCACTGGATGGATCCAGGAGGGACCAGGGGGCCTCAACTCAGCATTTTAGAGAGCCCTCAGGATGCCAGCCAGCACCCCCGGGAGTCACAGGATCCGGGGACAAAGGAAGTGCAAAACACAGTTGATGAAGCACAACAAATGAAGGTCCCACACTGCTGAGAATAACTCAGCGAATTGAGCATTGCGGCATGGAGTGCTGGGGACCTGAGCCAGGCTGTGCATGAAGGAATTTTGCAAATAGTGCACAGAGGCCTAAGGAGGTTAAGAAGACCCAATACTCAGGGGTACTGTCGCTCTCTGGGAAGGCAAGGTCTTACTTCCTCTAAATTGTGTCAGCAGGACCTCAGGACAGTCTATGTCAATGATGTCCACCCTTTGTATCCTAAGAAGCATGCTCGTCGTAGTGAAAGGAGTCCAAGGGTACCGGTCGTTCTCTTGGAAGGTGCCTGCTTGTAGCCGGGGAGTGACTCCGTCACTACACAGAAGATTTCTTCGGTCCTGCTGGTGCAGGATGAAGACAGGGAGTCCTCAAAGCGTGCACACCATGGAAACTGTTGCAGTTGCTGACTTGGAGCTGAGATTGCTGAAGAAAAGTATCTCTTGTGGATACTTTGTTGCAGTTACAGCATTTTTTGGAACAGGCTGCGGTTGATCCGTGGTCAGAGGAGGCTGAAGTTGTTGCAGAGGATTCCTGAAGGAAACTTGCAAGCAGAATCTGAAGAGAACCCACAGGAGAGACCCTGAATAGCCCTGAGAGGGGGATTGGCTACTTTATCAGGTATGGACCTATCAGGAGGGGTCTCTGACATCACCTGCTAGCACTGGCCACTCAGAGGCCACCACAGTGCCCCCACACATTGCAAAGCAAGATGGCTGAAGTCTGGGACACACTGGAGGAGCTCTGGGCACCACCCCTGGGGTGGTGATGGACAAGGGAGTGGTCACTCCCCTTTCCTTTGTCCAGTTTCGCACCAGAGCAGGGGACAAGGGGTCACTGCACTGGTGTAGATTGGCTTATGCAAGGAGGGCACCATCTGTGCCCTTCAAAGCTTTTCCAGAGGCTCGGGGAAGCTACCCATCCCCAGCCTGTAACACCTATTTCCAAAGGGAGTGCTTGCAGCGCTGCTCTAGTGGATTACAACCGCCGGACCGCCAGGAGCACCAGGCTGCAGGCTGGCTGCAGCCCAGCAGTGTCGGCGGTTGGACTGTTCCGGTTCCCTCACAGTCATAATGTGGCGGTCGGACTGCCACCATGACCCCCAAGGTCTCTGTCTTGCCCTGGCACGGGGAACGTCTGATTACAATAAAGGTTTTACACTTTTTTGCAGAGAGAGGGAGAGCTGTAATATCTCATTGCTCACACAGATGCACGAAAATGCGAGATGCATTGTGACCAACTTCTCTGCTACTCTCAACCCTGTGACCCCAGGACTGCCTGGCTGTCTCAAAGCTGTGGCAGCAGTAGGTATTAGTGTAGATTGGTGTAAGAGGCTTGTGATGAGACATCCCCTAACTGTTACTGTGCCACTTTCAGTTCAGATATTGGTGACACGTACTCACACTCAGCACCTTACAAACAGCCACTTGACGAAATATGAGTAGATTATTCTTGTGGCTGAAATGTTACCCTTCAGATATGTGCTACTTTGAATCCTATTACCCTCATGACTCTCCCACAATGAAAAGGATGATGGAGAGGTTGATCATGATTGCCTTGACATTACAGAACTATGCACCAAGCCAAATCCAAATATGTGGGATAAGCTACTTGTAGAGTCTGATTACATACTGTTTGGGGATGGGTTTGCTTAGAGACAACGAGGAAAACTTTAGAGATGTTTATGCAGTTTGTACAGCTTCAGGAGTAGTTAAAGCTTCCTGGCCTTGAGAGGTGTTTTTCTGCACAAGTGGATGAATTGGTAGCTCTTGCTAGAGCTTGCTGTGTCTCTGACCAGTTGAGAGTGACTTTATTTTCAAATAGTCAGTATTACTTTGATGTTATTCAAGATTTTGGGCAGTTTCGGCCACAACAAGGATTTATGTAATCTTGCTCTCCCATTCATAATGGGGAGTACGTTATGAGACTATTGAAAGCACTGCAGCTTCCTGCACAAATTTCTGTTGTGAAGTGCTCTACTCACCACCGTAGTGATGATTATGTGATCATGGGCAACCTATCTGCTGATGAGGTTGCTCGATATTGTGCATATGGGTCACAAACCTTCAATGGTGAGTACATGAATGAATCCAAAGGTTAGGCAAATTATGACCTTTTGTTGTCAACAACTGATACCTGGGAGGAAGTGAAGGGATTGCAGTAGGAAGTGTGGGAATTAGAACTGCAGGGTTGGAATGGAGCAGAATGTATGGAGAGAGATGATGAGATATGGGTTTCTGTAGATTGCAGACCAGTGTTGCCCAACAGCATGCTATCCTCAATGCCAAGGCATTTCCATGGACCCGCTCATATTGGGAGGGATGCCATGGGTAGGTTGTTCAGACAGCAACAGTTCAACCCACGATTCAGATTGGTGACTGAAGAATTGTGCCACAGATGTGTTGTGTGTCAGCAACTGAACACAGGGAAAAGAATTCCAGTGACACTGAGCGATGTAGGAAGATCAGGAGGGTCATTTAGCAGAATGCAGATGGACTTTATCAAAATGCTTGTGTGCAAGGAGCTGAAAAATGTCCTGGTAATTATGTGGACCCTGGTGATTGTGTGCATCTTCTCATGTTCGGTAGAGGCCTACCCAACCAGGGTAAATGACAGGGTCGCAGTAGCCAAATTGTTGTTGAGGGAGTTGATACCTAGGTTTGGTTTCCCGACTTCGCTGGAGTTAGCGTGAGGAGTTAATTACAATAATGAGGCCTGAAAATGTTGAGTGAGCATTACAAGTAGAGCAGAGTCTATATTGCAGTTATCGGCCAGAGGGGTCTGGCATCGTGGAGCAGGTGAATGGGACGTTGAAAGCCAGGTTGGACAAAGTGTGTGCATCAACATACCTGAAGTGGCCAAACACTTTGCCTCTTGTATTAATGAGCCTCCACAGTGGCCCTTGACAGAAAAACAGGATTGTTGCCTCATGAGATAATCATGGGGAGAGCCATGAGACTGCCTGCAGTGCCTGTAAATGTGCTTGTAAAAATTACAGATGGCATGGGTCTTGATTTTTTAAAGTGACTAGCTGATGTGGTCTGTTCTCTGTTCCCACCAGGTTGAAGTTGTTACTGCCTCTCCATGTCGGGAGCAGTACCATGACCTCAGTCCTGGCGACTGGGTCCTGGTGAAGAAGCATGTTAAAAAATCATGTTTGAAGCCTAGATGGCATGGACCAGGTTATCTTAGTGACAAACATAGCTGTTAAGTATGGAGTTCACCCCAACCGGATTCATGCAGCACACACCTGAAGAGTGAGACATGAGGGTGCAAAAAGTACTGAGATTTGGCAAGAGCCTGTGACAACACCTCATCAGCATGAGAGGGGTCTTGAGGAACTGACATTTGAGGAGTTGTGGCCTGAACTGCTACCTGAGCCAGACTCAGACACTGATGAAGGGCCTAGTGTTGTGTCAGGCCAAGGAAGCAGGAAAGAGAGGGAGTGTGATTGACTCCAGAGCGAAGCCTGAACACTGTCCCAGAGAATTCAGAGGAGTCTGACCTGAGTGACAGTGAAGGTGAGCAACCAGCACTCAGGAGATCAAAGAAAGCTAGAGTGCCATGTCAGAGGCACTCATCCCGTCAATGAACATGCTTTGCTGATAAAGATAATGGAGGTGATACATATGATTTGAAAGACAAAAAAGAAATCCCAGATGAGCCTCTATAAAGGTGAACTGCAACCTGAACTGAGTTTAAACTCGTACTCTCTTTAAACAAACTGAGTTGATACATTTTGACCATTTGAACTTAATTTTTGTTTGTGAATAATAAAAAGGACATTGTTTAAAAGAATTAAGAAAAAACCCTAGGCCCAAGGCAGCAGAAGGAGCACAAGGGTTTCATTTAGAAGAAAACAAAGTAGGGCTAAGGAAGTCTCAAAAACATTTTGTACATGTTTTCAGTTCACATCGTTTGGACTTTGTGTCACTATCGGCACAGGTAGAAGCATACAGAGAAGGCTCTATTTGCTGCTAACTTCAACTCAACTGTCTGATTCTAGTTAAGTTATGGAAACTAATAACACACTTAGACCTAGATATATGTTAGGAGTAGTGTTGCTTGTCACTAATGTAGTATTAGTAATTCTCTTAGTAGAATTGTCTTCACCCACACCTCCTACAGTAGCTGAGCTTAAGCCTAGGATTACCTCTTTGACCCTGAGTCCTATATATAATAGTTTGTACGCACAAGATTATATAGACTTACGTGTAGACACATCTAGAGAAGATTATTGAATGTATATAAAGAAATGTTACATCTGTTCGCAATTACCTGTGTCAGCATACCTATCACCATATTCCTTTTATATTCTGTGTTATGTGTAGTCTTCTGTGGAGTCTGCTTTATGGAACAGGACATTTCCCGTATTATGTTTTGAATTATGATGTAGTATTTCCTGAAACCCCTTTGTTGAACCATTTGAATCATCACTAGCATGCTAAGACAATGGAGACAGCTGGCAGCTTCCTTAAGCCACTTATGACACTGGACATGGCTTATGCACATAGATGCAACTTTACATGTTCTTTAACTAAAATTGAGAAGACATGTTTGGATTCAGTAGAAGATAGGAAGAGAGCAATGGACGAAAGGGGGAAAACAGATTGGGATGAGGAACGTAAGGGACAATGGGATAAGGTGGAAGCTAAACATCAAGACTTAGGGGTTATGCCAGTACTACTCTTAGATTGGCAAGACAAAGGGAAGTAATGTGTGAGTAGGAATTAATCTTTCCTTAACACAATTTTTATGGGTAAGAGTGAGTGTGAACTTGATTTCAAACGTGGAGATATAAGGCCTGCATGCTGGGAAGGATATGATCCCAGCATTACTGGGGTTTATTTTATTTGTGGGGATTGTGCATATTTCAAATTAATTGCCCAAAGGATGATATGGTACATGCTACCTCTGTGTGGTTTTTCCAAAAATCTATCATATGGAGCATCTGATTGATCCTGTATGGGAGATGAAACCTAGAACTAAATGGGGTGTTAGTGGTGCTGAAACTGTGGGAATCATTTTTGGTGCAATAGTCCCAAATTTAGGTGTAATTTTGAATGGCTTCAAGATTAGAAAACTGTCTACCATAATGGATAGAAAGTTTCATGTTGGATGTAGACACTGAAATGATTGCTATGCAAGCCATGGTTTTGCAGAATCGTCTTGAGCTAGACATTCTTCTTGCAAAAGAAGGTGGAGTCTGCAGGATGCTAAAATCCAGCAATGCTGCATCTACATCTCTGACAAGAGTGAGGACTTGAAGAAATACAGACCATTACAGACTTAAACGGAGATGTACAGGAATTAGAAGCTATGCGTTTTTTGGAAAGCAATTGGAGATGGGTTTTCTAGATTTGGCAAATAGTTTGGAAACTTAGGAAGTAGAAATGTTGGTTCTGTCCTGAGACCTCTTGCCGCTATTGCTATCTGTGTGATATGTCTGTTCATCATTTTCAAGATATATAAACATGTAAAGACAAGGAAGGAAAGACGACAATCAAAGGGATTGGAAATGGGGGAGAGAAAGTGTAGAATTATTGATGACCTGAAACATTTAGAAAAGACTAGACAGAAGTTATTGAAAACTTCAGGGTCTTGAATTGATCTCACCTGATGTAAATTCACATGTGTGATATTGTTATGGTTCACATCTCCATCAGAGGAGCGATTGGAATAGCTCAATTTTGGCTCCATCCTTTACAGATCATTATTGCCACCATACCCATTTACTTTTGGCATAAACTTTACTGTGTATCTTAATATTATTAGCTTAGATGGATGTGAAAATGCATTAATATATTGTAATCACTTCAAGCTGAAGTGTAATAAACATGCATAGTAGGATTCGTATGAAATGCTTACATGGATTCATCATTCCCATTTTGCATTTATTCTTTCAGTTGTACTCCTTAAAATAAAATGTATTCCCTTTCTTCATGTTTGGATTTTTCTTTTAATATTAATATGTGCATGTTTAACAATGTATTTCAAATGCACGTTGAATGTGCAGTTAAAGTCAGGCTAACTTAACTGACTGAAGCCCCTAATTTTAAAAATGTGTTTAACTTGGATAACGTATTCTTTTCCTTTGCAGCTGTGTTTCAAGGCTTTGTTAGATAGTGAAAAGCAGTATTGCCTTATGTACTAGTTTTGCTAATAGTAAAGTCTGAGAGAATAAATCTTGGCAACAGACCTGAAGACTTATTAAACAGCTGAAGCCTGCTATTCATCATGTACCAGGAACATAGAATATCCAAGGTAACAGTAACTGTCCGAGTTCTGTGAGATGAAAAATTCAGGTGGTGTTGTGAATGCACACAACAAATCCAAAGTTGATTGATCCTTGGAGGGGAGGAAAGTGATGACACACATGTTGGATTTTCTGTTGGTTTTAATTAATACTGCTGTTAGAAGTTAAGGCAGACTCCCTCTAGACTTTGAGTGGTGCAGACCTCTCTGCCTCCTTCATTCTTGTAAGTGTGAAGCTTCCTGTGAAAACTCTAAGGGCCTGATTTAGAGTTTGGCGGATGGGATTACTCCATCACAAACGTGACGGATATCCCATCCGTCATATTACGATACCATTATATCCTATAGGAATTGTAATGTGGCGGATGTGATATCCGTCATGTTTGTAATGGAGTAACCCGTCAACCTTATTCACTTTTTCCAGAACATGTCTCTAGAAGCCTTTGCTATGCTGACATTTTCTTGCATTTCTGAATTTCTCTGAAACTCCATTCCAACCATCCTTATTCCTGACTTAAAATTCCGACTAGGTGATTTTCAAATCATATCATTTTAAAAAGAGGGAGCAAGGGTTCTTTTAAGGAACACCTATTTCTAATTCTCAGTTTCTGTATTGCTGTGGTTGTTTTGTATCTCAATTTGATGAGACTTAACCATTGATATTTTTCAGCTTGTCATGCTTAATTTCGTACCTTTTCAACATTTTCATGACTTGCGTATACATTGGATTGATAATGGATTGTAAATAAATCACTTAACTTTATTTTTGATTCTCAGTCCTTATTGTACGGCCAAATGGGCTTAACAGAAATCTAAATTGTTTAATACTGTTGATTCCCTTGCTGTCTCCGTCAACATAAAATGATCTGTCTGATGAAGATTGCAAATTATGCTCCATGTACACTCTCAGAGTCCAGGGTGAATCATAGTAGCGTGTCATACCGTGAAAGTTTGGGATCGAACCCATCAAGGTTTAGGTAATTGAACCAGGCTTTTACTGTATATTGTTTATTGCTCTTTGCAAAACAAAAACAAAAAAATAGGAATTTTGCTATGGTTGAGATGAGCATCAGGTAAGCATTGGACATCCAGGCCTGGATGATGTGCAGGCAGTTTGAGGCTTTGGAAGGCTGAAGCAGAGACTTTCAAGTACTGTTGAGTGTCATAAGTATATTGATAATCCTTGATGCATTTTATGTGTGAGTAGAGCACAAGTTGATCCATTTTTAGGTTGGTGATGACAGGAGACAGTATGGCACCTTGGGGGACTCCACAAGTGATTGGGATCTTTTGTGACATGGACGTGGTCATGTAAACAAACTGGTGTTAGTTGGAAAGCTAGGAGGAGAGTCAGCTTCTGACTGACCCAGAACTGTGTGAGGAACTCTGGGGGGATGAGACGTGCAACCCTGAGGTTGCATTCTACTCCTTGCAAGGTCCTTGCAGCTGCCATCCCAGCACATTCGTCCTGAAAGCGGGAGTGTGGGGCAAGGCACGGCTAGTTGATTGGTAAGTCCAGCGGACACTCTGCAGGGGGGCACACAGGGTGAGAATACAGGGCGAGCATCAGGCCTAGGTATTGCTGTATCAAAATTGTGCCCGGGGACTGTGGAAGTGGCCCTAACTAGGTTGGTCTCAGAGGCACGCCTCAGGAGTCAACATAGTAGCCTTGCAGCAGAGTTCTGCACTACTTGCGGACGTCTGATGAAGGTCTTATCTGCCCCTGGCTAAGGTAGAAGATATTCCTGTAGTTCAATCTTGAAAGGATCACCGCCTGAATAAGCTTCCTTGGACTGAGAAAGGGAGCATCCAAACAATCTCTCTCAGCCATTTCAGGACAACAAAACCTGTGTTAACTACCTTAGTGACTTTAGGTTTCACAAACAGATTCTTGTCCAGCCCCAAATTTAAGTTCTTAACTTTGAGGGCTGGTTTAGAAAGAGCACCCAAGGTCTTAGGCCAGTGATGTGGTCCACAAAATAGGGGGCTCTTTCCCAGAGCCAGTACCTCAGTCTTGTTGCCATTAAGTTTTAGCAAGTTAAAATTCATCCTGGTGGACACCAGAGCCAGGCAGAAGTTAAAGGCCTCCGAGGTGTGTCCCTGAGCAGATGACAAAGGGAAGATAATTTGAGTGTCACCTGCATAGGAGAACAGGTTAAGGATGCAGATCCCCACCAATTTGGTAAGAGGACATATGTAAATATTAAAGAGCATCAAAGCTGATCCCTGAGGGATAACAGTAGTAAGAGTAAGCTCACCCTCGAAGTCAGTTGTTAATGTCCGCCAATTGTTGAGAAACACAGGGGCATATTTATACTCTGTTTGCGCCGGAATTGCGTCGTTTTTTTTAATGCAAATCCGACGCAAAGCTAACTCCATATTTATACTTTGGCGTTAGACCCGTCTAGCGCCAAAGATCTTGGAGTTTGCGTCATTTTTTAGCGTGGACACCTACCTTGCGTTAATGATATGCAAGGTAGGCGTTCCCGTCTAAAAAATGACTCCAAGGCATGTGCGCCTTATTTAAACTCCCGTGCAAAAATGACGCACGGGAGTGGGTGGGTAAAAAAAAATGACGTCCAGCCGCTTTTGCTGCATTTTTTAACGCCGGGTCAGGGCAGGTGTTAAGGGACCTGTGGGCTCGGAAGGAGCCCAGAGGTGCCCTCCCATGCCCCCAGGGACACCCCCTGCCACCCTTGCCCACCCCAGGAGGACGCCCAAGGATAGAGGGACCCATCCCAGGGAACTTAAGGTAAGTTCAGGTAAGTATTTTTTTAAAAATCTTTTTGTGGCATGGGGGGCCTGATTTGTGCCCCCCTACATGCCACTATGCCCAATGACCATGCCCAGGGGACATAAGTCCCCTGGGCATGGCCATTGGGCAAGGGGGCATGACTCCTGTCTGTGCTAAGACAGGAGTCATTTCAATGGGGGTTGGGAGTCAAGAAAAATGGCGCAAATCGGGTTGAGGCTAATATTTTGCCTCAGACCTGACTTGCCCCATTTTTGGACGCCCAAGCTCCATTTTCCCCTACGCCGGCGCTGCCTGGTGTGGGTCATTTTTTTTTACGCACACCAGTCAGCTGCGCCGGCTAACGTCATTCCATAAATAAGGTGCCCGCATGGTGCTTTGGAATGGCGTTAAAATTTTTGACGCACAACTGCGTTGGCGCAGTTGTGCGTCAAAAAGTATAAATATGGCCCACAGCTCATTACCAGAAGTGTACTCCTCACTGATCATTGATCTGATGAACATTCAGGCCCCTCCTAACATCCTCACCTTGGACCAGCTGGCCAGCCAACAAGAGAGCAGAAACAAAGACACACCGGTTGTAATACCTGAAGCTGCAAAAGGAACCAACTCCATCAGAACAATGCACTCTGATCTGCCAGCAGCAGGAAATCACAACACATACATCAATTATCCAAACCATCTTGGTGTAAAGCCCATGAGCATACTTATTGAAGTCCAAGACTTTGAAAGACCATATCTGTAGGAAAGTAGCCTCTTTCTAGCCTGGTTACCCTACTTTTGGCCTGTTTGTCAGTGTGCTTGACTGTGTCTAATGGGATCCTGCTAACCAGGACCCCAGTAGTTCTGCTCTCTCCCTTAAAATTAGTTGTTGGTTAATGTTATCACTGTATTTCACCGAAAATTGGCACCTTGGTGCCCCATTATAAGTTGCTAGTATATGGAACCTAGGTACCCAGGGCATTGGGGTTCCAGGGGATCCCTATGGGCTGCGGCATATATTTTTCTACCCCTTTGGAGCCCATGCAAAGTCTTCTGCAGGACTGCCATTGCAGTCTGCGTGAAAAGGCGCAAGCACCCTTTCACTGCCATTTTTCACTACTCCAGGTCACTTATAAGTCACCCCTATGACAAGCCTTCTAGCTCAGAGGGAAGGGTGCAAAGTACCTGTGTGTGCGGGTACCCCTGCACTAGCAGAGGTGCCCCCAGGAACTCCAGACCAATTTTCCTGGACTTCATGAGTGCAGGGACGCCATTTTATGTGTGTACTAGACATAGGTCAGTTCCTATGTCGTGCTACATAATGGTAACACCGAACATAGGCATGTTTGGTATCAAACATGTTGGAATCACACACCAAGGCTTTTGCAAACATTGGTTGTATAATTCCATACACTCTGTGGACTCTTTAGAGGACCCACAGACCTGCCATTACAGCCTTCTGAGGGTTTCCAGGCAGCCCAAGCTGCTTCCACCTCCCAGACAGGTTTTTCCTTCTTCACCAGTGGTTCACCTTTTGCACCTTCATCTGGGTTGGTAGGGGCTCCTGCCCTTCCTGGACTCTTCTGTGCTTCTTGGACTTGGTCCCCATCTTCCACAGGTCTTCTTGTCCAGGAATTCACTATTGGTGTCTTGCATTCCCTTCTGGTTCTTGTAATATTCTTCTTTACTTCTCTGTGTGTGCTCTGGGAAACTTACTGTGATTTACTCCTGTTTTCCTGGTCGCTGGGATGGGTTTGGTACTTACGTTTGGGCTTTCTTAGCACTCCCAGCTTCCCTCTGCACAATACACTTGCCTAGGTGGGGACCGACTTTCACATTCTACTTTCTTAGTATATGGTTTGTGCTCCCCTAGGCCCATTTGCTCTGTTTTCTAACTGTGTTTATGCCTATTTCTGCATAATATTGTACATAATTTGTGTATTACTTACTCTCTAAGGGAGTATAGTGTCTGTGGTATTTTTGGTATTTGTGTCACAAAAATAGAGTACCTTTATTTTTGTAACACTGAATGTTTTCTTTCATGTGTGTAAGTACTGTGTGTGACTACAGTGGTATTGCATGAGCTTTGCATGTCTCCCAGTTAAGCCTTGGCTGCTCATCCACAGCTACCTCTAGAGAGCCTGGCTTCTAGACACTGCCTACACTACACTAATAAGGGATACGTGGTATAAGGTGTAAGTACCATAGGTACCCACCACACACCAGGCCAGCATCCTACATTATCTCAAAGCTCCAAAAATGCACCTGAAAAATCAGGCTCCCCAACACAGGCCCAAGCAGCAATGAAGGTGGGCATTGAATCCAGGGCCCAACCAATCTCAAGTACAGACCTAAAGTTGTTTCCAATCTTTATTGATAATAAGGTCCAGTAGATAGAGACTAATCATGACAAGGAATCTACTTCCACCCAGGAGGTACTGAGACAGGGAGTCACTCCCTCATCAAGACCAAACAGGCATTGTGTTAAACTAAGCACCTTAGAAATCACAGAGGCCAGGACACAGACAAAATCAAATAACTCCACAAGGGTGTACACCTCCTCTTCTGCTCTCTCCAATCCATCCAAATCAAAAGGAGCAGCCCAGACTAGTAGCAGAGGTCCTATCCCAACCTCACTGACATAGCTCCCAAAAACAACATATAGGTCAGTACACAAGAGTTCACATTGCGTGAGAACATGGATACTATAAACAGGTCAAATATTTTACAAATTCTGAAACACATACCAGCTTTGGTACTATACATATCCATTGACTTGCTACGAGTCCAATTCAGAGCACTAGGCTGTAACACACCAAAAAGTCCACAGAAGTCACTTGGAAACACTGTGACCATATTCAGAAGATATTGATAGGGAAGGCTCAATTTGCCAACTAGGGGATCTTGGTCCAGGCTCCTTAACAAGAGAGGTACCCATACATATATAGATGGGAAAAAAACAGCACAGGGCCAGCCCAACAACAAGGGAGGTGCATGTTAAGAGTAACATCACCAACACTAACTAATAAGAATTTGCTCTACCTGGAAATCTGGGGTTCCCCCAGAGTGTAGAATCATTGCAGACATGCCAGACTTACACCAAGTAAGTTACTGGGGCTGGTTAGCTTCAACCTTGGCAGGGAGGAACTGGGCTCATTCCTAGCCCCTTGAGATTAAATAGGGTGGAACTTCACACTAATGCACATCTGGTGAAGCCTCTCTGAGGTATATTGTTGAAAGTATTTGGACTCAAGAACACCACAAACAACAGTGAGGCATTAACATTCCTACAGAGAGGTGACCTGTTATGCTTGCAAGAAACGTGGTCCATTTCCCCACTACCAATACATGGCTTTGAAGAAGTCCATCAACCAGCTAACCTTCTGGAGGCCCATCCATTGACATAAACTTGGCATTAAGTATAACTACTGTGAAAATCAAACTTACTATAGGTCTGGCCCAAGCCATGTTACTGGGTGGCCTAAAGCTGAACGGGCATAATGCACCTATATTACTAATAAATGTGTATTTTAACTGAAAAGACACCATGAGGCCAAAGAAAATGGGATGCTTTGTAGATACCCTTGAAGAACTGATTTACACCTACCCCTCTAGTGAGATGATTATTTCAGGGGATTTTAACTCTCGCAAATGGGGGCAAGCTCTGATGGTAACTACACAGCCGACCCTGCAGGCGGCATACTAAATACATTTCTTAAAGCTCATCAAATGAAACACACCCAGGATGGACACAATATGGTAAAAATACTTACGTATTTTAAAAATGTCTCAATGTTGGACTATGTGTTCTTGATCAAAGCCCTTATAGACCAAATGCTGGATTTTTCAGTTAAGCAGCAGACCAGTGACCACTTACCACTAATCTCTACACTATCTCAACAATCACCAAGCAACTCCAAATTAATTGTTTTGTGTTTTCCCACTGGGAAGAAATTTACAAATTACTATTGTTAGAAATGGGGTTTTTGGTTGGCAGTCAGGTTACCTCCTGTCCAAGCAAAAGCCCCCACTCTAGTCAGGGTAAGTCACACACTATCCAAGATTATCCTGTGCCCACCCTCTGGTAGCTTGGCACGAGCAGTCAGGCTTAACTTAGAAGGCAATGTGTAAAGTATTTGTGCAATAAATCATACAATACCACCATATAGCACCACAAAAATACACCACACAGTGTTTAGAAAAATATATAATATTTATCAGGATAATTGTAGGTCAAAAAGAATAAAGTTGCAATGGAAAATTGTAGAAATATCACAGGGAAGTGATATAGAGTGTCTTAAGTCCTTTAGAATGCAATACAGTGTCTTTCAAGCACAAAGTACCTGGTTTCTGGTGGAAAATCTCCTCAGAGGGCCACAGGAGAAGAGATGCGTGGAAAAAGGAGTGTGTGCGTCGATTTCTCCTCAGCACACACAGACTTGCGTCGGTCTTTTCCACGCGGGGAAGTCGGGCGTCGTTTTCCGGCGCGCAGACAGTCTCTTTTTTGTGGATCGCGGGGATTACCAGATGTCCCGGGTCTGTGCGTGGATTCTCCTGCTTGTTTTCCGGCTGCGCGTCGTTCTGCGGGGCTGCGCGTCGAAGTTTCGATCTCACGGTAGGCGTCGCGTCGATTTCTCCTTGGAAGTCGGGCGGCGTTGTCCTTGCGAGGCCGTGCGTCGAAAGTTTGGTCTCACGGCAGGCGTCGCGTCGATTTCTCCTTGGAAGTCGGGCGGCGTGGTCCTTGCGAGGCCGTGCGTCAAAGTTTCGCACTCACGGTGGGCGTCGCGTCGATTTCTCCTGGAAAGTCGAGCGGCTTTGTCCTTGCGAGGTTGTGCGTCGAAGTCTCGATCGCCCCGAGGGCGTCGCGTCGATCAGCGTCGGTGTGCGGCGTTTTTCTCGCCGCGAAACAAGCTGTGCGTCGAAAGTTTCGGCGCACGGAGCGTCCAAATGAAAGGAAGAAGTCTTTTTGGTCCTGAGACTTCAAGGAACAGGAGGCAAGCTCTATCCAAGCCCTTGGAGAGCACTTTCACAGCCAGACAAGAGTTCAGCAAGGCAGCAGGGCAACAGCAAGACAGCAGTCCTTTGTAGAAAGCAGACAGGTGAGTCCTTTGAGCAGCCAGGCAGTTCTTCTTGGCAGGATGTAGTTTCTGGTTCCGGTTTCTTCTCCAGCAAGTGTCTGATGAGGTAGGGCAGAGGCCCTGTTTTATACCCAAATGTGCCTTTGAAGTGGGGGAGACTTCAAAGAGTGGCTAAGAAGTGCACCAGGTCCCCTTTCAGTTCAATCCTGTCTGCCAGGGTCCCAGTAGGGGGTGTGGCAGTCCTTTGTGTGAGGGCAGGCTCTCCACCCTCCCAGCCCAGGAAGACCCATTCAAAATGCAGATGTATGCAAGTGAGGCTGAGTACCCTGTGTTTGGGGTGTGTCTGAGTGAATGCACAAGGAGCTGTCAACTAAACCTAGCCAGACGTGGATTGTAAGGCACAGAAGGATTTAAGTGCAAAGAAAGGCTCACTTTCTAAAAGTGGCATTTCTAGAATAGTAATATTAAATCCGACTTCACCAGTCAGTAGGATTTTGTATTACCATTCTGGCCATACTAAATACGACCTCCCTGCTCCTTTCAGATCAGCAGCTGCCACTTCAACAGTGTCTGAGGGCAGCCCCAATGTTAGCCTATGAAGGGAGCAGGTCTCCCAGTAGTGCAAAAACGAATTTAGGAGTTTTACACTACCAGGACATATAACTACACAGGTACATGTCCTGCCTTTTACCTACACAGCACCCTGCTCTAGGGGATACCCAGGGCACACATTAAGGGTGACTTATATGCAGAAAAAGGGGAGTTCTAGGCTTGGCAAGTACTTTTAAATGCCAAGTCGAGGTGGCAGTGAAACTGCACACACAGGCCTAGCAATGGTGGGCCTGGGACAAGGAAAAGGGGCTACTTAAGTGGGTGGCACAATCCGTGCTGCGGGTCCACTAGTAGCATTTAATCTATATGCCCTAGGCACCTGGAGTGCACATGACTGGGGACTTATAAGTAGATTAAATAGTTCAATCAGGTATGATCCAAAGTTACCATGTTTACAGAGAGAGAGCATATACACTTTATCACTGGTTAGCAGTGGTAAAGTGTGCAGAGTCAAAAAACCAGCAAAAACAGTATCCAAAAACGAGGAGGGAGGCAGGCAAAAAGTTAGGGGTGACTACCCTAAGGCTGTCAGGTCTAACATGTGTCCCCCCCAGCTGAAAGTGGGGAGAGCTACCCGACCTCCTGGGAGCTCTCATCGCTAAGGCGGAAGTACCTGGAGAGACCATCAGCATTGGCGTGGTCAACCCCTGGGCGATGTTCCACCGTAAAGTCCATCCCCTGTAGGGAAATGGACCACCTCAGAAGTTTTGGATTCTCACCCCTCATCTGCATGAGCCATCTGAGGGGCCTGTGGTCTGTCTGAACTAGGAAGTGAGTCCCAAACAGGTAGGGCCTCAGCTTCTTCAGGGCCCAGACCACAGCAAAAGCTTCTCTTTCAATAGCACTCCACCTCTGTTCCCGTGGTAATAGCCTTCTGCTAATAAAGACTACCGGTTGATCTTGGCCCTCCTCATTTAGCTGTGCTAGGACTGCCCCTATGCCATGCTCTGAAGCGTCTGTTTGCACGATAAATTCCTGGGAGTAGTCAGGGGCCTTGAGCACGGGGGCCGTGCACATGGCTTCCTTTAGGGCGTCCAAGGCTTTCTGACAAGCCTCTGTCCAATTCACCAACCTAGGTTGCTTCTTGGACGTGAGTTGTGTCAAGGGGGACACAATGGTACCATAGCCCTTGACAAACCTGCGGTAGTAGCCGGTGAGGCCTAAAAAGGCCCTCACCTCAATCTGGGTTCGAGGTGGTTGCCAGGCCTTGATAGTTTCGATCTTGGCCTGGAGTGGCTGCACCTTGCCACCACCTACTAGGTGTCCCAAGTACACCACGGAACCCTGCCCAATCTGGCACTTACTAGCCTTGATGGTCAGGCCTGCCTGTTGCAGGGCCTGAAGCACCTCCTTGAGGTGGAGCAGGTGTTCCTCCCAGCTGGAACTGTAGACAGCTATGTCATCCAGGTAGGCTGCACAGAAGGCATCCTTGCCAGCCAGGACCCCGTTAACCAACCGTTGGAAGGTAGCGGGGGCATTTTTCAATCCAAACGGCATCACCCGGAACTGGTAATGGCCGTCAGGGGTGGAAAAGGCGGACCTTTCCTTAGCCCCCTCAGTCAGGGCGATCTGCCAGTACCCTGAAGTAAGATCAAACGTACTCAGGAACTGGGCAGCGCCTAGCCTGTCCACGAGCTCATCAGCTCGGGGGATGGGGTGAGCATCAGTCCGTGTGACTGAGTTGAGACCCCGGTAGTCCACGCAGAACCGGAGTTCTGGCTTCGCGCCTGGGGCAGTAGCCTTGGGGACCAACACCACTGGGCTGGCCCAGGGACTACTGGACTTCTCAATAACCCCTAGCGTCAACATCTTGGAGACCTCCTCCTTGATGCTGGCCTTCACCTTATCTGACAACCTGTAAATTTTGTTTTTCACAGGGAGACTGTCACCGGTGTCAATATCATGAACACAGAGGTGGGTCAGTCCCGGAGTAAGGGAGAAGAGGGGGGAGAACTGCTCTAACAGCTCATAGCAGTCTCCTTTCTGGTTTAGAGTCAGGGAGTCAGACAGAATGACCCCGCTTACGGACCCATCACCTTCTTGGGCAGAGAGGAGGTCAGGGAGAGGTTCACTCTCCTCTTCCATTCCTTCATCTGTGACCAGAAGCATGTTGATCTCCGACCTCTCAAAATGAGCTTTTAGTCGGTTCACGTGGAGCACCCTTAGGGGGTTCCTAGGGGTTTGGAGGTCCACTAGGTAAGTGGCCTCCCCTTTCCGCTCCTTTACTTCAAATGGGCCAGACCAGCGGTCCTGGAGAGCTCTGGGCTCTACTGGCTCCATTACCCACACTTTGTCTCCAGGTTGAAACTCTACCAGAGTGGCCTTCTGGTCATACCATTGTTTCATCACCTCTTGACTGGCCTCCAGGTTACTTTGGGCCTCTTTCCAGAAGCGGGTCATCTGATTGCGGAGGGCCAACATGTAGCTGACCACGTCCTGAGGGGGTGTCTTTGGAGAGTTCTCCAATCCCTCCTTGACAATGCTTAAGGGTCCCCTGACGGGGTACCCATAGAGAAGCTCAAAGGGACTGAACCCTACCCCCCTCTGGGGGACCTCTCTGTAAGCAAAGAGAAGGCATGGTAAGAGGACGTCCCATTTACGCCTCATGGCCTCAGGGAGGCCACCAATCATGCCTTTCAGGGTCTTGTTGAATCTCTCCACAAGCCCATTAGACTGGGGGTGATAGGGTGTGGTGAACTTGTAGGTTACACCACACGCATCCCACAGATGCTTCATGTACGCGGACATGAAGTTAGTGCCTCTGTCAGACACTATTTCCTTGGGGAATCCCACACGGGTAAATATCCCCATCAGGGTTCTGGCTACCACCGATGCAGTTACGGTCCTCAGAGGGATTGCCTCTGGGTACCGGGTGGCATGGTCCACCAAAACCAGGATAAACCTGTTGCCTAAGGCAGTTTTGGGGTCCAAGGGGCCAACAATGTCGACGCCCACCCTTTCAAAGGGGGTGCCAACGACAGGAAGTGGAATCAGGGGGGTTTTAACCCTCTTTCCTGCTTTACCACTAGCCTGGCAGGTAGGACAAGCCCTGCAGAACTTGTCTGAGTGTGTCCTCATTTTGGGCCAGTGAAAGTGGTTGACAAGCCTGTTGAAGGTCTTGTCTTGTCCCAAATGTCCTGCCAGGGGAATGTCGTGAGCCAGACCCAGTAGGAAGGCTCGGTAACATTGGGGGACCACCAGCACACGTGCTGCCCCAAAGACCGGAACCCTAGGCTCACTGTAGAGGAGATCATTCTCCCAATATAGGTGGTGATTGCCAGAGGCGTCACCTGCTGCCTGGTTTAAGGCTTGTTTCCTCAACCCTTCTAGAGTGGGACACTCTTTCTGCGCCTGGCAGAATTCCTCCCTGGTGGGTCCACCCTCAACTTGCCAGCCAGCAAGCTCCGGTAAGTCACCTAGGGTGGCAATGTCTTCCCCAGTTGGCTCGGGAGTCTCCTCCTCAGGAGCCCCGTCAGCCACTGTGGGAACTTCTGGGGCCGGTTTCCCGCGCCCCTCGTCCCTCCTCTTGGCAGCTCCCTGGGCCATCGTTCCAGGCTCCAGATGCCCTTGACTTCCCTCTCGGTCAGCCATGGACCGGGTGGTCATGCAGACCCACTCAGGTAACCCTAACATCTCCAGGTGAGATCTGAGCTCTACTTCTTTCCAAGCAGTATGCTCTAGATCATTGCCTAACAGACAATCTACAGGCATGGCAGGACTCACAGCTACTTTCAGAGTACCAGAGACCCCCCCCCACTCAAAGGGAACCCGAGCCACCGGTAGGTGACTCTCGCGGTTGTCAGCGACTATGACCTGGTGGAATGTATTCGGGATTATCTGCTCTGTGGACACCAGCTGACTCTTGATAGTAGTCATACTGGCTCCTGTGTCACGCAGAGCCTCCACCTTCTGCCCATCAATGAGGACCCACTGCCGGTACTTGGAAGTATTTTTAGGCATGTGGACCTTGGACATCATTTCTCCTTCTCCCAGGGACACTAGGGAAATCTCTACCTGCTCCCCAAAGCTAGTGGGGTCCATCTCCCCCCCGAGTGCTACACTAGTCAACCCAGGCGCCTGTCCGGTAGTGGACGGTGCCCTCTTGGGGCACTGTGGATCGCCTTTGTAGTGACCATATTGGTAACACTCCATGCATTTGGGGCTAGATTTTCCTGACCTGTCAAATGTCCCTGGTTTCTTCCCAAATTTGGAAAAGGAAGGGTTGCCACCCCCTCCCTGGGAATTCTTTTGGGGGCCTTTAGAGAGTTCCTTATCTGTAAGTTTATCTCCCCCCTCTTTCTTCTGTTGGGAACCCTGACCACCTTTGTGGGAGTCCCCCCCAGGTACCTTTTTGGACACTCTGGTGCTAACCCAGAGGTCCGCCTCCTCAGCAAGCTTCCTGGGATCAGTCAGCTTACTATCCACTAGGTGCTGGCGCAAATCGGTATAAGTAACATTAAGCATATGCTCTCTCAGGATCAAGTCATATAAACCTTTATAATCTGCTACTTTGTTGCCCCGCACCCATCCATTCAGTGCCTTACTAGAGAAATCAAAGAAATCTACCCATGTTTGTGTGGTTTGTTTGGTGCTGTCCCTGAACCTCTGACGGTATCCCTCAGGGGTCAGCCCAAACTTAGCAAGTAAAGTGGCTTTCTGGAGTGGGTATGTGTTTTGATCCGGTGGATCCAATGTGAGAAGTGTGTCCCTCCCCAATGGCGGCACATAACCCCACATAGCTACCCCCCATTGCCCTTCAGGAACCTCATGAGCCCTTAGTGCAACTTCATAAGCAGCTAACCATTTATCTATGTCATCTCCCACCACAAAACTGGGCACCACATTTTTGGGTATACGAACCTTCTTTTCTCCAGCAGGTCCTGTCTGTATGCTGCCACCATTATTGCTGGATTCAGACTGTCTTGCCTTGATCTCCAGCTCCTTGAGACTCAGTTCATGAGCCAACAATAGTTTCTTTTCAGCCAACGCTCTTTCAGCTTCCACTTGTTTGGCTGTTCTTTCAGCTTCAATCTGTTTGGCTGCTCTTTCAGCCTCAGCTTGTTTGGCTTCTCTTTCTGCCCTCTTCTCCTCCTGTTGTGCCTCAATTTTCAGTTTTGCCATTTGCAATTGGAACTCCCTTTCTTCTCTCCTTTCCTCTGCGGTCAGGCTTTGCATGGAGACACTGCTCCCTGGTCTGGAAGGGTGCACAATTGCAGTGGTAACACTATCCATAGATAGTGGAAATCCTTCTGAGGGGCCATTTTCTGGCTCCTCTTCCTCATCATCCTCTAAATGGGCTTCTGCCCAGGCCCTTAGCGCCACTTGAAAGTCCTCCTTTCTGGAGGCCCCTTGGGTGGGTACCCTTAATGCCCTGCAGAATCCTCTTAGTTGTTTGACCGTGTATGTATCCAACTGGACTAGGTCAAAGTCCCCTGTCTGAGACCCAGTCAGAGACATGTTGAGTGAGGATTTAGTTTTTGAAAATTGTCAGGAAAAAAACGGATTTTCAAAAAGAGATAAAAACCAAGTTGACCTTCAACTGTGGGTATGTAGTGAAATACTTAGCTACTGTATGTCACTGCACAAATACAAGTCCTATCCTCACCGCTGATCACCAATGTTAGAAATGGGGTTTTTGGTTGGCAGTCAGGTTACCTCCTGTCCAAGCAAAAGCCCCCACTCTAGTCAGGGTAAGTCACACACTATCCAAGATTATCCTGTGCCCACCCTCTGGTAGCTTGGCACGAGCAGTCAGGCTTAACTTAGAAGGCAATGTGTAAAGTATTTGTGCAATAAATCATACAATACCACCATATAGCACCACAAAAATACACCACACAGTGTTTAGAAAAATATATAATATTTATCAGGATAATTGTAGGTCAAAAAGAATAAAGTTGCAATGGAAAATTGTAGAAATATCACAGGGAAGTGATATAGAGTGTCTTAAGTCCTTTAGAATGCAATACAGTGTCTTTCAAGCACAAAGTACCTGGTTTCTGGTGGAAAATCCCCTCAGAGGGCCACAGGAGAAGAGATGCGTGGAAAAAGGAGTGTGTGCGTCGATTTCTCCTCAGCACACACAGACTTGCGTCGGTCTTTTCCACGCGGGGAAGTCGGGCGTCGTTTTCCGGCGCGCAGACAGTCTCTTTTTTGTGGATCGCGGGGATTACCAGATGTCCCGGGTCTGTGCGTGGATTCTCCTGCTTGTTTTCCGGCTGCGCGTCGTTCTGCGGGGCTGCGCGTCGAAGTTTCGATCTCACGGTAGGCGTCGCGTCGATTTCTCCTTGGAAGTCGGGCGGCGTTGTCCTTGCGAGGCCGTGCGTCGAAAGTTTGGTCTCACGGCAGGCGTCGCGTCGATTTCTCCTTGGAAGTCGGGCGGCGTGGTCCTTGCGAGGCCGTGCGTCAAAGTTTCGCACTCACGGTGGGCGTTGCGTCGATTTCTCCTGGAAAGTCGAGCGGCTTTGTCCTTGCGAGGTTGTGCGTCGAAGTCTCGATCGCCCCGAGGGCGTCGCGTCGATCAGCGTCGGTGTGCGGCGTTTTTCTCGCCGCGAAACAAGCTGTGCGTCGAAAGTTTCGGCGCACGGAGCGTCCAAATGAAAGGAAGAAGTCTTTTTGGTCCTGAGACTTCAAGGAACAGGAGGCAAGCTCTATCCAAGCCCTTGGAGAGCACTTTCACAGCCAGACAAGAGTTCAGCAAGGCAGCAGGGCAACAGCAAGACAGCAGTCCTTTGTAGAAAGCAGACAGGTGAGTCCTTTGAGCAGCCAGGCAGTTCTTCTTGGCAGGATGTAGTTTCTGGTTCCGGTTTCTTCTCCAGCAAGTGTCTGATGAGGTAGGGCAGAGGCCCTGTTTTATACCCAAATGTGCCTTTGAAGTGGGGGAGACTTCAAAGAGTGGCTAAGAAGTGCACCAGGTCCCCTTTCAGTTCAATCCTGTCTGCCAGGGTCCCAGTAGGGGGTGTGGCAGTCCTTTGTGTGAGGGCAGGCCCTCCACCCTCCCAGCCCAGGAAGACCCATTCAAAATGCAGATGTATGCAAGTGAGGCTGAGTACCCTGTGTTTGGGGTGTGTCTGAGTGAATGCACAAGGAGCTGTCAACTAAACCTAGCCAGACGTGGATTGTAAGGCACAGAAGGATTTAAGTGCAAAGAAAGGCTCACTTTCTAAAAGTGGCATTTCTAGAATAGTAATATTAAATCCGACTTCACCAGTCAGTAGGATTTTGTATTACCATTCTGGCCATACTAAATACGACCTCCCTGCTCCTTTCAGATCAGCAGCTGCCACTTCAACAGTGTCTGAGGGCAGCCCCAATGTTAGCCTATGAAGGGAGCAGGTCTCCCAGTAGTGCAAAAACGAATTTAGGAGTTTTACACTACCAGGACATATAACTACACAGGTACATGTCCTGCCTTTTACCTACACAGCACCCTGCTCTAGGGGATACCCAGGGCACACATTAAGGGTGACTTATATGCAGAAAAAGGGGAGTTCTAGGCTTGGCAAGTACTTTTAAATGCCAAGTCGAGGTGGCAGTGAAACTGCACACACAGGCCTAGCAATGGTGGGCCTGGGACAAGGAAAAGGGGCTACTTAAGTGGGTGGCACAATCCGTGCTGCGGGTCCACTAGTAGCATTTAATCTATATGCCCTAGGCACCTGGAGTGCACATGACTGGGGACTTATAAGTAGATTAAATAGTTCAATCAGGTATGATCCAAAGTTACCATGTTTACAGAGAGAGAGCATATACACTTTATCACTGGTTAGCAGTGGTAAAGTGTGCAGAGTCAAAAAACCAGCAAAAACAGTATCCAAAAACGAGGAGGGAGGCAGGCAAAAAGTTAGGGGTGACTACCCTAAGGCTGTCAGGTCTAACAACTATGAAAAGTGAGATGGCACAAAAAATACAACACTCCAGGCTGCCCGGAAAACTAAATGGACACAGGAGAACAGCAGCTCGGGATCTCACATTTTTTCACCCTAGCCGAAAATAGCAGTAGCCTTGCACCAATTATTGATGGGAAAAACATCTGTTAAGCAACATGGGTACCATATAAAAGAGATCCATTTTCAACAGCGGTATAGTAAGAATGTGAAACAGAGCCAGAGAACGTTGAGGAAAGTAATTAGGCAATTGAAACCTCATGGAAACGGGGAGCATCGCAACAAACTAGCCACAGCCTGAAAGCTCCAGGACAGGCTTATATGGCAGCATAAAAGACAGCGTCAGGAATCAGCATGGGTCCATGTTATTAACCTTTTGAAACAATGGAAACAGGCCAAATTGTGGTAGTTTATTGACAACTTCAATGGCCACACTCAAGACAAATGCAATGGTGTAACCACTGACTCTTGGGTCTAACATGTCAAAGTATTGTACTGCAAGTCCCCTACCAGAGCTAATGGTCCCGCTTGACTTGAGGCAGGGGACAGTTCAGCATCTCATCAATCACGTGATCAGTCCCACACCCAGAATGACCCAAGGGGATCACAGCTGGGTTACCAAAATCCTGAAGAATACAGGGCAAGACGAGGCCATGGGACGAATGTGGTACCAGACACTCTATTCAAGGAGGACTATGGGTTCTGAGCATCCCTGCTCACCCCACTTTATCAGCATTGCTTTGCACCAGCCACAGATTTCTGGCAAGGCTCAATCCTATTACCAATATGTTAAAAGGGAGACAATACAGACACAAATAATTACAGGACGATTGCACTACTGGACATTGAAGCAAAGACATTTATTAGTGCAATACTACAAGATTTAGAAATTTGGATCAGAGAAAAGAACATTCTGACTTTCTATCAGTCAAGCATCAGAGAAGAGGCCTTCAACACCGACAGCATCGTGACTAGCATATTTGTTGGAGCACGCTAAACAGCCTAAGAATGCTCATCTCTTGCTTCGTTGATAACACTGCAGCATTCGACAGTGGGGAATAAACTATGTAACAGGGAAATTCAAAAAATTGCTAAATGCAATTATTTCAATATGGCAATCAGGAAAGTAAACACAGAGCAAGGTCTAAAACAAGGATTTTTTCTAACGCCTATGCTCTTCAACCTGTACACTGCTGACTTTGGTCACTCTTTAAAAGCTGCAAAACTGCTAGTGCCCAAAATCAGTGCGCTTATTTCTAATGCAGTAAGCAGACAATACGATCCTAATGAGTAGGGAGGGGACGGAACTTCATATGAGTGTGGCGCTTTGTGCTCAAAATTATCCACGTGGCTGGTTGTTTTGTACGGACCCGTCGCGGTCTAAGACTCCGGAGTATATTGACAAGTGTAGGAGACACTTGGGCCCGTATTTATACTTTTTGACGCTAAACTGCGCTAACGCAGTTTAGCGTCAAAAAATTTTGCGCCGGCTAACGCCATTCTGAAGCACCATGCGGGCGCCGTATTTATTGAATGGCGTTAGCCGGCGCAAGCAGACCGGCGCTGCCTGGTGTGCGTGGAAAAAAACCACGTACACCAGGCAGCGCCGGCATTGGGAAAAATGGCGTTAGGGCGTCTTAAAATGGCACAAGTCAGGTTGACACTAAAAAATCGTCTTAACCCGATTTGCGCCATTTTAAACGACGCCCAGACGCCATTTACATGACTCCTGTCTTAGTAAAGACAGGAGTCATGCCCCCTTGCCCAATGGCCATGCCCAGGGGACTTCTGTCCCCTGGGCATGGTCATTGGGCATTGTGGCATGTAGGGGGGCACAAATCAGGCCCCCCTATGCCAAAAAAAAAAGATATAAAAAAAAAATATTATGCTTACCTGAACTTACCTGAATGTCCCTGGGGTGGGTCCCTCCATCCTTGGGTGTCCTCCTGGGGTGGGCAAGGGTGGCAGGGGGGGTCCCTGGGGGCAGGG
Source organism: Pleurodeles waltl (assembly GCF_031143425.1). Lineage (NCBI taxonomy): Eukaryota > Metazoa > Chordata > Amphibia > Caudata > Salamandridae > Pleurodeles > Pleurodeles waltl. The sequence goes on from NC_090448.1 coordinate 848,280,904, forward strand.
GAGGGCACCTGTGGGCTCATTTTGAGCCCACAGGCCCCTTAACGCCTACCCTGACCCAGGCGTTAAAAAGTGGCGCAAATGCGGGGTTTTTTGACCCAACCACTCCCGTGCGTGATTTTTGCCTGGGAGTATAAATACCACGCATTTGCGTCGCCGTCATTTTTTTAGACGGGAACGCCTTCCTTGCATCTCATTAATCAAAATCGAAGTTAGTGCAGATTGAGTCAACTCCGCAATTGCTGTCCCAGCCGCAGCCACAACTGATACCAGGGTACAACCCAGTAGCTGGTCCTCCATTAGTACCTGTCCTGGGTACTTTGGAACAGACCTATGGAGTTATTGCTCCGTGAAGTTTAGGACCAGGTCAGACACCTGCTGCAATATCGTTACCGATTACTGTTGGTCCACCGGTGCCATTGTATGCACAAGGTAAATCTGGTGTATGTGATCAGGGAGTAATGACCCAAGATGCAATAAGAGGAGGGTCCATAGGAACCCCTCAATTAATGGCCCCAGGCGGACAAGCGGTTGAGAAACCAAGGTCTTTAATAGACCTTAGCCCAGTTGAAACGCCATTAGAGTCAATGCGACAGGCAGGGTTGGGTCTGCTAACTTCACAGACCATAAGTACGAATGCTTCACATTCTCCAATGATGCATGCAGGGAACATTTCACTGCAAGGTTTTACAGTACAACAGTTGAATGAGTGGTTAGAGAAGACATATGCTACGCAAAAGACTACAGTAACAGCAGTAGAACCGGAAAGGTCAGAAAAAGATGATTACCTGAACTTTGTGAGACTGGGCGTGGAAGCTGCTGAATTAGTGGACGGAACAATGGGGGTAAACCGATTAGAGTCATACACAGAAGCAGAGCTGAGGTATCTGTGCCCTAAGATTACTAAAGAGGTAGGCAAGGTGCATCAGAGACTAGTGAACCTAGCAGACAAGTACAACATCGACATCGAGAACACTAAACACTTGAAAAGAAGTTATAGGTTAGATTTTGACGCAAAAGACTTTGAGCACATGAGGTCTGCCGGAATGAAAGCGCATCTAAAAGAAATACTACAGAGTGCGCAAATCTGGGGAGCGTTAGAAAAGTGGGAAGGCAGATGGGCAAAGAAAAGACATAAGGAAAAAGGTGACAGTCCAGGGTCGAGTCAGGCTAAAGCTTCACCCGACACAGAATCAGTAAAAATACTACCCATGAGAGAAACAGCTGGTGGAGTTTTAATTCATGTACAGTGGTCCAAAGGAGACATCGTATCTTTTACAAATCCCAGATTGAGGGAGAAACCGATCGAGTGGTACCAACAAACAGATAGGTTTGTGAAACTTGCAAAGTGTCTTTGGGAAGACTTGAATACCTTGTTTGAGATCATTGTTCCATCTGATTTGTGGCTTGAGTGCAAGAGAGGGGTAGATTGGCCGACGAAGGAGCCGGCAAGGGATAAGGTGACCGGAGCTCCTTCTGAGGAGGTGATGAAGTCCTATCATAAAGTGATTGAGTTTTTGAAACAGAAAGTGTCGCCGAAGGTGACTGATTGGCAGAAAATCGATCAGACCTCACAAGAGGTTAAAGAATCAATACATGCTTACTACGAGAGGTTGTTGAAGGCATTCAAACATTATAGTGGTACTGAAACCATTGAGCTGAAAGACATGAACCATCTTGTGTTTAGATTTGTTGAAGGGCTGAGACCAGAGGTTAGCCAGATGATTAAGAATCATTTGATTTGTTGGCAAGCGAAGCCGATTGATGAGGTGTTGCAGCAAGCGAAATACTGTAGTGACGAAATTGAGTTGAAGCAGAAAAAGTTAAAGGAGAAAGTGATGGTGATGCAGATAAGGGCAGCACAGGCAGGAATACAGGGAAATGGAGTTCAACAGATGATACAGCAGCAACCGCAAATGAATGGTGTGTTTCAGGCGCAACCGAGAGGTCGAGGTCGAGGTTTTGTGAATCGCGGTCCAGACTTGAATACTGTTATGGTTCAAAATGACGAGCAGGGGATGAAAAATATGTCACCATGTCACGCGTGCGGGGGCGTGGGGCATTGGAAGTGGGAATGCCCGAATGTGGTGCAGGATGGTGTCATTCAGCAAAGCACTAATGTCGGTACATTGCAAAATGTAAGAGGTCCAAAGCTGAGAAATCAGAACCCGAACTTCCAAAATAACATGGTACAGATGCAGGGGTTACAGCCCATGCAGCAAATGCAAATGCCGCATGTTCAGCCATCGCAAATGCAGCAAGTACCACAGCAGGTTCCCATGGTACCCAGACAGCAAATGCAATTACCAATGGCTCCGATGGGACAGCAACAGGTGATGCTTCCTAAACAGGTCACAGGTCAAGTGATGAGTCAGAATAATACAGTACAACAGTTCCCATTGCGTGGTGAGAATGGAATGAATGAGGAGTGGTCGGATGACAGCTCAGATAGCGAAGAGTGCAGACTAGCAGCGTCCCTAGAGGTAGATCAGAGGGGACCCTATGTAGAAGGAAAGGTAATGGGTCACAAAGTTTCATTCCTGGTTGATACCGGAGCCACACGCTCTACAGTTAGAAGAGCAGAGGTACCGAAATTACCACTTTCATGGCGTACCGTAAGGGTGGTCGGAGTAGCAAACCAGTACCTGACAAATCCAATTACAGACCCGGTGCAGGTTGAGATCGGCAAATTCCAGGAACTGCATAAGTTTGTAGTCTGCGTTTCAAGTCCGTTATCCCTACTGGGAAGAGACTTACTGTGTAAGACAAAGGCCCTGATTCTGACCAGGGTCGGCGGGAGCACCGCCGACAGGCCGGCGGTGCCCCGCAGGGCATTCTGCCCGCGGCGCTTTGGCCGCGGTCAGATTTGGAAAACCAGCGGTCTCCCGCCGGTTTTCCGCTGCCCTTGAGAATCCTCCATGGCGGCGGAGCGCGCTCCGCCGCCAGGGGATTCTGACACCCCCTACCGCCATCCTGTTCCTGGCGGGTCTCCCGCCAGGAACAGGATGGCGGTAGGGGGTGCCGCGGGGCCCCTGGGGGCCCCTGCAGTGCCCATGCCAATGGCATGGGCACTGCAGGGGCCCCCGTAAGAGGGCCCCACTTAGTATTTCAGTGTCTGCTATGCAGACACTGAAATACGCGACGGGTGCCACTGCACCCGTCGCACCTTCCCACTCCGCCGGCTCAATTCTGAGCCGGCGTCCTCATGGGAAGGATGATTTGCCCTGGGCTGGCGGGCGGCCTTTTGGCGGTCGCCCGCCAGCCCAGGGCAAATCCCAAAATACCCTCAGCGGTCTTTCGACCGCGGAGCGGTATTTTGGTGGGGGAACTCTGGCGGGCGGCCTCCGCCGCCCGTCAGGGTCAGAATGACCCCCAAAGTGTTCGATTACCTGCTCTAATGACGGGATCGAAGTGCAGACAAACAGTGATGATGAAGGGGATGATGGTCAGTTCTCAGAATTAGAGACAGGAACTGCAAATGAAGATTACCCCTTGATTACATTGTTCCCGATGCTTACAGTGATTGACCTACCTGCCGAGTTACAGGAAACGGTGACAGAGAAAGTATGGGATGTGACAGGAAAGGAAGTGGGATTATTAAAAGGAGTAGAACCAGTTAAAGTACAAGTGAAGACAAATGCAGTGTTTCCCCAGGTGCCACAATATCACATGGCACAAGATGTTCTTATTCAAGTGTCACAAATAATTGCAGACTTTTTGAAACAGGGAGTCTTGAAGGAAGTGTTGAGCAGTCCATGTAATTCACTGATAAGGGTCTGAAAAAGCCTTGTGGGAAGGTTCGAATTGTGCAGGATTTGAGGAAAAGAAACAAGATTGTGGTAAAGTGTTTCCCTATAGTGCCCAATCCAGCCGTGATCATGTTTCAGGTTCCATGCTATGCTGAATGGTTCACTGTTGTAGACCTGTCACAAGCCTTCTTTTCGATACCTCTTCACGAGGATAGCCAGTTTTTATTCAGTTTCAAATTCCTGGATAAGGTGTACAGTTGGTGCAGAATTCCTCAAGGGTTTTCTGAGTCACCATCCATTTTCAATCAGATTTTGAAAAAGGACTTAGAATCCTTAGTACTGCCCTTTAATTTAACTCTAGTGCAGTACATTGATGATTTGTTGATTGCATCCAAGACAAGGGATAACTGTAAGTACGACACAATTGCCTTACTGAATCATCTGGGAAAGAATGGACTTAAAGTATCACCTAAGAAGCTGCAGTACTGCCAGAAAGAAGTGAATTACTTAGGACACTTAATTGAAAGAGGGTCCAGGAGAATATCAAAAGAGAGAATAACAGCCATTTTGCAAATGAACCCCCAATGACAAAAAGAGATGTCAGGATGTTTTTGGGAATGGTGGGTTACTGTCGCCAGTGGATACCCAACTTCTCGATTATCTCGAAACCATTGATAAAGCTGACAGGCAAAGAGATCAAGGATGAGCCGTATACCATAGCTTTGTCCAAGGAAGAGCTTGAGTCTTTTATGGAATTGAGAGAGTGCATGTGCAGGGCACCAGCTTTAGGTATGCCTGATTACACGAAACCTTTTCTACTGTTTTGTCATGAACGTGATCCTTGTTCTTTGTCTGTCTTGACACAGGTCCATGGAGGTGCAAATCGCCCTGTAGCATATTTTTCAGCTACCTTGGACCCCATCGCAGCAGCCTTACCGGGTTGTTTGCGCGCAGTTGCAGCAGTTGGTCAGAGCCTTACGCAGTGTGAAGGCATAGTAATGGGATACCCCCTAACAGTAATGGTTCCGCATTCAGTTGAAATTTTGTTGGCTCGAACTAAAACTCAGCACATGACAAATGCTCGTCTTATCAAATATCAGACAATTATACTGGGGTCACCTAACTATTCGCTGAAATGATGTACTGTGTTGAACCCGGCAACTCTACTTCCTGCTGAGAAAACTGAAGTTAGCAATGAGGAGGACGTTGAGCATGACTGTCTCGAGGTAACAGAACTATGTACCAAGCCACGACCTGATATTAAAGACACACAGTTAAACGAAAATGACTGTATTATGTTTGTTGATGGGTCCTGTTTGAGAGATTCAGTTGGAACAGTGAGAGCTGGTTACGCTGTATGTACCATAGCTGGTATCATCGAAGCTTCCTGGCTCGAGAGAGTGTATTCCGCACAAGTGGCAGAGCTAGTTGCCCTTACCAAGGCATGCCACGCAGCTGAAAATCTGAGAGTCACTATCTATACTGAAAGCAGGTACGGATTTGGAATTGTACATGATTTTGGCCAACTGTGGTCGCAGAGAGGTTTCATGACCTCTTCTGGTTCTCCTGTGAAAAATGGTGAACAAATTAAGGATTTGTTACATGCGATTCAGTTACCTCTTGAAATTGCCGTGGTGAAATGCAATGCTCATGTTAAGTCACAAGACTTTGTGTCCATGGGAAACGGATATGCAGATCAAGTCGCAAGGTTTTGCGCATTGAACTGTATATTGTTTAAGGACCAGTGGGAATTGATGCCACAAACTGAAAATGACACATGCTTGAACCTTGCATTAAGGGTGGTTGATACCCTAGATGAACTAAAGACATTACAAGGTCATGCTAGCAAAGAGGAGAAACGCTCCTGGCAAAGAATGCAATGTGCACAAAGAGCTGACGACTTGTGGGTCTCAGAGGAGGGGAAACTAGTTTTGCCTAACAGTCTCTTGTCACAATTCGCTAGGCTCTACCACGGACAGGCTCACCTTGGGAGAGATGCAATGATCAGGTCATTCAAAATCGATTGGTTTAACCCAAAGTTCAGACATGCCGCAGAGGTTACCTGTCACAGGTGCATCATCTGTCAACAGATGAATGCCGGAAAAGGGACTGTGGTAACTTTGAGCCACATAGGGAGAGCTGGCGGTCCATTTAGCAAGTTACAAATGGATTTCATGGAAAGGCCTGTTTGCGGAGGATTGAAGTACGTGTTGGTGATTGTGTGTGTTTTCAGTCACTGGATTGAAGCTTACCCCACACGAAGAAATGACAGTCTCACAGTTGCAAAGCTGCTGCTTAGGGAATTAATACCCAGGTTCGGGTTTCCGGTCTTCATAGAATCGGATAGAGGCAGACACTTCGACAATGAGGTGATTAAACTGTTGTGTGCTGCATTAGACATCGGACAGAAGCTGCACTGTAGTTACCGCCCTGAAGCATCAGGACTAGTAGAGCAGATGAATGGTACCTTGAAATCAAGAATGGCAAAAATGTGCGCAGCTACCAATATGAAATGGCCAGATGCATTGCCCTTAGTGCTGATGTCCATGAGGAGCACCCCTGATAAGAAGACAGGACTATCACCCCACGAAATCTTGATGGGTAGAGCTATGAGGTTACCCGCAGTACCTGCAAATGCTCTAGTGAATATCACGGATGATATGATGTTGGACTACTGCAAAGGCTTGGCTGATGTGATTCGCTCTTTCTCTCACCAGGTAGAGGCTAACACTTTGCCACCGATCGGAGATCCAGGTCACACCCTACAAGCCGGTGATTGGGTGGTTGTCAAGAAGCACGTGAGAAAGTTGTGTTTGGAGCTGCGCTGGAAGGGGCCATATCAAGTGATCTTGACAACAACCACTGCTGTGAAATGTGCAGGTGTTCCAAACTGGATACATGCCAGTCACACAAAGAAGGTAACGTGTCCAACTGATGAGGAACTTGAAGTTTCCGGTACAACAATCCCAGAAAGAGAAGTCTCAGGGCTAGAAAACAGCCAAGAAGGAACTGAGACTGCAGGAGAGCCCACTGATAACAGCCTAGTCCCTCTAACAGTGAATGAGTATGAGAGAGGTGACAGTGTGCCTATCTCAGTAGAGGCAGCTGGAGAACTAAATCAAGGAGAGGTTCTCCCAGAAATAGACGGATACGGGTTAGAACTTGAACCCGTTACAGATCAAGAAGAAGAGGAAGAAGAAGGTGAAATAGTAGAAAGAGACCAAAGTACACCGGCATCCCCTGAGCCAGTTGCAGGTCCATCAAGAGAAAACACCATATTACAAGAGGAGGGTGCTGTTCAGCGTCCTGAAAAGACAACTCAAAAGAAGACGCATAGGGGAGATAACTGGCCAGAGAAACAGGCTGCAAAAGCAAGAAGTGTACCAGGTGAAACAATAACAGAAGAGACTGATACATCCCGAAAAGAGGATCTGAGTGAAGGAGAATTGCAAGGTGAACGCAGGTTGAAAAGAAAGAGAATCGCAAACAGAAGGTACGCAGGTCCTGAGTGGGCATATGCAACAACATCTGAATGGCAACAAGAATTCTTAGCGTTCTGTTTTGATCAAGAAGTGCCAGGACAATACTACGGTACCTGAAATAACTCAAAGAAAAGACTTTGTTAAAATCGAAAATTGAAGAAAGAGACTTATAAATTACTGGATGAGACACTGATTACCTGATTTGACTTTGAGAAACCTGATTATGACAAGCTGCTAACCTGATTTGACAAAGGAGTCCTGGAGTGAATGAAAACGCTGTAAATACACACAAAGAGAGAGAGAAGAAAAAGTTTTATATCATCCTCAAGTTGATTGTTGTTCTGCTATCTGATTCTATACAGACATGGCTTCTAATAGAGGTAGTAACAAGAAGAGTAAGGTGTGTGGTTGGTTGAGTCTTATAATAGGTATTGTGTGTGCAATAATAATTGTAGGAGTGATTGTAGGAATGCCGTGGTTAGATAAGAAAGTGACTAACAATGCTTCAAAACCTGAAACTACAACATTAACACTGTGGGAAAGGTTTGAGCAGGATGCAAGACACTTGCATGAAGAACTAATTCAAAGGGGGAACTTTCTACTAATGTCTTCTATCGCTTGCTGAATGAGTATGTTGAGACTATGGATGCGAAAAATTGTTATGTGTGTACAAAGATTCCTTCGTCAGTGCAAGAAGGAGTGACCTATCATAGTTTACCGCTGACATACGGGATAAGCTGTAGCTTGCTACTAACAAGATTCTATAATCAAGAGCATGTGCAATATTTTTATTCAAATCTGGATGTTGTGTTTTCCTTTGTGCCTGTGATTGAGTTTCTGAACAAGTTAGCTAAGGAGCATAATATAAAAATAGTTAGAGGCTTCTTTGAGCCGACGCTTACATTTGGGACAGCTTATGCACATCGCAACAATCTGACCTGTTTATTGACACCTGTAGAGAAAAGCTTTTTAGATCACACTGATGATAGATGCAAAGCATTGAAAGAAAGATTAGAAAAAGGGCTAGAGAAACGCACATATGCAAATGATTATGCTTACACTGCAATAAAATGGCCATACGCTTACACTGCCAAAATCTGATCAAGACACCTTATTTGTGGGAACGAGTGAATGCAGGCATGTGTTTTTGTTTCAGAGTAAATGGACATTTGTGTTAAATGGACAGGATCCAGCAATCCCTGGGATGTATTACATCTGTGGACTTATTGCTTATTACCGTCTCCCTAAGGGATGGTATGGGACATGTTATTTGGGAATAGTTTTCCCAAAGATTTATCAGATTGATGACTTAAAGCAAATACCTAAAACATCTGAATTACAACATGCTAGACAAAAACGAGAGTCAGCGGCTGCTGTCATTGGAGATATATTTAGAGCAATAATTCCTTCGGTAGGGGTTATCTTAAACTCCATGAAGATTCAAAGGTTGTCTACTATTGTGGATAACATGCTGACAAATTTTACAGGGGCTATACTCCTGATGGATACTAAACTTGCTGCAGAAAGAGCTATGACTCTTCAAAATCGGCTTGCTTTAGACATTCTTTTAGCAAAGAGTGGAGGGGTCTGCAAGATGCTCAACGAGAGCGTCATTGTTGCTCATTCATACCTGATAACAGTAGAAAAATTAGAGGGATGGTTACTAACCTAACCAAAGATAGTGCAGATTTGAAGAACCTGGAGTGTGGGAAAAATTTGGAAAAGGAATTGCCAGAGTGGGAAGCTGGTTTAGCAACATTTGGAATGGGGTACTTGCAAAAATATTAGGGGGTCTATTAATTGTTCTGGCCTGTCAATTAGGATTATGTGGATTATTCAAAATTAATGATAAAATTAAGAGAAATTGGACAAAAAGAACCCGGAGAAATGAAGAAAGTGAAAGGGAGAAAATGTTCAACGTAATTTGGGAAAGTTCACACAAGGGACAAGATGTTGAAATGCGCATAATGCGTAAAGTGAAAAATTAAAGTGAAAGGTGAAAGGGAAAGGTTTATGAAAGGGACTGAGAGAGCGTAGCTTATATAATCTATATTGACATGAAGTGTTTATGAATTAATGTATAATGATGCTGCATAGAAGTTATAATCATAGAGATTTTGCTTAAACGTGCACCTGAATAATGACCACGATGAGTGGCCACCAATTTATACGTGAACTAGTAATGATGATTAAAACGTTTATGCTATGTTCAATTAAACTTACATTAGCATTTGCAATATTGAAACTGTGCTGAAATATTTGTAGGTTTTAAGTTAGCATGAGCCGGAGTTTAGTTGCCTGGCTCTCGTATTAAATGCATTTTTCTATTTTTCAGTGTGCTGACTCACAAGGGGCCATGACCCCGCAAATGTTCTTTTCTTCAAGCTTGGAAGATGAATGGAATCATGTTAAATCCGTTCCCAGGCGCATATTCTGTGCCATGGATTAAAAGTTATAAATGAATTGAAACACATGTAGATTAATGTAATGTACAAGGTCATTCTAACCAGGGACGACAGAAGAACTGCTGACCAAAAGATGTACAAAGAATAACAAAGGGATGAAGTCACACCGGACGTGCCTCCTCTGAAGACGTCAATTATGAAGACCAATCAAAAACTTGTAAAACAATATGGGGTGAAGATTAGGATTACCTAATGTGTTATACGATAGGTTAAAGATAGTGGGGTATAGCAATTGTCCAATAGAATTTTGGGGGAATGTACTACGAAAAAGGGATAAAAATCCATGTCACAGGAAGTCATTGGGAATTAGGTAGGGAATGCTATTGATTTTATCCAGAAACTCTGTCACTCTGTTTGGTGACTTGAGATTTTATTAGAACCATCCTCTTCCATAGATTACCCTTTCACACTTTCCTTATGAGGAAAGTGCCCTTTTGCCCTTAGCTGAAACCTGACTAGTGCTGATCTGACGGATGTCCTGAAGACGAAGACTGAATCTGTGCGCTGACCTAATCTTTGGAGGGTAATTATGACAATGCATTTGTAATTTGTCTGTTTGCTTTTCCTTTCTAGGTACCAACTGCTTGCTTTTGACAGAGACCATAGTTAGATGTTTTCCAAATTAGTGTTCTAAATTGTTTTGCATGAAGCCCAACATGCTAATGCTAATTAGTGGTTAGGACAGGTGTTCAACAAAACTGACGCAAATAGACAAACGACTGACATTATGCTATGTTGAATTGACGTAATATTGACGCTCTGCTAAACTTGATCTATGTTCACGTCGTGCTATATTCTAATGTTTGTGATTCTTGCCTTAATGAAATCTTGTCAAAGTTGTCATATTGTGACTATGATGTTGTGTTTCTTGGCTTTGAGATTAACGCACTTCATCTTAGATTGTAACTAATAGGGAATAAAATTCATAAAATTCGACTAAACCGCAATGGTTATTCATGACTGAAAGGTCATGGTACCGTCGTCAAATTGATTAATGACTTTGACTAAGGTTAAATGTATTTTTGTAATAAATATTGATGCAGTTATTGATGTATTGATTGATATATTGATTAGCTATCTCGTCCTACGGTGTCTCTCAACTGGGTCAAAAGATTCATTGGCCTAAAACGAGTCCTGATGTGAAATAAATTATCATAAAGGGACGCGTTAACAACTCCACCAAGACAAAGGTTGTCATATTTGGCATACAGTCTAACAAGCTCAAGTTGCAATGGAGACTAGGAAGCCTGAAAATAAGGAGTTATATTGAGTATAACAGCCTGGGCGTATGGTTCACAGCCAACAGAAAGCCAAAATTGCTCTTTTCCCATATGGAACAAAACAAAAAGCCAGCGATCTACGCTTTGTGTAAACTTCATACAAGTTTGCGCAGCCAGCCTACTGATGCAATACGGAAGGTAATAAGACCATCTGTTATGGCCAACTTGCTTTCCCGAGCTTTAGTGGCCACAATGGAGAAGTTGCAATGCCAAGCCTATAAGAGCATCTTTGAAATACCATCTTACGCCCAAAACTCCCTTGTGAACTTAGAGTTCAGCTTGAGCAAACAGTGACTTGAGAATACTATCGTCATTATCCAGTACAAACACAGAGCACTTGCCCAACCCCCAAACACTATGAAAGAGGACCAAAAGGACACATTCACACCTGGAAAGAACCCCTGATCAGACTACTTGATTGAGGCATGCACAAAATGACATCTAGCAAGGGAGAATTGGGACATTAAAAACGCATTGTAAAAACCAGTAAGGCTTCTGTCTAGGCAGGGAGATATTAAAACCATAGAAGAATCTAAATGCAATATAAAACACATACTAAACTTTTAAAGGGAAAATCCCTTCCAGCCATACCCAAACAGTGCCTCATGGAAGTCAATGCTGAAGAACAACCTTCATATAAGGCTTATGGATATCCTAATCAAAGAGCTAAACGGAAGCTAGAACTTATTTGCCAGTGCTTGACTGTGCAGACTATGCATTTCAAGATTTAAATTGCACCTGACCAGCTCTTTTAAGTGCACGTCACACTTATTTAAAGTCAGTATATTTAACTTATGGAGTTTGTACTGTTAGGGAAGCAAAAGAATTATGTTATTGCTTGGAAATCCTGGTTGAGGTGGAAAGTTATGGCAAATTCATGGCCTTTACCCAAAGTCTGTTAACTGGCCAGGGGCCAGTCTCTACAAAATCATGGTGCAAAACACAAACTACAAGCTTGAAGTTACTTCAGGGTACAAAAAAATCAAAACCCGAAGCCTGAACTTTGCACTAATAACTTTCAGTTTTTACAATCTGCATGGTGCACTTTTCAGACGTGGCCCCGACCGTGATCACACACAGGCCCATATTTATACTTTTTGACGCAAAACTGCGGCAACGCAGTTTTGCATCAAAAAAATTTGCACCGGCTAACGCCATTCTGAAGCGCCATGCGGGCGCCGTATTTATTTAATGACGTTAGCCGGCGTTAGCCGCCGGCGCTGTCTGGTGTGCGTTAAAAAAAACTACGTACACCAGGCAGCGCCGGCGTAGGGGGAAAATGGCGTATGGGCGTCCACAAATGGTGCAAGTCAGGCTGAGGCAAAAAAATCGCCACAACCCGATATGCGCCATTTATTTACGACGCCCATACCCCATTGAAATGACTCCTGTCTTAGCAAAGACAGGAGTCATGCCCCCTTGCCCAATGGCCATGCCCAGGGGACTTCTGTCCCCTGGGCATGGTCATTGGGCATAGTGGCATGTAGGGGGGCACAAATCAGGCCCCCCTATGCCACAATTTTTTTTTTTTTTAAATGCTTACCTGGACTTACCTTAATGTCCCTGGGGTGGGTCCCTCCATCCTTGGGTGTCCTCCTGGGGTGGGCAAGGGTGGCAGGGGGTGTCCCTGGGGGCAGGGGAGGGCACCTCTGGGCTCATTCTGAGCCCACAGGTCCCTTAACGCCTGCCCTGACCCAGGCGCTAAAATCCGGCGCAAATGCGGGTTTTTTAGACCCGCCCACTCCCGGGCGTCATTTTTGCCCGGGAGTATAAATACGACGCATATGCATCGCAGTCATTTTTTAAGACGGGAACGCCTACCTTGCATATCATTAACGCAAGGAAGGTGTTCACGCAAAAAAATGACGCTACCTCCATGAACTTTGGCGCTAGACGCATCTAACGCCAAAGTATAAATATGGAGTTAGTTTTGCGTCGAATTTGCGTCGAAAAAAACTACGCAAATTCGGCGCAAACGAAGTATAAATATGCCCCACAATCCATTGGCCACTGAGAAACTGGACTCACTGCACAAAGACGTATAAAGAATAGTGGATACATGACAGAGACTTGAACTGAGTTGTATGCACTACCAGCACTTTATTGTTATCCATGACATAACGTTAAAAGTTCCAACAAGAATAATGGGCACACAAATTCAATTTTCTTCCTGTTGTATTGCATGTGTCGCTCCTTTGCAACAATTTAAATTTAAAGCTTGATTTTACACAAATACTTGTTTGCTTACACAACAGAACGATGCACCTTTAGATGTGGTCTCACACGTGATCCTGCACACAAATCACAGGGCGCCAACTAGAAAACGCAGTGAAAATTGAGTTACTCCCCAAAGATTTAACAAGAGTAGTAGATACACAAACTATATTTGAATAAGGTTTTATACACTGAAAATATTTTTTCGTAACATAATATAAAGTTCAAACTTTTTAATAGGAATAGTGGGCACACAAACAAAACTTTATTTTTGTTCTATGGCATGGTCTCTTGTAACAATTTTTATTAACTGAATTAAATAAACGATTACTTACTTGCCTACAGTGTAGGACTTTGCAGTTAAATCCCTTTTGAGACTCCTGGATGGGTATGAGAGGGCGATGGTCAACTGGGTGGAAGCCAGCTGAAAGAGGCGCAGCAATATCAGAAAGCATGGTTGGTGTTCGTATGGGGTCAGGAGGATATCATCTTCGAGGTGTAAGGTAGCAGTTTACATTCAGCAGTGTGTTCTGAAGCCAGATTGGTGTTCATGCAGGAAAAGGATTTCAAATGATATGGTCTTAGAGTTGAACATAGACTGCTTATTCAATGATCTTGCAAATGAGTGGTAGGAAGGTGATATGGTGGGCTAGGACATCAGGGACTAGTTTATGTTCTTTAGGAGTGGGAGGATATAACCTATTTTGAGAGCTTCTGAGAAGATGCGTTCAGTGTGAGAGGCATTGACATGTAGCTTGTGAGATGCATTAAACGTAATGAGCACCTCTTGAACTTTTTGGTGCATTTTCTGCAGATTCTGTTTTGCTTTGGGGTCGCTTTTTAGCACTGGAGTGGGAACGGTGAAAGATTCACACCAAAGTCTGTTGAGGGACCTTGTCTATGTTTTATTGTAGTTTTACATCCACATTGAACCAACATATCTACTTCTGTTGGACCTTCTTAGGGGGCCGTTATACTAAAGACAACTCTTTGAAATTGGTACATGTTGGAAAATGGGTTATTGGTAAGGGCAGGTAGGTACCTACACCTAGCAACAAGCCCCTAACCTCCACTTAGGTCCAGTTAGGTCTCAGTAAATTAACCCCAGCTCAACCCTTGGTAGCTTGGCAACGAGCGTCAAGGCTTAACTTAGGAGACAGTGTGTAAAGCATTCAAATATCACAAAACAGTAATTAAATAAAACACAGGAAACAGTTTAAAAATCCAAAACCAATTTATAAAAATAGTTTATATTTTTATCTTTAAAATGACACCAAAACGAATAAAATCGGATAAAGGGAACCGGAGATATGAATTGTTAAAGAATTATTATTTTTCTAGCGATTAGAAACAAAAAGCGCCAATCGGGTCATCTGGTTGCACCTCGACCGGGGCAAAGTCAAAGTTTCAGGCCGACCGCGATGGAGCCCTGCTCGGCTACAGGTCGCGGGAGGCCTCGGTTAAAAAGTTACCTTCTGACTTAGTCTTTATTTTGAAGATTTTCTTCAGCGGGACGAACCTGCCAGTCCTATCCAACCTCCTGGAGCCCTTCTCCGGATACGCAATGCTGGATTCCTCGGTGGAGATTTTTACCTTCGGACTTAAACGTTTTTTAGAGGTGAAAATCCTTCGACCAGGGTAAACCTGGATCTTGATCCGACGTCCATGGAGCCCTTCTCGGATACGATGGCTGGGAGGTCCCGGTCAACTTTTTACCTTCGGACTTAGTCTCTTTTTCGGAGATTTTTCTTTACCGGGACGAACCACCAAATCAGGCCGGGTCGCGGTTGAGGCAAGCCGGCTAGAATTTCCGCGGCAGGTCGGTCCCTCTATGGAGCTTTTTTACAAAAATTCTCAAATCTTCTCCAAACTTCTGGGGCTTCACCCAGATGTTCTTTTAAGGTTCTTTTGGTGTCCACAGCTCACCCCAAGGGTCCAGAAGTTCTGAGATGGTCCTTGGGGGGTGCGGACTACAACTCCCAGAATGCACCTGGCGCAGACTCCTTTTTGGCCACTGGGCAGTGGTCAGCTGGTCGCTTTCTTCAGGAGTTGGTGCAGGGGACTCTGGTTAGCAATTTTTCACCTGTAGCAAACAGGGAGTCCCTCCTTGAACCAGTTGAAGCCAGGCAAAGTCCTTCTTGTGGTGAAGCCCAAGTGTGCAGCTGGTGCAGTCCTTCTGAGTGCAGGTTCCAGGTGCAGGCCAGGGGTCCAGCAGGGCAGTCCTTCTTCTCCTTTAGTTCTTTTCTTGTTGAAATCTGGTGGGGATCTGAGGTGTGGGTGCAGGTCTGCCAGTTTTATCCTTGCTCCTGGGTGAAAAGCAGGGGGGTCCTGGTTCTCCAATCAGGTACAGGGTCGTCCCCCTGTGATGACCACTTCCTGGGAAGTGTGGCAAAAATCCATCCCAGAAGGCAACATTCTCTAAAAATCCAACATGGCTGAATCTGATTTTTGGAGGTTACATCTGGCTGAGCCCACCCACTGGTGTGGCTAAAAATCATAAACACACCCCTCTCCTGCCCTCTCCTAATTTAATCAAGGGGGCACCTAGTTGTCTGGGGTTGCAGGATGTGGGGGTGTTGCTGGTTTCTCCAAATGTCTTTCTCTGCCTTTGAAGACCAGTTTGGCAGCCCTCCCCCTTCCTGCCTCACCATCTGCTGAGGGGAGATTCTCTCCCACAAGCACATTCCTTTGTGTGAAGCCAGGCCACTTCACACCTCATCAAGGCAGCTTGGCTAAGCTGCTGCAGGCTGGCCAATCAGAGCACAGCATCAAAAACAATGCAGGGCTGAAATTGGCAACTTTTTAGGTAAAGTCTAAAACTTTTTACCTGAACAAGTTATATTAAATCCAACAACTGGAAGTTGTGGGATTTATTACAACAATTAATTTGATACCAAATTCTTGGTATGCAACATTTAAGGAGACTTTAAAATTTAAAATAAAGGGGCATATTTATACTCCATTTGCGCCGAATTTGCGTCATTTTTTTCGACGTAAATTAGACGCAAAACTAACTCCATATTTATACTTTAGCGTTAGACGCGTCTAGCGCCAAAGTTCATGGAGTTAGCGTAATTTTTTTGCGTGAACACCTTCCTTGCGTTAATGATATGCAAGGTAGGCGTTCCCGTCTTAAAAAATGACTCCGATGCATATGCGTCGTATTTATACTCCCGGGCAAAAATGACGCCCGGGAGTGGGCGGGTCTAAAAAACCCGCATTAGCGCCGGATTTTAGCGCCTGGGTCAGGGCAGGCGCTAAGGGACCTGTGGGCTCAGAATGAGCCCAGAGGTGCCCTCCCCTGCCCCCAGGGACACCCCCTGCCACCCTTGCCCACCCCAGGAGGACACCCAAGGATGGAGGGACCCACCCCAGGGACATTAAGGTAAGTCCAGGTAAGTATTATTATTATTTTTTTTGTTGTGGCATAGGGGGGCCTGATTTGTGCCCCCCTACATGCCACTATGCCCAATGACCATGCCCAGGGGACAGAAGTCCCCTGGGCATGGCCATTGGGCAAGGGGGCATGACTCCTGTCTTTGCTAAGACAGGAGTCATTTCAATGGGGGATGGGCGTCGTAAAAAAATGGCGCAAATCGGGTTGTGGCGATTTTTTTGCCTCAGCCTGACTTGCACCATTTGTGGACGCCCATACGCCATTTTCCCCCTACGCCGGCGCTGGCTGGTGTACGTCGTTTTTTTCAACGCACACCAGACAGCGCCGGCGGCTAACGCCGGCTAACGTCATTGAATAAATACGGCGCCCGCATGGCGCTTCAGAATGGCGTTAGCCGGCGCTAATTTTTTTGGCGCAAAACTGCGTTAGCGCAGTTTTGCGTCAAAAAGTATAAATATGGCCCAAAGTCTCCCCATTCTAGCCTATGAAGGCCATTTACTTCAATGAGGGAAAAACAAATTTGGCTGTTTTTACCTCACATGGGCTTATAAAACTATTTTTATAAAGTCCCTGCTTATAGTTACATGACACCCAGCCCTAGGGGCACATAGGGCACACCTTAGGGGTGACTTATATGTAAAAATAAGGTAGTTTAAGACTTTGGAAGTACCTTTAATTCCAAAGTCGAATTTGCATATAACTTTAATTTAAAAGCAGCCAGCAAGGCAGGCCTGCCTTTAAAATGACACTGGGCACCTCAGCAGTGCACCTATGGGTGCACTACCTATGCTGTGGTCCCTAAACCTACATGCCCTACCATATACTAGGGACTTATAGGTAGGTTAACTTAGCCAATTATAATTAGCCTAATTTGCATATTGATTTTACACAGAGCACAGGCCCTGGGACTGGTTAGCAGTACCCAGGGCACCATCAGAGTCAGGAAAACACCAGCAAAAAGTGGAAAATGGGGGCAAAAAGTTAGGGGGCCTCTGCAATCAGCCCTGTTTTCTCACAGTACAGAACTTTTACAGACTTATCTTGACCAAACTGAAGGGAGGTGGAGAAGGGATTCTAGGAAGAGGTTCAGAATTGTTGTTTTAAAACTTGCAGAAGGACTGATTTTCATGAATAGAGTGTTGGCCACTCTATTTAATTGAGTTTATTCTGCTTACTGACATAAGGGCAATTTGAGAAAATGCAGTGTTATGTATGGCGTGCCAAATGGTTGATGTCAGCGACCTATTGATGGGAAACAAGTAGTTCAAGGTTGGAGAGAAGGCACAGTGGAAGTTGTTGGGCTAGAACATGGTATGTTGAACGAGACGTTGTGGTATTTTTGTATGCACAAGATCCTATTATCTATAGTGATGTCAGCTATTGCATCATGAAGGGTCTCTGAGAAAGCATTATGTGAGGTCAGTAGAATAAGAGGAATGAGGCTGAATTAAGCTAATGGTTTACTTTCTGGAACAGTGAGGTTCTTGCTGTTGAATGTAAGCAGCATAAATTGCTTGACCCTCACTAACCCTCCTCTAGTCTTCACATGCAGTTGAATTATGAAGAGAGTAAGGCATCCGCCAGGTTTTGCTTCATGCAATATAGGACAGGTATTTTTCTAAGCCCGTTTTTAGTGATGGAAAGAAGGGCAAGTCTGAAGTTAGACAGCAGGTCATACATATGATTTCTGTTCTGATTTCGCTTAGGTATAATGCTTTAATAGGCATGCATCATAAATGGTATGAGTCATGTTTGAACTTAATTTTGTTTTTTTGGCTTTTAAAGTCATGCTGAATAGTGCAATTTTGTATAAAAAGTTGATATTAGACTCATTATTGAATTTTGTGCTGCACAGTTTGTAGGCATGTCAACTGCCAGGTCTCTAAAAGATTTCTCAATTTGATGATGTATTTTTGGGTGTTAACTGGAACATGTGTTTCTGTTGAAGAAAGATATTTTGCTTTTCAGGTACTCAGGTTTTATTTTCTGTTATACTTTCTGTTGCAGCTCCTGTTGTGACTCGTACAGCAGCTCTTGTTCATTGTTCATGGACGATGTCAATTTTTCAACCAAAACTCTTTTTCCTTCAAATAATCATAGATTCTGTTTTTATTTTTTGCAAATTTCAAGCTACCGGTTTTTCTATTCATTGTATGATTCACTAATATCCTCTTGTTGGCCTTCACAAGCACGCCTGAAACTGAACCAGGGTATTAAATTAAGCAGTTACTGTTTGCCAGTCAAGGGAGAGGCAAGAGGCGGTCTGGAAAAAATGACAAAGAGATTTAGAAGTTCGGGGTTGCAGCTGAGGTAGAGGCGGCTTTGTTGAAGCAGGAAAAGTTGCATAGGAAGTGTTATTGTTGCACTTGCGATTAAGAGAGCTGCAAATCAAATCCATATGGTTGATTTCAAAGCAGGTTTGCAGTTAATTCCGATGTGGCTGCTTTCGAGGGAAGCAGGGGTCTTGTTGAGACAAGAAGGATGTGATATAATAAGGAGAATGATGTCTGAAACATACGTCTCTGTCAGATGTTCGACGAGGTGCAAGGGTTTGAAAGAAAGTGGCAAAGAGAGAAAGCACATTACATTACAGAGACAGCATGGTGGGGGGAAAACACTCTGGAATTTGATGCCAACTACATCAGAAAGGGGTCTACAATAAAGAATAAGTTAGAAGAAGAACTTGATGTGCTAACTCAATATTGAGTCAATAGAAGGATTAGTGATGAGAAGGACTGACAAATATTCCTGCGAGCTGCTTGCCTGCTCACAAGTAAATCTGAGCAACATTGATATGACAGTCATCCTTAAACAATGTGTGTGGTGCAGAGCACAAGTTGCAGCTACGGTGCCAAGCACCAATAGCTCTCCTACATGATGAGACCGCAGACACTTCATAATTACAATAAAGTGCTTTCTTTTTTACTTCCTATATGTCTATTTTGAAATATTTGTACAGTTAATTTATAAGTATTTACATTTAGTTAACTGCTAGAAGAAAATGGCATTCTCGTACAGCCTTTCTTTTCATAACAGCAACATTGTCACATAGTTCGAAGTGAGTGAAAGAGAAGTACACACCAGCCTCTTTGTTATAAGAATAAGAGGCAATTTGATAGAGGACTAGACTGTCCTTTGACCTCTGTCTTTGAACACACAGCATATGTGGAAAATATAAATTGAATGTTATTTTTCCTTAAGACTTCCACATGGTTTCTTTGTTGGCGCTCCAGCACTCACGCACACCCGCCCTCCTACCCTCAGTGCCCATGACAAGATGGAAAGAGTGCCAGGAAGACTGCACCTGAAAATTAGCAAGAGAGCAGCACCTAATCCTCCAAGAGGTTGCTCAGTTTAGGCTAATAAAAGAAGACAGTAACACGCATGTTCTCTTGTAAGAGTATCGAATTGGTGACCGTGTCAGATGACTCCCCGAATATGTGTTAGCATCATAAGAAGTTCTTGCAAGAGACACGACATGCAGGCGCCTTTTAAGTAGAGACAATGTATGAAAGTATCATAGAAGCAGCATCAGTCATAACATTCGAATGATAATGCTAGTTATGGGGGGTTTGGGGGAGTGGGAGGGGGGTTTGCTCAGGAAAAAAGGAAAATAACCTGGCTGCCCTCTGTGAGTTATGCAATACCGCATAGCTAGATCGGAATAAGGCCTCTATGCTTCTCTGTCACTCAAGAACATATTTAAAAATAAAAGAAAATAGCCCCAACAGTTAAGGCTCTCACATGCCAAATGAATTGTGAGGAACATACAAAATCATAAAGCGTTATCTTGGGCGTCACAAGGAGTATTTAGAAACGCAAAATGACCTTACAAGTGCTTAACGTTTGGCGGTTACTGAAACATTCATATATAATTTCTGCTGGAAGTGTTCAATAACATGAAACCTCTGCAGGATATATAATTCTTATGTCATGCGTCGTTTGACTTCTCTCAGACTCGGAGTGCATTGAGTCAAGGTATATCCTCTAAAATGAACATTGTCAATAAACATCTGTTATATTGGGCCAGATGTACGAAAATGCAATTTTGCATTTCTTAAATAGAGACTTCATAGAAATCGCTATTTAAGAAATGCAAAATGTCACGTACAGAGATACTGATTTCCTAATAGCGATACCTACAAAGTAGGAATCATTATTAACAAATCGGTATTAAGAAATCCCATTGTATTTTAGTCAATGGGCCGGTTTTGCGTTTCCTAAATAGCGATTTCTTATTAAGAAATCATTATTTAGGAAATGCAAAACCAGGGATGGCAAAGGGCAGTAGGCCCCTCTTGGTGCACACCCAAAAAATGGGTGCACCTGAAGAGCACACAGATGCCTAAGGAGCATGTGTGTGCTCTCTTGCAAATAAAAAAAAGCACCTTGGGATGCCTTTTTTAAATTGCACCTCGTTACCACTGACTTCAAGTTGGTGGTAATTGCATCTCCTAAATTCCCAAGTCGCATTTAGGAAATGCTTTGTACACCAGAATAGGAATCACAAATAGGAAATCCAGATGACAGGCAAAGAATAATCTACTACCTGCAAAAGAGGAATGAACTACCTTAAAAAATAATTAGTTCAGACTTTTTTATTCAACACAGTGCATAACTTTTAAATGTGAAGTATTGAGCCACAAAATGATTTAGAACAATGACAATTACACATTATGTACTACCACACTCCGTGCTAAAATACGAATCTACTAGCAACACTGAAAAAGTAGTGGATACATTTCTTGATATCATACACCGGCAATATTGTGACATGGAATTCATGCTATCCAATAATCCAACTTCTTTCTGAGTCAAGTCGCTGATGATGTCAACATTTTCCTCTTCTTGATTGTTGGTACAACAATATATCACTTATGGTTCTTGGCGGGCCGTCATAAACAATGGAATCACAAAAACGGGCTAAAAATCGTGACCTACCTAGATTGCTTAGGTTCTGTTTGACAAGATTATTTGAGGAACTGCCTGAGCTGCCAAGAACATCACAAGATTCACTTTTCCTAATGATATCCATTGCTCAGATAAATGTGGCAAATGTCCCTGTCATTACTAAAGATTGAAGGCCATATTTATGACTAAGTGGCGCAGTACAGCAGTCACCTTGCTGTGCTGTGCCACAGGGAAAAGGCAGGAATGTGCTGTATTTACCCCAATACAGTGTCCTTTCCCCAGCACAATGGTCTGTATAGCGTCAATGCAGGAACCTTTGCACCATGGTGCAAGGGTGCCTCTGTTGCATGTAGGACTGTTTTTGTGGAGGAAGTGGCATGTTTCTACCCAAAAAAATTCTTTGAGGTGTTCTCCTCTTTCTATGTGTGCTGCAGAATGCAACACACATAGCAAGAGGAAAAACAAAGAGGTAATATTGCTCCTCATTATACCTCACCTGGGGAGGCATAGGTTTTTGCGCATTTCTAGGTCTTCCACTTATGGTATATCTGGGGATGTGTCAAAATCCATGGTTGTTGCTTGGGAACACCTATGCAATGCCTATGGAATGCCTGCTTGGGGCAGAGTAAGACATTGCAGAGATTTGTGTCGCATTACTTTACTCAAGGTTTATGTAGCCACCCAGGACCATGCAAGTTAGCCTTGAGCATCTTCGTAAATCTCATTTTGGGCTTGTGTCACACTTGCACCACTTTGCATGGTGCAAAAGCGACTCAATGGGGTCGTAAAAATGTCCCTAAATTGCAACAACATTGTTTCTGTACTTGCACTATCAGATTTAATTCTGCAGACATAGGCCCTCATTATGAACACGGCGGTCCATACTGCGCCGCCGGCAGTGGTGGTAAAAACCGCCAACAGAGGAGCGGTCTGGACCACCAAATAATGAACCAATCGAAACACATGCATCCAGAAAACCACCCACTGTCAGTAGAGGAGAGCCGACTACGACAGCATAGTCCGCCCATAGGCCGACGGAAAGGCCCTACTCGCCCTTCAAATTATGAACCACTAGTCCACCGCCAGTTTGGGGGCAGGAACCACCGCCACACAAAGCCAGGCTGAAATGAACCAAATCCAGTTAAACACTTACCGGAGGCCCACACAACGCGCCGAAGCAGACATGGATAGAGAGCTGCAGATCATGCCAGCCCTGCTCCTTGCCATATACCTCCACGACGAGACTGCTGACGAAGACGACAACTGTAAGTACTGCAACCTACGAAACTAGGGAGAAAAGGGCACAGTTACATACCCACCCACTCCACCCACCCTGCAACGCCCCCAACCCTTCCCAGCAGCACAAGTCATACACCCCACAGCAAGAGGTACTTACCCAATACAAGGCAAATCCAACTTGACCATAGTACATACAAATGCCCTACACCCACAAACAATGAAACAATAGACCAGGGTACAACAGTGTGCCGCCAAAAAACAGGCCACACAGAAATATTTTATTAAAACTCACAGAGCCAACTACTTCAAACAAGGCCAATGGCCAGTCCGTAGCGCTACAAGTGCCATGGGTCACAACGGACCCAACCTGACTCCGAAAAGTGCACGGTACTCCACCTAATGGGGCAACAAAGGGGCATGCAGGCACCTCAGGGAACAGGGACAGGGGGTGGTGGGGGTGGGGACTTGTGACGGGGTGGGGCTTGGATTTGCACGTGGAAGGTGGAGGGAGTGTGGGTTTGTCCTTTGAAGGATGGGGGGTTGCTTCGAGCGGGTGGAGCCAGATGGACTTGGCTCTGCACAGGGCTTCTTCTTCTCTGGGGAAGGGGCACTGGAATGTGAGGGGCAGACAGGGGTGGAAGGAGTGGAAAGGGCAAGGAGGTGTGCACGCTTAGGGACAAGATGGGGTAGGCCAGTGGGTTGGAAGAGGTCAGCACGGGAGAAGAAATGTTTCTTCGAAGCAATTGGGGTGGTCCTGGATGAGGGCGTGGGAGTGGAGGCAGAGGCTGTGGATGTATGTGGTGTAGGGGTGCGTGTAATGGGTGCAGGTGACTGGACAGTGTGCTGTGGTATGGTGGATGTGTGATGGGTGGGTGTCTTGGTGCGTTTGCGTGTTTTTGGAGGAGTGGGGGTGGACACAGTGGGAGAAGACAGGCTGCCAGTGTGGGTGTCTGCAAGTCTGGTGAGTGTGCTGCATGTGTCAATTACAGTCGTGAGTGCAGGTGTGTGTCTGGGGTGCATGTATGGATGTCTGCTATTGTGGGGAGTGCAGTAGGAGGAGCAGGAACAGTGACTGAAGGTGTAGTGCATGAGGGTGTGGATATAGAGGGGACAGACAGGGAGGCGGAAGAGGTGGGCACACTGGGGGAAGTGGATGTTGTAGTGTGTGCATGTGCATGTTGGCTGTGTGAATGCTTGTGGTGGGAGGTGTGGTGCTTGTGTTTTGAAGTGTGCTTCTTGTGTGTTTATGTGCTTGACTGCGTGTCAGATTGTGTGCTTTGGACGGGTGAAGGGAGTGGGGTATGCCACCGCCAGGATACATTGCACGAGGGGGGTCAGTGCACACGTGCACCCCTTCCATATTGGGAGGACTTCCCCAGCTGGGCCTCACAGATTTTACGCGCCCAGCGCCGCAAGTCCTCCCACCTCTTCCTGCAGTGGGTTCTCCTCCAGTTGTAGACCCCCAGGGTCCGCACCTCCTTGACGATGGCATGCCAAAGTGCCCTCTTCTGGTGGGAACTGACCTAAAAGGGTGACACAGAAATGGAACACAGAGGTCAGGCACTTGCAAGATAGGTACAGCTGGCTATTCGTCCACTATGGAACACACAGTACTGTCAGACTTACAGGACATCCGCACGCAGCATACCATGCACCATGGCCCATGCAGGCTTAGAGGTGCACAAATATGTCCTTACAACACCATCCATTACACCCAAACAGTGCACCCCAAACCCAGACTCACCTGTACCTCTGGCCGTCCATAGAGTTTTGCGTACAGGGGCAGGACCCCATCCACTAGCCGCTCCAGTTCCTCCTGGGTGAAGGCTGGGGCCCTTTCCCCTGCAACACGAGCCACATCAATGACCAGAGGCAGGACACAGCAGTACACACAGTGGAGTACCTGTCCGCACAACATCAGGGAGTCAAGAGAAGTATAGATGAAGAATTTGCGTACGTACCGCAGCAGTGTGCACCGTCACCGCGGGCGGCGATCATGATACACCAGGATTCCCCATTGGCATCCATGTTAACCAATGATGGTGTTACGTTAACCACTAGCGGTATGAGGCCACTTCCACAACAACAGGCCTGGATTACAGTGGGCAGACATTTTGGCAGTAACTACGCATCTATATATAAAATTGTTCACAATGCAGGCCCTACTTGCCACCTGAAGCACCTATGCATGTGACCATTGTGTGTAATATAACACACATGAAAAACACTGTTCCCTCATTGAGGTGTAGATGTAGATCTGTCAAGAACTTATTACTGTTGAGTCACTACAATGAAGTATGCAGTGCACAATTGATGACAATGTGTGCCTATGTATGTGTGTTCATCACACCTTTTTGATATCCCTCGTAGGTACTGACCCTTTTGGCGAGGAAGGTCACCATCAGTGTACAGACCACTTGTGGATATGAGGACCATGGTGGAGCGTCAGATCACAATCAATTACAAACTCACACGTGCAACAATTCAGGAACTTTGTGCTTTTCTGGATCCTGCACTAACTCTCAGAAATAGTAATCAGCATGCCATCCCTACTGAAGTGCAGGTGCTCTCTGCACTCTATTTCCTGGCCACGGGATAATTTCAAGTGACAGTGGGCATGGGTGCTGGATTTTCACAGCCAATGTTCAGCATGGTACTGACAAGATTTCTAAATGCATTTGTACGACACCTGCAGTCCTATGTGAGGTTTCCCCAAAGTACTGACCTCCCTGCCATCAAGTCGGACTTCTATGCCTTTGACAACATACCCCATGTGATAGGTGCCATCGATGGCACCCACAAACCAATCATGCCCCCAAGAGTCAGTGAACAGGTGTACAGAAACAGAAAAAACGTTCATTCCATGAACATCCAATTGGTATGTACTGCAGACCAGTTCATCTCACGTGTGAATGCCATGTTCCCAGGCTCAGTCCATGATTCCTTTGTGCTGAGAAACAGTAGTGTGCCACAGAAGATGGAACAACCCCAAGAGGACAGAGGGTGTATCATGGGTAAGTGTTTCTGTCACTAACTGACACATAGCAGACAGCCATGCTGTCTGACTAAGGGGCTTAACAATGACTACTCTGTATTGCACCTTTTTCTAGGTGATTCTGGCTATCCAAATTTGTGTTGGCTCCTGACACCAGTGAGGAATCCTAGGACGGATGCAGAGAGGAATTACAATGAGGCCCATGGACATACTAGGAGGGTGATAGAGCGCACAATAGGTCTCCTGAAGGTTAGATTTCGTTGTCTACGTATCTCTGGTGGTTCCCTGGCCTATGGGCCTGAAAAGGTGTGTAGAACAGTGGTGGCCTGCTGCATGCTGCACAACGTGGCAGTGAGAAATTCTATCCCCCTCTTTGAGGTGGAGGGTGCTGTATATCCTGACCAGCTACCTCAGAGAGTGGAAGAGAGTGATGGTGAGGATGAGGAAGGGGAAGATGTCAGTTCCAGGACCCAACTGATACAACTCTATTTCCAGTACCTGTGTGGCACTTAGGGCTGACATTGGGGTTTGTGTCACATACTGTCAGTGTGCTTAGTCATATAGGGGGGGTTTGATTATGATATGTGAAACAGGGTCCAGTTCTGCATGGTACAGATTTAAATTTAGTGCATTTACTTTGGGCCCGCATTTAGGCACACAGGAGTCCTTTCATGCAACGATTTGACAATAAAGTGGTTATCAGCCAGTTGCATCCATACTTCACTTTGTTCACATTTTAACACAGGGGACAGTGTTGCAAGTGTGATATGTGTTTTATTGGTGGCAGGAAGTGAATAGCGCTATTTACAGTGATGGCAAGTCGTCACGGGTGGGTGTCCTCAATGCCAACATTGTGGCAGCCTTGTTGGTAGTATTGATGGGTCCATCATTTCCTACAATAGTTCATATTGCCTCTTAGCAATGTGTGGTGGTTGATTGAGTGGGATGGTTGCTGTGCAGATTGTTGCTGAGTTACTTCTTGAAGGGGGCCTTGTTCTTTGCTTGGTTTCCGTGCCATATCTTGGCCTGAGGGTCCGTTTGGGTGCCTGCTGTTGATCTTGAGTGGATGACATGGTTGGCCCTTGGGTTTCCGGTGAGGGTAGTTCCTGGGATATTTCTGATGATGGTGTAATTAAAGGGTCGGTGACCAGTGCAGTAGTGGGGGCTCCTGTCCTGTTTGGGTCTCAGACTGGGTTTGTACCAGCTGCATCCGTGCTCCAGCTATGCTGGCCATTGTGACGTTGTGCTGTTTCCACTGCTCCATGGCCTGTTGGTGGTGTTCCTGCTGCATCCTCTGACTGTGCTCCAGGGTGGATACTGTCTGTGCCAACCTGTCCTGGGTATGCTGGTAGGCCCCCAATACCTCAGATATCACGTCCTGGGCTGCTGCATCTATCCTGTGGCCTCCCCCGGCCCACTGAGGCCCTGGCACTTGCCCTAGCACCCTGTGCCTGTGTCCCCCGCACAAGTCTGGCAGTACCACTTGTACTGGGGCCCTTGACTTCTTGCATGTTGGGAGTGGGAGACTGTGGCCTCTGTACCTGTGTTCCAACAGTCTGTGGCCTGGTTACACTGGTGTGGGGACGCTTGCCCTGGGGTGCTGGTCTTGACTGGGTGGTAGGGGTGTCAGTGGTATCCTGGGTGGGACTGCTGCATGGTGACAGTCCAGGACTGTGTGAGGGGCCTGCCTGCTCATCAGTGTCCAGGGATCCTTCCCAAGTCTCCTATGAGGTGCCTCTGTCTTCATGAGGGGCACTGGCACTCCTTGTCACGTCCGTGAGGGTGGCATGGGTGGTGGTGGCTGTTGGGGGACATAGACATGTCTGTTACAAATGCATGAACGTTTGGGGTGCACAGGACTGGGCTATTTTGTGCTGGTGTTACTTTCCGTGGCCATCCAGGGTGCCTTTGTGAGGTTTACACTGCATTTTGCTTCGGGTGTGGGGTTGCATGGGGGGGTGTAGTTCCATTGTGGATCCTTGCAGGTGTAGGTGGTTGTGCACATGGGGAGGGATGTGGGCCTATTAGTGGGTTTGTGGTCATGCAGGGGGGTATTGTATTGTATTGTATTGTAATCGTATTTATATAGCGCTTACTACCCCTGACGAGGCGTCGAAGCGCTTTTCGATGAGTAGCACGCTACTCTGGAACCCAACAAGAATTAGTGATGGATTAGTATCATTAAATAATGAGTACAGTTTTAGTATTATTATGAGTTAATTTGAGCCGCGGATATGAGAGTTTGTTAGTTAGATTGACTGGCGTAATGGAGGGGTGGAGGAGGAAAGAAATCCAGAAGTGTTAATTAGGAGTATATCCTTCATTTACTCAACCCAAAGGCTTGGGATGAGTAAAGGGGGGCGGAGAGGGAAGAGTATGTGGAAGGGTTAGGGAGAGCATAGTAGCAGGGTGAGATGAATGCAGGAGAATTTAGTAGGGTTGTGTGGGAGGTCACAGAGGTAGAGTGAGGTTTGGTGAGTTAGATGTGGAGGTGGAGGGAAGAGCTTAGGCAGAGATATTTAGGAGATGAAAGTGGTAGAAGGGATTTGGGATGAGTCAGAGTGAGAATGGAGGATAGTTTGATAGAGACATGACATAAGAGTGATGAGTAGAAAAGT
This sequence comes from Pleurodeles waltl, assembly GCF_031143425.1. Taxonomy (NCBI): domain Eukaryota; kingdom Metazoa; phylum Chordata; class Amphibia; order Caudata; family Salamandridae; genus Pleurodeles; species Pleurodeles waltl. The sequence goes on from NC_090448.1 coordinate 848,309,251, forward strand.
GTGATAAGATGAGAGCAGGAATTCATAGATATCTAGTATAACAACCCAAAGAACCAGGAGCCATGCAATGATCCACGAACATGCCAAGCACAGAAACAACATATACACATACATATATATATATATACACACACACACACACACACACACACGAATACACACACATATGCACATACAATACATAATTAGAATTATGGGTAAAAAATACTTACTCAGACAGGTTTAAAGAGTGTGTGTGTATTTTATTGTTATGACATAGTAGCAATACATATTTTCCAAAGAATCTATAAATAAATAGAAATATACATATAATCTGAAAAAAATATTTATCCACATAGGCATATGCAGTTCATAGTTGTTTGAAAAAGGTGGTTATGAAGGAAAGAGCCAAGATTCAGTGGCTGTTGTGTGGGTGGGGTATTGGTCCTGGTGGGTGTGGGTGGGTTGGGGTGGTGCATGCATTACAGGTATGGTGTATATGGAGTAAATGTGGATGACTTAACAGAGTCCATTCCTCCAGTGAGTCCAGTGAGTCCCTCACAGTGCAGGATGGCCAGTACCTTTTCCTCCCAATCTGTGTATTGGGGTGGTGTTGGTGGCGGTCCTCCTCCAGTCTTCTGGACTGCAATATGGTGCCTTGATGACATGCCCCTGACCTGCCCCCGCAGGTCGTTCCATCTTTTCCGGATGTCATCCCTGGTGCGTGGATGGTGTCCTATTGCATTGACCCTGTTCACAATGGTCTGCAATAGCTCCATCTTCCTTGCGATGGGTGTGTGCTGCACCTCTGCCCTGAATATTTGTGGCTCCACCTTCAGGATCTCATCCACCATGGTCCTTAACTCCCTTTCTGTGAAGCATGGATGTTTGGGGGGGACATGGTGAGTGTGGTGAATGGTGTTGGGGCTGGAAACACGGTGAGGCTACTCTTCTGTGGGTCTGTGTGCGTCTCGTGTATGGTGGCGTTCGGTGTCTGCTTCTGGTGCTCTCCATCTTCTTTAGCCTGGTTTCATTGCAAAATATTGTGGGGTGTGTTTAGGAGTGTTTTATGGGGTTATGACTGTGTGTCAGGTGAGTGGGTTTCATGCTTAACCAATGGGTGCACGTCTTGCTGTTAAGTCCACTTGCCTCCTGTGACGTTCGGCACCGCCAAAGGTCGTCCGGCCTCCACTGTCCGCCAAGGTGATTTGTGCATCATTATTTCGAGGGCGGGATGTGGGTGTGCTCGGCGGTGGCGGGGTGGGAGGTCCAGCATTCCCGCCGACAAGGTCATGGACTGGTGGTCTGGTGATTTTTGGCGGGGTTGGGATTTTGGTTCATTATATGGCGGGGTTCCATTCACCGCCAACGGCGACCTTCTGTTCACCGCTGCAATGGCGGTCGGCAGTGTTTACCGCCGTGTTCATAATGACTGCCATAGTTTGAGTACTTTTATAAATATTGCAAAACAAAATGTGTGCACAATGCCCACGATTACTTCAATATCTGCCCCTTTGCACACCGAGAATTCTGCTCCTGGAAAGATTCGAACATGGAAACAACACAATCTACATGAATGTAAACAGCATTTTCCTAAATCAAACAGCAGTTTGTTTTTGCTGGTTGTCAATATAAAATTCCGGTTAATTTTTTTGTACCTAGGCTGATAATTCGGATAATTTTTTGAGCTAAAAACTGGCGTTCCTAACTTGAGCTGAAATTCTTTGAAAGTGATTGCTTGAAAGTTTACTTGAACATACATTTTCAAGTTCAGTGTCTACCTGAGTGGACATTTTTAGTATTTTTAATAGTGCAAAACTAATTTTTTTCTTCTCTTTTTCACAGGAGGAAAGTGCCATAGAGAGAGTAGAAAGCTACTGTGCACACCTGTGCACCTTCCCTTTACCGTCTTGAAGACTCCGTCTTCTGCTTTGTTCTGCCTTTGATCATTTTGGATTTGGATTTTGAAGGCAAAGTATCATTCCATTTTTTGTCCGCTATCTCTGCTACAGCCACACCCTTGGAAAATTTACGTTTTGATAAAAGTTAATTGAAATATTTTAGAAATCGTTTGTTGTTTGATGGGGGCAGGCACGACTATTTTTGTAGCTTTTTTATTTTTTGTTTGCTACAGAATTTTGGAGTAGGAACCCATGTACAGTGAAAGCTTTTTACATGACAATATTTGCATATTTTTGGGGTGGTGGAAGCCTGAGTGTATATATACATTTCCTCCATTCCTTTGGTTGTTTGTGTGAATTTTGACCAGCTCTGTGTTCATACTATGGTGTGTTTTAGGTTTTGGCACCTAGTTGGTCATTCCGACCCTGGTGCTCTTCGACCATCAGGGCTGCGGTGACGGTCTTTACCACCGATGGGCCAGCGGTGAAGACCGCCAGATTACGAGTGTGGTGGTTTGACCTGTGCCAAACTGCCACTTACCCATTCCTACCACCAGGGCGGTCCATCCAATACTGCCGGTGGTATCACAAGTCCCCTTTCCGCCAGGGATTTCGTGGTGGTAGCACCGCAACGCAATCCCTGGTGGAAAGGCTACCAACAACAGCAATTTGCATTCCAGTCACCAGTAGATTACCTCCCCACCCCCATCTACCCAAGAACCCCCACCCCTCCTTCACTTCACAACATTCCCACCCTACTTCCCCGAACCCCCAGTAACCCCTCCACCCCCGCTCCCAGCAGTGACCCCCTCACTCCCAGTAGTGACCCCCACCCCTCCTGATCCCCATACTTACCTCCAACCCCCCACATACATGCACACACCCACACACACACACCCACACGCACCCACAGATATGCACACCCTGACACTCACTCACTCGCACTCACATCACCTTTACACTCACACACACATGCAACACCACTCCAAATACATACACACATACACGCACACACGCACAACACCCCACTCACATACGCACTCACTACATTCACCCCACTGACACGCATATTCACTCTATTCCCCACCCCCTTATTTCCTCAACATACATACACAACCCCTACCCAGAATTCACATTCACCCACACACATCACCATCACCACATGTACACAATGGCACACACACACGCATGCACAGACACTCCCCTCCCACCCCGCCTTCATGACACGCATACACACAATCATACACATCCATTCACACACCCCACCCCCTCCTCTTGCGGAGGACACTTACCTTGTCTGACGAGGTGCTCCTCCCTGAGGGGATGGGACCCAGCACTCCCACCACCGGCAGTGCCCCGCCATCAGGATACCTCCATGCCGTATTACAGGTCATAATACGGCTGGCGGAGTCCTTTTGGCAAGGCTGGGTTGGTGGTAAAATCACCTATGCACCTCCAACCACCAGCACAACTACTGGAGGATTTCTGCCCAAATTGCGGTGAAAATCCCTCAATACTTGTAATATGGTAATCGGAAGACCGCCTGCACTGGTGGTCTTCTGGCTCCCACGGCTTTGGCAGACTAAGGAAAAGACTGCCAAAGTCGGAATGACCACCCTAGTTTGCTGTAGTCCTTGGATGTACTTTTTTATGTATTTTCTCTTTCCTTGTGTGCTAAAGATATATTTAATTATTTTAGAATCTTGTGGTTGACCTTGTTATCATCCCCTAAAGTAGTTTATTTTTTGTCACCATGTGCCTATCAGTGCCTACAGTCAGGGTGACTCCAGGAGTCCGGGCCATGTATCTAGACATGTTCCTTTGTTCTTCACTATGAATTTGCCTACTATGTGTATGTATGTATGTTTGCATTTGTGTGCAATGGTTGATTAATTGTTTTTTCCGTATCTTTTAAAAGTATTTAGCAGTGGTAATTGTTGGTTTGTGCTGTTTGTGGTTATGGCATTTATAAAGATTATTTCAAACTGTTCTCACCATTTCCATTTAGATGTGCAGTTGGATTTATTGTTGCTTCTTTACTAGTCGAGTACTAAGTCCATGGATAGAAGAGTACTCCTACTGCTCCTACTTAGCTTAATTCGGCAATTAAGTGTGGAGCGAAGAGTATGGTCATGGTCAATTTTCCAATGCTGATCACAGAGGGGTGATTGGGGGATGTAAGGTACATACCTAATTTGGCAAGAGACACAGAGAGACTAAAGAGAGGATGCTGAGGATGAACATGGATAGACATTTGTTTTTTGGTGGACCAGGTATGGGACTACATTGACAGCTTTCTGTTTCTTTAATGGGTTTGCAACACTAACCAATAATGCCTAGTAATAAATACAAAAAATAAAAAGACAAATATTGAAGTAAAAACATCTAAACATATAACCTTGGCTCCCACAACAGGCTATCAACCCTCTCCCTAAACCCTAAAGAAATCCCACTAAACTGACCTGTAGAAAAACTACCCTATGCTGACTGTTTTCCTAACGCAACAGACCCACCATCCCTTCAAAACAACTGTATCTCTATGGCCCCCAGCCTCCTTAAAATGTCCTGCTAGATGCTGGAAAGGCCTGCTGAGCCTCCTTCATCTCCTCTAGGCAATTTAAGATTTGCAGCAACAGAGTCTCTGTGGTTGGGGGTGGGGTGGGTGCTCTGGAGCTGGACTGACTGTGGTGGCAGCAAAGGCATGGCTGGGATGCCTCAAACTGGTTGCAGCTTCCTCCTACTCCTTCAGGGTCAGCAGACACTCCTCTAAAATGGTCTCAATGTTTTTGAAGAAGCAGCTGAGTGGCCACATCCTGATGGGACTCCAGGACATGGCCTCTGGTAAGAGCAGCGCAGTGATCCAAAGAAAGAATAAAATAACATGATTTGCAGTATTCACCCCAGACATGTGTACCTAGTCAGGCAGTAAAACAAGATTGCTGGTCCCTTAGGTCACAAGTGCTTTATCCCATACATTGTTCATGGGATGTCCAGTGCTATCACTAATCATACTGTATACTAGGACCTGGATGAGACTTTCAAATGATGTGCACTGAAGTGCTCTCCACTTACGATTGTGGTTCTACCAGGCTATGTATTGATCTTCACTCTTTATGTAATACATTTAAACAAGAATCTATGTCAGAGCATAATTTTCTGCTGCCCTGCTCCTGTGATCCAGCTTGAAGATATGTGGCTTGTCACACTAACGGCTCCTCTGGACTTTTGACACTCTTCAGTATTGTACATTTAGTACATTGCCTTGCATAACTCTATCCGAAGTTCAGGTCATGTTGTTTAGCAAAGATAGTTTTAAAAACCATTGCTACTAGGGAGAATTTTGCACTACAACAACTCAGAGAATATAATTATAGTTGTTTTTGTCAATGACAAGTTGACTGAGGTCAACAGATGGTTGGTAAGGAAAAACATGTATTCACAAACTAAGTAGGGCTGTCATGCATTTTGAATCTGATTAAAACATTAAAAGGGCCTGCTGCAGTGAAATGAAATTGTCAAAAAACTACTGTTTTCTTATAAACTACATCTACTACATACATTTAAAGTTTGATGATTCTGTGTACTTTTGAAATGCAAAAATAATCCCTTGTGCATCGAAATGCATTCCACTCCCTAGACAAAAGAAGGATAAACCAAATACCTAATAGTATGAGCTGAGAACAAAATACTTCTCTGGGATGAACTAAAGCCTGCTCTGTGTATTTTTTAAAGCACTGATTGTAACAGGTATAATAGGCAGCTGTGGTGTCAAGCCATATCTAATCAGTAACACGTGTCTGCAATGCTTCAGAGTAATTTGAGCCTCTCTTTTGGTGATCATCCAAATATTCTGTGGCTAAAGTACATCATGCCAAACTGGTACCAATTTGTATGTCTGATGTCCCTTTTAGTTCACTATCTACTGTTTATTGGTTGGCAAGCTTGAAGGGCTTCCATAGCCCAGTTAAGAAATTAATCTTAGTTAGGTAATAAACCTAACAGATTGATTACTAGTATTGGTGTGAATATTGATCCGGCTTACCTGGTGACTCCTACTGTTCAAGTCACTTTATTGCATAACATTTTACCTGATATGTGTGATGGCCCTAAAGGCAAATATGGATATACCTGAACATTTGCTCTATTTGGTTCTGATTTCTTAAAAGTAAAACTCTGTCAGGACTTGTGCTCTACACATAATGGGGCAAACTCCCAAACTGCATTTTGCATTATGTGAAATAACACTATCACAATACTACTCACATACTACAAAATTCTATTTACTAGTCAATGGGCTAAGACATCCACCTCCACATCTCCTATCTTTTCATTGCAGAAATCTGCACCATGAAGGTTTATATCTCCTCACTCTTAAACCTAGATTTCTGTAATAAATGTGGGCTGGACAAGAAGGAGTTGCTGGAAAATGGAGAATGCTTACTACAATATGGAAGTGTTTGAGGAAAATAAAGTGGAGGTGTCGGAGAAACAGGCTACCTCTGATGCGCATTGGCAAAAGTGAAAGCCCATCGCTATTCACAAACTACACTTCTACAGTTACTACAGCCTTAAAGCTGACAACACGTTATTAAAAGTACTTCAGCTCAGACTTAGAATAAGTCAAGCCAAACACCACATCTGGACACTCAGAGGCTCTGCAACAAACTCTAGTAGAAACAACTGGAGGCAGGGATTTATGATATCATCTCATTGGAATTAATGTTTAACACATTTCTTCCAACTTTTAAAATGTATGAATTTTTTGTTTAATGCAAAAAAATGCATAAACTTCTTAAATAATGAATTTATTTATGTATAAATGAATAATAAACTTAATTTAAAAATAACAATAAATTGAACTTTTACATGTGCATTAAAAATTAAAAACAATGTAAATTAATTCTGCATGCAAATTTTAACAATGTGTATCAGTTATTGAGTACATTTACAAGAGCACTCTGGTAGGATATTGTTGATTTTTTCTTTAAGATATATTATTTATAAATTAAATAATTGTATTTTGTTTAATGAATGAATTGATTAATTAATTAAGGCAGCTTTAAAAATAATGAGTTACTGTTTTATTTTATTCACTCTAGCACTATATTAAATATTTTAAATTATTTTCCTTTCATATTTTAAATTAAACAATTTTAACAATGTTTTAAAGAGTAACACATTGAACAATATTTCCCTAAACTTTCCTATAAGGAGCTCTCTCACATTCTAGATCAGCAAACATAGGGCCTGATTTGGATCTTGGCGGATGGGAATACTCTGCCACAAAAGTGATGGATATCTCATCGGCTGTATTATGATCCTTATATTTCCTAAGGGGATCATAAGGTGGCAGAAGGGATATCCGTCATGTTCGTGACGGAGTATTCCCTTCGCTGAGATCGAAATCAGGCCCATAAACATGTGGCAATAAGCTAAAAAATAACTTACAGAATATATAATGAGTATACAAGTGGACTTTCACATCTGGCGAAAAATGGTAATTTGCATTACCCTTATCTTGTTAAAAAAATACATGCACAATCGTTTCATTTTTCTTCCTCTTTGAAAATCATTGATGCATCGCGTTCTTTACTTCTTAATAGGAGGGTATGCCACGTCTCTACTTGTTTAATTCTGCTGTTTTACAACTTCGTATATTCAATTATAAGACCTGTATATTTAATAGTAATTCTTTGAACGATATGAACTTTATTGCTATAAATTGATGATTTTGTTAATCGATATTTGATTGTATTTATGAGCATTGCAAACGTGTTGGATTCATTGAGCATTTTTGCTATATATGTTTGAGGGGAACAATAAATTAACATAACTTACATCATTGTGGTTACAGGTACATACAACAACATTCTCATTCCATGGCGCCTACATTGATATGGTTACGGTTACATTTCATGTACATTTATCGTGTGGTGCAGCTGCGTGTGTTTCCCAGTGCTGCACCTTTAGCGTTGTTAAACTCACAGATTATTATGTATACCCTCTATAATTTGAGATCTATACATTATTTTATGACTCTTTAATCTATCACCTATTGATGTTTGCCTACCTTTTTTTTGTGTAGCCTCTATTTGCTTTTGTTCAGTATTTGTTATGTAATACTGTACTCTACTGGCATTATTTGCCAAAAACTTCAAATTATGTTAGGGAACGCGTCTTACTCAGTCTAAAGTGAAGCAGTGGGCCTGAGACCGTTTTGAGAACATCCTTGCTAATAGTTTTGTTGATGTAATAAAGGTGATTGCAAAGCAGCGTTGTAATTCGGGTAAAATCCACAGCAATCTAAGGATGACAGTCATGTATTGTAAATCGACAACTAGTTATTGGGAGCAGTCAAAGGTAATATACTTCATTTCACTCCTTCCAACAGTTTTCCTAAAGTGTATAGACCTTTAGCTGATGGGTGAGAAATGTGGCCTGGCAACAAGTGTGCTGCAGTGTGCAGGCATAAACATTTCAGTGAAACAAAAACAGTGCTGTGGCAAAAAAATAAGAGTGTCAGGCACAATCTTTGTTAGTTGTTCCATCTTTTTTATTTTAACAACCTGTGGCCCTATTACATAAAGAGTGTCCTAAGGTGCACTTTTCTACACCTTCAAATAGGTGCGCCATGCGCAAACAGGGAAAGTGTGCCTGAATATGTTGAATGAGCTATGCTCAGGGCAGCCGCAAACTTGTGTTTTCAAGTGAAATACTGAGCTCTTGGTGCAAAGCCACCCCGTGTTTCATAGCGGAGGCAGCATCCACCTGCACTTTCGTAAGGGATTGTCTGGGGGGGGGCCATAGGACCCACTATTATCCATTGACAGACAGCCCACAGGGGGCACAATTACAGTGTGCCACCTTTTTGTGGAGCATTTTCAGGGCACCTCCTGAAAGCTTCCTTGTCTTTGCACCCAAGTGACTAAGGGCCAGATGTAGGAAGCCTTTTGCGCCTCGCAAAATGTGATTCCAACTCGCAAATAGGAAGGGGTGTTCCCTTCCTATTTGCGACCGCATCGCAATGTTGAGTTGCTTTGTGACCGCGAAAGCGGTCGCAAACCAACTCACAGTTACCATCCACTTGAAGTGGATGGTAACTCATTCGCAAAAGGGAAGGGGCCCCCATGGGACCCCTTTCCCTTTGTGAATGCCACAAAAAAGTATTTTTCAGTGCAGGCAGTGGTCCTATGGACCACTGCCTACTCTGAAAAAAACGAAACTAAATGGTTTCGGTATTTTTTCTTTTTGCAGCTCGTTTTCCTTTAAGGAAAACGGGCTGCAAAAAGAAAAAAAAAACTGCTTTATTTAAAAGCAGTCACAGACATGGTGGTCTGCTGTCTCCAGCAGGCCACCATCCCTGTGAGTGCCTAGACTCATTATGGGGTCGCAAACTGCGACCCACCTCATTAATATTAATGAGGTGGGTCTTTGCGACCCCATAGCGAGTCGCAGAAGGTGTCTGAGACACCTTTCTGCATCTCGGATTGCGAGTTGCAATTTGCGAGTCGCTATGACTCGCAAATTGCAACTCGCAATTGCTTACTTACCTACATCTGGCCCTAATACTGCACTGGTGCAGAGTCAAAAAGATTCCCTTATTTGCATGGGCCCATGCCCTAAGCAAATGATAGAATGCCATTTTGAGATAGCACTGGTGCTACATGTGCGCCAGAACTATCTGTATTACAGAAGGAACTGCACAAGCAATTGCAAACGCTTCAGTAATGTAAAACTGGCCTGGGGCGCACAAAAGCAGGCTCACTTGCCTGGTGCATCCTGGGGCACTTAGCATGGTACGTTCCCTGGTGACTGGCACTATCCTTCAATTTATAAGCCATTGCTGGACTCATAGTGGAATGTACCTGGGAATTTGATTAGGAAGTGATTAGACAATATTTGGATATAGGTATTTTTGCAGTACAAAAATAATAATTTTACATTTAAAAAAACAAGCCATTTGTTGTACTATACACACACTTATTTGTCAATTGAGAGGCCCAGAACATAGGCAAATGGTGTTTACACCCTATTTGATAGTCCGAATCCGATGATAATTTTGCCATGAATGACAAATTTTCACACAAAAATGATCCAGCTCTTATCTTGAGGTGTTCACAAGTACAAATGAGCTCGTGATTCTGACTTTATTTGGCAGAAAAGGAGAGAACATCCCAAACCGCATATTACTCCTCATTCCAAACTGTGATTTTAGAAAGAAGGGGTAAAATTGCCCTGAAGAAAAAACAGAACAACACACTTTAATGTTTCCTTGTTGTGGAGGAGTCATTTTTACATATGTAACAATAACTCCTGCCCTCACCATTCACTGTTATCTCATCAATAATTTTACTGCAAATGTTACATTGATGTTATCAATGATGTCACAGAAGATGTCATGAGTAATGTAATATCCGGGGTAATTAGTAGTGCATGGTGAGGGTTCAAGTTATAGTTACCTCAGGCCGTGAGTTATAGTTACTTGAAATAACTCTAACTATAACTGCTGAATTTCTCTGCTTTTCTGCAAATAAGTTCAGAAACTAACCTTAACCTCCCTGTAGCCTTTGTTTTTTTAAGTGAATTTCTATGTTGTTTTAAACATTTAGGGCCTGATTTCTGAAAAGTTAGCGCCGTCTTTGCATTATTTTCTTATGCAAAAGTGGTGCAAACTTACAAAATATAATGATGTTTTGTAGGTATATGCCGCTTTTGCATCAAAAAAGTATGCAAAGGCAGGGCTAACTTTTCATAAATCAGGCCCTTTATTTCTTAATCTTAACATCCCTGTAACATCTGTTTTTTTCTGTGAATTTCTATGTTTTTTATGTAAAGTATATTTCATTACTATACATTAATCCAGCCACCACCATGCACGGCCTTCGGCCATGCATGGTGAGAATTGACAGCAGGTGCATGGTGAGAATTGACAGCAGGCCCTGTGGCAAACCCTCATAACCACCCAACCCCATGCTTTTGGCAATGCGTGGTGGGAGATGGCCTTCAGTTGGTTGCAGGTCCTGTCTATCTTGGTGTGGCAATAGGTGTGAGATAGTGTCTATGGATGTGAGAGTGTCTATGTGGGTGTGAACATGGGTGTGAAAGTATGTGGGTGTGAGAGTATGTGGGTGTGAGAGTAGGTGTGAGATGGCATCTCTGGGTGTGACAGTGGAAGTGAGTGTCTCTGTGTGTGGGTCTGTGAGTGTGTGTGTGAGAGTCTGAGTGGGTCTGTGAGTAGGTGCATGAATGTCTGAGTGGGTGTGTGAGTGGGTGCATGAGTGAGTGAATGAGTCTCTCAGTGGGTCTGTGACTGGGTGTGTGAGTGTCTGAGTGAGCCTGTGAGTGGATGCATGAGTCTCTGAGTAGGTCTGTGAGTGAGTCCCTGAGTCACTGAGGGAGTCTGTGAGTAGGTGTGTGAGTTTTTGATTGGATCATTGAGTGGGTGTGTGAATCTCTGAGTGGGTCTGTCATTGGGTACAGGTGTGTCTAAGTTGGCCTGTGAGTGGGTGCATGAGCATTTGAGTAGGACTGTGAGTGGGCACATGAGTCTCTGATTATATCTGTGAGTCTCTCAGTGGGTCTGTGAGTGGATGCATGGGTATCTGAGTGGGTCTGTGAGTGAGTTAATGAGTCTCTGAGGGAGTTTGTGAGTGGGTGTGTGAGTCTTTGAGTAGATCTGTAAGTGGGTGCATGAGTCCTTGAGTGGGTTTGTGAGTGGGTGCATGAGTGGCTAAGTACGCCTGTGAGTGGGTGCATGAATATTTGAGTAGGACTGTGAGTGAGTACATGAGTCTCTGAATTATGTCTGTGAGGGAGTACATGTATTTCTGAGTGGGTCTCTGAGTCTCTGTGAATGAGTGCGTGAGCATGAGTGTCTAAGTGGTTCTGTGAGTGGGTGTGTGAGTGTCTGAGTGGGTCTGTGAGTGGGTGTGTGAGAACCTGTGTGAGTGACTCAGCCGCAAACAGACTTTACCTCCCCTTTTAGCCAACAAGAGTCCACAGCTTTGAACAAAATATCTACCCAAATGGAGTTCTTTCTGCCTCCTTGGTTAAATGTCCAGTATGTATTCTACACTACAGCTGTGTAATGGAGCACAACAAAAAAGGCACTTGTGACCTTGTGTGTATTTTAGCAACTTGATTGTTCTGGTTGCCTCTTTCTTTAGAATTCTGTGATAAGATGACTCCTCCTACAGAGAGGCCAACAAGACTTCAAAGATGTAAATCTCCACCAAACCAGGGTCCTTCCTTTTATCTATAAGTGCTTCTTTGTTTTGTGGAGTTGTCCTCATATTCCTTGGCATCAAGAATATACCACCAAAATCGGCAGGAAACTTAGTGGGGGCCCTTTGTTAAACTGTCTATTTTCCTGGTAAAATTTAGCCTTTGCATACTACTATGATGGACATTGTGGGTCCAAGCAGGGTGCAGCTTCCAGGTGATTTGCACATTTGCATACTCCTAGCAATTTAAAGGGAGAGGAGAACCATGGACTCTAGGGGGCGCACAGCTCCTCTCCCTGGGCCATTTTAGCCTGGGAACCCTATCACCCAGGGCCCGGCCATCTCTACTGGGTGCCCAACAGGGTACCTAATGTGCAAAGGGCAATGGGACTGTGAGGGAAGACTTGAGGCCCATGGTGCCCCAAACAGCTCCCTGCCTCCTACAGAAGCCAGCATTGCTATTGTACACAGAAAACTGTTGGAAATACCGGTCCCTGTGTGCAAGAGCAATAGTTTCATCTCTTTCCCTGCCCACATCCCTGTTGGCAGGGAAAGAGACGAAACCTCTGCTTCCAGTGGGCATGAACACTTTGACAGCTCTCGTCCGCTGAAAGCTCAGAGTTTGCTCAAGTCAGAGCACCCTGGGACATAGTAGGAGTCAGCCCTGGTGGGTAACTGCGCCCTGGGTCATTATTGGTTCATTGAGGGGCATCACACAGCCAACACCCACTCACAGATCCACTCAGACACTTGCACATCCACTCAAAGATCCCCCATTTATACTCATACACCAACTCACAGACTGAGACAGTCACACACTCATTCAGAGACCCACTACGACTCACACACATTCACAGACACACACATTCACTTAATCTCCCACTGTTACAGTAATGAAACCACTCAGATACCAGTTAGTCATCATGTAGTGTTGGTGGTGTGTACTGGATAAGTGCTTTTGGTGTGTGAACTCGCCATGGATCCATGGATCCCCATGAGATAAAAAAAAATTGAAACAAATCTGCATATAATAAAGGATTAGCATGTCTTCCTTTCACAGGACCATGCTGCGGTTCGGAGATGACACATTACAGGTCTCAAATTACCCCATGGGTGCACAAATACTGTTAGACCAGTTTTGTGTCTTCTGCAGGCAGAGAGGGCTTGAGATCAGCCTTAACAAAACCAAGCATATTGTCTTGAATCCCTGTCATACGACACATCAACACCCAGCTGTAAATAGTGTCCCTCTAGAGAAAATATGCACATTTGAATACTTAGAGTATGCTCTAATGGAGCATTTTAATTGGGCATCATAGATGCAGAACTATGGGGACATGAGAATGTTAAAGATTTTGAGCTGGTGGAGAATCATTTTCTAAGACTCCTCAATAGTCCCCCAACTAGTACTCCCCAAATCCACCTCTGTTTAGAACTAGGACACAGATCCCTCACACATAGAGCAGGTCTCAGACCCCTCCTGTATTGGAGAAGGGTCTGGGCCTCTGCAGATTTAGTGCCCTATAGGATGGGTCTAGATGAGATATTAAAGCTCTGTGGGGCTGCTAGGATCCCACGGTTTGGGTTCATTAAATCCTGCTTGACCAAGCTAGGGTGTGAGAAACGTTGGACAAATCCAGAGACTGTGTGGAGAATATCAAAGTCTCTTCTTGAATGGATCTACTGGAGGTTTGTGGAAGGTGGGCTTTACTGGCCTGGGTGGGGTGGGCTCTTTGACCTGAGCCTTCCTTGAGTTCAAAGACGTCTACTCCTTGGAAGAGTATATGGATGTGATTGAGCCACTGCTCACCAGAGCCCTGTGTATTACATTTTATATTGGGACCTTGCCTCTTTGTTCAGTGACAGCCAAATGGCAACGTCCCCCCATTCAACTTGGTATGACTTGCCCCTTTTGCCCTGGGGTAAAAGAATGTTTTGATCATGTTGTTCTTTTCGTCCCCCATTATCACACCCACAGGAGGGAATGGATTCTGCTGCTGTGCCGTAAAATGGGACTAGGGACTTTAGGACAGCTTCCAGGATTCCTAGATCCAACACAACATTGGCATTTGTATTCACTGTTTCCCGTTTTCTGTTATGTGAGTGGAGACGTAGGCAGAAAAAAGTAATGCGCTGAACGTCAAGGTGGCTGTTCTTAGAGATGACATTGGGTAGTTGTGCAGGGTTAAATATGGCCAAACCTTAGTATTAAGCTAGGTCTGAGGGATTAGAATGCAGCCATCACTTGTATCTTAGTAACCTGGCTGACATTGTATGAATTTTATTTTTATAATTCATTAATAGATTGGATTTTTAGTAGAGTGTATGTGCTTTTAGAAGCTAGGCAATAACAGTCATGCTGCTATTATGTGGATTTGTTTACAATTGATCATTTGAGATCATTTTAAATATGTTATATCTTGATGTTTTACCTTTTAGGTTCTTTTATGATATAATTGTCGACTAAGAAAGAAATCACAAGAAATTCCAGATAGGGATCCTGCCACTTTTTTTTATGGCCAAATGATAGTGTTATCCCAAGGAGACAGATGGATTTTGTCTTATTTTGCCCCAAGGTTAATGAAGTGATAGGGCATGTTTTCATTTTTTGCCCAGCTTACTCTGGGTGTAGAAGGAAATAGATTCTTCCACTGTTCTTTAATTTGGGAATAAAGGATTATGGAGCAGTGATTAGAATCCTGAAAAGTGATATAAGGTAACCCATGGTTTATGCGGTTTAACATTTTCTGTTGTGTATGTGGAGGGCTAAAAAAAATTTAGTACATGCATATTAGGTCACCCTTGGTGTATGCCCAAACCTAATATTTAATGTTCTCCTATGTTTTAGTGCCTTGAGCATTAGATATCCATATTATGTCTATTCTTTGACTGCTTTTGATTACTTTTGTTGTAAAGTTTTTTATTTGCATTATCAATGTATGCAGATTATAACTTCTGGACTACACATTGAACGGTAATCAAATGAAATTGCCAGTATACTGCTGTACTATATCATATTATAAAAGGATTGGCTCTGGAAAACGGCCTTTGTGTTTATGATGTGGAGGTGATAACTTCACATAAAACAGGACGCAGTATTTCAAGTTGAGGAGGAACACCCTCTTGCCTTTCTCTGTTAACTGAATGCCATAATTTCTATATATACAATTCATATCAAAGCGTAAATTATTTTGGTATATAGAGCCCATGTTGTGGTCTCCAAGGAATGCAAAAACAGTTTTATTAACATGTTTCCTAGATGTGTCTAACTGTGGACAACATTCACTTGACTACTTCCACTTCTACATTTGGGAAATGTTTAGAAATATCAAGCCAATGTTTGGGAACAGTGCCATTAATTTACCAAAGGTGTCTTTCATTTAAATTTACAGTCCTACCCCAGTAATTGTGCCCAGGTCGCTCACACCAAAGTGCACAATCATGTGGTCTGGATGTTGGCAATCCATAATGTTTTCAACCAAAGGGCCTAATTGATGGACTTTAAATCTCTCTGGTTAAACCAAGTAATATCCACATTAGTTAAACCCAGGTTCCTATCAATACCACTCTTTCCAGCACTCTCTCTGGCCAAAAACACAAAACTATGACCGCAATCTACAATCTGGGCATTTTGGAAAGAATCTGGAGTAGCACACAGGAGAAGACTGCAGCAGAATGTTTCAAATGAAAGGCGGTTAAAATTGAGCCTAGTACTTAAAATTAAAAATTTAATTGGTTGGTGTAAGTATGTTAGTTGTTAAAAGTAGGTAGTGATATTGAGATAAAAGTAAGTAGATGTGTGATTGCCTTTAGAGAAATAACAAAAAAGTAATGGTGTTTGGAATATGGAACACTCAACCACATCTGCTCCAGTTGGTTTAGATGTTAGTATGCTGCTCTCAGAAAGTGTTGTGAACTTGTGACCTAATGCTAGCAGAGAATGGTTCAAACATGGTCACTATGGTAACAGTGCTACAGGAGCATGGAGGAAAGGGATCCAAAAAGACTAGACTATCAATGTGAAGAAAGAGTGATGATGGAAGAAATGGTGAATCTGAGTGCAGATTTACTTATTTACACGAAATGGAGTATAAATGAGAATAATTATCAACAGATTATAACAAATGGCTTCTGGGTTACCGTGTGGAACCGCAGCAAAGTTACACGGGGCCACGCTGAACGATGCAATGGAGCTGCAGATCTGCCTTAAAACCCCTACCAAATTGGTATTCTTTAGTGGAGTGTTAGAAAGGGTTAACAATACTGACCATTCAGAAGTGGTATAACATAACTTAAAGGAATGTTGTGATTTGTTTTCTGGCTTAGTAACCTTGGAAGCAAAGTTGAAAAGGTTGCCATTATGGGTCCCCTTGTATGAGACTGGTGCACTATTCTTGTGCTTGGTATTTCAAATTTTCAGTGAGAAGAGAGTCTAACTGATACTGGCAAACAAAAGTATAGGTCAGAAAACATACTTAACAGGAATGTGAATTAGGATGTACTTTAAAAAAGAAAATGTGTTAGAAAAGACGTGTATATGTAAGGTGGATGAAAGTGTGTAGGATGTTCACAATAGTAAAAGGGAATAGAAAGGTAGGGTACTCGGTGAACATATGGAAAAGTACAGTGATGACTAAAGGAGGCAGACAAATTTATAAAGAGAAACAACACTTTTTTTATCAATGTGCTAAAAGAAACTAGATGCAGATGATTGATTATAGTAAATAAACAAACAGAACATTTTTAACCCAGTCTGAAACACAAGCAGGTACTTCACCAGGTTTCACTTTTGCAGAAGCAACTCTCATTACTGTAATAGTGTAGGTAGAGAATAAGTGAAACATAGTAATAAAATAGTTTCTTACACTCCATGCAGACATTCTGCAATTCAATCATAGAGATATGCAGCCATTAAGGAACCCAGAAATAAATATGTTGCAGAGTCTGATACATCTAACCAAACAGTAATACAGGTACTTACAGACACAGGCATATACTAAAAACACAATAAGACACCCAGCCAAACACTAATGAAGTCATTTGCACACCCAGCCAAACACTAATGTAGCCCTTGATACACCAAGGCAACACACTGATGCAACCACTAACACACCCAGTCAAACACTGATTCAACTGCTGAGACAGTTAGGAATAGACTAATGCAGGTAGTGACACACCCAGGCACACATTGATACGGATACTGAGACATCCATGAAAACACTAATGCAGGTAGTAAAACACCCAGGCAGAGACTGATGCAGAAACTCACACACTCGGCTAAACAGTAATACAATCTCTGACACACAGACACACTCTGATGCCAACACTGACCTACCAAGTGACATACCGATGGAGGTACTGACACTCCCAAGCTCACACTAATGTAGACGTTAACACACCCAGGCATACACTGATACAGTTACTGAGATACCCAGGCACAAGTCAGTGCAGGCACTGACACACTCAGCCACAAACTGATACAGGTATTTACACCCAGCCAAATACTTATACAGGTACTTACATACCCAGGCAGACACCGGGACACACACAGTTACACACCCAGCCAAACAGTAGTATAGTCTCTGACACACTCATGCACATACCAATGCAGATACTGCCATACCCAGTGTAACATTAATACAGCTACTGACACGGTCAGCTATACACCGATGCAGACACTGACATATCCAGCCAAACATCAATACAGTTATCAACACACATATGCGGACACTGATGCAGACACTGACACACTCAGTCAAACAGTAATACAGGCACTGACACACAAGCATACTTCAACACAGGAACAGCCACACTGAGGGTATTACTGATACGGTCACTGACACACCCAGGCAAACACTAATGTGGCTAGTTACACACCCACACACCCCAACCAATAAAAACACTAACACTGTGAGAAACACTAATGCAGCCATTCACACACTCATGCAACCACTGATACAGACACTGACACACCCAGTAAAACACTGAAGCATACACTGACATACACATTTATGCATATAAACTAACAGGGTGGCTGTTACATAGTACTACAACTATTTATGTTGCTAATTAATGAATTGAGCTATGCAATCTAATTATTTGTAATGTAAGCCTAAATGCATTTAGTTTTTTTTGTTTTTTTTGCTTTTCACCCATCTACCTGCAGTTACAAATAAAAAGTAAGGGTGCCAAAAAAAGACAGAGAGAAGAAAGAAACAGAGGAAAGAATACTATGTCCTTGCAAGACAGAGTGAAAATGACAATGCAGAGAATGTGGTTAAAGAGAAAAGAGCACCTGGTAAGAAAACTAAGATTTTATTAAAATAGTATGTGGAAAACTACAAAGTGTGCAAATAATGGAAATACAAAGCAAAGTTTTAAATCAACTAAGAAAAGAGAAAGAGTAAGGGACATGAAAACTATTAAATGTTAAAAGAAAACAGATACTTTAGCAAGGAGATAGTGACATGTTAAGGACATACAAACAAGAATGATTCATAGTAGGGTGATTCAGAATTTGGTATGAGCTATGAGGCAGAATAAAAGGAGAAAAGAAGCAGTCAAACAAAAATAACGTATTCAGACTGTAGTTGATAAAACATTATCCCTGAAGCTGAAAGTATTTATTTTGATACTGAACTGGATGAGAACACTGGACAAAACAGCTGTGTTTATAAAGAAAGGAAGCCAAAAAAAGACTTCTAAATAGAAATAATGGTTTGTAAAATGTTTAGAAGAGAATGAAAGGATGTGTCCAGTATTGAGCCATTCTTTAATGAAGAAGGCTACATCCAAGAGAACACATTAGTGCATGCAGTTGAAACAACTAGTCGATGCTGTGAGGTAAAAGATGGTATTCCTATTGAAAAAGAGGAGATGGTTCCTAGGAATGTAGAGGACGTGACAGATGAAGAGGAACAAGGAAGACATAGACAGGCCACTGTATACAAATGGAACTATAATAGTATTTGTAGTGTTCAGCAGAAATCAATTGTCATTTCAAGACATTTTCTACATCAGTTTCAGGCAGAAGTGTCAAGTGAAAAATCACAAATTTGCAAGGATTATATCCATGCAGCATGAGGAATTATATTACAGGGATTTTCACCGGTGTATCTATCGAAGAAAGTGTGTAAAAGTACTTGTCATCATTTGAGAATGCTAACTGTTCATCACTCTAAAATTCGGGATTTAGTTAAGAGACTTTATAGGTGAACAGAGCTTGATTGTAGGGTACACCAGCTAAGGTAGAAAAAGTTTGTGAAGATGTTCAGTTTCGTTTCTTTGGTCCCAGGAGGACTCTAGGGGAAATGAGGAGTTGGTATGTGCAGATGTAAGGGAACAGGGTCCAGGTATTGGTATTGTAAACTTTACAGAAGAGATTGCAAAGTTTAACACAGTTTCTTCAGAGAAACCAAGCTGTGTTATGATTTCTTGTCAACGCATTTACTACAAAAGCCAAACTTTCAAAGTTGCTCTTTTTTTAAAAACTGAACAGGAGAACAGAGATAAGTGTCAATAACTTGGTATATATTTATTTGTGGAGGACTGCTTTGATTTGTCAACAAGAAAAATTAAATGGAAGTATTGCTATGATAAGTTAGAGGACAATAAAATGCCAGCCAGTGCAATACATAACAAGTTAGAATTGATATCAATTCCAGAAGAACTTCAACAATTAAATATCTATGAATCAATTTTCTTACAAT
Organism: Pleurodeles waltl; assembly: GCF_031143425.1. Lineage (NCBI taxonomy): Eukaryota > Metazoa > Chordata > Amphibia > Caudata > Salamandridae > Pleurodeles > Pleurodeles waltl. The sequence goes on from NC_090448.1 coordinate 848,329,063, forward strand.
CTATACACCTTTTTCAAGCAATAGTTTGCATTCAACCAAAGACTGGAAAACTACCACTGACAGAGCTACAGAAAGGTCTTAAGTGAAGAGTTGTCTACTTACCTTAAGATTTTAAATGGGATGTTGAAACTGTGGGGGTAGAGAGAGATGTGGATACACCAAATATAATTCTGTACCTAGTATAATGATGTGCCTACCAAAAACAAAAAAATCTGGCAAATGTTAGTTGAAGTTGAAAATGTTAAAAAAAGCTACATTATGTCAGAAGCAAAATAATATGTGTAACCAAAATTTCAATGTTGTTAGAGATGTATGTTCTATGGAGGATGAAATGTTGCCATCAAGTGGATGGATTAAAAAAGTGGATAGATCCAAATCAGAAAAATATATGAACACTATATTATCCAACCACTCCATTTCAAAGACGTTATTCGTGATGCTATTGATCTATTTCTAATGAAGCAAGCAAAAGGAGCTCCTTGGGTGTGTGGTTGAAAAGTTTAAAGGTTCGCTGTTTTCCACAACTACTTTCCTCTAGAGTAGGTGGCAGGTACAATGACAACACCCTTCCAAATACCAGCAGCTGAGTACAGGTCAACTAGATTATATTCAGGAGACCCCAGATTTCACCAGTGTATTACATACATTCATCTATTATTTGAGAGTGACTTGTCTGGACTATCATATGCTGTACAACACACACTGAAAAAAGGAGTTAATCTACAAAATCTCTTTGCAAGGAAATTTGTTGACAATGTTCAAGCTAAGGATGAAAAGTTGGAATCCAATTTGATTAATTTAATGGCATGCCAATGTGGAGCCAACAAATATTGGAACAATCGTCATGGAGAACTGAAATGTATGTTGCAAAACCTAGGTGCACCAACTTGGTTTGTGACACTTAGTTGTGGAGAGTGGGCATGGGATGACTTACTTGACTTTTTGAGAGAAGCGAATTCTAATATTAAGGACATCAACGTGAAGACAGCAGAATAACTTTGCTCTTGGGGTCCTGATATTTTAACTACAGGTTCAAGCAATGCTGTTTCTCATCTGCAGCAGAACAAATCCTTCTTTTGGCAAAGTTACTGATTTCTTTTGGAGTAAAGAATACTAAGCAAGAGGTGCTCCTCATATTTACATGTTGTTGTGGATAAAAGATGCACTGAAATTTGAAATAGACCGTCATGACTCTGTACTCTCTTTCATAGAGCAGCGTGTGACATGTGCCATTCCAAAAGATAGTGTTTAAAAATGCCTGAAACAGCAAGTTCTGTGCTTTGAAACACATAGATGTTGCAAATACTGTCATTGAAAATACAGGTCTAAAGGGAAATTTTATACAAGGTGTAATTTTGGATTTCTAAGACATGTGATTTCCAAAGTAAGAGTAAACAGTGTATTTCTGCAGTGAGAAATACACTGACACAAAATCACCAAAAAGTACACACAATCTCAGAAGAACAGAGGTCTCCAAGTATATTAATGGTTATAATCTTATGATTCTCCAAATGTGGAATGCCAATATGGATATACAGTTTGTAGCAGACAACCTCTCTTGATTGTTATTTGACTTCCTGCATAACAAAATCAAGAATGACGCAGATGAAAGCGATGTAGTGGAAGATTTCTGCTGAAACATGTCTAACCAAGAAATTGTATAGCTTCAGTTTGAAAATGCTTTCACTTAGGGAAATAGATTCATATGAATGTTGTGATTGGTTGAATTCAGACAGTTTGAACGTAAAGTCAAAGGGAATTGTTTAGATAAGTCTAGGCTTTGCAAACCATGAAATAGAAGTCTTTCCAATAATTCAGAACCTGGTAGAGTTTGATCCGGAGAGTAGAGACTTGTGAAAACAAATATGGTAGACATTTACTATCCAAAAAGAAGTCCACCTTTAAAAAAAACGTGTGTCTTTATGAAATACGTCAGCACTCCAGATAGAAAAACAATGTAACAGAAAAGGTAGATGAAACAAATATACAGTAGTTGGTTGCAACAGTTGTTTGGTTCGATACACAAAAGGAAGTTTAGTAAGCCACAGAAAACTTAGGGCCTGTTTAGATCTTTGCAGAGGGAATACTCCATCACAAACATGACGGATATCCTGTCCACCGTAGTATGATCCCCATAAGAGATAACGGGATTGTAATACTCTGGATGGGATATCCTTCATGTTTGTGACTGAGAAATTCCCAAATCAGGACGTTAGTTGTGAAACTCCTGACAAAAATGACTTTTCCCATTTGGTTCTCCTGCAACTGTTCAAGCCTTGGTGTCCTGAATCAGAATTACTCATAGACTTTGATTGCTTTGAAGATTCTTTCAGTATTGTGAAAGGCAGCATCCAGTGTTCAGTGTTTCTAAACCTTTTGAGAATGTTAAACGATGAGATTGAACAGGAAGAAACTATTTCTGCTGAGCTAGCAAAGGAGAGTTCACAAAGCAGCCAATGTTCAAAACATCTAAGTTAGGATCCTCTTGGATAACCAATTATTGAAAATGAAGGTGCCGTAGCCATGAATGAAGTGGAGGCTGCAATGCAGCAAGCAAGACAAGAAAATTCTGATTTTGAACAGATAGTTGAACAACTGAATGACGAGCGGAAAGAAATATATATGGCGGTAAAAGACAATATAGAACATAGATTCCTCTACATGAAGATAGAATGTAAATGCACATCATTTAAGCTAATACTGTTATGCGTCAGAGGTCAAGCTGGCACTGTATAAAGCATTTTAATTGAAGCTCCCACTGCTTACCTACAAACTACAATTTGTCATTTGTAGTAACAGCACCAAGTGGATCAGCTGCACACAGCATTAAAGAAATTACTTTACATTAAATATTAATGCTACCTGTAGAACGTGATAACAAAGTTGAGTACCAAAAGTTATTCAGTGAAGTTTGTCATGAAGTCTCAAGAGTACTGAAGACATCGAAACTTTTAATCATTGATGAGTTGAGCATGGTCTCAAACTTAATGCTGGCATTTGTACACTTAAGAATGCAACAGAATCTAAAGACAGGTTATGATGTGCTATTTGGAGGGAGGCCATTGATTGAGTATGGCAATCTATTACAACTTAACCCCATGAAAGGACAGTCTGTGTTCAAGACCCTATTCCAGGATGAAACTCAGAATACCTTGAGAAGTATTGGAAATGTAAACATTTGGTTAAACTTCCAATACAAAGATGCTTGACGCATATTCATAGTTTTATGAATATGCGTCAAGCATCTGATGTAGAATACAAAAATATATTTTGAAGGATATTAGAGCAGGAGTTCTCACAAAAGAGGGGAACTGTTCCTTAGAAAGTCGACTTATAAAGAAAGTGTTTCCTTCAAACAAAACAGCAACACAACTAATGTTCAATTTCATTCAAAAAGGAAAATCCATTGTCTGACTAATGCCTACACTTCAGGAGAGATTCTGTTTTAATGAAGAATTACTAAAACTGGAGAAAGAAGACATTTGGAAGTTATAGCAATCAACAAAAACTATGAAGCAAAATTGGATTCATTTGCGAAATCTGTTTCCAAAACTGTAGGATTAGAAAAGTGTTCATGAATTTGCAGAAATTGTAAAGTAATTTTGCGGTGAAATTTAAACGTTGAGGATGATTAGCTTATGGTACTTTGGATAATGTAAGTGATTTCATTTTGTTATCTAACAGGAATGAGGTTGAATACATGCAATAAGATCTGAACAGGTTGTTGCCATAAACAGATTGGAAGGTACATTGAACATTTCCTGCTTGTGAAAGACCTGTATGTTTGGAGGAAGCAGTTCCCAGCTTAACTAGCATATGCTATGACCATTCATAAATCTCAAGGTTTAAGTGTAAATGCAGCATTCATTAATATTGGCACTGTTGTATTCAAGGTAGGCATATCATGTGTAGCCTTATCACAAGTTAGAACATAGGTGGTCATTATGAACATGGCGGTAAACACCGCCCTACCGGCGGTGGCGGTAAATACAGCCAACATGCTGGACGTCCAGATCGGCAAATAACGAAGCCAATGAGAAACAAGTAGCGGTCCATCCACACACCGCCATCTTTGTAGTACTGACGAGGACGGAGGAGGCTGCCCGCGGAAAGGTCCTACCCGCCCACCAAATAATGAAACACAAGACCGCCATAAGTTCTGGGGTAGTAACCACCGTTAGGCAAAGCAGAAATGAACAATATAAAAGGAAACATTCACGGGAGGTACACAGAACATGCCACACAGACATGGAGAGAGAGTTAGAAATAATGCCAGTGCTGCTCCTTGCCATATACATCCAGGACTGTGACCGCTGACGAAGATGACAACGGTAAGTTCCACAACCTAGGACACATGGGAAGAAAGCGCACAATTACACACCAACCCAACCCACCCTGCAACGCACCCCAAACCTCTCCACATCTCAAGCCAAACATACCATAACAGAATGTACTCACCAGACACAAGCGAACAAAGACCTGCACCAAAGTACACACATGTGCACATCACCCCTCCATAGTAAAACGCTGTACAACATCACCATATTGTGCCAATAGCAATACTGGGCACTGAAACTTTATTTACAAAGACATTACATCATGTCTAAAGAAGGCCATTGGCCAGTCCATTACAAACAGCCTGAAGGGCCAAAACAGGCTGAACTTGACTTCCACATATGCAACAGGTACTCCACTTGAAAGGGGCATCAATGGGGCAGCCAGGCACCTCAGGAAACAGGGGCAGGGGTGGCAAGGGTGGAGACTTACGTCTGAAAGCGTGGGGCTTGGTCTTAGGTTTGGGAGGTGGAGGGGGTTTGGGCTTGCCCTTGGAAGGAGGGGGGTAGGCTTAGACCGGGGGTGGCAGAGGGACCTGGGGCAACACAGGGCTTCTTCCTCCCTGGGGAAAGGGCACGGGAATGGGAAGGGCGGACTGGGGCGGACTTGGATGTAGAAGGAGTGGACTGAGCAAGGAGATGGGCACATTTAGGGACGAGACGGCGTGGGCCAGTGGGTTTGAACAGGTCAATACGGGATAGGAAAAGCTTCTTAGGGGCAGTTGGAAGTGATTTGGAGGCAGGTCTGGGAGTGGTGGTTGAGGGGGTGCTTGTATCAGGTGTAGATGTTCCGGACATGGATGCATGTGCCTGTAAAGTATGCTGATGTGTGGTAGATGTATGTGGTGTGGATGTCTGTGAATGTTTGAGTGTTTTGGGAGGAGGGGGCTGGACACAGTGGGACAAGACAGGCTGCCAGTGTATGGATGTTGTCTGGGTGTCTGCAGGTCTGGTGAGTGTGCTGCAAGTGTCTGTCAAGTTAGTTGTGGTGAGTGCAGGTCTGGTGTCTGGGGTGCATGTCTGGATGCCATATGTTGTGGTTACTGCATGAATGGGGCAGCAGCAGTGACTGACGGTGCAGGGTGAGGTGACAGGCAGGGTGGCGGGGAGGTTGACACACTGGGGGAAGTGGATGTTGTTGTGAGTGCTTTGGTATGTTGGGTGTGTGCCTGCCTGTGTTGGGAAGTGTGGTGCTTGTGTTTTTTTGTGTGCTTCTTGTGTGTTGTTCTGTGTGCATGGCAGTCTGTACGTATGTTTGGGATGAGTGAAGGGAGTGGGGTGCTGGAAGGGGTAGAGGTGGTGGGAGGGGGGACGGAAAGACCAGGGACACTGGCTGCCATCAAAGAGGAGGACAGAGCCTGAAAAGATCAATGTAGGCCAGAAATGGCACCATGAATGCCTTCCAGGTATGCATTGCATTGCTGCATCTGGGATGCTAGCCCCTGGATGGCATTCACAATGGTTGTCTGCCCTACAGAGATGGTTCTCAGGAGGTCAATAGCCTCCTCCATGAGGGCAGCAGGGATGACTGGGGCAGGGGAAAAGGTGCCTGTGGTGAAGGAGACCCCCACCCTCCTGGTTGAGCAGGCACGGGCAACTGGGTGGGGAGCAACTGGGAGGGTGGTGATGCCATGGGGGTGGCAGAAGATGGCATAGAGTGGGGGTGCCCAGTAGGGTCCGCCACCACCAAGGAGCTATCAGAGTCAGTACCTCCTGTAGTAGTTGCCTCCCCGTGGTACTTACCTCGCCCTCCAACCCACTCGACTCTGCCTCCTTGGAAGCGTGGGCTACTGCACCCCCACTCGCTGGTGCCACTGGTCCCTCGCTAGATGATGCTGATGTACACAAAGGAGCACAGGGTTGGAGAGAAAAAACAAGGGAGAACTTTGCCAAAAACTGAATATATGTACATCTCTGGCCCACACTCACTCAAATCCAGGTCCCACACCTACACACAGCACCTACAACATACGTCATGACTGTGCCCCTGATTAGTGGCCATTCCCCCATAATACACCACATAACCCACATAAAACACTGACCTGACACACTGTGTAAAGTACACACATGAGAGACCATGCCCAGCCAATGTACTTACAAGTCCATGAAGCCACAAAGCATACCAGATGAAAGAAAGGGGACCCCCCCCCATGGGCCTATTGAGACTGCCCAAACTAGCCCTCACACCATTCAAGGGACTTTGAGGGGGCAGGACTGCAGGAACGCACCTGTCCAAGTGCCTGGCACTAGAATGTATACATACCACAGCACCAACATACATCCATCTCAGCAGTATAACAACAGTTTAGGTACTCACCCCCTTGTGGCTGCTGTGCTGGCTTCAAGCGCCCATCCAAAACTGGATAGGCCACCACCAGAATGCGGGCCATTAGGCGGGTCAGGGTCCGACGGACACCCCTTCCTTATTTGGAGGCCTTCCCAAGCTGGTCCTCTTCGGTCTTTCTGGCCCAGCACCTCAGGTCCTCCTACCGCTTCCCTCAGTGGGTGCTCCGACGTTTGTAGACCCCCAGGGTCCGCACCACCTTGGCAATGGCTTGCCACAGGCCTTTCTTTGATACACACTGACCTGCATGGGACACACAGAGCAAAATAAATATCAGTATGTGTGAACCGAATACAGATGACATGTTGTTCCCTATGGAATGGCATTGTTGAAAGGCAAGTTATCAACTCACATACAGTACATGCTAGACAGTCTACGGCTGGGCAGGCACACATTGAACCCACATGCGTACAGGCATCTACCACAATCACACACATCTAAAGATGACAGACGCCAATTCACCTGCTCCTCTGGTCGCTCATACAACTTGGCATACAGGGGTAGGACCCCGTCCACCAGCTTCTCCAGCTCCTCTACGTTGAAGGCCGGGGCCCATTCCCCTGTGACCCGCACCATCTCAGGGACCAGAGTCAGGACACAGCAGCACACACAGTGGAGTACAAGCCTGCACGGGAATCAGGAGTCAAGTGTATGACGAAATGATGTAGGTACCGTGGCAGTGAGCTCCATCACCGCCGGCGGCAATCATGATAGGCCGAGGTTCCCCATTGACAACCATGTAATCCCATGATTGGGTGCGCGGTGGTGACCACCGCCTTCCGCCATGACGACTAATGCCAGCGCAATGATGTCACTTCTACTCTCTCATACCTGGATGGCAGGAGGCTGCCGTTTTGCTACCACCACGTCAACATAGCATGGCCAGAGGCCTCATCCAGGGCCTCAAAATCTCCTTAGTCGCTTGCAGACATGAGTCTAGGATACTCACATGTACCCATCTTTGGAGTTGTGTCCACACTGGGATGCCATTATGACAGAGTTAACTCAACACACACATGCCTGCCAGTGTACTTCATACTTTGTGTCTGTGTGTGTTACCTATGTGTTGAACTTACAAAGATACAGTGACATCATGTGATGCAAGTGCATGTTTACACTCAATGGCCCTCATTACCACCCTGGCGGTTGGTGTTAAAGTGGAGGTAATACCGCCAACAGGCTGGTGATAACTACCGCCAAATTATGACCATGGCGGTAAGATCTCCAAAAGACAGCCAATGTACCACACCGACCGCCAGAGCAGAAACAACAGCCACCACGGCAGTAGCCGCCTACAGCCAGGCGGAAGTCAATATACCGCCCACCATATTATGACCCTGCCAACCACGTTTTCCTGGGTGGTACCAACGACATCAAAAGCCTGGCAGAAACACTGCGCAGAAGTGAAAGGACTCATCATTAGAGACACAGGGAACAACCACATTGCCATGAAACCTGAACTGCATGTCTTCCCCATGCTCTTCTATGTTCTGCTCCACTACGAACACCAACACTGGCGAAGACGACAACGGTGAATACAGCCGCCTAGCACACAAGGGAAGGGGGGAGGAAAACGACAGTGAAACACACACCCCCTCCAACACCATGGACACAACCAGCTGCATTACAAAAACTATTTTACCCCGTAACTCAGATGAATAATGCAAGGAAAAAACAATTTCATAAAAGTGAATGTATTGATTTGCGTAGTCCACATGGCCACAAGCCAAAGTCCAAGGCCACACATGTCATGTGCTTCAACATGGAGAGAACACTGCAGAGGCATCAGTTGAAAAATAGGCAGGCACCTCAGGGGGACAGGGGACTGGGGGCACCTCAGCCAGGAGATGTAACAAGACCACTGGTTCTCTAGGGGGCAACGTGCCCTGTGCTTGATCCTGGGGAATGATGGGCCACAGTCTCTCAATTGGGTGACTTGCCCAATGGTCCTGGAGGGGGCAACCTGCCTTGTGTTCTTGGTTCTGGGGAGTGAAGGGCCACAGTCTCTCTCGAGGGGTGTCTTGACCACTGGTTCTGGAGGGGGCAACCTGCCCTGTGCTTGCTTGATCATGGGGAGTGATGGGCATGTGGGTGTCTTTCCTACTGGTTCTGAAATGGGCAACCTGCCCTGTGCTCTTGGTCTTGGGGAGTGATGGACCACAGTCTCTCGAGTGGGTATCTTGCTCACTGGTTCTGAATGGGACAACCTGCCCTGTGCTTGATCTTGGGGAGTGAGGGGCATGTGGATGTCTTACCCACTGGTTCTGGAGGGGGCATCCTGCCCTGTGCTCATGGTCATGGGGAGTGATGGGCCACAGTCTCTTGAGTGGTTGTCTTGCCCACTGGTTCTGGAGGGGGCAACCTACCCTGTGCTTGATCCTAGGGAGTGATAGCCATGTGAGTGGCTTACCCGCTGGTTCTGGAGGGGGCAACCTGCCCTGTGCTTTTGGTCCTGGGGAGTGCAAGGCCATAGGCTCTCAGCTGGGTGTCATACCCACTGGCTTTGGAGGGGGCAGGCCGCACAGCAGCCCATGGAGTCAGGATTACGGACAGTCCACCAGCAGTGACGGCTGCACAGTGGTGGTGCTGCTGGTGGAGGGTGGCTCCTGACCTCAGACGGCTGCACAATGATGGTGGTGCTGCTGGTGCAGCTGGTGAGGTGAGGCTCCTGCCCTTACCCTGCAACCTCGGACAGCTGCAGAGTGGTGGTGGTGCTGCTGGTGGGGGAAGGCTCCTGCCCATCCCCTACAACCTCGGACAGCTCCACAACCATGGTTAGTGGTGGGGGCTACATCACAGTTCCTGCCCCAGGACCCTTGGTCATCCTGCCTGCTGGTGCAGGCTCCTTGGTCCTCCTGGCAGCTGGGGCAGGCTCCTTTCCCTTCTTGCATGCTGGTGCAGGCTCCTTGGTGTTTCTGGCAACTGGGGCAGGCTCTCTTCCCTTGAGGGTGTCTGGTGCAGGTTCCATCACCTTCAGGACATGTGGTCTGGATCCTTTTCCACCACGAATGGGTGTGGTGACGCCTGGGCCTGTGGACTGTGTGGCTGAGGTGCTTTCCTGGGTTCTTCCTACCCTGCCCATATGTGCAGGATGGATGGGTAGGGAAGAGGTCAATGGTGGAAAGGAAAAGCTTTTTAGGGACATTGGGACGGGAAGAGGGAAAAGGAATGAGAGTGGAGGAAGAGGGAGTGGTTGTTGGAGGTGTCTGTCGGCTGCTTTTGGGTGCAGGTGCATGGGCTGTGTGCTGTTGTGAAGTGGATGGCTGTTGGGTGTCTGAGTGCTTGCTTTTGTGTACTTCAGGAGTGGGGGACAGACACAGTGGGAGAGGACACAGGGGACGTGTGCATGGCTGCTGTGGTGGTGTCTGCCAGTGAGATGTGTGTTCTGATTGGTGTGGTGATGATGCTGGTAGTGGATGATGATGTAGTGCAGGCAGGTGTGAGTGTGGATGGAACTGGGTGGGAGGTGGTGGAGAAGGAAAAGGGGGAGACAGTGGAAATAGTGGATGTTGGTGTGTCTGCGACTGGATGGTATTTGTGTGAGTGCCTGTGGGATGAAGTGTGGTGCTTGTGTTTGCCTGCACCACTCTTGTGTGTTGTCTTGTGTGCATGCTTGTCTGCATGTGTGGGTGGGATGGGTTGGGGTTGAGGAGAATGGGACTGGGAAGTGGAAGTTGGAGGGGAGATGGTAGAAACAGGGATGATGGCTGCCATCAGAGAGGAGGCCAGAGCCTGGATTGATCTCTGTTGGGCTGCCAATCCAGTGTGAATGCCCTCCAGGAATGCTTTACATTATTGCATCTGGGCTGCAAGCCCCTGAATGGCATTCACAATGGTTGACTGCCCAACAGAGATGGATCTCAGGAGGTCAATAGCCTCCTCACAGTGACAGGCACATAGCGGATTGACATATGTGTGCAATAAATTCTTTTTTTACTACCTCAGTGTTGGCTGACTCTCTGCTCGCTGTTCTCGTCCATAGGGCAAGTCCACTGGGGCAGGTGAGGAGATGGCAGCATCCTCCAGTGTACAGACCGCTGGTGGACCTGTCAACAATGGAAGACAGACACATCATTATCACTTACAGACTTGATCGTGCCACAATCCAGGAACTGTGTGCCCAGTTGCAGCCAGACCTGATGTCAGCTATCCGCCATCCCACAGGAATCCCCCATCTAGTGCAGGTCCTGTCAGTACTCCATTTCCTGGCAAGTGGGTCTTTTCAAACAACAGTGGCCATTGCATCAGGGATTTCCCATCCAATGTTCTCAAACGTGTTGTTCAGAGTGTTGTCTGCCCTGCTGAAACACATGCACAGCTACATAGTTTTCCCACAGGTGGATGAATTGCCTACAGTGAAAGGTGACTTCTATGTCCTGGGACATATCCCCAACATCATAGGTGCCATTGATGGGACACATGTGGCCTTGGTACCCCCCCCACAGGAGTGAACAGGTGTACAGAAACAGGAAGAGCTATCATTCAATGAATGTGCAGATGGTGTGGTTGGCCGACCAGTACATCTCCCATGTGAATGCCAAGTTTCCAGGCTCAGTGCATGACGCTTACATTTTGAGGAATAGCAGCATCCCTTATGTGATGGGGCAACTCCAGAGACACCGTGTGTGGCTAATAGGTGAGGACAAGGACCCTATACCCTGTGAATAGTTGTCTGGGTCTGAGTTTGTACCTAAGGGTTAGTGTGTGTCTAACAGTTGTCCCTCGACATTTGCAGGTGAGTCTGGGTGCCCCAACCTGTCATGGCTACTGACCCTAGTGAGAAATCCCAGGACAAGGGCAGAGGAACGCTGCAATGAGGCACATGGGCGAACTAGGAGAGTGATCGAATGGAACTTCGGCCTCCTGAAGGCCAGGTTACGGTGCCTCCATATGACAGGTGGTTCCCTCTACTACTCACCAAAGAAGGTGTGCCAGATCATCGTGGCCTGCTGTATGCTGCACAACCTGGCTTTGCAACGACAGGTGCCTTTTCTGCAGGACGATGGTCCAGAAGGAGATCTTGTGGCAGCTGTGGAGCCTGTGGACAGTGAAGAAGAGGATATCGACAACAAAAACAAAGTGATCCAGCAATACTTCCAGTGAGACACAGGTAAGAAAACATCACTGCCTTCTACATCTCATACAATTGTTAGACCTATCATATGTCTGTCACTTTCACCCAATGTATGGACCCTGACCTGTCACTATGCCTTTCAATTTCACAGATGCGGGTCTCACTGTGTGACCTCTGCTATGTTACCTCATGGACTAGAGCTGTGTGACATAGGTATGTTGACAATACAATGGACATTGTTATTTTCGTTAGTTATAGCAAATACACATTTGTGAAAGCACAGACTGACTTCAGATTGTTTTGTGATTCAAGGGTGTTTATTTAAGTGCCAATTAGTGGAGGGGGTTGGAAAATGGTCAGGGGTGATGGTGGAGGAATGTCCATGGCAGAGTCCAGTTATTAGTCTCACAGGTGCATTGTCCAAAGAGGCATAGGAAGTGGAGCTAGGGCAGTTGATGGATGGACAGGGTGATGAAGTGGGACAGAAGGATGACATTCAGGGTGGTCTCATTTCTCGGTGGGGGTCTTGGCATTGTTCTCTGTCTTTGTCCTGGATCTCAGCGACCGTTTGCGGGGTGGTTCTCCATCTGCAGGGGGTGGGTTACTGGTGTTGTGGTCCTGTGGCGGTGCCTCCTGTCCACTAGTGCCGGCGGAGGTGGTGGGCAGTTCATCATCGAGGCTAGTGTCAGGGGGTCCTTGCTGTGCCACAGTTTCCCTCCTGGTGTTCACAAGGTCCTTCAGCACCCCTACAATGGTGACCAGGGTGGTGTTAATGGACTTCAAGTCCTCCCATATCACCAAATACTGTTCCTCCTGCAGCCGCTGGGTGTCCTTAAACTTGGCCAGTACCGTTGATATCGTCTCCTGGGAATCATGGTACGCTCCCATGATGTTGGAGAGGGCCTCGTGGAGAGTGAGTTCCTTGGGCCTGTCCTTCCCCTGTCGCACAGCAGTGCTCCCAGTTCCCTGGTTTTCCTGTTCCTCTGTCCCCTGAACTATGTGACCACTACCACTGCCCCCAGGTCCCTGATGTTCTTGGGTTGGTGGGTTTGCCTGGGTTCCCTGTACTGGTGGACACACTTCTGGGGACAGAGGTATGGGCCCGCTGGGTGGGTGCTCTGCTGGTGTTTCCTGAGGGGGGAGGCTCTGTGGTGGCATGTGCCAGTGTGTGGGGAACCGTCTGTCCCGAGGTTCCAGATGGGCCGGGCTGGTCATCTAGATCCAGTTGGACAGAGCTGTTGTCATCACTGTGGGCCTCTTCTGTGGGGGGGACGGGCATGTCTGGAACCTCCTGTCCGGTGACGTTGGGTAGGGGTCCTGCAGGGGTGTAAAGGCATGATTATTGCATCTGTGTTTGCCATCGTGTGCAATGGGTGGGTGACCCTGCACATTCTTGTGTAGGATCTTGTGTGATATTTGGTTTGGGGATCTGTGTGGGTATCTGTAGTGGACATGCTTTGGTGATGGGTGTCCATGCTTTGGTGTTGCATGCAGGGCTTGGTGTTGGGATGGGTGGTTTGTGATAGTTGGACATATGTGAGGTGTTGGAGTGATAGGGGTGAGGGTGGGGGTATGTGATAGCATGCAGGTAGGGTGGAGGATGAAGTAGTTAAGAGTTGACTTACCAGAGTCCATTCCTCCTGCTACTACTGTGAGGCCGTCAGGATGCAGTATAGCCAAGACCTGCTCCTCCCATGTTGTTAGTTGTGGGGGAGGAGGTGGGGGTCCGCCGCCAGTCCTCTGAACTGCAATCTGGTGTCTTGAGACCACAGAACGCACCTTCCCCCGTAGGTCATTCCACCTCTTCCTGATGTCATCCCGTGTTCTTGTATGCTGTTCCACTGTGTTGATCCTGTCTACGATTCTGCACCATAGCTCCATCTTCCTAGCAATGGAGGTGTGCTGCACATGTGATCTGAATAACTGTGGCTCTACCCGGACGATTTTCTCCACCATGACCCTGAGCTCCTCCTCAGAGAACCTGGGGTGTCTTTGCGGTGCCATGGTGTGGTGTGGGTGATGTGTGAGGTGGTGTGTGTTGTGATGTGTGAGGGGATGTATTTGTGTGTGTTGTGTGAGATGCGTGGATGTTGTGTGAGTGATGGTGTTGTGTGCCTGTGGATGCTAGTTTGTTGATGGTGGTGTCTTTCTCTGTGCTTCGTTCTCAATTGTCGTAGGGTTTTTTGGGTGATGTAGGTGTGTGTTTTATATTGTACTGAGTGTGTGGGAGTGGTGTGTGTATGTGTATCAGGTGTGTGTATTTCGAATTGTCCAATGTGGTTGTGTTTTGTATATGTGTGTGTATTTTGAGCGCGGCGGTGTGTACCGCCAATGGAATACCGTGGTTGAAAGACTGCCACGTGGATTTGTGGGTTGTGATAGTGTTGGCATATTCCTGTTGGCGTGATGGTGGAGGTTTTGTTATGGTCAGTTTATCACTGACCTTTGGTGTGGCAGAATTGTGTGGGTGTCTAGATTTTGGCGGATTCCAGCCTGTGGGTGGTAATAGCTGTAGCGGATTTCCACGGGCGCAGCGGTGTGTTGGCGGTCTTCTGCATGGCGGTAAGCGGCATTTACCGCCAATGTTGTAATGAGGGCCTATATGTCTCCTGAAGGCTAGATTCTGTTGCCTCCATCTCTCTGGGGAATACCTGTGCTAAATACCTGACAAGGGGCCAGATGTAGGTAAAGGAATTGCAACTCGCAAACGGCAAAAACTGCCGTTTGCGAGTTGCAAATCACATTTTCCTATGCAGAAATGCATTCTGCGAGTTGGACCGACTCGCAAAATGCATTTCAGAATCGCAAATAGGAAGGGGTGTTCCCTTCCTATTTGCGATTCCTAGTGGTATGCAACACCATTTGCGACCGCATATGCGGTCGCAAATGGTGTTGCAGTTACCATCCACTTCAAGTGGATGGTAACCCACTCGCAAATTGGAAGGGGTCCCCATGGGACCCCTTCCAGTTTGTGACTGGACCCAGAAAAATTTTTTCAGGGCAGGGAGTGGTCCAAGGGACCACTCCCTGCCCTGAAAAAATACCGAAACTAAAGGTTTCGTTTTTTTTTTTAAGTGCAGCTCGTTTTCCTTTAAGGAAAACGGGCTACACTTAAAAAAAAAAAAACTGCTTTATTTAAAGCAGTCACGAACACGGAGGTCTGCTGACTACAGCAGGCCTCCATGTTTGCGAGTGCCCATAGTCGGTATGGGGCCGCAATTTGCGACCCACCTCATGAATATTCATAAGGTGGGTCATTGCGACCCCATACCGACTTGCAGACGGTGTCTGAGACACCGTTCTGCATAACATTTTGCGACTTGCAAACAGCGAGTCGCAATGACTCGCTATTTGCAAGTCGCAAAATGTTATTTTGCTACATCTGGCCCAAGGTGTGTAAAATAGTGGTGGCCTGCTGCATGCTGCACAACTTGGCTGTGAGGAAAGCTATCCCCCTTCTGGAGTAGGAGGGTGCTGTCCAACCAGCCAGCAACTTCAGAGAGGGGATGAAAGTGAATGTGAGGAAGAAGAGGGGGAAGATATCAACTCCAGGAGCTAGCTAATCCCCCTATTCTTCCAGTGACTATAAGGTACTGTTCAATGATGCTGATGTCTTCACTGCATAGTTTCAGTCTGACTCATGTAATTGGTAATGTGGTGGCTATAGTCAGTGACACTGTTAACTGATGACTGAAGTGCGTTGTGCCAAGTAACCCAATATTATGTATATTGAAACATACTTCAGACACTTCAGTGCGTTGGATCCCCTCCTGCAATAAAGGTATGATTATGAAACTGAGTTGCTAATACATACACTCTCACAATTGATATCTCATATTGACGAGGGACATACGATTTGGTTGCATAGGTGTATTTATTAAATGCCAAAATATACATATTTTGTGGGACAGTGATAGGGAGGGGGCACATAGTGCATATCCATACTCAGGTACATATGCTCAGCTGTTGGTAGCACTGGGTTTTGGTCCATTTGGCCATTGGTGGATGGTGTGATGGCAGTGGCATGTCAACAAGGGAGCACAGGGGCACTCAAGGTAGAGAGTTCAGGGCAGAGTCACTTCCTAGCGGTGGCCTTGGTCTTGGCTGGTGTTTCAGTGGCATGTCTGGGCCTGAGGACACGTTTGTGTGGCTGGAGCTGGGCTGCAGGGGTGGGGGTGCTGGTTTCCTGTGTGTCCTCTGGCAGTGCCACCAGTCCAGTAGCTGCTGCAGATCTAGAGGGCAGGGCAGTGTCCTGGCTAGTGGTGGGGGCTTGCAGGTGGGTGGAGGACTCAGGCTGGCTGTGGTACTGGTGCTGCAGCACCCCTGCAATGGAGGCTGTGTTAGCATTAGGTTGTTTCCATTGTTCCATGGCCTCCAGGTGGTGTGCTACCTTCAGCCTCTGATTCTGCTCCAACGGGCCCAGGATCTGGCCCATCCTGTCCTGGGTATGGTGGTATGCTACTAGGACCTCAGATATCACCTCCTGTGCTGCTGCATCCATCCTTTGGCCACCCCCCTGGGCCATTGATGCCATCCCACTGGCCCTAGCCCCCTGTGCCTCTGTCCCCTGCACAGGTCTGGCAGTACCACTTGCACTCGGCCCTTCATCATCTTGCTTGTTGGTGGGTGGAGACTTTGGCCTCTGTACATGTGGGCTGCCAGTCTGTCGCCGGGATACACTGGTGTGGTGTCGTTTGGCCAGAGCTGATGATGGTGGCTGGGTGGTAGGGCTGTCAGTGGTATCCTGGGTAGGGCTGCTGGAGGGTGACAGTCCAGGACTGTGTGATGGGCCAGGGTATTCTTCAATTTCCATACATCCCTCTGCACTCTCCTGAGTGGGGACTTTATGTGGGGCGCTCGCACTCCTTGGCGTTTCCGTTCGTGTGGCATGTGTGGTGGTGCCTGTGGGGGGGGGGAATGGACATGTGGGTGCTGGGTACTTTTTCGGCAATTGATGCACTGCTCTGCCCTATTTTGTGCTTATATTCCCCTGTCATGGCATGCAAGGTCCCCGCAAGTACATTTCTTTGCATTTTATACGGGGGTGGAGGTGCATTGTGGGTGATGTAGTGCCACTGGGAATCCATGCAGGGGTAGGTGACTGTGCACAGGGGGCAGGATGGAAGTCTGTTCGTGGGATAGTGGGCATGCAGGGTAGTTGGATGTGGGTGTTGTAGACTGGCTGGGGATGGGGTCCTGTTGGGAAGTGAGAGGGGTGGGATGATACTTGCATTATAGGTGGGGTGAATATTTAGGTATAGTAGTTGACCCTAGTCCAGTCTTCCGGTGAATCCAGTGAGGCCCTTCGGGTGCAGGATAGACAGAACTTTCTCCTCCCAGTTGGTGTATTCTGGGTGTAGTTGGGGGACCACCACCACTCTTTTGTATGGCGATGTTGTGCCTGGATGCCATTGACCAAACCTTCCCGCGCAGGTCGTTCCATCTCTATCGGATGTCATCCTTTGTGCGTGGATGGTTTCCCGCTGTGTTGACCTTGTTGACTATTGTCTGCCATACCTCCATCTTCCTGGCCACGGGTGTCTACTGCTCCTGTGCCCCCAACAGTTGTGGCTCAACCCTGACTATTTCGTCCACCATGGTCCTTAGCTCCCTATCTGTGAAGTGGGGGTGCTTAGGGGGTGCCATGGTGTCTGTTGTGGGTGTATTGGTGGGTGCTGTTTTGTGGTTGTGTACGTGGCTTATAAAGGTGTTTGGGGTTTGTATGTGTTTTGGTGGTATATTTTTGTGTGTGACTTGTGTTATTTTGTGTTCAGTGTATGTGTGCTGTGTTGTCAATCTCATTCGTGCTATTGGTGATGCAAAAGATAGTGGGGTATGTGTGTGGGTATTTTATAGTGTTGTAGATGTGTGTCAGGTGTGTGGGTTTTAAAGTTCTCAATGTGTGCATTTGATGTTGGTGGGACCCAATGCTGGCCGTGGCGGTCCGTACCGCCAATGGTAGTTCGGCATCCACTATCCGCCACGCTGATTTATGTTTCATTATTTGGTGGGCGGAGGATTTGTCTGCATGGCAGTGGTGGGGTGGAGTGTACTGCCTTTCCGCCATTGTAGGCCCTGGTGGTGGGTGGAGGTTGCAGGATTTTTAGAGGTGTGACTTTTTGGAATCATTATTCGGCGGTGTCCAGTCTACCGCCACTAGCTGTCTTCTGTTTACCGTCACCACGGTGGTCAGCGGTGATTACCACCAAGTTCATAATGAGGGCCATAGTCTGGTTTGTAACTTGTTCACTTTGATGACAGTAACTTAAATGTCAATTCAAGTTTTGTCAAAGAGAACAACCAACTGAGAATTGTTTTTGCACCTCATTTAGGACAGAATGTGGTTTATTAAAAACCTACCATCTGTCCAAAGCAAAAGTGTTCAAAGGATTGTAGCAATGTTGTTGAGAAGTGTGAGAAAGAGAACAAAGACCTTCTAAAAAACAAACTGACTGCCAGAAATAATACATGTTGCCATACCCTTCTGGTGTCAACTTCCATGCCAATGTGGTTCTCAATGCACATTACCTCATGGTGTTCATGCATTTGAATAGATAAAGGACAGGAGATTTTGCTCCACACTGTTTGCTTAGTTAGAACACCTCTGCAATAATAGAAGTATAACTCATTGTGTATCTCACATCTGAGATCATGTAGACGTATGCATGGGATCTGTACACTTTACCCAAAACACTCAAAAAGATGCACAGGAATTTTTAATCTTTGGTATTTTAGAAGAAGAAAAAAGTACCTATTGATGACTTATATGGACTTAGTTACTCATGGAACCATGAGTGTGAAGATTGCTCTTTGGCATCAACTACAGAAATAGATTCAGAGCGATTTATTTACTTAGCACTACCAGACTGCAAAACTGGCAATTTTGACAGGTTGTTTAAAAAAGCCTCACGGAGCAATACCTGCAGAAATTGTCAATTGGATCTTCTGTCAACTTTGTATATATGAAGAAGTTGGAAATATCTTATTGTAATACTACAGCAATGTACAATAGATGGAAGTACATTGGAAACAGAGATTACAAATTTTAGAGAAGGACAAAATATCAATTTAAGGAAAAGATATACCACTATTTAATATCTTATAGGAAGGTGTTAGTATTACATATGGACACTATACCATCTATGTAAAAAGTACAACTGGATGGACAGAATGTAACAACAGAAATCTCACGTTCAAGCAAAGGCTACCATAGAAACTAACAGATTCTTGCCTTCAGTTTCCTTAACCTACGTTTCCAAGGAAGGTTATGACTCAAAAAGTGGCACTTGTATTATGACTACTTATAACATCATAACTACTACCCGGGGTGATATCTTTATAAGACACTTAATAGGCTTGTGTGCAGTGAATCATACAACAATACAGATTAGATGTCACTAAATTAGAAGCTGACTTTACAAGGAAGATTGCAAAAGGAAAACTGAAATAGTGTAGTTGTAGGTCATCTATCTTCAGTGTTTATGCCCTCATATGGCCTACATTGGAAACAGAGATTACAAATTTTAGAGCAGGACAAAATATAAATTTAAGGAAAAGATATACCACTATTTATTATCTTATATGAAGGTGTTAGTATTACATATGGACACGATACCATCTATGTAAAAAGTACAACTGGATGGACAGAATGTAACAACAGAAATCTCACGTTCAAGCAAAGGCTACCTTAGAAACTAACAGATTCTTGCCTTCAGTTTCCTTAACCTACGTTCCAAGGAAGGTTATGACTCAAAAAGTGGCACTTGTATTATGACTACTTATAACATCATAACTACTACCCGGGGTGATGTCTTTATAAGACACTTAATAGGCTTGTGTGCAGTGAATCCTACAACAATACAGATTAGATGTCACTAAATTAGAAGCTGACTTTACAAGGAAGATTACAAATGGAAAACTGATATGGTGTAGTTGTAGGTCATCTATCTTCAGTGTTTGTGCCCTCATATGGCCTACGCATGGTGATGTCCTTCTAAGGGTGTCCATATCTAAGAGTCCTTTATATGTATTAGTATTATTTTAATGGTCTTAAAAAATAATTTATGTTTAATATATGTTTCTTTAGAATACTTGACTAAGTATTGGTAAAACTATTGGTTAAATAAATGTAGTGAGTCCAGTGCATGGCGTTGCTTATTTACAGTGACATACTGTACAGGTCTGTTTTTTTCTACAATCTATATAATTGTTTTTTCCCACTGTTCAATGATGGCACACACTGATAGATAAACTGACACCCAGCTACAAATTGAGGCATACACAAAAACACATAGGCACACACCATTGCATACACTGACACACCCAAACATACACCAGTGCACACATTGACATCCAAACACTAATACATCCAGTAAAGCAACCAGGCATACGTTCATGTATTCACTAGCACACCCAGGTATACACTAATGTATAAAGTGAGACACCCAGGCACACATCCATTTATATGCTGACACACTCAGGTGCACATTCATACATTTAGTGACACACACTGGCACACACTGATGCCTACAGTGGCCCACCTAGATGCACACTGATGTATACACTGACACACCCAGGCACACTCTCATGCATACAGTACCACACCAAGGTATACACTCATATATACACAAACACTCCGAGTCACGCACTAATGGATACACTGACAGACACAGGTACACACTGATTCATACACTAAACACTCAGTCATACACTGATGCATGCACTGAAACACCCAGTCACACACTGATGTGTACACTGACACACCCAGGCAGACACTGTTGCATACACTGACAAATCCAGACAGACACTCATGCATACACTAACA
Source organism: Pleurodeles waltl (assembly GCF_031143425.1). Lineage (NCBI taxonomy): Eukaryota > Metazoa > Chordata > Amphibia > Caudata > Salamandridae > Pleurodeles > Pleurodeles waltl. The sequence continues at coordinate 848,349,639 of NC_090448.1, forward strand.
TACCAAGACAAACACTCGTATATGCACTAACACACCCAGGAACACAATCTTATGTACACTAACATACTCAGGCACACACTGATGGATAAACTGACATACTCAGGCATATATTGATGCATACACTAAAACATCCAGGCACACAATGATGCCGACTTTATTTCTTAAATACAATCTAAACAAGGTAATAAAATTGTAATATAAGGCAATTGTAAAGAATGAATGAGCGGGAGGAAGAAAAAAAAAAACTAGTAGCAAGGCCGTTTGACTGCATCAAAAATCTGGACCAGAAGAGATTTTTAGTGCCACAAGCATGTGCACTTTGCACAGTGGGTAAACATGCAATGGAGTTTTGCACAGGAAGCAGGTATGGTTACTTCTGTAGTAGAATTATAGTTGTCCAGAAGATATAGCAGACCTGGACTTCATTGATGCACCAGCTCTCTCCTTCATCACCCTATTATACACTCTCTCATGAATAGTCTTGAGGTTTTGCCACATGCTTCTAGTTCTGTGGGAGTACTTTTTAGCAGTCCCTCTAGATACCCACTCCCAACAAATAGTGCATTGGACATACTTCACACTCAATTGTTTTCCCTGAAGGGATACTAAAGTATTTTCATACATTGCTCTGCCTCTAAAGTGGTGTACATTCTTCCTCTTTCTCTTCAACATGCTGTGAATCTTTCTCCTGATGAGAGTTTGAAGCTTCTGCCATTTTTTCTGAAAAATAGACAAACAGCCCTTCAGGACCGTCTCTGAACACAGTTCAGCAGAAAAATAACTATTTTTGGGTGTGCCTTACATGTATTTGGGTGGGGTCTCAAAGTACCCAGTCGAAAGGCAAGTATTGCCTGTGTTATTGAACAAATTTCCAAGTCCAATCTGTAGATTTGCAGAACTCACGAAATGACTAAGGGCCTGATTTAGATGTTGGTAGACGGGTTACTCAGTCACAGTAGTGATAGATATCCTGACTGCCAAAAACTGAGGCCCTCATTATGACCCTGGCAGTCTTCTAACCGCCAGGGTCACGGTGGAGATTTTACCACTGACGGGCTGGTGGTGAAGACCACCACATAATGAGTCTGGCGGGTTTGCCTCTGCCAACCGGCCACATCCCCGCCTGTACCGCCAGGGCGGTTGGACCCACAGGGCCGGAGATCAGCATCTTCGACCTGGCAGTCCAATAAAGACCGCCAGCGGTATTGGAGCCAGCTTTCCACCAGGGTTTCTGCGGCGGTAGCACCGCCACGAAAACCCTGGTGGAAAGGCTACTGGTAACAGGAAATGTCTTTCCTGTCACTGGCAGATGATTCCCCCAACCTCCTGCAAGCCCAATACCCCTCCATCCCCTCCATACCAGAACCCGCCTACCAGAACAGTGCCCCCCACCCCCACATGTACGCACACAGACACCCATAAGCAGTCCCCATACACTTATTCACGTACCTTTAATACACTCATATTCCAACACTGACATACATGCATTCACTCAAAAGCATTCAAATACGCATACACTCACAAGCATCCATACATGTATACACTCACAAGCATCTATACATGCATACAGTCACAGGCATCCATACACACACCAACCTCAACATTCATACACGCACTCACCTCAATATCCATACATGCACTCACCTCAACATTCATACACACACCCACTTCAACATTCCCACACCCATTCAACCATGCATACACACATACATTCAGACACATATTTAAACCATGCATACACATATACATTCATACACTCATACACACACCCATACACACACACATACACGCAGACAACACCCACTTACACACACACGCACAACAGCCCCCACCCTCCCACCCCTTCCCCTGTCAGATGCCCGACCTACTTTGCTCGGCGAGGAGGTCATCCAGCAGGAAACGGGAACAGGCACTTCAACTGCCAGCAGCGCCCCGCTATCAGGACACCGGCAGGCCATATTAATGCTTGTAATACAGCTGGTGGAGTCCTTTTTGGTGGTGCGGGCCGGTGATAGAACCCCTCATTTGCCTACGAAGGCCAGCACAACTACTGAAGGATTCCCACCCAAAATGTGGTCGAAATCCTCTGGTACTCATGATCTGGTGGGCGGAAGACCTCCAGCACTGGCAGTCCCCTGGGAACCCGGGCTTTGGCGGTCTTGGAAAAAGACCGCCAAAGTCAAAATGAGGGCCTAAATAAAGGGATTTAGAGTTCAGTGGATGGGACATTCATCACCATTGTGACAGAGTAACATGTTCGCAAAGATCTAAATCAGACGCCAAGTTGTTAATCAAATATAGGGTGCCAGTTATCTATTTCCATACATGTTCACCTTCATGGCATTATTCAAAACAGAGGGGCCTATATATTTAAAATATTTTTAAAATTTTTGGCAAAAACCTCAGTTCCAAGGTCATTCTGATCAGGTGATCATAACAAAAACCATAGAGTGCGTCCAGTCTATGTTTTCTGACTCACGGAAGAACGATGGATCTAAAAAATCTGGTATGATGTAATTTCAGATTTTCATCAGTGATATCATCAGTGATGACTGTGTCATGAGTGATGCAATATGTGTGGTCATAAGCAGTGCATTTCAGGGGAAAATTATAGTTAGATGAGGTAACCAGAACTGCTGAATTCCTATGGTTTTGTACATTTCAAATGTCAAACTAACTATAATATCCCTATAACCTTTGTTTTTTTCAGTGACTATATATATATATATATTTCCTAGCGGCGGTCCCCACTAGGTATAGTTTTGACCAAGTTTCTACAGAAAAGTTGTTTTTGTTTTGATAATAACTTTGGCACCACTTAACAAATCTTCACAACAGTTTCCAAGAAAATGACACTCACTTGAGCTGCTCTCTGGAACTTTTTGGGATAATCTGTACAGAGGGGCCGAGAAAAAGTAGGGGATCCCAAACAACTTCACCATTAATTTTTTCTTTGGGATTTTGAACATCATTAGAGCTGAAATTACTGAATGGAATTACACCAAATTTTGCAGGAAGGTAGGTCCTGGACCAGAAAGTAACCTTTTTTTGTTCCGGTGTAAATCTGTTCAGTAATTTTAGAGGAATTAAAGAAAATACAAATTTGTATATCTTGGGACGCAAAGGTTTTGTGACCCCTCCCGGTCTCATGCTGAGATTTGATTGGCTGCCAACACTTCAACATGGAAGCTGTTAAAGTGTTGGCAACCATCTTAGGGGTCGGCTAAAGCCAAGTCCCAGAAAAACATAATAAAAGATACAGAAAGGTCCGTAATACTAACACCCTGACCTCTTACCTCAGGTGTTGGGAGCCCAAAGGGACCCCCGACAGGGCTAAAAAGCATTTATTTTTAATTTTTTCTGAGATTCGCAACGGATCCTATAATAATTTTTAAAGAAATGAAGCACAGGCTTCATCTTTTTGAAACCTTCGGGTGAGCCAAGATCTGGGGCAATGTTTCTTTGTAATGGTGAGGCTGGCTACCAAGCCCCCCCACAGCCCCAGTGACTGCCACCTCCCTGAGGCGATGATCAACATTTATGACGCTGGGCTCTACCTCCCTGAGAATATATTTAAATTATGTGGGGGTGGCCTGTAAGCCTCGTCCACAGTCCCGTGGACCACCACATCCTCAGGACTTTTAACAATGAATATGTGGGGAAGCACCCGTCCCCCTCCTGAAGCCCTGGGGACCACCACTTTCCCAGGGCTTTTAACAATTACTATGCTGGGGCACCCGGCCCCCCTCGCAGCCCCGCAGACCACCAGCTCCCCAGGTCTCTCTTTATATTGTGTGCGAGGGGCCCAGGCAGCCCGCTTGCAGCCCCATGGACCACCACCTCCCCCGGGCTCTTGCTGTTAGGAGGGGGGGCTGTGTGGCCACCATCAAGGAGCCACTGATGGCCCTGGGGATCACTACCCTCTAGGGCCTGCTCCTACTATGTCCCAGGGTGCCCACGCCCCGGCATAGCTGTTTGCTGTGGCTTGGCTGCACCTTTGACAGCTGCAGCCAAGTCATGGCAAACAAAGTCCACTTTCTGACAGATGAACATGTCAAGCAGATCCAGCTTTCAGAAAGAAGGGTTTTCATCTGCCTTCCCTTCAAGCAGATATGCGTGCAGGGAAGACTTATGAAAACCTTGCTCCAGCAACCAGGGCCTTGAGGCTCCCCCCACAGACTTAGATCGCCCATAAGTGGCATAGAATAAAATAAATACAAAAATAGTCAGGGGCCATGGGAGAGGCCAAGAGGCTCTCCCTGCAATCCCAGTTAGCCCATAAAGGACTAAAAAAAAGTATTTAAAAATAAATAAATGAATATCTCAAGTGTGAAGGTCACAGACCTTCACAGGGAGCATTGAGAGTTCAAATCCAGGTGTATTCCGTATCATTTCCCTCCTTTATTTTTTTTTTTTAAAGCAAATGTTTAAGGCTCATACTGAAAGGTGATCTTATTCTTTTTAAATGACAAATACATGTTTCTTTTCAAACTGTCCAGAAATACCTCAATCTATGTATATCATACATCAAAGCCTAAAAAAACTCTCTCCCACTGACTCTCTTTCAATCTCTTTCTCCCACTCACACACCCACTCAGACATTCACAGACCCACTCACAGACCCACTCAGACACTCATGCACCCACTCACAGCCCCAGTCAGACCCTCAAACACCCACTCACAGACCCACTCAGACAGTTACGCACCCACTCACAGACCCACTCAGACTCTCACACACCCACTCACCGACCCACTGACAATCTCATATAACCTCTCACAGACCCGAACACACACTGATGCACCCACTAAAACACTGATGTACACACTCTTACACCCAGAAAGACACTCTCACAACCAGTCTCACCCTCAGACACACCCTCACACACCCAGATAGGCTGCAACCAACTCCTGCCGTGCATGGCCAAAGGGCTGGACAAAGCGTGGGGTTGGGTGATTAGTGCAGGGTCTGGCTGCAGGTCAGATCTTGCAGGCAACCTCCGCTGTGCATGGGCAAAGGCCGTTCACACTGCAAGATTGCGTGATTATAGGGGGTTGGCCTCAGGGACTGTCTGCGTATAGAAAATTATTATACATGAAAAACATTGAAATTCACTGAAAAAACCAAAGGTGACAGGGACGTTATAGTTAGGAAACAGAATTTAAAAAGAACACAGACATTCAATAAAAAAACATAGGTTGCAGAGACTTTATAGTTAGGCTCACATTTTAAACGTAAACCATAGAAATTCTCCAGTTATAGTTAGAGTTACCTCAAGTAACTATAAATAGGGCCTTTGCCATGCACTGCTAATTACCCCACAAATTATGGAACGCATGACATCTTTGATAACATCATTGATAATATCACTGTAATATTTGCAGTAACATTTTTGACAAAAAACTGTGCATGGTGGGGGCATGAGTTATAGTTATCTTAGGGCATGAGTTAAAGAATGCAAGTCAGTCTTGACCCTGCTCCCCATGGGAACTGTCCAACCCGAACTGCCAAGCCAGGTCCTCCCTGAACAATTAAAACTTAAAGTACCTGTCCAATAATGTAGAGACACTGCACCCTGCCCTCTAGACTGCCCAGGGTCTATCCTAGGGCTAACTTATATGTATTAAAAGGAAGGTTTAGGCCTGACAAAAAGGTTTATTTTGCCAGGGCCAAATGGCAGTTTAAGACTTCAAACACACAGGCTGCAATGGAGGACTGAGACAAGTTTACAGTGCTACTTAAGTGGTAGCACAATGAGTGCTGCAGCCCCACTATTAGCATTTCCTGTGCAAAATCTGGGGGTTTATGTACTACACCTTTACTAGGGATTTACAATTTTATTCAATATGCCACTTTGGGTTAAGCCAATGTTGTTATGTTTTAAGGAGTGAGTACATGCACGTTATCACTGGTTAGCAGTAGTAAAGTGTGAAGACTCTTAAGGCTAGAAAAAACAAGATCAGCAAAATATGGAGGAGGAAGGCAAAAGGTTTGGGGGTAGACTACCCCAGGGCTGACAGGTCTAACACATGTGTATTCATCTCTTTTCTAGATAGATCACAGATGGTCTATTCTGATGCCTTTTGGGATGTTATTTCACATCCCAGGAGCCTGGATAGAAACACCTTACTGTCTTTTGTTTTGCTTATAGTACTCAGTGCTGATTTTCTTGTAATTGCTTTTGAAAATGTAGTTTCATCTTGGCATCAAATTCCTTCATGCAGATAAATTCTACACTTTTTTTGTATTTTGAGACTTTATTTCAAAATGTTCTTCGCAAATATCATATTTGCAAGGTAAACTTTCCATAATATGGTTAAAACATTTCCATTTTACAGTCAAAATGTGTTTCATCCGTCACACAGACTGCAAGGCAGGTGCTTTTTCAAGGCTGGAAGTCATCATAATGAATTTTGAGTTATAAATTCTTCGCAAAGTGTTACTCCTCATGTGAACCGTGATAATCTTAAAAAGTAGTGCTCATGGACAGTGTCGAAACTGAGGTGGCATGGTGAGCAAATGAGTGATATATTAAACCCAGATCTGTGACTAGAGGTGAGTGTTTGAAAAGTGTAAGCATTCTGTCCATCATTCTTCTGTGTTGCTAAGGATGCCCTAAGTGGCCAGGTTATGCCCTGATATGGGTCCTTTGCTCACTGTGCCACTGGATTCAAGCTACTTTGTCTGATAAGGAGCGATACCCCAAAACCAGTCCCAGTTTGTTTTTCACTATTGCAAGGCCTACCTCTCCTATAGGCTAATATTGGAGTTACCTTAGTACATTTAATAAGTGCTAATTTCCAAATGGGAGCAGTCAATCAGTTCATGCTTGGAGTCTTTGACATTGTAATGAAAGACTCTCTCTCATAGTGAAGTCCATTTTTACATTGCAATTTTGAAAATGCCACTTTTAGAAAGTTGTCTTTTACTGTCTTATCCATTTACTGCATTATAGCTTGTCTATGGGCCCAATGACTGGGTGTAGCTGACAGTTGGTCATTTTGCATTTCTCCTGTACAGCCACAGACAATAGAGCTTAGGTGTGACTTACTGGGTCATCACTGGCAGAGTGGTTGGGGGCAGAGCTGGGCAAAATCCCACTTACACTTGAATAGGCTATGTCCTGCCTCCACACAAAGGACTGCATAACCCTGTAGTTAGTCTGGAGCCAGATCAGGGAAGGCAGGAAGCCTGTGTACTTCAAAGAAAAATTCTAGAGGCTTCTCCCACCTTCCATAGGAAGGACAACAGGTATAAATATTGGCTCAAAGACACCAACTCATTAAGTATATGTCTGGACCTGTGGATACTCTGCCCGGAAGAAGGACTGCTGTACAGCTGAAAGAACTGCAACTCCCCTGCTGGGCTGAATTACTGCCTGCTGCCTTCTTGCCTGGTTGAGAAAGACTGGACACGCGTCTTGGAGTCCAAAGTGACTCCAAGAGTGTCAAATAGCTGCTTCATTGGGATCTGCACTATGTTCAATCTAACCCACCTCCAGGCACCACCAACTCAGAGGGCTATCAAAGCACTGAGTATTGGAGTTGCCAGTGGGTTTTATAGAGCCTTTCCTTAATAAACATGCAAATTGGTTGTTTAGTAAGACCTTTTTCAATGTAATAAATATACCACAACATTCACACACTTGTGCTAGGCTTACATAAAGAAGATCGTAAATCAAAAATTAAACTCTTCATCTTGTAGTGCTGTTAATCACCTTCCTAGTACTCCTGCCTTAAGAGTAATTGTGGGCTAAACAACATTTCAACAGAATACAGTGTGCTTTAAATGTATACAAAAATGTTTACCTGGAAGATGCTGAACACTGAATGACCCCGCAAAAAACAGTATGGACTTCATGACTTGAAAATGGATGTGGTACCAGTGGATGAATGGTAAGAATTGTCATATGCTAGTTCTGCCAGCCAAAGAAGGTCTAACCAAGAATTGGAGGAATCCTCAGCATAACATCATGGATACTGTTTTAGAGTCTATTTTAGCCTTTCAGTTTGCCCATCTGGTTGGGGAGGGGGCTGGTAGAGAGGGTGGAATCAGTATGTAAGGCCTTGCACCAGGTTTGCCAAAATCATGCAGATATTTAAGTGCCATGGTTTGATGGAATAACTTTTGCAAGCCATGGATATCAAGGATATGCTGAAGAATGAGGGTAGTTAATTGACTGGATGTCAGAAGGGCTTTGCAGGCAATGAAATGAGCATATTTTGTAAAGACTGTTGATTACTACCAAGATCACTGTATGATGACACACCTTAGGAAGGCCAGTGAGAAAGTCCATTGTGATGTGTTCCCATGGGGATTTTGGAGTAGGCAATGGTTGTAAAAGTTGTTTTGGCATACTGTGATCGGTCTTATATCATGCCCAGATTTCATATGCTTGAAGCATGTCTGAGAGATCCTTTTGCAAAGTAGGCCACCAAAAGTATAGTTTCATTAATTCCATTGTTTTATGGGGACTAGGGTGTCCAGCCAGGATATGGGTATGTCACCAATGAAAAACCGATTGTCTTTGTTCCAATGTAGGGAGAAAAATCCTCGATTCATGCAATGGCAATTCTTGTACTATAGTTTTTTTGTATCTTCCTTCAGCCATTCAGGCCAGTCTGTAACATGAAAATCGCTTTGGCCATCATCAAAAAATTCCTACGCAACCAGCTCCCAAGATCCTCTTGTACTGCTGGCCTAAATGGGTACCTGTAGCTAACCCATGTTCCATCGTGGTTAGCCTGAACCTGTGACTTTGTTCCGTCCATTGGAACCAGATCCACAGTTGGCGCAATTAACAATGAATTCTGTAAACCTGCTTATTTCTGGTTCTACTGATCTTTTGACATTTTGGTCTTGTTATACTCAGTAAAAATACTATATGGTTCTAAACTGGTGTAGGATCCTTTTGTGGTATGTTTTCACTGTGTTTCTGTTTGAGTGTTGCACAAACACTTTATAAATTGCCTCTACGTTTAGGCTGGCTACGGTGTGCCATTCTACCATGGGGTCGAGCTCATGTTAGTTTAGTGCTTGCTTGTGAATTTCCCCTTAAAAGGATTATGGTTTCTTCTTGAAAAGGGTTTTATCCCCCTCAGCCAGCATCCCAATATCTTACAGCACCTCTTTAGAGAATATTACAATACAATCCAGGGCTTAATGTGCGCAAAACTGATATCAGAATGAGTGATGAGCTAGAGGCAGTTAATCTCATGAAAGCATATTTCCTTCTTGTTGCAATCATATGAGCAGAAAGTTTTTTTTTTTTTTAATTTAGTTTTGAGTGTTCATTTTTCTTAAATTTGATAGTAGTATTGATATTGCATTCAAGCAATGTGAGGGATTAGCTAATTTATGGATAGCTAATTGGAGTTCTATGTAGACCTTGTCAACTTACTTACTGTGGATGCTAAATCTTAATTCATCATCATTATATTTTCTATTCAAAATATCTTTCCTGGATGATTCTGGAACAGGAGGCCATCCTGGTGATTTAAAAGCTAATATACCTTATACGTTTTATGGAACATTAGGGACTTTTTGATGCAAAACTGCGGTAGTGCAGTTTTGCGTAAAAAATGTTAGCGCGGCTTAACGTCATTTCCCAGCGCCACTTGTGCGTCAAATTTATACTTTGATGCACGGTGGTGCTAAGAACCTGATAGAGTCACTTTTTTCTGGCTCTAAACATTGCGCCGCGTCGTAAAGCAAAACGACGTTAACGTGGGGAACAATTACTCAAATCCAGTTTAAGACAGAAAAAAACACCATAAACCGGATATGTGCCATTTTTTCGTACAATAGCGTCAAAAAGCGGCGCAATTTTGGCAAAAATGACCAAGGAGTACCAAAATGGATACCAGAAGACAGGAGACACCCCAGGGAAACCCCAACTTAGCAGGACCGAGCCAGGAGGACCCAAACAACACCCAGGGGAGGCAGAAGAAAAAAAGGAAGTGTCGCTTCAGTGCAGAGGAGCAGGAAATACTTGTCAGGGAGGTGATGGAGCATCAGCATCAACTCTTCGTCACTTCCAAATTGCCAATTGGGAGGAGAGAGGCAATTTGGCAACAAATTGCTGACAAGGTAAACAATGTGGCAGAGGTCAGGAGAACAGTCACTGACCTGAAGAAACGCTGGCATGACTGCAAGCGCAGGACCAAAGAGAAAATGGCCAGGAACAGGGCTGCAGACTTGAGGTGGTAGTCCAGCCCCGCAGGAGGACCTGGATGACATGGAGGAGATGGTTGCAGCTGTCATCCCAGAGGAGATTGTCACAGGGATTGCAGGAGTGGACAGTGCAGACTTCCAGGAAGCTACACAGATGCTGGGTAAGTTGCATGGGGGACAAAAATGCCTAAATGTAATTGCAAGCAGGGGGAGGTGCATACCTACTACACAATGCATGTCAGCCATGGAAATCAGCCACTGGAAAGGGCAAAGGGGCACGACACGGGTGCATGGGCAGTGCAGGGACATTCAGGGGCACAGCACAACACCAACAACCTTTGCATGGGGGTACACTGCCATGCCAAGGCTGCTGGAGATGCGGTAGCAAACCGGGAGGGTAGGGTGCAACATACAACTGGGCTGCCATCACAGGACAGCTGGTATTGGCAGGATGTGAACAAGGGGACAATGCCCAGGGCCAGGCCATCACCTCAAGCGCCATCCACCATTCACAACATTTGCCTGTGAATGCCGCTTGAGGCAATGGCCTGGTTGTTGGCACTGTCCCTGTGTTCACATCCTCACAATACATGCAGTCCTGTGATGGCAGCCCATTTGTACATTCCACCCTACCCTCCTGGTTTGCTACCGTATCACCAGCAGGCTTGACATGTGCTGTGTGTGTAGGTCAATTTTGAAAAAACAGTTAGGTGCCAATGGAACAAACACACTCAAAATGAGGTATCAGGATGACTATCTGATCAATCCCCTTCAATTCCTAACCAAGTGTAGCTCCTGTCAAATGCACATGTCCATAGGTGCAAGAAACATCAGGTATTGCCACTGACATGATGAAGTACACAGCAGTAATGTCATACCAATGCTACCCCGTGCCTGCGTCACAATAGCTGCAATGTCACCTTTCAACATCTCACTCTCACACTTCCAAGACAATAGCATTGAGTGGGAGGACATATGTGTGTAGCAAGTGAAACACACCCGCACAGTCAGAAGAGCAAATGGAACACTGCTAGGACCATCAGTGCAATCCAATGTAGCACACATTGCCCAACATCAGCAGTACACACTACCAATGCTGACACCTGTATTGTGCCATGCCAATGCTATACATAGTGCATGCTAGGTCTCAGCAACATATAGGTGGATGTGAAATATCAGAGACTGGGTCACTTCCAGATTGTGAAGTGTGGTGGAAGTGCCATCAGAACACCCAAAGCCATTGCAAGGCCACACCATGATAATGGAAGCAGATGAAGGGTTGAGTAGGACAACAGGTGGCAACATACAACTTGGCCAGAACATACACCTAGGGGATGTGAGGCACACATTTTAACAAACTGCCCACACTACATGTGACATACAGGTGGGGCTTAGGACTGGGAGACTGCTAATCTTAATGACAGGAACAATGAAGAGGAACCAAGATCACAATGTGCAACTAATAGGAGCTCAGGCATGTCACATTACAAATGCCACAATCTCAGACACACTAATTGTGCCCTATCCCATTTCAGAGGACGCTGGTTCTCCGGGGGATATGCCTGTCCTGGACCTCCCTGATGACATGGATGACGAGCTGACAAACATCAGTCAGCAGACCCTCCATGATGTCCTTGGAACCCTCCTGAACCCACCTTCAGTCACAAGGAGGAGCACAGAAGTAGCAGCCATCACAGAGGACCCACCCATCATCCCAATTGTATGACCTGCCAGCTCCAACCCAGGTGTGGACTCTGTGGACACTGGCACCAGTTTTGAGAGGAGGGATGTTCAAGGTGAAAATCAACGTGTTCCAAAATCCCTTCAAAACAATCTTTATGTATGTGACATCTGACTATAGACTTTCATCACACACACACCATACAGCAGGAATGGATGTGTATGAGTGTATGGATAAAAATTTGTCCTGGAAATTCAATGTAAGACATGATAGCTGTAAGTAATCTATACAAAACTACATAAGATTATACCATCACTCACCTTATCAGGGTTCACATGAACATCAGGCTGCAGGCAGACGTGCCACTTTGCTCAAGATACCAAATCAGGTCTCCAACGATGACAGATTGAAAACACACATCCAAACTGAACAGCACAGTGGTAACCCTAGTAACCTTGAGTGGTCGCTGCAATGGATGGCAGATGCGATGAGAAGTTGCTTTTGTGTAGCTGCCAATGTGACAGCTCAATTGGAATTGCGAATAACTATGTCAATCATGGAATTTGGATGCAGGATGGAACACAAATGCTAATACTAAATTAACACTGTTCACCCATGCCAAGGCCCTGATCCCAAAGCAGATGACACATACTGCAAAGGAGTACCTAAATATTTATTTAACAGTAAAAAAGGATAAAATAACTGGGGGAAACACCTTAACTAACCTAACCTATCCTAACTACACATTACCCACAACTGGCCCTAACTAAACTAAGCTAAACTTACTTATCACATTTAACTAAACACTCTAAACATCAACCCCCTCCCCCCTCATATGACGGGTCACATGGAGGACAACATATACTAATCTAAACACATACTATCTTATCCTAAACAAATATATATTTATTTATATATTTTTTAAAATGTTTTTTTTTTTTTTAAATTTTTTAAACACAAAAACCCCAACATCATCCCCCAAACAAAAACCCACCCACAAAACACTACACATCTAAAAATATTATTCCCCCACCCCCAACCCACTTATACTAACTAAACTAATAGCCTATACTAACCTAACACTATGCCCCCTAAACCCACAAAATTTGAAAACCAGCAAAGAGGAGGGAGGGGAGGGAATCATGGCTGAGGGGCCAAGAGTCACAGATTGGCCCTCTGCAGGATCTTCTTGATTGCAGGCAGTCGCCTGCTATTTTGGGCCACCTCCTGCTGCAGCCTGTCCATCCTGCACAACATCTGTTGTATGTCACGGCACATGTCCTGCCAATCCCCACTGTCAATGACTGCAGCAGGAGTGGTCTGTGTGCCACTAGTGGCTGGTTGTGCTGGTGCAATTGCTGGAGGTGGAGGTGCAGGAGCTGCTGTCAGTGGGCCAGGAGCAGACGAGGCTGAGGGACCTGCAATGCTGGTTGCCATCTTTGGTGCCACTTGGGTGGTGGTGCTGGTGGTGGCAGCTGTTGTGGGAACAGATATCCCCCCTTGGGAAAATGCCCTCCAGACCCCTGTGGTTCTCTCATGGCGATGACGCTGTGCCATGTTGTGGAACCCAGACTCAACCTCCAGAATGTGGCGGTAATGCATTTCCCTCCTCTGGAATTGGGCAATCTTTGTGGCATCCATGTTGGCAGCTGTAAAGAAGAGAGGAACCCAAACATTAGTTCCATCATTGTGTGATACATCTACTGATGACATTCAAACACTTCCTCAAACCCGCTTAAACTGTACAAATCACAGTACAGATCATAGATTGTCCATGAGGAATTACATGCCAACGCAGCCTACACATGTCCTATCTAACAGCACAGCAATGGTCTAAAAGGTGTGTATCCACATAAATGATGTAGGCATCATTGTTCGGCCTATTAGTTACACAACAAATGTTGCAAGTAGTCCACATGTGACAGGCCAACTTATTACTGACTTATTGATGACAATCAAAGGCCACATCATCTGTGACTGCAATATGGAATTGGCAGGACGGTATGCATTTGCTAAGCATGAGGGGGTATCCTAGGTTGGAAGAAATGATTGGCGGGATTACATGTCTGTCTCCTACACTGGGATCCTCACACCTTGCTACACATATTTCATAAGCCTAACTCTGTGCCTCAGGGGGTGATGGACAAGCAAAACATACTTTCAAACATCAAGGACAGCCATGGATCTGTGGACAGATGTCCATGGGTTTAGTCAGTCCACCTCAGGTAAGGAGGGCTACCAACTAGGATAGACACAAAAATTGGACAATCACATACACAGTTATGTTCCCAGTTACGGACAATTGTCCACATCATTGGATATCACTAATACCTTTCAAAAACACAAGCACATAGATGCAAGCACCCATCTGGGTTTGAGCTGCATGTACACCTATGACATTCTACTCAAGAGCCACATAAACATAGCACCACATGTGAAACTAGGTGCTGATAGGAAGTCAAACATACAGTCCTACATGTTCATCAGTAAACAGGGAGGGACAAGTCTGTGGGTAATACTTCGGCATCACTGGTCTGTGTCACTCAGGGTATGACTTGCTGATGGAATCATTAAAATGGCTAGCTCCAAAACTTCTTTTGGCAGAGACGTTCAACAAATATCGCCCTGTTCACCTGCCCATGCCTACAGCGCAGCACTAGATTACCAAAATATGACTCCACACCACAGATTGTCCAAATCACATATGGAAAAACAAGTCACACTCCAGTCAAAAGTAAAACATGGAAGGATGAAATGTGATCAATGGCTGCGCACTGTACAACACTTGGAAAAAAAAAACTCACTGTGTGTGACATTGTACATGGTAGAGCTGCACCTCAGCCATGTATACACCCCAACAGACATACCACTGCAGACATGTATTAACTCTGTCACTCCAGTGAGTGATACACACACATAAGCACACATGTAGTGGGCCTAACAATCATGTGGTGGCAAACATGATGACTCCATTGGGTGCAGAATCATTGATAGAGGGTACTCCATTTCTCCATTTGTTGTCATGAGAGACATGCAAAGCCACATTCCTGGTGCACTGCTGCACCAGTCACTCAGGGTTTGTGGCTTGTGCATCAAGGGACAATCAGTTACTGTGTCTTGCTCATGTGGGTTGCGTTTAGATGGTGATTTATTATGCTTACTATGGTCCATAATATGTGTGCCTGTGTTGTCTGTAGGTTACATATGCCACATGACACCATGATGGCAGGGATCCTGTGTGTAACATGATGACAAACTTAAACTAGACATGGATTGGCCAATTATCTACATCTAGATGACATAGAATTATATGCTGACAGTGTCTACGTGTATCATCCGTTACAGAATGCAGGGGCACAGGTGTAATCATTGCACCAGAAAAGTTTTACTCATTGCCCTGTGTACCTAAATCAGGAATTGCAAATCACAGTTAGCCACATCAATCATCTCACATTTGCCAGTTTGGGTGATTTGTGGGTATACAAGTAACTGACACTGTCCCATTATTTAAACATGGTTTCAAAAATGTCCTACAGCGGCAATCTTGATCAGGGAGGTCTCTATTTTTATGCCCCTTTGGAATGGCTCCAGTGTCAGGAATGCTGGCCTGCTGACCTTAGCATACACCCATGTCTGTGATACCCTACATACTGTGAAGTTTACCATTGTACATATGCTGCACTAGTTCAGCAGGGGTGTACCAAACGTAACCTAGCAAACTATTTCCTCACTTAATATGTATGATGGAAGTGGCAGGGGTCACTTGCACAACATCATGCAAGTAAGAAATTGTGACCATGCGTTCACAAACTTCAGGTATCCCATGGTGACCCATAGACTCATGAGAATTGCATGGCTATTAAGTTACACAGATGGCAAATGCATCAGCTCTGTCCCAGCAATTGTGCCAAATGCAAATTTGAACATACACAAACAGTAAACAGAGGTCGAGTACTTATATTTTATCCTTCAATGTGTAGCATTTGATTCATGTTTTACACTACACCTTTGGAAAGTAGCAGCCAGCATTGAGCTTTTTACCCGTGTGCATTCCTTTGCCATCAAATTCTCATGTAAATGCTGCTCAGACCAAGTAGAGGTATCTGCCTGGGATTTTACCAGAGGATAGGAAGAACTTTGTAAGTATGTCCACGAATACAGTTCTGACATGTATTTGAAATATTGTGGACTACATTCATTACTTGGTATGGCATGTGAAAAACATCTCATTCCTGGTACACTCACAGACCATGAAGAAACCATTACTTTGAGTCGGCTTACCATAATCAATTGATGTCACAGCAGCACTAATTGACAAAATCAAGTTATGTTTTGTAAGTTTGTGCAACTTTTGCGTCAACCAATGACGGTAATGCAACACAAAAATAATTATGAATCAGGGGCTAAATGTTTTACTTGCGTTCCACATGTCCCCAAACATTGCATGCTGCATATCAGCAAATCTGCTACTTTCGGCCCAGAGCATTTAAATGTGCACCTTAGTCTGCATTGTACTCACAAACAGGGCCACCAATCATCACACCCAGGTGGTCCAGCAGGTCTTGCTCCCTGGAAACAAGGTCAGCCCAGCGATGCTTGATCTGGTGGTCATTGCGCTGGGTGTTGTAGACACGCTTCAGGTGATGCAGCACCTTGGACAACCTGAGATTCCTCCTCTCCGTGTGATACCCCTGTATCACCCTGCCACCAGCCTCTAACATCAGGGGGAGGAAGTGGCACACTAGCCAAATGAAACCCCCCAGCTCCTCCTCACCCATTCTCCCCAGACGTGGCCTACACAACATTTCTAACAATAAAAGGACGGGGGAAAGAGGGAGATACAGGGAAAGAAGGATTGTAAAAGGAAACTTATATAACACCCAGACAGCCCAACACTACCCCAACTAATGCTACCCACAAACTCCAGACAGAACAAAGTCAAATACAAATACAATATATTACAGATATACACTTACACAGATTACCAGAGACACTTACAAAAAGACAAAAATACAATATAGAGGGCACACAGGAGACAAATTCACAATTTCCACACAGAGACAACGCAAAACACAGCCACACAGTCTAGAATAATCTGAGACTGCAAAGTGAAAGTGAAAGTACACCCACTGTACCATTTCAGGAAACAGGATATCCTATTACATCACTTTCTGTCTCATTTGCGTCCTTTTTTTGTATTGGGTCAAAATTTAATGACGCTAACGGGGTTCGCGTCAAAAAATTCTGACGCATGTGCGTGAAAATCCACACGCATTCAAGGTTCAATAGATTAGCAATGGTTGACCGCATGCCTGGTGTGCGTTGCTGGAAATCACTCTAGGGACCAATTGGTGATTAATGTGTGCGAGCATCATTTTTTAACGTATGTGCGTAATTTTTGACGCATATGTGTCTCTTATTGACGCGTTTGTGTAAAATTTATTGACTTACACTGTGTTTGAGTGATTTTACTATTTTCTTAAAATGCATGTGGCCTATTACTATACATGATTATGATGGTCTGACCTTCCAGTGTGTGTTCTAGTGTTTGGGCACATGTGGCAGACCTTACTACTGCGGCCCATGATACTCATGTCGTTGGGCAGGATGGGCTCTTTTCAGTGACGCAACAGCAGCTAAAACTTTCAAAATGTTAAAGATTTTTGAAGGTTGAGCAGGTTTTGCATCAATAGAGGACAGCAAGGCTACACTGCTAATGAGATAGACTCATGGCCTGTGTGTTTATGTGTGTGTATTTTCTGTTCAAATTGTTGTTGTGTCTCGGTGTGACCGGAATACTGGACATTTGGCGTAATGTGCAGGTATGTATGTGCTACAAATGGGAATAACCATCAGATGGCATTCAATGAGGTACATCAGTCAGGAACTGTGTTTGTAAGATCTGTTGCCTCTTATGCTGTGTGTACTTGCTGGATATCATGGACATATTATTTCCCATGACTGACTTTACACATGTTAGATAGGAGACGGTTGATTATGGCCATGTCAGATATGTTAGCCCACACACGTAATGAAATGTTGACTACCACATCATGGTCACTTGCGTGTCTACTGACCATGAGTCAGGCATTTGACCATGATACGTAGGTACAGTGTTTGTTACACAGAGTCACAAAGCCAATCCTATAGTTGTTATGTACACCACAATTTGACTCATGTAACTGACCAATGTTTGTCCTCTGGGTGTGGAGCACCAGCAGACCATGCTGCATGTGTTCCCATATTTGCACAGGTTCATTGCACAAAGGTGTCCAGTTCAAGGGTGTGGCCATGTGTACCCTGTGTCAGTATTGGCCTCCATGGTGTCACAGTTACGTGCAGGTCTAGACATGAGCCCATGGAGCCAAACCTTGAATCAACATAGTTTCCTTCAAAGCAGATATGACCAAAGGCCAAAGATCAGCAGAAAGCATACATGGGAATAGGCCAGCTATGGCACAGCAGAAACTTCATGAGGCTGAGGAAAGGGAACCCTTGGTGTGCTCAGATATGTTAGTGATCAGTAATGGCGTATCATGCAGATTCCATCCCTACATTTGTACACAGGTTGGCCTCTGATATTTCCACTGCACCAGGGAACATCAATGCCTCTGTGCTGATTGATCTCACAGCTAGTTACCACGCACGTGCCATCAAAAGGTTGCGGCAGAAGTGAATC
This sequence comes from Pleurodeles waltl, assembly GCF_031143425.1. NCBI lineage: Eukaryota > Metazoa > Chordata > Amphibia > Caudata > Salamandridae > Pleurodeles > Pleurodeles waltl. Next base: position 848,368,170 of record NC_090448.1, read on the forward strand.
TGTGTCTGGATCGCAAGGCACAAACCTTACATACACATTGGCATTCCTTGTTTGTAGGGCTGGAGGCACAGTACCAAATCCATGCATACATCCATTGCACACTGTCACTGTTTGGCACTCATGAAGACATGCTAAACCAGACAAGGGATGGGGCAGGATTAGCCCATTTGAGTACATGTCCCAGAACAATTATCTAACTAATTTAACTGTACTATACATTTGTGGGATCATTGCAGACCTACCAGACCCAATGCTCCAAGAGGAAACAGCGGGCATGGTATGCAACTATGAGGCAAATGTACCCACAGGAAATGTCTCTGGTTCACGCAAAGACTGGGAGCATTCTGGCTAACAGGATGCAGGCTCTGTCAGGTAGGAACATGGAGAAGGCAAATACACAGTGAGCAGAGTCTGACTGGGACAAGCCGGAACAACACAGTGGGTACTGAGATCAGTTTGTACATGACTCTACACTGTTCATTCTCTCGGAAGTCCTGGAGTTGATAATCCACTTCAAAGGACAAACCGGACCTTTCACATGGGAAGCAATGGACATCAGATTACAGGTTTTACCGACAACCAGGCAGTGCATTCTCAGACCTGAAGTCCATGCAGACTGATGTGCTCTAACCATACCATGCCATACTGAAGAGGTAAGCACACAGGAGTGAGAATGGGAGTCTGGGTGAGTGTAGATGATGATTCTCAGAGTCCAGATAGTCCATTTGCATTGCACCCTAGAGAAGAGTGGTAAGGGACTTAATACATGGCAGTGGCCGGATGTATAACCTGGTATGGTCTGTGCAGGGCATGTGTTGTGAGCAATGCTTATCATACCTGGGGCATTTGTGCTAACCATTTCGATGTTTGATGCACTTGTTGTCACACATGCTCCTTGCAGAGATAGCTGATGTCACACTTACTACTGTCAAGGGTCTGGTCATACATTCCTGTTGCCAATGCTATTGCACATCCACTGCCTCATGTATGATGCACTTTTCTACCTTAGGATTGATGGTGTCTTAGTTGTGTCGTATGCTGCAATGGACCATATTGGCAACAAGGAAGTGTCTCATAGCTGTGTACCTATGATGTTGCCGTTCAAATGTGATATGGACAGGATGTATGTCATTTAAGCTGTGTATGATGTTTGCTGTACACCCATACCCCTCAAATGTGAAGTGGCATCTGGAGTATGCAAAATTGTATTCCTGCAATGCTCCATGAGGTAATACCCTGATTCTGATTCCTAGAGATCATGTGATGCATCAATAATTCCCCAGAGCATGATTTAGTGATGAAGTAAGGTGTTTAATTGCATATGATGACAAAGTGGTGATGGTGATCAGAGTTAGAAGAAGTTCTGTACAATCTGTTGTCTGCGCTGCATTCCTACAGCTGTGTTGGCCGGGTCCTCCTCATGTTCCAAACTAGCATCCTCCTACTCCCCCTCGTAAGGCATTTGTGGTTCTGGTTCGTAGAGGGGTATGTTCCTCCTCACACAAATGTTGTGCAGGATGGCACAGGTCAGAATGATTTTGCAGACCAATTCTGGGGTGTATAGGAGGCTGCCTCCGGTGATGTCCAGACACCTGAATCTGGACTTCAGGATGCCAAAGGCTTGCTCAACAATGGTATGTGTCCTCCGATGTGCCTCATTATAGGCCCCCTCTGCTGCTGTGCTTGGGTTGGCAAATGGGGTCATGATCCATGGCTGGATCCCATAACCCTGATCAGCTGAAAGAGAAACTATGTATAAGTCTTTTTTTTTGTTGTTTGCACGGTGATTGTCAGGTCACATGGCAGTTGTCATCTTGTGTAGTCTGTGACTCATATGTGTTTGTGGTTTGTGGATCCCAGGCTTCTGTGATGTGCTTTCTGCGTTAGGTTGTTTGACTGGCAAAACTGGAGTTTGGCAGATTGGGCTAGTATCCTTGTTATATTTGTAAACTTTATATTCAGTGTGTTTCACCCATGCGTTATGTAGTGAGGAAGATTTGTCTGTGTACTTTCACTGGAGGTGACATGATACTTCCAAACACACAATAGGTTCCACTGTGGTGGTGACATGGTTGCACTATATAGCCTGGACATCGCATCCAATTGGACATATGTAATTGCAGGTGGAATGCAACAGTGAGGACCTGTGATTTGGCTAGGTGACAATGCAGGACACATCTCCATACGTTGGCAGCACGTAAGTTTTCACTTTTCATAATGCACAATTATCCCATGTGTGACAAGTTCTCTGCAAAGCTATTTTAGTACCCTCAGCCAGTTGGCTCATGTGCAACTGTGCACCTACACTCCTAAACTTGCTCCAGGAGAACTGGCTCACTTGGCTGTGGGGGTGATGGTTTCAGTGTTTAGGAGGTCCATCTCCCTGTACATCTGTTATGTGTATGGGTAATTGTCGCACTCACTATGCGTAGCATTGTGCACTTTGCATTAGTGTCACATCCACATATTTTCATGGCACAGTCCACTCCCTTATTGCTAGCTGGCAATGTCACCCCAGGAGTGATGTGAGATCTTGTTACTGCTTGCATCATTCCATGTCACCTTAATTTGAGTCAATGTCATTATCCTATGTGTGTCATGGTGTTTGAGCTGCAGCAACACACATTACACAGCCCTTACACAGGACGTATTGCTTGGAAGTGTGTGGGATTGACTTTAGCCTTATGTGATATTGAAAGGTTCATCTTCCAAGTTGTACTGCCAGTTAAGGCCATGTCTTTGTCACAGTGTGGTTTGAGATTGGTCCTGTGTGGCTCTAGTGTGGCATCTATTGTTATTTGCATCCATCATTTGTCCATAGGTGTGTGTGTCCCAATGAGTCAGGATACCACAGATGACTACCAGTATCACACCTCAGTGTGTTCCTGGCCACATGTCAATGTAGTGGTGTATGTGTTATGTGTCGTACAGGGTTGCTGTGCTGTGTGTAAGTTATTAGGTTTCTGTACTTACCAACAAGGAGGCCATTGCCATATCGTCCATCCTGGAAGTGGCTGTTGATGGTGCTGTGTCGGAAGACGAATGAGTCATGGACACTCCCGGGATACTTTGCCATGATGTTTGTGAACAATCCCTGGTGATCCACAATGGCCTGCACATTGATGGAGTGTGTGTGCTTCCTATTGCGGTATAGGTGCTCGGTTGCAGCAGGTGGCACAATCCGGACATGTGTGCAGTCTATGGCACCAAGCACGTGCGGGAAGCCATTAATCTGATAGAAGCCCTGTTTAGTCTCCTGCTGCTTCTACTGTGTGTTGGGGAAGTAGATGTGGCGGGGTGTGAGGGAGATGATGGCATCCAGTACCTTGGTAAAGAAGGCGGAGAATGAGGGCTGTGAGATCCCAGCAACCAGGGCACCAGTGGAATGAAATGAACAACTTGCCAACATGTGCAGAACAGCTAGCTGCTTGGTCTCCGGTGGAATGATGTGGGGTGTCTGCAAGCTGGGTGCCAACTGTGGCTCAATGTTGTGCAGCAGCTGGTGTGTGGCTTGCCGGTTTAGTTTGTACCTCTGGATGACCTCGCGTTCCCTGAAGCCCATGAGGGTTGTCCTGGTCCGGAATATCCTGTCCTGCATTCTGCGTTGCCTTTGGGGTCCACGTTGGTGTGGTGATGGCTGCTGCTGTTGGTCCTGTACTCGGTGTCTTCTGGCATACTGCATGAATATCACCTCCATGTCCTCCTTCTTGGTCAATGATGTTGCTTGTGTGAGTTTTCCTTTAGTAGTGGTGTTTTTCCCCCATCTTTACGCCTGCCCTGACCCAGGCGTTAAAATTTGACGCAAATCGGTTTTGAGTCATTTTTTAGCTCCATTTCCCTCCCGAGCACCATTTTCACTCAGATGGATAAATATGGCGCATGGGTGTTTGAGTCATTTTTTGGACGGGAACGCCTACCTTGCATCTCATTAGCGCAAGGTAATTTCACGCATCCAAGAAATGACGCAAACAACATATTTTTGGTGCTAGGCGGGTCTAGCGCCAAAGTATAAAAATGGCGCTCAGTTTGCGCCGGATTTGCGCCAAAAAAATGATGCAAATCCGGGGCAATCAGAGTATGAATATGCCCCTGAAAGTCTCTATTAGTTTAGTTTTTTGAGTAGCATTTTACGTTCAATTTGACAGCATAATGTTATTATTATACATTTCTGAATATGAAATTGTTACGCCATTCTGCTCTTCTCTCTCTAAGAAACTGTGGCCCTCATTACAACCAGGTGGGAAATCCCACTTACCGCCGTGCTGACGACCGCCAACATACCGCATCCGCAGTGGAAATCCGCTACGGGTATTATGACCCACACTTAGAAATCCTCCACAATACAGACACCCACAAAAGTCCGCCACACCAAAGGTCAGTGATAAATTGGGGGTACCAAATCCACACCGTTATGCCAACAGGAATACGCCCACACTATCACGACCCACGAATCAACGCGGCGGTCATTCAAATGCGGTAAACCATCGGCGGTACACACCGCTGTGCTCAAAATACACACACACTTACAAAACACTACCACATTGGATAATTCAAAATACATACACCTGATACACATACACACATCACACCCACACACCCAATCCAATATAAAACACACACCCACATTACCCACAACCCCTTACAATGAAAAGTTTGAAGAAGTAGAGAGACAGAAAAGCAAAGACCACACCAGCATCCAGAGGCACACAACACCCTCACTCATACACCATCCACGCACAAAACATCGCACACCCCAAAACATCACCCTACACATCACCTCACACATCACTTACACCACATCATGGCACCTCAAAGACACCCCAGGTTTTCTGAGGAGGAGCTCAGGGTCATGGTGGAGGAAATCATCCGGGTAGAGCCACAGCTATTCGGATCACAGTGCAGCAGACATCCATTGCTATGAAGATGGAGATATGGCGGAGAATTGTCAACAGGGTTAATGCAGTGGGACAGCATCCAAGAACACAGGATTACATCAGGAAGAGGTGGAACGACCTACGGGGGAAGGTACGTTCTGTGGTATCCAGACACCAGGTAGCCGTACAGAGGTCTGGCGATGGACCCCCACCTCCTTCCCCACAACTAACAACATGGGAGGAGCAAGTCTTGATGATCATGCATCCTGAGGGCCTCTCAGGAGTAGCAGGAGGACTGGACTCTGGTAAGGCAAATCTTTACTACTATATCCCCCACCCTATCTGCATGCCACCACAAACACCTGCCCCTACCCTCACACCCATCACTCCACCACCTCACATATACCCCACTATCACAACCCACCCATCCCAATACCAAGCCCTGCATGTTACACCAATGCATGGACACCCATCACAGACCTGCGTGGGCACCCATCACCAAAGCATGTACAAGGGAGAGACTCACCCAGGGCACACAATCACCACTCACACAAGGCCAAGGCGAAATTGTAAGCACAGTAGTAGAGGGAAACACACTCATTGGACAAGATGGAACACACAGATACAATAACAATGCATTTACACCCCAACAAGACCCCTACCCAACGTCCGCGGACAGGAGGTGCCAGCCATATCCAGTCCCCCCACACAAGAGGCCCACAGTGACGACAGTAGCTCTGCACGTCAGGATCAAGATACCCATCAGGGATCGCTGGACAGTCGGTTCCCCTGCCACAGTCCCAACCCACCACAGAACCTCCCCCCTTAGGAAACACCACCACAGCACCCACACAGCGGACCCATGCCACTGTCACTAGGGCACGTCAATCAGCAGTGTGTCAACCACTACAGGGACCCCAGGCAAACCCACTAACCCAAGCAAATCAGGGACCTGGGGTCAGTGGCAGTGGGCACACGGTTCAGGGGACAGAGGCATAGGAAAACAGGGAAGCTGGGAGGGCTGCTGTGCGACAGGGGGTGGACAGGCCCAGGGAACCGACCTTCCACGAGGCACTATCAAACATCATGGGAGCATACCACCATTCCCAGGAGACCATGGGCATGGTACTGGCCAAGTTTCATGAGACCCAGCGGCTGCAGGAGGGACAGTACCTGGGGATCAGGGAGGACTTGAAGTCCATTAATACCACCCTGGTCACCATTGCAGGGGTGTTGGCAGACATGGCCAACACCATGAGGGAGACAGTGGCATACCACCGGGCCCCTGACACCAGCCTGAACAATGAACAGCCTTCCACGTCCACCAGCGCTATTGGACAGGAGGTCCTGCTACAGGACCAACAGGCCCCCAGCACCGCACCCCCTGCAGAAGGAGAACCACCCTGCAAACGGTTCCTGCGATCCAGGCAGAAGACAGAGAACATTGCCAAGACCCCCGCCAAGAAATAAGACTCTCCTGATTGTCACCCTTCTGTCCCACTCTGTCACCCTGTCCACCTTTAACTGACATTGCTCCACTTCCTATGCCCCATTGGACAATGCACCGGTGATACAGAGAGACTGGACTCTACTATGGACCTTCCTCCACCATCACCCCAGCCCCTTCCACATACCCCTATACACATTAGCCCATAAATAAACACACTTGAATCACAAAGCAATCTGGAGTCAGTCTGTACTTTCACAAATGTATAATTGCAACTTCTTCTACAAATATCAATGTAAATGTTCATTTGCACATACCAATGTATGACAGTTGTTGGACCGCAGTAAATATAGCAGAAGGCAGAATGAGGTACCCAGATCTGTGAAATGGAAAGCAAAAGTGAACTGTCAGTGTCCATAAACAGTGGTTAAGAGGCTGACTTATACAATGTCCTACAGTAGCCAGAATTGAGATGAGCAGTGGCAGTCTCTTACCTGTGTCTCACTGGAAGTACTGCATGATGATGTTGTTTCGATTGTCAATATCTTCTTCCTCTGCCTCCTCTTCCTCACTGTCCACAGGCTCCACAGCTGCCACAATACCATCATCAGGCCCATCCTCCTGCAGAAAAGGCACCTGGTATTGCAAAGCCAGGTTGTGCAACATGCAGCATGCCACGATTATCTGGCACACCTTCTTCAGTGAGTAGTATAGGGAGCCACCTGTTAGATGGAGGCACCGGAATCTGGCCTTCAGGCGGCCGAAAGTCCGCTCAATAATACGCCTAGTTCGCCCATGTGCCTCACTGTAGTGTTCCTCTGCCCTTGTCCTGGCATTCCTCACTGGGGTCAGTAGCCATGAGAGGCTGCAAATGTCGAGGTAAATCTGTTAGACACACACTAAGCCTTAGGGACTACCCCATACCCAGACACCTATTCCTACTGTGTGGGGACCTTGGGCTCACCTATTAGCCACACCCGGTGCCTCTGGAGTTAGCCGATCACATAAGGGATGCTGCTATTCCTCAAAATGTAAGCGTCATGCACAGAGCCAGGATACTTGGCATTCACATGAGAGATGTACTGGTCTGCCAAACACATCATTTGCACATTCATAGAATGGTAGCTTTTTCGATTTCTGAACACCTGTTCATTTCTGCTGTAGGACAAATGCCACATGTGTACCATCATTGGCACCAATTATGTTGGGGATATGTCTCAGGGCATAGAAGTCAGCTTCCACTATGGGCAAGTCCTCCACCTGGGGGAATACGATGTAACTGGCCATGTGTTTCAGCAGGGCTGACAACACTGGTTAAGAGGTAGAAAACATTGGCTGAGACATCCCTGATGCCATGGCCACTGTAATTTGAAAGGAGCCAATTGCCAGGAAATGGAGCACTGAGAGGACCTGCACTAGAGGGGGTATTCCTGTGGGATGGCGGATAGCTGACATCAGGCATGGCTCCAATTGGGCACACAGTTCTTGGGTGCCACGATCAAGTCTGTAGGTGATAATGATGTGTCTGTCTTCCATTTTCGACAGGTCCACCAGGGGTCTGTACACCAGAGGATGATGCCATCTCATCACCTGCCCCAGCGGATGTGCCCTATGAAGGAGAATGGTGAGCAGAGGGTCATGTACCACAAAGGTTGCACAAGTGTTTTTGATGTAATGTGAGTAAATCCGTGTGTGGAGTACTTTGTCCGTATTTCTGCCAAAATGTGCTGTGACGCAGTTAGGTGCCATGCCATGTGCCCACCTGAAATGACGGCTGCCTGACCTGCAAGGAGGGACAAGGGGAAATGAGGTAACTGCTCTGACATTGTGCAGCGTCGCGGTAGGCGGTCGAAGACCGCCACGCAATTTAGCATCGGTTATCATTGGGCCCTATGGGTTCCAGGAGCCTATGATGAGGTACGCCGGCGGTGACGGTATGCACCGCCGCGGACGTGACTGTCATTTTCTATCTGTTCACTCACTTGATACCTGACCTTCAACAGGAGAGGACCTACACTGCAAGTGCTGCTGTGACCTCAGTCTGGAAGCGACAATGGCTCATGTGTCTGGGGAAAGGGCCCCTGCCTTCACCGCAGAGGAGTTGGACAAACTGGTGGATGGGGTCCTCCCCCAGTACACGCTACTCTACGGTCCTCCAGACAAACAGATGAGTACACTCTGAGCATGATGCGTGGGTCATGAATGTATGGAGTGGTGTGGATGGAAGAAACATGTGGGGGGCTGAGGCCTGCATGTGAGGATGGTGAGTGTATGTGCGTCAGGCCATGGGTGGGAACTGGTGGCAATTAGTATGACGGTTCGGACGGGAGAGTAATTTCCTTTCATCCTGTACCTTTCCTCTAGGTCAGCGCCCACCAGAAGAAAGGTATTTGGCGTGCCATCGCCAAGGAAGTGCGTACCCTGGGGGTCTATCATAGACGGAGCACCCACTGCCGCAAGAGATGGGAGGACCTGCACCGCTGAAGCAAGAAGATGGCGAAGTCCCAGCTGGGGATGGACTCCCAACGTGGAAGGGGTGCCCGTCGCACCATGAACCCCCTGATGTTCCGGATCCCAGCGGTGGCATATCTGGAGTTGGATGGGCGCTTGAGGGCATCACAGCAGACACAAGGGGGTGAGTACAGTCTCATTCAGCTGACTCTGCGTACTTTACGAGGTGTCTGGGTGGGGAATGTGGGCTGTGGTTTCTCCTAGGCCAGGGCAAACTTGGTAGGGTAGGTCCCTTGTTAGGGCAGGCTTTGAGGCACTCCAACCCCAATAGTGGTAGAGGGCATCTACAACTAGTCAGGCTCCTGTGGGTTCCAGGTGTGCAGCAAATGGTGTTAGGCATAGTCCCCCATAGGCAGGTGATTTTCCTACTAACTGCTAATGCATGGCCTAGTGTATAGGGCTGCTCCCTGTGTGTTGTGTCCGCCAACGGTAGTGGTGTTGCTGGCATTGACCATGTGTCTCCTCTGTCTCCCCCCCCTTCTTCTATTGTCACCCTGTCCTTGTGTGCATTAGCATCTTCTGGCAGAGGAGCAGAGGCACCGGAGACGGAGGAAGGTGCATCCCACATGGCCCAGGAGGGTGAATCCACTGAGGGTGAAGGCACCAGTGGGACAGAGGGTGAGGGGAGCTCCACGACGGGGACAGGAGGGGACACCAGCGACAGCGACTCCTCCTCTGATGGGAGCTCCCTTGCGGTGGCGGGCACCTCTGTGCCCACTGGAACAACAGGTACAGCAGCCACCCCCTCTACCAGCACCGCCCTCCCAGCAGCCCCTCAGAATGTTTCCCATGCCCGCTAATCGAGGAGGGTGGACATCTCCTTCGCCCCAGGCACCTCAGGCCCTGCCCCAGTCAGCCCTGCTGCCATCAGTAAGGAGGCTATTGACCTCCTGAGATCCCTCACTGTTGGGCAGTCAACCATTCTGAATGCCATCCAGGGTGTCGAGAGGCCTTTGCAGCAAACACATGCATACCTGGAGGGCACTCATTCTGGCGTGGCGGCCCAACAGAGAACATTTCAGGCTCTGGCCTCTGCAGAGTTGGCAGCCATTGTCCCTGTGTCCAGCATCCCCCTTCCAACTTCCCCTACCCAGACCCAATCCCCTCTACCTCAGCCTATCCCAAGCACACCATCAGACCAGCATGCACACACATCAACACACAAAAGTGGCTCAGGAAAACATAAGCACCACACATTCCACAGGCACTCACACAAGCACCATACCCATGCAGAGACACCAGCATCCACTGCCTCCACTGTGTCCCCCTCCTCCACGTCCTCCACCTCCCTTCCAGTCTCGTCTCCGATCACACCTGCATGCACTACATCCTCAACCACTACCTCCATCACCAGCACGCCCATCACTACACACCGCTCACGTGCAATGGCCACCCCTACTACCATTCACACGTCCCCTGTGTCCTTTCCCAGTGTGTCTGTGAGCCCTCCTCCCAAAGTTCACAAATGCAGGCACATACCCACTCAACAGCTATCCACCTCACAACAGCCTCCAACCCATGCACCTTCACCCAAACTCAGCAGACGTACACCTCCTACAACCACTACCTCCTCTGCCACTCCCAAACCCACTCCATCGTCCTGTCCTACCTAGCTCACCTGGAGCTCTTCCCTACACCTCCCACCATCCTTCTCCTAGGGCCAGGATATCTAGATCCCATCCCAGCCCAGCACCTCAGCCACCAAATCTGCATCCGCTGTGGTCCCTGCTACTCCAGTACAGTCAAATGGGGCACCCGTCAGAGCTGCCAGTGTGCCACCAACAGAAAAGAAGGACCACCCTATTCCACCACCTGCAAAGCTCAAAAAGGGACTGGCTTCAAGCAGGGGACAGTCATAGCACGCACCCAGCAATGCCTCGTACATACACAGAGTGGACAGTGCCAAGGTCCCTGTAGTGGCTGTCAAGATGAGGAAGGGCCACAAGCCAAGGGGCACATCACCTCTGGGCATGATTTCACCTGGGGAGGGGCTGGTGATCACCAAATCATCAGGGATGGCAGCCACATGCACCCCAGTTACCACCGCTGCTCCGACCGCCACCTGCGCTGCCACCTGCACCGCCGCTGCCACAACATTATCCCCAAGGATCAGCCATCCGAGGCTGCCGGAGACGGTATGGTGTCTCCATCCACCCCAACAGTCACTTGCACCATGGCCAGCATTGGCAGCATCTCCGCCGCAGCCACTGCCGCCTGCACCACCATCAGCACCGCCACGTGCACAGCCGATGACACTCTGTCGGACGTCAGCCCCATCCCCAGTGTGCAGCCTTCAGAGTCTGCAGGTGAGGTCCTGGACCCTAGACACGCCACTTGAGACACCACCTCCAGCACTGACACGAACCAGCAATTAGTAGCCTAAGTCGCCGCAGGATGGAGTGTGGGTCTGCCTCCATGGAGTATCATGCTACCTGTTCCGGGTACATCACGTGGCTGTGACACCCAGGTGAGACGAAGTCAACATGCCACAACCCAGGTGCAGCATCACTGGACACAAAGCCCCCTGCAGACCCAGTGGAGAGAAATATCAACTAACACAGTCCTTGGCAGGATGGAGCACTCTGGGCACAAAGCCCCCTCCAGAACCAGTGGAGAGAAACATCCACTAACACAATCCTTGGCAGGATGAAGCACTCTGGGCACAAAGCCCCCTCCAGAACCAGAGGAACATGTCACCGACATGAGAGACTGTGGCTTTGCACTCCCCAGGACCAAGCAGTGGGCAAAGCACCCACTTGAGAGACTTCAGAGAAGGTGGCGTTGTACTCCCCCGGACCAAGCAGTGGGCAAAGCACCCACTTGAGAGACTTGAGAGACTGTGGCTTTGCACTCCCCAGGACCAAGCAGTGGGCAAAGCACCCACTTGAGAGACTTGAGAGACTGTGGCTTTGCACTCCCCAGGACCAAGCAGTCGGCAAACCACCCACTTGCGAGACTTCAGAGACTGTAGCTTTGCACTCCCCAGGACCAAGCAGTGGGCAAACCACCCACTTGAGAGACTTCAGAGACTGTGACTTTGCAACTCCCCAGGACCAAGCAGTGGGCAAACCACCCACTTGAGAGACTGTGGCTTTGCACTCCCCAGGAGCAATCAGTGGGCAAACCACCCACTGGAGAGACTAGTGAGACTGTGGCTTTGCACTCCCCAGGACCAAGCAGTGGGCAAACCACCCACTTGAGAGACTTCAGAGACTGTGGCTTTGCACTCCCCAGGACCAAGCAGTGGGCAAAGCACCCACTTGAGAGACATGAGAGACTGTGGCTTTGCACTCCCCAGGACCAAGCAGTGGGCAAACCACCCACTTGAGAGACTGTGACTTTGCACTCCCCAGGAGCAAGCAGTGGGCATGGAGCCCCCTTGAGGAGCACTGGCGTCGTACCATCATACGGCTGAGGTGCCCCCTTCCCCCTGAGTTGCCTGTTTTTTTATCGACCTGATGCCCCTGCAGAGTTCTCTCTGTTTTGAGGCAGGTGTCATGTGTGTGCTTCGCCCATGCCTTTTGGGACCACTGGTCCACGGACATTTCATGGAACAGTGTACGGACTTGTGTACTTGCTGTAAATATTTGTGTATACTGATTATTTGCTGTTCTCTTGTTCGAATATTACACTAGGTAAACTCATTTTGTTTGGTCCTTGCGTTCTTCCAGGAGGTGACAGGTGTATCTGTGATATTATTGGATATGTGTGTGTGTTGTTGGGGGTGGGGGTGTTGCATTTTGCATGTGTGTGTCACTCTCTTTTCCCTCCTCCCATCGCCTGTGTGCTAGGTGCAGTACTCACCATGGTCGTCGCCGCCGACTTCTTTACTCTTTGTGGTGTATTAAGAGATACAGCAACATGGGCAGGACCTGTAGTTCGGGCTCCATTGCGTCCTGGTTCTTTGTTGAGTGTCGTGAGGTGAGTGGTTTCCCTTCCAAAGACTGTTTCTGCCGTGCTTTTGATGGCATTGGTACCGCCCCGGAAAAGCTGGTGGATTGGTGCCTTGTAATACTGTGGGCGGTACATTGTGTTCCGCCTGTCTGTTGGTGGTGTCCGCCGCGGTGTTTGTTGCTACCGCCGTGGCAGTCAGAGTGTTAAAGTGGCTGTCTGTGTTGGCGGTTTCCGCCATGGTTGTGATTCCATTTTTTTGACCACCGGCCTCTTAGCGGTATTACCGCCGCTTTATCACCGACCGCCAGGGTTGTAATGAGGGCCTGTTTGTTTTCCAAGAGGAATTCCATGAACCCTTTTATACCATTAGTCTGTAGATCCAATTAAATTGATGTTATCCTGGTACATTTGTGCATGTTGGCACATAGTTGGTGAAAGGTTATTGTATATGTAGAAATATGTAAATTTCACACACTTGTGGATTTGTAAGACACTGCTTGTTTTTTTTGTTTTAGATCATCATGAGTGAACTTTCATTTACCATCTGAATAGTTCATGAACACATTTCATCATTAATTTGAACTGTACATGATTAAACTTGTACTTTTAGAAACCACAAACTATTAAATATATGTGATATCAGTGAATGTTGCATTTGTTTGGCAGTAGGTTTGTCTGGAAATCACTAGAATGACTGCATTTTTAATGAAACGTAAATGAACTATTATGGCCCTCATTCTGACCTTGGCGGTCGGCGGAGAGGCGGCGGTCGGACCGCGAACAGACCGGCGGTCAGAAAAATGGCATTCTGACCGCGGCGGTCACCGCCGCGATCGCCCGCCACTTCCCCACTCCGACCGCCACGGCGGTCATGACCGCCGGGCTGGAGTTTGCGCACTCCGGCCCGGCGGTCGTCCCAAGACCGCCAACGGTATCATGACCCTGCCTACCGCCGCGGTTTCTTGCGGTCGGGAACCGCCATGCGAACCATGGCGGTAAGCACTATCGGGGCCAGGGAATTCCTTCCCTGGCACTGATAGGGGTCTCCCCCACCCCCCACTACCCACCCGAGTCCTCCCCCCACACCCTCCACCCCCCTGCCACCCCCCAGAGGTGGTACGAACCCCCTCCCCACCCCCACCCCGACATGCACATACATGCACCCCGACATGCACACACCCCCAACATGCACATATACACACCCCCTACACACACATACACAACGGGGACACATACCCGCACACATACATGCAGACATGCGCACCTGCCGAACAGCACACATTACCCATAGACACAGCAGCACCCCCCGCCCGCATACACGCACTCACACACCCCCTCTACACACTCACACGCACACCCCCACACACGCCCACATCACAAAACACCCCCCCTCCCCCTCCCCTCACGGACGGTCAACTTACCTTGTGCGTTGGTCCTCCGGGAGGCGACGGGAGCCATGGGGAGGTGACCGCCAACAGAACACCGCCAACAGAAGACCGCCACACAGATATGTGGGTCGTAATTCTGTGGGCGGTGTTCTGCTGGCGTGGCGGTGGAGGTTGACCAGTCTCCACTTTTCCGCCGACCGCCAGTGTGGCTGCTTGCGGTTTCCCGGCGGAACGCTCCCAGCGGTCGGAATGCGCACAGCGGCATACCGCCGCGGTCGGCGGTCTTCACCGCGGCGGTAACTCGGCGGTCTCGCGAAAAGACCGCCAAGGTCAGAATGAGGGCCTATGTGTGTATCTATGACCTTGTCTGTATATCCCAAGGTCATGTGACCCAGACCTCATTGGGCTGAAACATGCCTGGTGGTTTTGCTGGAATAAACACAGAAGACCTCAATTACAAGAGCCCTGCCATGCTGGAGCGTCACTTTCGATCATGCTCAGGTGGCACAGGCCTCTCAATCATATCTATGAGGAGATATAAAACCACCCTGCGTGGCTTTGCATGGCCTTATAGATGTGGAGTAAGGCAAGGCAGCGCAAAGCCTTACTCTACATCAAGAAGGCATTCATGGACTTAGCTGTGGGTTTTCCCCACTAACACCCATGGGTTTTGACACATTCCCAGATTTAAAAGAATCAGTAAACTTGGGAAAGCATCAAAACTGTGCACCCCCCAACGGAGGCGTAAAGAGGAGAAATAACTTTATTTCTCCTCTTTTTTCCTCCTTCTATGTGTGCAGTAGTCTGCAGCCAGCACTCATAGAAAGAGGAAAATGTCTCCATTGTCTGTTTTTTTGCAGGAACGTTTCCCTTCCTGCATGATAACCATTGTGCCAACAACATAGATACCCGCCATTTGTCATTATACAGTGCATTCCTGCCCTTTCCTTTTGACGTAGGGCAGCGCAGCGACGCCTTGATGCGCTGTCCTGTACCAAAAAGTTGCAAATGCGGGCCTCAGTTTTCACCCTCCCTTGTGAGAGAGCAATTTAATCTTTTCCTTGTTTCCAGTATTTTGGGCAGACTCCTTCTCCACTCACAGCAACTCCTCCTCTAAGTGGTCCAGGATTCATAGGAAAGTATGACAATTTTGCTTTTGTTAAGTCGTGGATCTGCCTGCTATTTGATACATGGACTACTAAAGAGCAATACAACACTGGGCCGCTCTTGGTGGACATATGTTGTCCTGCCAAACAGAGCACATACAATTTGGCAAAACTAGTGGATATTCAATGCCACAATAACACATTGGACTTTCATCCTAACAATTAATTGTGTGCTGATGCTGCAACCATGGATGACATTTATGGGTTGGCAGGGGTCACAAATGCAACCCCTAGCTTGTCTCTTGCAACCCCTGGCATTGCCGTTGTGATCCCTGGCCTCAGAGCTGGCAAATCAGGGCCTGGAACACAAGGGCTTTAACGGTTGTGGTTTCACTTTCTTGGTTTTATGTCAATTTTTTCACTAACCACAAACTGCACCACGCGTTTTACAAGGGCACAGCCATCTTGTTTTTGACTCTGGTAATGGTGTTGGGCCTGATTTTTTCATCCTATTTATCTTTGTAATCCCGCACCCTCTGAATTAATCTGCCTGTCTTTTTTAGTCATTTCATTACCGTCTCTTTTTCTGAATCTGTATTTTTAGGTTTTAAAAAATGTTTTGTGTTTTTTTTGTGACCTTTTGTATTTTTGTATATTTTTTCCTCATTTTCTTCCTTCCTCCCTTCCCCTCTTCTTCTCTTCTTCTTTACCCCACAGTACCCATCACCATGGCAGAGCAGGGATGCAGCAACAGACACCTAACTTGTGGTTGGCGGCACCGTCAAGGGGGTGCAGCTTCGGCCCATCTTTAGCAAGGAGGAGGTGGCAGCACTAGTTTATCTTTTGTACAGCACCACCTCCCCTTCATGCTGGCACCAGGCGGCAGTCCTGGGAGTGGTTACACCCTTCAGGAGATTTGACTGCTGTGGGGGAGGGTACACCAGTTGGTTCGTCGCCACACTGGAGGCTAGCGCACCCAACAGCAGTTAATTCACCATTAGGTAGACATATTCAACTGGGACCAGGACCTGCTCGACCTACTGGGCGTCGAAGTGTTGGGACTTGATGAGTCATAGTTATTTATTGTTGTGTGTGTTTTTCTAAATGTAGTGCTGACTCTCAGAGGTAAGTTAGGGTTAGGTTTATTTATTATGTGATGCAGTTTGAGGTAGCAAGATGAGTCAGTTGCAGCACATCCTAATTGTACTTGTGGGCACGCATTTGGGCTGATTATTTAAGAAGCCTTGCAGACAGAGACTCCTCTTATCACCACCAAGAAGAATAAGATAGTGGTAGTAGTAATAGTTGATGTCAGTGAGTTAGCATTCCCTTCTCTGCAACTTTCATTATGTAGTTTATGCAGTCCATCCAATCACAATCTCCCAGTGAATGTGTAGTATGATATCATCATGGGATGTATGCATTGAAAAAAATGGAGACTGAGTTGCCCATCAAAGGTGATTGAGAAGCAAACATCATTATTTGCAATATGAATGCATTGTTAGTGGTACGTAATTGTAAATGTAAGACCATATTTATTTACAAGGCCCTTTGCGCCACCGAAGTCACTTTTAGTGATGATCTGGTGGTGCACAGTGCAGGGCCATATTTACATTGCCACATAAAGCTACCCTGTGTGGCTCTTAATGGCCTTGTAAATGTGGACTGGTTGCTGCGTTGACTCACTCTGTGACAGGGAGATGTGCCATTGGTGTTACGGTGGGTGTTCCCACTGTAACACCCATGGCATTTGACACGTTCCAAGATTTAGAAGGCTTTGTAACCTGGAAATGTGTCAAAAGCCTACAGCTCCCCAGGGGAGGTTAAAGGGAGACGCAACAAGGAGAACAAGAAGAAATACCTTTATTTCTCCTCATTTCTTTCTTGTGCTGGAATCGGTGTCCCTTCCTACATAAAACAATCATCCTCTTAATGCAAACACCCTTGCAACATGGTGCAGGGGTGCCTGCATTGGTTCATGGCAGCCCATTGTGTGCCAACACAGGGGAAAAGGACAGGAATGCACCAAATCTGTTGCAGATACAGCACATTCCTGTACTCTCCTTTTCACGTAGGGCAGCGCTGCAAGAAGGCTTATGGCGCTGCCCTGCATCACACATTTGTAAATATGGCCAGTAGTTTAGGAAATTGTGGAGTAGGGCTTAGGTGCCGGAATTAAGAAAGTAAAAGTAATAGGTCAACTCAAGTTGGGTCCATCATACTAGGTAAACTGACTTAGAAAAGTACAACATTACTGTGTTTGCCTCTGCATATAAAAAAATATTTTTTGCGAGATTAAGTGTACCACTAATCTTTTTTTTTATCTTCATTTATTTCTCACCTCAGCACCCAAGTGGAAGAAGAGGGCAGCATTGTCGGCTGGTCCAGGAGAAAACGAGGGTACCTGTGCCACCACCATTGCGGATGCTGGCAGATCTGCTGGCCCCAATAACTCTTCCTGTTATATTATTATTATTTACTTAATTTTATTTTTAACCTCTCCTCATTTCGAATAATTACCAGGTCCAGCTATCCCTTATTGGTGAAATGTAGGCAGTGTTCTAGCAGCTTAGGCTGTCTAGAGGTAGCTGTAGCAGAGCAGCTTAGGCTGAACTAGGAGACATGCAAAGGTCCTGCAATACCACTATATTTACATGGTACTTATACACAATTAAGGACAATACTCAGTGCTATCAAAACTAAAGGTACTTTATTTTAGTGACACAAGGCCAAAAATATCTTAGAGGCAATACTCCTTCTGGAGGTAAGTATTATACACAATATATACACTAGTAACCAAAATCAGGTAAGTAAACAGTCATAGAATAAGGCAAACAGTAGAAAATGCAATAGAATGCAATAGGCCTAGGGTCAAAACAAACCATATACTAAAATAGTGGAATGCAAATGACGACATCCCCCCTAGGCAAGTGTAGTGTGTAGAAGGGTGCTAGGAGTGTAACAAAACACCAAAGATAAGTAAAGTACCCCACATCAGAGCCCAGGAAAGCAGGAGTAAAGTACAACAAGTTTCCTCAGGACACACTACAAGTCGTGATAAGGGATTTTGCAAGAACCAAGCAAGGCTGCAATCAACAAACGGTGGATTCCTGGACCTGAAGACCTGTGGAGAGAAGAGATCAAGTCCAGAAGTCGAAGGAGAGTCCAGGAAGGACAGGAGCCCCTGCCAACCTAGAAGATGATGCAAAAGTGGATTCTCTGGTAAGAAGAAGAGTACAGAAGAGCACCAAAGAAGATGACTGCGGGTTCCTGCATGGTGCAGGAGATGGCCCACTTCAAGTTGTTGGATGCATGCTGTTTGCATCACTGGATTCTGCAAACATGCCTTGGTTCACACAAGTATGTAGATTGCATCAATATGGAGCTGCCTGGATCTAGGAGGGGCCTGGGGGTCTCAACTTGGCCTAAGGAGACAGAGGTGTCTCTCAGCACTTTAGAGAGCCCACAGAAGACCAGGTAGCACCCACGGGAGTCCCAGGACAAAGGGACAAAGAAGATGCAAAGTGCGGTTGTTGCAGCACAAAAAAGGAGGGTCCCACACTGCCGGAGAACAACTCAGTGAGTTGTGCATAGCAGAATGGAGTGCTGGGGACCTGGGCAAGACTGTGCATGGAGGATTCTTGGAAGAAGTGCACAGAAGCCCAAGGAGCTGGAGAGGATGTGGGACACAGGGGTGCTGTCGCAGCACGGGGAGGCAAGTTCTTTCCTCCACCTAATTTGGACAGCTGGACCTTAGGACAGTCTGGGACATGTCGGTTCACCACCTGTGTTCCAGGAAGAAGACTTGTTGTCAGGAGAGGAGTCCAGAGTACCGGTTATCGTCACACAAAGGTGCCTGCAGAAGCGGGGAAGTGACCCCTTCACTCCACAGGAGATTCCTTTGGTTCTTCTGATGCAAGATGAAGACAGGCAGTTCTCAGAGAGTGCACACTTTGGAAACTCTTGCAAATGCTGGCTGGAGCTGAAGTTGCAGGTCACAGGAGTCATCCTGGATACCTTGTTGTAGTTACAGCGGTTCCTGGAGCAGTCTGCATTGATGCGATTGTCAAAAGATGAAGCAGAGGATGCAGAGGATTCCTGGAGGAGTCTTGCAAGCTGAATCTGAGGAAACACCCGGAGGAGAGATGCTAAATAGCCCTCAGAGAAGGGTTGGCTACCTACCCAGGTATGCACTTATCAGGAGGGGTCTCTGACTTCACCTGCTGGCAATGGCCACTCAGAGGTCTCCAGACTGTCACCACACCTTGGAATCCAAGATGGCTAATGCCAGGGACACACTAGAGGAGCTATGGGCAACACCCCTGGGGTGGTGATGGACGATGGACAGGGGAGTGGTCACTCCCCTTTCCTTAGTCCAATTTCGCCCCACAGTAGGGAATGGGGTCCATGAACCAGTGTAGACTGGCTTATGCAAGGAGGGCACCATCTGTGCCCTTCATAGAATTTCCAGAGGCTCTGGGAGGCTACCCCTCCCAAGCCTGTAACACCTATTTCCAAAGGGAGAGGGTGTACCACCCTCCTCTCAAAGGAAATGCATTGTTATGCCTTCGTGGGATTGAGCTGCTCAGTCCCCAGGAGGGCAGAAACTTATCTGGTAGGTGGCAGCAGCTGGGGCTGCAGTGAAAACCTCAGAGAGCTAGTTTGGTTGTACTAGGGGTCCATGGTGGAGCCCCCAGGGTGCATGGGATTGGCCTCCCCATTACCATATTTGGAATGGGGGGGACAATTCCATGATCTTAGACACCTCCCATGGCCATATTCGGAGTTCCCAAATGCTGCAGCCCATAAGGATATCCTAGAACCTCAATGCCCTTGGTATCCAGGTACCATATTCTAGGGACTTATAAGGGGGGGGCCTGTGTGCCAATTGGAATTTGAATATGGAGTGACTAAACAATAATAGTGGCAAATTTGGTATGTAAAGAGAGCATAAGCACTGGAGTTCTGGTTAGCAGAACTTCAGTGACACAGTTAAGCATACTGCTAACACACACATAGGCCACAAACTATGAGCACTGGGGTGCTGGCTAGCTGGATCCCAGTGAGACAGTAAAAACACACTGACACATACTCACAAATAGGGCAAAAATGGGGGTAACCATGCTAGAAAGAGGTTACTTTCTCACACCAATTCAGCTTTTCTACGCTTGTTTGTGTAGGTTTTCTTTGTTTTTCTGATGCTCTTTGCATTTCCCAACCAAGAACTCACCATAAGTGAATGATAGAAGAAGATAGAACCGTAATGATCTATTGTGTTTGTATTTATTTTGTTGGAACTAAATTGTGTAACGTTTTGTCCAGACACACTGACCACCAATGCCGAGGCCAGCTACAGCACCAATGCGCTGGACAGGGCATAGGTAGAAGGGGGCAAACCGGAGAAACTGGTAAGTCATATTGCTGTTGCTCAGTGACAATTGCTAATATACTCGCTGCAAGGGGGTTGCTTTTGAAGCCCCTAGTTTAGCAGCTGCAGTGGTAATTAAGTTCTTAATGGCCTCTTCTCTCTGCAAATCAGCAGACAAAAACTCATAATGAATGGATGCTACAAATAATGGCTTGATGGAAAAGCAAGCAAAGAATGGACGGCTAAAAGGAAGAAATGGGTGAAATGGTATACGAGTGAAAAGATGTGTGGGTGAAAGGAAAAGATGTGTAGGTGAGTGATAGGTGATGCATGAGTGGGTGAAGATAGATGAGAAGGGTGAGTGTTTGAAAGGTTTCAGCACCCCATCCTTCATCCTTTAGTGTTGCTAAAGTTACCCAGACGTGGGTCCCTTGCTCACTGTGCCACTGGATTCAAGCTAGCCTGGCAAGCCTGGCTGATAATGGGTGATATCCCAAAACGGGTCACAGGAAGCTTGTTTCCTGTCCAGCGAGGACCTGGCCTAGCAGTTCAGGCTGCACTGTTCCAATGGGGAGCAGGGTCAAGACTGATTTGCATATGGCTGGTTCCAAACTAGGTGGCATGGTGAGGAAAAGAATGATGGTCTAAACACAGATTTGTGACTGGAGCTGAGTGTTTGAAAGTATTCAGCACTCCGTCCATCAACCTTTAGTGAAACAAATAAACACACAAGGATGTTAATCAATATCAAATTAACATTTTTCTGAACGGTATTCTCACATACACTCAGTCCCGACCCTTTTTTCGAAGCCTAAACCTTTGCCCAAGTTACAGCTAGTGCTTTCTTCCAATTGACAGAATGATTAGTCTCCATCGTCTCAATGCATTCAAAGCAAAAGCAATTGTCCTCACTTTCCTTTTCCTCAACTGAAACAACATTGCCCCAAGCCCTTTACACCTGGCATCTGTGACTAGTACAAATTCCTTTCCAAATATGAAGGCTTTCAGAAATGGCACTTTGTTCAAGTCTTTCTTTATCATATTGAATTCTTGAACACATTTCTCACCCCACCGTAATTGAGAATTCTTCTCAAGCAAACTTCTCATTACAGCTGTTTTAGCCAACAAATCTTTCACAATGAGTGAATAATATTCCACCATTCCCCGGAAAGAAAGAACCTCATCCTTGTCCTGTGGTTACTTGTTTCTTAATTTATTTCTGCAAATTCCTATTCAGACGCACTTCACAACTAATTTCATGACTTAAATATGTAATTTCTACCAAACCAATACTTATCTACTGTAAAAGCAGCCTGGGAATATAACATTCCAGGGAGGTTACCTAGTAGTAAAGCCTTTGGGGTCATTATGACCCTGGCAGTCACTAAACTGCCAGGGTCACGGTCTGACCACTGACACTGCCAGGCGGCCGACAGCCTGCAGTCTGGCAGTCCCGGAGGTTGTAATCCACCAGGGCAGCGCTACAAGCAGCGGTCCCGGTGGTTGTAATCCACCAGGGCAGCTCTGCAAGCAGCGCTTCCCTGGGGATTACAAGTCCCCATCCACCAGCCTGTCCATGGCGGTAAAAACCACCATGGAAAGGCTGGCAGAATGGGGCACTCAGGGATCCCCATGCACAGCAACATCACGCATTCCACTGCTCGAATTATGGGCAGTGTAATGTGCGACGGGTGCTGATGCACTCGCTGCACTGCATTAGGAGCTGGCTTCAATGTTAAGGCCCTGTTCCCATCTGGGCCGGCGGGTGGAAACAATGTTTCCGTCCGCCAGCCCAAGGGGAAAACCATAATAGGGCTGGCGGGGTTCAGGCCACACAGGAGGCCTGATGGCGGTATGGCATTGGAGGGCGGCCTCCACCACCCCGCAAAGTCATAATGAGGCCCATTATGTTTTGGCAAAATGAAGCTGCTGTGACCAGTTTAAAAGGCATGCACTAAATGTTATATACACTCTTGGGTGTGATGAAAGCTGTGAGTGCCTGAAGTGTTTCATGAAGTCTTATCTGGTGATTAGCTCATTTCAAATCAATAGTGGTGTAATACTTGGTTCTACTTAACAGCTTAAGCATCTCAGTGATGGTAGGCACTGAAACGTATCCTGCACCATATCCTTGTTCATTGCATGAAGTTGTGCACACAGGTGTATGTCCCCATTGATTTTCATGGCTACAACTACTGGTGCTAACAATTGCGTTGCCTCTACTGGGTCAATAGTACCAGTTTTACTAAACTTATATAACTCAGACCAGACTACCTTATGCACTTAAATGTGTAATTTCCATATTTTGGCAGAAATAGGCTTATCACCCTGATGTAATCTAATTTGGTGTGCATAGCCTTTCAGGCACTCCAATATATTCTTGAGCACAGGAAGAACATATTTTCACAGGGATTCAAAACCTGGATGAATTAACTTGAGGACTGACTTTAGGATCAAACCAGACTACTTATTCCTTTCGATGTGGCCAACTCAATATCTCATCACTTTTCTTAACTACATATTTTTCCAATTATCATTTTATTTAAAAAAACAATTGTATATTCAAAGAATCCTGACATTTTAATGGGTGAACCTCCATTCAGGTATACAAAGGCTCACAACTAAGTGAATTGGCCAGCTTATCTGATGGGAAGAAATACTCCTTTAACTGGATACTACCAGGGGGCCTACTTCATAGCTTCTGCCATGAAGCCTTAACTTTTTTCCAGGTTGAGCGTCATTCACGAACAGGTGTGAGAAAGGGACTCTTTTGACATGGTAGCCCCCCACTTGTTGCCTGGAAAAGTATGGCGTTTCAAACTCTAAGTGCCCTGGACCCCTGCAAAATAGGTTCCCAGGGCTAGATCTCTTTCCCAAAAACTGCAACATGTATTGGCACTTCAGCCGCCCTTGTAAGTCCCTAGTAAAAGGTATCCATGGAGCCTAGGGCATGGGTACCCTAGACGACCACCAGAGCCGTGGCATCAATTGTGCTACTTGGAGAGGCTACTTGGAGAGGATGCACACCAACCTCATGCAGACTTCCATTGCAAGTGCATGACAAGTTGTATTATAAAGTTAAAAACTCGACATGGCACATAGGGGGTCATTCCGACCCTGGCGGTCCATGACCGCCAGGGCCGGGGACCACGGAAGCACCGCCAACAGGCTGGCGGTGCTTCCAGGGCCATTCTGACCACGGCGGTAAAGCCGCGGTCAGAAAAGGGATACCGGCGGTTTCCCGCCGGTTTTCCCCTGGCCCAGGGAATCCTCCATGGCGGCACTGCTTGCAGCGCCGCCATGGGGATTCCGACCCCCTTCCCGCCACCCTGTTTCTGGCGGTTCTTCCTGCCAGGAACAGGATGGCGGGAATGGGTGTCGTGGGGCCCCTGGGGGCCCCTGCACTGCCCATGCCACTGGCATGGGCAGTGCAGGGGCCCCCGAACAGACAGTGAAAATCGCGACGGGTGCAACTGCACCCGTCGCACCCCTGCAACTCCGCCGGCTCCATTCGGAGCCGGCTTCCTCGTTGCAGGGCCTTTCCACTGGGCCGGCGGGCGCCCTTTTGGCGGTCGCCCGCCGGCCCAGCGGGAAAGCCAGAATGGCATCCGTGGACTCCTGACCGCGGAGCGGGCATTTGGCGGTGACCGCCGCCCGCCGCGGTCAGAATGACCGCCATAGTGCCACTAACACTGCAAGCACTACAGTTAAGCCACCCCTCTGGCAGGCCTTACAGCCCTAAGGCAGGGTTCACTATAATGCATATGAGGGCTTAAGTGTGCATGAGTAAATATGCCCCTACTGTGTCTTTACAAAACCCTAAGAAATAGTAAGTGTACAGAGAAGCCATAGAAAATACATGTGCTGGACAGTGGTCAATACGAGTTCCCCAGCTACATGATGGCATCTGTGAATACTGGGTTGTTTGGTATCAAGCAACTCAGAACAATAAGCCCACACTGATGCCTGTGTTGGATTTTTTATAACATGTACCCAGAAGGCACCTTGTAGGTGCCCCATGCAAAACCTACCAGCCCTGGTCTGGTTGATGACTGGTCTTAGCCAGCCTGCCACCACCTGCCACAAGTCTGGACTCCTGGGCTGAGAGTCGTTGACCAGAACAAAAAGTAATTCCTGGGTGTAGGTGATACACCTCCTCCCCCAGATAAGCATTTTGTATCAGCTGCCAGCTGCAAAGCCCTTGCCACCTTTGAAATCTGACCCACACCTCTGCTGCTAGCAATAGATGTCTGCCCCATAGTTTTTTCTCCCACTTTGAGCAGGGAAATTGATGGGAAAATCTATTCGGAGTAGGAAGAGTGGTTGCCCCAGCCTGCACTACCCCGCAGGTATGGCTGGCAAGATGGCCACTCCATTTAATTTTCCTCCATCTTGAATAGTAATAATATTTCCAATAAGTGTTAGGGATGTGACTCCTTCCCACAAGAAGTGGTCATATAGTGTGTGTAGCCACCCTAAGGTAGCTGGGCCATTGACCACTACCAGGTAATCCCCCTAATGTCCACTACAATCAGTGTTTAGTGGGCATCCCTAGACCTGTAGATGAGGTTTGATTGAAACAAGAAGACCAGGAACAAAGAAGACCCAATGCAAGAAGAAAAAGGTGCCAAACCCTGCCTGCTGCTCCATGGACTAGATAATTGCCACTGAGGTATCCCCTGGAAACCTGAAAGACTCTAAAAACCACCAGAGCACTTTCAACTTCAAATTGCCAAAAATCTCCCTCAGAGTGAAGGTATCACTCTCTGCAAACTGCAAGCAAGGAACCGGTGAAGTCCAATTCACGTACTGGCCACTGACCAACGAACCAGACCCAGCAGCCAAGTTTATTCCCACCCAACAGAACCAGAGGACAAACCCTGCCAGAGTGCTGAGTTTGGTGGCACTGTGACCTCCAGGGGCTGACATGTACCATTGCTCGGGGAACTGGAACCCCAATGTTGGACACCCAGAAGAAAAGTCCACTGCAGATTCTCCAAGGTCCAGAAGGAAGCATCCGTCAAGAGACTTCAGGAAACCCAAGAACCACCTCTCAGAGTGGCCCTGCTAACCTGCAATGTAAACTCAAAATGAGCTGCACCAGGCTCCAAGGACTCGCTGACACATGACAATTGGCTGGCCAATCTGCACTGTACCCAGCCTCTCACATCCAGTCAGCTGTGCCAAAGGGATCCTCAACTCCTTGCAAACTCTACACTCAAAGGGGACCCACCAGACTTACCTTTAAATCTATCTGTGAGGTCAGTTTCCAAGTGGTCTCCTTCTCCATTGTGCACCAGCTTCAAGACATTCAACCCCTGCTCCCACTTGAACCACAAACTGCCCAAACGTCTCCGGCTGGCGCCACAGGACAGCTCAATGATCATGACCTAAAAAGAGAAGGTGACACTTGTGAGAGCATTGTCTGATTTTATATGCATTTTTAAAGTTTTTTCTAGTCACTTCTATGGTGCATAATTACACACAGAGACTATTTTTGCTAAACTTTGAAAAATCATAACAAAAGAAGTGCTTACCATATATTGATGAATTCAGTCTTATTATTTTGCAAAAATCTGAAGTAAACTTTTGTAAATTGATCTTGAGTTCTTCTGAGCGTGTGTTCACATTAATTGATACTCTGAGTACAACAAATGCTTACCATATATCCAAGATAGGGCTAACTGCTCGCCCACACTACCACAAAAACAGAGCTTTAGTTGGTCTGCTTTTTACCTCTGGATACCAAAGTGAGGTTGCTTGGACTTTCTACACAGTGCACATATTTTTCATACACTATATAGAGAGTAAGCCTCCTACAACAGGTACTCAAGCGAGTCATTCATTTTTTAGTGTTTACAATTATATGTGAAACACCTTTTTCATTTAATAGTTCCTAATCACAAATTATTAGATTAGTGCATTTTCACACTGGTCCTAATGGATGTTACTTACACTATGAGTCCCTAGAGATGAGAAACATAGGGGCATATTTATACTCTGTATGCACCGAATTAGCGTCATTTCTTTTAACTCTAATTTGCTGCAAAACTAACTCCATATTTATACTTTGGTGGTAGACCCGTCTAGAGCCAAATTTATGGAGTTGAAGTTATTTTTTGAAAGTGGAGATCTACCTTGCCTTAATGAGATGCAAGGTAGGCGTTCCCGTGCAAAAAATTACTCTATGGCCTTAACGCCATATTTAGGGGCATAGTTATGCTCTGGGGCATATTTATACTCTGTTTGCACCAAATTAGCGTCATTTATTTTACTCTAATTCGGTGCAAAACTAACCCCATATTTATACTTTGGTGCTAGACCCACTAGCACCAAGGCCCTGATTTATACTTTTTTGCACAGCATTAATGTCATTTTTTTATGCAAAAGTGGCGCAAACTTACAAAATATTGCCCATTATTTATACTTTTTGCTGCAAAACTGCACTAACTCAGTTTTGCACAAAAAAGTTTAGCATCAGCTTGCACCATTTCTGTGCACCAGCCGGGCACCATATTTATGGAATGGTGCAAGCCGGTGCAAAGGGTAGGCTAGAGTGAAAAAAAAAAATGACTTTAGTCGGGAAGGGCTGGCGGTATAGAAGTAGAGGGTTTAGCACCAAAAAATGACATTAGGGAGGTTAGAGTAAAAAAAAAAATGACTCTAACCAGATTAGCGTAATTTTATGGTGCTAAACCTACCATGCCACATGACTCCTGCCTTGGAAAAGGCAGGAGTCATGCCCACAACCCCAATGGCCAGCACAGAGGACAAGGATCCCCTGGGCATGGCCATTGCACCCTGTGCCAGGTATGGCGGCCCATTTTCGTGCCCCCTATGGCACTTTTAAAACTAAAATGCAATCTTACCTGTACTTATCTGGGATGGGGTATCCAACCTCCGCAGTCCCTCTGGTGTGGGTGGGGGTGCTCCGGGGGGCTGGGGTGGGCTCCTGTGGGGTTATTATATGGTGTTCCACCATGGAAATAGTCCCACAGGTCCCCTAAAGCCTGCCCTGGCCCAGACTTTAAAAAGTGGGGCAAAGCAAGCTTTGCACCATTTTTTGACCCCTTTGCATGGGAGTATAAATATGGCGTTAAGGCCATAGTGTCATTTTTTGCACGGGAACGCCTATCTTGCACCTCATTAAGGCAAGGTAGGTTTCCACTTCCAAAAAATGACTTTAACTCCATAAATGTGGCGCTAGACGGGTCTAGCACCAAAGTAAAAATATGGAGTTAGTTTTGCACCAAATTAGAGTAAAAGAAATGAAGCTAATTCCGTGCAAACAGAGTATAAATATGCCCGTTGACGCTAATCTGGTTGGAGTCATTTATTTTGACTCTAACCTGCCTAACGTCATTTTGTTTCGACTATGCTACCCTTTGCACCGGTTTGCACCATTCCATAAATATGGTGCCGATCTGGTGCTAAAAAAATGGTGCAAGCCGGTGCAAAACTTTTTGATGCACACCTGCATTAGTGCAGTTTTGCACCAAAAAGTATAAATAAGGCCCTTATTGACCTAACCAGATTCTACTGATGATTATGTCCAGTGCATCCTCTCTTGTTTTCAAACTTGCCATGGATGTCAACCACTAATTGACACCTTAAAGTTGCCATTTTCATATTTAATTTTAAGCAATCATTTTTCTAGTGTGTTCCATCATCCACCTCTATATCTTAAAATAAAAAACAAAGAGAATCCTCAGATGGAGGAGTTCAAGAAAACATACAGGATTGCTTGAACTTTGGATTAAAATACCTCCGTAAAGATCCTCAAAAGGATGCCCATCTGGTATTGCACCTCCACCAGACAAGGAACAGGTCTGAGTGATGAAACATGCCATATAGGTGGGTGGGGCACCCAGAATCCTAATATGAGAGGCACTGTAATTTCAGGCATATCACACTTTAGAGCCCAAAAAATGAGTGGCTTATGATTGAAAGCTACCAATAAAAACATTTGTTCTGAATGCCTTACTTTGTTGTACTGAATAACCTCCATACCACCCAGTATTAACCAGATAGGCCACATATGAAGCACTGTCCTTTGAACATACTACTACATTCTTCCTTTCTATTCCCTGTTCCAGTCCAAACACCACCACTGATACCACATTTGTTGTGCTCTCTTTGAGCTCATTTGAATACTTTACATTGTGTTCTATTTTGTTCACAACACAAATTACCTCACTGAGAGGTGGTCCATCTTTCAGCCACATTGTTTCTTGCACCTTTCCAAATTACAACCAAACAAAAACTGGCCGCCAATGTGTACATCACTTTGATGACCATACTTGCATATTGTGGCCTTGTTTGTTGAACTCATCATATTGTCCTCTATGGATTCATAGACAGGTTGGTTGTGCCTTCAAAAGCGACATCTTTCAAGTATGGTAGCCACGATTGGAAGAAAGAGTAAATCAAGCTTTTTATCACATTCCTCATACTCATCTACACCTCTTGCAAGTCATCACTGTTTTTAGCCCTTCCTGCTCCACAGCATCTAAAATGTAAAGTAGAAAAGACTTATTTCTATCAACACCCATGTTGGGTGTACAGATCCTCACATAATTTTCAAATAGTTTTTTGCCATTTAGAATTACGGTTAGTAGTCTCACTGCAGTTATATTTAAAAAAAGAGGTGGGTTATAGGCTGCCTATCTAATGCCAATATTTTTCTCAGTGCCCTACTCAGCAGCAGGTCTGAGCAAACAAATGTTTGTAGACTCTGAAGTCATGTTAATAGAAAACAAAATGAATGTTAAATAATATACAATAGAAAGCTAAATAGAACACTCAAAATGCAATGCAACTTTTAATAGACTATAATAATTAAATGTGTGTGTCGTAAGTTATATTTGCTCACAACAATGCACCATCAAATTGTGACCCTTATTACTTGGTGTTATATCTTGGGTACTGGGGACTAGGACTCACTCGTCGATGCAACTTCTGTGAATTTCTAGTGCACAGTGAAAGTGTACCTATCACTGACAAGTCAAAGCCACTTGTACAAACCCCAAACAGGGTCACAACTTACAGATTGTTTGATCCTTTCAGTTCAGTCTCAACACTTCCTTGTGATGGGTATTAGTATTAAGGCACTGTAAAACATTGCTGCATCACTACTTCTTCTGTGATAATTCTAGAATGGGTGCATACATGCTGGGCTGACTGGCAGAAAGTGTGGCTGAAATGGCCTCAGCTCCCAAACAGTACCCTCAGAATGCATACTGTCTGCCATAGCACACAGTGAACATTCAAATGTGCTGAAAGGGGGTGGCTACACTGCCAATGGCATGGTCGTGGGCAGTTCAGGGGTCCCCCTGCGGTCCCAGTTCTGCCTTTCTGACAGCTTTTTCATGGTGGGTACCCTGCCATGAAAAGGCTGGCGGAAAGGAAAGTGGAACTTGGCACTGCAGTGGCTGACCACAACTTTCACCACCGCCAACCCCTCAGGATCACTGATCCTGGCAGTGGTGGCAGTCTCTTGGTGGTCCGACTGCCAGGATTGTAATCTGGCATTTGGACAGCCATTATACAGTAGTTGGACCTTCACCGTGAGTTTGGAAGTCTTAGGTAAAACCTCTGACTGGGTTGAACCTGGTTTCTGCATCCAACCTGTGCTCATCAAAGTCAGCCCTAACTTACACCTAGGTACCAGTCAATGGAAACCTGATTACCATAGTTAGAGTTTAATGCTTTATGGTGCTATTTTTATATTTGCCATTTAAAAGTTCATAAGTTATTTTTCCCCTCATTGGACTTTTGTCATTTTTATGTCATTTTCTGTATTACAATTTACTCTATGTTTCTAAATTGGTTGAAACTTTTTCCTGCATTGTGTTTTGACTTTATTACTGTTTTGATATTCCAAAAATAATGTACACATTGCCTTTAAGTTAAGTCTGTCTGTTCAGTGTCAGAGTTACCAGTGGGTTGAGCTCAGGTTTATTTAGTGACTTTAGTGGTTCACTCTGACAATGGTTGTGGTTGTTACTTGAGGTGGGTACTCATACCCCTCAACTAATACCCCAATTTCTTACAATCACACACTCTGGATATTGACCTCTGGACAGGGAAAGTGATTTTGTGTGGGTTCTTCCGTCATCTAGATTTTGATAAATTGTACATCCTTGGTTCTGCAGCAACTGGAATAGAAAATACTGGCTCCCTGCTGCAACCTTAAAAATTGGAAATAACTGGGTGAATGGACGCATACAAGTGGGCATCTTCTAAATCCCTGGAAAACCAAGCAGCATGATGCACTGAAGAGACTTCTTCTTGAAATTACAGAAATGCTCATTCCGAAATCTCAAGACTTCTCAGTAGAAATCTGTGAGAATAGACTCCAAGTTGCCTTTGGCTCCAAGAGCAGGTGTAATGAATGTGTTTGCTAATAATTCCTTTATGCTCTTGCTGAGAGCAAATTTCTTGATACTGTTTGTGGAGATGACATTACAAGAAGAATGGCAATATGAAAGGAGTCCAAGAACTGTAGTCTGCAACTCTCTCAAATAATTTTCTAAATCCTCTTGTAAGAAACAGAATTGTTCAGAACTCCAAGATAGCCTTGAGTGAAAAGATTGCTTCTCAGATGAGAATCTAAACTTACCTGCTTAGTCCAGGGGAAAATTAGAGTACTAATTATTAAAAGATATAGATGAAGCCTGGTGCTATCCTTTTGTCTATGGAAAGGAAGGGGAGGGGATGTTTGCACACCTTCAAAACTGTCCTAATAGTTTTGTCCAAAGCATGAGCAAATAACTTGGCTTCCTGTAAAGGAAACAATGATAGAAGTTTTCTGTATTCATCCACCTTCAAGTCATGAGCCCACACCTAACAGAACTGATGTTTCAGCTAACAAAGCTGAGGAATAAAGACCATCAAAATTAAGTCAGACAGGAAGCATACCTACATCCTAGCTACTAATATAGATAAAGTATTACCATCTTAGTCTTTAACAAGGAATTGGGAGGTGTAGGTAGAATGGCTGATAGTCATTAAAGGAATATTGATACCAGCGTATCTATGCCTCAGAGCAGAATATACTTGTTAATCTACAAGATCAGACAGAGACATATCAACTGGAGTCATAGCAGATTGTTTCACTAAATTGGCTAGCATGTGATCGACTCAAATGGATTTGGAAAACATAGTGTCAGTATCCTCAAGTGGGGACAGAGATGACATCAGTTTTAGAAAAGTCAAGTATGTCCAAACCCTGCCAATTGTGTTAAAGTAGTCTTTCAAAACTGAATGCATAGATAGTTTAGGTACAGAAAGTCCATCAAGTTGCCTAAAGGTTTGTTGCTGGTACTGAGTCGGGGCTTAGCTGTTGCAAGAGCAAGTTTTTCTCTAAGAGAGGTCGAAAAGCAAGGAAGATGTTATTGCTTTACTTATTTTCCTTAGAATCAAGATTTACATGCTCTGACTCCAATTCTGCCTCCGAGTAATAAGAAAGTTAGGGCCAAGAGGAAGAAGAAACCACAAAATAATGAGCCAAATAATCATGGAGGGGGTTAATGAGTAATGGAATCTCTCATTAAGCTCTTCTGATCAGTAGTAGAAAGAGAACCTCCTGTAGTAGGACTTGAGGCGGTACTCTTTCTTTTTCCAGAAACATGGGAGAAAAGCATATCTAAATATTTTTAGGTGACTCATCAGGACCCGCTCATGTTCCAACCAAATGGCCAAATGAGGTGTAAATTGTATCAGCAATGAAAATGAAACAGCATTAAAAATGTGTCTCTGAATTCTACATGTTTTGCCAGCCTTTACTCCCCCACGTCCACCATACACTTCAGCAAGTATAAACTGCTATTCTATCGGCAGTGGCGTGCTGTGGAATGAAAGGTTCTCCTCTGCAGAATGTGAGGATGGGCCCCTGAGACTCCGATATTTTAAAAGTACGTATTGACCTTGTGTGGAATGAGGCCCCTCTGAAAGGTTTTGGGGCACTGAAGGTTTGCCTCCCTTCCTGTGCCTCAGGGGCTGCAGGGGCCTGTGTTTTGCCCCTGTCTAACACTAAACTGTGATAAAACACATAACTCAAACAAATGTGCAATTTCCAATTTGAAAAGGGATCAGATTTTAGCCCTGAATTTGGAACTTCTCTGTTTTTTTCGGTGTGGTGTCAAGACCTTGTAGTCAATTAAAAGAAATGGGTCAAAGTGTGAACGTGCTGTTTTAAAATTAGTGAAATGTGGACTGCAAGGGCCCGAGGACATGCCTCACATAACGCCAGTCACAATGCAAACACCTGTATTGGCAGCAGTAGCCGCCACATAACGCAAGGGGAGGGGAGTATGGAGCCAAGGATAAAAATAAATAAAATAAATAAAAATAACTTTCCTTGCCTCCGTCCCTGCTGCCTCTTGCCGCCTCTTGCTCCACTTCTCCTGGTGTCCCAGCATCCACTGCTGGGACACCCGCACAGGCTCCCTAGCAATCCTGGCGCTGCTTTCATGCAAAACCTAGCATGAAAGCAACGCCAGGATTGGTGTGAGAGGCAGTGACGGCCGCTCAAACACAGCCCTGGGGTCTGTGCAGATTCTCCAGCCCAACTGTTAAACACAGCTGGGCTGGAGAAACCTAAGTGCACATGTGTGTTTGGCCGACCTCAGATGGCTGGCCAAACACACATGCGCACTTAGGTGCACTCACCCCTCGCCCCCCTCCTGTATCTCAGCCCCGCCCCTGCGGCGGCAGATGAAAAATAAATTGATAGTAAGTTATGGGTTTATTTTTCTGCTTCTGGCTCCGCCAGTGGGGTGGCGCTACTTTGCCATAGCAAAGGAGCTGCCCCTGTATATGATTGTATTGAATGTATTGTTTCACACAATCCGCTGTGGCACAACTACATGGTGGGCAACAGTCAGACGGTAATGCCTCAAGTTGAAATTCATAAAGTTTCCAAGTTGCTTGTGTTCGTACTTCAATAGGATTCTTTGCTAGCACACTGTTAGTTTTCATGGGGCCAGTGATCGGATATGAAAGGATTCAAAGAAAGAGGCTGTATGGAAAGCTGCAGGCTTGGAAAGAGTAATTTACAGCTTTGAAAGAAGAGAATAACGACAGTGTCAAGAGTGCAACGACCTTCTTACCGAATAGTAAAGCAACGCTCAGGGAGCCAAGGAAAGCAGATCGCAACTAAAAAGAAATACAAGAAAGTTCATAA
Source organism: Pleurodeles waltl (assembly GCF_031143425.1). Lineage (NCBI taxonomy): Eukaryota > Metazoa > Chordata > Amphibia > Caudata > Salamandridae > Pleurodeles > Pleurodeles waltl. Next base: position 848,401,944 of record NC_090448.1, read on the forward strand.
GACAAAATCAAAAGCGCATTTTTCATCTGCAAAAGTGTTTTAGAAATGACATACTTGAAATGTTATGAAAGATCATATTTTGCATTGGTTTCATATCTAATTTTGCCTTGACACGTTGATGACTGGGAAAATATCAAATGGAATAAGAAGGGATAACCTTATTTTATGAATTGTTTTAACCTCAGAAATACTCAGGATAATTCACTCAAGACACACTGCATACATACATTGAGATTCAGTACAATACCTTTCTTATTGATTGGAATTTCCCTCTTGTTCTGCTAGTATTTGTCATATGTTATTCTCAATCTAAAGAAACTGATATTTTCACATGAATGCCTGTTAAAAAATGAATGACTGCAAAAACCAATGGGGAGTAGTTATAACAGGGGTTGCGTGGCTCCTACACCAAGCAGCAAGGTGCATGCGCAATGCAAGTCCAAAATGTGATTTATGAAGCAACACAAGGCCACTGTGGCTCTGAGTGGCTCATAAATCTGTAGTTACGCCACAAAACAGCATACATCATTGTGTTGTATTACTTTGTCCCAGGGAGGCATTCCATGGATGTTGTGTGGGGGGTTAAAAAACAAGGGGAGGCAGGGAGATTAATTAAGGTCCAGTGTACAGTCTCCCAAAATACTGAATACATCAAAAGAGAGGTACACAGTTCCTAAACAACAATTATAATGGCACAGGTTCAGCACCAGCACTTCTTGTAATCAGAAGAACAGGCTGTCACACATCCTTTGGATGTAATGCTTCATCATAGGGCCCGCTCCTCGCCAGGCTGGTGCTGCAATGTCTGGCAGACCCCCCTGAGGGGGCACTTTGCCGGAGAACTAAAAAAAAAGTGTGTGCCAAAAAACGGGGTCTGGAATATATTCAAACCTACCCTCAAAGAATGAAAGGCAGCAGAGAGAGAAAACAAGAATTAAAATTGGCTCAGGGACCCCCTAACAAATAGTTTTAATAAAGTGGAAAGACTTGGTCAATATTAAAAACAGTACGAGAGTGGCCAAGGAATAAGGTTCCTCCACTCTCTAAAAATAGAAAAGAAAAAAAACTGCTAGGAACACTCTTACCTACAGCATATGCAGTCAACATGCTTCATGCCCTTGGTGTCCTACGGATCGAGCGGTGCTTCATCAGGACCAGAAGTCACTAGAATTCTTCTGCTATGTTACATGCCCACAGTGGGTTATTGATGTACAACATTTACTTACATAAAGACTACACTCTGAAAAAGGCCTAAATATGCACTTGTAGCATATTTATGATGATGCATGTAACATAGCAGCTGACCAACAAAGGAGATGTTAGCTGACTTCTGGGAGAGGGCAAAAGAGCAAAGAAATGCCAAATCGCTGATGGCAGTTCAAATTATGCCCTTACACTTCATCAACAAGGCAATATTCTATGGGTGATATATGAGTGGGAATTTTAACATAGAGGAAAGTGATTACAACAGGAAGAAATATCTTCATTTCTCCCTGTTTTGTCCTCTTTGTATGTGTGCTGTATTCTGCACTATACATAGAAAGAGGAAAACACCTTTTGTGATTGTTTTTATGCAGGAAGGTGTCCCTTCCTGCACCATAACAATCATCCTCAGAATGCAGGCCCCCTTGCACTATGGTGCAAGTGGGCCTGTGTTGGCATTAGGCAGAAGTTTGTGCACTAGCGCAGGTGGAGAGGACAGAAATGTGCTGTATCTAGTCGATATAGTGCATTTCTGCCTTTTCTCAGTGGCGCAGGGTGGCGCAGCAAGGCACTTGCTGTGCAGCCCTGTTCCAGGGGCCTTGCAAATAAGTCCCCAAGTCTCCTCTGTCACATGTGGATCTGATATGAATAAATGGAAAAATTGAGAAAGTGAATTAGTGAGTGAGTAAGATAGTAAATCAGTGTAGCGCCCAGGTTGGAGCAATTATAGTCCTTTATTAGTGCCAAAAGTTGCAGGTGGCAGGCATTAGCACTGATTTTTGAGAACTATCATTTATTTTTCCTGATAAGACTTTTACTTGGATGCAGTCAGAGAAAAGAAGGAAAGGGATAAATAAGGAAAAGGACAAATTCGGAAAACAATGGTATAGGGAGAAACCAGGATTGAAAAAGAAAATATAAGAGTAAAATGAAAATAATTTTAGGGTGTTACAAAAAATTAGGGATGAGGTTATATCTTTGACAAGGTAGCTTTGGTAATGGGCTGTAGTCTCCTAAGAAGAAACTAGGCCCCCTGAACATATTTGTTTTAGAAATCAATATAAAATCCCCCTTAACGCTTGGCTTTAACTAAACTGAAGTAATCCATTAGTCTTTCAGTGATGAAGTTTGATATGAGTAGTCAAATTAGCTCAGGGCTCCAGTTGAAGATTAGAAATTGTGAGTGATCGAAATAGTTTATTAACTTAATATCAACACTTAAATATCGATCTACCAAATATTGTAGCCATTCTACTGAATAGCAGAATATCTTCAAAGTAAGTGTATGTGGGTAAATGTGGGTGTACTAAGCGTAACACATCATATAAGTTTGTTGAGACAGGAAAGTACCCTGCATGATATATAAGTGTGTTTGTCTGCCTCTAGTGCACAATTGAATGTTTATTTTTATCCTAGCATCATGCTACTTGTATGACAGACTATCAAGAAAGCCAATATTGTCACACCAGAATATCATGTCAAAAATATTGTCAGCAAACATATTGAGTTTACATAGTTTGTATGTAAACTACCAAAATAACAAGTCAACAATATTGACAAAATAAGGTAAATATATTGGAAAAGTAATATGTATACCATTATATATAATTTATTTTAAATAAATAATGACTAACAATATAATACAAAAAATAGTGTAAGTATTAACATTAAATATTACATGTATTATACATATAGGTGGTCATTACAACCCTGGCGGACGGTGTTAAAGCTGCGGTAATACCGCAAACAGGCCGGTGGACAAAAAAAGGGAATTATGACCGTGGCGGAAACCGCCAACATAGACAGCCACTTTAACACTCCGACCGCCACGGCAGTACAGACAAGCAGCGCCAGGGGGGGACACACGCAACACCCCCACCCCCAACCCGACCCTCACCCACTACAACACACACACCAATGCATTTCCAAACAGCACAGTAACAACTCACACCCCTCAGACACCTTCTGCAACTCGCAATGGGGTCGCAAAGACCCACCTCATTAACATTAATGAGGTGGGTCGCAGTTTGCGACCCCAGTGCGACTATGGGCACTCACGGGGATGGTGGCCTGCTGGAGACAGCAAACCACCATGTCCGTGACTGCTTTTTAATAAAGCAGTTTTTTTTTCCATCTGCAGCCCGTTTTCCTTAAAGGAAAACGAGCTGCACTTGGAAAAAAATTACCAAAACCTTTAGTTTCGGGTTTTTTCAGAGCAGGCAGTGGTCCATTGGACCACTGCCTGCTCTTAAAAAATATTTTTGTGTCCATTCACAAAGGGGAAGGGGTCCCATGGGGACCCCTTCCCGTTTGCGACTGGGTTACCATCCACTTCAAGTGGATGGTAACTGCGATTTCATTAGCGGTCGCAAATGAAATTGCATAGCATTGCGAGTCGCAAATAGGAAGGGAACACCCCTTCCTATTTGCGAGTCGGAAATGCATTTTGCGAGTCGGATCCGACACGCAAAATGCATTTCTGCATAGCGGAGCCCACTGCTTTATCCTGGGGAGTGCAAAGCCACAGTCTCTCAAGTCTCTCCAGTGGGTGGGTTGCCCACTGCTTTATCCTGGGGAGTGCAAAGCCACAGTCTCTCAAGTGGATGCAGGTATCCACTGGTTCTGGAGGGGGACTGGTGCCCAGAGTGCTTCATCCTGTGAAGGACAGACAGAGTGGATGCAGGTCTCCACTGGTTCTGGAGGGGCACTGGTGCCCAGAGTGCTTCATCCTGTGAAGGACAGACAGAGTGGATGCAGGTCTTCACTGGTTCTGGAGGGGGAATGGTGCCCAGAGTGCATCATGCTCCCCGTGACGGTCCCAGTTCCGTCACTGTCCCAGCTGCACATGGGCTAACGATGCTTGATTTGGCGGTCTTTGCCCTGTTCAGCGGTCTTCACCATGGCGGTCTTTGCCCTGTTCAGCGGTGCTTGCCTTTGCTGTCTCTGACCTGTTCAGCGGTGCTTTGCCATGGCGGTCTTTGCCCTGTTCAGCGGTGCTTTGCCCTGTTCAGCGGTCTTCACCATGGCGGTCTTTGGCCTGTTCAGCGGTGCTTTGCCCTGTTTAGCGGTCTTCACCATGGTGGTCTTTGCCCTGTTCAGCGGTGCTTTTCCCTGTTCAGCGGTCTTCACCATGGCGGTCTTTGCCCTGTTTAGCGGTGCTTGCCTTTGCTGTCTCTGACCTGTGCAGCGGTGTGTGGCATTACGGTCCCTCAGTGCCCAGCGGGGCTGTGGCTGCCGGGGCCCTCCAGGGCACTGACTCTGGTGGTGGTCTCCGGACCAGTGATGATACTGCTGCCCTCCAGGGCCCTGACTCTGGCGGTGGTCTCCGGACCAGTGACGATACTGCTGCCCTCCAGGGCACTGACTCTGGCGGTGGTCTCCTGACCAGTGACGATACTGCTGCCCTCCAGGGCACTGACTCTGGCGGTGGTCTCCGGACCAGTGACGATACTGCTGCCCTCCAGGGCACTGACTCTGGCGGTGGTCTCCGGACCAGTGACGACAGTGCTGGCAGTGGCGTCCCGTCCGGCGGGGAGGATGGCACCCTTCTCCGCCGTGCTGCTCTTACCAGACTTTGGAGACTTCTTCTGCCCCTTCATCACCTTGGGAGGAGTCACAGCTGACTCAGCACTCCCCCCGGGACCCTTGTGAGCTGTTTTGCCGGTAGGAGTCTTCACCCTCTCCCGTCGGCCACTTTCCAACTTAAGGTGCTTTACAGGGGGTGGACTGGCAGTGCTTTGGCTCCGTGTCACACTGGCAGCCCTGGTGGCCGGTGCACTCCACACACCTTTAACACGCACCCTGGTACCGGACTTTTTTTAGCTGAGGTGCTACTACGGGACCTATGAATTGGAGGGGTGGGGGTGGTGGGAAAGAGGTCAATGTTGCTGAGGAAGAGTTTCTGACAAACACTGGGATGGGTAGCTGGAGGGGGTCTGGGAGTGGAGGAAGAGGAGGTGGTTGTAGGAGGTGTAACTTTAGGTGATTTGGGTGCAGGTACTGGAGGCTGTCGTGAGGTGGATGGATGTTGGGTGTGTGGGTGCCCGCGTTTGGGTACTTTGGGAGGGGGCATCACAGACACACTGGGAGTGGACACAGGGGACGTGTAAATGGTGGTGGGGGTGGTGAGTGCAGGTGAGCAGGGTGTGGTGCTGGGTGTTCTGGTGCGAGTCCTAGTGCCTGTAGATGTAGTGCATGCAGGTGAGAGTGTAGACGACACTGGGAGGGAGGAGGGAGACGACGAGGAGGGGGACACAGTGGAGGCAGTGGATGTTGCTGTGTCTGTATGTGGGTGATGCTTGTGTGAGTGCCTGTGGGTTGTGTGGTGCTTATGTTTGCCTGAGCTACTTTTGTGTTTTGAGGTGTGTGCATGCTTGTCTGATGGTGTGCTTGGGATGGGCTGGGGTACAGGGGACTGGGTCTGGGTGGAGGAAGTTGGAGGGGGGAGGCTAGACACAGGGACAATGGCTGCCTTCAGTGCTGAGGCCAGAGATTGCAGGGTTCGATGAAGGGCAGTCTGACCAGAATGAATGCCCTCCAGGAATGCATTACCGTTTTGCAACTCCCTTTCTACACCCTGGATGGCATTCACAATAGTAGACTGCCCAACAGTGAGGGACCTGAGGAGGTCAATGGCCTCCTCACTGAGGGCAGCAGGGGTGACTGGGGCAGGGGCTGAGGTGCCTGGGGCGAAGGTGAGTGGGCACGGAGCGAAGGCTGAGGGGCTGCTGGGAGGGCGGTGCTGGTAGGGGGGGTGGCGGCTGTACCTGTAGAAGTGGGGGGCACAGATGGTGCCGCCACCACAAGGGAGCTCCCATCGGCTGACGAGTCCGTTTCGCTGTTTGGTGATCCGGTGACCGACGTGAAGCTCCCCTCGCCCTCCGTCCCTCTGGTGTATTCAGAGTCCGTGGTGTGGCCCTCCATGGCCATGTGGGATGCAGCTCCCTCGTGCTCCGGTGCCACTGTACCTCCGCCTGATGATGCTGATGCACAAAAGAACAGGGAGAGAACAAAAAGGGGGGGACGACAGAAGAAAGACAGGTTGAGTGCATGGGTTACCGCTACCGTTGGCGGACAATACAGACAGCAGCCCCCTGCACTACGCCGTGCTCTTGGCCTCTACAGATGCAATTCCTGGGATCTTCCCTACATGGCTATGAATGTCATCTGTCCACATAGATGACACAGGGGCATGTATACCTGTACTTGGCACTCTACAGAGGTGGGGTGGAGGGCCACAGGGCCATGCCTTACGAAGGGGCCTAGCCTACGGAACTCGCCCTGGCCTTCGGAAACCCACAGCCCTCCTCCCCCACCCAGACCCCTCCACTGCACACAAAGTCCGCAGAATGAGAGTGTACTCACCCCCTTGTGTCTGCTGTGATGCCCTCAAGTGCCCATCCAACTCCGGGTAGGCCACCGCCAGGATTCGGAACATCAGGGGGGTCATGGTGCGACGGGCACCCCTCCCACGTTGGGAGGCCATCCCCAGCTGAGCCTCCGCCGTCTTCTTGCTCCAGCGGCGAATGTCCTCCCATCTTTTACGGCAGTGGGTGCCCCGTCTCTGGTGGACGCCCCAGGGTCCGGACGTCCTTGGTGATGGCACGCCAAATGTCCTTCTTCTGGTGGGCGCTGACCTACACAACATGTACAGTGGAAGAAGAGAAGTCATTACCAACTGCACCGTCGAAGTGAGTGGCCCCCATCCCTACCCTTGCCATGTGGCACATGCATTCACACTCCTTCATGGTCGCAGAACTCTGCCCTCTTCCTACTGACATCCAGCCCTCTCCACCCAGCATAGCCCATACAACGTGCTCCCTGTGTACTTACCTGTTGGTCTGGAGGACCGTAGAGTAGCGTGTACTGGGGGAGGACCCCGTCGACTAGCTTCTCCAACTCCTGAGCAGTGAAGGTAGGGGCACTTTCCCCAGACGCAGCAGCCATTGTCTCTTCCAGACCGAGGTCACAGCAGCACTTGCAGTGTAGGTCCTCTCCTGTCGAAGATCAGGTATCGAGTGATTGAACAGATAGAAAATGGCGGTGACGTCCGCGGCGGTGCGTATCATCACCGCCGGCGCACTTCATCATTGGTTCCTGGGACCCATAGGTTCCATTGTTAACCAATGCAGCATTGCGTCGCGGTCTACGACCGCCTACCGCGACGGTGTACAACGCCAGCGCAGTTACCTCACATTCCATTGTCCCACTTTAGAGGTCAGGCAGCCACCATTTCAGGGGCCCACATGGCTTCATTTACTACTGCGTCACACATACCTAGGCCTACACTCAACACACATACAGGAAGAGTTTTGTATTTGGTGTCGTGTTCTGTGTAGCTGTGGGTACATACCTGAGAATTTGTTGACTCTGTGGTCGCTGTTGTCCTTCTTAGGCACCGGCAGCTGGGACATTTGAGGAGATGGTGGAATCCTCCGTTGTACCAACCGCTGGTGGACCTGTTAACAATGGAGGAGCGAAATTTGATCATCACCTACTGGTTTGACTGTGCCACAATCCAGGAACTGTGTACCCAGTTGGAGCCAGACCTGATCTCACCAATCCGCCATCCCACAGGAATACCTGCTGAAGTGCAGGTGCTATCAGTGCTCCATTTCCTTGCGAGTGGATCATTTCAAACAACTGTGGCCATGGCATCAGGGATGTCCCAGCCTATGTTTTCCAACGTGTTGTCCAGAGTATTGTCTGCCCTGCTGAAACACATAAGGAGCTACATTGTTTTCCCTCAGGTGGAGGATTTGGCTACAGTGAAAGGTGACTTCTATGCCCTGGGACATATCCCCAACATCATAGGTGCTATTGATGGCACCCATGTAGCTCTGGTCCCCCCACGCAGGAGTGAACAGGTGTACAGGAACCGGAAGAGTTATCATTCTATGAATGTACAGATGGTATGTTTGGCAGACCAGTACATCTCCCAGGTAAATGCTATGTTCCCTGGCTCAGTGCATGACGCCTACATCCTGCGGAATAGCAGCATCCCGTATGTGATGGGTCAACTCCAGAGGCACCGGGTGTGGCTATTAGGGGACTCTGGTTACCCCAACCTGTCAATGCTATTGACCCCAGTTAGGAATCCAAGAACCAGGGCAGAGGAACGCTACAATGAGGCCCATGGGCGGACAAGGAGAGTGATAGAACGGACCTTCGGCCTCCTGAAGGCCAGGTTCAGGTGCCTCCATATGACAGATGGTTCCCTATTCTACTCACCAAGGAAGGTGTGCCAGATCATCATCGCCTGCTCCATGCTTCACAATCTTGCTTTGCGACGCCAGGTGCCTTTTCTGCAGGAGGATGGTCCAGATGACGGTGTTGTGGCAGCTGTGGAGCCTGTGGACAGTGATGAGGAGGAAGCTGAGGAAGAGACATAGACAACAGGGAGTCAGTCATACAGCAATATTTCCAGTGACACACAGGTGAGAACACTTTTTTTACTATTACATTCACTTTTACACTTCTACCTCTATCCTGTCTGTCAATTAGAAGCAGTATTTGGTAACTGAGTTGTACATTTCCATTACGGTTTCACAGGTGTGGTTAACAACGTGTGTCATCTGCGTGCATTCTTCATGGACTTGTGATGTGTGACATAGGTATGTTGGCATTACATTTGAGAACGCATTTTGTCACTGTCATAGCTAATACACATTTTCAAAATCACAGACTGACTCCAGATTGTTTCGTGGTTTAAGGGTGTTTATTAAAGTGCTAATTATTGGAGGGGGTGGTAAAATGGTGATGGGTGATGGTGGAGGAATGTCCATGGCAGAGTCCAGTCTATTAGTAACACAGGTGCACTGCCCATATGGTCATAGGAAGTGGAGCTGGGGCAGTTCCAATCTGGACAGGGTAACAAAGTGAGACAGTGGGAGGACAATCAGGGTGGTCTCATTTCCTGGCGGGGGTCTTGCCATCTTGCTCTGTCCTGTTCCTGGATCTCAGGGACCGCTTGCGGGGTGGTTGTCCATCTGCAGGGGATGGGGTGCTGGTGTGGTGGTCCTGTGGTGGGGCGTCCTGTCTACTAGCTCCGGCGGAGGTGGTGGGCAGTTCATCGTCCATGCTAGTGTCAGGGGCCCCTTGGAGTGCCACGGTGTCCTTCATGGTCTTTTGAATGTCCTTCAGCACCCCTATGATGGTGCCCAGGGCGGAGCTGATGGTTCTGAGCTCCTCCCTGAAGCCCAAATACTGTTCATCCTGCATGCGCTGGGTCTCCTGAAACTTGGCCAGGACCGTAGCCATCGTCTCCTGGGAGCGGTGGTATGCTCCCATGATGGAGGAGAGGGCCTCATGGAGAGTGGGTTCCCTTGGCCCGTCCGCCCCCTGTCGCAAAGCAGCCCTCCCAGTTCCCCTGTGTTCCTGTGCCTCCGTCCCCTGGACAGTGTGCCCACTACCACTGCCCCCAGGTCCCTGTTGTTGTTGGGGTGGTGGGTTACCCTGGGTTCCCTGTAGTAGTGGACACACCGCTGATTGACGTGTCCTGGGTACAGAGGTATGGGCCCGCTGGGTGGGTGCTGTGCTGGTGTTACCAGAGGGTGGAAGGTCAGTGTTGGGCTGTGCCTGTGCAAGGGGAACCGACTGTCTCGAGGCCCACGATGGTCTGGGCTGGTCATTTGGATCCAGTTGGCCAGAGCTGCTGTCGTCACTGAGGTCCTCTTCTGTGGGTGGAGTGGAGACGTCTGGACCCTCCTGTGTGGTGACGTTACTAGTGGTCCTGCAGGGGTGTAAGAGCATGATTATTGCATGTGTGTGTGTCATGGTGTGCAATGGGTGGGTGTGTGTGTACCCCAGTGCAAGCATTCCTGTGTGGGGGCTTGTATGATGATGGTTGGGGGGTTGTTATGGGTATGTGCAGTGAACATGCTTTAGTGCTGGGTGTCCATGCTTAGTTGTGTCATGCAGGGCTTGGTGTTGGGATGTGTGGTTTGTGTTATTAGTACATTAGTGAGGAGATGTAGTGATAGGGTTGGCGTGAGGGTGGGGGGGTGTGATAGCATGCAGGTAGGTTGGGGGATATGATAGTTAAGATTTGACTTACCAGTGTCCATTCCTCCACCGACTCCTACGAGGCCCTCTGGATGCATGATGGTCAAGACCTGCTCCTCCCATGTTGTTAGTTGTGGGGTAGGAGGTGGGGGTCCACCGCCAGTCCGCTGAATCGCGATGTTGTGCCTGGAGACCACTGAACGCACCTTCCCACGTAGGTCGTTCCACCTCTTCCTGATGTCCTCCCGATTTCTTGGATGCTGTCCCACAGCGTTGACCCTGTCGACAATTCTTCGCCATAGCTCCATCTTCCTGGCTATGGAGGTGTGCTGCACCGTGCTCCAAATAGCTGAGGCTCTACCCGTAGGATTTCCTCCACCATGACCCTGAAGTCCTCCTCGGAAAACCTGGGGTGTCTTTGGCGTGACATGGGGTGGTGTAGGTGATGTGTGGGGTGGTGTATGTGTTGATGAGTGTGGTGATGTGTGGTGGTGTGGGGTGTTTTGAGCGTGGATATGGTATGGGTGATGGTGTTGTGTGTCTCTGTGTGGTGGGGTTGTCCATTGCTGTAGTCTCTGTCTGTCGCCTTCGTCTTCAGTTTTTGGTCGTAGGGGTTTGTGGGTGATGTGGGTGTGTGTTTTATATTGTGTTGAGTGTGTGGTAGTGTTGTTTGTATGTGTCTCAGGTGTGTGTAATTCGAATTGTCCAATGTGGTGGTGTTTTGGAGATGTGTGTGTATTTTGAGCGCGGCGGTGTGTACCGCCAATGGAATACCGCGGTTGAAAGACCGCCGCGTGGATTCATGGGTCGTGATAGCATGGGCGTGTTTCTGTTGGCGTGACGGTGGAGGTTTTGTTTTCACCAGTTTATCACTGACCTTTGATCTGGCGGACTTGTGCGGGTGTCTGAATTTCGGAGGATTCCGTGCTGTGGGTCATAATAGCTGTGGCGGAATTCCGCTGCCGCGGCGGTGTATTGGCGGTCTTCTGCACGGCGGTAAGCGCCTTTTACCGCCAATGTTGTAATGACCCCCATAGTCATTCTTGGACCTGGCCCTTACTGTGGGTTCATCCCCAGTCTTTTTGCCTCTTTCCGCCTATATTTTCTGACCTCTCGCTGTTGGCTCCAGGACTCTGAGGGCCATATTTATACTTTTTGACGCAAAACTGCGCTAACGCAGTTTTGCATCAAAAAAATTAGCGCCGGCTGACGCCATTCTGAAGCGCCATGCGGGCGCCGTATTTATTCAATGACGTTAGCCGGCGTTAGCCGCCGGCGCTGCCTGGTGTGCGTGAAAAAAAACGACGTACACCAGGCAGCGCCGGCGTAGGGGGATATGGAGCTTGGGCGCCAAAAAATGGGGCAAGTCAGGCTGAGGCAAATTTTTCACCTCAACCCGATTTGCGCCATTTTTTCCGACTCCCAACCCCCATAGAAATGACTCCTGTCTTAGCAAAGACAGGAGTCATTCCCCCTTGCCCAATGGCCATGCCCAGGGGACTTCTGTCCCCTGGGCATGGTCATTGGGCATAGTGGCATGTAGGGGGGCACAAATCAGGCCCCCCTATGCCACAAAAAAAAAAAAACACTTACCTGAACTTACCTTAATGTCCCTGGGATGGGTCCCTCCATCCTTAGGCGTCCTCCTGGGGTGGGCAAGGGTGACAGGGGGGGACCCTGGGGGCATGGGAGGGCACCTCTGGGCTCCTTCCGAGCCCACAGGTCCCTTAACGCCTGCCCTGAGCAGGCGCTAAAAAACGGCACAAAAGCGGCCGTACGTCATTTTTTTTGACCCGCCCACTCCCGGGCGTGAATTTTGCCCGGGAGTGTAAATACGGCGCACATGCCTCGGAGTCAATTTTTTTAGACGGGAACGCCTACCTTGCATATCATTAACGCAAAGTAAGTGTCCACGCTAAAAAATGACGCAAAGTCCATGGACTTTGGCGCTAGACGCGTCTAACGCCAAAGTATAAATATGGAGTTAGTTTTGCGTCGGAATTGCGTCAAAAAAAACGACGCAATTCCGGCGCAAACAGAATATAAATATGCCCCTGAATACTTTACCACTGCTAATCAGTGCTAAAGTGCAGGTGCTCTCCCTACCAAAGTTGGCATGATTGGCTTATATCTAATTGGCACATTTAATTTACTTATAAATCCCTTGTACAGTGGTATCCCCATATCCAGGGCCTGTAAATTAAATGCTACTAGTGGGCCTGCTGTGGGTGCTTGCGCCACCCACTGAAGAAGCCTCTCAAACCTGTCTCAGGCCTGCTAGTGCAGGGCGTCATGCACAGTTTGCTACCACAGGCACCTGGTATCTAAATTTACTTGCCAGGCCCGAAACTCCCCTTTTACTACATGTAAGTCACCCCAAAGGTAGGCCCTTGCTAGACCTATGTGCATGGAGCTATGTATGTAAAAGGCAGGACATGTGCCTAGTAGTGTGGCCTGTCCTGGTAGTGACAAACAGCCTATTTGGTTTCTCACTGCTGTGAGTGCTGCCGTCTCAGAAGATTGCATTGGAAATGCCTTGCCTTATGTTTAGGGGGTATTTCCTGATTTATGAGGAATAGTATAGGCATGTTTGGTATGGTTGTAATGGTAGTGAGAAATGCTACTTACTGGTGTAGGTGAATTTTTTATTACCATTACAGAAATGCCACTTCTAGAATGTGAGCATTTCTCTGTGCTTATGACTCTAGTGTTTTGCAGTTTGACTCCAATCCACGCCTGGGCAGAGTGACAGTTGGGCTTTGTGCATACTTTTCAGAAAAACCTGTACACAGGTATGGTAGAAGTGTCACAAAGGTGCATCTGCATTTTGAGTGGTCTTCCTGGGCTGAGAGAAGAGGGAGGTGGGGCACACATGCATTTGTAAAGGCTGTGCCCTGGCCTCACACGAAGGGGTAGTTTGCCCCCAGCTGATGTTTGGAGTCTTTGCTGGAGGAGAGAGGGGGCGCTCCCAGAACCAGTTGTAACTGGTTGGAACGTCCCCTCTACTTCTTTGTTAAACCTTTGCAAAACTGAGTATAAGTACAGGGGATTTTTCCCCACAATTTGGGAACCCTTTGGAACTGAAACATACTTGTAACTGGAAACAGAAGGGTGCTGGTGGGACTCAACAGGAACCACCTTGGACTGCTGCTGTTGTGCTGACCTGTGACCTGGTAGTTTACCTGGAGGAAGTGCCACTGACTGCAACCCTTTGTGCTGGCCTGCTGCTGGGCCCTGCCATCCTGTGCTCCATCTGTGTGTCCCCCAGGGGGTGGGTGCTGTGGCCCCTGCCATCATCTGTCAAAGTGCAGGAGACGTGATTCATCTTAATCACCTAGCGACTGGAGAGCACTCTGCTTTAATTATCTGAAGCGCCTTGAGAGCACTTTCTTTTGGGTCAGTTTGTATTTTGGGAAGCGCGTTGCCATGCAGAATCATCGCCCGACCCGGCTATTTTATATATGAGCACATCAGAGACGCTCTGCCCCCGGTACCCCTGGGGCACCACAGAAGTAAGTCAGGAGCAAGGGCGCTCCTAGCATGCCCATGGGATGAAGCACCCACCAAGGAGCACCCCCATGGAAACAGGCAAGTATCCACTCTGGTGCCAGTTCTCCGCTGTGGCCATGGCTGCTTGACTTGCGCACCAGTTCGGGTGCCAGGGCCTGGGTGGGAATGAAGCCTCATCAGAGGCTCCCTGTCTGGCCAGGCCCCGGTGTGCTCCTGTGGTCGGGCAGGGAAGGAAGCCTCATCGGAGGCTCCCCACCATACTGGAGCCCTTATCTTTACCTGAGAGATCACCTCACTGTCGGACTCCAGCACTGCATGGTCCCTTCTTTTGCCGCTCATCAGGGTTTTAGCTTTGCCTTCCCCTTTTGAGAGCCTGTAGTGGTCTGGGGGGGTCCCTTCTTTTGCCGCTCATCAGGGTTTTAGCTTTGCCTTCCCCTTTTGAGAGCCTGTAGTGGTCTGGGGGGGTCTCAGAGATCGCAGTTCCCAGGATGGGCCCTTATATCAAAAAGAGGGGGTACATGTCACCCCACCTCCCCAAAATCACCACATGGCCCCTGTTTTGCACAGAGGAGTGCCGGGGCCCCCCCTCAGTTACCTCGTGGCACTAGAGGTGCCTTTACATCAGATATGGCTACTGCTCAGGTGTTCCCTGTATTTTCCTGATGTTCCTTATATGGGCTTGCTGGGACTGTTATGCTAACCTGTTTTTGGTATGATGTGCCACATATATGCGAATGTTCCTTTTATGGACATTCTATGCTAATATGTGTTTATGATTTGCCATATGTTTTCTAATGTTCCTGGTATGGGCATTTATGACACTGCTTATGTTGCAGAATAATAAATAACCTGTGTGTTATGTGTCACAACTACTGATTTTTGCAAAGTAACAGTATTGTGTAAGGTTCTGACAACTGCTTAGGTAGCAGGGTATTACTAACATGTTTTGTTTGGTATAATGATGTTCTGTACAACACAGTTTATTTTTATATAACTTGGTGTTGTGTTTCCTTTGTGGTGGGGATAGTGTGTCACATGTGTTGTGCAAACGCTTTACACATTGCCTCTGGGATAAGCCTGAATGCTCATGCCAAGCTACTAAGGGGGTAAGGAGGGGTTATCTCGGGTGTGTAACTCCCTTGCCCTGACTAGAGTGGGTGGGTTCTGCCTAGCAAAGGTGCATACCCTGGCCAACCAGAAACCCCAGTTCTAACAGTCATAATTTATACTAGTATCTAATATTTATGTATATACATATATATATATATATCTATATATATATATATAGATATATATATATATATCTATCTATATATATATATATATATATATATTTACTAAATAAATATGTTTTAACAAAATCTTATATTGAACTTAATATAACAATAATAAAAATACAATAAAATAAATATGAACTTACTTTGTAAAGAAATAATTAAAACATTAAACAAAAAATAATAATAATAATAATTTCAAGAAAAAATAAACAACAATAGCAATAGTGTTGTACCTGAAAGGAGTCCGACGGACAGTTCTAACTCCAATTTAAGCAAAAGTAGGAGCAGTGCTGGACTTTAGAGGAATTCGATTAACTATTACGATTTTGGAGGGGTTAGATTTACTATTCCCTCTCCAACCTAAGCAATGGCAGGGAAGCATTGGACTGTGGCGGGGGATTATTTACTATCCCCGCTACAATCTAAGCAAGAGTAAGAAAAGTGCTGGACTTTGGAGTGGGTAGATTTACTATTCCCATTCTTATCTAAACAACAGTAGGCAACGTGTTTGACTTTAGAGGGTTTAGATTTTCTATTCCCACTCCAATCTAAGTAAAAGAAGGAAAAGTTTTGGATTTAAAAAGGGCTACATATGACATTGCAGTTCCTAATAATTTTATAAATATCTAAAAATATACAATTATTAAGACATATTCAAATAAAAAAAAATATTCTGTATGAATACATTAAACTAAAAGTAATTGAAAAACATTACCATTACAAAAAAAAAGAAATAAAAAGCAAAATAAATGAATTAAAAAAACCACTTCCCTCACTACTATCCAAAAAACACCAACTCAAAACAAAGTGATACATTTTGAAATAAATGAGTGAAAAGGAAAACAATGATAACATTAAATTAAATAAGCTAGATATTATTAAAACCAATTCTGAGTATAAATTAATTTTGCAAAGTTTATTATTAAATACACTTATCAACGAAGGGTTTTACTTGATGTACTTTCCACAGGCATAGTAGGGCAGACCCCTATAAATCAGTGGCAAACAAACACAACCCCCCATAGTCAACAGTTGGGCTCTAGTATTCCCTCTCCCACCTATGGGTCCCTGAACAGTGATTGACAGATACCTATAGAACATATAAACACATAAATACATTAAAAACTTTTTTCCTGTACCTTAGATGCTGTTTGATGAATTTTCAAAAAATGTGTAAAAACTCATCAGCACCGTGCTGCATAGATATAGTTTGTACCTTAACATTTTGAACCTTAATTTCTCAAAATCTACTGAACATATGTAAACCAAATCACAAGCTCACACTTTCTAAAATAAGATCTAGTTTTCTGCCAGATCTAGTGTAATTTAGTTCAGCACACTTGTGGTATCACTGTTCAGTTTTCCTAAGGAAACTTAAATGGGAAAACATGTTTTGGGACCACTGTTTTCACCAGTCCCCCGTGACAGACCTAAAACCCTACAAAACCCTACAACCCGACAGACCCTAAAACTATCTAGAAAGAGGCTGAGGTGAATGAGACATTTGTTAGAACATTTTGTAAAGATTTGTCAAATAGCACTTAAGATATGACATAATAAATATATATGCACTTGTAAATATACATACACACATATATACACAGATGTATACATACATGTATACTTATACATATGTAGATAGATAGCTAAGTAGCTAGATAGATAGATAGATAGATAGATAGATAGATAGATAGATAGATAGATAGATAGACAGACTGACAGACACACATGCAGTGGCAGCCGCCACTGTGTAATTACAGTTAGGTCAGACCTTCCATAGGAAGAGCATTTCTTGTTTATCTATTAACTTTGCTGCCATTAGACAAATCTTCACCACCCTTTCCAAAAAAATCCTGGAATGTTTTGTGGTGATCTGTCAAGAGGGGGCTAAGAAACAACCTGGATTACAAAACGCTTTTAAACAATGCAATTTCTATAAGTGAAATCAGGCAGTGATACAGAACAGAACAGCTGAATTACACCACATTTTTTTAATTTGGTGCAAATATGTTAAGTAGTTTTTGACATGTTAAGTCTCAAAATGTAAAGATATTTAGTTCTGAGAGACTCGCCCGGGACCGGGGGATCACAAGATGAAGTCTCACAGCCTCCTGACAACATCAAAAACATATTTGGAAGACAATTTAGGTCCTGCAGGAAAAATTAAAAAATGGGATGGGACCACACTTTTCTATCCCTCATACCTGAGTCCAGGGACCACAGCACCAAAGGAGGGCCACATTGGTAGCCTTTACCCATCTAAAGAGAGAGAGGGCGAGCAGTGCACAGAGCTTCCCCCTCTGTGTAGCACCAGTGGAATGGCTCCAGCACAACAACAACAGATACCAAGAGGCGGGCTCTCAGGTGCTGGAGGGCAGAGCATGAGGGGAGCCATATAGATTTAAAGGACTTGGGGCTTCCCCCATGGCTCCCAACATTAAAAGGGGCATATTACAGCCATAGATAACTATAGCTTGTAGATAGGGTACAGTTACAGGCCCACGTTGGGGGGGGGGGTTTGTGTCTGACATGTGGGCCACTAGTTAAGGAAACCCCATGAAAAGGCTGGCGGGAGGGGGACTCGTAATCCCCTGGGCAGCGCTTCCGCCGCGGTCATAATTCCCCTGGAAGCACCGCCAGCCTGTTGGCGGTGCTTCCTCCAAAACAGCCCTGGCGGTCAAAGACTGCCAGGGTTGTAATGACCCCGATAGTGCTTGAAATCTCTGTATAGGGTTGGTTACTTGAACTCCTGCATCCCAGCTCACCATACTGGAAAGGGCCAGCCTTCTGACAGCGTAATAATGTGGTCTTGATTATCAGTGTTTGCCGATATAGTCCCACTTGATATAACCTCACCTGACATTCTGGGCATATCCATTACTAGTAGGTCTGAATGCACTCCCCACTTGTACAACATCTATAACCAATAGATCAAAGGGGGAGTGTAAACATCAACATTGAAATATTTCATGGCTCTTAGGGGGAAATTTGACACACTCAACTCTTTGATCCTAGAGGTAGATTTTAATGTTACATTCAAACCACTAGACATTCATGGATACTCTTTCAATAGGGCTGGGGATGAAGAATGGGGCGTCCTGCACTAGAGATGACTCCAGCGAGTAGACATACAGAGGCTGCCTACCAACCAATGTCAATAGCTTTGACTTAAGGCCTGCGGGCATGTAAATGTCGAGCTAGCTCGGACTTGCAAGCCTGGCATGCCTACAATTTCCCAGACCACATTAGTAGATTTGATTCGATTTTGGTTTCTCTCACTTTATGGAGGTACATTCTTGATATGAAGGTAGTTGCATGGAATGATAGTGACCCTAACACTATCCATTGCACATTGATGATATAATAGCCCATCTAGGGAATGTTCCATTGTCACATTTTAAGGACATCAGGCTAGCCAACAAAAGGCATACATTAAAATGGGCAGGATTTTTTGACAAGTCTGAAATTATGGAAGTAATAAAAAAAGATCTAACTACCAACACAGTGGATTAGGACAGATTAACAGATCCTGAGATTAAAAACTCAGCTATTTCAACTATTCATGAGACCCTTTATGCTGTTGTTAGTAAATGTTTCCACCAATACCATAGAGGGGCCTCCCAGCTACGAATTTTAGTAAATCATGGTTTAACAAAGCTTGCGGGTACACCAAAAATAAGTTGTTTCATGCGCTGAAAGGTGGTAACACTGACCTCATCAGGACAAAGAGAAACCATTACAAAATAGCACAGGCTCAGGCATGCAGGGAATGCAACACCCAACTCTGGGAACATCTATTTGTTGTGGAAAATGAAAAGGATCTTAAGAAATTCTGTCAATTGGTGGCCATTGGAGGACAGTGAGAAAAGTATGTTTTTGACCAGCCACATTCAGCCTCAAGTCTGGAAGAGGTATTTATGAGACCTATATTTTATGCCAGAAGAGGCAATCTTGTCTCTAATGAGTCATCAGAGCGAGGGAGAAACACCATTAGACCCAGAATGTTCATATATCTTGAGGACACCATAATTGATATCAATAACATTGTGCCTGGGAAAGCTGTGGGCCTTATTGGGATACCAAGGGATTGTTTTATTGCTGACACTGCAAGCTGGGTAACTTACCTTAACAAATTCCCAAACACTATTTTAGAGGAAGTTGAAATTCCCACACCCTCGAAAACAGCAGAGATTGCACCTATCTACCAAAAGGGCTCCAGCGATCTACCATTGTACCACTGGTCAATTAGTCTTATAAATGCCACCGGAAAGTATTCTGTAGACAGATTTTGAACACGCTCAATACATTGATCGAAGATTATAATTCCTTGTTGTATCTGCAGACAGACTTTAGGAAACACAACAGCACCATTGATCAGTTGTTCAGATTTGTAATCATATATTCAAAGACAGTAGTTATACAGAAAGGCCACCTATGCATAGTTTTTGTGGATTTGAAATCTGCATTTAACCTGGTCCCTCATAGAGAGCTATGGGAGGCACTGAAACAAAATGGGATTCCTTCTACCCTGCTAGATATTCTTATTCACTTGCACTCAGACACCTATGTGCAAGTAAACTGGGGATAGCAGGGCAAACATACGGATTGGATAAGAATTGAGAGAGGGATGTGACAAGGGTGTATGTTAGCCCCTACGTTCTTTTCCCTGCACCTACATGATGTGGTGGCCCAATTAGAGCTCTATATGAATGATGCACCAATAATTGCTGGCCGCAAGATACCTTTACTGTTATTTGTGTATGACACCTTGCTGATGTCCAAAAACCCCAGCCGGCCTACATACGTTGGTGGATCATTTTGCTGCTTACTGTACAGATCGAGGCCTGGAAATAAATCAGGGGAAAAAAAAATCATGTCCATCAACCCCCATAAGACATGTAAAGAGTCCATCACACTGGGTGCCTGTAGTCTGCCTAGGTGCTTGATTTTGATTAACTGAGCATTAAGTTAACATCAAATATGTCCTTACTTCCTCAAGTCAGGAAAAGTAGCTGAAACCTGGGCCATCAAGCATCTGTGACATTGAGACTTTAAAATGCCACAAAAGCAAGGTTGGTATAACCAGTCCTTAACATTTATGAGATCAAGGCAGTAGGGAGTGCCCTATATGGAGCTGAGGTATGGAGACATGCCGGGTGGACAACCCTGGCAACTGCAGAGAATAGTTTCATAAGATCCTTTGCAAATCTACCCAAGAGCACACCAATGCTCACTCTGTTGTAGGGCACAGGTATAAAATCTATCATTAGTAAGTCTTAATTAAGGAAGTTTTATACTGGTGGAGATTGCAGTTTACCGCTGTCCCTTGAAAACTATTTCAGTGCTTTTAAGGAAATAGTAGACTTAGATAAGGGCAAGGGAATAAAATGGCAAACCAACTTAAAGGCATCCCTGCTTTAATTGGGAATAGATGAACTTTGGGAAAGGGAGATCCAACATAACCCCTAAGCAGAGATTGTGTAAAGGAAGCATACTGTGCCCACAGCTGGGGACTGAAAGTAAGCAGCAAGCACTTAGGAAAGCATTCTTCAGATTTCATGGTTCTTAAGAACCACTGTGAGCACAAACATTTTCTTGATTTTATCATGGTTCCAATAGCTAGACAACTGTACATCAAGTTTTGTTGTGGTACTCCTCCTGTCAATTCCTTTCGATCTCTAAGGAAAGGTACCCCCAATTTGAACAATGTGTGTCCAGTATGTCTAGATGCTGATGAAACAGTTCTACACTATCTGTTTTTTGCCCAGGCTATGAGTGCCCAAGGAAGCAATGGATTTTGCTGCTCTGTAGGCAGCTCAGAATTAGATAGTCCCATGTGGCACTTAGACCCCCTGTGCGCTGAAACAAATGGGCTGATTGCATGCGGCATTACCAGGTTTTTACAGTGGAATTGGTCTACAAGAGTGAAGTTGATGAGCTAATTCGAATGCAATGTCTTTTCTTGTTTTCTTTATGACATTCGGTGGAGGGCCTTTCACTGTGTTGCTATTGGATCAAAGAAGGGTTATTAGGGTTACCAGTTCTACACTATCTATTTTTTTATCAAGGCTGTGAGTGCCCAAGGAAACTATGGATTCTGCTGATCTGTAGGCAGCTCAGAATTAGACAGTGCCATGTGGCACTTAAGGGATCATTACAAGCTAGGCGGTCTGAAGTCCAGACTGCCACAGTGGCGGCTGCCAAAAGACTACCATGTTGGTGGTCATACAGACCGCCGTATTATGAGTTACAGAGCCAAGCAATGTTCCCTCTAATTTGTGTTCCACTGTGTGTGGCAGTTTAAGGACTCTGTGCGCTGCAGCCAATGGTACATGTGCCAAGGAACTGACCATTCATGTGAGTGCAGCTCACAACTGCTAAGATCTGTGGCATTTGCCACTCCATACTTTTGTTGCACAACTAAAGCAAAAAAGGCACATTTTTATAAACATTGCTCCAGGTAATGGGGCATTAAGGCAGTTTTTACCTAGTAGTACACCCAAGGACACAACCTGTTGAGTAACACCTACACCCCATTTAAAGGAAACCGAAATCAGGAGATTGAACCATAATGCAACTTTACTGAATTCGCTCAGAGTGCTGCAGAGGGCCATGTACATCAAACAGAGCAAGTTGTACAGTTGCATAACATTTGCAACTTGATACACATACTACTGATAAATCCTATGATGCCCCTGCCAAGAGACAGGGGGAGAAAACCAAGCCACACATGGACTGTAGGAGGTGCCACATCAGACTTTAGACAAGTCAGGTGAAGAAACTAGATGTGTGACATGTTTGCTTCTCTCGCTGGTCCTTGCCATTCTTCCAGTGCTAATAAACTCAATCTAAGTCAACTTTCCCATTTGAGAGGTAGACCTTTGTCCTCATCAGTATATCCAGGTGACTCTACTCTAGTCTGTTTCTTAATTTAGACTTGATTGAGTTCATGAGGCTGAATCCTCGTTTGCAGTCTGCACTCGAAACCTGAAAAGTTGCACAGACATCAACAAGCTGAGGTACGCATTATGCTGTGCAGCATTCCGCAGAGTGAAATTCACTATGTCTTGAAAGGTCTTTAACAACCCGCCTTTTACATGTTCTGCCTCCACATATTCATAATCTCCGTATTGCTGAACAACATCATCAGGTGTGTCACAGTCACGAATGACCAAGACCTTCTTATACATTTCAAAAAATCTTTGTACATTCTCAGTCCCAAAATCAAACTGTTATTGTGTTGCTACTGCATGGAAATCAAAACTTGTCCATTCCTTCAATTCATCTTCTGGGAACCTTCTTTCCATGTGCTCACAAAGATGTTTAATGAAAGATAACATGAGCTCACCATCATGCTCTCGGTCTTCTCTCTTCAAAGCCATCAGATCTCTTACTGTGTTGCCCTAAAAGACAATGTCATCCAAGCACTGTTACTTGATTTGGCCAATTTTTACTCTTGCTCACTGTATAGCTTCAACAGTGGTCAAAAATCTTTTCTGAAACAACTTGCACAAAGATGCAAGTTCACCCAGAATGTCATTCAGTGCTAAGGAAAATGTGGTAGTTTGAGTCACATAGGGACAGATGTATCATTCTTCACATGAGCGATTACCTAATTGCAATTTTTAGTGAATCACAATTAAGTAATCGCTATTGAAATGTATGAAACTTCAGTAGTGTCATACTGCGATTCGCAAGGGCTCACAAATGGGCCTACCTCATTAATATCCATGAGGAAGGTCACAATTTGCGAGCCATTGCGAATGGCTACAATCACAGGGATGGTAGCCTGCTGAGCTCAGCAGACCACCATGTCTGTGATTATTTTTCAACAAAACAATCTTGTTTTTTTTTTCAAATGCAGCCCATTTTCCTTAAAGGAAAACGGGATGCGTTAAAAAATGAAAAATGAAAAACGTAATTTTCATTTTTTAAGAGTAGGCAAGAGACCACTGCCTGCTCTTACAAAATATTTTGGGATGCATTCACAAAGGGGAAAGGGTCCTTTGGGGACCCTTTCCTCTTTGCGAATGGGCATTCACCAATTTGAAATTGGTGGTAACTGCGATTGTTTTGCGACCGCATTCACAGTCACAAAACAATCATACATACCTCTGCAATTCGGTATTAGGAAGGGACACCCTTGACACGCCCCTTCCTAATACGGAATTGGTATGTAGTCGCAAATCCAATTTGTGATTCGGTAACAAGGTACCGAATCGCAAATTGGACTTGTTACATACCAAAACGCATTTGTGAGATCGCAAATGGCCCGTTGGGCATGATGTACATGTTATAAACTTTAATCACCTACTTTTGACAGCATCAGCACTAGCAGGTGAAAGGGATGGGGATAAGCCAAGAGGGAAAACATCTGACCATGGGACATCAGTTCACTGACAGAGACACTGACAGCGAAGGACCCAGTGGTCTGGAGGGCGAGGGGAGTGCCACGGGGGGGATGAGATCTGGCTTGACATTATCAGATTTCTCCTCCAGTGACCACTCCCTAGTGGTGGCAGACCCGTCGGGGATCACCCCAGCACCATCTTTGTCCACCAACCCCCATTCTATCACAGCCCTCCCTGTTGCTCCCCGCCCAGTTGGCCGTGCCCTCTCACCCAAGAGAGTGGGGATCTCCTTTGCAGTAGACACCTCTGCCTCAGCCCCTATTGGCCCTGCTACCCTCAGTGAGAAGACTATTGACCTCCTGAGGTCAATCTCTGTGGGTCGGATGGCCATTGTAAATGCCATCCAGGAACTGACTTGCCAGATCCAGAAAAAACATGCATTCCTGGAGGGCATTCATGGTGTAAACTCTGGCCTAGAGAGATCATTTCAGGCTCTGGCCTACACATTGACGGCAGCCAGTCACCCCTTGTATTCCGTCCCCTCTCAGCCTGCCTCTTCTCAGTCCAAATCCCCCCTTCCTCAACCCACCAAAAGCACAAAGATAGACTTGTATGCATCCACCTCAACAGACAAGGCTACAACACACAAAGATAAGCACCATAAGACACACCACCGGCACACACACAAACAACATCCACCTGCAGACACAGAAACAGTCATGACTTCCCCTGACAACATCACACACATGACATCTGGCACACTTACAGACACCCCATCACCAGTCACTGTTCCAGCCACCACACCTATCATACCTGCAGACATCACCCCAGCAGATCCTCAGACATTCAACCCAGTCACCACACTCGCAGATACCACAACCACAGACACACCTACATGCAGCACATCCATCATGCCTGCAGTCACCATCGGTTGGAAAGTGGATTACAGGTAAGGGTTAGTAAGTACCTTCACTTAGCAAAAGGCCACTTACCCCCTCTAGGTCCAGGTAGGTCTCAATAAATTTACCACAACTCAACCCTTGCTAACCGTGGTACTTTGCTACTCTTGGTTGCTTGGCAACAAGCAGTTAAGCTTTACTTAGGAAACAAAATGGGGTCATTATGAGATTGGCAGTGGCGGTCGTACCGCCAACAGGCTAATGGAGAAGACTGCCATATTATGGCCGTGGCAATATTCCCAACAGAATACAGCCAAAGCACAGCTGGCACTGCCAATGCGGTCTGGCTGCCACGATGACAGAAGCCACCTGCAGGCCAGCAAAGACCATGTTTCTGCCAGACAGATTATGAGGTTGCACACCGCCAAGGTTTCCACTACTGCCACACCTCCACGGAAACCCAGGCAGAAACCAATTGCAGAAAAGGAGAAACCCACCTTCAGGAAGCCATAATTATCCAGAGGCGCCAGAGAACTAGAATTTCACACATCTTCCCACTGCTTCTGCTTGCACAAAGACTTTGGAATCTGCAACAACAATGAGGACAGCAACTGTAAGTATAAACAGTTACCTGTTACTGTTGTGTATTGTCAATTTCTGAACACACACAACATGCATTCGGGATGGGGTGCAAGAGCAACACTCACACGTAACTGCACACAAACATGCACACTCACAGACAGCCACACACACTTGCATATACACCACAAACACCGCACAGCCACCATACACACACATACACGCACATACAAATATCACAAACACACACAGGTATGCATAGAAATACTGCACAGACCCACACTCACACAGTACCACTCAACACTACAACATGACACAAAAACAACACAACCACATCATCTCCAATCACTTAGCAGGGACCCCCAGGGAACACTACCCAGGGACACATCTCACAGACTTCACAATGTTACAGCAATACATACAAATATACCATCAAACCACTTACCGACTGACCTACAAAGAACTCTGGTGGTCATTCTGACCTCGGCGGTAAAAGGCGCTTACTGCCGGTCAGAAGACCGCCATAACACCGCCGCGGTCGCGGTAAACCGCCACAGTCATTCTGACCCGCAACTGGCAAACCGCCAAAAACCCGACATCAACAAAAGTCCGCCACAGCAACGGCCAGCGAAAAACTGGCGATGACCAAACCTCCACCGTCACGCCAACAGAAATACACCCATGCCATTCCGACCCACAAATCCCCGCAGCGGTCTTTCAACCGCGGTATTCCATTGGCGGTACACACCGCCGCGGTCAAAATACACACACCTTTACAAAACACTACCACATTGGACAATTCAAAATACACACACCTGAGACACATACACACACCACTCCCACACACCCAATTAAATATAAAACACACACCCACATCACCCACAAACCCTTACGACCACAATTGCGACTGAAGGACAGAGAGAGACAGCACAGCATAGAGTAGACCATCACACAGAGGCCAATCACAACATCACCCACACAATTTCCACGCACAAAACACCATACACCACCACACTCACCACACTCTACAACACATACACCACCCCTCACCTCATCCACACCACCCCATGGCACCCCAAAGACACCCCAGGTTCTCTGACGCAGAACTCAGGGTCATGGTGGAGGAAATAGTTTGTGTAGAGCCCCAGCTCTTCGGGGCACAGGTGCAGCACACCACCATTTCCAGGAAAATGGAGCTATGGAGCAGAATAGTGGACAGGTCAATGCTGTGGGACAGCATCCACGAAATCGGGACGACATCAGGAAGCGGTGGAACGAACTATGGGGGAAGGTGCATTCCATGGTATCAAGGCACAACATCGCGGTACAGCGGACTGGCGGCGGACCCCCACCTACTCCCCCAGAATTCACAGCATGGGAGGAGGAAGTCTTGCACATCCTGCATCCTGAGGGCCTCGCAGGAGTAGGCGGAGGAATGGACTCTGGTAAGTCAAATCTTCACTACTTCATTCCCCCCACCCCACCTGCATGCCAAATCATACCCCCACCCTCACCCCCATCACACCAACTCCTTGCAAATGGCTCACCATCACAACCCACCCACCCCAAAACCTAGCCCTGCATGCCTCCCCAAAGCATGGACACCCATCACCAAAGCATGCCCACTGCACATACCCATCTCCCCCACAAGCCACGGTCACAAAAGCCCCCACAAGGGAATGCCAGCACTGGGGTACACGGCCACCCACCCATTACACGAAATGGCACACACAGAAGCAATAACCTTACTCTTATACCCCTGCAGGACCCGAACGCCACCACACCGCCCAGGAGTGTCCAGAGATGTCCATCCCACCCCCAGAAGAGGCCCCCAGTGATGACAGCAGCTCTGTCTCCCTGGACCCAGATGACCAGCCTGGCCCATCGGGGACCTCAGGACAGTTGGTTCCCCACAGACAGCCACAGGCTACAGCAGACCTAACCCCCTCTGGGAACACCAGCACAGCTCCCACCCAGCGGGCCCATGCCTCTGTCTCCAGGACACGTCAATCAGCGGTGTGTCCACCACTACAGGGCACCCAGGTTGACCCACCACCCCAACAACAATAGGGACCTGGGGGCAGTGGTAGTGGGCACACGGTCCAGGGGACAGAGGCCCAGGGAAACAGGGGAACTGGGAGGGCTGCTGTGCGACAGGGGGGGACAGGCCCAGGGAACCCACTCTCCAAGAGGCCCTCTCCTCCATCATGGGAGCCTACCACCGCTCCCAGGAGACGATGGCTACGGTACTGGCCAGGTTCCAGGAGATCCAGGTACTGCAGGAGGAACAGTACATGGGGTTCAGAGAGGAACTGAGAAACATTAGTTCCGCAATGGGGACCATCGTCGTGGCCCTTAATCAGATAGTCACCACATTGCGGGACCATGTGGCACCACAAAGGGCCCCTGTCACTAGCCTGGACCAGGAACAGCCTACCACCTCCACCGGCGCTGGTGGACAGGAGGCCCCCACACAACGACAGGCCACCAGAACCCCACCTCCTGCAGAAGATGAACCACCCCGCAAGCGGTACCTGAGATCTCACAAGAAGACAGAGTAGGATGCCAAGACCCCCGCCAGCAAACGATACCCCCTGATGTCATCCCACTGTCCCACATTGTCACCCTGTCCAAACTTAAACTGCCCCTGCTCCATCCTTCCACAGGCATATGGACAATGCACCTGTGAGACTGAAAACTGGACTCTGCCATGGACATTACTCCACCATCACCCATCACCGTTTTACAATCATGTCCCTAAATTTAGCACTTTAATAAAATCACTTATTGCACTTAAAAAATCTGGAGTCTGCTTGTATTTTGAACAAATGTATTAGACATAACGGTGCCAAAATGTTCAGTTACATTGTGATGATAAACATACCACTGTCACACAGCTGTAGTCCATGGGCAAACAAAGCAGAGGTCACGCAGTGGGGCCCACAGCTCTGAAAACGGAAGGGAAAGTCACAACTCAGTTAACAGGAACTGGGGGGAAACACAGACAGTAGAGAGGCCGGAGACTTTAAGTAAATGTAAAATGGCGGGGTTGATTCGTACCTGTGTGCTACTGAAAATACTGTTGTATCACTGTGTCCCTGTTGTCTGTGTCGTCCCCGTCGTCTTCCTCCTCTTCACTCTCCACAGGCTCCACAGCTGCTACAACACCACCATCTGGACCATCCTCCTGCAGGAAAGGCACCTGGCGTCGCAAAGCCAGGTTGTGAAGCATACAGCAGGCCACGATGATATGGCACACCTTCTTTGGTGAGTACATTGGGGATCCACCTGTCATATGCAGGCACCTAAACCTGGCCTTCAGGAGGCCGAAGGTCCGCTCTATCACCCTCCTAGTACGCCCATGGGCCTCATTGTACTGTTCCTCTGCCCTTGTCCTGGGATTCCTCACTGGGGTCAGTAGCCACGACAGGTTGGGGTAACCAGAGTCACCAATTAGCCACACACGGTGTCTCTGTAGCTGTTCCATCACGTAAGGGATGCTGCTATTTCGCATGATGTACGCGTCATGCACTGACCCAGGGAACTTTGCATTTACATGGGAGATGTACTGGTCAGCCAAACAGACCACCTGGACATTCATTGAATGATAACTTTTTCTGTTCCTGTACACCTGCTCACTTTCACTGGGGGGAACCAAAGCCACATGGGTCCTATCAATGGCACCAATGATGTTGGGGATGTGGCCAAGGGCATAGAAATCACCCTTCACTGTAGCCAAATCGCCCACCTCAGGGAAAACAATGTATCTCCGCATGTATTTCATCAGGGCAGACAACACTCTGGACAAAACCTTAGAAAACATAGGCTGAGACATCCCTGATGATATGGCCACTGTTGTTTGGAATGATCCACTTGCCAAAAAATGGAGTACTGACAGAACCTGCACCAGAGGGGGAATCCCTGTGGGTTAGCGAATGGGGGACATCAGGTCTGGCTCCAGCTGGGCACACAATTCCTGTATAGTGGCTCGGTCAAGTCTGTATGTCAGTATGACATGTCTTTCTTCCATTGTCGACAGGTCCACCAGCGGTCTGTACACGGGAACATTCCTCCATCTCCTCGCAAGTCCCAGCGGACGGTGCCTAGGAAGGACAACATGGAGCACAGAGTCAAGCAACCCACAGGTACGTAACCACAGCTTGCACAGAACACGATTCGCTATGCATTGAATGACTTGTATGAGTGGCAATGCAAGGCCTAGGCCTGTGTGACGCAGTAGAAATTAAGCCATGTGGGCCCTTGAAATGGCGGCTGCCTGACCTGTGAAGTGTGACAATGGGATGTGAGGTCAATGCGCTGGCGTGGCACAGTCGCGGTACGCACCGCCGCGGTACGCATCGCCGCGGGCGTGACCGCCATCTTCTATCTGCTTAATCACTCGAGACCTGATCATCCACAGGAGAGGACCTATACTGCAAGTGCTGCTGTGACCTCGGTCTGGAAGATACAATGGCTGCTGCGACTGGGGAAAGGGCCCCTGCCTTCACATCTGAGGAATTGGAGAAACTTGTTGATGGGGTCCTCCCCCAGTATGCGCTACTCTACGGTCCTCCAGACCAACAGGTAAGTACACTGGGACCATGCTTTGTGGGCAATGCCTGTGTTGAGTGGGGTGGATGAAAGATGGTGGGGAGGGGAGCGAATGAGGCATACATCACACGACAGATGAGAGCATGTGCCATATGGCAAGGTTGGGGAGGGGGGGGCCACTCACATCGACCATGCAGAAAATGATGATATTTATTTTCCCACCCTGTCCATGTCACATAGGTCAGCGCCCATCAGAAGATCGACATTTGGCGTGCCATCACCAAGGACGTCTGGACCCTGGGGGTCCACAACAGACGGGGCACCCACTGCCGCGAGAGGTGGGAGGACATCCTCCGCGGGAGCAGGAAGACCGCGGAGGCTCTGCTGGGGATGGCCTCCCAATGTGGGAGGGGTGGCTCCCGTCAATTGACCCCCCGATGTCCCGGATCCTGGCGGTGGCCTACCCCGATTTGGATGGGCGCGTGAGGACATCACAGCAGACACAAGGGGGTGAGTATCAGCACATTCTTCTATGTTAGCGCACAGTGGAGGTGTCTGGGTGGGGGAGGAGGGCTGTGGGTATCTCTAGGCCAGGGCGACTTCTGTAGGCTGGTCCCCTCCATAAGGCATGGGCCTGTGCCCCCGCCCCCCACCTCTGTAGGGTGCTAAGTACAGCTATCCATGGCCCTGGGTCACCTATGTGTGCAGTTGTCGTCCATAGGCTTGTAGGCCAAGTCACAATAAATGAGTAGTGTACACCGAGTGTGCGGCGTAGTGCAGGGGGCTTCTGTGTCTGTCCTCTCCGCCAACGGTGTCGCCAATGCATGCACTCAACATGTCATTTCCCCCCCCCCTTTTTTGTGGTCTTCCTGTTCATGTGTGCATTAGCATCATCAGGCGGAGGAGAAGTGGCATCGGAGCACGAGGTAGCTGCATCTCACATGGCCCCGGAGGGCCATGCAACCGTTTCCGAGTTCACCATTGAGACGGAGGGTGAGGGGAGCTCCACAACGGGGACCCGTGGAGACGTCAGCGACACAGACACGTCCTCGGAAGGGAGCTCCCATGTGGTGGCGGCAACATCCGTGCCCACCGCTACAACAGGTACAGCCGCCATGCCGCTCACCAGCTCCGCCCTCCAAGCAGCCCTCAGCGTTCGCCCCGTGCCCGCTCGGCCAAGAAGGCGGGCATCTCCTTCGCCCCAGGCACCTCAGGCCCTGCCCCAGTTACCCCTGCTGCCCTCAGTGAGGAGATCATTGACCTCCTCCAGACGCTCATTGTTGGGCAGTCTACCCTTCTGAATGCCATCCAGGGTCTAGAAAGGGAGGTGCACCGGAGCAATGCATATCTGGAGGGCATTCATTCGGGTCAGGCTGCCCATCAGCGATCATTCAACGCTCTGGCCTCAGCACTGACGGCAGCCATTGTCCCTGTCTCCTGCCTCCCCCCTCCAATTTCCACATCCCAGTCCCACTCCCCTGTTCCTCTGCCTATCCCAGCCACACCTACAGACCAGCCTGCACACACCTCAACACCCAAGGGCAGCTCATCCAGACATAAGCACCACAGATCACACAAGCATTCACACATGCAACATCCACATGCAGACATGCCAACAGCCACTGCCTCCTCTGTGTCCCCCTCCTCCTCGTCTCCCTCCTCCCTCCCTGTGATGTCTCCACTCACACCTGCATGCACACCACCATCAGCCAGTACGTCCATCACCAGCACACCCACCAGAACACTCCGCTCACGTGCAGTCACCACCTCCACTGCCATTTACATGTCCCCTGTGTCCTCTCCCAGTGTGTCTGTCACCCCCTCTTCCAAACCACACAAACGCAGGCAGCCACCCACCCAACAGCCATCCACCTCACGACAACCTCCGTCACAAGCACCTGCACCCAAAGACAGCACACTTGACTCTCCTACAACCACATCCTCTTCCTCCACTCCCATACCCACTGCACCTACCCTTCCCACTGCTCCTAAAAAGTTTTTCCTCTCCAAAATTAACCTCTTTGCATCACCTGACCCACCCCCTCCATCTCGTAAGAGTCCAAACAGCACCTCAGCCACCACAAGCCCTGCACCTACAAGGACCATAGTCCAGGGCTATTGGAGTCCACCAGCCTCTAGGGCAGCAACATCGGCCAGCAGCAAGGGGACAGCCAGCCCACACCCTGGGAAAAAAACTAAAAAAGGGAAGGGCCGGCGCGAGAGGCCAGAGACGGCAGCCCCCAAAGGCAATACCCTGGCACCGTCACCTGGCACATCCACAAAGGGAGGCAAGGGCCCCAGAGAATTGGCGAAGGAGGGCAAGGGCAGCAGGGCACACATTTCTGGCAGCAGGCGAGCTGCCCAGGAGGGCCCCACCAGCCCCATTTCGGGTGTGAAGGAGGACACCCACGGGCCCAGGACTCCGGCACAGGAGGGCCCCGCAAGCGAAAGGTCGGATGGCGACTGAGCGGAAAATATTGGCCCGATCTGGTTCCCTGGGAACACATGTCAAGCACCGCTGAACAGGGCCCAGGCGTGACAAGCACCGCTGAACAGGGCCCGCCGTGCCTAGCACCGCTGAACAGGGCCCCGCCGTGACAAGCACCGCTGAACAGGGCCCCGCCGTGACAAGCACCGCTGAATAGGGCCACGCCGTGACAAGCACCGCTGAACAGGGCCCTGCCGTGACAAGCACCGCTGAACAGGGCCCCGCCGTGACAAGCACCGCTCCGCTGTGCCCTTCCTGTCAAGCCCCGCTCCGCTGGACCCTTCATCTCAAGCACTGCTCCGCTGGGCCCTTCATCTCAAGCACCGCTCCGCTGGGCCCTTCATCTCAAGCACCGCTCCGCTGTGCCCTTCCTGTCAAGCCCCGCTCTGCTGGGCCCTTCATCTCAAGCACCGCTCCGCTGGGCACTTCATCTCAAGCACCGCTCCGCTGGGCCCTTCATCTCAAGCACCGCTCCGATGGGCCCTTCCTCTCAAGCACCGCTCTGCTGTGCCCTTCCTGTCAAGCACCGCTCCGCTGGGCCCTTCATCTTAAGCACCGCTCCGCTGGGCCCTTCCTGTCAAGCACCGCTCCGCTGGGCCCTTCCTGTCAAGCACCGCTCCGCTGGGCCCTTCATCTCAAGCACCGCTCCGCTGGCCCCTTCCTCTCAAGCACCGCTCCGCTGGGCCCTTCCTGTCAAGCACTGCTCCGCTGGGCCCTTCCTCTCAAGCACCGCTCCGCTGGGCCCTTCCTGTCAAGCACCGCTCCGCAGGACCCTTCATCTCAAGCACCGCTCCGCTGGGCCCTTCATCTCAAGCACCGCTCCGCTGGGCCCTTCATCTCAAGCACCGCTCCGCTGGGCCCTTCATCTCAAGCACCGCTGGCCCATTGGCAGGGCCGGATCTGTGTCGTCCAGGGCTTCACGAAGCACTCTGGGCACCATGCCTCCTCCAGAACCAGTGGAGTCTGTAATCCACTTGATGGACTGTGGCTTTGCACTCCCCAGGATGGTACAGTGGGCAACCCACCCACTGTAGAGACTTGTGAGACTGTGGCTTTGCACTCCCCAGGATGGTACAGTGGGCATGGAGGCCCCTCGTGGATCTGGCGTCGTGGACTGAACTGGCTGAGGTGCCCCCCTTCCCTTCCCCCTGAGGTGCCTGTTGTTTTACTATCTGATGCCCCTGTAGTGTTCTCTCCAATGGAATCTGGTCTTGTGTGTGGGCTTTGCCCATGTGTTTAGGCCCTTTGGCCCACGAACAATGGATGATAGCCAATATGGGCCGGACTTTTGACCTATGTATATATTGTTCATGATGTAATATATTTTATTTATATTTTCATATTTCACTGAACTTCAATTATGCTATAATATACTTCATTTTTAATGATCATTTTATTTTGTCTTTGCATTCTTCCGGGGGGGTTGGGGGGTGTCACTCAGACTTGTTGCTCTGCATTGATGTGTGTGTTGTAGTGGGTGAGGGTGGGGGTGGGTGGGTGGCGTATGTGTGTCCCCGTAATTTTTTTACTCCCCCCTCCCCTGTGTCGTAGGTGCAGTACTCACCGTTGTCTTCTGCGCCGGCGTTCGTGCTCCTGGTAGAGGAGCAGGTAGACAATAGCTGGTAGGATGTGTAGTTCGGGTTCCATGCTGTCCAGATTCCTCGTGGGGTGTATGGAGGTGAGCGTTTTCCCGATCGAAGTCTGTTTCCGCCGTGTTTTTATCGGCGGGGCTCCCGCCCCGGAAAAGGTGGCGGATTGGTGAGTTGTGATAGGGTGGGCGGTACATTGTCTGCCGCCTGTCTGTTGCCGGTGACCGCCGCGCTGCTTGTCTGTACCGCCGTGGCGGTCGGAGTGGTAAAGTGGCGGGCTATGTTGGCGGTTCCCGCCAGGGTCGGAATTCCATTTTTTTGGCCTCCTGCCTGTTTGCGGGTTGGCCGCCGCTTTAACACCGACCGCCAGGGTTGGAATGACCCCCTCTGTGTCCAACATTTTATGCACATAACGCTTACACAGGCAATGCACATAAAGCCACACAATGCCTAGCCCCTGAGCATATTTTCCACGTCTACAGGCAATTTCAAGCACCATGGTGAAAAATTGACGCATTACGGTCATGCGTCAAAAATGTTTATACATATGCATATGCCATACTATTCTCCTAAGCTAAAAAACGCCTAACCCCTGAACGTCTATTGCATGTCCAGAGGCAATTTCACAACAAATGAGGAAAAAAATTGATGAATATGCGTAAAAAAAATGATGCATGACTGGAAACGCGACACACAGGCCCAGGAAGTGCTGAAACAAGACATCCTACCTGCAAACATGGTACAGTGAGTCCACTCTCACTTTCACTTCACAATCTTATTGTCTGTTACTGTGTGAGGGTGTGTGGAGCTGGTGCTGTAGGAGTTTTGGAGTGTTTGAAGTGTTTATTGTGCTGTGGCATGTAGCTGTTGTGTTTTATTTGTCTTTAAACCTTTCTTTTGTATTGCAAGTGTTCTGTTTCTGTTTGTGTCGTGTGTGATGTTTGTATGGGGTAGTATAGTTGTTGGGGTAGTTGTAGGGAATTCCTTTTTTGGGGGTAAACTGCATTTGCAGTCCAGTATGTCAGGGAAAGGGAGGTTGACCAGGAGGTCAGCCGATGAGCTGGGGGTTTTATATGGCTGGTACAGCACTACGTCCCCATGATGCTGGTACTGGGTGGCCATGCCATTCAAGGCTACCCCACGGAGGCAAGGAAGCTGTGGTGGGGCAAGGTGCTCCACCACCTAACAAGAGTGTTTGCAACAAGAAGAAATGACCACCAACTGAAGCACCGCTGGGCAGACCTCATTACAAGGGAGAAAGATCTGCTGGATCATCTGAGCATTGAGATTGGTGGAGCAGCTGGTAAGTATCCCATCAACAAACACATCTGAACACCAACAACGCACAATACCAACACAACTAAACCCCTTGAACACACAAATGTACACCACACAACACATACCGTACCACTTTCGGAAAACATCACTGGACACAACCTTACATACTGCCTAAACAAAACACGTAGCCCAAGCAGAACACACACGCACACACATACAGACACACAAAAAATGTCAGCCAGGAACAATTACATACTACAGAAAGAAATGAAATACAACCAAATTATTTTTAGTAGCATCTAATTTTAAAAACAAAGGCCATAGTTCAGTCCATTTGAAAACATGACACAATGCACACAGTGCACATATGTGTGCCCCAAATTTGACTCCTGACAGACAAGTAGCCTCCACAGGAAGGGGCATCAATGGGGCAGGCAGGCACCTCAGGGGTTATGGGAGGGGGTGACTGGGGGGTTTGGGTTTTGGAGGGGGGCCTTTGGGATCTGGATGGAGGGGTTTTGGGCTTGGACTTTAGGGGAGGATTGGCTTTTAAGTGGAGGAGTAGACTACTTGGCATTGGGGAGGAGCATGGGAACTTGCAGGGAGCAGGGGAGGTCTTAGAGGTGTAAGGGCTGGACCTGGGGAGGGACACAGCTTGTTTAGGGGTATCACAGGGCGGGAGAGGAGTAGGGAAAATAACCAACTCTGAAAGGAAAGCTATTATAGACACACAGGGACAGTCATAGCAAAAGGGTTTGGAGTTGGAGTGAGAGGGAGTGGTTGTATGAGGTGTTGGTGTGGATGTCGGGTGCATGTTTGTGAGAGGTATGCTTGTGAGAGGTAAGTGTCTGTTGGTGGGTGAGTGTGGGTGTTTATATGTCTTGGGAGGAAGGGGCTGGAGGTGCTGGGAGATGCCGTGGTGGTAGCGTAAGTGTCTGTGGAGGTGATGACTGCAGGAATGGTGGATGTGCTGCATTTAGGTGCATCTGTGGTTGTGGAGTCTTCAAATATAGTGACTGGAGTGGATGTCTAAGGATCTACTGTGGTGCTGTCTGTGGGTAAGATAGGTGTAGTGGCTGGGTCTGTGAATGTTGGTGTGATGTCTGCAGGTGTGTCAGGTATTGTGTCTGTGATGCTGGGGCTGTCAGGGCAGGTAGTGACTGTTGTTATGCATGCAGGTGTTTGCTGCTTGTGAGCATGCCAGTGGTGTATCTTGTAGTGGTTGTGTTTGTCTGAGCTACCCTTGGATGTTGAGGTGGATGCATGCTTGCCTGTCTGTGTGGTTTGGCTGGGTCAGGAAAGAGAGGTTTGGGTTTGGGAAGAGGAAGGAGGTGGGGGATGGGAGACAAAGGGTGACTGGCTGCCGTAAGTGTGGAGACCAGTGCCAGAAAGGATCTTTGTAGGCCAGCCAGTGCACTGTGAATGCCCTCCAGGAATGCATTACTCTGCTGGACTTGAGTTGCTAGTCCCTGGATGGCATTCACAATAGTCGACTGACCGACAGAGATTGACTTCAGGAGGTCAATAGCCTCCTCACTGAGGGCAGCAGGGCTGATAGGGGCAGGGGTGCCTGTGGCAAAGGAGACACCTACCCTCTTGGGTGAGCAGGCACAGCTAACTGGGTGGGGAGCTACAGGGAGGGCGGTGATAGTAAGGGGGTGGCAAACTTAGATGGTGCCACAGATGGGTCCACCACCACCAGGGTGTGTCCACAGGAGGAGGACTCCAATGATGGAGAACTGGATCCAGTCTCCCCGTGGCACTTCCCTCCCCTGATAGGCCACTGCGTCTCTCTATGTCCGTGGTTTCAGCACTCTGGGTCCCGTGGCCAGCAGCTTCCCAACTTGGCTGTGCCCTGTCACCTTCATCTTCCGATGTTGATGCACAGAAATAGAAAGAGGGTCACATCCTTAACATACACATAAATTACACCATACACAAAAGTAACAACACATTTATGTCACACAAAGCCCCAGATAGGAACCATTTAGAACCCACATCATGTCACAACTACATACATCTAACATTCCTATATGACCACAGTCTCACCCACAATGAAGTCAACCATCTGACCACTACATCACCATCCCATCAATTCAGGAGTAACTCAAAAAGACCATGCACAAGATGAATTGGCTACATCTAAAGTCTCCCCCATACAGATCATCACTGAGTATCAAACAATCATTCACATGCAAGGCAGTTTACTAACAACACAATATCATGCCTCCCCCTACTCCGCACTTGCCAATTCCATCACGAGTAGTCATGTTCCATGAAAGTAAATGCATCTCACTTCAAATACAACACAGCATTTTGATTGGCAATCACGTGCCTAACTTAAGAATCTGTCCATATCTTTGACAATGTCAAATATCTCAGAAGAAATCACTCCATATGGCACAGCCAAATAGTGTGTCTCATAAAAATGACATAGTATGACATTGAAACATCTATCCAAATACTATGAAGAGATTTATAGAGAGTATCTGGACCCACTTTTCTCTCTCTTTGGCACACAGACAACAATTCTATGTCCTGCAATAGGGACCTACTTATCACACAGGATACAACCACAGACAACCATGGGGAGCATACCAACACCTCCAATACAATGGACACCAAACAATGTGCATGAAGGCCACATACCATTCCACTATACATGCTGATTAGAAACCTCTACATGACAACATCTAAACACCTACATCACTAACAACTGTCTACACATGTGAATCCTGTTGTTACCTTAGTGTAGAACTAACATATACATAACCAATACTAATGTAACCATGAATGACATATACACCTAGAGTCAAGCAACTTGAATGCCAACATATCTCATAACACCAACATGTGCTAGTCAAATGAAACCCCTTCTACACTATTCATTCAGGAAGAAATTATCAAATCCATTACTAGAACTATCCGAGCAGCCTCAGATTAACAAAGGTAAGTCTGGCAAAGAAGAGATTTCAACAAAACAATAGGCACAAGGTATCAATTGACAGATGAAATAGACACAAAATAGTTTATGTTGCACCCTTATATTGCTTTATATAGCATGGACAATATACAAGGACCATGGGATCAGCAGGCTATCCACTTACCTTTTCAACACCATATACATCAGAATAAAAGGTATTAGAAAATGGCAGTGTTATGTTTTGTAATGTCAATGTATCATTACCACCTTGATTTTCACTATGTAGGATGTCCAGCCCGATCAAACATCACATTTCCCAATGAAGGAATTTGGGATGACAATGGGGACACCTCCTCAAACCTCATAGGGAGTGTAGGATGTTTACATATCAAAATCCTTATCGGGCTGACAGCCTCACATGCAGTTTCAAACTATCTCAGGACACAGGATTACTTGGCCCTGTTACTCATCTGTCAGACCCAATGTTGCACATAGAGCAATACCTAGTGGAACTTGACTGTTCTGAGACCAAAGAGCTATACAACTTACCAAGTGGCTAAATGGACTTGGGAACACTAGGTTGAAAGGATGACATAGCAGGTTCCACATATGTTTGGCTGAGTAGAGTTACGCATACGACACAGTCACATGTGCATCTCCACATGCAGTCATACTATTTGGTTGACATAGGTGATTAACATGTCCCTATGCACAATACAATGGCCACATCTGTGTTGCAATGTTGGCAACTGCAGTACTATGTCTTCACAGGAGCCATTTTACCTGTAGCCCTTACCACATTGTTACAGCTGCAATACTTAGACATCATACACTTTACTGGCAGAGGCATGTACATGGGTTCTGCCAGTACTTACCCCCTTGTGACTGCTGTGCTGCCCTAAAATGCTCATCCACCTCAGGGTAGGCCACTGCCAAAATGTGGGCCATTTGAGGGGTCAAGGTCCGATGGGCGCCCCTCCCTCTTTGGGAGGACATCCTCAGCTGCGCCTCTCGGTCTACCAGGCGAGCGACTCAGGTCCTCCCACGCTCCCTACAATGGGTGCTGTGTCGGCTGTGGACCCCCAGGGTCTGCACTTGCTTGTTTTTTTGTTGTTTTTTTTGTTAACTTTATTTATTGGTATTTTTCAAATGTGTTACATCTCTTGTTCAGGAGTAATACACCATGTCATTTGTTAAGTGTGAAAAGCCTGACAAATCTGTTGTTTCATTATTGATATTATAGCTATAGCATATCCATTTCAGGTTTGCTCACTGCATCCAATATATTCATTCAACATGTCTGCATTAACATATTCCAGTAGTGGTTGTATCACATCAGTGATCAATCATTCAATGTTATCCTTAGAATTACCATTCAAACTATAAACACAACAAAAAGCGTTGAACAAATTGCTGGAGGGACTGATCTATGCTGTGATATGAAGAGGTATTCAAGACATGCCGGGGTATCTGGATTGGGAAGTCATTATCTTTACTCCCCATCATCTCCTGTTTTGGAGGCGGGTTCCCTCTGATTGGCTGTCGGTTTTATCTGGTGATTACGTGTTGGGTCAATGTATGTGAAGTGGCGTCACAACAATAGCCTTCACCTATTCACCTCCATTGGTGGGCGCGCAGGTAAGTCTCCCCTGCACTTTGTTAATTGCATCACTTCCCCAGAATTTCATCTACTCAGGGGTGGGGCCTACTTCTAACAGGGTACATATTCCTTTTCCACCATCTCCCCCCGCCATCCTCACACCCCTGCATCACACAAATCTCCAGCACCTCAGCCCACAGAGGGGCAATGGGGTGCGCACGCATCCCTTGTGCCTCCTCCCTCCACAGTGCGTGTAGTTCAGCATGTGCTCATTTTGATACATCTCATTTCCAGTCCACCAGAGCTGGACCCATAGGGTACCTTCAGGCTATAGCTATCTGCTGTCTGACCAGTATGAGGGCTAGGTACAAGAATCTACTGCCGACCCTCCTGGAGGTGGGCCTGGGGAATACACCCAGTAGGCAGAGGGAGGAATCCAGCGACAGACGCCTGTTCATGACTCCCCTCAAGGTTCCCAGGGCCTCACTCCAGTACTGCTGTATACTGGGGCACTACCATATCATGTGGTCGAAACTGAATCCAAAGCAATGCATCTGGGACATCCCTTGGGCTCGCTGCCCTATATTACCCTGAGTCTGTGCGGGGTTAGGTATGTTCTGTGTACATAATTATATTGGATGTATTGAAAACATACATTACGTGATATCCTGCAAGGTTGGACCAGCACCCTCCGCCACTCCATGTCTGCCATTTCCTTTCCCAGTGTTCCTTCCCATTTGGTTCTCAGAGTTTGCACAGACTTTTGAGTCAACTCGCTATGGGCTCTGTTGAGCCAGGTGACTGAGTGGGTGCCTTCCCCAATTGTCGATAAAAGCTGGAGCACTTTGTGCACCTCTGGTTCTGCATTCACCGTGAGCCACAGGCCCCTTATAGCGTATAACAGCATTCGGTAGGTGAGTAATTGCCCCCCGGCACTCCATTCTCTTCAACTAGAACTGTGAATGGCATTAGGACCCCATCTCGGAAACAGTCCCCCAACATCGTCACCACCGCTCTGTTCATGTCCGCATTTGACTCGTCACGAAGGTGCGAGCCGATGTCCCCCAAGGTACGCCTGTCAGCTGTATTTCAGGGGTATAGGCAACAGTTACGCCCGTGTGCCTCAGGCTCCGTCACCAGCAGGACAGGGCCACCATCAGAAGTACACTCAGAGCCAGTAGTGTGATCTTGGCGCTGAGCATCTTAGCCATCAACAGATCTCTGCTGACTTCTCCCTGCGATGTGGTCAAGTCCAACCGGTTCCCGCCCATAAGTCATTTAGCAATCCACTGGAGCTGACTCGCCAGTTAATATAATTTGAAGTCTGGCACCCCTAATCCACCTCCATCAGGGGATCAGCGGAGAGTGGAGAGAGATGTTCGTTGTTGGCCACCATCCCAGAGGAGTTCCCTGAGGAACGCATCTAATTCTTTCAACCAGCTTGTTGATATATTCACTGGGAGGTTAGAAAAGTAGTATAGCAGACGGGCAGCGTAATCATTTTAGATAGTGATACCCGTGCCATCATGGAAAGCTGAAGGGAGCACCAAAATGCCATGCATGATCATAAAGACCTAATAGTTTTACCCAGGTTGTCATCTCAGGGATCTCGTAGGTCATGGAACATTTGTATTCCCAAGTATTTGAACGTATGGGAGAACCAGGGGATATCAGGGAGACAGGTGGGATGGTGGTCCACACTTACAACCAGTGGGAATACACATGTTTTTTTCCTGTTCACTTTAAGGCCTGAAGGATCCGCAAATTCCTCAAGCAAATTCAGTGCCCAAGGGATCTTGGTTGTTCCATCCCACACATAAATTAAGAGGTCATCTGCGTAAAGCGAGATGATATGATCAGCAGAACCCCACTGCACTCCTCTACCATGTCCCTCCATGCTGAACCGAGCCGCAAGGGGTTCTATAGCCAGTGCAAACAATAAGGCTGAGAGAAGGCAGCCTTGTCTGGTGCCCTGGAATATTGGATAGGTGTCCGATATTGTACTGCCCGTTCGCTCTCTCGCCATTGGAAGTCAATACAATAATTTCACCCATTGTTCTCCAGTCCCATGCTAATCATTACTGCCTGAAGGTAATCCCATGGTCCTCATGTATGAGAAGAGGGACATGTGGGAGCAGTCGGTTAGCCATAGCCTTTCTCAGTATCTTAAAATCGCAGTTCAGCATAGACAGGGGCCAGAAGTCAGCCACTGAGGCCTCGTTCGAATTTAGTTTTGGGCAGGGGGACCACTAGTGGCTCCCTCATCGTCCTTGGAAGTATGTCCCTGTTGTATGCTTCAGTGTAGAGCTCAACTAATTGGGGTATGCGTAAGTTTTATAAAACTCCATTGGAGTCCATCCGTACCCAGTATTTTGCCTGCTGCCAGCTTTGTAATGGCAGTCTTTACCTCCTCCAGCTTTATAGGCTCGCCCAAGGGGTCCCTGTCTATCTGTGCAAGAGTTCATATTGAGAGTGTCTGTAAGTGGTGTCCTAGCGCCTGCGGCAGGCCGTCCTCGGGACATCTATGAAGGGACATATATATGTTTTGAAAGCCTTGTTTATGTCTGACAGGGAGTGCACGTGTTCCCCGTCTGCCCCCGGATGCTCGTGATCAGGGTGCACTCCCTTCCAGGGCGTACCAGCCATGCCAACATTCTGCTGGATTTACCCTCCTCCTCATGCACCGACACCAAGGCCCATATTTATACTTTTTTACGCAAAACTGCGCCAACGCAGTTTTGCGTCAAAAAAATTAGCGCCGGCTAACGCCATTCTGAAGCGCCATGCGGGCGCCGTATTTATTGAATGACGTTAGCCGGCGTTAGTCGCCGGCGCTGCCTGGTGTGCGTGGAAAAAAACGACGTACACCAGGCAGCGCCGGCGTAGGGGGAAAATGGCGTATGGGCGTCCAGAAATGGTGCAGGTCAGGCTGAGGCAAAAAAATCGCCTCAACCCGATTTGCGCCATTTTTTTACGACGCCCATCCCCCATTGAAATGACTCCTGTCTTAGCAAAGACAGGAGTCATGCCCCCTTGCCCAATGGCCATGCCCAGGGGACTTCTGTCCCCTGGGCATGGTCATTGGGCATAGTGGCATGTAGGGGGGCACAAATCAGGCCCCCCTATGCCACAATTTTTTTAAAAAAAAAATACCTACCTGGACTTACCTTTATGTCCCTGGAGTGGGTCCCTCCAGCCTTGGGTGTCCTCCTGGGGTGGGCAAGGGTGGCAGGGGGTGTCCCTGGGGGCAGGGGAAGGCACCTCTGGGCTCATTCTGAGCCCACAGGTCCCTTAACGCCTGCCCTGACCCAGGCGCTAAAATCCGGCGCTAATGTGGGTTTTTTTGACCCGCCCACTCCCGGGCGTCATTTTTGCCCGGGAGTATAAATCCGACGCATATGCATCGGAGTCATTTTTTAAGACGGGAACGCCTACCTTGCATATCATTAACGCAAGGAAGGTGTTCACGCAAATAAATGACGCTAACACCATGAACTTTGGCGCTAGACGCGTCTAACGCCAAAGTATAAATATGGAGTTAGTTTTGCGTCGAATTTGCGTCGAAAAAAACGACGCAAATTCGGCGCAAATGGAGTATAAATATGCCCCCAAATATTT
The DNA here is from genome assembly GCF_031143425.1 of Pleurodeles waltl. Taxonomy (NCBI): domain Eukaryota; kingdom Metazoa; phylum Chordata; class Amphibia; order Caudata; family Salamandridae; genus Pleurodeles; species Pleurodeles waltl. The sequence goes on from NC_090448.1 coordinate 848,444,813, forward strand.
CTGATAATTATGGCAGTGAAGCATTCCTGGGCCTGATTACAGGCCTCTTTTGCTTTAAGGAGTCGCTGTCACGCCACCTGATCTGTGCCCTGTTCATTGTCTCTACTATGTATTTCCTTCTCTAGTCAGCTCACTTCGAGCTCAAGGGTTCTTCATATCCCCACCGTCTGTCCCATACAGTACCCTTGTGTTGCTACTTTTAAGGTCTCCCATTCTGTGTGTCGGGCTGTAGTGGACCCCTTATTAACTCTAATGTGCTCTAGTAAGTCTGTCATAAGAGTCTCTATAAGCCACATCCTCCAGTGCCATTGGCTGGAATCTCCATGTCGGGATTGGGGTCCTAACTCTGGCGCAGTGCCAGGTAAGCAGTTACGGGCTGTGGTCCGCCAATGTGCGCCCCAGGTATTCGGAATGTACGACTTCGGGCTGAGGGTTCTAGTGCATACCATAACTGTCCAATCGCACGCAGAACACCAAACTCTTAAATGACCACTTCCTGGGAAGTGTGGCAAAAATCAATCCCAGGGGGCACCATTCTCTAAAAATAAAAAATGGCAGAAATTCAATCTCAGCAGTTAAATCTGGCTGAACACACATACTGATGTGGCTAAAATTCCTTAGCACACCCCTTACCTGCCCTCTCCTAATCCCTCTCCCTGGTTGTCTGGGTTTGCAGGAAATGGGAGAGGTCCAAGGCTGCCCCATATGTCCTTCCCTCCTTTAAAGTACAGTTTGACTGATCTCTTCCCATCCTGTTTCACCATCTGCTGAGGCAGATCTCTTCCCCAGGCACTTTCTTTGTCCTCAGCCCAGGCCACTTCACACCTCATTAAGGCAACCTTGCCAAAATGCCAGAGGCTGGCCAATCCGAGAAGGGCACTGCAGGTCTGAAGATGGCTACTTTCAGGTAGAGTTCTAAAACGCTTTCCCTGTGTTAGTTATATTAAATTCAACAATGGCAAGTTTTGAGGTTTATTATAACTATCAGTTTGATACCAAACTTGAAATATTTAGCTCCTTATGAGACTTTATTACTTAAAAATAAAATCTCCTCATGTTAGCCTATGTAGCCCATTCACTATAGTGAGGTAAGACGAATGTGGCTATTTTTCTATCACCAGGGATTATAAAACATATGTTATAAAGTCCCTGCTTATAGTTACATAGTACCCAGGCATAGGTGTGCTTAGGGCACATCTCAGGGTTGACTCATATAAAAAATAAGGTAGTTTAGGCTTTGGAAGTACTTTTCATTCTGTAGTCAAATTTGGGGTGAACTTTAATTTAAAATCAGCCAGCAAGGCAGGCCTGCTTTTAAAATGACACTGGGCACCATAGCAGTGTACCTATGGGATACTATCTATGCTGGGGTCCTAAACCTACATGCCCTACCATATTCTAGGGATTTATAGGTAAGTTGGACTAGCCAATCATATTTAGCCTAATTTGCATATCCACTTTACAAAGAACACTGGCCCTGGGGCTGGTTAGCAGTACCCAGGGCACAGCCAAGAGTCAGTAACCACCAGTATCGGTCCAAAACTTTTTTAGGGGGAACAGGCAAAAAGGAGGACTTTCGTACACCACAACAAAAGACACCCACCTCCCCACCACAGCATCCCCCAGCACCTCCAACCCCTCAGCCCAAAACAAACACCCTCATACACCCACCCAACAGACATCCACCGCACACAAGCATACCCCCAAAACACGCATCCAAAACAGCCACACCTACACATCAGATAACCACTACCTCAATCTCCAAATCCCGAACCCCTTCTGATGACCATCCCCGTTGTAGGAAAGTACCCTCTTTTTGGCATGTTACCCCCAATTTCTGCCTGATGTCAGTGTGTTTGACTGTGTCACTGGAGTCTTGTTAACCAGGAACCCAGTGCTTCCGCTCTCTCTTCCCTCAAATTTGTCACTACATACTGGTAGCCTAGTATTTAATTCCAAATTGGCATACTGGTCACCCCTTATAAGTCCCTAGTAAATGGTACTTAGGTACCCAGGGCATTGGGGTTCCAGGGGATCACTATAGGCTGCAGCATTACTTTTGCCACCCATATGGAGCCCATGCAAAGGCTTCTGCAGGACTGCAATTGCAGCCTGCATGAAATGGTGCATGCATCATTTCACAGGCATTTACACTGCACCAGGTCACTTATAAGTCACCTATATGTCAGGCCTTCCAACCCTGAAGGCTAGGTGCAAAGTACCTGTGTGTGAAGGCACTATAGTAACTCTGAATATGGCCATGTAAGGTGTCTAACATCTCGGAATTGTACCCCATTACTGATTGTAGTACTGGTTTTATAATTCCATGCACTCTGGGGGTTCTACAGTGGATGCCCAGTACTGCCATACAAGCCCTCTGAGGCTGCTGCCAGCTGCTGCCACCTCACAGACAGGTTTCTGCCCTTCTATTGCTTGAACAGCACATGCCCAGGAGGGCAGAACAAAGCATTTCCTTTGGGAGAGGGGTGTTACACCCTCTCCCTTTCAAAATTGGTGTTACAGGCATAGGAGGGGTAGCTTCCTAGAGCCTCTGAAAATGCTTTGAAGGGCACAGATGGTGCCCTCCTTGCATAATCCAGCCTACACCAGTCCAGGGACCCCCAGTCCATGCTCTGGCATGAAACTGGACAAAGGAAAGGGGAGTGACCACTCCCCTGTCCATTACTACCCTGGAGTGTCCCTTGGTTTTGCCATCTTAGCTTCCAAGGTGGTGGGCCACTCTGGGAGCATCTGAGTGGCCAGTGCCAGTAGGTGATGTCAGAGCCCTCACCTGATAGGTCCTTACCTGTGTAGCTGACCAATCCCTCTTTCAGGGCTATTTAGGGTCTCTCTTCTGGGTGTTTCCTCAGATTCAGATTGCAGGACTCCAGCAGGAATCCTCTGCATTCTTTACTTCATCTTCTACCGACGAAACTGCATCTGGACCCTCCAGAAACTCTACAAACTGCAACAATGAAGCAAAGACAACTTCAGCAACATTATATCTTCATCTCCTACCAGCAACTGCAACTGTTTCCACGTCGTGCATCCTCCGAGGACTGCCTGTCTTCAGCCTGCACCAGAAGAAGCAAAGGAATCTCCTTTGCAGTGAAGGAATCACTTCCCTGCTTCAGCAGGCACCCCTCTGCAGCGACAACTGATGGTGTGGGTCCCCTCTACTGATAAAGTGCATGGATCCAGCAACACAGGCGGTGGACTGAAGTTGTCCTGACAATCCTAAGGTCCAGCTGTCCAACTTTGGTAGAGGTAAGAGCTTGCCTCCCCATGCAAGACAGCACCCCCATGCACCATGTGATTTGCAGTTGCCAAGGCTTGTGTGCGATATTCCATGAAGTTCTTCATGCACAGCACAGCACCGGCACCCAGCACTTCTTCCTGTGACGCACAGCTTCCTGAGTGGTTCTCTAGTGGCGTGGGATCCCTTTGTTTTGTGCTGCATGGGCATCCATTTGCACCTCCTTTGTCCCTGTGCTGTGGGACTCCTGTGCATGCTGCCTGGTTTTCTGAGGGCTCTCAGAGCTTCTAAGGGCCCCCTCCATCTCTTCTTCCTTAGTAGAGGCCACCAGCCCCCCCTGGTCCCATGCAGCACCATTTTCCGCTAACTGCAAGCTTTGCATTTGCCAAGGCTTGTTGGTGAAATACAGTGACACAAACCAGATTGCAATCTTCCATCCGGTGTGGGACATCATCTGTACCAATCAGGAACCCGCATCCATCTTCTTGGGTGCAGTACTGACTGCTCTTCTTCACCCGTGGTACTTCTTTTGTACCTTCATCCGGGCTAGCAGGGGCTCCTGTTTTCCCTGTTTTCCCTGGACTTTTCAGTGCTTCTTGGACTTGGTCCCCTTCTTCCACAGGTCTTCAGGTCCAGGAAACCATTGTTGGTGTCTTGCAGTCTCTTCTGGTTCTTGCATTATCCTCTATCACAACTTCTTGTGTGTTCTGAGGAAACTTACTGTGATTTACTCCTGTTTTCCTGGGCTGTGGGTGGGTTCTATTACTTACCTTTGGTGTTTTCTTACAATCCCAGTGCCCCTCTACACACTTTGGCCCATATTTATACTTTTTTAGTGCCACATTTGCGTAATTTTTTGACGCAAAAGCGGCGCAAACTTGCAAAATACAATTGTATTTTGTAAGTTTGTGCCGTTTTTGCATCAAAAGGTGGCGCAAATGCAGTGCTAAAAAAGTATAAATATGGGCCTACATTTGCCTAGGTGGGAAACTGACTTTTGCATTCCACTATTTTAGTATATGGTTTGTATTCCCCCTAGGCCCATTGCAACCTTTTGTGATTTTCACTATTTGCACTGTTTTCTAGCTGTTTTTACAGCTATTTCGTCATTCTATTGTATATACTGTATATAATCTCTAAGATATTTTTGGCATTGTGTCAATAAAAATAATGTACCTTTATTTTTGTAACACTGAGTATTTTCTTTCATGTGTGTGAGCACTATGTGACTACAGTGGTATTGCAAGAGTATTGCATGTCTCCTAGATAAGCCCTGTCTGCTCGGACACAGCTACCCCTAGACAGCCTGGCTTCTAGACACTGACTACATTTCACTAATAAGGGATAACTGGACCTGACATAAGGTGTAAGTACCTTTGGTACCCTCTACGAAGCTGGCAAGCCTCCTACACCCATGTGTCAAAGATACATTTTCCTCTGTGAGTTTGTCCTTACCCCTATTCTTTCCACCCCGTACCACCCCTAAAAGGTCTGTTTCCCTCCCCAAAGACATCTCATCCACCTCCAAAGCCTCCCATGCCCCCTTGCAAGCACCCATGCCCCTCATCCCACCAAGAAGAAGTCAACCCCTCCCAAGAAGGTTTTCCCCCTCCCAAGCCCAAAGCCAAACTCCCCCTCCCAAGCCCAAACTCAACCTCCCACCCCCTCCGAATGATCCCTGAGATGCCCGCCTGCCCCCTAATGCCCCTACCTATGGAGGTTACATGGCAGTCAGGAGTCAAGTGGGAGCCTAACACTGCCTTTTGGATGGACATTTTTGGACTGGCCTATGGCCTTGGACTACAACAAAATTGCCTTAATAAAGCCAACCAGTTGTTGGTGTTTTGGATACACCTTTGTTCTGCTTTTCCTACCCTAGATTTCTGTTCTTTCTGACTGACATTGGTTGTGCGCCTGTAGTTGTGTGTGTTTGGGCTGCTTGCTGCTCCATGTGGTGTATTTTGCATTATGTGAGTTTGAGCGCAGTGCTGTTGTCCCCCAAGGGAAGGGTGTTTGTTGTGTGATAGGTATGTATATTTTGCTGCAATGTTGGTGTAATGGCATTGCGTTGTGTGTGTAGTGGTATGTGTATCTTCTTGTGTTGTGCTGTGAGGGCATGTATGTTAAATGACTTGTCCCCTGATACGGCTAGTGTCCACATGTAGTGTGTGTGTTCTTGGGTTTTGTCAGTACAGACCTGGAATGTGTTGAGTTGTGGTAGGTTGCTTTGCATTTGAGTGCATGTGTTCATGTAGATGTGTGTCTATTCCAGCTGGTTGGTGTAGGGGTACATTCCATGGAGTGTGAGTTGTGTGTGCTTTGTTGCCGTGCCCCTCCCCCATTGTATAACTGTGCAAGTCAATTGATATTGATATTGCTTGTCCCTGATTATCAATTGTGTTCAATTGCTGTGCACATGTTGTTTGGTGCCTTGTTCAACATGATTTGTGTCCCAATGCAGCCTCTTTCCAGGTATGGTCCTGCTGCTCCCAATGAAGCTGTGCTGGTGTTGTTGTGGTGGTGTGAATTGTGCAATTTGCCAAATTGTCTCTGTGTGCATTGGGCATGTCATTGTTGGTCCATTGTTGTATGTGTGTGTGAGATGTGTGTGTCTTTAGTAGGGCTGTTTCATGGTGGTGTTGTGTGTGTTCTATGGTAGATCGATGTGTTTGTGTGTTGTATGTGTGTGCAATCTCTGACCAGTGCGGGGTATAAGTTTGTAGAATGAGTTTGTATTTGTGCATTGGTTGTGTTGTTGCTGTGTGTGTGTATCTTTGTGGCCTTCTCTGTTCTTGAGCTTGTGTTGTGTATCCGTGCATATATGTGTGGTATTGCTGTGCAGTGTGTGTATGTTCAGGCTGAAGTGTGCATGTTCTGAATGTGTGTGTGTTTCAGTTGCAGTATGCGAGTGTGTGTGTCTGGAAAGATAGGTGTAGCTGCTGGCCTTGGTGCCCCCCTTAATGTGTTTAGTAAAGGTTAAAAAATGCTATACATGTTATTAATGCAGGTAGGTGTGTGTGTACTTACTAGTGGTGTCGTCCACGTGACTTTCAGCAAGAAGAGCAGCAGCATGATGTTTGAGAATGGATCCTTGGCCGCTCCAGACGTGTATTACTGTCTGCAGGTGAGTGTTTTCCTTTAAACCTCTTGTTTAGGCCTTCTGGTATGTGGTGGTTGGACTGTGGCAGTCATATGGGTGGTGTGCAATCTTGTAATAGATCCAGTGGTCTCTGCCGGTCTGTTTATGCCTCCAGAAGACCACGGAGGTCTGTGCTGCCTGGAAGTGGCGGCGGTGCGCTGGTAATCTTCTATTTCCAAGGCTGCCAAACTCGTAATACGGTGGTCCGCTCCACCAGCCTGTTGGTGGTCGGAGCGCCACCACCAACATGAAGGTCACTGGACCGCCAAACTTGTAATCAGGCCCTTAGACTCGAAACATTGAAATGTAAGAAACGGAGCAAACCCAAGACAGTGATAGATAAGGTTAGATTTGTCACTGATTACACTACCTCTTCCCTAGTTCTCAAAAGAATAATCAACAAGCATTGGGATGTATTATATCAAGATGAGGTCTTGAGGAATTTCATATCAGACAAAGCAGTATTCACATTTTGTAGAGGTAGATCTCTAAGAAGTATACTGAGCCCTAGTTTTACGACAACCACTCCTCCCAAAACTTGGCTATCGACACGCAGGGTAGGTTTTTCCAGATGTTGGGGTTGTGCGGTGTGCCGTTGGGTATTTGGGCTTATCAGGGCCCCACCACAGACTACCCATAAGACTTTGGATGTTTGGCATACACAGCCTTATATCACACGGGACCCACGTTTTCCTGTAACTAAGAAACTGTCGTTTGGACCCAGAAACCAAATTTGTTATATGGCTTCCTTTGGACAGTTTTCGTGCTTCTGCACAGTGAAAAATATAACTTTTGGGGTATTTTTGCATACTATAACCATTTCACATACTAGGGCTTTTTCACTTTGAAAGTTTGTGGGACTGTTCTTTATTAAACCTCTGCTGCATGGACTCACTCACATGGGCAAATCCTATTTTCTTGTTATTCTGGTTGGGCTGCCGCATGTGTATATTTATACCACCATAAGTCTATATATATATTTTTGGTCTAAACACAGAATGGTCCAACATATTTTCCTCTTTTTGAACTGCGTCACATCTGGTCTATTTCCGAGACTCTTATCATAATTTACACGTTTCCTTACTTCCTATTCACACCTCTTGGGCAATTCTCAGCTGATTTTGGTCTTGCACTTAGCATGAGAGTATCTCAATCTCATTTTTCTTTTGGGCTCTTTAGGGTTTTGTAATCTTTGTATGTTTGCCTTATAGCTTGTTTCATAATGTTTTCACACATTTGTGTATTTGTGTGCAACATTGAACATTTCTACGCTATTATGTTGAATATAAGAGATATCATCTTTTCCTTGTTTCAGCCTTGAAAAAGTCCTGCTGGACGAAACACGTGTTGGCTGTCTCTGAACATTTATGTTTTCTATGTTTCCAACATAAGGAATACAAATTTCTGGATTTCTGCTCACTGTGGACTTATTCATTTGAGTGCCCTGGTACTTTCTGTTTACAATCAGACAAAGCAGTATTCACATTTTGTAGAGGTAGATCTCCAAGAAGTATACTGAGCCCTAGTTTTACGACAACCACTCCTCCCAAAACATGGCTATTGACACGCAGGGTAGGTTTTTCCAGATGTGGGGGTTGTGGGGTGTGCCGTTGGGCATCCCATGGTATTAATGAATTTTCTGACACAAAGAACTGTGTATATAAAATTAAGACAGCCATCAATTGCGACACGTCTTTTGTTATTTACATAATACGTTGCAAATGTACTCGTATCTATATTGGGAGTACAATTCGCCCTCTCAAAGTCAGAATAAGCGAGCATGTTAGGACGTTGAAAAATTGTGATATTAGATATCTTTTAGTGGCCCACATGTTGGCTTGTGATTCGCAGGATAATCACAAGAAATCTGAATTTTTTGGGTTTCAACATGTTTTAAAAGACCCCAGAGGGGGGATCAGGGAATTAACATTACGCAAAAAAGAAACATTGTGGATAATGAGATTGAGAGCGGTAGAGTTAGGTCTCAATACAGATAGAGAATTAGAATATTTTTCAGGAGAATAAAAGGTTTCTTGGATGTTTCAGATGTTGTTTGACATACAATAGAGGTATGACTACATGTTTAGATAGTACTATCATTTATACCTACACAATATCCATTTGTTAATTAGGTGAAGTCAATATAACTTCTATGAGAATGGTGTTCACATATGTGTTACAATTATTTTGTATTGATTTTGGTATTATATTATGTTTTTTTCTTATTTAAATAGTCACTTTTTGGGTAGGAATTATTTATTTTTTGGAAGGTACTGTATGGTTTTTTCTGTTTGAACTAATGCGGGATGATTTTTCATCAAATGGAATTTGAAACAAATAGGGTTAATTATCAAGACAGTTTCTAGTTATAGAATACCTTTTTATTGGGGGTTTGTCCATTTTCACCTTTTTCTTACTTTCTTTATGTTTTATTTATCGGTTTATTTGATAATCCGATTATATCCCCTTCTTTATGAGTAATACCTTAGATACCAGGTTTGAATGATTTTCGGAATAGCGGGATGTGGCTACAGTTGGTGTAGACATCATAACCATGTTAGCTTGAATATTTACCCTCGTATCCTTCGATGCTAAAGTAGGTCAGATGCTTAATATACCATGTTTTTTATTTTTAATTTTATGTTTGGATTTCATTATTTTTTCCTGATTGCACCGGAGATCGTCATCGGCATTAGATTCGAAGAGTACGTATGAATTTCGAATTAATGGAATGTTGTTTATTATCGGTTCTATATCAGTCACTTACTCTGCAATATGTCATCTTTGCTAATGTTAGATTTGGCATTCTCCAATTCTCCGTAAAGGTGGCAAGGTTATGATATTGGTTCAACAGAGTATGTTTTTTATTTCTCTTACCGATACGCTGGAGTCCGTTTTCGATTGCTACTGTTTTCCTCTCAAACACTTCCGTGTTTTACAGTACATATACGTGAGGTTGGTTCGGGCTACTTGACCAGATATTTTCAAAAGCGTACTTGCGGCTGTTTTTTTAACAAGATATCAAGTTTTACTGGGTAAGTTCAGCGCTAAAACTGATGATCACAGGATGTTTTCATTACATAACTTTGTATAGAGTGCTTGTTTTTTGACGAGGCTATTCGTTATTATTTGCAGTTTCAGATTTCTCCTATATATTTTCTTTGGATAATTCTGGGCATCACTTTTTCTCATCACAAAGACCGCAATTTCCACATACTTATTATTAGATTGAAGGTTTGCTTTTATTATTACTATGTCACAATCAGTTACACTTTTGGTGTGATGTGGTTTTAATGAGGTGACGGAGTGGTGTTTTATGACTTTTTTTGGGGTTAGGCTATCGGTGGTCTTGTGTACTACTATGCACGATATTTTTCTCATTTGGTGTTTTTAGGACGTAATGATGAGCACACACGTTATGAGAATATACATAGTTGAGGATTTAAAGATTATTTTGTTTTTTGCTAAAGGTGTTTCTTACTTTTTTCTTCTTTTTTCTTTTCTTTAACACTTGGTAAATTAGTATTAATATTCTTTCCAGACACTGTAGCTATGAGCACATTTCAGGTGAGAAGGTAATACTCTATATTACTCATGAGTCCACGTATTTGTTTTAAAGACTCCATTTGATGAAATCTCAGCCCTGAAGAAGTCGTTTGGGTAAATGCCCTAAGACGAAACACGTGTTGGCTGTTATGGTTGTTTATATCGACATTTCACATTCATCAACTGAAATTCATGGACTACTGAAATACATATCGATTTGTCTTTCTACACACCACGGAGTACAGTCTATCGCCCTGGACAACCTGATGTTTTTCATAAATAAATTCCAAAAGAACTGAACATCACTATTGGACTGTTTTTGCGATATAATATGATGGTTACATATGATTGTTGTAAAGGTTATTTTCTATGAGGGAATCACATTTGTTTCTATGTCTGTTTGTGTTTACTATGTAAACCAGTTAGGGGACTTGAGGTGTTCCCCTGTGTTTGCACCATTTATATATAATACAAAACTTTCATCCCTGAGCGCCAGTTCTTCCCCAACTCACACTCTATTAGATTAACCTTAGAATCCAGTGTGCTGAAACTAAAGAGCTGATAGCCTGTGGTGTTGCCAAATTTATATAGTGGAGTTGGTCTATAAGATCAAATAAGGTTTATCTGCACTTTAGTCAAAATCTTTTGTAATTTATGACCATGCTTGGCTGTACACAGTTACATATGATGACATATAGGCCATCATTATGACTTTGGCGGTCTACAACGTAGATCACCGAAGTCCCGCCAGCCACAAGACCGCCAGTGATGGCGGTCATCAGACTGCCATATAATGACTGCTGGCACCTCTCCACCATAAATTGGGCGGAGAACGGCCAGCAGCCATACTGGCGGTTGGTGGTGCAGTAGAGGTTGCTCCACTGGCATCACCACGTCAACACAACACCGCCACACATATTACAATTTAGAAATAGGCATGGCGGTGGTATGTTGGTTTCACGCTGGCGGTGAAGCAAACGACATGGACCCTGCTCCCTCCCAGACGACCACCGCGACCACCAAGTAAGGTGATCGACCGACAGGGGAGTGGGAGGGGGGTGTTGAGTGTTGTGTGTGTGAATGGGGTGTGTGTGTGAATGGAGGGGGTGTCGTGTGTGTTTGGGTACGTGTGTATGCAAGTGTATGTGTGTGTGTGTGAATGCGTGTATGCGGGGGGTGTAGTGGCCGTGTGTGCATGTGTGTGTGAATGAGTGTGCGTGTATTTGTGCATGTATGTATGCATGTGTGATGTTTGCCTGCGTGGATGTACAGGGGGAGGGGACTTAGGAATGGGGATCAGGGGGATGGTGGTTCGGAATGGGGATCGGGGAGGGGGATTCAGAATGTAGGAATGGAGATCAGGGAAGGGGGGCCTCACTGATTGGTGGAGTTGGGGGCTTCTAATGGGGTAGGGGGAGGGTCTTACATGGAGGGGGGTTGTGGGGTCCTGCAGTGGCGACAGGAATGAGCATTCCTGTCTCCAGTATCATTACCACCAGGGATTCCGTGGCGGGTATGCCACCACGGAATCCCTGGCGGTAAGGATGCTCACAATGCCACGAGCGGTGTCAGGTGGACCGCCGGGTTGAAGGTGGTCAACCTTAGGCTAGGCGGTCCTACCCCCCTGGCGGTACAGGTGGTGAACTGGCTGCAACACAGCCAGTTCACTTCCATTGTCATAATTTGGTGGTCCTGCACTCCCACGCTGTCGGCGGTCTGGCCGCCACTGCCGGCGTGGCAGTGCGGGACCGCCAGGATCATAATGACCCCATCATCTTAGTATTTACTGTTAGTGTGCATTTGCAGTTATTTGTTTACATCAAAATGTTGCACTGATTAAGTAGCCATACCACTGCACTTCTATAGTCTTATGAGATGCTAATTTGTTTGCAATGTTTTTTATTAACAATGATTATTGTATTTGAACATTGTATTGATTCCATTAATATGATGGTGACTTTTAACATATGATTATTGGTCTTATAATGTGGTGACTCCTTGACAAAGCCAATAGACTTGCCCTAAATATTGATGTGGTGACCTCCTGATAAACCCAATTGGTCACTTTATTAAAATGACACCCCCTTAAATTGGGATATAGTTTCTGGAATAGATGGGGTTACTGTGATAATAGGGTGCATGATCCACTAGGACTCAAATGTGATTTCAGAATTTCTCAAAATATATTTCTACTTACCATATGTATACATGTGTAAATCAATGCATAGTAACTAGTAGCGTGTGTAATAAATGTACTTTTCCTTTTTCAAAGTAAAAGTACTGCTTGAACAAACTTTTCTTGAATGTTGTTGATGCATGACAATGTAAGAGGGTTACTAGCTCACATCACTTCCCCCAGAGTTGTCCTTGGACTGCGCTGCTTCACAGCCCAGTGCAGTTAAGAGCTATAATGGGGCGCTTACGAAACTATTGTGGACCTATTTCTTGATCAGGCCTCACATTCTACAAAACTAATAACTTGATTCATTGAAAAATAGAAAGTTTAAAGTGATGGTATAGTTAGGTATGGTAATATTTTCTTACGTAATGTCTAAAAATCGCTAGAAATGTAATGAAAAACCAAAAAGGTTAAGGTGACATTATAATTAGGCCTGTGTTGAAAATTGGGTTACTAGTTGGGGTTGGTGAAACCCTACTTTAGCAGCAACCACAATTCTTGTCAGGGTGAAACAGAAGCAAACCCCGCATTAACCCATGCCTAGCGATCTGGAGCTTTGCACATAAATAGTCAGGCTTAACTTAGAGGCACATGGAAAAGTATTTATGCAGCATTTCAAACAGTATTATAGTGAAACCAGAACACAAGAAACATTCCACACTAATTTAGAATAATAGAGTAAAATTGAATAAATTTCTTGAGACTGAAACTACAAAAATCCAATTATTAGAGCCAAACATTTAAGAAGAAAATGTGCCTAGAAGCACAAGGTGCCAACTGTGCATATCTGGTAGTGCCAGATTGGGATAAAGTCACAAGTTCAAGCTGTCCATGATGGCGCATGGGCTGGATAGAGGGACCAAGTTAGGCCTGTTTTAAAAAATACCTTAAATCCTGGTTTACCGAGCATTGAGAGATCCTGCATCAGGGATATGTCACACAGTGCTGGTTCTGAGGAAACTGCAGAGCTGCAATATATTGTCCTGAGTCATTATCAAGGATGCAGTCAATAAGGGGCTTGCATTGTGAAGCCCTACATCAAAGATGTATCTGCAGTTGCGGTTCAAGTAGACTGCCAGCTGTTATACGAGGCCTGCACCTGAGATGCTTTGTGCTGCAGTGGTTTTAAAGAGGAGCTGTGAGCAAATACATCACACTGCATCGGTTCTGCCCATAGGACCACAGTTAGGCTGGCAGAGCATCTTCTGGCCCACTTCCAAAGGTCTAGGACTGGGTTGCCACCACTTTGAGGGTAAGACTTACAGCAGAGTCCAGATGCTGGGTTTAAGGTGGATGGAGCCATTTTTGTCCCTGAGGCTCTGATCAGTAAGTCAATCAATAAGCCCTTAGAATCACTCTGGTGGTCCTGGGTTGAAGATGCAGGTCCAGTCCTTCTCACTCAGGCTACAGTGCTGCAGTGGGCAGCAGGGCCAGAGGGCACCAGGGCAATAGGGTAGCAGTCCTTATTGCAGAGCAGCACAGCAGTCCTTCTGAGTCTTCCAGAGGTCCAGAGGTGTACTGCAGATTTGGGTCTGATGGTTCACTATTTATACGTAGTGCCCACTTTGAAGTAGAAGAAGGCTCTGGGGGTTCTTACCCCTAGAGGTTCTTGAAATTTCCTACCTCCCTTCCCTGGACCCAGCTTGTCTAAGGTCACAAAAAACTAGTGTTAAACTCTTCGTAAGTGTGCTCAGGAAGTGCCTTGATGATGTGAAAGTGTGGTAGGTGACAGCTCCTCCACCTCATCAAGTCATGGATGGCCCATCCTGCCAACAACTATGCCTCTTTGTCTTATTGTCAGGGGGCACTACACAAAGACCAACTGCCAGCAACACTTAGTGGTGTGACCCTGGATATAGTCTGCAGGCACCAAATCGCTGGGACAACAAAATGCAACTTTCTAAAAGTGGCATTTTCAGAATTGTGATTTTAAATTTCACTTTATCATTAAAGTGGATTTTAAATTACAATTCTTTTGACAACAAACTCAGCATTCCTAAATGCTCCCAATTGAAAGTAATCACATATTAAATGTACTAAGTTAATACATATTTTGTCTATGGGAGGGGTAGACCTTTCAGTAGAGAAAAATGAATTTAACAGTCTTTCACTCCAAGGACTGGCAAAGGTTAAACGTACATGTCCAACTATTTAAACTCACTGCACCCTACCTGTTAAGGACCTACCCTAGGGGTGACATATGTATTAAAAAGGGATGTTTAGACATAGCAAAAGGTTTATTTTGTCAGGTTGGAATGGCAGTTTAAAACTGCACATCCAGACTGCAATGGCAAGTCTGAGACATGCTTAAAGGCTACATAGATTGGTGGCACAATCAGTGGTGCAGTCCCACCAGTGGCATTTCATTTACAGGCCCTGGGTATATGTAGTGCCACTTTACTAGGGGCTTGCAAGTAAATTAAATGTGCCAATTAGGTGTATGCCAGTTTCACTGTGTTTGTAAAGAAAGAACACAAGCACTTTAGCACTGCCTAGAAATGGTAAAATGTATATAGTCCAAAGGCCAACAAAAATGAGTTCAGCAAAACAAAAATAGGAGGAGGATGGCAAAAGTCTGGGATGACCCTGCTGAAAGGGCCACGTCCAACAGGGCTACTTAAGTAGGTGGCACAACCAGTGCTGTAGTCCTAGTACTAGCACTTAATTTACGGGCCCTGGGTACATGTAGGACCACTTTACTAGGGACTTATAAGTAAATTAAATATGCCGGTTTGGTATAGAGTACACTAATTCTACAATGTTTATAAGGCGTGAGCACACACTCTTTGGTGGTCATTACAACCCTGGCGGTCGGTGTTAAAGCGTTGGTAAAACCGCCAACAGGCCGACGGTAAAAAAAAATGGAATTACGACTGTGGCAGAAACCACCAACATAGACAGCCACTTTAACACTCCGACCGCCACGGCGGTACAAACAAACACCGCGGCGGTAACCGCCAAAAGACAGGCGGAGGACAATGTACTGCCCACAGAATTACAACAGCCCAATTCGCCACCTTTTCCGGGGCGGATTCCCCACGAACAAAAACACGGCAGAAACAGGACTTGGAAGGGAAAATGCTCCCCTCTACACACCCCACGAGGAACCAGGATGCCATGGAGCCGGAACTTCAGATACTCACAGCCTTTATCTTCCTGCTCCTCCACCAGGAGCACGAACGCCGGCGGCGAAGACCACGGTGAGTACTGCACCTACGACACAGGGGTGGGGGAGGGAAAAAACAGTGACACACACACCCACTCACAAAACCCCAACCCCCACGCTCACCCACGACAACACACACTAATACAGCATGATACATTACAGTTACACCCGAGCCCCCTGGAAGAATGCAAGGACAAAAGGAAATGAGTTGAATAATTGTTATATATTCAATTACATTAATCAAAAATATTTACATATATATACATTTACACTATCAACAATTATATACACCAAGAACACAAGTCCAAGGGATTCCACCATCATAGTCTGTGGACCACTGGGCCCAAAAGGCATGGGCGAGGCCCACACTCAATACCCGAACAAGACTGAGAGAACACTGCTGGGGCATCAGATAAAAATAAAACAGGCACCTCAGGGGGAAGGGAAGGGGGGCACCTCAGCCGGATGAGTGCATGACGCCAGATCCAGGATGAGGTTCCATGCCCACTGTTCAATCCTGGGGAGGGCAAAGCCACAGTCTCTCAAGTCTCTACAGTGGGTGGATTGCCCACTGTTCAATCCTGGGGAGTGCAAAGCCACAGTCTCTCAAGTGGATAACAGTCTCCACTGGTTCTGGAGGGGGCTTGGTGCCCAGAGTGCTTCATCATGCCAAGGACAGAGGTAGTGGATGTAACTCCACTGGTTCCGGAGGGGGCTTGGTGCCCAGAGTGCTTCGTCCTGCCAAGGACAGAGGTAGTGGATGCCTTTCTCCACTGGTTCTGGAGGGGGCTTGGTGCCCAGAGTGCTTCATCCTGCCCGTGGCGGCCTCAGTAGCGTTGTAATCATTGGCGTTCACTGTCCTGCGGTGGTGCTAGCGGTCTTGTCCTGGGCAGCGGGGCTGCTGGTGACAGTCTTGTCCGGGGCAGCGGGGCTGCTGGTGGCGGTCTTGTCCTGGGCAGCGGGGCTGCTGGTGGCGGTCCTGTCCTGGGCAGCGGGGCTGGTGGCGGTCTTGTCCTGGGCAGCGGGGCTGCTGGTGGCGGTCTTGTCCTGGGCAGCGGGGCTGCTGGCAGTCTTGTCCGCCGTGCTGATCTTCCTAGACTTGCCGGTTTTACTGTGCCCCTTCCCCACCTTCCCCACCTTGGATGGTGCTGCAGCTGTCTCCACACTCCCAACTGTACCCCTGGGAGCGACTTTGGTGGCTAATTTCTTTCCCCTCTCCCGCCGGGCACTGGCCAACTTTTTATGGTTGACAGGTGGGGGACTGTCCGTGCTCTGGCTCCTTGCCACACTGGCTGCCCTGCTGCCTGGTGCACTCCAGAATCCGGTGGCTACTGGCACCACTGGTCCCACCGATGTTGTGGCTGAGGTGCTAGCTTGGGACCTGGAGAGTTGGGCCCTAGGAGACTGACGGGGTGGGGGAGGTGAGGGAAAGAGGTCAAGGTTGGCCAGGAAAAGTTTCTTAGGAACATGGGGACGGGTAGCTGGAGGGGGTTTGGGAGTGGAGGAAGAGGTAGTGGTTGTAGGAGGTGTACGTTTGGTGACTTTGGGTGAAGGTGCATGGGCTGGAGGCTGTTGTGAGGTGGATGGCTGTTGGGTGGGTGTGTGGCTGCGTTTGTGAACCTTGGGAGGTGGCCTCACAGACACACTTGGAGAGGACACAGGGGACGTGTGAATGGTAGTGGGGGTGGTGACTGCACATGAGCGGGGTGTGGTGGTGGGTGTGCTGGTGATGGGCGTAGTGGCTGAGGATGTAGTGCATGTAGGTGTGAGTGGAGACGAGACAGGGAGGGAGGAGGGAGACGAGAAGGAGGGGGACACAGTGGAGGCAGTGGATGTTGGTGTGTCTGCATGTGTGTGATGATTGCGTGAGTGCCTGTGGGATGTGTGGTGCTTATGTTTGCCAGAGCTTCCCTTGTGTGTTGAGGTGTGTGCATTCTGGTCTGATGGTGTGCTTGGGATAGGCTGAGGTACAGGAGTGTGGGTCTGGGTGGAGGAAGTTGGAGAGAGGAGGCTAGAGACAGGGACAATGGCTGCCATCAGTGCTGAGGCCAGAGTCTGCAAAGATCGCTGAAGGGCTGCCTGACCAGAGTGAATGCCCTCCAGGTATGCATTGGTTTGTTGCAACTGCATCTCTACACCCTGGATGGCATTCAAAATGGTAGACTGCCCAACAGTGAGGGACCTGAGGAGGTCAGTGGCCTCCTCACTGAGGGCAGCAGGGGTGACAGGGCAGTGGCTGAGGTGCCTGGGGCAAAGGTGATGCCCACCCTCCTGGGTGAGCGGGCACGGGGCAAACGCTGAAGGGCTGCTGAGAGGGCGGTGCTGGTAGGGGAGGTGGCGGCTGTACCTGTAGATGCGGGGCACAGATGGGCCCGCCACCGCAAGGGAGCTCCCATCAGAGGAGGAGTCAGTATCGCTGGTGTCAGCTCCTGTCCCCGCCGTGGAGCTCCACTCGCCCTCCGTCCCATGTGGGATGCAGCTCCCTCCTGCTCCGGTGCCACTGCTCCTCCGCCTAATGATGCTAATGCAAGAACAGGGAGACCACAAAAGGGGGGGGGGACAGAAGAAAGACATTTTGAGTGCATGCAATGGCGCTACCGGTGGCGGACACGACAGACACAGAAGCCCCCTGCACTACGCCGCGCACTTGGAGTCCACTATTCATTCCCAGGGACATGGGTTACAAGGCTATGCCCGATTTCTGCACACATGGATGTCACAGGAACCTGACTAGGTGTAGTTGGCACTGCACACAGGTGGGGTGGGGTGCCACAAGGCCTGCCTCAAGAAGTTTCCTTGCCTACCAAACTCGCCCTGGCCCAGGGGAACCCACAGCCCACCTCCCCCACCCAGACACCTACAATGCGCACTGAATCAGCAGGATGAGAGTGTACTCACCCCCTTGTGTCTGCTGTGATGCCCTCAAGCACCCATCCAACTCCGGGTACGCCACCGCCAGGATCCTGAATATCAGGGAGGTCATGGTGCGACAGGCACCCCTCCCACGTTGGGAGGCCATCTCCAGCTGGGCCTCCGCCGTCTTCTTGCTCCAGCGGCGAATGTCCTCACATCTTTTCTGGCAGTGGTTGCTCCGTCTGTGGTAGACCCTCAGGGTCCAGACTTCCTTGCCGATGGCACGCCAAATGGCCTTCTTCTGGGGGGCGCTGACCTACAAGAATTGTACAGGGGAAAAAGAGAAGTGATTACCATCTGCACCGTCACAGTCATTGGCCTGCATCCCTACCCTTGCCATGACGCACATGCACTCACCATTGTTTCATACACTCCTCATTCTCACCCCCGCTATCTTTCACCCACCCCACTCCACACAGGCATTGCCCCTAACAGTATGCTCACAGTGTACTTACCTGTTTTTCTGGAGGACCGTAGAGTAGGGTGTACTGGGGGAGGATCCCATCCACGAGTTTCTCCAACTCCTCCGTGCTGAAGGCAGGGTCCCTTTCCCCAGACACACAAGCCATTGTCTCTTCCAGACTGAGGTCACAACAGCACTTGCAGTGTAGGTCCTCTCCTGTTGAAGATCAGGTATCAAGTGATTGAACAGATAGAAAATGGCGTACATCGTCATTGGCTCATGGAACCCATTGGGTCCAATGTTGACCAATGCAGATTGCGCCGCGGTCTTCGACTGCCTACCGCGACGGTGTACAATGCCAGCGCAGTTTCCTCATATCCCCCTGTCCACTTTACAGGTCAGGCAGCCACCATTTCAGGGACCCACATGGCATTATTTTGGACAGTGTCACACATATCTAGGCCTTGCCTAAACACTCGTACAGGCATATTTGCTAATATTTTCAGAGTAAGCTGTGTTTACGTACCTCAGAGTTGGTTGACTCTCTGCTCGCTGTTATCCTCCATAGGCACCGTCCGCTGGGGCATGTGAGGAGATGGCAACAACCTCCGGTGTACAGACCGCTGGTTGATCTGTCGACAATGGCGACATGTGATCATCACCTACAGGCTTGATCGTGCCACAATCCAGGAACTGTGTGCCCAGTTGGAGCCAGACCTGATGTCAGCTATCCGCCATCCCACAGGAATCCCCCCTCAAGTGCAGGTGCTGTCAGTACACCATTTCCTAGCAAGTGGGCGTTTTCAAACAACAGTGGCCATAGCATCACGGATGTCCCAGCCTATATTTTCCAATGTGTTGTCCAGAGTGTTGTCTGCCCTGCCGAAACACATGTAGAGCTACATCGTTTTCACTCAGGTAGAGGATTTGCCTACAGTGAAAGGTGATTTCTATGCCATGGGACATATCCCCAACATCATAGGTGCAATTGATGGGACACATGTGGCCTTGGTACCCCCACGCAGGGGTGAACAGGGGTACAGAAACCGGAAGAGTTACCATTCCATGAATGTGCAGCTGGTGTGTTTTGCAGACCAGTACATCTCCCATGTTAATGCTAAATTCCCTGACTCAGTGCATGACGCTTACATCCTGTGGAATAGCAGCATCCCTTATGTGATGGGGCAACTCCAGAGGCACCGGGTGTGGCTATTAGGTGAGGACATGGACCCAATACAGTGGGAATAGTTGTCTGGGTCTGTGGATGTCCCTATGAGTTAGTGTGTGACTAACAGTTGTCCCTCACCATTTGCAGGTGACTCTGGTTACCCCAACCTGTCATGGCTACTGACCCCAGTGAGGAATACCAGGACAAGGGCAGAGGAACACTACAATGAGGCCCATGGGTGAACTAGGAGGATTATAGAGCAGACCTTCGGCCTCCTGAAGGCCAGGTTCTGGTGCCTCCATATGACAGGTGGTTCCCTATTCTACTCACCAAAGAAGGTATGCCAGATCATCGTGGCCTGCTGTATGCTTCACAACTTTGCTTTGCGATGAGAGGTGCCTTTTCTGCAGGAGGATAGTCCAGATGGAGGTCTTGTGTCAGCTGTGGACCCTGTGGACAGTGAAGACGAGGAAGCAGAAGAAGAGGACATCGACAACAGGAACACGGTGATCCTGCAATACTTCCAGTGAGACAGAGGTAAGAAGACAACACTGCCTGCTACATCTGATTTACATCTACTACCTCTCTATTGTCTGTCATTTTCACCCAGTGTATGGTCATTGAGTTGTCACTTTCCCTTACGATTTCACAGATGTGGGTCCCACTGTGTGACATCTGCTTTGTTTCCTCATGGACTAGAGCTGTGTGACATAGGTATGTTGACGTTACATTTGAAAGAGCATTTTGCCACTGTAATTGCTAATACACTATTTTGAAATCACAGACAGACTCCTGATTGTTTTGTGCTTTAAGGGTGTTTATTTAAGTGCTCAATATTGGAGGGGGTTGTAAAATGGTGAGGGTGATGGTGGAGGAATGTCCATGGCAGAGTCCAGTCTATTAGTCTCACAGGTGCATTGTCCAAAGGGGCATAGGAAGTGGAGCTGGGGCAGTTTAAGAATGGACAGGGTGACAAGGTGGGACAAAAGGATGACAATCAGGGTGGTCTCATTTCTTGGTGGGGGTCTTGGCATCTTTCTCTGTCTTTGTCCTGGATCTCAGAGACCGTTAGCGGGGTGGTTCTACATCTGCAGGGGGTGGGGTGCTGGTGTGGTGGTCCTGTGGCGGTGCCTCCTGTCCACTAGCGCCGGTGGAGGTGGTGGGCAGTTCATCGTCCAGGCGAGTGTCAGGGGCCCCTTGTTGTGCCACAGTGTCCCTCCTGGTGATGACGAGTTCCTTCAGCACCCCTACAATGGTGCCCAGGGTGGAATTGATGGATTTGAGTTCCTCCCTGAAGCCCAAATACTGTTCCTCCTGCAGCCGCTGGGTCTCCTGAAACTTGGCCAGTACATTTGCCATCGTCTCCTGGAAATGGTGGTGGGCTCCCATGATGTTGGAGAGGTCCTCGTGGAGAGTGGGTTCCCTGGGCCAGTCCTCCCCCTGTCACACAGCAGCCCTCCCATTTCCCCTGTTTTCCTGGGCCTCTGTACCCTGAACCGTGTGCCTACTGCCACTGCCCCCAGGTACCTGGTGTTGTTGGGGTGGTGGGTTAACCTGGGTTCCCTGTAGTGGTGGACACACTGCTGCTTGACGTGTCCTGGGGACAGAGGTATGGGCCCGCTGGGTGGGTGCTGTGCTGGTGTTTCCAGAGGGGGGAAGCTCTGTAGTGGCTTGTGCCCGTATGAGGGGTCCGACTGTCCCGAGGTCCCAGATTGGCCGGGCTGGTCATCTAGATCCAGTTGGACAGAGCTGCTGTCATCACTGTGGGCCTCTTCTGTGGGTGGAGTGGACATATCTGGACCCTCCTGTCCGGTGACATTGGGTAGGGGTCCTGAAGGGGTGTAAAAGCATGATTATTGCATCTTTGTGTGCCATGGTGTGCAATGGGTGGGTGACCGTGTACCCCAGTGCTTGCATTCCTGTGTAGGACCTTGTGTGATGATGGGTTAGGGGGGTGTATGGGTATGTGCAGTGGCCATGCTTTGGTGATGGGTGTCCATGCTTTGGTGTTGCATGCAGGGCTTGGGTTTTGGATGTGTGGTTTGTGATATTGGGACATGTGTGAGGAGTTGGAGTGATGGGGTGAGGGCGAAGGTGGGGGTATATGATGGCATGCAAGTTGGGTGGGTAACGAAGTAGTAAAGTTTTGATTTACCAGAGTCCATTCCTCCATCTACTCCTGCGAGGCCCTCAGGATGCAGGATAGCCAAGAACTGCTCCTCCCATGTTGTTAGTTGTGGGGGAGGAGGTGGGGGTCCGCCGCCAGTCCTCTGAACCGCGATGTGGTGTCTTAAGACCACAGAACGCACCTTCCCCCGTAGGTCGTTCCACCTCTTCCTGATGTCATCCCTAGTTCTTGGGTGCTGTCCCATTGTGTTGACCCTGTCCATAATTCTTCACCATAGCTCCATCTTCCTAGCTATGGAGGTGTGCTGCACCTGTGATCCGAATAGCTGTGGCTCTACCCGGATGATTTCCTCCAACATGACCCTGAGCTCCTCCTCAGAGAACCTGAGGTGTTCTTGGGGTGCCATGGGGTGGTGTGGGTGATGTGTGGGGTGGTGTGTGTTGTGATGTGTGGGGTGATATTTAGAGGTGTGTTGTGTGTGGTGTGTGGATGTTAAGTGAGTGATGGTGTTGAGTGCCTGTGGATGCTGGTTTGTGGATGGTGGTGTCTCTCTCTGGCCTTCAGGCGCAATTGTTGACATAAGGGTTTTTGGGTGATGTGGGTGTGTGTTTTATATTGTATTGGATGTGTGGGAGTGGTGTGTGTATGTGTATCAGGTGTGTGTATTTCGATTTGTCCAATGTGGATGTGTTTTGTAAACGTGTGTGTATTTTGAACGCAGCGGTGTGCACCCCTAATGGAATACCGCGGTTGAAAGGCCACCGCGTGGATTTGTGGGTCATGATAGTGTGGGCGTATTCCTGTTGGCGTGATGGTGGAGGTTTTGTTATCGCCAGTTTATCACTGACCTTTGGTGTGGCGGACTTGTGTGGATGTCTAGATTTTGGCGGATTCCGGGCTTTGGGTCATAATGACCGTGGCAGAATTCCGCGGCTATGGCGGTGTGTTGGCGGTCTTCTGCACGGCAGTAAGCGGCTTTTACTGCCAATGTTGTAATGACCCCCTTTGTCACTAGTTAGCAGTGGTAAAGTGCACAGCACCCTAAGGCCAACAAAGACAAGATCAGCAAAAATGGAGTTAGGAAGGTAAAAAGTTTGGGGGAAGACTAGCCAAAGGCTGACAGGCGTAGCAGTCTGGAAATTTACTTTACTTAAAACTCACAGAAGTTTGGTGACTGAAACAAAGGGTAAAGTTATTTTATAGTTTGGTCAGGTGATAGTATCTTAATCTACATTAAAAGCCTTAGAAGTTCGATAAAAAAACAGAGGCAAAAGTGACGTTATAGTTAGGACATATTTTAAACTAAAAAAAAAACACTGAAATTCATGAATTATAATTTACTGAGCTAATTACAACTTATGACTCCACCATGCACTGTTAAAATAAAAACTGCACACATCATAGGTTTCACCAATACTTTAATTCTAGTAGAAATTGCCTGAAGGATACAACAATACAGCACGTTCCTTTGTAGATCGCTTTCCACCTCCGTCTCTCCCTCAGCTATAGTTTTGCTTCCACTGGGACATGATGTCATGCGGGTAGTGGGTGGCGGTGTTTGCTCTGAGTCACTAAAGCGTATAAAATGGAATGCTTCTATTGGCGGTATAGAATTGAAAGAATGTATGAACTTTTTTTACTCTGAGGGATCGGGCTGTGTGTTCCCAATTAAGTTATGGGTTAAAATCTCTTGCCTTTTATGGTCAAGGTTTCATCAATCTGCGCGTAACTGTGCCCCATCCTAGTCCTTTGTCATCTCCAGGGAAACCAGGAATCTAAAGAAAGAGCGTAATAGGCTAGCAAGGGCAATAAGAAAAAGCCCCGATTCTGAGTGTTTATTTACTGAATACAACCAACTGAGGAAAGATTATAGGAAGGCTGTTTACGATGACCATCAGACCTATCTTAACCAGTTTTGGGTTAAACTTTTAAGTGTAAGTAAAGATCCAAATTCCACAAAATTTTGGTCCCTTATCATTAATCAAAATAGCAACCAAAGGGCCATTGGAACTGTCAATATTTCAGAAGGAGCCTGGACATCTTACTTGACTACCCACTTCTACTTCTAGCGAGCAGGATGTGAAAGTGTTGGATGAGGGGGCCCATAGTTCTATTTCTGCTTTGTTTAAGACGTGTCCCTTGTTTACATGGTCTTCAATTCCCTTGCAGGGAATGAAGAAGTTCTTTCAGCTACGTCTCCCACATATCATCTCAAGGGCTAAGCAATTTGGCACCCCCGGTCCCAACAGCCTCCCTCAGGCACTGTTCAAACAGG
Organism: Pleurodeles waltl; assembly: GCF_031143425.1. Classification (NCBI taxonomy): domain Eukaryota; kingdom Metazoa; phylum Chordata; class Amphibia; order Caudata; family Salamandridae; genus Pleurodeles; species Pleurodeles waltl. Next base: position 848,468,986 of record NC_090448.1, read on the forward strand.
ATCCTCTTTTTTGGGCCAACCATCTTGCTCATCTGTTTGAGCACTGCCTCTTGACTTCAACAATTCCTGAGTCCTGGAGTGGTGCCATCCTTAATCCTCCATATAAAAGTGGTTCAAGGTCAGACCCTGCCAATTTTAAGATGATAGCCCTGCTGGACAATGAGGCTAAGTACCATGCTAGCCTTTTGTTGCAAGATCTCCATGCTTGGGCTGAATCAAAGTCTTTAATTCCCATTGTCCAAACAGGGTTTTCTGCTGGCTCTGCCACTTCGACTAATTTATTAGCACTTTCTATTCCAATTGACAGGGCGATTTTGTCAGGTATGATGCTGAATTGTTCTTTTGTTGATTTTAAGGTGGCATTTGATCGGATCCCCCGGAGTGCCCTGAGGGCCAAACTACAAAACTGGGGCATCCCTCCAGTACTCCTGGGTGCTATCATAGAACTCCATACAAACACCTGGGTCTGCATTAAGCTTGGTGATGGGTACTCCCTCTCTAGAAAAATTCCCACCTCCTGTGGTGTGAAACAGGGTTGTGTCCTTGCTCCCCTTCTTTTTAATCTGTTCATTGCAGACATGTCAACGTCTCTTGATGCTGTCAACTCCCATCCGCCCAAGAGTGGTGTCTTTAGGCTCAGTCATCTGCTTTATGCCGATGATCATGCATTAGTTAGTTGCACTAAGATTGGTCTTCAACGGCTGCTTATCCAACTTGCATCTTATACTTCTGTGAATCAATTAGAAGTTAATTTGCTCAAAACAAAAGTGGTCTCCATTGAGAGGAAAAAACATTCGGGCATTAGTTGGTATTATAAAAGCTGCAAACTTCTTTCCGACCAGTCTTACAAATATTTTGTGGTACACTTTGATTCCAGGGACAGTTTTGTTAAACATAAGAAGGAAATTGAGCTCAAAGCTGTGGCACTGCAGGTGGCTTTCTCTAAATTATCTAAAGTTTTAAATGGGTTGACCCTTCTTCCCTTAATGGAAGATCTGAGAGCAAAGATTATCCCTTCGCTGGCCTATGGTCAAGAAAGTTTGTGGGGTAAAGGCTCTTACCTATTAAACAGGCTGGTCAATAAAATCTACAAGAGAGACTTCATGTTCCGTGCCTGGCTTCACCCACGCAGGTACGGTTGGAATTTGGGCTTCAGAATTTGGTGTCAGTTGGTGCTTATGCTTTTTTGAAGCTTTGTTATAAACTGCGTCAGGCCACGGAAGGTCACCTGGAGGCAGACTTGTGGCAAGAAATTAGTGAGTCAAAATCGAAGGGTATTTAATCCTATTTCTTGGTTGAATGCAAATGGCGACTAGAAGCTGGCGATCTCTGGGCAAGTGGGATCCGCCAGAAGACCGTACCGCGGTCAAAAGACCGCAGCGGTCATTCTGGCTTTCCCACTGGGCTGGCGGGCGACCGCCAAAAGGCCGCCCGCCAGCCCAGTGGGAAACAGCCCTCCATGAGGATGCCGGCTCCGAATGGAGCCGGCGGAGTGGAGGATGTGCGACGGGTGCAGTGGCACCCGTCGCGTATTTCAGTGTCTGCAATGCAGACACTGAAATACAAAGTGGGGCCCTCTTACAGGGGCCCCTGCAGTGCCCATGCCATTGGCATGGGCACTGCAGGGGCCCCCAGGGGCCCCACGACACCCCTCACCGCCATCCTGTTCCTGGCGGGCGGAACCGCCAGGAACAGGATGGCGGTGAGGGGGTCGGAATCCCCCATGGCGGCGCAGCAAGCTGGGGATTCCCAGGGCAGCGGAAAACCGGCGGGAGACCGCCGGTTTTCCTGTTCTGACCGCGGCCGAACCGCCGCGGTCAGAATGCCCAAGGGAGCACCGCCAGCCTGTTGGCGGTGCTCCCGTGGTCCCCGGCCCTGGCGGTATTTACCGCCAGGGTCGGAATGACCCCCTAAATGTGTTATTGACTAAATTTATTAAAATTGCAGAGTCCAAATTCAGTGGCACTGCGAGCAATGAATAGGTATAATCGGAATTTCTTCCACGCTCTTGCCATATTGTCCGTTATTGGTCAGGCCGTGGAGTTCCAATGGCATATGTTGTTATTTAATGTAATTACGATTTAATGCACCATGCACATTAGGGCTCTGCCTTATGTATTTAGTATTTTATGTATTATGTGGGGTTCTGCGCTGGGTGGTTTGTTTTAATTTTATATTTCAGGATTGTCTTACATTTTCAGGCAGGAATGTCTTTTTTTAATGTGTCATGTGTGTTTAAATCAAGGCGTGTTTTTAGCATAAATTCAGTTTTTGATTGTATTTATTATTGATTGCTCTTTTGCCCTTCTGTTTATTTGTATTGGATTTTATTATCTGTACAATAAATTATTCATTCATTCTCTAGTTTACATACCTGGAATCTCAATCGAGAACCCAAGAAAGCAGCCGGTAGCTTGTGCCTACCTACAACACATCCCTCTCTTTATCAAAAGAAAACAATGTATGATACATTTTGTAAATGTAACTTTCAAATACTTGGAATATAACTGTTTATAACTAGAACAAAACTCAACAATGTTACCTATTTTATTATAACATACGATAACATGAAGAAAAATCATATCGCAAATAAACATAAAAAAGAAATAATATCTGAAATTTACATATTTCCATGTATAAAATTTTTCAACCACCCAGCGATTAACCAGATATTGTGTCACCCACAATGTCATTGTCAACTTCAGGATGAATGGTAGATTCATTGTTATTAATCAATTCTTTCCTTAGATATTCTCCATTTCCCAAACACTCTCCTCCCTCACAACATTCATTTGTATCAATGTCTATATTTTTTCCATTCCAGAATGTATCCTCTCCATCTGCTTAGACTTACTATGATCACAATGACCCAATGATTCCTCTCTGCCTTTCATTTGCACATTCACCCTCCATCAAATAATTTCCATCTCCAAAATCTATCTTTAGTTCTTTGGCATCATTATGTTCCTGTTTCCAAACACCTTTATTATAATGAGCTACTTGATTTAAATTCCAAACCTTCCCATTACTTAATCTTACCACATTACACAATAGTTCAACAACCTCTTCAGGTTCATAAAACCTACATTCCACCTTTGGCACTACACCTGTTTTCTTTATCCTGACCCAATCACCCACGTTGATGTTTACTTGTGTATTTCCCTTCTTCTCATCATAATACAATTTGGATTTGTCATGAACCTCCTTCGTCTTCTTCCTAGCATTTTCAATAGACCACTGTTCAACACGAGAATGAAACAACCATTCAGGAGGAAATTTGGTTCTAGCATTCCTACCATGCATCATAACAAAAGGTGATATACCAACAGAATCACAATCTGTGGCTCTATATTCCCCAATAATTTTACCCAATTGAGTAACCCAATCTACATTGCTAACCGTTGCCAGTTGAATGATTCCTTTAATTACTCGGTTGAACCTTTCAATCATGCCATTTCCACTAGGATTGTAAAGTGAAGTGGTTAAGTGTTTAATTCCTAACCATTCAAAATAATTTTGAGCTTTTATTGACATGAATTTCACACCATTGTTGCCTAGAATATTAGCTGGAATACCTTCAGAAATGAAAGTTTCATCCAGAAATTCCAACACAGCATCAGTGTCAGCCTTGTCTACAATTTCAATCCCTGACAAATGACTAAACAAATCAATTAAAAATAAATTGTACTTCTCTAGGTTACCAAAAGGACCAACAATGTCAAGTGCTATAGTTTCCCTTGGATTATTAGGTAATAAACAATCATTCATTAGTGGTCATAAAGTCTTTAAAGACTGTCAGCCAATCTACAACTAGGACATTCCCTCACAAATCTCTCCACTGCCATATCCATGCCAGGTCACCAAAACTATTTTTTAACAATATATTTGGTTCTTGTTATACCCGAATGTCCCTCGTGACTTAAAGCAATAACCATATTTCATAAACTATCAGGTGGAATTATACATTCCCCTCTCATTACAAAATTGTCTTCCACAGTGAGATCCAACCTCACTTCCCAAAATGATTTCAGGACTTGTGTTAAACTTTGTTTATGAGGCCAACCACTACACACAAACCTCTTGACATCTGATAAAGCCTTATAAGTCTCATACTCTTTATACCCGACATCTCCTGTAATAGCTGCTTCACCACTATCATGAATCAAGGCAATTTGAAACTCATTCCATTTATCATGTTTGCATTTTTCCAAATCATTTGGCATTTTAGATAAAAAATATGCCACGACAATATAGGAACATATAGTACCTGGCACTGATAATCAGACAATCATATTGATATTCGTGCTAACCTAGCAGATGAATTTACCATGCCTTCTGTAGTTAATATTTTCACCAATAGTTTATGATCCGTTTGCATAATACATGATTTTTCCTCAGTAGGTGACAAATGCAATTACACGTTTCCTTGTCTGCTCCCTTTTTCTGTATTAACACAGCTCCCAAACCTTTGTTACTAGCATCTGTAGTTATGATACACATTGCATTTGGGTCAAAACTTCCTAAAGCAGATGCATTAGCAATTTCATCTTTTTATACTTTGAAAATGTTCATTGCATTGTACATATCACTCAAATTTACACTTATGTTTAAGCAAGTGTCTAATATAATATGTCTTTTCATCAAAACTTTGAACATACTTGGCACAATATTTCGCTATATCTAAGAAAGATCTTACATCTTCTTCACTTGCAGAGGCAGGAGTCTCCTTAATAGCTTTAACCAAAGATAATTTTGGTCTGACCCCATCTGCACTGATAACATGACCTAGATAAGAAACACTATTTTCTGAGAATTTACATGCAGCAAATTCAATAGTTAGACAATTAGGCTCTCATTATGACATTGGCGGTAAATCCCACTTAAACCGCCATGCTGACTGCCACCAACATACTGCCTCCATGGCGGATATCCATTCACCATATTTTGACACACACACACACACACACACCAATCCGTCACTATTCAGCCACAGACACAAGACACAAGTCCACCACACCAAAGGTCAGTGATAAACTGGCGGTATCAAAACCCACACAGTTACGCCAACAGAACTACTCCTACCATATTATGACCAACAAATTCACCACAGCGGACATTCAACTTCGGTAAACCCATAGCGTACATACCATTGCGCTCAAAATACACACACAGAAACAAAACAACATTACTTTCGTCATCCATACACACACCACACCCACATTCCCTCACCACTATAAAACACACACACACATTACCCACAACACTTTACGAACATGATAAAAAGCCAAGAGACAGACACCATGACTACAGACAAAACCAGAGACACACACCTCCTACACCTATACACCACCCACGCACCCAACATCACCCTACATACCCTCACCGACACACCTCACACAACAACAATGGCACCACAAAGACACCCCAGATTCTCAGAGGAGGAGCAAAGAGTCATGGTAGAGGAAATCATCAGGGTAGAGCCACAGCTATTTGGAGCACAGGTGTAGCAGATATTCATTGCTAGGAAGATGGAGCTATGGCAGAGGATCGTGGACAGGGTCAACGCCATGGGACAGTACCCCAGAACAAGGGACAACATCAGGAAGAGGTGGAACGACCTACGGGGGAAGGTACGTTCCCTAGCACCAAGACACCAACTCGCTTTTCAGAGGACTGGCGGTGGACCCCACCTCCTCCCCCACAACTAACAACATGGGAGGAGCAAGTCTTGGCAATCATGCATCCTGAGGGCCTGGCGGGAGTAGCAGGAGGACTAGATTCTGGTAAGTCAACTGTATACTACTACTACCCCATACCTGCATGCCATCACATACCCTCACCCTCACTCTCATCACTCCACCACCTCCCACACACCCCACTATTACATCCCACCCATCTCAATGGCAAGCCCTGCATGCACCACCAATGCATGGACATCACTCACAGCCCTGCATGGACACCTATCACCAAAGCATGCACACTAGAGAGAATCAGCTGGCCCACCATATGCCAACCTACACAAGTTAAAGCTGCCAGGGCAAATACAACCAAAGAGGGCAAGCCACTGATGCACAATATGTCAGACACAGAAACAATACTACAGCATTTACATCCCCACAGGTATCCCAGCCAATGTCAGCGGAGAAGAGGAGCCAGCACTATCCAGTCCCCCAAATGAAGAGGCCCACAGTGATGACAGCAACTCTGGTTATCTGGATGACCAACCTGGCCCATCAGGGACCTCTGGAAGGTCGGTTAGCCAGCCACAGTCACACACCACCACCAAGTCACCCCCATCTGGAACCACCACCAAGGCACCCACCCAGCGTACCCATGCCTCTGTCCCCAGGACACGTCAATCAGCAGTGTGTCCACCTCTACAGGGACCCCATGGCACACCTAATACCCATGACAATCAGGGACCTGGGGTCAGTGGCAGTGGGCACAGGGTTCAGGGGACAGAGGCACAGGACAACAGGGAAACTGGGAGGAGTGCTGTGCACCAGGGGGAGGACAGGACCAGGTAACTGACTCTCCTGGAGGCACTGACCGATATCCTAGGAGCCTACCAACATTCCCAGGGTACACTGGGCCAGATCCTGAACAACGTGCAGGAGAATAGGCGGCTGCAGGAGGGACCGAACCAGGGGATCAGGGAGGAGTTGCAGGCCATCAACATCACCCTGGTCTCCATAGTAGGGGTGCTGGCAGACTTGGCCAACATTATGAGGGAGGCAGTCTCACAACAGCGGGCCCCTGCCACTAGCCAGACATCTGAGCTTCCTTCTACCTCTGCTGCCGCAAGTGAACAGGAGGCCCCACCACAGGACTCACAGGCCACCTGCACCCCTCCCTGAAGAAAGAGAACCACCCCGCAAACGTTCCCTGTGATCCAGGAAGAAGCCACAGACTATTTCCAAGACCCCCGCCAGGAAATGAGACTCTCCTGATTGTCACCCTTTTGTCTGACTCTGTCACCCTGTCCACCTTGAACTGCCATTGCTGGTGCATTAAATTTAGGTACAAAAGAATGTGAAACAGTTTGCAAAATCCAAAACAAATATAAAGTTCTAAACAAATTACAAAGAGTAAGAAATCTAAAGACTCACCAAAATGCTATTGATGTGATGATACATGTCTTGAACTTGGAAAACTCATTTCAGCTCCGTCACAAAGGCAGAACAACAATAATTGATTTAATGGAGTGCCTATCACCATAAATTGTCTGCTGACTGAACACTGTGTTGGACGTTGGTCTCCTTGGCGTGTGTGCGTTCTGATGCAACAGTGTGTCCTGACGTATCTCCAAACGTTAATGGAGACTTGAATGCACATGAATATCAGAACCCTTCCAACCATCAACTACATGAAGCAACAACACTGCCGCTAAGAATGTCTTTAAATAAAATAAAATCTGCCATGAAAAGTCTTACCACCTTCTTGGTAATGGCTATAAACCCAGTGTGGTTTAAAAAATTACCTCTTGTGTACGCTTCGGTCTGTCTTCAGGCAGCTCGTCGCCATTGTTATGAAAGAAACTCCACACATCGTAGGTTTCACCAATACTTTAATTCTAGCAGAATTTCTGCCTGAAGAATACAATACAGCACACCACTTCATAGATTGCTTTCCGCCTCCGTCTATCCCTCAACTGTCATCTCCCCTCCTACTGGTTTACGTACCTGGATCCTCATTCGAGAACCCAAGAAAGCAGCCAGTAGCTCGTGTCTAGCTACAACAAATGTTTATGATCTCGCATTTTACATCACTCCTGACATGTTCAGTGACATCATTGATTAAATATTTTTATAGCTTTTCCCCTGGTGAAGATAGGAGATAAATATTTTATTACCAGCTCTGCCTGCTCAGGGAAATGTCTGGCAGAGCCTATAAAGTGATTATTTTTGGTGTTTATTTCTTATTAGGAGTACACTAACCCTAATAAGCAGTGTGCTCTATTTTCATGACCTGGGAGCTTACAAGACACACTGTAGGGGTAGTGTCTGAATATATAAAAAAATGTTGTCTCAAATGGCAAACACACTTTATCTTGCCATGCTTCATTGTGACGCCTTTAAACTGCAGCTCAGCCATAGTACTGTTGTTCTTCTGGCAGACACACAATTTTGTCATATAGATGTTTGGTGCAAGTACACACTTTATCCAAGTTACAGCAACTTCCACACCATACTTGCATTTTATGTGACTTCTACAATGACCTTTCAAGACAGTTAAATAGATCAATTAGGTAAAAACTATTTTACCAGTACCAGTCTAGGGTTCGAGCACAAGTACCATGCCCCGGATCTGAATAGCAATGTCACAGTGCACCGAGTCTTAATACAGCAGAACTAAGGCCCATATTTATACTTTTTGAGGCAACCCTGCGCTAGAGCAGGTTTGCCTCAAAAAGTTTAACTCCGGCTACCGCCATTCCAACGTGCCAGCCGGGGGGTCATAATTAATGAATGACGGTAGCCGGCGCTGCGGCATGGTTAGCGTCAAAATAATTGACGGTAACAGGGCAGCGGAGGCACTGGGAAGACTGGGGGGTATGCATCAAAGAATGGTGCAAATCAGGTTAGAGTAAAAAAATATTGACTCTAATCTGACTAGCGTCATTTTTTGACGCAGAACCCCCATGGAAATGACTCCTGTCTTAGCAAAGACAGGAGTCATGCCCCAAGCCCAATGGCGATGCCCAGGGGACTTCTGCCACTTAAAAAAAAGAAAAAAAATTACTTACCTCTACTTACCTGTACTTACCATAGATGGGTCCCCCAATCCATGGGTGTCCTCCAGGGGTGGGCGAGGGTGGCAGGGAAGGGCACCTGTGGACTGCTTCCATGGTCGGAGACCATGGAAATGAGACCACTGGTCCTCTAATGCCTGCCCTGACCCAGGCGTTAAAAGTGACTCTGAACAGGCTTAGAGACATTTTTTAAGGCCCTCCTCCTCCCGAGCATCATTTTTGCACAGGATTATAAATAAGGTGCAAATGCCTTTGAGTCATTTTTTGCCCGGGAACACCTACCTTGCATCTCATTTACGCAAGGAAGGTTTCCACGGTAACAAAATTACTCTAACTCCATAAATTGCCAAAGTATAAATATGGAGTTAGGTTTGCGCCGTATTTGCATCAAAAGAAATGATACACATCCATTGCGAAAAGAGTATAAATATGGGCTTAAGATCCTGAACTTTAGGGTGACCATGCAGCTCATAGTTGTGCAATTAACGTCTGATTTCATCTGTTGGAAATGCTTAAATTATTGATCGTAGTTTTTGTTTTGTTTAATTCAGACACATTACAACATTTACAGGGATGCATATTTGTCCACATGCTAATGCAATCACATAAGTTTACAAACAATTTGGATTCGTGTGTCAATTACATAGAAGCAGTAGAGACAAAATGGGCACATATTTTTACCTGTAAGTAAGCCTTGATCTGATTTGGCAGGTAGGTGCACAAATTCTAATACTTCCAATATTGCCCTTAACATAAAAGAGGCAGAGGTTGCCAGAGTTACATCTTAATATTAGTAATTAATAGCACAGCCATCCAGATAAAATATTATAACTCAATCTTCATTTTTATTTTTAAAACGAAGAAATTAGAATTAAACCGTTTATCACAAGATATGAAATGAACATTTTAAGCAGTCTGGATGGTTCTGTGTTCCCGTCTCAAATATCTTCAGTTCTGGTGCAGAGCTGCAGTCTGTGGCTCACACGAACAAAGGTCTCTACCTTTCAAAGATTTTTCTTTGAAAAGGTTACAAAGACATGACACATTTTGGGAGCTGCTATATTGTTTTTAGTACAACACTTCACTCTGAGAGAAAAGGACAAACTTCTAACACGTCTCAAATGTCGAAAAAGCTGGCAACTGTCCTGCAACATCCACCAGTCTTGCACTGGAACAATAATACATTTTTTTCAAATTAAAAAGAGCTAAAATAATGAAGTAGGATGACAGAATGTTTTGATGCAGGATGCTTCATTCTTTGCTTCTAACTCCTTTGCTGCTGAGCCTCCAATCCCCCCTGCCTCCCAGTGCTGAGCTGTTTTTTGGCTATTTGGGGTAGTTTACAATTAGGGCACCATAACTTTTTTCCCACATAAGGTACCCACCAAATCTGCATCCTCTTTTCCCGACATTCTGGGGATTCTAAGGGTACCCAGAGTTTGTGGGTTCCCTTGGAGGGAACTGAGAAAATAGACAAAATGTAGCAAACTTTGAGTTTTTTTTAAAACAATAGAGAAAAAGTCCCCCAGATAAAACTGTCTGGATTTTTTCCTAAAAAAGACATCCAGCACCGGTTCGCTGACTAAAGTCACCAACTTCCCTGATTTCAGGAACATGCAGAACTGAATCAAGAAATCTAATTTTGTACCACTGTTTTGTCATTTTTTTAAGAGGCAGCCTATTTTCCTATTTTTTGTGCTCTCAACCTACTTCCAGTTCGTGGTGGAAACCAGTGTGAAACCCACGGGTGATTAAGAAATGCTATACATTTCTGAAAAGTAGATATAATTCCAAATTCAGCAACAGGTCATATGTGTAGATCCTTCAAGGTTCTCCCAAGGAAAATAACTGTTGAAATAAAGAAATAAAAAAGGGTAGGGAAAAACAGGCATTTGTGACATCATTACATATGCATTTCTGAAATGGACACAAGACATGGATTTTAGGAGCAGTAGTTATTTGTGCATCTCCAAATTTGTTGGTATCCATACTAGCACATGATTTTGGGGGTACTTTTTAAAAAAGTCATCATATTTATACACTGGATTATATTTGAAAGGCACGATCCCAAAAATCCAATTGGTAATAATAAATGCGCTGCTAGTCTATTCTCCCACACGTCTTCCAATAAAAATGGTATCTCACCTGTATAGGCAGACCTAGTGGCCACAACAGGAAGTGTCCCAAAATGCCACATGGGCGCATCACATTTTTCCGCCGAGAACTGAACTTTTTTTTCCAATGTGGATAGCTCAAGATTTTGGACACTAGCCTAGCCGGCAGCTAGGGAAACCTAGCCAACCAGTACATTGTTTTACAACTAGACACCTATCCAGAGCGAGGCTGACTTGCATGGGTTTCACCATGCTTTTTTATACAGCATTCCTTGCAAACCTCAAACGTTTACTAAAAAAACACATTTTCCTCAAATTTCTGTGATGGAAAGCTCTGGAATCTGCAGGGAACCACAAACTTCCTTCCACCCGGTATTTCCCCAAGTTTCCAGATAAAAATGGTGCCTCACTTGTGTGGGTATACCTAGTGCCCATAACAGGAAATGGCCCAAAACACATCATGGATGCATACCATTTTTCTACCAAAAACTGATCCTTTTTTCCAAATGTGGGTAGCTCTAGATTTTGACCGTACCTCATCCAGAACCTAAAGAAAACTAGCCAACCGGTACATTTAAAAAAACCTGAAACCTAAGGGTATCCAGGGTGGCTGACAGGTGTGGGTCTCACAATTTTTTTTTACTCAGAATAACTTGCAAACCTCAAACTTAGACTGAAAAAAACATTTTCCTCACAGTTCTGGAATCTGTGGGAAGTCACTAATGTCCTTCCACCAGGCATTCCACCTGGTCTCTGAATAAAAATGATACCTCACTTGTGTCAGTAGACCTAGTTTCTGTAAAAAGAAACTACCCAAAACACAACATGGATGCACTTGTGTGGGTAGGCCTAGTGGCCGCAACAAGAAAGGGCCCATAAAGCAACATGGATGCATTACATTTTTCTACTGAAAATGTACCTTTTTTCCAAATGTGGGTAGTTCTATATTTTAAATCCTAGCCAGCAAGCACTTAGGGAAACCCATTCAACCTGTATATTTATAAAAGCTAGACACCTAGGCCTATCCAGGTTGGACTGACTTGCATGGATCTAACCAGGTTTGTTGACATAGAATCCTATGCAAACCTCAGACCTTGCCGGAAAGAATGCATTTATCTCACATTACTGTGAGGGACAGTGCTGGAATCTGTGAGAGCCACAAACTTCCTTCAACCTGGCTTTTCCACAAGTCTCCCAATAAAAATGATACCTCATTTGTGTGGATAGGCCTAGTGCCTGTCACAGAAATGGATTGAACCACTGTCAATGGAAGTGTTCTTGTGAGGGCTCCCATTGATCTTGGTTTGAGATATTCCTTTAGCAGGCAGTAGGCCCAACCACACATGTGGGGCAGCATTTTTATCAGCACAGGTGGAATAATGGAGAGTGATAGGAAGGTTTGTAGCAGACTGTGGGAAGGAAATCATTGTGGGATCCACGCAAGGCATTCTACCGTGGACTCGCTTGGTTGCCTAGTCTTCAAAAATGTCTGTGGTTTGTAGGTTTGTATAGTTGGTGCCAAGCACAGCTCCAAATACCACACCTACCGCTATTGCTTACCTCTCAACATAGAGGCTTTTTGTGTCCTTTCCTCTTGGCTATCAACACAAGTGGGGTACCAGTCTTATTAGGATATGTATAAGAACTCAAGTTGGTAGGAAACTTGTGGCTTCACGCAGGTTCCATGTCTTCTCATCACGGAAATGTGCTGAAAATGTATGTTTCCTACCAAAGTTTAACATTTGCAAGGGCTTCTTGGTAAAATTACTTGGCATGAGCAATGCAATTCATGCGCCTCTGGACTCCCCTACTTGTCTAGTTTTAAAACATGTGTAGGTTTGCCTAGGTGTCGGTTGAGTTAGGGCCAAAAATGAACAGCTAGCCATAAAGAGAAAAAAAGGAATTAGTAATAGGAGCCATCTTACCACCACAGATATAAATCTGGTACTACATTTTTTAAAGCTAGTCCACCACTTACACTGGTTGGTTTTAGCACCTCCAGAATTAATGGCTTCTGAGCACAAATACTTATCAAAGTATCTGAATATTGAAACCAAGACTTTTGAAGGTGAGCCATAAATCCACTTCAAAGCACCAACCGCTTTGTGATCCATTCACATGCCATTCACGCACCACATACAAGACTTTCATACCACCGGCCCAATCCAACTGATCAGTGCACCCAGATCAACATACCGCCGCCATACAAGGCCCATCACATTCATACGCCACAGGACCCAATCAGTGTGAACATTTTACCATCTGTCAAGTAACTGCCTCCTTGTTACTAAACATTACCGAATGCATGCCTAGTGAACTTTTCCTAATGGCTCCCATGACCTCTACATGAGGATCAAAAAGACATGTCCTCCATGCGTCTTTAGCGCCCTCACTGTGGTAAATCCAACTCCTTGCAGTTTGCAGATGCAAGTTGGCAGTGTCCAAGTTAGCCTCCGAGGCACCCTTCCTCATAGTGAGCACATCTACCTTTGAAACTCAGGCACACATGCTGGGGAATACTGCTTAAGTTCTTAACAGTAATAATCCAAATAAATGTCTTGGGGGACTCATTCACCCGCACTTCTAGTTTTGCTTTCAAAGTCGGGAAACTCAATTAGTAACTTGTATCATACCCAATGTTATTGAAAAAGGGTACTGGATACAATGGCCCTCATTATGACATTGGCGGTAAATGCCGCTTACCACCACTCTGACGGCCGCCAACATACCGACACAGTGGCGAATATCCGTTCGCCATATTATGACACACACACACACCAATCTGACAGAATACAGTCACATACACAAATCCACCAGCCCAAAGGTCAGTACAAAAGTGGCAGTCCCAACACCCATACCGTTACGCCAACAAAACAACGCCCATCACATTGTGATCCTCGAATCACCACGGCGAACATACAATGGTGGTAAACCATTGGCGGTACATACCGCTGCTCTCAGAATGGACACCCACATACAAAACAACACCACATTGGCCAATACTAAAGACACACACCTGACACTCAGACACACACCACACCCACACTACTATAAAACACACACCCACAATACCCGCAACCCTTTACGAATACAAGTCATTGCCATCAGACTGACACCAAGACCACAGTGACAACTAGATAGACACCACTTACACCCATACATCCCTTAGTTACCCCACATCACACACTCCACCACATTACTCAACACACTCCCACCAACACACACCACACAACAACTATGTCCCCACAAAGGCACCCCTGTTTCACTGATGAGGAGTTAAGGGTCATGGTGGAGGAAATTTTCAGGGTAGAGCCACAGCTGTTTGGAGCACAGGTACAGCAGATATCCATTGAAAGGAAGATGGAGCTATGGCAGAGAATCGTGGACAGGGCTAACGCCGTGAGACAGCATCCAAGAACAAGGGACGACATCAGGAAGAGGTTGAATGACCCACGGGGGAAGGTACATTCCATAGCAGCAAGGCACCACCTCGCCATACAGAGGACTGGCGGTGGACCCCCACCTCCTCCCACACAGCTCACAGCATGGAAAGAGCAAACCTTGCCATTACTGTCTCCTGAGGGTCTCGCTGGAGTAGCTAGAGGACTGGACACTGGTAAGTCAACATTTACTACTTATCACCCCCCATACCTGCATGCCATCTCACACCCTCACCGTCACTCCCATCACTTTACCCCATCCCACATACTGCACCTACACATATGAATAACCCCAATGCCAGGCCCTGCATGTGATACCAATGCATGGACAGCCATCCCAGCCCTCCCAGGTCTGCATGTACATCCATCACAAAAGCATGCACAACACAGGGAAACTAACAATCCCACAATACATCACCATGCACAAGCAAAAGGTGGCAGGGCAACACCAATGATTGAGGGGAAGCCAGGGATGTGCAATATGTCATACACATGAAGCATAATACATTGCTTACATCCCCACAGGTACCCCAGCCAATGTCAGTGGAGAGGAGGTGCCACCACTATCTAGTCCCCCAACAGAAGATGTCCCCAGTGATGACAGTAACTCTGGACTTCAGGATCTGGGTGACCTACCTGGCCCATCAGGGACCACTGGACAGGCGGTCACCCAAGCCCACTCACAGACCACCACAGAGCCTCCCCTTTCAGTATCCCATACCACAGCACCCACCCAGCGTACCCACACCTCTGTCCCCAGTACACGTCAATCAGCGGTGTGCCCATCTGTGCAGAGACCCCAGGCCACAGCTCGCCCCCAAGACAATCAGAGACCTGGGGCTAGTGGCAGGGGCACACTGTTCGGGGACAGAGGCACAGGCCAACAGGGACACTGAGAAGACTGCTGTGCTCCAGGGGGAGGACAGGACCAGTGAACCAACTCTCCAGGAGGCACTCTCTGAGATACTGGGAGCCTACCAACATTCACAGGACACGATGGGCCAGATCCTTGACAATGTGCAGGAGAACAGGCGGCTGCAGGAGGATCAGTATCAGGGGATCAGGGAGGACTTGCAGGCCATAAACACCATCCTGATATCCATAGCAGGGGTGCTGGCAGACATGGCCAACGTCATGAGGGAGTCAACAGCACACTAGTGGGCCCCTACCACTAGCCAGTCCATTGACCAGCCCTCCACTTCTGCGACCGCTAGTGGGTAGGAGGCCCCGCCACAGGACCCACAGGCCACCAGCATCCCTCCCCCTGAAGAAGGTAAGCATCCCGCAAATGTTCCCTGTGAACCAGACAGAAGCCTGAGACACTTGCCAAGACTCCCGCCAGGAAATGAGACTCTCCTGATTGTCCCCCTTGTGTCCCACTCAGTCACCTTGTCCACTTTGAACTGCCATTGCTCCGCTTCCAGTGTCCCCATGGACACTGCACCTATGCTACAAACAGACTGGAACAATACCCTGGACTTTTATCCTTCATCACCCCATTACATTGCACTTTAACCTTAATTTCTTAGCACTACAATAAATACCCTTGAACAGAACTCGACTACTAGTATTTTATGTGTTGAGAATGAGTATTTATGGAAACAGTCACATCCATTGCAAATGAACTGTACACTGTGAGAGCATAGAAATAATGACCTGAAGTTGGCTGTAGTCAGCACATCAGTACACAGTTGTTATATCACCAACATCTGTAAAATGACAAGCCGTAGGTGACAGTAAGTTGAGATATAAAGAAGATATTGCCATCATGCTACAGCCACACAGAATACACCAATAGTCATAGAAATGTGCAGTTGCACTGTCTCAACTGTGTGTCATTGGAGGTACTGACGAATAACTGATGTTCTGTTGTCCTCATCCTCATCCTCAGCCTCTTCATCCTCACTGTCCACAGGGTCTACTGCTGCCATAGGGGCATCTCTTGTCTCCACCACCTGCAGAAAAGGTACACGGCATCTGAGGGCCAGATTGTGCAGCATGCAGCATGCCACTACTATCTGGCAGACCTTCTTGGGTGAGTATCACAGGGATCCACCTGTCAGATGGAGGCACCTGAACCTGGCCTTCAGGAAGCCGAAGGTCCTTTCGATGATCCGTCTGGTTCACCCATGTGCCTCATTATACCATTCCTCTGCCCCTGTCCTGGCATTCCTCACAGGGGTTAGCAGCCACGATAGGTTTGGGTAGCCAGAATCACCTGCAAGTATTGAGGGAGCACATTTAGCCTCACACAATCTTATGGGTTAACACCAGAGGCATACACTAACATACAGTGGGTGGCGACCAAGGTTCACCTATTAGCCACACCCTGTGTCTCTGTAGTTGGGCCCTCACATTTGGAAAGAACAAATGCATCATGCACTGACCCAGGATACTTAGTACTGACATGGAGATGTACTGGTCCGCCAGGCACACCATCTGCACATTCAGTGAGAGAAAACTCTTACGATTCCTGAACACCTATTCATTCTGCCAGGGGGGGGAAAACGCAATATTTTTTCCGTCAATCGCCCCAATAATATTGGGGATATGTCCCATTGTATAGAATCTGGCCTTCACAGTGGCCACATTTTCCACCTGGGGGAAAGCAATGTAGCTGCACATGTGTTTTACTAGGGCAGACAACACTCTTGCCAGCAAGATTGGGAACATTGGCTGTGACATTCCTGCTGCCAAGCCCACTGTCACTTGGAAAGAACCTGTTGCCAGGAAATGCAGCACTGATAGCACTTGCAAAAGATGGGGGATCCCAGATGGATGACGGATAGATGAGATCAGGTCTGGTTCCAATTGGGCTACGGCATCCATTTTAGGACATCCTTATTCCTCACTCCTCATCCCTACTTCTCATTCCTGCTTCTCATCCCTACTTCTCATGCACCATCCCTACTTCTCATCCATCATACATCATCCTTACTTCTTATCCATCATTCCTACTTCTCATCCATCGTCCCTACTTCTCATCCATCATCCCTACTTCTCTTCCATCATCCCTACATCTCATCCCTGTGTCTCATCCCTGCGTCTCATCCATCATCTCTACTTCCCATCCCTGCTTCTCATCCATCATCTCTACTTCTCATCCATCATACAATATCCCTACTTTTCATCTGTCATCCCTGCTTCTCATCCATCATCTCTACTTTTCATCCATCAAACATCATCCCTACTTCTCATCCATCATCCCCACTTCTCATCCATCATACATCATCCCTATTTCTCATCCATCATCCCTACTTCTCATCCATCATACATCATCCCTACTTCCCATACCTCATCCCTACTTCTCATCCCTGCGTCTCATCCCTGCTTCTCATCCATCATCCCTACTTCTCATCCCTGCTTCTCATCCCTACTTTTCATCCATCATCCTTATTTCTCATCCATCATACATCATCCCTTCTTCTCTTCCATCATCCCTGCTTCTCTTCCATCATCCTTGCTTCCCATTCATCATCCCTACTTCTCATCCATTATACATCATCCCTACTTCTCTCTATCATCCCAGCTTCACATCCATCATACATCATCCCTACTTCTCATCCATCATCCCTAATTCTCTTCCATCATCCCTACTTCTGATCCATCAAACATAATCCCTACTTCTCATCCATCATCCCTACTTCTCATCCATCATCCCTACTTCTCATCCCTGCGTCTCATCCTTGCTTCTCATCCATCATCTCTACTTCTCATCCCTGCTTCTCATCCATCATCCCTACTTTCATCCATCGTCACTGCTTCTCTTCCATCATCCCAGCTTCTCATCCATCATCTCTGCAGCAGAGATGTGGGCCAGATCCTGGGGGGTATTTAAATTTTGAATGGGGAGGCCGTCCAGCCCCCCCACAGCCCTGGGGACCACCACCTCCCTGGGGCATTAAACAAAGTCATTGCAGGGTACCACCCGGTTCCCGCGGCCCAGGGATCGCCACCTCCCCAGGGCTTTAAACTAAATGAGAGAGAGAAAAACCTTGTTATCTAGTGGCATTTCCTGGCTGTGGATGGCTGCCAAGCTGCCATTCACAGCCAAGAAATGGTTCCACGAAGGCATTGTTGGAAAGGCGAGACTTTCCCCTTTCCAACAATGCCTCTATGACATCTGGGGAGGCACTGTAGACTCCCCAAACTCAACCATTGATTGAGCAAGGCTTATCTCGAGTCTTCCCCGACACCGGTGGGGGAAATCCCTTGTCTCGTGGTGCCTCAATGTCACAGATGGGCTTGAAGGGGATTGGGGATAGATACAGAAGTGATTCCTTGTCTTGCCTTGGTAGGTAAACAGGTGGAATCCTCCAGTGCTTTTCACTGGAGAATTCTTTTGAGCTATCCCCGGTGTCAGCCATTGGCTAACAAACACACCAGGGAAGGTGTGTGTGTGTGTGTGTGCCGGCCATTGACTGACACACTCACCAAAGGGGGCTAACGTTCTTGACCGTGCATCATTTATTTGCACACATTTTGAATTTGCCGTCAGATTCAGAAATGTTTGGTCACAGACTCAGGATTTTTAGAATTCTGACAAAAGTACTCTAAGCACTTCTGAAAATCCATAAATATGACATGGTATTTAAGTCTTAAGTGTTGGATTTGGCCCTCTCTGCGTAGTCACCCCAAAACATTTTGCCTTCAAGCCTCCTGTTGTCTGAATTCTTTTTTGTTGACCTTAGGACTCTATGCACTTTCACTGATAATTTACCACTGCTAACCAGTGCAAAAGTGCTTGAGCTCACTCCCTAAAACATGGTATAATTGCCATCTACTTAATAGGCACATTTAATTTGCTTGTAAGTCCCCAGTATGTGCTTTGCATGATTTCCAGGGCCTATAAATTAAATGCTACTAGTGGGCCTGTCACACTCATTGTGCCACCCACTAAAGTAGCACTTTAAAACTTGTCTCAGGTCAGTCGCTTCAACCAGCAGTGCAGTTTTAAACTGCCATTTTTGACCTAGCAAAATAACCTTTCACAGATCTAAACTACACTTTTTAGTACATATAAATCACTTCTAAAGTAGACCATAAAGGCTTAAATGTCAGGGTGTCTTGTGTTTGAAAAGTAGAACATGTGAACTTAAGTTGTACATGTCCTGCTAGTGGAAAACATCTAAAGTAATTGTTACTACTGTAAGGCCCACCTCTCCCACTGACTAACATGGGGTTAGTCATCTTATTACATTTGTAAGTTATAACATTTGATTGGAAGCGGATAGATATATGTTGTTTTCAATCAAATTAATTGTAATATAAAATGATCTTCAATGGTGTAAGTCTGGTTTAAAAGTCACTATTCTGACAATGGCACTTTTAAAAAGTTAACATTTTCCTACCCTAACCATTTTTGTGACTCTGTCAGTTTTGGGTCAAATGACTGTAAATGGATCTGTTTATGCATTCCTGCCAGACAGTAAGACAGATTGGACTGGATGGAGACAGGATGAACCATTTTGCCTGGATGGCTGGGGGCAGAGCGGTTCCCTGCCCCCATTTACACTTCAATGGGCTTGCCTCTAGCACATACAAAGGAACCTGACACTATTCTTTTTTCAGCTCTGACTTCTTGGAGCATTGTCAGGAGAAGCAAACAACATTCCATCTTACCCTTCATCTTAGGGTAACCTGAGAGACACCAAGGTTCAGTTGGTTGACCTCATGTTCTGAGCTACTGGGACACATCAAGCTCCAGAGGACCCCTTGAAACTGCCTAGCTAACCTACTGCAACTGGACCTGCCAGGACCTGCCAAGGCCCTGCTGGCCTCTGTGTGAGTGAGTCCCTAAACCTCAAGAGGTGACATCCCCAGGTCCTGGACCATTGACTGGCATTATAGTGGACACCTTTTCAAGAAAAGGAGAAATCCTGAAGTTTTGAGCCCTTCATGAATGCAAACGGGCTGATTCACATCAAGACTCTGCCACAACCAAGATAAAGCTCTTGTGAACATGACTCTGTGATACAGCGAATGCCAGCGATGACAGGCAACTGGAGATCTGCACTATGTGCTACAGCACCAACAGCCCATGGTGACTGCCAACATGAAGCTCCAGCAATGATATCCGTGATGCCCAACCAGATCCTTACTCTACAGCAACAACAATCGGCAGTGCTCTCCCGTCTCCTTGTGGTCTCCTCCAATGCAAATTGGACTCTTTGTATTAAAATATGTAAGGGTAGCTTTTTCAGCATGGCTAACCTGGTCTCTGTATCTGGCCCATGTTCTATTGCAGTCGGCCTACAGTCATAACTTTCCCCAGTGTAGCACTTCCAGGTGATTACGATTGGCGCTTTGTGTTTTTAGGCATGATATCTATCTAGAAATTGCATATCTCTGGTTCTACTGATTGGGTTTCTAGTGTTCTTGCATTGTTTTATTCATAAAAAGATACTCTATTTTTCAAAATTAGTTTGGGATTTTTCATGTGTTGTGTTTATTAATGTTTATGTGCTGCATAAATACTTTACACTTTGCCTCTAAATTGAGGCTGAGTAGGAGATATATTTCTGAGTCTAGGAGGAGGTCCACACTATGCAACTGCAGCACAGGAGGATGATGATGAGGTGGATGAAATTTATGAGGAGGAGAAGGGAATAGAGGCTGAGGAGGAGAACTGTGCAACAGCCTGGGCTACGAGAAAATAATTTTCTGCCGTGGGCCCCAAAACCAGAGGAGAGTTAGAGATCCCCTCCTGGGTCCAGCACAGGAAGCAGTGTATCTACCCACCCCTGTCCCCCGAAGAACTGGAAAACAGGAATTTTAAAAGGGAATTCAACTGCAGCTGACACGTCTAAAACTAGCTGCAAATTGTCAAGGGCTGACACAGAGAGAACTCAGGAGAGGGCCCTGAAAGAGAGAAAGCAACTCTGGAGAAACATTAACATCTGTGGGCTCTTGAAGTGAGTCTTGAGGAGCTGGATCCAAAGATCAAACAAGTTTAGGAGTCTAGCAAAATTGTGGCAGTGAAGGCACATTGATCAGTGGAGACAAAAGGATCCACATATCCAACTTGGTCCCCAGCTTTGAGGTGGGAGATGATATTGATAGGTGGTTCACAACATATGAGATTGCCATAAGAATGCATAGGGTCCCAGATGAGATTTTGGAGGTCAGTCTGTGAAGGCACATGACAGCTAAGGGGAGGGATTGCCTGTTGGCTTTAGAGATGGCCAAACAGATGCCCTACACCACCATGAAAGCAGCCTTTATCACCAAGACTGGTCTCACCCCAGGGGGGTACCGCTTTAGGTGTACAGACAGGACTTTTCCACTAAGGCACTGAATCATTGGGTGAGAGGGCAGCAACGTGAGTAGTTAGGATGAGTTGTAAAATCTAATTTTCAGAGAGCATATGCTCAGTAACTGTTCTCTAAAGCTGTGTCAGCAGCCAATGGATAGCAAGCTCACTGAGCCCAAGCAGTTGGCTGAGGAAGCAAACCTCTGGCTCAGCACCTGGTTCTATGAGAAGGTACACTGGAGTGACTGCCAGGTGGGTGGTTCAGGTCCCCCCCAGTTGAATGAGGAGAGGTTCACAGTGACCCAGATAGGTCCCAGAATAGTGTGGGGGGAAATGATTCTCATGCTGCTTTAAAGAATATGGTAGGAGGTTCAGATGGTCAGGGTGCCCCATTTTCAACTCCTGTGCTTCAATTGCTCCCAGTATGTGCACATGCAAGGTAACCTGTATTAAGAGACCTTCCCCCAGTGGGAGCTCCACAGGGATATCTAGTGTTCTTTAGGGGAAGGTAGTCTCCAGGAGCAGCGGTAGAGCATGCCCTTAAGTCCCTTGCTTGGGGGTGGACTCCAAGGCCAAACTTGGGATCTTTGACTGGTGAGTTGTCATTTCCATCAGGTAACGGTTTATGGGATATCTGTCACTGCCCTAAGGGATACCTGTGCCAGTCGGAAAATGGTGGTGGGAAGACTGGTTTTCTCAGAGCAGAACACCGGGCAGTTGTGTAGGGAATCTATGGTCACTGCACAGGACTTCTTTCATCCAATGGCTCTGGTGAACTTTCCTGTAATGGAGTTTGGAAGAGACCAAGAGGAAGGTCATTGTTAATCCCCAGATGCCTATTGACTGCATTTTGGGAAATAACTTTCCACTAGTGGTAGGAGAGCTGGTAGGGTAGCCACCCAGTGTGCCCTGAAGGTACAGTTTTCTGAAAGTACTACTTCCCCATGGAGAGTATGGGGGCCCAAATTGAGTGATATAAAGTGAAAACCATCCATAGTAGGAGGCTCCTTGAATAGGGGTTGCCAGCTCCAGAAACAGAGCACCCCAGATTGACCCTGTTGAGGACACTTCTGACCTAGAAGGGCTCCCTGCTCTGTGACAGATATGAGTCAGAGACCTGTACTATCAGAACTCTACATGTCCTAAGCAGAGTGTGTCACCATTGAGTGCCTTGGTTGTTCCTCGACGGACGTCCTTGCTCGCCAGGCACTTGTTCAACCTCAGGGAACAGGCCCCAGGCTGAGAGGCTAACCTCAGGATGCTACCCCTGGATTGGTTGGAAGGAGAGTGGAAATAGGATGCCTGACGGCGGGGGTGATGCCCCGAAATCTGAGAAATGCCAGGGGTCTGGAAAACCTAATGATGAAGAATTTAACTCCTTGCAAGCCACAAGGATAGAAGTGGGGGCTACCTGCCTTCACCTGGCAGTGCATTGTCTGAGGCCTGGCTCTTGATACTGACAGTTGTCAGTGGCATCTATTGCTCTTTTACTTGGGTTGAGGACAGAAGTCTGACTCAAGGGTTGGAATGGGCCACATCATTCTGTTGGTTATGGTGGTACTGCCTCCAACTAGGATACATCTGTGGGCAAATTAAGATTGTGAGCTTCACAGATGTGGTCCCTGCTCCCTGCTCCAAACACACTTCAGAGGGCTTATCTCTAGCACACACAAAGGAACGCAACACTAGTCTTTTGTCGCCATTGACTTCTTGGGGACTTGGCAGGGGAAGAAAAGACATTTCCAGAGCCAGTTAGCTTGTCTAGTTATCAAGCTGAGAAGAGTGTGTAATGAGGTCCACTAGTCACAGTAATTTGAAGGTGGTGGATGAATTGAAAACAGGGAAAAATGATTTCCTAACTTTAATTAAGCTTTAACCTTTGCATTGCATTTCAATGTTTTTTTTTAATGTTTAATAAAAATGTGTTTCAAATTGTAGAGTCCAGTGTTGCAAATGGAGGGTGTCATACAGTACAGTGGAGAGTGTGTTAAAGTCTATTGTCATATAGTGGAGTGTTGTAGATTAGAGTACTGTGGAACATAGTAGTATGTCATACAGTGCAGTAAAGTGTTATACAGTTTGGTGGCATGGTGTCTCACATAATGGAGTGTGTCAAACAGAAAAGTAGGGTGTTGCAGACTGTCATAGAGTGGGTTAGAGTGGAGTAGGGTGAAGTACAATGTCATAGAATGGCATACTGTCAAGAGGAGTGTCATAGACTACTATGGAGGAGGGAGCCATAGAGTGGAATGTCATGTAAAAGTGGATTGGCTATTGTAGAGAGACGTTGGGTAGTATGTTGTCCAGTTTCATACAGGGTAATACACTGGCCTAGAGCGGATGAGCATAGAGTGGAATAGAGTGTCATAGAGTGGCGCTGAGTTTAGTATAGTGTTGTAGAGTGAAGTTGCATACATAGGAGTACAATGCCTGGCAGTGAAGCAGCATAGAGCGGAGTATAGGACAGTGCAAACAGTATGATAAAGTGTAGTGGAATGGAGCATAGTGGAGTGGAGAACCCAAGTGGGGTAGTGTAGAATTAAGTAAAGTGTTATAGAGTGGAGTGCCATGTTGTAGACTATAGTGGCATTAAGTGCAGTAGAGAGGATTGTCATAGCTTATGTTTGAGTAGTGTCATAAACTGGAGTACAGTGTTGTACAGTAGAGTATAGTGGGGTGGTGTACAGTATTGGAAAGTGAAGTAAACTACAATAGAGTAGAGTGGCATACAGTCTAGTGGATTACCATAAAGCGGAGTAGCATACAGTGGAATAGCATACAGTGTAATACTGTACAGTGGAGAGTAGAAGAGTGGAGTGGCATAAACTGGAGTAGTGTAGAGTGGAGTGGTGTTGAGTGGAGCAGGGTATAGTGGATAAGTGTAGAGTGGGGTGGCATACATTGAAGTGGCATAGTGTAGAGTTGAAGAATCTGTTATAAATTGGAGTGGCATCTCATACAGTAGAGTAGAGTGATCTGTTGTACATAGTTGGAAAATGTTAAAGAGTGGAGTAGAGTGTTGCACAATAGAATGTACGGGCGTAGCATTGAGTGCAAATTTGGACAGTGCAGTGGATGGAGATAGAGTGGAGTAGAATCTAGTAGAGAGGCACAGAGTGTAGTAGAGTTTTGTTTCATGGAGTTATATAGAGTGGAGGAGAGTACACTAGAGAGGTATAGAGTGGAATAGCAAACAGTGGAGTGGAATAAAGGTGAATAGCGTAGCATAAAGTAGCATAGAATGGAGTGGCATAGAGGGGGAGTGGCATGGAATGTAATAGAGTACAGTGTAGTAGCATACAGTGAAGTGTTGTAAAGTGTAATACGGTATAGTGTGGTAGCATACAATGGAGTGGTGTACAGTGAAGTGGTTTAGACTGGGGTGGCGTATTGTGGGTTACAGTGTAATAACATACAATGGAGTGGTGTACAGTGGAGTGGGGTAAAGTGGAATAACATAGAATGAAGTGGTGTAGAGTGGAATAGCGTAGAGTGGAGAACAAAGGAGTTGCATAGAGTAGAATAGCATAGAGTGGAATAGTACAGAAGAGCTTAGAGTGGAGTGGTGTACACAAAGTAGTGTACAGTGGAGTGAGGTAGAGTGAAGTAGCATTTAGTTGAATCATGTAGAATGGACTGGTGTAGAGTGGAGAGAATCCAATGGACTAGCATGGAATGGAGTGGTGAAGAATGGAGTGGTATACCCTGGAGTGGCATAGATGGAGTAGCATGCAGCACAGTGGCATACAGTGAAGAAGCATAGACTGGAGTGGCATGGGGTAGAGTGCAATAGCATACAGTGGAGTGGTGTACAGTTGAGTGGTATCCAATGAAAAGCAAAGAATGGAGTAGGGTAGAGTGGATTGGCATACAATGGAGTCGCATACAGTGGAGTAGCATACAGTGGAGTAGCCTAGAATGAAATAGCATACAGTGTAATAGTGTATAATGGACTGGCCTAGAGTGGAGTTGTGTGCAGTGTAATAGCATAGAGTGGAGTGGCATAGAACAGAGTGTTGTGCAATGGAGTGTCATAGAGCGGAATCACATATAGTAGAGTAGAGCCCAGTGGAGTTGCATAGATTGGAATGACATAGACTGGAAAGGTGTACAGTGGCATTGCGTACTGTGTAATATAGGCAAGGCATTGGTCCCTACCTATTTCCACTTTATTTAGGTGGTAATAGGTAGGGAAATGTAGTTATTTTTTATATATATTTAAATAAATTTACAGACATGTACCGCAGTAGTTTCGCAAAATTTTGTGAAATTCTGCAAAGGTACCACAGTGACAGATATCGCTAAGTTTAAATGCCTTATTACTTAAAAAATACTTACCCTACTTAACTGCAGTCCCTACAAAGCATCATCTCTGCACCCAAATGTCTAATCCTGCAAAACTGCATGTAAGTCCATTTAGCCATTTTCGAGCTACATCAAACCCAATAGCCTAATGATAATACATTTGTGGAAAACTGCATTTTGGGACCCATTTTTATCTTTGCACTTCCTTAAGGATTCTCCACAAAAACTTACATCATCTCAAAATTTAGAAAATGCTGTAGGTCTGGATAGTTTTATGGTGGTTTTTCTATCGGGTGGAAAGTTATGAGGGAGATAATATTCCAGGAATTCCTTTCTTTGGGAATTCTAACTATAACTACAGAGTGGGATTTAATGAGAGTTCTTTAATTGTATCTGTTGTATGAGTTACGTATTTGCTTATTAGTTTACATATTTTTTGGTTATGAATGTGTCTTTTAGTTTTCCATATAGTAATTCTCAAACATTTTATATGCAGTTTAGATTATATCTTGGGCTTCTTTGCTACTTTAAGTAGGATTGTGCTACATATGAAGCTCAAAGTGAATGAAAGGCAATCATAGTTATAGTTGAACACATGAGATCATTGTGTTTTTTCCTAGTGGCTAATTATCATGTCCTCCATATAGTAGTTTGTATGGCTCACTGCTGGGGCCATTTTTGATTTGTTGCAGAGAGGTGCAAAAGAAAGATGGCTTTTGTTTGCTTATTTGGCCATTTTTTTTGTGAGGCAAAGAGCATGGAAAGAAAACATATGTAGATTAAGATGTATTCTCTTCATTATGCACTTGTTTATAGGTTTCCATTAGCATGTGACCATAAATGAGTCTTTCAGTTCTTCATGGAGTAAATTTGAAACTTTACACATGCAGTCTAGTTCATAATTTGGGCTTTGTTGCTACTATTAGTCATATTGTGCATCAAGAGATCACTAAGCTGAAAAATCTTATAACTTAGGATATACTTACCTGCAGTACCCCAAAGAATCATCTGCACACCCTAAAACCCAAAACTGCCTGATTTTCAGCAAACTCTAACTGACCGTTTTTTTTGCGCGATATGCAAAATACAAATGTTCATGTAAAATGCATTTGATTTCCAGCCCATTTTACCCCCCACTTTTATCTTTGTAACCCATTGACCAAAAGTGAAAAAACATTTAGGGGGTCACTCTGACCCCGGCCGGTGGCGGTAGCCGCCGGCCTGGCGGGGCCCGCCAGAATACCGATGCGCGGTCAAAAAAACGCCACTGGTGTTCTGGGTTTCCCGCTGGGCTGGCGGCCGACCGCCAGAAGGCCGCCCGCCAGCCCAGTGGGAAACACCCTTGCATGAGGATGCCGGCTCCGAATGGAGCCGGCGGAGTGGAAGGGGTGCGACGGGTGCAGTTGCACCCGTCGCGATTTTCAGTGTCTGCATGGCAGACACTGAAAATCTTTGTGGGGCCCTGTTACGGGGGCCCCTGCAGTGCCCATGCCATTGGCATGGGCACTGCAGGGGCCCCCAGGGGCCCCACGACACCCCATACCGCCATTCTCTTCCTGGCGGCCAAAACCGCCAGGAACAGGATGGCGGTATGGGGCTCGGAATCCCCATGGCGGCGCAGCCAGGGCAGCGGGAAACCGGCGGTACACCGCCGGTTTTCCGTTTCTGACCGCGGCTGTACCGCCGCGGTCAGAATGCCCATGGGAGCACCGCCAGCCTGTTGGCGGTGCTCCCGCAGTCGTTGGCCCTGGCGGATTTTACCGCCAGGGTCAGAATGACCCCCTTAGTACTTCGACAATGAAATGGGGCAGCAGGTCTGCAAAGTTTTACAGACATTCAGCAATATATACAAAACTAGTAACTAACAAAAATCCAAGAATTCCCTATCTCTGTCACCCTAACTAACTATAACTACTACCACTCTGTAATGCTATGTGGTTGTGTCTGTATGTATGTGTGTGTGTGTGTTTGTAAACCAAAAGCTACAGGGACATTATAGTTAGGTTGTTCCTTTACCCATACAAAACTATAGAAAGTGAAGTTATACTTATAGTTATGAATCTATAACTTTTGGCCTGAATTTACTTTACGACAAGAGTTACAGTTTCTTCAGATAAATATAACTATAGCTATAAATATAACTGCTGAAATTCTATGGTCCTTTGGTTTTCTCAGTGAATTTCAATTTTATTTTTATGTAAGGGAATACATAATTACCTTACATTAATACAACCACAGACATGAATGGCCTTTGGACATGTGCTGCCTCCAGGCCCTGAGGGCAACCTCTCCGCACGCACTCATCCCCATGCTGTGCATGGCTTTTGGCTGTGCGTTTCAGGGAGTATGTGTGTGAATGGTTGTATTTGGTTCTTACTCTGCAGAACCTTCATGATTTTACACACGAGGCCAGCGGAGCGCCAGACTGGATCAGCAGATTTGCTAAACAAAAATGTCCATTTTTATTACCATGAGGTGTCCTTGAGGGAGCCCTCTATGCGTTCTATGGGGTCAGAATACCTTATTCTGACCTTTTATATGTTTTTTCAATTCTTTCTTCCCTCTCCTGGCCCAAGCAAGATCAAAAATGGTAGCTGCAGCTTTTTATTCCGGTTGTGGCCAGCCAATCATCGCTTTCCTTTTTTATCCTCGGTTACCCGCAAGCGGATGTGGGAATGATCCACATCCCTAGATATCCTTATTTTATTTCTTTTAATTACTCCAAAACTACTGAACAGATTTACACCAAATAACAAAAAGAGATCTTTCTGGACCGAGATCTATTGTTCAGTCAAATTTGGTGTAAACCCATTCAGCAGTTTGGGTTGTAGTCTTGTTAAAAAATTGGAAAATCCCCAAAGACATAACATGGGGAAAAAGTGTCTTGGGAGCACCCTTTATGTCTCCAGTTTGTCAAATCCCCCCAAAACCTTCCAGTCATCAGTACACAACTTAGTGTACAAGTTTTGAAAAATGGCACCAAAGTTATTGTCAAAACAGTTAGGCCCATATTTACACTTTTTGACGCACAACTGCGCCAACGCAGTGGTGGGCCAAAAAGTTTACCGCCGGCTAAAGCCATTCCAAAGCACCATGCGGGCGCCTTATTTATTGAATGACGTTAGCCGGCGCTGCGGACTGGTGTGCGTAAAAAAAAATTACTCACACCAGGCACCGCCGGCGTAGGGTAAAATGGAGGTTGGGCGTCAAAAAATGGGGCAAGTCAGGTCTGAGGCAAAATTCAGGCCTCAACCCGATTTGCGCCATTTTTTTTGACGCCCAACCCCCATTGAAATGACTCCTGTCTTAGCAAAGACAGGAGTCATGCCCCCTTGCCCAATGGCCATGCCCAGGGGACTTATGTCCCCTGGGCATGGTCATTGGGCATAGTGGCATGTAGGGGGGCCCAAATCAGCCCCCCCTATGCCACAAAAAAAATACGAAAAAAAATACTTACCCCAACTTACCTCTACTTCCCTGGGATGGGTCCCTGCATCCTTGGGTGTCCTCCTGGGGTGGGCAACGGTGGCAGGGGGTGTCCCTGGGGGCCTGGGAGGGCACCTCTGGGCTCCTTCCGAGCCCACAGGTCCCTTAACGCCTGCCCTGACCCAGGCGTTAAAAAACGGCGCCCAACCTCATCTGCGGCGTCCCCCAAAGCTCCTCTCTTAGCCCAACGTTGTTTAACGTCTACATGGCCCCCCTCGCACAACTGGCCCGTCATCACAACCTCAGCATCATCTCCTACGCCGACGACACCCAGCTCGTCCTCTCCCTGACCAAAGATCCGCTCACCGCCAAAACCAACCTCCACGAGGGACTAAAATCCATCGCCGAGTGGATGAACAACAGCCGCCTGAAGCTCAACTCCGACAAAACGGAAGTCCTCATCCTCGGACGCACCCCCTCGGCCTGGAACGACTCCTGGTGGCCCACCGCCCTCGGACCCCCACCCACCACAGCCAGCCACGCACGATACCTCGGCTTCGTCCTCGACTCTGCCCTCACCATGTCCAAACAGATCAACGCCGTCTCCTCTTCTTGTTTCAACACCCTCTGCATGCTCCGCAGGATCTTCAAGTGGATTCCAACAGGAATCAGGAAGACGGTAACTCAAGCCCTCGTCAGTAGCAGACTTGACTACGGCAACGCACTCTACACAGGCATCCCAACGAAAGACATCAAACGACTCCAACGCATACAGAACGCATCCGCCCGCCTGATCCTCGACATACCCCGCCGATGTCACATCTCCCCCACCTGAAGGACCTCCACTGGCTCCCTGTGGATAAAAGGATCACCTTCAAACTCCTCACCCACGCACACAAGGCACTACACAACACCGGACCCACCTACCTAAACACCAGACTCAACTTCTACGTCCCCACACGTCAACTCTGCTCCGCCAACCTCGCCCTCGCCATCGTCCCCCGAATCCAGCGCAAGACCTCTGGCGGCAGATCCTTCTCCTTCCTCGCCGCCAAGACCTGGAACTCTCTCCCCACCTCACTACGCCAGACCCAGGACCTCCTCACCTTCAGGAGACTCCTCAAGACATGGCTCTTTGAACGCTAGCAGCACCCCCCCCACCCCCAGCGCCTCGAAACCCTGTTGGGTACATAGCACGCTTTATAAATTCACTGATTGATTGATTGATTGATCAGGCTGGGCGCCGTTTTTTAAGGCCTGCCCCCTCCTGTGCGTCAAAATGACATCACAGTATAAATATGGGGCACAGGCCTTAAAGTCATTTTTTGGAAGGGAACGCCTACCTTGCATATAATTGACACAAGGCTGGTTCCCCCTACCAAAAAATGACGCACATGGTGGAACTTTGACGCCCACGGGTCGGACGTCAAAGTATAAATATGGGGCAGGGTTTGCGCCGATTGTGCGTCAACATTTTTGACGCACATTCGGCGCAAACAGAGTATAAATATGCCCCTTAATGCTTTGTCTATGTTGGTGCTAACTATAACTACCTACTGGCTCTCACCAGTAGATCATATATATATATATATATATATATATATATATATATATATATATATATATATATATAGATATATATATATATATATATATGTATGTATATATATATATGTATATATATGTGAATATGCATACACACACACGTATGTGCATATTTACATTCGTACAGACGTATGTATGTATAGATATTTATGAATGTATATATATATATCTATGATGGCTGCTGGGAGTGTGCGAAAAAATGGCGGCTAACTAGAGTAGTGGGTCAGGAGCTCCACCCACAGGATCCTTGGGATGCCGCAGAAAGCATGACATAACCCATTTTCTTCCCTACTGAGAGGAGTGATTTGGGCCTTACTGGTCTCTGTGATGCTGGGGTTCCTCCTTTTCTTGCAGCTCCTTTGGTGGCTGATGTGTGGATAATCAGGGCTGCAGTGGTTGTGGGGCAAGCATGCTTCACAACATCAGATCAGCTCAGCCTCTGAATTGTGGGAGCAGCTCTGGTAGAGTAAGCACAAGTTGCTGGCAACAGGAGGCTGAAGTAAGGAAGTTATCAAGGATGCTACCTGGTGAGCAAGGGCAGGATGGGATTGCTGGTACTGCTTTAAACCAAGTAAATGGGATATGGCTGACTAAGGCAGTAGCTGCAGTGCCTATGGAAGCTCAAAGCCAGTGGCTGAAGGGTAAAGCTACATTTGGGGAGTCAGGAGGAGCCCCAGGTAAGTCCAAGGACCTCAACATGGGCAGGCATGCTGTGGGTGAAGAGGCATTTGACAAAAGTTATAGGTTAAATACCTAATTGCAAGGGGAGTGTGACCGCCAAGCTGATGTTGGCAAAGGGAAGGGTAGTATTCAGATTAAGCAGCTAACAGGGTTTAGCCCACGGTGCACTAAGAAGCCTGATAACAAACACCAACCAAGGAAGGACCCTGTGTTAAAAGATAGAAATAGTGATGCAGCTACCAGAAGTTCTAGAGTATCACCCTCGCTGAGGTCTTATTTTAAGGTAAATCCAATGAGCAGCATAGGGGCTTCAGGAGGAGATAGGAAGGTGAGGAGTGCAGGACTTAAGGTCAGGCAGGAGTGAAAGTAGAAAAAGTGATGGAAGGTATCTCCACAATACACCCAGAGATATTAAATGCAAACAGATGTCCACCATTGGAAGGGGATGGAAGTGATGAATTAGCTGGATGAGTAGAGAGGTTAGAGAATTCTCTGCAACCTTTATCATTGGAGAAGTCATCAGGCCTTTGGGGTAGCAGCTCGGATGGCTGGGGGCTGTCCAGCAGATGTTTAGTCAACTATCACATGAGATTAAGGGATGCTTTTCAACCTCTGAAGCTAGCCAGGGAGAAATACAGGCTACATGTTTGAGTCTGGGGGAGAAAATGTCAAGTTTGGCTCAGCTGACTGGTGCTTCTGAAAGTAGTGTGCAGGAACTAAGGCGGTCATTCTGACCCTGGCGGTTGAAAACCGCCAGGGCAGAGTGCCGCGGAAGCACCGCCAACAGGCTGGCGGTGCTTCATGGGCAATTCTGACTGTGGCGGTAAAGCCGCGGTCAGAAAAGGGCAACCGGCGGTTTTCTGCCGGTTTACCCCTGCCCCAAAGAATCCTCTGTGGCGGCGCTGCTCGCAGCACCGCCATGGGGATTCCGACCCCCTTCCCGCCATCCTGGTCCTTGCGGTAAAAAACGCCAGGAACAGGATGGCGGGAACGGGTGTCATGGGGCCCCTGGGGGCCCCTGCACTGCCCATGCCACAGGCATGGGCAGTGCAGGGGCCCCCTAACAGGGCCCCATAATGATTTTCAGTGTCTGCCTAGCAGACACTGAAAATCGCGACAGGTGCCACTGCACCCGTCGCACCCCTTAAACTCCGCCGGCTCCATTCGGAGCCGGCTTCATTGTTGAAGGGGCTTTCCCGCTGGGCCGACGGGCGGCCTTCTGGCGTTCGCCCGCCGGCCCAGCGGGAAAGTCAGAATGACCGCCGCAGTCATTTGACCGCGGTACGGTCTTCTGGTGGTTCCCGCCAGGCGAGGTCGGAATGACGCCCTAAGTTTGACTAAGTGGAAACACACAGGATGTAGCTTTGCTGAGGTGTAGGGAAAAGGAGCTTAACAAGAAGTTAGAAAGAATTGAGAATAACTGAAGGTGGAACAATATTAGGCTTTTGGATGTTAAGGAAGGTGCAGAGGGGACTGATGTAAAGCTGTTTGCGGTGGGTCTTCTGACTAAAGCCTTCCCTCAGGTGACCTCTTCCATAGATCTAGAAGCAGAGATCCAAAGAGTACATCGCAACCCTTGAATCCAGGATGTAAGAGGCCTAAGAAGATTCAGGTTAATTTTCTGTCATATGTTGTGAAAGAAACGATTCTGAGCACGGCTTTGGAAGAAAAGTATCCACAAGTCCAAGACATTGAATTGAAAATTAGGTCAGACCTCTCTCCTAGCACCGAGGATGGATAGCAGGAGCTAGGAAAATGTATAGAGGACTGTAGACGGGTCGCAGAGACTGCGTCTGACTTACCCTGAATCTGCCATTACTCGGCAGGCTCCCCGGAGACGACGTTGCGTTCCCCTGGCAACGAAGGGACACCACGCCGTCACAGCTACGACAACTTCCGGGTTCCGGTAGGAGAGAAGAAAAAGGACGACGATCCTACAGGAGAGGGAAGCGCGACGGTGAAGCAGAAGGAGACGGAGAGAACGCCGACCAGGAGAACAAGGTCACCAGCAACCCCATCGAGGAGACGGGAGACAGTCCGCAGAAGAAGTAAAGAAACGCGGGAAACGGCGAAAGGAGAGACGCCGGAGACGCGAGAGTGCCGCCACGACCCCGGAGGGTCGTGGCTTAACAAGGTACGGTCCCTCCTAGGGACAGGAGGGTTACGGGGAATCACGGACACTGGGGAAAGGCGTCAGGGAGGCGGGAGGAAGGACGGGGAGGGTGAATAAGTCACAAGGGAAGGGGAAGGAAGGGAACCAGGCACTATAAGAGCACCAGGAGCCCTAAACCCCACCTCTGACCACCCCCTCACGGACCCCACCCTGCTTGCTACCCTTTCCCTCACAAGCACAACAAACAACCCGTTCCCTCAGAAGGACTTACCTGTTCCTTTCTTTTCTCTTCATGCCGGAACCCGAGAGAGACGCCCACATCCTTTACGACCGGGATACACCAGAGGGAGAGGAAACCTAAGAAAGAGAGAAAGAAATTGAGAAGAGAAGAAACCCGAGGCTTATCAAATACCCCGCAGTATTGAATAAGTGAATGTCTTGTGATTACTACAGAGAATAAAACTTCAAACCTAAAACGTCTATACCCCTTCTCTGACTCTCCTTGATCCGCTCGTATAGCAGCCTACCACAGTGGTGTCAGAGGGTGGGATCTTTAATTCCAAGGTGGGCTTACGAG
The DNA here is from genome assembly GCF_031143425.1 of Pleurodeles waltl. Taxonomy (NCBI): domain Eukaryota; kingdom Metazoa; phylum Chordata; class Amphibia; order Caudata; family Salamandridae; genus Pleurodeles; species Pleurodeles waltl. The sequence goes on from NC_090448.1 coordinate 848,503,251, forward strand.
CGTGCTTCATCATGAGTGAATCCCCTTCCCTCGAGGATATGATTAAGCAATTGACAGAAGGACAAAGACATCTGCAGTTGGTGTGGGAAGCACACCAAAGAGAGGCCAAAGAGTCAGGGAGGCCTTACAATCGGCTCTAAAAAGTCAGGCTACAATATTAGCCAGTAACCAACTAGTACATGAGACCGCATTACAAAAGTTAACCGATACAATAGCGAGTAGTAAGGTGCATCCAAACGTTCCCAGTTCGGTCCTACAAAAGTACCAGGAGGGGGAAGACCCAGACTCGTTTTTTACTAACTTTGAGAGGGTAGCCTCGTCTGCCCAATGGCCAGAGGACCGCTGGGGTCAGTATGTGGCACCCCTGCTTACTGGATTCCTACAGACTGCATACCAGTCCGCCAACACTGACGGTACTACCTCATACAAAGATATTAAAAAAAGTATCCTGGGGCGAGTCGGACATGATACGGAATATTATCGTTTAAAATTTAGAAAAATAAGGTGGAGTACGAACGAAGACCCTCGCTCCTTCTACTTTCGGGTGAAAGACTTGGCTCTAAAATGGTTGGGACCCATAGGGACAACCCGGGAAGACGTCATTAAGACAATTACTTTAGAACAGTATTTAGATTCCCTGCCCCCTAGTACTAAGAACTGGATCCGTCAACACCCAAAAGTGGACACTGAGGTTGCTATTGATTTGGCTTGCGCTTTCCATCGTTCCGCAGAAATTAAACCCTTGTCTCCGAAACCTTTCCAAAAACCTCCCACCCCTCCACCAAAACCAGTTCCAAGGTATTTCCCCGAAGAAACCCGGTTCCCTAAACCCGTAGAACATCACCCTATGCAATCCCCACAATGTTTCCACTGTGGAGAATGGGGCCATATTGCAAGAATATGTCCAAGGAAAACTGAAGGACCGGAACCCATGGAAATTGGGGTCACCCGACGTAGAGTTCTGTGTACAGGAAAAGGGAATGAGAAATTTAGATACGCTGTCACCATAAATGGACAGGTCATCTCGGCATTAATCGATTCCGGATGCAGCCAATCTGTAATACGGAAGGGTCTTGTCCATCTTGATGCTTCTGTTACCGACAGCTGGGTCTCCATCTGTTGTATACATGGAGACAAAGGAAGTTATCCCCTCACAATGGTTAAGGTTGAATGGGGTCCCTTTCAGGATATGGTTCCGATAGGGGTTATGGATCGATTAATCGAGGACTGCATTATAGGGACTGATTATACTCGCTTCTATGACCTGTTAGACATAGTCCGCGGATCCACGGTGACTCCCGAGTGGTGGACCGAAGCCCCTTTTTCTGATTCCTCCATTGAAGTTCTACCCCACCAAAAGAAACTCACACGAAATGAGAAAAGACTTGAGAGAAAACAATATCAGGAAGCCCGAAGGACAAAGGAAGTTCCTAAACTAGTAGCCGAAATCAGCAGCAGGCCCATCTCCTTCCAAACCAGCCAGAGAGAAGATCCTACCCTTTCCCACGCCTGGAGCTCGGCTAAAACAGAGATCATCAATGAGGTGGGTCCCTATTTTCTTGTCAAGAAAAACCTCTTGTACCGAATAACTATAACTGTTACGGGAGAAACCAAGCAACAATTAGTAGTCCCTGAACCGTTCCGAGCCCAAGTACTGTTTTTAGCCCATAATCAACCCGGGGGAGGTCATTATGGTCGGGAAAAAACAGAAGAATATCTTATGCGAAAATTCTATTGGCCCGGAGTGTATGCTCAGATACGCAGATACTGTTCCCAATGTCCTAGATGTCAATTAACTGAACCAGGAATGCCCCGGAAAGCACCACTATACCCTTTACCCATTATTGATATCCCTTTCAAACGGGTGGGTATGGACCTCGTAGGACCCCTACTTCCCTCTTCTAAAGGACATACTTACATTTTAGTCATAGTTGACTATGTGACTAGGTACCCAGAAGCCATACCCCTCTCCAGCATGACAACCAAAACAATAGCACAAGCCATGATAACAGTGTTCTCCCGAATAGGTTTTCCCCAGGAAATACTGACAGATCAAGTTACACCCTTTATGTCAAAACTAATGAAACAGATATGTCAGATACTAGGGTTCACCCAACTACGGACCTCGGTCTATCACCCCCAGACAGGCGGGTTGGTAGAGCGATATAACTGCACTATAAAGACATTGTTGCGGAAAACTGTGGACGAGTCCGGTCGCAACTGGGATCAGAAGCTTCCCTTGGTCCTGTATGCCTTACGAACCCATGAACAGTCTTCTACGGGACACAGTCCCTTTGAATTGGTTTTCGGGAGACAACCTTGTTGTCTCCCGGATCTGGCCGCTGAGACATGGGAGGAAGAACAGGAAGAAGGGAAACCCCTGATTGACTATATCCACCAACTCAAAACTCAGTTACAGACCCTATGGGACGACGTCCATAGTCATTTAGTCACGGCTCAAAAACAACAAAAATCATACCATGACAAGGGAAGCAAAGTACGTTCTTTTCTCCCCAATGATCAGGTCCTCATCATGCGACCTACATCTGATCATAAACTGATTGCTAAATGGCAAGGACCCTATAGGGTTATTAGAGCAGTCTCCCCTGTTACGTACCTATTAGAGATAAATGCCGACCCGAGAAAAACCCAAATCTACCATATAAATTTATTAAAACAATGGAGACCTTCAGAAGAGACTGAGGAACAAACAAACACCGGTTGTTTTGTCTCCTCTACCAAAGAACGGGAACTAGATTTATGCCCTTTAGGGATAACACATCCAGAAGAGAAACCCAGTATTAGTAAGGAGCTAACCGAAACTGAAAAAAATCAACTATGCACCCTCATCGAACAACATCCCCATTTCTTCTCGGAAGTACCGGGAAAAACATTGTTGATATCTCATCACATTAAAACGCCCGAAGGACATATAGTACGTCTCCGTCCTTATCGCATCCCTGAAGCATGAAAACCCATCATTGAAACCGAAGTCGAAACAATGTTAGCGTTAGGGGTCATTGAACCCTCTAACAGTCCCTGGAACTCCCCGTTAGTGTTGGTTCCTAAACCAGACGGATCGATTAGATTCTGTATTGATTTTCGCAAACTTAATGAGATCTCTCTGTTTGACACCTACCCTATCCCCAGAGTGGATGACATCTTAGAGAAACTAGGGAAGGCTCGTTACTTATCCACCCTTGACCTAACCAAGGGGTATTGGCAGATACCCCTCCACCCCGATGTCAAAGAAAAAACAGCCTTTTCCACCTCTTCCGGTCTTTATCAATTCACGGTTTTGCCTTTTGGTCTTCACGGCGCTCCTGCGACTTTCCAGCGCCTGATGGATCGAATCTTAAAACCCTTCCAGACCTTTACCGCAGCCTACATAGACGACATTGTCATCTTTAGTGAAACCTGGCAAGATCACTTATTACATCTACATACAATCTTCTCCGCCTTAACTGAGGCCGGTTTAACAGCCAACCCTAAGAAGTGTTTACTAGGAAGCACTGAAGTCTCATATCTCGGTTATGTCATAGGGAGCGGCACTCTACAACCACAGAAAAGCAAAGTTGAGGCCATACTCCAAGCTGCGAAACCAAGAACGAAGAAAGACCTCCGATCATTCCTAGGCTTAGTAGGGTACTACCGCCGATTTATTCCCAATTATTCTACCTTTGCTGCACCTCTGACTGACCTCCTGACTAAACAAAACCCCACGAAACTGGCCCCTTTTACCAACTCCCAACAGAGTAGTTTTGATCGACTAAAACATTCCCTTACCACAGACCCAATACTAAAATGTCCCGATTTCTCAAATAGTTTTCACTTATATACTGACGCTTCGGACGTGGGTCTCAGAGCTGTACTTACCCAGCCCGATGGAGAGGGTTTTGCCCACCCTGTAGTTTTTCTAAGTAGAAAACTGTTTCCGCGAGAGACCCATTACCCAACGATCAAAAAGGAATGTCTCGCCATCAAATGGGCTGTGGACTCCTTGCAGTATTATCTGTTAGGCAGTTCCTTCGTTTTATTTACTGACCATGCCCCTCTCACCTGGCTTGCCTCTTACAAAGACACCAACTCCAGAATCTTGAGATGGTTCCTAGAGCTGCAACCATTTACGTTCCAGGTACGCCACATCCCTGGTTCCCAACAAGGTCCTGCCGACTACCTCTCCAGGTTTCCTTCTTCGTCCTCCTCGGTCCTCGAGCAGTCCCGATCATGGGTAGGGGACTGTAGACAGGTCGCGGCGACCGCGTCTGACTTACCCCGAATCCGCCATTACTCGGCAGGCTCCCCGGAGACGACGTTGCGTTCCCCTGGCAACGAAGGGACGCCACGCCGTCACAGCTACGACAACTTCCGGGTTCCGGTGGGAGAGAAGAAAAAGGACGACGATCCTGCAGGAGAGGGAAGCGCGACGGTGAAGCAGAAGGAGACGGAGAGAACGCCGACCGGGAGAACAAGGTCACCAGCAACCCCATCGAGGAGACGGGAGACAGTCCGCAGAAGAAGTGAAGAAACGCGGGAAACGGCGAAAGGAGAGACGCCGGAGACGCGAGAGTGCCGCCACGACCCCGGAGGGTCGTGGCTTAACAAGGTACGGTCCCTCCTAGGGACAGGAGGGTTACGGGGAATCATGGGCACTGGGAAAAGGCATCAGGGAGGCGGGAGGAAGGACGGGGAGGGTGAATAAGTCACAAGGGAAGGGGAAGGAAGGGAACCAGGCAATATAAGAGCACCAGGAGCCCTAAACCCCACCTCTGACCACCCCCTCACGGACCCCACCCTGCTTGCTACCCTTTCCCTCACAAGCACAACAAACAACCCGTTCCCTCAGAAGTTCCTTTCTTTTCTCTTCATGCCGGAACCCGAGAGAGACGCCCACATCCTTTATGACCGGGATACACCAGAGGGAGAGGAAACCTAAGAAAGAGAGAAAGAAATTGAGAAGAGAAGAAACCCGAGGCTTATCAAATACCCCGCAGTATTGAATAAGTGAATGTCTTGTGAATACTACAGAGAATAAAACTTCAAACCTAAAACGTCTATACCCCTTCTCTGACTCTCCTTGATCCGCTCGTATTGCAGCCTACCGCAAGGACCTCAGAAGAATGGGGGCAGTGGTGCAGTTAGGATTTCCAGCAATCCTGAAGGTCATGGGGGCCAATAAAATGCAAAATTTGTCAGTACCGGAAGAGGTGAACAATTTTATTACTCAGAATGCATTCGGGGGCAAATAAGAGGTAGTTGCAAAAGTATTATGTAGGGGAAACCAAAGTTTTCTAATGGGCCCCGTGGGTGGGAGCTCAAATTGGGACAGAATGCCAGGAGTGAGGTGAAGGAGGGTTCACGAGGGAGGCTGTACATGAGGTGGGGAGCATAGGGAGAAATTTAAAAAAGTTGTGATAGAGATTAGCTAGGGTCACAATTGTGGGAGGCGGGGGGAATCCGGTAAAGGATTATGGGTGAAAAAGGAGATATGTCAGGGAATAATTCCCTTTCAATTTTATGCTGGAATGTAAATGGTTTGCGGGTTAAGGGAAGGCACTGCCTGTTACTTCAATGTAAGGCGGACAAAGGGAGGTGCTGGATAGTAGCAGAGATTAAGGTTCAGCAAAGCTGGTATTCAATATCTAGCTACTACGATCGCGATTTGGATGATGTTTCCACACTGAGTACCCTATCTGCCACATTGCTAGAATTTGAAACCCCGATTATTATGGGGGGGAACTTTAATATCCTACAGGATAACAAACTAAACAGGTCATTGACATGCATGCAGATTAGTTCTCCAAAGATGAGGATCTATTTTCTGTCTCTGTTGAAAAATTGGAACTCCTGTGATGTGTGGCACAGGATTAAAGGAAACTGTAGAAATGATTCCTTCTAAAGTTATAAAAAGGCAGTTACTAGAGAATCAACTATTTTTTTGTAGATGAGGGAGAGATAGGAGAAATCATGGATATAGAAAAACTACCAATCCACATATCTGATCATGCGGCTTTAGTATTAAAATTGTGATTGCCAGCAAGTTCAATGTTAAGAAGGTGGATGGTAAACAGAAGATTATTCCTCCAACAGGGGTTTATGCATGAGATTGAGGTAGGTTGAGGGGCCTTTTTTTAGGTTTTTGGCTACTGCCCTTTACATCTGGTATGGGATGCATTTAAGGTCCAGTTGAGGGGGATGCTGAAGAGCTACTAAATTGATTGGAGTAGGAGAGAAAGGAGGGAGGTTTCTCTGAGGGAAGGAGAGAACATTATGGTGGGTACTGAACTGAAATCATTACATGTACAGGGGGAGATCAAAAAGAGCCTGGAAGAGAAGCTGGAGGATCTGCAACTGAAGTTTAAGTTGAAATTGTAGGAGAGAGTTCAACAGCAGTGGGAGTGAGTAAGCTGCGGGAGTAGGAGCACGGTGAAAGTTGTGGAAAGCTGCTGGCATGGAAGGCTAGGAAGGTTAGAATGCAAAATTATGTTAGGAGATGAAGAAGGGGGAAAGGTGTTAGAGGACTCAAAAGGGATTGGAAGGACATTTTACGATTTCTATCAAGATATTTATTCGGAAGCACTTGAGGTGGAGGAGGGAGAGGTGGATGATTGGTTACTGGATAAGGATTTACCAAGGTTTTCCTCTCAGCAGCAGGAATTCCTGAGTAAGGAATAACAGGGAACAAAAATGTTGACAGCAGTTAAAAAACTTAAAAAGAGGGAAGCCTCAGGTCCGGATGGGATCCCAAATGAGTTTTATATATTGATGTCAGAGGTAGTGATTCCAGTCTGGAAAGAACTATTTAATGCAGTTCTATTGAGAGGATCTCCTTTACAGGAGTCAGAGGATGAAGCTGTCATCACATTCATTTTAAAACAGGGTAAGAATCCCATGCAATGCCAGTCATATCAGCAGAATTTGCTGCTGAATTGTGAATATAAAATTTTCACTAACCTCTTGGCAGCTTATTTGTGTAAGGTCATGGGATGCCTAATTAATGAAGATCGGAAGGGTTTTCTACCTGGAAGGCAAATGAGCGATCTTACTCATACCTTAATAGGTTCAATAGGTCTTGCTATCATTCAAGGGGCTCCCTTAGTGGTAGTTACTCTTGACGAGGCCAAAGCTTTTGACTGTGTCAATTGGACATTCTTGTCTGGCACAATAAAGAGGTTTGGAATTAGAGATGAATTCTGGAATGTATTGAGCAACATTTATAATGCTCCACGGGTGCAGATCTTAGTTAATCGTAGTATTACTCCCCCAGTTAATATAGCTAGGGGGACCAGGCAGGGTTGCCCCTTGTCTCCAATTCTTTTTGATTTTTATATAGAACCCCTGGCACAAGGTTTGAGGTCTAACAGTGGAATCATGCCATTCACAGTGGGCACCTTTTCTAGAAAGATATCCTGATTTGCAAGTGACCATGTCTGATGGGGGAGGTGAAATCAATTGAAAAAGTTGCCCTTCTATGAAATAAATAATAGCAAAACTGAGATAATGGTTTTGTATCAGGACTATCAGCCAATTCACATCTCAAATGAATTTAGGTATTTGAGGCTACCGCTATTACATGAGCCTGAGAAGGTTCCCACGGTGAAAGTGGAGAGGGTCTTTAAAGATGGAGAAATGATTCTAAAAAAGTGGTAGAATCCCCCCCCTACTTTGCATGGCTCAGTAAACTTGGTTAAGATGTCAATTTTACCCAAGGTTTCATATTTATTTGACAAAATACCACTGGAGGTTGATAAGAGAGTTTTAATCCAAATAAAGGAGAGTATGACAACTTTTACGCGATCCAAAAAGGAGGTTAGACTCTCTTAGAAGAAGCCAAGAAGGGAAACAAGAAGCGGAGGATTAGGGCTTCCAGACCTTCAACTGTATTCCTGGGCATACCAACCGAAGAACAGTAGGATGCTCATGATCGACCCAGACTGCTCATTGGTGGGTCATAGGTATAAGGTGATGTTACATTACCTTCCTGAGACAGGTTTCATGTGTAAGTTTGGATTTACCAAGTTCTTCAAGAAAGTCCAGTTGAAGTGTTTGAAGGCAGCAGCAAAAATGTGGTACAGGGCTCAGTCTCTTTTGAGGATACTATACTCCAGATGGTCACCAATTTGGGACTCACCATGGACTCTAGAGTACTTGGTAGATAATCTTTGAAGACCCTTGAGGGGGGCCGGTATAGGGTATTGGGGGCAGGTGGTAGAAGGGGGTGGGGTCCTGGCTTGGGATCCCAGGCAGTAATTGACTGATGAAAAACTTTCTAGGATTAAGTTCTACCAGATGTCTGCATGGCTTAAAACCAGGGGGTGATTGTTGGTGAGGTAAACACAATGAAGAAGGATCTTCAGGATCTGAAACTGAGAACGAAGGAGGTCTCATGCTGGTATGGATAAATGATGGTGGCAGCAGAAGAAAGCATGCAATCTTCTTCTCTGGTCTGGGAAGAATACTTGGAAGAGTCCTGGCAAGTATCTGTAGGCATGCTTTATTTGGTGATTACATCGCTGGTTTAAGGAGAAATCACTTCTTCACTTTGCACAGAGTCTATTGGACCCTGAAGAATCTGGGCAAGATAAGAATCAATGGGTAATCTAAAGGTAAGGGTTGTGGATCCCATGAAACGGATGACATTCATATGTTTGCCAGCACCCCCACCCTGGAAAGACTTTGGAGGGCCATGGGTAAGACAATTTCTGACATCCTGGGATGGGAGGTGGAGGTAAGACCCACATTGGTCATTTTTGGTTTTCAAAGCCTATTAATATTTTACTTAATTCTTCTGGCAATTAGAGAAATACGTAAAATGTGGTGTCAACCTTTACCCCCAACTGGGCGATAGTGGTGGAACTCAGTAAGATATTTTAGGGGATTGGACAGCAAGGCCAGCTGGAATAGGAATAAAGCAGAATCTGGGTCATTCTGGAACTTGTTGGAATCGGATGGATGTTTATGATTTTGATGATAATAGCTTTTGGTCAGCTTGATATGTGTGAGGTCTGCAGGTGTCTTGGCTTTGACATTGACTCAAAATGGACCCCAGTACAAGCAAGAGGGGTAGATGGATGAAGAGGGTACACAGAGCTTCTTTATTTTTCTTTGTGCAGACAGCAAAAATAAATGGTCTGTTGTGTTTTGGAGCCCTTGCACCTTCTTCACGGGTCAGGTTCTGTTATTAGTGTTTACATTTTATAACAAAATGTAATTACTAACTTCAATAAAAGTGCAAAAGGACAAACAAAAATTGTACATGTATTTGAACCATTCTTCAGAAAAGTGATGGCCATTACTCATTCTTAAATCCAATGCAACCAAATATAACGAAACATTAATTCATCGCCACAGAAAGAGATATGGTGCTAACAATTCTTTCTGTGTAATATTTATATTACTTAACAATATATTTCAGCCCAAGTGGGCTACTAAAATAAATGTTATTTCTACACAGCCAAATACTACAGTTTAGATATATATTCAATATTACTAATTAATCCAGCCCCATTGGGTAAAATAACAGTCAATACTTCACCACAATTGTTTATGGCTGCTCAAATATGCCCAGGTGGGCTAACACAAAAGGCTAACCCATAATCTAAAGAATGAAGACACTATACCATTTCATATTCTAACACATTGTTTTAAACAGGCCTTAGCCCTATCAAACCAGATATAAATGTCTCTTTTGCTTTCCTTCTCTCTTTTCCGTTGATGCCCCAAATCATCCTTGCAAAAATAAAAATAAAAATAAAAACGTAATCACAGATCACATTCATTATAAAACATTACCAATCCAACCTCTGCATCTAAAAACAGCTTTGAAGAAAGGAGCAATTATGGAGAAATGCTTCAAATCCAAATTTAGTAACTGTTACTCATTACACCAAAAATTTAAAGCACAAATCTTAACACCACCTCTCACCTGAGATAAACTGATAGCTCTTCATCCTTATTCAAATCTTCTGGATGTCGGTTTTGTATTTTATCATGAATTTGGACTCAAGATACCTAAACTCTTGCACTCCATTACCCTACCTCTTACGAATGAGAATACTATGCAGTGCACAAAGTTTCAGGAGATTGGTGTTTTTTTAATGTGCTGATTTAAAATGCCCAGCCACTGGGTATTGTTTATCCTCGTTATTATTAACTCTCATGTGTTCCATTACTCATTTCATGGCTTTATGGATCATACTCCCAATGTAATATTTCTGACATGGGCAGCCTAAAGCATAAATACAATATTCTGTGTTATATGTGAGGTTTTTCCTTATTTTGTAGGTTGACTATCCTTTGACAGTAGAATTGACTTTCAGATGGTACTATGCTTGCAAGCTTTGCATTTACCACACATACACAAGCTCTCTATCCTTAGCTGTTCCTCTTTTGTTCTAGTCTGAACCAGACTTTCACACAAAGGGCCTGATTTATACTTTTTTTTGCGCTGCATTTGTGGCATTTTTTGACACAAAAGTGGTGCAAACTTACAAAATATAGGGCCTGATTACAACTTTGGAGGAAGGTGTTAATCTGTCCCAAATGTGACGGACATACCACCCACCGTATTACGAGTCCATTATATCCTATTTCTGTTAGCTTATAGCAGCTCTCCATACAGAATGGATGACAACTACCTGCATGTAGCAGGCTATTGCAAGCTGTGTGTTTGCAAGAAAGGCTGCTTTCCAATTTATTATTGCACACCTCAAGATGTAAATCAAGATGTAAATCAATGAACTCCATTCTTGTCTTATGTGTATTCAATACATCCACAAATTTGTTGAGATGGGGCCACTCACCTGAAAAGCAGGATGTCTGCAGGGGCAATGGTATGCCCGACCTCCTGGAACACCTCTCGGCACTTCCTGGTGGACACAGAAACCCCGGCAGGTGTCCCAAAGGGAAAGGGGAAGTGGAAGAGAAAGAGACAAAACACTGCTATGTCTTGCCGGTCCAGCCAGGCACCCTGTATCTGATGCACTTCCTTGAAGGATCTTGGGGCTTCCCAATCCAGGTTGGCCTGTACCTTGGCCCTATCCATGGAAATTCCATTGGGAGTGATCACATATCCCAGAAATTCTACAGTTGTAGCGTGAAAAACACATTTTTCCAGCTTGGCGAAGAGATGATGCTCACGCAGCCGTTGTAAAACCGCTCTTACATGCCCTATATCTTCCTCAGTGGAAGACGAATAGATCAAAATGTCATCTATGTATACCACTCACAGATATCCAGAAACTCCTGCAGCACTTCATTGATGAAAAATTGAAACGCTGCAGGAGCGTTACAGAACCCGGGCATCACTGTGTACTCGAAGAGTCTGAATTTAGTTTGGAATGCCGTCTTCCACTCATCTCCCTTTATCCTCGGATCAAGTGGTATGCGCCCCGGTGGTCGAGTTTGGTATAAATGGTCGACTGACGTACCTGATCTAAAAGTACTGGGATCAACGGAAGTGGATACCAATTTTTTATGGTCACTTTGTTCACTGTGCGATAATCTATACAGGCGTGCAACTCGCGATTCTTCTTGGGCCCGAAGAACAAAAACTACGATACTGGTGACATTGAATGACGAATGAAACCCTTAGCCTATAGATCATCCAGGTAGTCTTGCAGGTAATGATTCTCAGGCTCAGAAAGAGCATACACTCTACTATGTGGTAGCGTTGCCCCTGGAATCAAGTCTATACAACAATCGTATGACCTATGCGGCAGAAGCTGGGTGGCCTTCTGTTCACTAAAGACATCATGGAAGGGACAGTGGCCCTCATTCTGACCCTGGCGGTCTTTGACCGCCAGGGCGGAGGACCGCGGGAGCACCGCCGACAAGCCGGCGGTGCTTCAATGGGGATTCCGACCGCGGCGGTAAAGCCGCGGTCGGACCGGCACCACTGGCGGGGTCCCGCCAGTGTACCGCGGCCCCATTGAATCCTCCGCGGCGGCGCAGCTTGCTGCACCGCCGCGGGGATTCTGACCCCCCCTACCGCCATCCAGATCCCGGCGGTCGGACCGCCGAGATCCGGATGGCGGTAGGGGGGGTCACGGGGCCCCTGGGGGCCCCTGCAGTGCCCATGCCACTGGCATGGGCATTGCAGGGGCCCCCGTAAGAGGGCCCCTAAATGTATTTCACTGTCTGCTGCGCAGACAGTGAAATACGCGACGGGTGCAACTGCACCCGTCGCACAGCTTCCACTCCGCCGGCTCGATTCCGAGCCGGCTTCATCGTGGAAGCCTCTTTCCCGCTGGGCTGGCTGGCGGTCTGAAGGAGACCGCCCGCCAGCCCAGCGGGAAAGTCAGAATTACCGCCGCGGTCTTTCGACCGCGGAACGGTAACCTGACGGCGGGACTTTGGCGGGCGGCCTCCGCCGCCCGCCAAGGTCAGAATGAGGGCCAGTGTGTCATCAGGCTTGATAGCCGTACTATGTGTGGGCCCACAATCCAAGGGTGTCACTAGTAATGGTTTGTCTTGGTAACAGGAGTGCCAGCAATGTTTAGAGTCTAATGTCACTGTCCTTGCTGCCCATTCAATTTTTGGATTGTGTAACTGAAGCTAGGGTTTCCCCAAAATGGCTCCAAATACTGGGGTATCTATAAGGTCAAACTGAATTTGTTCTGTATGGTTGTTTGCACAAAGCATGGACAAGGGTGTTGTTTGATGAACGATAAGCCCAGAGGACAATTCAGAGCCATCCACAGCTCTGACTGGTTCAGGGACGTCTTTTCTAACAGTCGTAATATTTAGGGTTTAAGCCAAACCCAAGTCTAAAAACTTTTCCGGTAGCCCCAGAGTCAAGCAATATGGGAATGACCTTACAAACCTGAGGGGACAACACTAACGTCACAATAAGAGTTAGATGTTGAGGTACTGGACTGGTGGTATTAGCAGAAGATGTGAGACCATATTGAAAGAAGCGCTCAATTAAATGGTCTCAGAACTTCCATTCAATCAATGTGTAAATTCTCTGCTTACCTGAATTATACATCTCAAGCGTGTGTGACTGTTTCCTAGGGGCAACATATGATTCCTTTGTACTACAGAGCAGCAGCATACCTCTGCAAATGTTACAACTTGAACCTGAGAGGCCCTGGCTTATTGGTAAGAACAATATGTCAATATGATTATTTGCTTAATTTCTAGTTTGAGAATGTACAATTCAAGTAGATATTTTTGCTCAATAGATTCTTTATTTCATATAGGAGACTCAGCTTATCCTAACCAACCATGGTAGTTAGCACCACTGAGGAATCCTACAGCGCAAGGGGAAATCTGCTTCAATGAGGCTAATGGTATAACATGGAGGCCTGTGGAGTGGGCTTTTGGGCTCCTACAGGCCAGATTTTGCTGGCTGGATAAAACTGGTGGAGCCCTACTCTACTCACTTGATGAGATATGCAAAATCATCATCGCCCTCTGCATGTTGCACAACATAGCTCTGCGATGGAACATCCCAGACAGTGCAGAGGATATAGACCATGATGAGCCACCAGGTTAGCATGTTGAAATGCCAAATTAAGATGATTGTAGTGAATAAGAGTAAAGTGAAATACGTAGAGATGTTATTGACAACTTTTTCACAGGAGAGTAAGTATATCTTTATCTAACATCAAATTCAATGTCAAAAGAACTTGTAATATAAAGAGCAAATCAGTCTGTGCAGGACATTTTTTAGGAATGGGTAATTTATTAAATTCCACGGCAAAAATGTTTTTAGATGAAATTTCTGATACATTGACTACTGTGTTCATTTACATTGTTTAACTTTGATTGTTTGTAGTACATGTCATTATTTGTCATTTGTAATGTGTCTATTTTGTCATGTAAGTCATAATTATTTTCTTGTTATCTGTTTTAGAATCCTTCACCATGTCATCTTCATTTGGACATTTCGAAGTTGTGAATTTGGATTTTATATGCTTCTGTTACGGAGTATAAAGGGAACATGGATTGATCCTGTGAAAGACAACCACACTTTGAATGCAGATATCTTGTACAAACACACCTTGCACAGTGATTGAATAGTAGTTTATAAGATTGCATCAGACTTGTTTTCTGTTGTATGTTGCCACCAAGGCAATATATGCTGCTTACCTTTCTCTGACCACATGTGTAAGTCGATCCATAGCATACTAATCACCCTTCACATTTGCAAAATCCACATGTGTTAAGTGTATGAAGGTGTTGAAGTGACTCATCATTGTAAAAAGAAATGTGTGTAGCATACCACTTAACTTTGGTTGTGACACGCCACCAGATACTGCCACAGTGTATTGGAATGGTCCTGTGGTTACAAAATTGTTTGCTGCCTTGGTTTTGATTATTAGTGTTATTAATGGGGGCTTCCTACTGTGAGGTCTGGCTCCAGCTGATGTCATGAGTCAATAATAGTTTACATATTGAATCTGCTTTTTCCATTTGACCAACTTTTCTTACTAACTAGTCTATAAAATCAATATATTAAGATTTGTGGTTGTGGTTCTAGTTTACTTTTTTGAACATGGGAGAACCATAACTTAAATATAACATATTGTGGGTAAAATGTTTTGAGTATTTGCATTTTAAAAATAATGATGGAAAGAAGAAATAAAAAAGTGAATATCACAAGAAATGCAACACCAGTCTTTGACTTTGTATTTTTATAATTTATTTTACAAGCACAAATACACTGATACATGATGAAAACCAAATAACAAAGTGGGAAACCAAAACAAAAGAGTCAATCATGGTGAATAAAATGATTATTTTAGAGGCAAAATTGATTTAAGTCCAATGTACAAAATACAACTGGCATCTAAATGTGTCCAGAATCTAGTTCACAGAGTGAATGGTAGTCACATACTGGAGGGAATTCATTTTTCATCTCTTGCTGGTGGTGGTGGATGTCTTGACATCCTCTCCTGGTGGTCTGGATGACAGTCCCCTCCGGTGGGGGGTCCACAGTTGCAGAGACTGAAGTGGTTGCAGGTATTTCTGCTTGTGGCAGGGCCTCCCTTTCTGTTGCTAAGGCAGGTGTAGTGGACATAGATGTTGTAGGGCACAGAAAGGAGTAGATGGTGTTTGGGAAACCCTGCGCATATGGTGGGTAATGTCAAATAGCACTCCAGTCAGGGAGCGCAAATGTGATTTCAGAGTCTGCATTCCTCTGTGACTGTTTAATGTCCTGGAGCTCTTTAAGGACATGGCCCATCATGCTTTGTTACAGACATAGTAATCTCAAGACTCACTCAATGGTGGTATGGGTGACAGTGAATCCAGTGGCCTCAGTTAGCAGGCGACAGATTCCATCCCATCTACCCTACCCTCACAACTTTGTGCTCTTAAACCAGTATGCCCAGTCCCACTGGGTTCTGGCACTCTGAACTGGAGGTGATGTTGGTGGTGTTGGCTCAACAGCAGCCAGAAGGGGGGGCACAAGATTGGATTGATGTTTCTATGGACACAGGACCTGGAGGTATCCATTGGCTGATTTATTGTAACAGCTGGCTTGGGAGGTGTAGGTGTGGGCTGAGTGAGACTCACTGGGACTGTCTGCCCAGACAGACCAGATGGACTAGGCTGCTCCACATCATCCGGACTTGGAGGAGTGGAGTCCTCAACGAAGGCTTGATCCTGGTCTGGAGTGGACGTATCTTCAGTGGCAGATGGTTATCCACATACTCTGGGTGGAGGACCTTATATGAGTTACATGAAAACAAATTGTAAAAGTTTGGATTATGCATCAAATGTATTTTCAGCTTCAAATGAAGCAAACTAAAATAAATAAATTGTTATTAATAGTTCATTTAGACCTTTCAGTGTTTTTTCAGTAATTACCCATACATTATAAATTACACACATGCAAACTGTAAAAAAAATACATTCAGACAAACAATTAATGATCAATGAAGAACAAAACACGTATTGACCACACATATTGCCAGTCATAAAAGAAGTGTTGGCACTATAATGTTAATAATTTCATGATGACAATAGATTTGTGATTTTTAAATTTGTACTTATATGATCTACAAAGTGGAAAACACATTATCCACAGCAAACTTAAGAGCAACAACTACCTCTATGTTTAGTGAGATATACATAAGTCTAACTTACCAGTCTCCACTCCTCTCCACTCCACCATGGATACCTGTCAAGCCTTCAAGATGTAGGATCTGCAAGACCATCTCCCAGGGAAAACGTTATAATGGGCCTGCTGGGAGATCCACTAGCAGTCCCCTGGCCATCCAGGGGATGCTTGGAGGTCAGGAAACACACTCTCCCCTGCAAGTCATTTCACCTCTTTCTAATTTCCTCCTGTGGGCGCATGTTGTTTTCTACAGCATTCACTCTGTCAACTATTCTGACCTACATTTGTCTTTTCTGACATATGGTTGTATTTTACACTTGGGATCCAAACAATTGTGACTCTACTTTAATGATTTAATCTACCATGACTGATAATTATCTCTCTGTAAATTGTGGATTTCTCCTCCCTGCATTTTATGAGTAACTAAAAATAATTGAAGTAGTGGCTCACAAGCTAATGAAAACAATAAAAAATGAGATAAATTAAAAATGTATGGAGGGAGAAAAATAAATTAAATAACCTAGCTTCTGAGTCGCATCAGCTGGAAAATGGGGCTCTGCAGTGGAATGGCAAAGGATCATGGTCTAAAATGGAGTGTGTTTTATGGTGTGGTATTCAGGTGTTCACAGTTGGCCAATATACATCAGGTGTATGCTGCTGGTATCCATTCAATAGCCACAGCCATAGTACAATGTTGATCTCATCCCGCGATGGACTCCCGCCATCAGGAATCCACCGTCAGAACAATCCCAACATGACTGTTAAATCTATATGTGCTTGGTGCAATCCCGCCAAACTGATGGTGATGGAGTACTGTTAGCCAGCATTGAAGTCTGCCAAATCGGCATCAGTAGACCACTTATGCAGTGGATTCCACTCTGCCGATGCAGGTGGACGTTCAGGCACCTTAAACCTAAATACAGCAGTAAGAATTCCGTCAGCTTCACCGCAGTCACAAGTAGATGACAGAACTCCCATCAAGGTCTACATCCGGCCCTCAATCTCTTTTCTGGAGCTTTTTCTCTTGTTGTCAAGGGGGTCTTCTCCTCGGGCCGCCTTGCAATACGATGAAGGTGGCTTGGCACAGGGCGATGTCCCAGTCCTGGAGGTCCCATTGATGGTGAAAAGCTCCAGTGTTTCAGCAGAACGAATCTGAAATTCAGGCTAAGTCGTGGTTTGACATCACCAGCTTGAGTTTCGTTGATGGGTCAACTTATGGAGCTTTTTCCAAAGTTTCTCCTAACTTTTCCAAACTTCTGGATCTTCATCTAGAAGGCCTTTTTTCGGGTCTTGCAGTATCCACAAACATTGTCTAATGTTCCAGAAGTTCTGAGTTGCTCCTTGGGAGTTGGTACTACAACTACCACAATGCACTTTGTTAAAATCTTAAAAGTTCAGTGGATGCTGCTCTTCCAGGAATTGATGCAGGGGACTCTTGGTAGCTGTAGGAGGCTGGGCTGGTTTGTAGTGGGTACCTTGGGTACTTACACCTTATACCAGGTCCAGTTATCCCTAATTAGTGAAATGTAGTAGAGTTCTAGCAGCTTAGGCTGATAGAGGTAGCTATAGCAGAGCAGCTTAGGCTGAACTAGGAGACATGCAAAGCTCATGCGATACCAATTATAGTTACACCATACTTATACACAAGTAAAAACAATACTCAATGTTACCAAAAATAAAGTTTTTTATTTGGGTGACACAGTACCAAAAATATCTTAGAGGCAATACTCCTTCTGGAGGTAAGTATTATACACAATATATACACTAGACACCAAGATTAGACAAGTAAATTGTCATAGAACAATGCAAACAGTAGCAAACAGTAGGAAATACTATAGAATGCAATAGGAGAAAATAGGTCTAGGGGCAACACAAACCATATACTAAAAAAATTGAACGTGAATCAGGAATTCCCCCCTAGACAAGTGTAGTGTGTGCAGAATCGCTGGGAGAGTAATAATACAGTAAGGGTAAGTAAATGACCCCGCCCCAGAGCCCAGAAAAGCAGGAGTAAAGTACTGCAAGTTTCCTTAGGACACACTACACCTCGTTTATTGGGATTTTGCAGCAGCCAACCAAGTCTGCAAAGAACAACTGCTGGATTATTGGACCTGAAGGACAGCAAACTAAGGGGACCAAGTCCAGAAGTTGAAAGAAGTTCCATTGAAGGACAGGAGCCTCTGCCAACCCAGAAGAGGATGCAAAAGAAGAGTCCCTGGTTAGTTGAAGACTGCAGAAATGCACCCTAGAAAGATGCCAGCGGGTTCCTGCATGATGCGAAAGATGTCCCATGGCGTGAAGATTGTTGCAGATGAGATTTCATGTTGGAAGGCGCCAACAAGCCTTGGCTACTACAAAAGTGCATTTTTTGTCAAAATATCACTGGATGACCCCGGAGGGACCTGGGGGCCTCAACTCTGTGTGAGAAGGAAGAGGGGGCTCTCAGCACTTTGGAGAGCCCTCAGGATGTCAGCCAGCACCCCCAGAAGCCACAGGATCTAGGTTCAAAGGAGGTGCAAAATGTGGTTGATGCAGCACAACAAAAGAAGGTCCCACGTTGCAGAAGAACAACTCAGCGAGTTGTGCATTGCAGAATTGAGTGCTGGGGACCTGGGCCAGGCTGAGCACACTCGTCACTGTAAGAGTAGTCCCAGGGTACCACTTGTCATCTTGGAAGGTGCCTGCTTGGAGCAGGGGAGTAACTTTGTCACTCCATGGGAGATATCTTCAGTCCTTCTGGTGAAGGAGGAAGATAGGGAGTCCCCAGAGCATCCACAATGTGGAAACTGTTGCAGTTGCTGACTTGGAGCTAAGGTTGCAAAAGAAAAGTGTCTCTTGCAGACACTTTGTTGCAGTTACAGCGTTTCTTGAAGCAGGCTGCGTTTGATCCTAGGTCAGGAGAGTCTGACGTTGTTACAGAGGATTCCTGAAGGAAACTTGCGAGCAGAATCTGAAGATAACCCACATGAGAGACACTAAATAGCCCTGAGAAGGGGATTGGCTACCTTATCAGGTACGGACCTACCAGGAGGGGTCTCTGACTTCACCTGCTGTCACTGGCCACTCAGAGGCCTCCAGAGTGCCCCCACACCTTGCAAAGCAAGATAGCTGAAGTCTGGGACACACTGGAGGAGCTCTGGGCACCACCCCAGGGGTGGTGATGGACAGGGGAGTGGTCACTCCCCTTTCCTTTGTCCAGTTTCCCACCAGAACAGGGGAGAAGGGGTCCCTGAACTGGTGCATACTGGTTTATGCAAGGAGGGCACCACCTGTGCCCTTCAAAGCATTTCCAGAGGCTGGGGGAGGCTACCCCTCCCCAGCCTGTAACACCTATTTCCAAAGGGAGAGGGTGTAACACCATGCTCTCAGGGAAAATGCTTTGTTCTGCCTTTCTGGAACTGGGCTGCCCAGACCCCAGGAGGGCAGAACCTTGTCGGTGAGGTGGCAGCAGCTGTAGCTGCAGTGCAAGCCGCAGAGAGCTGGTTTGGCGGTACTGGGGGTCCATGGTGGAGCCCCCAGGATGCATGGAATTGGCTCCCCAATGCCATATTTGGAATTGGGGGACAATTCCATGATCTTAGACATGTTGCATGGCCATATTCGGAGTTACCATTGTGAAGCTACATATAGGTATTGACCTATATGTAGTGCACCGTGTAATGGTGTCCCTGCACTCACAAAGTCTGGGGAATTGGCCCTGAACTATGTGGGGCACCTTTGCTAGTGCAAGGGTGCCCTTACACTTAGTAACTTTGCTCCTAACCTTGAGCAAGTGAAGGTTAGACATATAGGTGACTTATAAGTTACTTAAGTGCAGTGAAAATGGCTGTGAAATAATGTGTGCATTATTTCACACAGGCTGCAATGGCATCCCTGTGCAAGGGTTTGTCTGAGCTCCCTATGGGTGGCAAAAGAAATGCTGCAGCCCATATGGATCTCCTGGAACCCCAATGCCCTGGGTACCTAGGTATCATATACTAGGGACTTATAAGGGGGGTCCAGTATGCCAATTGAAATTGGTAAATGTAGAGAGACCATAAGCACTGAGGTTCGGATTAGCAGAGCCTCAGTTGCACAGTTAGGCACTACACAGGCATCCACATCATGCCACAAACTATGAGCACTGGGGTCCTGGCTAGCAGGATCCCAGTAAGACAGGCAAAACACACTGATATATAGGTTTTTATCTATGAGCACTGGGGTCCTGGCTAGCAGGATCCCAGTGACACAATAAAAACACACTGACACACACTCACAAACAGGCCAAAAGTGGGGGGTAACCATGCTAGAAAGAAGCTACTTTCCTACAGTAGCTCTTTTGTACTGGTTGCATACTGGAAGTCCACTCCTGAATCTCTAGAAGCTAGGCACGTTCTATTCTGTAGTGAAGCCCAGACTGTGCATCATGTGCCATGCTTGTGGGTTTAGTTCTTCTTGGTGCAGACCAGGGGTTCAGCAGGGCAGTCCTTCTTCTCATTTCATCCAGCAGGGATCTGAGCTTCTGACCAACTTTTCCATATTTATGTAGGTTTCTAGGTTGGCAAGCATGGGGGCGAAGTGTGGCATGTTTCAGTCTCAGAAAGCCTGCTTCTTAAATATTCAAGATAGAGAAAATCCCTCCTGAAGGTGCAGTTCTGGCTAAACCCACCCACATGTATTGCTAACTTTTCCCTACACCCCATTCCAGCCCCTCTCCTATTCTAGTTCCATGTGGCTCCGATCTGGATAGGGGTGTAGAGCATAGGGAGGTCTGGTTTCTATCCCAACTGTCTTTCTCTCCTTTGCCCCCCAGCCCCCTTCCTGCAGTTCTTCACCCACCAGATGCTAACTTTGTCTCAGCCCAGGCCCATTCAGACCTCATTAACGTAGCTTGGCTCAGCCTGTCAGAGTCTGACCAATCAAGGAAGGCTATTATAGGGCTGATTTTAGATAACTTTAGGAAAGAGTTCTAAAACTCGCTCCCCGTAATAGTTAGAATAAATCAAACATTGGCAAGTTGTTGGATTCATTTTAACTAATAATTTGATATCATGATTGATTTGTCTAGCTCGCTCCTATCAAAAGTAAGATTTTATTATTTAAAAATAAAGCATTCCTATGGAGATAATGCACTACAATGGGGAAAACAAAATCAGCAGTTTTCCCCTCACCAGGGCTTATAAAACAACTTCTATAATGTTCCTGCTTATAATTACACTGCACCCTCCCCTTGAGACACCTAGGTCAGACCTTCGGGATGACATATATATGTAAAAAATAAGGTAGGCTAAGACTTTGGAAGTTCATATATTTCCAAAGTTGAATTTGGGCATAATTCTATTTCAAAAGCAGCCAGCAAGGCAGAGCTGCCTTTAAAGTGACATCAGACACCACAGCAGTGCACACATAGGTTCCTAAACCAACATACCCTACCATATGCTAGGGACCTACAGGTAGGTTGTCAGAGCTATTTATAATTATGCCTAATTACCATATACCTTTTAGAGATAGCTCTGGCCCTGGTCAGAAGAGTCAGTAACCACCAGTATCAGTCAAAACTGGGGATGAGCAGGGCCAAAAGGATGAATTTATCACAAATTTTCACAGAGTACCCTGCCTGCCAAACTTTAAATCAGGCTGTTAATCTTTATGGGTGTGAATTTTGTATTAGCCAGTGGCATAACATGAGCCCCAGCAGCCCCCGTGGTGCGAACGGCCCCCCTGCTCCAGGGGCTCCCTCAGCAAAGATGGGAGGTGGTGGTTAGGCAGGAGGGGGCCCCTTCCATGTACTTTGGATGGGGGAGGTCCTTATATTTTATTACGGCACTTGTATAAGCATGTCCCTGTCAATCCCCAAGGTAAATATTCCTAAAGCACTCACATTTAGTAGTAATTATCCCCATTTTCCCAGCTTTTCCTACGGTTCCATCTACTTCATAAACCTACTTAGGTGAAGCTCTCCACTACCTTGGTTGAGATCTCTGTACAGAAAGATACAAGATATGGAAGTGGAGGTACAGGTGATTATGCAGAAAAAGAAAGGCTAAGAAACATTCATATATCATGTAACAAAATCGTATAAGGCAATGTGATTTTAGCAAAGAAAAATAATGTGTGTAGAAAATGTGCCCACGAAGTAGGTCGCCATTAGTATAAACAAGCTTGATTAATCATGAAGAATCGACAATGTAGTAATCCGTCATAATTGCAGATGTATTTTATGATTTTCTCGTTAAAACTGTTTTATGCTTAGCTTAAATTTAGCAGAGGCTTTGGCCTAGTTGCCTGGTCTCAATTTTAACTGCATAGTCTTCACTTGTATTAAAAAAGACATGTTTTAAACTTTAAAAGCTGTATTTTTCCAGTAGAATGACTAATACACTTATCTCAAAAGTTGCCTGCTAGGCAAGTTTCATCCTCTTTGAAGCAAGGTCAGTTTCTGCAGGTGCAGACAATAAAGACACTGATATAGAATTAATTGGCAAACTTTGTTGCTGCTTGTGTTCCAAAACTCCAAGGACACCTTTTGCGTAAGTGAACATTAAGAGAAGGACACTATTCATTGGTGAAAGAGAAACCACCCCATGGACCCTCCAATTGAAGATCCTGAAGAATCTGGAACGTTTTCTTACTTAATCCCACCGGACAAAGAGAAGCCAGCCATTTTCTTTGATGCAATTTTGAAGCTAGATTCAAGAAGCCATTTTGATGACACTTTGATGCTTTATCTCTATCCCAGAGAAAGAGAGACTTTAAAGAATTCTCACCCTAGAGACTTTAACTTTACCCCGTCTTGCCCATACGATAACTCTTGCCTCATTTTCCTTGCTGCTGCAAGGAAAACTTGACTTAAACTTTGCCCCTTTGAAATCTGTCCCATACTGATCGAACCGGACGAAGACTTTCCTTGAATGCTGATTTTATTTGGTAATTATGAAAGGATAAATGTATTATTCGTTATATTTTCCTTCTTAGGTACCAACTGCTTATTTTGACCGAGCCTAAGCTAGAAGTTTTCTAAATTAGTATTGATTAAATTCTTTTGCATGAAGCCCCACATGCCAATGCTAATCAGAGGTTGGTTGAGGTATGCAATTGATGCACCATGCTGAATTGAAATCTTGTTATGCTGACCAATGTATGCAATTAGTCAAATTCAGTTACTTTTATTAGTGATTTGCATTGCTATAACCGAGTGCATTATAATCCAGATTTTGCGTAGGTTGCGTTTCTTCCGTCGTTATGGACAGCTAGTAATGTTCGTATATGTATATCATTTGATTTTGAGGCTTACTTATATTGTGTTAGCTTTGTTAATATAGGAAAATAAACTTATTAACC
The DNA here is from genome assembly GCF_031143425.1 of Pleurodeles waltl. Taxonomy (NCBI): domain Eukaryota; kingdom Metazoa; phylum Chordata; class Amphibia; order Caudata; family Salamandridae; genus Pleurodeles; species Pleurodeles waltl. Next base: position 848,526,640 of record NC_090448.1, read on the forward strand.
TTTAATAAACAGGTGTGGTTATTCATGACTGAAAGGTCATGGTGTGTCTAATTACTGATTTTCGTTTAACTAATTAGTTGTTTGATTACTAATTGAGTATTGGTTATTGATTATAAATGATTATTGATTATTGATTTGAGGGATCCGACAATTCTTTGGATGAGGAGAACCCAACCCGGTCAAAAGGTTCACCGACCTCCGGCGTGTCCAAGTATAAGTAATTTATAAGGACTGGACGCGCTATCACAGGTGTCCGTTAATAGTTTTGTGAGATGAATTTCGCAATGGGCGAGTCAAACTGCTATAGCACTACTTTAAATAATTCAAAATACAGCTTGTGGATCTGGCCCAGAGAGTGCTGGGAAAGACCATGTCTGAAGGGTGTTCACACCAAATTCATCATTTCAGACAAGCTCCAAAAATGTAAAGCCATTCCTCCCTCAATTAATCAGAAAGAATATATAGCTGAGAAAGCACAGATGTTCTGAAAGTTAGGGGAGTGTAGCGATTACTTTCACCACAACATTCTTCCCTTAATAAAGTTTGCAAAGCATCTCAGTATTTCTTCGCTTGTGGAAACTTTTTATCTCTATAAATCAAATAGTTTCAATCATAACATAATTCAGCCAATAACTGTCCACCACCCACAGAGCGTGACGTCCGCAACTTGTACATTTGCACCGTAGGTCAACTTGGAATACGTATGCAGAACTTTCCACTGCAGTTTTATATTTTCATTGTTTTGCTATGCTAATAGCATTACGGGTAGGAAAAGCACTAACTTCTTCCTGAGAAGTACATCTTCTGCAGGAGCAAACACCACTACAGTATTCGAAATGTATGAGACATGAATTGTGGGAATGTCAGGAGTTTCAAAACGATGGTCAAATGCAAAAGTATGTGAGTTGTCACAGATTTTGATAAACGTTCGTAATGACTGTTAAAAAAATTAAAAAAAATATGATCTAAAATACCTAATTATTCTAAATATCTTACTGGTTATTACGAGGCATGAACAATGAATCTAATTGAAATACATTTTATGACATTTACAGATGCAAGCAGAACTTTTCGAATTTCTGTGTGGTACACTGACCACATGGATTACATTTGGTGAAGGTAAAAATATCCTACCCTCAGACATAAACATAACTGAACAGTGATGCATCTAACACTACTACTGGTTTACAATGTGCTGGTTATTAATTAAGAACACAACCAAGTGTCAGATCAGTGACTTTATAAAACGCCGACATACAATATGTTAGAATGGTCTGCTCTGGGAGAGGAGAAAAGAGTTCAATACACAGCACGTCGCAGTAGAGGCACTGACACCTTATGACAGACAATTGGTAAAACAAATCCAGAGATCAACATTGTGAAAAACTGTAGAAACGTTTTAGGTAACTTACAGTTCTTATAAACTAGAATCTGCTATTTGTGATTCATGTCTTGTTGTCATGGTTACTTACCTGTGTTGCCCTTCCTCTCATCATACACCTTACAATGTGGGAAAAGCTCCATGCAAACTTACTCACATGGTCTTGAAGCTATTTTCTGATCAATAATGCTCTGATTAATAAAATCCAAGCCATTCCAACTGCAAAATGTTATTTTTTAATTCATCAAATCCAATGTGCAGTTCAGTAATGTGTTACTGAACCTTTATGAATCGCTAACTGGGTTGGTACTTTCGAACTGTAAGTGCCCTGGGCCGCTGCTAAACAGGTTCCCAGGGCCAGATCTTTTTCCCAAAACTGTACTGTGTTTGGCAACTTCAGCCACCCTTGTTCCGCCTTAGAAAATGGTACCCCTTGTTCCTAGGGCATGTGCACAGAAGAGGGGCCCCCAGAGCTCTAGCACCAATTGTGCCACTCAGAGAGACCCCACATCAGCCTTATGCAGACTGCCACTGCAGGTTGCATAACAAGGTGTCCCCAAAATTGCAAACTCGACATGGCACTCAGGCTGAGTGCCATGTCTCCTAACTCTGCATGTAATATAGATAAGTCACCCCTCTAGCAGAACTCACAGCCCTAAGGCAGGGTGCACTATATTACATGTGAGGGCATATGTGCATGAGCAAATATTTCACTACTGTGTCTTTGTCAATTCTTAGTTGTAATAGGTTTACAAGGAAGCCATAGTAAGTGCATGTCCTGGACACTGGTCACTACAAGCTCTCCAACTACATGATGTCCTCTCTGAACCCTTAGGGCACCTTAGAGTTGCCCCTTGAAAACCTAACAGCCCTGGCATGGTTGCTGACTAGTCTTAGCCAGCCTGCCACCACTAGCCATGATTCTGGACTCCTGGGGTGAGAGCCTTTGCTCTCTGGAGCCAGAAGACAAAACCTTTCCTGGGCAGAGGTGTCACACCTACTCCCCCAAGATAGGTACCATGCTCAGGAGGGAAGCTTTAAAGACTATGGCGGTCATTCTGACCGCGGCGGTCGGCGGTCGCCGCCCGCCAAGCGGTTCCCGCCGAAAGACCGCTCAGCGGTCAAAAGACCGAGGCGGCCATTCCGGCTTACCCGCTGGGCTGGCGGGCGACCGCCAGAAGACCGCCGCCCGGCCCAGCAGGACAGCCCCTTCAACAATGAAGCCGGCTCGGAATGGAGCCGGCGGAGTTGAAGGGGTGCGACGGGTGCAGTGGCAGACAGTGAAAATATTTGTGGGGCCCTGTTAGGGGGCCCCTGCACTGCCCATGCCAGTGGCACGGGCAGTGCAGGGGCCCCCAGGGGCCCCATGGCACCCGTTCCCGCCATCCTGGTTCTGGCGGTGGACACCGCCAGAAACAGGCTGGCGGGAAGGGGGTCGGAATCCCCATGGCGGTGCTGCAAGCAGCGCCGCCATGGCGGGTTCCCTGGGCCAGCGGGAAACCGCTGGGAAACCGCCGGCTCCCCTTTTCCGACCGCGGCTTTACCGCCGCGGTCAGAATCGCCCAGGAAGCACCGCCAGCCTGTTGGCGGTGCTTCCGCCGCACTCCGCCATGGCGGTCATGGACCGCCAAGGTCAGAATGACCCCCTATATCACCTTTGAAATGTGACCTCCAGCATCTGCTGCTACCAGCAGAAGGCAGTGCCCCCTGTTCAGCCCCCACTTTAGCTGGGAAGACCAGCAGGAAAACTAGAAAGGATAGGAGGAGTGGTCACCTTTAGCCAGCACCACCCCTCAGGTGTGATAGGTGAGGTGACCCCTCTATTTCATTTTCCTCCATCCTGGATGGAAGGAAAAATAACCAATTAGGATCAGCGTTGTGCCTTTCTCCCAAAGGAGGTGGTCACATAGTGGGTGTAGCTGCCTTAAGGGAGATAGCCCATTGGCTATTACCAGGTACTCTCCCTAACACTCCCTAAAGACAGTAGATGGCTTCCCGTAGGTAGAACTTTAAGATTTTTGATGACCTGAGAAGAGCCGACACCAGAGAAGTCCCACCAGTAGAGAAGACTGTAGACCATATCTGACTTGGCCCCAGCCCTACTGGTCTGCCAGCAGCCATGAAAGAACCTGCACCAAAAGATGACTTTCCCTGCAGCCCAGTGAACTCCAAAGCCTTGGGAAGACTGCCTGCCTTCAATAAACACCAAGATCTCCCGTGGACTGCAGACCTGTCCAAAAGAAACCAACTTCAAAGAAGAAGTCTGCCTGTGGAACTGCAAAACCACCTCTTTAAACACCACTCAATTCGACGCCCACAGCCAGAGTCCAAGTGGCCCGCCAGTCCTGTGAAGGTCCCCAGCACTTCTGAGCAAGAGTCCACTATGGGATGACCCCTGCTGGACTTCACAGTGATGCCTGCACCCTCAATCCTAGGACTCCCCCTGACCTTGGAGCTGTTTCCCAAGCCAAAAGACCGAGAGCCCTTGTGTCTGGAGGAGCTGGACCATCGGTGTCCCCATGACCCAACCCCTAGCATCTATACTTATCTGGGCAGCTATGGGTTGTCCTCACCCGGCCTCCTGGCAAGAACCTGCAGCCTGTTTCTGAAACTGATCTCCTTGATTGGATAGCATTGCACCCGGGTGCCCCTGTGCCGCTGACGGTGTACGTTTGGTGCTGCCTTGTGGCCCCCCCTTGTACTTACCTCAACTCCAGGAGATCCACCCATGGCCCTGTTCTACTTAACTGGGAGCAGCGTATATTTGTTTACCCCCATCTCCATTGGTTGACATAGGGCACCCGATGCTGTTTGGGCACACTGCACCTGGCCGCCCCTGTGCCACTGAGGGTGTAAGTTTGGTGTGGCCTTGTGGCTCCCCTGTGCTTACCTCAACACCCAGAGACCAATCTCTGATGCTACTTGTACTCACCAGTGAGCAGTGCATTTATTTGTTCCCCCTGGTCTACATAGGTTAAAATTGGGCATCCAACTCTGAATTTAACCTCTACTCCTGACTGCCCCCTGTGCTGTTGGGGTTGCACTCTTGGTACTGATTTGAACCTTGCCTGGTGTTGACCTAAAAACCCAAAGATTGGATCTGTAAGTTGTGTACTTATGGGCAAAACAGCATTCTTGTTTTCCTCAAAAAGGTTAAAATTGAAGACTCCGAAAATTGCACTGTGCCTATTTTTGAAACTGAAAATTCATTTTAATTTAAAAACTGCTTTTCTTGTAATGAAGTTCTTGTTCTGAAAAATTATATAAAATCCATAATATTTTTGTAAATTGGACCTGAGTGTGTGTCTTCATTTATTGATACTGTGAGTACAAAAAATGCTTAGCATGACTCTTAGATAAGCCTAACTGTTTGCCCACACTACCACAAAAATAGAGCATTGGGTTGTCTATTTTTGCCTTTGGATAGCAAGGTTGGGTTGGCTTGACTCTCTGCATGGTGCACATCATTTTTGTTCACTATATAGAGAGCCTGCCTCCTACACCCACTTTGTTGGTTCTGCCCAAAAGACAACAGCTGGGCAGGCAGAGCACTTTTAAGCCCACTTCCAAGAGTGCAAGACCAGGGTGGCACCTCTTGAGGGGCAAGTATCTCAGCAGAGGAGCCTCTGATTGGGAGGCCAACCAACTAGCCATTGGAGTCACTCTGGTGGTCCTTGATTGAATGTGCCAGTCAAGTCTCTTTCACTCAGGCAGCAGACCATCAGAGTAGTAGGACAACAGGGTAGCAGCCCTTCCTGCAACAGAACATTCCCTCTTCGAAGTCTTCAAAGGAAGAGATATGTACTGGAGAGTTGGATATGAGGGCCCAATATTTATACTTGGTACCAGCTTTGAAGTAGGAAAACATTCTGGAAGTTTTCACCCCCAGAAGTGTTTGGAATTTCTTTCCTCCCCGCCCTGTTTGGCTGGGAGCAGAAACGTCTAGTGTGAAACCCTTGGTGAGTGTGCTGAGGCAGAGTCCTTGTGACAGGAACTGTGGTACGGGACAGCAACTCCCCCATCAAGTCAGGGACATTCAATCCTGCCAACACCTATTCCCCCTTTGTCTCAGTGGGAGTAATACATAAAGACTGATAGCTACTGCTATTCATGTGACCCAGTATACAGCCTGCAGGCAACAAATGGCAGAGGCAAGAATATGCCAATTTTCTAAAAGTGGCATTTTTAGAACTATGATTTAAAATCCAACTTTACCATCAAAGATGGCTTTAAATTACAATTCCTTAGACACTACCCTCAACATTAGACTTGTTCCAAACTGAAACGTATCACTTATTAAAAGTAAGAATGGTATCCCACTGTTATCCTATGGGAGAGGTAGGCCTTGCACTGTTTCAAAAAATAATTTAAGTTTTTGTTACTAACAGAACATGTAAAAGATAAAAGTACATGGTCAGCTCTTTGAATGCACTGTACCTTCCCTTATGGGCTTTTTAGTGCCTACCCTGGGAGTGACATATATGTATTAAAAAGGAAGGTTTAGGCCTGGCAAATGGTTTATTTTGCTAGGTTGAAATATAAGTTTAAAATTGAACACACAGGCTGCAATGGCAGGCCTTTAATATGTTTAAAAGTGTACTTAATTGGGTGGCACAATAAGTCCTGCTTGCCCACTAGCAGCATTTAATTTACAGGTCCTGGTACCTGTAGCAACACTTTACTAGGGACTTCCAAGTAAATTAAGGGCCAGATTTAAGTGAAAAATGCAGCACACATAGAAAGAGCAAAAAACAAGGAGAAATGAAAGCATGTCTCCTTGTTGTGCCACCCTAACGCCACCCCTGTGGTGGTGTTACATTTTGGCGCTGCCTCAGGTTTATGAAAACTCATAAATCTGGGGCAGCGTCAAAATCCAGTGGGTGTTTCTGTGGCACGCCAACAGCAACACCGATTGGACGCCCCTTCCATGCAAAGTGCTGCATGTGAAGGGGCCATATTTACAAGGTGGCGTTAAGCCACAAAAAGTGGCTTAACACCACCTTGTGGCTTAATGCCACCCTGTAAATACGGTGCGGTGCATAGCGGCACCGGAGCGTTACTAAAAGTGACGTTCCGGTGGAGCTAGGGGCTCTTAAATATGCCCCTAAATGTGCCCATTGGGTGTAAGCCAAATCAACATTGTTTAAGGGAGGGAGCATAAGCACTTTAACACTGGTTAGCAGTGGTAAAGTGCACAGAGTCCAAAAAGCCAACAAAAATGGGTTCAGAAAACAGGAAGGTGGGAACATGGTTATTTAGTCCAGATGAAATTCACAAGTTAAGGCTGACTGTGCTAGATCATGAGTCAGAAAGAGCGACCAGGCTAGTTAAGCTGAGGAGTTACCTTCAAGACATCCGCTAAAAGAGTTCTGTTCACTGTTGACATGAATTGCAGGTCTCACGTTGCTGGTCATTGTGGAAGGTCACTATCAATGCAAAGGCCAGGAAACACTGGAGTATCACATTGGCGAACATCATTGGCAGCCGGTTCTTGGCACAAATAGGTCATTTTATTGTTGCAAGGAGCCCAAACTTGAGGATTTTCTTCTTTTCCTGAGGAGAAGTTCATACTGATGCCAGCCAATAGTCCAGGGACAGCAGGGTTCAGGCAGGTCCATATGGTGCTGCTTAGCTCAGAAGTTGTGGTGATACTTCTGGAAGCTTGTTGTGTCACTTTACACAGGAAGTCAGCAAACTGACCCATGGAGTCAGTATGGGAAGCCTGGGTTCAAGGTAAGCAGGCTGAATACTTCTTCAGTACCGGGGGCAGTCTGTCATCCTGCGAGAACAATACAGTCCTCCTTCTGAATCTTCCACAGGTCCACAAGTGTTCTGATGAGAGGTTCAAATGTTCTCACTTTTAAGCCTGGTGCCAGCCTTTGTGTGGGGAATTCCCTCACCTACCTCCAAAGCTAGTTCTGTTCAGTTCTTGCCCTTCCCCTGGCTCCATACTGTCTAGGGTGAAAAAGGCAGCAACAAGTCTTCCGTCAGGTTCATTTGTATGGGTTCCATGCAGGGCCCTTGGAAATATAATCAGGACAGGGTATAGCTCCTCCCTAGCCATCCTGTCTGAAAGTCTCTCTCCCCTTACAGCTAGGCTCTCTTTGTCTCACTGTTAGAGGTAATACACAATCCCCAATAGCAGAACCATTTACCATAATGTTACTCAGGACCCTGACAGTAAGGCACAGTTGGTTTGGATAGAAAAATGCCACCTTTTGAAAAAAGTGGAATTTTCAAAATTGTGATTTAAAATCTGACTTTACCATTAAAGAAGATTTTAAATCACAATTCACTTATGTGTAAAGAACATTTCTTTAACTTCTCCCAATCTGAATTTAGCACTTATTATGTGTAATACGGCCACTCAGTGTTTGTCAATGGGAAAGATATCCTTGCAGCAGTGAAAAATGACTTGTGGAGTTTTTCACTACCAGGACATGTACAACTTAAACACACATTACCTACTTTATAAATGCCATGCACCATGCCCTATGAGCTCATAGGTCCTCCCTTAGGGTGACTTAGGGTGATTTATATGTATTAATAAGGAGGGTTTAGGTCTGGCAAAAGGTTTATTGAGCCATGACAAAATGGTGGTTTAAAACTGCATTACAGGCTGCAGTGGAAAGCCTGAGACGTATAAAAAGGCTACTTTAGTGGGTGGCAAAATGTGTGCTGCTGCCTATTAGTAGGATTTAATTTACAGGCCCTGGGTGTATATATATTGTACAGGACTAGTAAACTAGATGTACCAATCAGGATTCAGCCAATTATATCATGTTTTAAGGGAGAGAACGCAAGCACCTTACCACTGTTTATCAGGGAAAAAGTGCACAGAGTCCGAAAGGATAATACAAATAGGTTCAGCAAATGAAGGCAGATGAAGGCAAAGATCTGGACTGACCCTGCAGAAAGATCCAGGTCCAGTATAACCCATACTTCACCTATATATACTTTATTTGTCGATATTTCGTCCAGTTGCCAAGGGACCCACCTTCTAGAAGGCCCTCTTGTAAAATGCTCTGTGTACATCAGATAAACAGATTACTTTTTAATTTGTCAACTTGGCATGCCCAGCCTGCCCAAACTTAATCCTCATACTCTTGGAACAAAACTAAAAAAACACATTTTCTTGTCTCTATTTGCTTATTTCAGATTACCTTTTCTATATGACCTCTCTCTTTAACGCTTACACTCTCGCTACCACTACAACTTGGTGTTTTCCTCAATGTATATTCCGCCCTCCCTCTGCTTTGTCTACTGCTATGAAACCTCTCTCTAAAAACACCATTCTGTCCCCTCTCTCTACTATGCTTTCATAACATCATCTTTCTCTCTCACTCTCTCTCTCTTTTTGCCGCTGTGACTAGTCCTACATCTAAAACACTCTAAACCCACACTGTCTCACACCTTTATCTGTGCCTCACTGATCGACTTCAAGCTTACCTCTCTTTCTCTCCCTCCCTTCAAGTTTTCTCTACTTCGCTTTATACCTCACCTCTCTCTACCTCAGCTGTCTTCCTACCTTACCACTATCTTTCTGACCACCTTATCCCCTTCTACTATATTGCTCTTTATTACTGCCTGGCCTCTAAATTTACCTCACTATTTGTTCATCACCTCACCAATCTGCTCCCCTTTCTTTTTCTTTCTACCTCTTTTACGTCTACCTTAATTCTCTCACTTTCTTTGGGCCTGATTTAGAGTTTGGCAGAGGTGGTTACTCTGTCACAAATGTGACGATATACCTTGTGCTGTATTACAGTCCCATTAAAGCCTATAGAGATTGCAATATTGAAGACAGGATATCCATCACGTTTGTGACAGAGTATTGTATCTACCAAACTCTAAATCAGGCCATTTGTCTTTTCTTCCTGCCTTAGTTTATCTACCTGTTTCTTTTCTTCATCATTGCTTTCTCTCTCATGTCTCTTTGCACCTTGTTCTATATTTTGACTTACCTGCTCTAACTTTCTGTCTTACTTTATCTCTCCATGACACCTATAGCTACCTCCGTCTACCTCACAGATCACTCTCCCACTCCCTACCTCTGTATCATTCTCACATATTTCTCTACCTAACATCTCTCTCTACTTCACCTCTTTACTCTCTGCACTTCATCACTCTTTCTGCTTCTTCCCTTTTCTCTATACCTTTTTGAAAGTCACTACTATTTACGTGACCTTTTCTCCGTTAGCCCCTCTCTCTACCTTTCATCCCACTATTCATTTTTACTCACTTACATCTCTACCATTAACTCAGATCTCTTTTCACCTTCTCATTCTTTCTACCTCAACCCTCAGTGTAACCCACCCCTATCCATCCTTACTGTAAAACCTCATCTATCGCTCTGCTTACCGCCTCCTCTTTCGTATAATTCAATATTTATGTGGCATCAATAGGTCTTGAATTAACTGGAAATGGATAAAAAATTATAGGTGTTCTGAATGGGTTGGGAGGGGCAACATCTCTTTTGCTCTGCGCCATACAATTCCTTGAATTAGCACTGGAAATATATCTGCAATTAACATAGGGTTACTATTTAGATGTACGTTATTCGTGTGCACAAACGTGATTAGGTAAGTGAACAGTGATAGACAATCAGCAAAAGGCTTTTTATGCCAGATATTATTCCTCTGTATAGCACCAATGAAACCTGCCTCTTTAATTTTCCAAATTGCAGCAAATTATTCTAAATGTCTGAACTGGCATGACACGAAGCCAGTAAAGTTGGGCACTTCACTTAAATTTCGATTTGTAAATAACACATTTAAACAAACTCTATCAAGCTAATTATAATTTGTGTGGATCTTTTTAAGGTTTGTGCAGCTATAAAAATGTACACACTCTGAAAATCCAGGACAAACTGCAGCCGTAATATAAAATAGCTTAAGAGTCCGGAAGCACTGATCAGATGATGATAAAAAGCATCCTCGTATTGGAGCACCTTCTAGATTGTGTGTGTCTGACATGGAGGCTCCTCACTTGAATGCTTCATTTAAATGTGTTACACGGTGAGAATACCCACAAGAGTACTAGCCCAATGGTACAATACTATACCTCGGTAAACTGCACTGCATCAAGTTTCACATTACACTGCTGCTTCATATTGGGCCAGACTACACCAAGGTGCCCCACACATCTTGAAGCACATCTTGCCACATGATGGTATCTTATCTTCTGAAAACTCCCCTCCACGTGATATCAAACGACACCATCAGACACAATGGGCCCGAATCCCAAAGTATATTTTGTAGTACGTAAAGTGGGACTGCTGTAGTAGGCTTCCTGTATTACAAAATGCAATTGGCAAACATCCAGAGATGCAGATTCTGAAATGCAAGAGTACAGCTGCGTTGAATCATGACCTTGAGCATGATTGAAAGGGGAATAATGTACAATTCATAAATGACATTTTGGGACTGTGTCTGAATGTGTTTGGTATATCTCTGGAAGGGCCTCAATATTTTCTACATCATTTGGAGTGTTCATGACATATTGTGCTATAAGAGCAAACTGACTGCTACTCTAGCCAACCTATTGGCATAGTTATACTCCATTTGCATAAAAAATGACGCACATTTGGTGCAAAACTAACTCCATATTTATATTTTGACGTTAGACACGTCTAACGTCAAAATATTGGAGTTTGCACTATTGTTTTAGATGAGTGAACCTACCGTGTTTCAATGAGATGCAAGGTAGGCGTTCCCATCCAAAAAATGGTGCTAACGCCATAACCCCATATTTATCCCCGTACTAAAATGATGCATGGGTGGCAGGAGGGGCTAAATAATAGTGCAAAGCTTGCTTTGCACCATTATTTAATGCCTGGGTCAGACCAGGCGTTAGGGGACCTGTGGACCCATTTCCATGGATGAACACCATGGAATGGGTCTACAGGTGCCCGCCTCAAGCCCCTAGAACACCCTACCCACACCAGAGGGACACCAGAGGATGGGGGACCCCCATCCCAGGTAAGTATAGGTAAGTATTTTTTTTTTTTTATTAAAGTGCCATCGGGGCCCCAACTTGGGGCCCCCTGCATGGCACAGGGTGCACTAACCATGCCCAGGAGACACTTGTCCCCTGTGCTGGCCATTGGGGTGGTGAGCATAACTCCTGTCTTTCTAAGACAGGAGTCATGTGGTACGGATGGTTTTGCGTCAGAAAATGATGCTAAGCTGGTTCAAAGCATTTTTTTGCCTCTAACCAGCCATGATCATTTTTTGGTGCAAAAAGCCCCTCTCCCATACCGCCTCCCCCACACAACTAACATCACTTTTTTTAACTTGCCCATCCTTTGCACCGGCTTGTGCCATTCCATAAATTTGTCGCCCCGCTGGCGCTGAGGAATGGCGCAGGCCCGTGCTGAACTTTTTGATGCAAAACTGCGTTAGTGCAGTTTTGCTTCAAAAAGTATATATATGCCCCCTAGTACACCACCTGCCTCTAGGGTGGGAAGGAGAATTCATGACTATAATCCACTAAAAGAAACGGCCGCTGAGAGAGACGGGTAAAACAAGGGAAAAGAGTAAGATAACGTGTGCCTGCCAATGAAGGGTCAAAGAATGTTGCAAGGAAATACAAGCAGGATTAATGAGGTTAAAACTCTGTCAAGATTCAGGTATCACAGTAAAAGCAAGGGTATGTCCATTGAGATAGAAGTTGAAGACCAATGTTTGCAAGAACCTCACCTTGCATATGAGATATCTCCAGCTCGGTCATCTCATTATTATGCTTCTAAACACCTATCAGCATCAGGTGTTTTTCAAAAAAGTGCAAGTGGCTCTTTGTAAAATCATACTTCTACTGGAATTTTCAGGTACAACCACAAGTACCTCAGTTCTAAACGAATAACTTCCGTCCTATCTGAATAACTGGAAATCTTCATAGATTCTACTGTAGAAGGGCGTTTGCTAAATTTGTCTGGACTTTGTTTTACTTACTAGGATCTGAAGTCTCTCAACTTCACTTCATGCCCACTTATGAGATTTTTAGGAGATGTTTCCACATTGTCAATTTCATGAAGCCGAGAAAAAAATATACAATGTAAAATCCTATATAACGTTGATTTATGAGGGAGATATACATCTGCAAAACTTACTTCACGAAGAGCATTCTTTCCCAAAATAAGTTAAGTGACGAAAAGATCCAGCTAAGTTTTTAAATTTTTTTTATGGCTAGGTTGTGCAAAATTCAAACACTATACTACTTCTCAAAGTTGTAACGTGTTTAATTGCATACAACGCTATCGGTGTCAAAAGTAACTATACAGGTCGAACTTTACAGCTGTTAGCATTGCCAAAAACAAATATTATATTTCTTGAAAATGTATCTGTTTCAGATGTTACCTCGTCGCTTCTACTTCCTCCCCTTCCACAACCCTCAGATGATAAAAGCAACGAGGTAAATTAAAGCAGGTATTGAAACCTGAATCGTTTTACTCAGGTTGACCCAACTAGAACCATACATTCGTAATTTTTCTCAAAGAAATTGTGCAGTGTCTGCTTTTCGCACATATAATGAATTCTTGGTCCTGTTTGTAATGGGACATGAATTTTCTTTTCTCCAAAGAGCCCTGGCATCGTTAGGAGAGGTCTTTTGATGGATTCCTGCAGATTTCAGATTTAGCCCTGGTATCATTAGTGGAGTTTTTTTGATGGATTCCTGCAAATTTCAGATTAAATCAAAATCAGAGCTTCTGGTGTTCTTCAGTGGAGCTTTCTGCACATATATGTATCTCTTGAAAAATGCTATATATATTTAATTACGAAATCAACCAGAAAATATCAAATATTCCCAGTCCTATTTGTCTCTTCATTCAAGGTCAAGAAATGTGTCAATGAGCAATGGTAATGGCCTGTGTCATTCCTGATATACTTGATTTTCTACTATATCTAATTCCAGTGAGCTCGTTTGCTGTTACCAGAAAAAAAATCATGAATTTAATTTTAAACAAAAAACAAAGCGAAACAAAAGTGGCCCAAAATGTTTTCTAGGTATGTTTCAACGTTCTAGAACAACATTCCTGTATCCATCAGAACAACCCGAGTGCTGCTCCAAATTAGAAAAAAGTTAATGATGCATCAATTTAAAGAATGCTACATCAAAATGCAGTAACTCTAGACCTCTACTCTTAGAACCCATCTACCTTTACTTTCACTCGTTGACTGCATCCTTGCCTTTGACCATGTACAGCACTCAGCTGCCCTGCTCCAGGCATAATCCATGCAAGGGGGGGTTCTGGCGCTAGGGGGAGGGGGCATAACAATGGCACAAAGGAATGTATGAGATTCCTTTGCACCATTTTTAGCAGCATTTTTTAATGGCTGCTTAGTGCAGGCGTTAAATAGAGAATCCCTTTCCTTACAATGAGCCTCTGGGTGCTTTACAGGATTAGGGTCATAATTATTTTTTGCTAAGCCTGCAAAGCGCTGGACTGGTGTAAACAAATTATGATGTTACTCACCCTAACGACCGCCATGGTGCACCGTATTGCGCTCTACCATGGTGGCATTGGTGGGGCGCTAAGGGGCGCAAGAAAAGTGGTGCTGGACTAGGGGCAGCACCATTTTTCATAAATCTGCCCCTAAGTACAGTGCTTGAGTAAGATTTGAGGTCACTCAAACAGATGAAAAAAATCACTAATGGCCTCATTCTGTCTATCCTGGGAACCCTAATTAGAGATTCAAGAGAAACTGGCGACCCCATTTGGATTCATAGTAAATAAACCACCCATGGCTGTTTCTCCACATAATTTTCACCAGGTTCTGAATGCAACTAACCTTTGCAGATTGCTGTTGCTCTGTAAATGTTTGTCAAACAGAATGTTTCTACGGTTTCACAACATTCAGTTACCATTTTTCAACCCCATATGATCTGGTTTTAGGTTCGGTGCACCATGGTGATATACCAAAAATCACCTAGGCCCATATTTATACTTTTTGACGCACAACTGCGCCAACGCAGTTATGCGTCAAAAATTTTACCACCGGCTAACGCCATTCCAACGCACCATGCGGGCGCCTTATTAATGGAATGACGTTAGCCGGTGCTGCGGACTGGTGTGCGTAAAAAAAAATGACTCACACCAGGCAGCGCCGGCGTATGGGAAAATGGGGGTTGTGCGTCAAAAAATGGTGCAAGTCAGGTCTGAGGCAAAATTCAGGCCTCAAACCGGATTTGCGCCATTTTTTGGACGCCCAACCTCCATTGAAATGACTCCTGTCTTAGCTAAGACAGGAGTCATGCCCCCTTGCCCAATGGCCATGCCCAGGGGACTTATGTCCCCTGGGCATGGTCATTGGGCATAGTGGCATGTAGGGGGGCCCAAATCAGGTCCCCCTATGCCACGAAAAAAATCTGAAAAAAATACTTACCCGAACTTACCTTTACTTCCCTGGGATGGGTCCCTCCATTCTTGGGTGTCCTCCTGGGGTGGGCAAGGGTGGCAGGGGGTGTCCCTGGGGGCAGGGGAGGGCACCTCTGGGCTCCTTCCGAGCCCACAGGTCCCTTAACGCCTGCCCTGACCCAGGTGTTAAAAAACGGCGCACATCAGGCTGTGCACCGTTTTTTAAGGCCCACCCCCTCCTGTGCTTTAAAATGACGCCAGAGTATAAATAAGGGGCACAGGCCTTAAAGTCATTTTTTGGAAGGGAACGCCTACCTTGCATATCATTAACGCAAGGCTGGTTCCCCCTTCCAAAAAATGACGCACATGGTGGAATTTTGACACCCGCGGGGTCGGACATCAAAGTATAAATGTGGGGCAGGGTTTGCGCCGATTGTGCGTCAAAAATGTTGACGCCCATTCGGCGCAAACAGAGTATAAATATGCCCCCTAGTGTCTTGTGGCTGATGGAAATTAAGAACCATCAACAACTATGTCACACTGTGCAAGCACAAACTTGGGGAAGATTTACTAAGATTTTGTATCCAGGTGGTGTAATTTTTGTGGTGCAGCCCCAACCAATATAATTTTTAATTACTGCCCCACACAAAGCCATTTTGTGTGGCTTTGCTTGGTTTGGCAAATGCAAAGTAAAGCAAGGCAGCTCATAGCGCTGCCTTGAGGTACTTTGAGTTGGGAAGGTGTTTCATTGGTGGAACATGGGTGTTACATTGCATCCACCGCTTGCATAATGCTATGTGTCCCCAGTGAAGCATAACGAGGAGAAATATCATTATTTCTTCTGGTTATTTTCTCTTTTCATGTGGGATGCATTTTGCAGCACACACAAAGAGGAAAATGTTTTGGGAATGAAGGTGTCCTGCCTGTAACTTCAAACTCTCAATTCAAAGCGTCAACTCATCAATGTGTAGTACAAATACAGAAACTAAATCAGCCCTCTAGCCTCATCAAAGTACATGCTTGATGCATGATTTTAAGTGGAATGTCAGTTTTCATTTAGCAGCAGGAAACCCTGTATTCAGGAGTAGCAGATTTATAATCTTGAGTCTATCTGAAAGAATTATTGAAAATACTTTCCGCATAGGTGATAAAGAGACCTATGTTTAACATTAGGAATAAGAACCCAGGGAATAAGCTTTCCTTAGCCACATCCTTTTGGAGGTATAAATAACATTGAAAACCAATGTTGTGAGCAGAATGTGTATATATTTTTGGATGAGTTGCCTGCATATTTTCTATGAATGGATTTTAGATTTTTTCCAGCATTCCTCAAACGGCATATGCGGTTTTTATTGGCTGGGGGTGTTAGTTTTGGTCTATCGATTGCCCCTAATGAAGGTTTGTAAAATAGCAAAAAATCTCACAGTTGCAGATACCGGGATCGTCTATTTCTCTGACCATACATCATTTATCTTTACACAGGTGTATGATCCCTTACTCTAAGATTTGTGCAAGGCTACCTTTAAGACTAGGAAATAGAGATACAATCATGGTTGATTAATAAAATGACAACACAATATTAGAATGCAACCACTTAACATAACTATTTAGATTGATAAAAAGCGAGTAAACCAATTGGAGTCCATGAGACCTACATTTTAATTAATCATTAGAGCTTTGAGCAGTACCTCAAGAACTTTATTACATTTAAAATCAAACTGGCAACATATAAAAAGTTGGAGCACCATGCTTTATGGAATGAGTTTCTCTGCTGAAAACAACATTTAGGAGCTTGTACTGATCTGGTTCTAAACTGTAAATCTTGATGAGCTTGTATCGAAGATCTCTGGGGGTGAATGATCGGAATATATATCAATGTTTTATAATTTAGCGGATGGGCAAGTAGTGGTTATGGATCCCTTGAGGCACACATCAAAATTCATTGACGTCAGAGTCGATGTAATTATGCTTTAGATTTTCGTGAGGAATTTCTATAAATATGTTAAAGCAAGATTGGTGATGTTAGGTTACATCGCTGGCACTGTTTTTCAAAGTTACTCTACAAAATCACCCTGTATCCAGTACACTGATGTGTTCAGAATGGAAGTCCGCCTCTAAAAATGTCTTTCCTAAACATCCTGGCGATTATAGCATGCCGTCTACGGCATCTCTCTCTCTCTCTTTAAAATAACTTTCTAGAATTATTTTTTAATATACTTGGTCATGGTTAGAGATAACATCCTTAACCTTAGCCAAATGGGTATGTGCCAAAGAATGTCAAAGCAAGGAGAAATGTCCCTATGCCTCTTAAAAATCGGTGTTTAGAGGATGGTGTTGTTTTGCTGCACAGTGCATTTATTACATTTTTAAAAGCGTTTTATTTCATGGAACAATGTATGTTTGGAGTAAATCTGTCTGATGTAAGAGTATTTAAGGAAATAGCCCACATCCAAATGCTGTGTGTGTTGCAATGGCAGCACTGGGTGGCTTGTGCAACAACACAGCATCATATTGGGAATGTCAACTGAAGGGCTGATGCAATGTGGCATTGCCTGCCACGCTATGAGTGGAGTGTTGGAATTTTGGACCGGTATAATCAAAACTGCTTACATTAACAATTTCTGCAGTAATTAAATTTACTGTGTATGAGCTGTTATAGCTAATCAGTGTTGGACCTGTCCTTTTTTGCAGGATTACCCCCAAACTATTTGCCTTCTTCCTCCTATTTTTTCTGACCTGTTTTTTTGGGGATTTAGAACTCTGGGAACTTTACCACTGCTGATGTGCTAAAGTGGAAGTGCTCTCTGTCTAAATTGTATAGGTGATTGGCTTACTCATGATTGCCATATTTCATTCACTAGTAAGTCCCTTGTATAGTGCACCATGTGTGCACAGGACCCGTAAATGAAATGGTACTAGAGGCTTGCAGCACTGGTTGTGCCACCAACATGAGCAGCCCCGTAAACATGTCTCAGACCTGCCACTGAAGTGTCTGTGTGGGCAGCTCTGAATTGCCATTTTGACCCACTTGCCAGGCCCAAACCTCCCCTTTTACTACAAGTAAATCCCCCCTGAGGTAGGCCAAAGGAAACCCCATAGACAGGGTGCAGTATACTTAAAAGCGGTATTGCTTCAGCATCATGATTCTATACCTTGAGGCATACCCCTCCCCTGTATCTTATCAATATTGATACATATGTACTTTTTTTTATTGATTTAGAAGTGACGATTGTCCTTTGGTAAGCATTTTCCCATGGAGCCCTATCCCTAATAAAGGAGGCTAAGAGGTTGTTACCTTGAGTTTGCCTTTACACTAAGCATGTAGCATGTCATCACCGAGTGCCCCAACACTTTCTCGTGTGTCCAATTTGATATGTGTATTTGATCCTAATATACATTTGCTGGTTTGTTTATTTTGTCTTTTTCCACAGGTACTCATCTATTTAGACTGTTAGATGAGTAACTCTTTGAGTAAGTTAACTCATGATTTCTTTCACAAACCCTCTTATTCGAATTGGTATGTAGTGTAGCATAGGAGACGCTAACTTTTTTTTTTGGTCCTGACGGCACGCCATTTGATCCATAGGGACTTCTTAGGTGTGAAACATGTTGACCTTTATGAGTGGTTGAAGGAAGATTTTCCTTCATCCTTCTATGTGCTGGTAGAGTGGTGGAACATTATCTCATTCCACTCCCCAGTGTTTGTAGCCTTGACCGAGACCCCTTATAATCAATATAATATGGATTTTTGAGGTTCTCAAACCAATTCTAGTTTCTTTTTCTCCAGCTCCTTTCTGATTGTAGTTTCAAATTTGTTGCTGCATCTTCTCACCACGGCATGCACAACAAATTAAGATCTCTGGCAAAGAGCCCCTTTGTGAGGCCTGTCAGATATTGCAGCACCAGTCTGATGAGGAGCAAGCCCTATGATGAAGTATGACATCCAGTGGATGTGTGAGAGCCTTTGCTTCTATTTTTTGAAGTGCCTAGTAGATCCTTGTCTTTTTTTGTGGAACAGTACACCTTATTGATTTACACTACTTAAAAGGTAGGACATGTACTGATGTGGTTTACATGTCCTGGTAGTGAAATACTGCTACGTTTGTTTTTCACTATTGCAATGCCTATCTTTCCCATAGGGTAACATGAGGATTGCCTTGAAATATATTTTAAGTGTACTTGTCCAATGGGAGCAAATAGAGATTTGGAGTTTGGGGTCTCGGAACTCGCAATTTAAAAATACATCTTTTGGTGAACTTGATTTTCAAATTGTAAATTTGAAAATGTCACTTTTAGAAAGTGCCATTTTCTAGTTCAACCCTTCAGTGCCTTTACCTGTTTGTGGAATTCACATCTAGATCAGGATGACAGTTGGGCTGTTTGTGAATTCACCCTAGAAAGTCACACATAGGGAGCTGAGGTGTGCCCTCCATATCCTGATGGGTCTTCCTGACTAGAGTGATGGGAGGAGCTGGCACTAGCACCTGAATAGGGCTATCCCTGTCCTTACACAAAGAAGTCTCTAACCACCTAGACTACGTCTGGGGCCAGGGCAGGAAACACAGGGTCTTGTGCACTACAAGGACATTCCTTTGAAGTTTGTCCACTTTAAAAGCAGAAATTAGTATAAGGATTGGACCTCTGAGACCACAACTTTAGAACCCTTCTGGACTAAGGACATTCTGCCAGGAAGAAGACCTGGATACTGTAGGAGGGACTGTCACTCTGCCTATTGCTTTGTTGTGCTGGCCTGCTGCTTAATGCTTCTATCCTGGGATTGAAAGGACTGAACTTTGCTTTCTGCATCCTGCCTTTCAAGGTTCTCCAAGGACTTGATCTGAGCTTGTCTCCCATTAGACGTCTCTGGGACATGAAAGACTTAATTTGGCAGAGCCTGGACTCTTCTGCTGAGAGTCCTGGCTTGCCATGTGGTGCCAAATCCAGTGCCTGGGCCCTTGAAATTTGAACCTGGTGTCCTGAGGAAGAAAATACAAGCATCGATGTGCGCAGCTGAAAATCGACACACTGCCTGGCTTGCTGCAGAAGAACTGATGCAGCACCTGCCTTGCTGCTGAAGAATCAACTCAGCGCCTGTCTTGTGGAAGAATCAATGCAGCACCTGTAGGGCCAATGCAGCTTCTGTTCCAATGTGGCTGTATCATTAAAGCACATCTGTATTTTCCATGCATCGTCCCTGGGTACCACTTTCTCATCTACCCCATGCCGCAGCTCAGAACCGAGACTGCCTGACCGGAAACTGAGGCATCACCTCTCCTACAATGAGAGAACCGATGCATCACCTCCCCTGTCAATGAGGAACCAACACATCTCCTCCCCTGCCACTAAGGAATCAATGCATTGTCTCTCTTGTGAGGAGAGAATCAACACATTACCTCCCTTCCAGTAAAGAACCGACACATCACCTCCTCTGCGCAGTAGGAAACCAACACATTTCCTTGTTTTTCTGGCACCTCACCTCCTCTACGGCTCGCATCAGTTTTTGCTTTTTGATGCATCTCAGGTACTGTGTGTGAAACAAATGCAACCATTGATTCCTCTGGATTAAGGCTCATTTCAACCTTTGCAAAATGATATCTTTACTTATGTATGTTTGATTTTTGTTTTTTTGGTCTTGTTTTATTCAGGTAATTATTGACTATTTTTCTAAACTGGTGTGGAGTCCTTTCACACTGTTTTTATTGTGTTGCTGTGTGTGTATGAGTGTGTGTGTACAAATACTTTACACATTGCCTCTGAGATAAGCTGGATTGCTCGTGCCAAGCTAGCAAGGAGGTGAGCAGTGGTTATCTAAGTTCTGTGACTGCATAACCCTGAATATAGTGAGGGTCCCTACTTGGACAGGGTGCAAACCACTGCCAACTAGAGACCCCATTTCTAACAATCAGATTTTCTACTAGCTAGGCTGTGAAGTAGGCAAACACCCAGTGTTATGGAAACCCTAGTTCTTAGTACTGAGACATGCTCCCCTCACAATCATGGTGCATTAACCACTCTGTCTGTTCTTCGGTTCTACTCCTCTTGTGTGAGGTCACGCATGTTTCTTAGACACTTGTGGCAGTGAACTGGTACATTCAGAAATGTCAGACACTGCACATCAAACCTGGGCCACAGCCAAAGCTGCCTGGCAGAAAATGTGGGCAAGAGAGTGGTAATGTGCTGGGTTCTCCAAGGGTTTATGGTTGCTTAAATCCAACAGTTTTGATAGCACAGGTAATAAAGGGCAATCTTACTTGGTGATTACCCACAGGTGTGACCTCCATGACTTGACCTGCTAAAGTACTCAGAGGTCCCATCTCTATCAGTAAATGGAGGCAAGATATTGGTATGGATGAATCACAGCATTCTGGTGGAAGACATCGCTATCCTCTAGTGAAGAAGCTGGCAGCCCTGCAGCAGGACAGGTGCCACTGAAGTTCACTTTATGTGTAAATTGTGACAAAACCTGTGGGAGAGGAGGGATGCAAACCCAGAAGGTTCAAGCCAGGCACTTGAGTAGAAGCTTTTCCCTTATCAGGATTATCAGTCTTCTAAGCATGTATTCATCTATGGGTGCACCATACAGTCATCCATGCATCCAGCATCCATCTGTTTCTACATGCATACTTTCTGTCTGCATGTGTGTCTCCATGTGTTGTTTATGTGATTTTTGGTATTATGTACATATCTGTATGTGTACTTTATGTTTGTGCATCCAAACATTCTTCACAGCGAAATACAGTAATTAAAACTAAGAACGCATACACCTACAATACGGCAGACTATTGATTTTGTCATTCATTGATTATTTTATTATTCAATCAATGGTTGGGCATTGAGATTCAATAATTGCATCAGCAGTTATCAGAAAAGAGGCCAAAGAGTGAATGAGTACTGGCCTTTTTAAACGATTCTCTAAGTTAAGTTCAATTTCCTCATTGTAGCATATAAAGATTGAGGACCTTATTTTGAGTTTGGTGAAAGGAATACCATCACCATGGTAGAGTACTTTATTCCTGCCATGGTAAAGGTACTCTGCCCACTTTAGAAATGTCTACCAGCCCAGTCAAATCTCTTACATTTCAGGAAACCACTGTCACAGCAGTTTCTGTAACTGTAGTTAAAGTTTGAAGTTCTGTTCTGTCATCCTGACAGAGCCATATGTCAAACTTCCAACATTTTTTTTTCAAAAACAGAATCTCAAAGTGTGATTTTGCTTTTGAAAATCAAAAAACTCCTTGCCATGGGTGTTTTCCCCCATGCTGTAGGCATTATGTGAAAGCAAAAACTAGCCATGTGTGGGCTCTCTCCAAATAGAGTAGGCAGAGACATGGCCAAACATCTCACAGCATGATGGAGTAAGTATGCAGCTGAGATGGCACAGTCTCTGGACTTTAGATACTGAAGTTCCTCCTGACTCTAAATAAGGCAAACAGAACTTTGCATTGGTGCAGAGGGTACTCCGTCAACTTTGTTATTGAGTAACCTCTGTGCCAAAGTGTAAATCAGTCCCTAAGTGTACGAAAAGATTGCCTTAATCTTGCTATCCATCAAACAACCTGTTCAACCAACCACTGTTATGCAATTATTCTTTAACATAAAAGGGAAGAGTGAGTCAATAAGAACTTTTAGAATTTTTCAAGAGAGGCAAGGGGAATAAATCCAACATGAACAGAACCTTGAAACTCCAGGAAAATGTTCAAAAGTAGCCTACCAATGGAATTCCCCACTTGCTGAGTCTAGTTTTTTTTTCTTTTTTGGTCAATTAGGTTTCTTTTTGGTTGGAGGGGAGAGTGGAGAGGGTGGGGTGGAGGTGAGCACACATACCTCAAAGGAGCAGAATCATGTCTGATTGTTACACTGTATGGAGGAACACTTCCATAGAATCTTGTCTGTTTTTCTATATTTTAGTAAAAAGTGGGGGTAATGCTGCTATTCATGAAGATACTTTTGCTGTGATGGGGTTTGAAGCAAAATGTATCTTGTGTACTGTTAATGGCATTTTGAATAAGCAGACGCATGGGAGCTCATTAAATGGAATTTGAAAAGTCACTTTTCTCGATTATTTATCCTGAAATAATATACTTTGCTTCAGATGGTCTGACGATGAGAGAGAGGAGCAGCTGTTTATCTGGGTAGAGTGTTAGATTGTCAGGTTTCCAAGTGGCAAAAGACCACCAGGGAAGGTGAATCTGGTTAGAAGCTAGTGTGAATGGCAACCCCTTAAATTTGGTCAATTATTATGCTTCAGTATTTTGTGACCCTGAACCATTAAGGCAGATTTATAATATAATTTTAGGGGTGGTTGTCCCCATTATTTAAGGCGCAGCAATCAAAGCAGTGGGCAAAGCATATAGCTGAGCTTCAAGCTTCTGTTGATGCCACCATAAAGGCCAAGAAGAGGCATCAGGGTTGTGATTTACGTGTTGAGGCCCATTTGAGTGGGGTAAAATGTAAGTTAAGAGAATTCTTTATTATGGAAGAGATAAATAGCTCTAGGGTTTTTCAGCAGTGGGTATATGACGAAAGCCAGATGATTGGGAACTTTCTTGTCTGGTCTGCTACTCTGAAGCACAGGGAGCATCTATTAGTCAGTGTTGGACCTGGCCCTTTTCGCAGGGTCATCCCTAAACTTTCTGCCTCTTCCTCCTACTTTTCTTTACCTGTTTTTGTTGGCTTTAGGACTCTGGGCAATTTACCACTGCTAACCAGTGCACATGCTCTCTGTGTAAATTGTATTGTTGATTGGTTTCTCAATGATTGGCCTATTTCATTTACTAGTAAGTCCCTAGTAAAGTGGACTAGAGGTGCACAGGGCCTGTAAATCAAATGCTACTGGTGCGCCTGCAGCACTGGTTGTGCCACCCACATTAATAGCCCTGTAAACACGTCCCAGACCTGCCACTGCAATGTCTGTGTGTGCAGTTTTAAACTCCCAATCAGACCTGGCAAGGGTACCCACTTGCCAGGCCTAAACCTTCCCTTTTTCTACATGTAAGGCACCCCTAAGGTAGGCCCTATGTAGCCCCATGGTCAGGGTGCAGTGTATGTTAAAGGTGGGACATATACTGATGTGTTTTACATGTCCTAATGGTGAAAGACTGTTAAACACAGCTTTCACTGTTGAAAGACGTGTCTCTCTTATAGGTTAATATGGGGGCTGCCTTTAAATATCCTTAAAGTGCAAATTCCCTTTGAGAGCAGGTAGAAATGTGGAGTTTGGGGTCTCTGAATTTGTAATTTAAAAATACATCTTTTAGTGAAGGTGATTTTTGGATTATTAGTTTGAAAATGCCACTTTTAAAAAGTGGGCATTTTCCTGCTTAAACCATTCTGTGACTCTGCCTGCTTGAGGATTCCCTCTCTAGGTCAGTTTGACAGTTGCACTGTTTGTGAATCCACTCTAGACAGTGAGACAAAGGGAGCTGGGGTGTAGCCTGCATATCCTGAATGCCCATTTGTGCTAGAGTGGAGGGAGGAGTGGTCACTTACACCTGACTGGTCTGTGCCTGCCCTCTCACAATGCAGTCTCCAAACCCCTGGTGTGAGGCTGGAGCCTAGTCTGGGCAAGGCAGGATCTTGTGAACAACAGAGACTTTCCCTTGAAGCTTTCCTACTTCAAAGACAGAAAGAGGTATCAGTAGTGGACCCAAAACCCATGAAAATCAGATTTCTTCAAGGATTCAAGAGGAGCCAAGGAGAAGACCTGAAGAGCTGAGAAGTGCTGTGACTGTGCTTTGTTGGGCTGTCCAGCAGTTGCTGCTTCTGCCTATAAAAGGGGAGAAAGACTGGACTTTGTTGTACATTCTTGTTTGAGAAGAATCTCCATGGGATTGAGTTGAGCTTGTCTCCTGCTGTTGAAGTCCAAGGGCCATCAAAGATTTCAGCTGCCAGCACCTGGATTCTCCTGTTGAGACTCCTGTCCTGCCAAGTGTTGCCACATCCAGTCCCTAGGCCCTTGACAGGTGAAGCTGGTGGAAAAGGACTGAAATTCACGCAAACACCATTGTGCAGGGAAATTTTTGATGCACCATCTGTAACACGGCTGATAAACGATGGACCGCTGGCTTTGCAGCTGAAATCAACACTCTACCTGCATTGCGGCTGGAAGATCGACGCATCATGGCTGGAGAAACAACACGCAACACCAGTAGTAGCTGCTGATAACAATGCAAAACCCACGCAGTGCAGTTTACTGACACCATGCAAATGAATTTCAATGCAACTTCGCCAGGCGTGAAAAATAGACGCAAAGCCCGCCCGGACCTCAGGTGCCTGCCCGGAAATCGAAGCATTGCTCTCTTGTGAGGGAGGAAAAACGATGCATCGTCGACCAGATCGGAGAAGGAAACGACCCACTGCCACACTTGTGAGTAAGGAATCAATGCATTGCTCACTTTTCTGATGCACGCCCGCCCGTGCGGCTTTATTTTTTACACAAACCAGGTACTTTGTGTAACATCAGCATTCTCACTGTTTCCTAAAGGTTAAGACTCTTGTTGTTTTTGAAATTCATATCTTGACTTGTGTATGTTGGATTTTTGTCGTTTTGGTGTTGTTTGATTTAGATAAACATTGCCTGTTTTTCTGAACTGGTGTGGTGTCTATTTTGTAGTGTTTTCACTGTATTACTGGGTGTGTTGCTACAAATACTTCACACATTGCTTCTGGGGTTAAGCCTTTCTGCTCGTGCCAAGCTACCAAGGGGGTAGCGGCAGTTACCCAGGTGTGTTTCTCCTTTATCCTGACTAGAGTGAGGGTCCCTGCTTGGACAGAGTGCAAACTGACTGACAACCAGAGACCCCATTTCTAACAGTCAGCTACAGAACTCAGTCTTTGGGGAGCTTATCTCCAATAAGGCGGCAGTGTCTCATGCTTCTTCGCAGCACTCTAAAGCCCTGTATGAAACCAGGTTTCTAAGTCCGAAGGCCAGTATAGATGAATACTTTCAGTCTGTATAGCTTCCTCTGCTGCCATCCATTCAGGGCAAAAGTCTGAGTTTGAAAATACTGGGGATCAAGTTCCACGAAGCCCTCACCACAATGCCTAATATGAAGGCTTGTGGTAATGATGGATTTCCGGCTTAGTTTTTAAAGTATTCTCTAGTGAACTTGTGCATTTCTTAACTGAGAGGTTTAATTTTGTAAAAGATGGGAGGTAAGTTCCTCTGTCCTTCCAGGAGGACACTGTCATCAGTTTTGTAAAAAAGGACAAGTGCCACAAGGACATCTATTCCTATTAGCTTATTAAATACGGATTATAAATTGCTAATGAAAGTTTGGACTGGACGTATAACCCTGGCAGCCCAGGCATTAATACATCATGACCAAACAGGGTTTGTGGCGAGATGGGTGATGTTGGTGGATACGGGGTTCCTAATACAGGCACTGGATTACTTTACTGTTAATCAGACTGATGCTCTAGTAATAATGGTTGATTCGGAAAAAGTATGTGACTTGGTGAACTAGGGTGCACTTTTCTATGGTTTGGGAGGTCTGTTTTTTCTGCTGGGTTCATCATTATGTTGCAGAATCTGTATCAAGGAGCACAAGCAAAGATCTATGTGAATGCTAATTCAGCAGGGATGGTATCTATATATAGGGGGACGAGACAGCAGTGCCATGTGGCTCCAAACTTATTTACATTTTTATAGAGCCCTTAGCTGTTATGAAGCGGCGAATCAGGGAATGATCGCCTGCTTGATGGTATGCCTAAATTAAAATTATTTGCAGATTACGTTATTTTATATCCTAGGCCAGAGGAGCAGACCATTCAAGAGGTCCTTAAGGAGTTTGCACAGTCAGAAGACATTGGGGGGTACACAAATAAAACTGAATTACTTTTATTTAATTCTTTAGCTAGTGAATTCCCTCCTGGCTTGCAGTACCAGGCCAGTTCTTCAAAACCGATTAGCTACCTGGGGTTTTCATAACAAGCAATTACTCTAAGCTCTTTCAGTTGAATTATGTGGCAATGTTTAAGAAGATTATGGGAATCGCTTGAGAGATGGGCTTTGCTTCCCTTAACATTAGTGGGCAGTGTGGCACTTATTAAAATTGTTATTCTACTGTTGTTGTTATTTATCTTTATCAATGTCCCCATCAAAATGATTATTTACAGAGATAGAAGCACTTTGAAGGCAATTTGTTTAGAATAAAAAAAGCCTCTAGGGTAAAACTGTTGGTACTTTAGTTAATGCCAATCAAGGGCAGTTTGGCACTACCCCATTTGCAGACTTATTATGACGCTGTTCTGCTGGATCTGCTAGCCAGATCAATAGATCAAGGTAGGACAGGTGATCTTTTTGCTAATAAATAAAGGGCCAGATGTATCAAAGGATTTTACCCATTCTGTGTCAATGGGAAAATGCTTTGGTACATATGGGCCAAATTGATCCGGGAAGTGGGGACTCAGTTACCAGTGTTCATTAAAACAGCCAAGCTACCCAAGAAAACCACATACAAGGTGCTGCAAGAGATGAGCGCATGTCTCCAATCATTGCATCTATCCAAAAGTATTTCAGGAGTCATCGAGTATCTTACATTGCAGGAGTTTAGGTATGCAGTGTTGTCAATACCACAGAGTAAGGTGAGGTTATGGAATGCCAATGGATTTAAAGAATTGAGACACTTTTCGTTAAGGGGGAAGTGTATTACATGGCAGGAACTACAGCCTTGATGTGGAGATTACTGTAAGCCGGTTTTCCTTGGGCTGCAGCAGGTCACTCGCCTTTTCAAAGATCACTGCCCGGAACCCAGACCAGATCCCAACCCAGTCATGAGACCACTTGTGAGGTCAAAACTCAAGGTAGTAGGTAACTGGTACAGACTACTCCATGGACTGGTGGAGAGGTGTAAATTGGAAAGATTCTTGGAAAAAATCTGCCTGCCACACAATGCATTAACTCGGAGGTCAAACCGAATTTCATTTCAATATTAGGCAAGAAAGGCATTATGGGTCACCTAATTTTAAAAGAATCTTCTTTTTATCTTGCCGGATGACTTATTATACCCCCGTGACCCTCCATGGAATGGTTCGGTCAGTGGAGGATCAGTGCTTCTACAGCCAGCAACAGGAGATGGTGGGCTGGATACATATTTCTTTTACTTGTCAGATGCTAAAGCAGTTCTGGCAAAAGGACCTTGCTGCTCTTGGCTTGCCCTGTGGATAAAGTTGGCTCTGAAAGCAGAATCAGCACTCTTCCGTTTGGTCAGTGGGGACCAGAGGTCGGACATAGACTAATGGAGGCCAGTATTTATTTCAGTTGAGTCATTAGTGCCTGGGTCACTGATGCTGTAGAACTAGAGATCATCTAGGGTTCAATTTTTCCAGGAGTGTTTGAATAAAATGCTCAGGATGACAAAATTTGAAGCGACATATGCAAGATGGGTAGGGTGATTAAAAAGATTTAGAGACTCACAGTGGTTCATTAAGGTACTGGAAGAGTTGGGATAAAGCCTGTTAGCTGCGTTACTGCAGGAGTCATGAGTGTATATGAGTTTTTCTCGGGTTGGCATCTTAATTTGGTGGAGGAGGTTGTAAGGGTAGTGGAAACTTCCTATGATAGGATTCTTCTTTGTATGGCAAATATAATAGTTTTGGATACATGTGATAGCTGCTAATATAATAGTTTTTTTTATGTACTTGCACATTTTCACATTAGAGCTTGCATTAGAGGATAGTGGGAGGTGGTGGGTTAAAATGGTATGTTGGCACTTTATGATTTATCGGTGCATTACTATTTGCACAAATGATGAGTACTGGTGGCATGTTGGTATCTTATTCTATTTCTAGGTTCTATTATAACAACTCAGTATATATGTGATGGCTGTTTATTATACAGTCTGTTATGCATTTGCACATCACTATTTGTACGAAGGCACGATGGCACTTTATGGTTTGCTGCTAGTAGAATAGGTTGTTATACCAGTGCCAGCTGTTACTAGGATCGTCTGCTATATTTTTGTACACCATTATCAGCATAAAAAATCATTGGGAGATGCCAGGTAGAATGGCACGAAGGCACTTTATGACTTTTCTTACAGTATTTTTTTAGTGTTCAGTATTACGGTTTCTTAGAGATCAACTGTCCTAAACTGTGGCTTATTATGTAAATGTGTGTCATTGCACTAGGTGTGTTATTGATAGTTGACATGTTTTGGATGTCTGATTGATTCGTGATTCTGCTCAATATTAATATATTTCTTTAAAAACGGAGCCTGCTAATGAAATGAAGAGAGAAAGAAGTAAAATAATGTTTGACATCTGTCGCCACATCTAAATTCGGGCTATGACAGTTGACCCTTACTCGCCAATTTTTCGAGAAATCTAGAGGGATCCATACATTCAAAGAGGCAAAAACGTCAAAGCTAGGCGAGGCACCGAGCAGGCTTTAACAATCTAGATCATTGAAGCCCATGTTAAAGTTGCCAACCTGGATGTGTGCTGAGGGTGCGTGCACTGCTCAAGCATTGATTCCACATGGCATGAGACACTATATGGACAATTCAGTGAGCAGGCACCATGTGCACCTTACATGTGTAAGGGGATAATTCGCACGCAGACAACTTCTCGAGCATTATTCTTATAAAGTCCCTAATTCTTGTGGGAATTATGAGTGGTACTTTTGGAAATTATTACACAGTTTCCTCACACCTAATACTTTTTTCTTTTACAAGTTCTAAACTTTGACATTTATTCCAGAATTTAGAAGCAAACAAAGTGGTCACAATGCTCTCTGTATGCAGACTCACTAGTATTTTATTACATAGAGAGAGTTAGGCTACCGTAATACGAAGTGGGGCATACAATTAATTGAGACTAATGCTCCCAAACGGACGCAATATTTAAAACATCACGACGTTTCAAAAGTTGTAAACGACTGTAATTTTCACATACATTACCACTGCTACCAATAGTTTTGGAAATTTTCTGCACGTAGGTTTTGACATTCAGCAAGGAACTTCCAAACTCCTTTTCAGTTGTTTCAGAAAGAAAAAAACATGGCAACACACATACAGCATTAAGTTGTGAGGAAAACGTTTAAAGTCCACTCATGAGAAAACAGCACATGCACTTTCAGCAAAAACTAGCACTTACCTGAAAATATTGCAGGTCTGAAGGGAAACACATGAGAAGAGTAAACGAAAGAACATCAAAATACCGTGATCTACGGGTAGACAAATAACTGGGATCTGTTCAAACTGTTGTGTAATAACAAAGGTGCACACTCCTAATGGAACCAAAGAAATAAGCATATGCTCTTATTTGGATATGGTGGTTGCCGATGAATAATGGCAATTGTACCTATTCCTTGAATACTCTGAAAATATTTGAAAAACACAACCCAATTAGGTTCCACTTTATCCAAGTCTGCATCAATTCAGTAGTGACATTTTTATGGGGCCTTGCCCCCATGCAAATGAGGGAGCACCTCTCATGATAACGCTGGCACTACATGTGTGCCAGCAGTATCAGTATTGCAGAAGGGGACACAAACGTGTTTGCGGTCCCTTCTGTAATACTACAGGACAAAGTAGGTGCATATCCCTATTGCGCTCTCGGTGCACAATATATATTATGACCGCTGGTGCGTCTCCACCAAATTATTGGCATCGCACCGGGCAGATTCTCTATGCTCCAAAGAGAAACTTTGACCTTTTGAGAGAAAATGAAAACTGGCCGTTATCACTCATTCTACCCCTACTGAGTTATGCTCTGGTATGGGGCAGGGTTTTGAGTCAGAGAAACCTGTTCAATAATCTCTGCAGAGAAATACATACACAGTCTCACCACACACCCTAAAATTTAAATGCACAAACTACTTGGTATTTTACACTACCTGATTGAAAATTACACCATTATACTTTAAATGATGTGCATGTGAATGACTATAAACAATTATATTCCCCTCATCTGTTATTCCACCATTTAGGACAAACTTTTGATAAGCATGTTTCATCATTCGCTTCTATCCTATTAGTCTAAAATCGACACAAATGAGTACCAGGTGTCTAGCAGCCTGGTTGCATTTCTTCCTCATAATATGCCAAGTGTTGTAAATCCTCACCATATACCTTATTGTGCATCAATGATCCTTAAATTAAGCAATAGGGGATGGATGGGTCAAGCCTCATATATTTGAAAAACCTGCTGAACGTCACATTAAGATGTGCTTTGAGATAAATAAAATAATCTTTTTGATGCACTTAAAGCCATTTCCGGTGTAGCTGTAACATTTTCTTTGAAGACATCAAAAAATAAGAAAGAAATAGGGACATCTTTTGAATGATTGAGAAGTCTACAATACCACTAGGCATAGGTTAGGATTGTACATTTTTAAATCAATACATATAATGACCCTTATACTTTATATATAGCATGTATGGACGAGTACAATAATGAAGCGTACAATAAATAAAGTATAGCAGATCGCAATTGATTCGAGCGTGTTGCCGTACCACAAAACAAGATGAAGATTATGGACAGGACCACAATATTTAAGCAGCAGCTCATCACCAGCTAACCTATCAGTCAATTTATTAATCTGAGGGTGCACTCTCTGGTAACCCTCTTATGATACATAGGCTCCTATTAACCTCATTCTTTCATAAACACAGCTCTGCTCCCAAAGTCCCTAAACTTGTTCGGCCACAACCATCACCAACACTGTCTCCATGCCTATTATGGCCCCTTTAGTATGATGCCTATGATTCCCCATCTCGAGGCTCACCTTTTACTCACCCCTCCTTTCATTGTCATTCCCAATTTCCTCCATCCGTTCACAGTGATGTGCAGTGTTACCTTTCTTTGTAGCTAGTACTTCACTTTCATAAGACTCATACCTAAATACATACACCTCATAGACCAACCCCTGTAATAATAGTGGCCTTTCAGTAACTATTGAGAGTAATTCGCCAAGCTTTGACAATACGCACCCATTCCTTGCGCACTGGTGCCCGTTCCTGACATTGAAGGCACCTTTCAATATTATGGAATTCCCTTCATGGAGAACGCTGTACTTGGCATATTGGTGAAAATTCTTGCCATATTGCCATATTGTCTGTATCCTTTATATTTTATAGCATAGCTCTGCATAATGCTGCCCATGGCGTTATGTGGTGATGTGGCATAACGCTGGTACTTGCATGATATTGGCATATGATGAAAATGCCTGGCATTTGGTAATGATACATACTCATTTAAAACAGAATCAGTGTATTTTTAATGTGTGATAGTTTGTGATTTCTTGATGAAAATGACCCATTGATGTTTAGGAATAAAGCTTGTTTAAAAAAAAAAAAAAAAAAAAAGCTTGCATTCCTGGAAACATTTAGGATTTACTTTTAAATATCAAACTTTTATTTCTGAGGAATTTAAATTTATGTGTTCAAGATGGGAACTTGTATTTTAATATGTACACCTTCAGAAAGAGGTAGTCTGACGTTTGAGGTCAAAATGATTGCATTTCTAACACTTACTGCCTATATATGAGAAACGATTCGTGTTATTTATGTACTTATGTACTATGAGAGCTCTTACTGCTTCCGCTACTATTTCAGAATGTGTTTTCAAAACGGTTTTGGGAAACTCGATACTCCTGCTGAAAAGTCATACTTATATCTGACGAAGCTGTCACCAATGTCACTTGACTTATGTGCTAAATATGCGCCGTTCGCAAATTATAGTCACAATTTTTCAAGAGAAGCAAAAACTCCCTATATAATGTGTAACTCCAGTCAGATTAAGTTATAACTAATGTTTCAGACCCCCTGTGGTTACAATTGCGCCATGGCAACTAATGTTCCCATAGATGTCCTATAGAACAACCCACAAAACCACCCATGTCGTGCTATTTGAATTTATCAATGTTTCTAGGCTCCTGCACTTGCAAATCAGTTATTGGTAACCGTATTTCCCAAATCTTTTCTGGGAAAAAATTAAATATTCCTTCAATCTGAAATTCAATTTGTCTCCAAATTACCAAGGGCCTGACCTAGAGTTTGACGGACCGACCATCATTCCTCCATCACGGAGGGACTGATCTGTCATTTGACTAGTGGATATCTGTCTGCTATATTTAAGATTTCATCATGCTGGAGGACGATCTGTCAGATGAACCTCAGTCCTCCATCATTATTCTTTCTTTTCACTGTTGATGGACACCATTCTGTCAACATTAGTCCCTTGAGTTGTCCACCATCAGAGTGTTAGCACGTAAGACCTAATTAAGTGAACTTATAAGGGGACGCGTGTGGGTCGATGGACCTTTGGACTGCTTTTCGAGTAGTTCCCACCACTTAACCCCATACTAACACAAATCAATAGCAGAAACAATCAATAACATCAATAATTAATAGGAGTCAATAATTTCGATACACCATGACCTCGCGGCCATGAATAACCACACCTTTATGTGAAAGTTAAAATGTTTATTTCCCTATATTAACAATGCTAAAGTCACATAACGTCTCAGAATCAAATGATATGCACACAGAAACAATACTGGCTGCCCAAAGCGCCTAAAGAATCATAATCTAATCAAAGCTGGAGCCACTACACATTTGAAGGTTACAGTATAAATAAATAGCATGAATAACTGCGCAAATGAAATGATATACATTTAGATTCAGCAAGGAAAAGACATCAGCTGTTACTACATGTAGCGAGCATCATCAGTGAGTACCTTAATTAATGTCAGATTGGAATACCATGGTTGGACTTCATGCAAAACAATTTAGTCAACACAAATTTGGAAAAACATCTAGCTATGGCTCTATCAAAATTAGCGGTTGGTACCTAGGGATGAAAGAAAATAGACATAACAATCAGTAACATCGTCTTATACCTGGCCTCAGTATGGTGCAGCAAGCTTTGACAGTCTTCGTCTATTGGACATCAGTTCAGTCAGCAAGGCATCAGGATTCAGCATTAGAGTTCAGGAAAAGTAAAGTCTCTTCTTGGAGTTGAGAAAAGAATCTCTCTGTGAAGTCCAGCTAAGTAAGATTTCCTAAAACTACTTCCCACGTCCTTATTGGTTAAAGAATTGCATGTTTGCGTTTAGTCCAATGAAATTAAAACCCCAAATCTACAAATTTACTAGTATATGGTTCACATGTCAATGATTGGATCCTCTTCTCCTGTTCCCACAGTTGGGCTTGTCAGGTATCAATATTGTTGCAGCTTATACTCCAGCCATTGCCTTCATTGTCTTCTCCTGGGAAGGTTATTCTTACACATCCTATGTTATACAATGTATCCCTAGCTAGTACAACACATTCTAGCAAGCATTTCTCATGTGAAAGAATTTCAGCTACAAGCACTTGGTCAGCACAGTGGAAAATCACAATTTAATTCTCTAAGCAGCCATTTTATAAGTCGCCTAAGAAATGCAGCTTGACATGAGGCCGTGCAACTAGGCCCAAGACCTTGCTAAGTTAAGGCCTACGATTAATAAAGCTAATACATAATGCACAACCCTTAATATGACATACTACTACATTAAATCAAAACATAAGCTCAACATTTTACTTTAATAAGCTATTAATAGGTACACTTCGTGAACATTAGCGGCCACTCAAGTAGGCACAACTTCAAATGCATGCATTATTTTTCTCTATGTTCATTCATTTTCTATGCACATTCAACACTCAGAATACATGAATATTCTCTAGTAAAATTCAACGTTAACAATCGTGACAGAGGCATCCACATGACAGAGGACACCAATGGCGGACGGAGGTTCCAACAGCAGAAGTGTCCATCAACTTGCACATTTGAATCCATCAAGGCACACCTAATCCATATCTATTCACAAACAACACCTGCAGCTCCTATGACAAAATACACTTCTCAAACCACACAAACTCTCTACCACTCACAAAATGAAGCACCAGCAGCAGGCCTATATCTTCTTTTCTCTAATTCTATGGAAGAAAACTCAGATTTTTCTGAAAATTAGTTGATTGACCTGGCCCTCTCTGTAGGATCACCCATAAGCTTTTTGCCTTCATACTTCCTATTTTCTGAAAACAATTTTGTTGGCTTTAGGACTCTGCACATTTTACCACTGCTAATCAGTGCTAAAGTGTTTGTGCTCTCTCCTTTAAACATGGTAAAATTGGCTTACACCCAATTGGCACATTTAATTTACTTGTACGCCCTTTGTAAAGTGGTACTACATGTACCCAGGGCCTTTAATTGCATGTTAACAGTGGGACTGCAGCACTCTTTGTGCTTTTTTTAACATGTCTTAGGTCTGTCATTACAGCCCGTGTGTGAAGTTTTAAACTGCCATTTTGACCAGGAAGAATAAACCTCTTGCCAGGCCTAAATCTTCATTCTTAGTACATACAAGTCACCCCTGGTGTATGCCTGGAACAGCCTGTAGGACAGGGTGCATTGTATTTAAGTAGTTGGACAGGTACTTGTAGGCTTTGCATAGCCCGGTAGTGAACAACTCTCAAATTTGTTTTTCACTATTGCAAGGCCTACCTCTTCATTAGGATAACATTGGGTTACCTTATTACATTTAATAAGTGATAGTTTTTGGTTGAGCCAGGTTGGAGGTCTTGGTCTGTGTCTAAAGAATTGTATTTGAAACCCTCTTTAATAATAATCTCAGATTTTAATTCACAATTCAGAAAATACCACTTTTTGAAAGGTGGCTTTTTTGTGTTCCAACCATTTGGTGTCTGTTGCTTGTATCCTGGGTCACATGACTAGGTTTAGCAATAAGTTGGTCTTTGTGTATTGCTTCCAAACAGTGAAATAAAGGAGCATAGGTGTTGGCAAGATGGTCCATCTTTGACTTGATGAGGGGAAGGAGCTGTTATAAACCAAACTTGCACATCACAAAGGCTCTGCCTCAGCACACTCACAAAGGGTTTGACACTAGTCTATTGTGACCCCAGACAATCTGGTGCCAGTGCAGGAAGGCAGAAAGTGCCAAAGATCTTTTTAGGTGGAAACCTCTGGAAACTTATACTTGAATATGGGCACCAGGTAAAGTAGTGAACCCCACACCCACCTATTCATTATACCTCGGGGCCTGCAGAATAATCAGATAGACTGTTGTGCTGCTCTGCAAGAAGGACTGCTACTCTGTTGCCCTGCTACCCTACTGCCTGCTACCCTGAAGCCTGAATGAGAATACTGAACCTGCTTCTTGATCCCAGTGTCACCAGAGTGACTCCAATGGCTAGGTGGCTGGCTTCTAGGAGTAGAAAAGGCTCTAACCACTTTGAACCTTACATTGGATTGTTTTTCTTTTTACTTATTTAAACCTTGGGCGTAATCAAACTGCCCACAGAATCTTTGGTAATACTCGAACTAATAATAATTTTAAACCACTCATTATTGTTGATATCAGTTTAAATAATTTAATTAAATACCATAATCATTCAGAATTTTAAGGTAAGTTCTGAAATTACATTGTTGATGATATAAGTGGAAAAGTAACTGTAAAAAAATAACTTTGACCGTCTCGTTCAGTACAGACTGAAAACCAGTGTGCTACAAAGATACTTGATTATAAGAGTTAACAACTGTGGCTTAGATGACAATAGCTTGCTCTGGAGCCTAGAAAGGGTAACTGGATGTTAACTGCCGATAACTTACTAGGAATTATCTGTCTGAGAGTGGAAAGGGGCAACTGACAGAACTAAGTACGGCCTTAGAACTATCTCTTTGAAACTTGAAAAAACCAAGGATGACTAAGCATATTTATTCCCAGCACACTCTAGGTAGCTTGACTGTAGTCACAAAAAGTCATAAAAAGGCAGAGAAACACATTTTTCCCTTTCTAACAAGAGAAGAACTCATAAGGGAGTAGCTAAGGAGTGGAAGGCCTGTCTAGTCCCAGTTGGCTCCTCAAATCTTGAAACAGTGACTTACAGGCAATTTGACAGTAAAAAGAAGAGGATTTACTGGAAAGGAGATGGATGGACTATGATAAAATAGTAGGATTTGGGTGGTAGAATTTCTCTAGCCCATGGCTAGGTCACAGCCTCAGCCTGATGAACGCACAATGCCACTGCTCCACGAGGGGGCTCCATGCCCACAGTTTGGTCCTGGGGAGTGCAAAGCCACAGGGCCTTATTTATACTTTTTGGTGCAAAACTGCACTAAGGCAGTTTTGCCCAAAAAAGTTTTGCACCGGCTTGCACCATTTTTCAGCACCAGCTGGGCACCATATTTATGGAACGGTGCAAGCCGGTGCAAAGGGTAGACTAGCTTAAAAAAAAATGACGTTAGGCAGTTTTGAGTCAAGATAAATGATTCTGACCAGATTAGCATCACTTTTTGACGCTAAGGGGCATATTTATACTCTGTTTGCACTGAATTAGCGTAATTCTTTTTAAACTCTAATTCAGTGCAAAACTAACTCCATATTTATACTTTGGTGCTAGACCCGTTTAGCACCAAATTTATGGAGTTAAAGTCATTTTTTGGAAGTGGAAACCTACCTTGCCTTAATGAGATGCAAGGTAGGCGTTCCTGTGCAAAAAAATGACGCTATGGCCCTAACACCATATTTATACTCCCATGTAAAAATGGTGCAAGGGAGGGAGGAGGGGTCCAAAAATGGGGCAAAGCTTGCTTTGCCCCATTTTTTAAGACCAGGGTCAGGGCAGGCGTTAGGGGACCTGTGGCCCTATTTCCATGGTGGAACACCATGGAATAAGCCCAGAGGTGCCCTCCCTAGGCCCTAGGGGCACCCCCACCCACACTAGAGGGACTGCGAGGATGGGGGACCCCATCCCAGGTAAGTACAGGTAAGTGCATTTTATTTTTGAAAGTGCCATAGTGGGCCCTGAAATGGGCCCCCATACATGGCACAGGGTGCAATGGCCATGCCCAGGGGACCCCTGTCCTCTGTGCTGGCCACTGGGGTGGTGGGCATGACTCCTGCCTTTTCTAAGGCAGGAGTCATGTGGCATGGTAGGTTTAGCACCATAAAATGACGCTAATCTGGTTAGAGTCATTTTTTTTTACTCTAACCTGCCTAAAGCCAACTCTAGCCTACCCTTTGCACCGGCTTGCACCATTCCATAAATATGGTGCCCGGCTGGTGCACAGAAATGGTGCAAGCCGGTGCTAAACTTTTTGGTGCAAAACTGAGTTAGTGCAGTTTTGCAGCAAAAAGTATAAATAAGGGCCAATATTTTGTAAGTTTGCGCCACTTTTGCGTCATAAAATGACATTAATGCGGTGCAAAAAAAGTTTAAATCAGGGCCTTGGTGCTAGATGGGTCTAGCACCAAAGTATAAATATGGAGTTAGTTTTGCACCGAATTAGAGTAAAAAAAAAGACACTAATTTGGTGCAAACAGAGTATAAATATGCTGCAGAGTATAAATATGCCCCTAAATGTGGCGTTAAGGCCATAGAGTCATTTTTTGCACGGGAACGCCTACCTTGCATCTCATTAAGGCAAAGTAGGTCTCCACTTTCAAAAAATGACTTTAACTCCATAAATTTGGTGCTAGAGGGGTCTAGCACCAAAGTATAAATTTGGAGTTAGTTTTGCACCGAATTAGAGTAAAAAAAAATGACACTAATTCGGTGCAAACAGAGTATAAATATGCCCCACAGTCTCCCAATATTTACAGTGGGTGGGTTGCCCACTGCTGCATCTTGGGGAGTGCAAAGCCAGTCTCTCAAGACTTTCCAGTGGGTGGTTTGCCCACTGCTGCATCCTGGGGATTGCAAAGCCACAGTCTCTCATGTCTTTCCAGTGGGTGGGTTGCCCACTGCTGCATCCTGGGGAGTGCAAAGCCACAGTCTCTCAAGTCTCTCCAGTGGGTGGGTTGCCCACTGCTGCGTCCTGGGGACTGCAAAGCCACAGTCTCTCTAGTGGATAACAGTCTCCACTAGTTCTGGAGGGGCATGGTGCCCAGAGTGCTTCATCCTGCCAAGGAATGAGGTAGTGGATGTGATACTCCACTGGTTCTGGAGGGGGCATGGTGCCAGAGTGCTTCATCCTGCCAAGGACTGAGGTAGTGGATGTGATACTCCACTGTTTCTGGAGGGGGCATGGTACCCAGATTGCTTCATCCTGCCACGGACTGAGGTAGTGGAAGTGATACTCCACTGTTTCTGGAGGGGGCATGGTACCCAGAGTGCTTCATCCTGCCAAGGACTGAGGTAGTGGATGTGATACTCTACTGGTTCTGGAGGGGGCTTGGTGCCCAGAGTGCTCCACGTGCAGTGTGGCTGGAACAATACATTCGCCTGGGTGTGTGTGCCACGAGATTGCCGAGGTACAGGTAGCATGATATGCCATGGAGGCAGAGACATACCCCACACTGCTGGGGCTTCGCATTCCATATGCAGGTGACAACTGTGATGACAGTGATGCTTCATGGAAGCTGCACAGGATCCTGGAACTCAGCACCAGCCTCGGACGACTGACCACTGGGGATGGTAGCCATGTCTGCGGTGGTGCCACTGTCTGAGGACGTCGCTGGGCCGCTGGTGGTGCTTGCGGCGGTGTGAGTTGCGGCGGTGCTGGCAGCGGGGTCTGTGGCGGTGCAGGTGGCAGTGTTCTCCGCCGTACAGGTTGGCGTCGACGTGAACAGAAGGTGTAACACTGGTCTCTCAGTCGGTGCAACCATGCCCTCTCCTGACCTTCCCTTCAGTATTTGGCCCTTCCCCACCTTTGATGGTGGTGCAGCTGTCTTGACCTATCCCCTTTCGTTTTCCCTGACTCCTTGGTGGCAGGTGTTTTTGGCTTCTCCCTCCGGGATGTGGGAACCTTTTTCACCTTGGCAGGTGGCGGAATGTCCTTGCCCTCGCTCCGTGGCACACTGGCAGCCCTGATGGTTGGCGCACTCCATGACCTCGCAGTTGCTGGCATCACTGTGCCTGGGGATGTGGTGGCTGAGGTGCTGGGCTTGGACCTTGAAAGCCTGGCCCTAGGGGAAGGACAGGGGGGAGGAGGTGTAGGGAAGAGGTCAATGTTAGCCAGGAAAAGTTTTTTAGACACACTGGGATGGGTAGATGGAGTGGGTTTGGGAGTGGAGGTAGAGGTAGTGGTTGTAGGTGTACGTCTGCTGAATTTGGGTGAAGGTAAATGGGCTGGAGGCTGTTGTGAGGTGGATGGCTGTTGGGTGGGTGTGTGCCTGCGTTTGTGTACTTTGGGAGGAGTGCTCCCAGACAGACTGGTAGAGGACACTGGGGATGTGTGAATGGTAGTGGGGGTGGTGAGTGCACGTGAGCGGTGTGTGGTGATGGGCATGCTGGTAATGGAGGTAATGGCTGAGGATGTACTGCATGCAGGTGTAAGTGGAGACGAGACTGGGAGGGAGGGAGGAGAGAGACGTGGAGGAGGGGGGCACAGTGGAGGCAGTGGATGTTGGTATGTGTGCATGGGTATGATGCTTGTGTGAGTGCCTATGAGATGTGTGGTGCTTATGTTTGCCTGAGCCACTCTTGTGTGTTGATGTGTGTGCATGCTGGGCTGATGGTGTGCTTGGGATAGGCTGAGGTACAGGGGATTGGGTCTGGGTGGAGGAAGTTGGAGGGAGGAGGCTGGACACAGGGACAATGGCTGCCATCAGTGCTGAGGCCAGAGCCTGAAATGCTCTCTGTTGGGCTGCCTGGCCAGAATGAATGCCCTCCAGGTATGCATTTGTTTGTTGCAAACGCCTCTCAACACCCTGGATGGCATTCAGAATGGTAGACTGCCCAACAGTGAGGGATCTT
The DNA here is from genome assembly GCF_031143425.1 of Pleurodeles waltl. NCBI lineage: Eukaryota > Metazoa > Chordata > Amphibia > Caudata > Salamandridae > Pleurodeles > Pleurodeles waltl. Next base: position 848,567,081 of record NC_090448.1, read on the forward strand.
AGGAGGTCAATAACCTCCTCACTGAGGGCAGCTGGCTGACTGGGGCAGGGCCTGAGGTGCCTGGGGTGAAAGAGATGCCCACCCTCCTGGGTGAGCGGGCACGGGACACACGTTGAGGGGCTGCTGGGAGGGCGGTGCTGGTAGGAGGGGTGGCAGCTGTACCTGTTGATGCAGTGGGCACAGAGATGCCTGCCACCGCAAGGGAGCTCCTATCAGAGGAGGAGTCGCTGTCGCTGGTCTCTGCTCCTGTCCCCCACCGTGGAGCTCCCCTCGCCCTCCGTCCCACTGGTGGCTTCAGACTCCGTTGTTTTGCCCTCCACGGCCAAGTGGGATGCAGCTCCCTCCTGCTCCGGTGCCAATGCTCCTCCGTCTGATGATGCTATTGCACACAAGAACAGGGAGACCACAAAAAGGGGGGGGGAGACAGGAGAAAGACATGTTCAGTGCATGAAACACCACTACCGTTGGCGGACACAACAGACACAGCAGCCCACTGAACTACACCATGCACTCATAGTTCCTAGATTAATCACATGCCCATGGGGTACAAGGCCTAAGCCGGATTGCTGCA